>NC_065579.1:67179247-68676747 GCF_024542745.1 Macaca thibetana thibetana | reverse complement strand
GTCTTTGTATTTCTTCCTTTTTCTTCTTTCTTTCTTTCTCTTTATTTTCTCTCTCTCTTTGTGCTTTGGTTTCCTGAGTAATAAAATGGAGATAATAGTACTAATTACCTCTTAGAGTTGTTTTGATTATTAAATTTGCTCGTATCTACCAAATACTTAGAATAACATCTACTGCATACTAATTATTTTATATATGTTGAATAAATAAAGGTTTGTATAGGTAAACCTAACAGCGAATGGTGATGCAGGAAAAAATTTGAGGTCAAGGGCTCAGTCTTATTCAGTGATAAAAACAAACTAGGCATAGAACAACTATTTGTTGATGGTAGAATTTTTTTCAATAATTCTTTTTAAGAAACAAAGTAAATCATTTTCACTAATTTATTTTTTGAAAGTACTCACTTTAAAATTATTATTTTTGAAGTATTTGACCTTGATTATCCAAATGAATACTTTAGTTAAATGTATTAATATGCTATTTTGCTTCCTAACTTTCACCCCTAAAATATAATCATATTTTATCTTTGGATTTTAATCATGTGAACAACATCATTAATCACATAGACAGTAACAGGCTGTAAATTTTAAGAACTTTACTAATAATATAGATACAGATAAATTATTTCATAATCCAATATACTAAATATTTCCCCAAGTGGAATCTGGGAGGAAATTTGGAGCACATATCAATGCTTTCAAGCAAATGGATTAAGATAAAAAAATTTGAAATAATGCATTGTTGAATGTAATTTTGAACGGAATTATGTTCATCTTTTCTTAATTTCATATTTTCTGTTCTTTCTTGTTTTCAATAAACATATTAATTTTACAATAAAAATATGCATGTAAAAACATACACCAATGGATACACACTTGCACCTACACATTAACTGGGCTGTTATTATGCTGAAAAATCATTAACCATCATTTCCTTAACAAATCCTACTTCCAATGAGCTAGTGAGACTTGATTCTATTGCAATCAGTCCGGTTGACAATCAGCTCTGCAAATTTGAATATCTGCTATTGTAACTTTGATTTTAGAGGCTCATATTTCCAGTCATTATTTATTTTCTTTGTGCATATTTTTTTTAATTGAGGTATAGTTTACCATAAGTGAACGCTTTAACAAATTTATATATATGTAATCATATGCCCTAATTAACCACCTGCCACATTTTAGATACATTTCTAGCTTTCCAGCAGGCCCCCAGCCAATAATAACAC
The DNA here is from genome assembly GCF_024542745.1 of Macaca thibetana thibetana. Taxonomy (NCBI): domain Eukaryota; kingdom Metazoa; phylum Chordata; class Mammalia; order Primates; family Cercopithecidae; genus Macaca; species Macaca thibetana. The sequence continues at coordinate 68,675,521 of NC_065579.1, read as the reverse complement.
AACACTCCTGAGATAATGGTCGTGGAATTTTAATACACATTGCCTTTCTCTCTCTAAGTATCAAACAAACTTCTTACAGTGGCTCATGTTTAACTGCTTAATTGAATGACTGCCTTTTGAGGTAAGGCCAGACTTCATACTTCAAATGAATTCTGTATACTTCATGTAGCACATATGTAATTCACACTGTTCCAAACATATTCACTAATTTGATGAGAATTTAAGTTTATTTTTAATGCTCATGAAATATAACTGCCTCCCTTTTTTAAGGGTGTCCTCAGCTCCTAAAACACAACTGAGGGATGCTAACAGCCAGTTTTGAAACTAGCTTATCCCAAGCCTCTCCAAACTTGGTAACAATATATCTAGCTCATATCTGACTAGATGATAAAAAATAAGCAGGCTGAAATTTACAGGCATGATTTATATTAACTTGTATGTGATCTATAAAATAGTAGTCAATGTGCAAAAGAGAACCATTTCTGATAAACAGTCAAAGATGATCATGATGAGATAATAAAAGGATTTAAAACATAAATGAAAAAAGCTGAGGTATAACTTAATAATAATTTTATAAATATGAAATATTATCAGAAGATGGAAAAATGTTTTTCACCTTTTTACTGAAGCCAGAACCAAAATAATGTTGATGATATAATAATAATCTGAATCTGAAACACGAGCACTTTAAATTTGAAATACTTAAAATATCCCTCACAGTGAGAATTGTTAAATATATAGAACCTCTCTCCAGAGAGCTACAAATGCAGAAAATATATCAATCTGTCAGAGATAATTTAGTTGTAGTACTTTCTGGAAACAGAATAATGACCTCCAGAGATGTCTTTTATGCCTGAGATATTTCAGCTCCTTTTTGATAACATGTGTTAAATTTTTTTTATATAATTTAAGTTCTAGGGCACATGTGCACAATGTGCAGGTTTGTTACATATATATACATGTGCCATGTTGGTGTGCTGCACCCATTAACTCGTCATTTACTTTAGGTATATCTCCTAATGCTATCCCTCCCCCCTTCCCCCTCCCCACAATAGGCCCCGATGTGTGATGTTCCCCTTCCTGTGTCCAAGTGATCTCATTGTTCAATTCCCACGTATGAGTGAAAACACGATTTTAAAAAAGTTTATCTTCAGCAAATTAATGTTTAAGAATCAGCTTACATATCTTTCTTTACCTTGTTAATAACCAATTCATAGAATATTTATATAAAACATATTTATAAGAAGTCACAATTAGAAAGATCAAAGTTTCAGATTTTGCAAAACAAAAGACATTCTTTTGTTTGGTATAAACTTAAAACCAACTTATTCTTCAAACAAAGTGTCACATGTACTCTTAAATTTAAGCAAAATCAAACTTGACAATATTTAGAAAAGTATATACAATACTATTGTTTTGCCTTACAAAGACATTTTACATAAAATAGCTAATTCCTGATCTAGTAGTAGAAAAATTGCTATAATGTTAATAGAAAATTGTGATTGTTTAAATATTAATGAGCTACATATTTTGTAGCTGCAGAGTAAGATAATCTTTATGATATGTGAAAGTATTTATTATTTCAATAATTATTTTGATTATAATAATGTTAGAAATTTGCTTTATGGAACATATTAAGAAGAAAGAAAATGAATGAATGAGAAAGTTTGTAAGGCCATGCAATTTCTCTAAAAAATATATAACTTATTATACAAGTGTATTCTTATGCAAAGATACATTGTATAGCTGTTGTCACCAGTTCTGAAAACAACCACAAGGCATCCTAAAAATGATGAAAACCAATTATAAAACGTTGCATCGAGGATTTGTATGGCAGAACTGAAAAATGTCAACAATGTAAGCAAAATTTTCAGACCGCATACACAAAAAGAAATAACATACACAGGCATCCCTACAGCCAGTGAAACCTATAACTATAGTAATTTCCTAGCGACATTCTATCAAAAACATGACTAAAGTTATCTCTAATAGAGAGGCCTTCTTGTAAACTCATCGACCCATCAGAAGTTTGGACTGAATATGTGCATTAGTGGAAATGAAATTAAGGATGACATTTATATAATGGACCTCTAAAAACCAAAACTCTGTATCTATCCTTTTATTGTCTCTGGGGTTTGAGACACATATATTTTAAATTTAATAATATATATGAATACAGGAATACTTAGATGAATAATATTATTTATGACATTTCAATTGGAAATAAAAATAGCATGGCAGAATCCTGCTGGAGGTCTTTACCACTCTGTGAGGGAAAACTGTATGTAGGTAGTAAATTCTAATAACCATAGGATTTTCATGTCCTGTCTTCGAATGACATATTTTTCCTGGATTATAGTCTTTAGTCCTTTCTTCTACTAAATATATCCAATACTGAGTGATTCAGTTCAGCACCGTAAAATTCTAGAACTAAATGTTTTTCACTAAACTTGTTGTATTCAGTCGGTGGAGAGTCACAAGAAATTATTACAAGTGGATTTTTAAAGAAGACTGACTCATGTTCAAAGTTAGCATCATTCAAATGGATTAGAATGTTTCAGATACTCAAGGAAGATAATGAAATAACCTGAAGTCTTTAAAAGCAGTGATTTTTTTTTTTATGTTAGAAAAATCTGCAAGAATGATTTGATACTCAATGAGTCCCACAAGGTAGAAAAGTGGGTCCAAGGAACAACTAACACCCTTAGAACACAATATCCTCAAATTCTTGGTATAACATGGCCAATGAGAGATGACTCCAAAGAAAATGTAAAAGCTTCATATTTCATGTAATATAATAATGCTAAACCACAGGGAAATCCTTTTCAACTAATGTTTATGCAGTAATTCCTGGAAGCACAATTCTCACTCTATCCTGACTGTACGTACAATTTTACTTTATAGGAACTTTCATCTTTTAAAATATTTTGTCTTAGTACTATTACAGTATCTCTCAATGGCTTAAGGTGCTGCTTTAATCTTTCTAGGTAATATTCTCTTCCCAAATGATGAATTTAACTCAGATCTACAAAAACCAATCTAACCCAGAGACAAAATAACTATGAGAAATGCCAAAAAATTGAAAACAAATGCAATTATAAACAAAGTATGAATTGTAAAAAATAAAATATGGTACAGAAAGTTGCATTTTTAGTCCTATAACAACGTGATGAATTCCCTTCATTTTATGACAGATGATGACATTGTTAACTTCTACATAGACCCTAATACTGAAAATAAAGTTGTAATCATTGTCATTGAACAAAGGTCTAAATATTTTTAAGTACATGATAGAAGTATATAAAAATTAATTATTTCTTTTTATGCAATTTTTTTAGTCTTAAAATGTGTTTTAAACATTATATAATTTACAGTAATTAATTCACATTGACAAACTTGATATTTACATTTTTACTTACCTTGCTTACCCTCAGATATTTATACCAATAAAAGATAGTTTTAAATTTATAACATTAAATGTAAACTTTCTGTTCACTAATCACAAAGAGCAACTGAGTTGAAATATTACTTATAGAATGCAAATTATGATATAATCCTCAATTTAATAAATCTACATATACTTAAATGTCAGTCAATATATGACAAAATGCATAAACCACCCAACTTACATATTTCATACAATAAAAGGTTATACAATTATTTTCAAAAATAAAAATGAATAAAAAATATAAAATCAAGATACTTGCATGGTTACCATTATATCCTAGGCCTTTATTTTTAATTTAAACTGGAAATTATATTTGACACAGAATAACTGCCTTTTAAAAAGTTGTCAAAAAACAGCCTATGAGCAAATGCTAACACCAAAATTCTATCAGCTCTACGACTACCATCTCCACTCTACCAGCCACCCAATCTTAATTGGTGTTGACCCCAGGCATGGAAGTTTCTCAGATTGCATGATATGATGCTATTTCTGTGCTTAACAGTAATATGAGAGGAAAGTCTATATTAATAATATGAGCAGAGGTTTACTATTTGTTGATTTAGTCATTCAGTTCAATTCAGTTCATTTTTTTTTTTCTTGGTTGTAAAAGTAGTCTTCCTACTTTCAAACTGTTCAGCATAAACTTTTAAATCACAAACACACACTTCCTGAAAGAATTTTTATTCTTACATTAATCCTCATCTAGAAACTACAAATGTCAAAATTATTTCTACTTTGCTGAATCAGCTCAAGAATAAAGTTACATTTTTTCTCCTCATATACCTGAAGTGTTCTAAAGATGTGTTGAATCCTTCAGTGTGTACATTTGCTATGATTTATAAAATCTGATTTACCTTTTAAATCTTTTTAGCATAATGAACTGACAAGTCATGTAATTTTCTGTTTCATTATTTAATGTCCCTGAAATATACACCCATCAATACTTTCAGAAAGCTAACTTTCCAAACAGGAATCGTGGCAAAGGGTAATTAAACTATTTACTTTTCTGTAGAAGCAACCAGGTTTATATAAACATTGGAAGTCCAGTTGAAATTTTTCAGTTATTCTGACTGGAAATAAACACCTGTAGTTGCTCCTGATCCCATGATAAAATCTTTTTGTGAGTGAGAATTGTATATTTTTATCAGAACCATAATATAGACAAATGGCTTTTATCTTAGGCTATGTAAAAGTATATTATTGTTTATTGGTTTATTTGGTAAATGTTTATTGCTTCTTTAAATCCAAAAAGGAAACCATGGGTTTTTTTGTCTTTGAATTATGGAGCCATTTCATTATGATTGATGTTCAATTCCCAGTCTCTTTGTCCCTTTATTATCATTATAGCTTAGTAAGTGGCTGGAGAAGGAGAACCTATATATATATATAGAGAGAGAGAGAGAGAGAGAATATATATATATATATTCGACTAAAATTACATCTCTCTCTATATAAAGATAGGTACAGTGTTTCCTTAGCAAGTTTCTATCTTACGGCCTTCTCTGAACTATTGATTGTTAATTTCCTTTACTTATTCTGACTTCTGACTAAAGAAAATATCCTACTAACCACCCTACCCAAGTCTAGAATACCGAAGATGTTTCCATTGTATGTATTTGTTATCTATCATTGTGTGATAAATTTTCTAAAATATATTGGTTTAAAACAAAATGTTTATCATCTCACAGTTCTCTCAGGTTAGGAATCTTGTTTTGCTCAGTGTGGTGGTTCTGGCTCAACATCTCTCAGGAAATTGCACTCCAGTGTTGCAATTATCTCAGATCTCAGCTGGGGAAAGATTTCTTCCAAACTCACATGCCTTTTGGATGACCTCAGGTCCTTGCTGGATCCTGGCTGAAAACATCAGTTCTTTGACATATGAGCACCTTAAAACACTGTAGCTTGATTCCCTCAGAACAAGTGAATGAGAGAATGAGAGTGTAAGACAAGGCACCCAAACCAGACCACAGTCTTTTGTAACCTAATCAGAAATGACACCCCATCACTTTTGTAATATTTTGTTTATTAGAAACAAATCATTAAATCAGCCACCCTCAAGGGGAAAGAATTACATAAGAGTATAAATACTAAGTGGTAGGAATCTTTAGGAGTCATCTTGGAGGCTGCTGACCGTACCCATGTTCCAAAAAAGAGAAAGGAGAATTTTCACTTCATTCCTCAACTAAATGTTATCTTTGAATTAAAACTAAAAATGTACCTTATTTTGCTAATTCCTGTATGTGCTCTATCTAGGTTCTAGGAAATGATGGAATATGCTTGGCTTTCATTCTAGAGTGAAGAGAACAGAAAAATATCAAAATACAACAATTTAAGTCCCATGAAGAGAAAATAAAATAAAACAGAGTGATAGAATAACACGATGGGCTGATGAAAGAGAGGCTAATTATTTTGATTAGGCAAGGTTTATATGAGAAAGTACTTTTAAGATGAGAACTGAATGATAACAAGGAATTAGCCTTATGTTTTCATAGGGGTATTGTCAGGAGTAGAATCTTGCAGCAACGGGAAAAATCAAGCAAAGATTTAGGGCATGAAAATCCTTGATAGGCAAATTATAGGAGTTTCTTGAGACTGATATCAAGTTAAGAGAACCAGATCTTCTAGAACCTTGTATATCATGGTAAGGATTTAGACTTAGTAGAAGTGCAGTGGAACACCACTGTGTATTCTGAGTGGTTGAATACCTATTTATATCTATCTGTCTCTCTCTATCTATCTATCTATCTGTCTATCTATCTATCTATCTATCTATCTATCTGAGACCGTCTCACCTTGTCATCCAAACTGGAGTGCAGTGGCACAATCGTAGCTCACTGCAGCCTCAACTCCTAGGCTTCAGTGATCCTCCTGTCTCAGTCTACCAAGTGGCTAGGAATATAGTCATGCACCCCCATGCCCAGCTATTTTTAATTTTTGTTAGCAATGAGGTCTTGTTATGTTGCCCATGCTGGTCTTGCCTCAAGTGATCCACCCAGCCCAGCTTCCCCAGTAGCTGGGATCATGGGCACAAGCCACCACTCTCGCTAATATCAATATATTTTTTTAAAGACCATTCTAGGACTGTGTAGAAATGTATGGAACAGGGGCAAATGTGGCCACAAAAGATCGCATAGCTATTTCAATATTCCACATAAAAGATGAAGGTAGCTTGAACTAAGCAGTAAAGATAAACAGACAAATGGATATAAAATATATTTTGAAGGTAAAGCAGATAATATTTACTAATAAATTAGACCTGGGAAGATATGGTGAACATTTTTCGTATTTTAGCCTATAACACATTTGAACATATTTCTATAATTTTGTAGTGTGCCAACTATGAGTCTCCTCTGATTAAAAGGAATCTGAAAATTTTCCTATACCTCTCTGAAGGTGAAAAACAGGATTATAAAGTAGGTTATGCCTATCAGGCATACAGAAGACAGACTGGTACAAACCAGCAAAACCTGAGACAGCAAGTATAAATATGTCATCTTAAAAGCCAGGAGAGTGTGTGTCAAGAAGTAGGGAATGTCCAATTATATTGAATACTGCTGTGGTTTGAATACAAAGAGAATGAAGATGTGAATGTTCTTTTACAATGAAAAAGTCACAAGAGACAAGTGGACAGGTGTAATTGGAAGGCTGATTTTAGTCACATACGGCATGGAAGAGACGTTAGGAAGAGGAAATAGCAATTATAAAAATATACATTTTAGATTAAGTTTTGCTATTATAAGATCAGGAAAAATCAGTGGTAAACATGGGAAGTTAAAGGTTTATAATATATTTTTTAAAAGATGAGTAATATTAAAATCATGTTTCTATGCTGATAGGAATTATCTAGAAAAGCGGAAGATGCTGGTCATGCAAAGGAAAGAGGTTATATTCATTATGTATTTGTCAGCAACAATGTATTGAGTGATAATTATGTATCAGTCACTGTTCTATAGATAGAAAATACGGAATTCACTTTCTATTTTTGGCTGAAAAAACAATAAGCAAGGAGTATTAAGTAAAATATATGGTGTATAAATTGATTAAAGAGAAAATAATGTTGGCAATTTTAAATAGAGTGACCAGGTAGAATCTCACTGAGAAAATGAGTAAAGGCCTGAAAAAATATAAATTACATCACGTGGACACCTGAGAGAATAACTTTCCAGGAAGAGGGAAGAGCAATTATAGAAGTTCTAATTCAAGAACATGCTCAATTTTTTTAAGTTAATTATTATTTTCAATTGTTACAGGTGTATAGTAGGTGTATATATTCATGGGGTAGATGTGACGTTCTGGGAAAGTCATACCATGTGTAATAATTACATCAGGGAGAAACATTAAGAAAGGCAATGTGGGTTCACACCTGTAATCCCAACATTTTGGGAGGCCGAGGCGGACGGATCAGGAGGTGAGGAGATCGAGACCATCCTGGCTAATACGGTGAAACCCCGTCTCTACTAAAATTACAAAAAATTAGCCAGGCGAGGTGGCGGGCGCCTGTAGTCTCAGCTACTCAGGAGGCTGAGGCAGGAGAATGGCTTGAACCCGGGAGGCGGAGCTTGCAGTGAGCCGAGATCGCGCCATTGAACTCCCGTCACTCCCGTCTAGGCAACAAAGGGAGACTCCGTCTCAAAAAAAAAAAAAAAAAAAAAAAAAAAAAAAAGGCAATGTGGCTGAGGACAAATAAATCTGAACAAGGGCACAATATCAAAGAAGTAACAGGCCAGGCAAGGTGGCTCATACCTGTAACCCCAGTACTTTGGGAGGCTGAGGCAGGAGGACTGCTTGAGTCAAGAAGTTTGAGGCTGCAGTGAGCCATCATTTGGCCTCTGCTCTCTAGCCTGGGTGGCAGGGTGAGACCCTGACTCAAAGAAACTTTAAAAAAAGAAAGCCAGATCTCTGGGGCTTGGTAGATTATGTAAGAACTTGGAATGTACATTTGTGATAGATTTTTGGACTAAAAGCCCACTTGAAGTAAGCCCATGAGGGAATGGTAAGAGATAAACAGGAAACAGGGAGAAAAGACTACAATTTCAGGAAGTGTTACTTACAGAGATGGGGAAAATGTGAGGAGAGCTGGAAGAAAACATGAAATTAGTATGAGTTTTTAAATGGAAGAAATATCAAAATATGTGTGTGCTATTAGGAATAGCCCAGTAGCTCAAAGTCTTTTCCTATATCTCTGACCGTATCCTCTCAGTCTCTTTTTCTGTCTCCTTGATCAACTACTTAACTTCTTTTTTATTAATTTTTTTTTAATTTTTGAATTTTGTTGGTACATGGTAGGTGTATTTATTTGTGGGGTACATAAGATATTTTGATAAGGCATGCAATGTGGCATAAGCATGTCATGGGGAATGGGGTATCCATCCTCTCAAGTATTTATCCTTTGAGTTACAAGCAATCCAATTACACTTTTTAAGTTATTTTAAAATGTACAGTTAAACTATTACTGACTATTATCACCCTGTTGTGCTATCAAATTGTAGGTATTATTCATTCTTTCTGTTTTTGGTACCTATTAACCATTGCCACCTCCTTGCCACCCAGCTCCCTGGTACTCCTCCCAGCCTCTGGTAAAGATCCTTCTACACTCTATATCCATGAGTTTAATTTTTTTATACATATTTTTAGATTCTACAAATAATTGAGAACATGTCTTTCTGTGCCTGACTTATTTCACTTAACATAGATAGGAATATAAATTAGTGCAACCACTATAGAGAACAGTTACGAGGTTCCTCAAAAAATTAAAAAGTGAAATAGCGTATGATTCAACTACTTAACTTCTAAAGTGGCCCAGGTCTCAGTTCATGGACCTTTTTTCTTCTCTCTTTTTACTAACATTTTAGGTGACTTGATCCAAACTCATGGTGTCTATATGATAATGGCTCCCAAATGTATATCCCCAGCCCTAACTCTTCCTTGAACTCTAGACTCATATATTTAATTTTGTTTTTAACAATACTACTTGGGTGTTTAAACAGTTTCCTTAAACATAACATTTCAAATACTGAATATCTAATCCATTCCCGTCCCCATCATAGTCATCCCCATTATTTAAGTAAATAATCATTCAACCCTTTCGGCTTCTTAGGCTTAAATATTTGGAATTATTCTTGAAGTTATCATTTCACAATATTCATCCTGTTCACCATTGAATGAATGTCGTGCTGCCTTCAGTATACACAACAATTTCAGTAGCTTCTTACTACTTCTTTTGATCCTCTTGGTCCCAACCACCACCTCTCACTGAAATTTTAATAAATTTTATATGGAAACCCTTTATTTGCTCTTAACTCTTTATAGTCTACTCTCAACCAATATTCAGATTAATCATATTAAGACATAAGGCATATAATTTTACTCCTCTTTGCAAAACTTTTATTCAGAATAAAAGTCAAATAACTTGCAAAATCCTGAAAGACCTTACATGCTCTAGAACCCTACTATCATTCTATCCTATCTCCTACCACTCTACTTTTCACCCACGCTCATCTCCTTGCTGATGTTGAAACAGTTCACATATCCATACAACACAGGGCCTTTACAGGGCCTTTACAGGGCCTTTACATTTTGCTGTTTTGTTTTTGTTTTTGTTTTTGTTTTTGTTTTTGTTTTTTCTGTCATGCTCTTTTTTCCAGATTTATGTATGGCTTATTTCTACGCTTCCTTTATCTCACTGCAAATCCCATCTTACTAGAGATGCATCTGTGACTACCCTACGTAAAATAGTAATTCTTCTTCTCTTGGCACTACATTTTTTCCTGCTTTATTAGTCTTTATAGCACTGGTCACCATACAAGTCACTATGTATTTACCTTTTGTTATTGTTGTTAATTCTCTGTCATTTGAATGTAAATTCATTTTTTTTCCTGTTCAAGTTACCTTCCCAGTGGTTAGAATAAAGCCTGACTTATGATAAGAAATCAACAAAAATAGATGAATAAATGAATAAATTTCTTAAAACACTCCCTCCATTACCTTGTCTTAGTTGAAAATTGGCCTTACAAATGGCTTATTGATAAACCAAATTACATTTATAGGTAGATGTCATTCTTGAATTATCTGCTGCATCTGGCACTAGTTTTCATTTTTCACTCGCGGAAGTCAAGAGTGACTTTCATGACTCCTTCCCAAGCTCTTGGTGTTCCTCAGAACTTTCTCTTCCCCCAAATTTCCAGTTGCCTTTGAGGGATCATCTTTCTCAGCTAGTCTGTTCAATGTTTATCCTCTTTATTGCTGTTCTAGTTTTAACTATGATAATTTTCCACTTTGCTTAAGTAAACTCTTTTATTCTCACAATCTCAACAATGTTATATTTCTATATGCTGATATTTTCTCCAAAATATTTTTCAAAATAACTCCAGCTTGGCTGATGAAACTACTTTTCAGTTGTTAAGGATAAGCCTCAGAAATCAAGATTGTAGGAAATGGGACTCTGAAAGCTCCATTTTAACAAGATCTCCTGGTGCTTTGATGTGCACTAGGATATGAGAACCACTGATCTATATCTTCATATCTGACCTCTTATTAGAGCTTCAAACACAAATATCCAACTGTTTATCTGACATTTCTACCAGTATGCACCTAACGCAGCTCAAATTACACATGTGTAATGCTAAACTCATTATCTCATCTACTCCTGAAATCTCTCCTCCTCTTAAACCCTTATCTTCAGAAAGCCAGTTTTCAAAGAGGGGTGTTACATAATGATAAAGGGATTAATATTTCAAGAAGACGTAATAATCCTTAATGTATATGTACATAACAACAGAGCATGAATACATGAGGCAAAACGGATACAACAACTGTAAGGAGAAATAGATGAATCTACTGTTATAGCTGGAAACATTTAACAATCCTCTATCAGAAGTGGACATATCCCCAGCAACTACACAATCATTAATTCCACAGTTGAAATAAAAATCAGTAGGTATCAAAGCTCAACAGCACTCTCAATCAACTGTATATAATTGACATCGATAGACTACCTCATCGAACAATAGCAGGTTACACATTATTTTCAAGTTCACATAGAACATTCACCAAAATAGATCACGTTTTGGGCCATAAAATACACTTTAACAATTTAAAACAAATAAAAGTCATACAATGTCTGTTCTCAGACCACAATGAAATTAAGCTATCTCTCACATCAGTCAGAATGACTATTTTTAACATTAAAAAGTCAAAAAATAACAGGTGCTGATGAGCTTGCAGAGAAATGGGAGCACTTATTAACTGCCAGCGGGAATGCAAACTCTTAGTCAGTCATTGTGAAAAGCAGTTTGGTGATTTCTCAAAGAACATAAAGCAGAATTACCATTTGACCCAGCAATTCCATCATTGGGTATATATTCCCAAAGGAATATAATTATTATTATACCATGAAGACACATGCATGCATATGTTCATTACAGCACTATTCACAATAGCAAAGACAGAATCAACATGAATGCCCATCAATGCCAGGCTGGATTAAAAAAAAAATGTTGTATATATATATAACATGAAATACCACACAGCCATAAACAGAATGAAATTGTGTCTTTTGCAGTGACGTAGATGGAACTGGAGACCATTATCCTAAGCCTACTAACACAAAACAGAAAACCAAACACAGCATGTTCTCACTTATAAGTGGAAGCTAAACACTGAGTACATATGGATAAAAAGAAGGGAACACCAGGGCCTCAGGGTGGAGGCTGGGAGGAGGCTAAGGATTGAAAAACCACCTATTAGACGCTATACTTATCACCTGGGTGATGAAATAATTTTTTTCACCAAACCTCCACGACACATAGTTTACCTATATAGCAAACCTGCACATGCAAACCCGAACCTAAAAGTTTTTAATAAAGAATAATAAAAGAATATTATGAACAACTTTGTGCCTACAAATTTAATTAAATGGAACAACTCTTTTAAGACACACACTTCCAAAGAAAAATTAGACAGTCTTGATAGACATATTATTTATTTTAAAAATGGAATCAATAATTAATAACTTTCTAAAACAGAAAGTAATAGGCCCAAATGAATTCGCTAGTAAATTCTTACATATATGTAAGAAGACATTATGTCAATTATCTACAATATCTTTTTAAAGACAGGGATAAAGGAGTTAAAAAGAAATTATGTAGGCAGTGAGGGTAAGGAAGTGAGGGCAGTTACTGAGGGTAGTCCTCAGTAAGATTTAACTTTTAATGAAAAGCAGCCCCCAAATCATTTTTTTTCTAACAAAGAGCACCTGTCATATCGAGCTGCAGACATAAAAAAGCTGGAAGCTTGCACAGGTAAATGCCTGCAGTTGTGCCAATAGGAAAAAATGCACCTGGGACTAGGCATGATCAATATGGTGGCTCCATCTTCTCTTTGTCAGCCACATGTACAATAAGGAGCAGACAAGATGACCTTGGCCAAGTGGAAAGCCCATTTGCTTAATAAGATTAAGGTGGGTGGACCAGCTTTCCCCATGCTATGTAAATGTCACAACTGTTCAAACCAATCTGTACGCCCTATGTAAATCAGATATTGCCTCCTCAAGTCTGCCTATAAAATCTGCCGCAGTCTGCTGCGTTTTCCTTTTTCGGACATGTCTCTGTTGCAAAAGAGAGAGCTGCTCTCCTCTCTTCTTTCTTCTGCCTATTAAACTTTCCGCACCTTAACCCATTCCGTGTGTGTGTCAGTGTCATTAATATTCTTGGTGAGAGATGACAAACCCTGGGTATTTACCCAGACAATGTTGCTGCTTCATTAGAGAAGAAAGAAAACTTCATAACTCATTCTGTAAGTCTAGCATTACCCTCATACCAAAATCAAACAAAGACATTATTAGAAAACTACAGACCTGAGTCTTTCATGAACATAGATACAAAAATCTTTAACAAGCAAAATCAAATCCAACAATGGGCAAAAATAATTACACACCATCACCGAGTGGGATTTATCTCACATGCAAGGCTAGTTCAATGTTGGAAAATCAAGTAATGTAATCCATTACATCAACAAACTGAAGAACAAGAATCATATTATCTTAATAGACAGAGGGAAAAAAAGGATTGTAAATACCACACCCATTGAAGATAAACTCTCAGTACACTAGGAAAATTGAAAACTTTGTAAATTTGATGAAGAATGTCTACAAAATACCTACAGATAACATCCTACTTAAGGGTGAGAAACTTGAAACTTCCCTGGTAAGATTAGGACAAGGGAAAGATACCCACTCTCACTGCTTTTCTATATTGTCCTGGAAGAAGGACAATCTTGTCACACAACAAGACAAGAAAAGGAAAGAAAAGTTATACAGATTGGAAATAAATAATCCTCTATTTGTTTGAAGATGACATGATTGTCTGTGTATAAAATCTAAAAGAAGGCCGGGTGCGGTGGCTCAAGCCTGTAATCCCAGCACTTTGGGAGGCCGAGACGGGCGGATCACGAGGTCAGGAGATCGAGACCATCCTGGCTAACACGGTGAAACCCCGTCTCTACTAAAAATACAAAAAACTAGCCGGGCGAGGTGGCGGGCGCCTGTAGTCCCAACTACTCCGGAGGCTGAGGCAGGAGAATGGCGTAAACCCGGGAGGCGGAGCTTGCAGTGAGCTGAGATCCGGCCACTGCACTCCAGCCCGGGCTACAGAGCAAGACTCCGTCTCAAAAAAAAAAAAAAAAAAAAAAAAAAAAAATCTAAAAGAAAAGAGAAAAACATAAATTCCTGGAACTAAAAAGCAACTAGAATAAGGTTGCAAGATACAAGATTAATATGTGAAAGCCAATTTCATTTCTTTACACCAACAGGTAATAATTGGAATTTGAAACGATAAAGTAGATTTCTCCAAAATATACAAATAACTCTTAAAGCTTCATATTAAACAAGTGAATAAGCTGATAAGAAAATGAGCAAAAGACAGCTTCAGCTGATGTAGTGCAGCTTTATCCTATTTGTGATCTTCCTTATTAATTCTGATTGAATCTTAACTGATGTAAATGACAACTAATTTTCATTTGTTGTATATTTCCTGTGTCTAACTCAGTGACTGGCAAATAATATATACTCGATACATTTGAAATTAATAAAAATGAAAGAGCAAATTAATTTTGGTACGGCATAGACATTTGTCAGGAATTAAACCACCAAGAGCGCTTGGAAAAAACTATGTACTACACACGCCAGTACCACTGCAAATATATATATGCTCTCTAACTTTGATGAAGTGCTAAAAATTGTTTGGAAAACTTTTTAACTGTCTCTTAACTGCTTCCTCTCCTATCCTGCTTAATGAAAATTTGCTTCATTTTTCTTATGCTCCTTAACAGCCTGCGGCATTTATATTTACCATGTAATTTAGCCTACTCTTTCATACACACACAAACACACACAGACACACACACACACACACAAAGAACTCTGAGCATGAAATGTCATATCTAAAAATATATACTTATATACGCAACTATACTTCTTTGCCTTGATTGTCAAAGAAAGAAATTTCTCTCTTTCAGCTGGAGACAGTGTTTCCCAACACCACTTCTGACACCAGATGTTTGCCTTTTCCATACCGAGCAATTCTTGAATTCTTCAGCACCAACTAGATATTCAACACTTCAATTTGATTCTAACATTACCTACAAATTCAGCTAATTGAAAATTTGAGGGTTCACACTATTTCCATTTATGTTCATTATCTAGAACAGTTCACAAAATTCATAAAAACACATGATCTATGTTTACTCTTTTATTATAAATGTTTCAACTCAGGAATAGCCAAATGGATGAGATGCACAGGGCGAGGTATAGGGTTGGGGGAGAGATTGTAGGTGCTGCTTCTATCCTTCTCAGGGCACATCGCCCTTCCCGTACTTGCATGTTTTCACCAACCCAAAAGCTCCCAGGCTCCTGTCGTTTACATTTTTCCTGTTTGAATAAAGATTTCATTATATAAATATAATTGATTAACCCTTGGCCATTGGTGATTGAACTCAATCACCAGTCCCTCTCCGCTCCCTGGAGCTTAGAGTATTGTGCTAAAAGTCCAAACCCTTTAATTTTGTCTTAGTCTTTTTGATGATCAGACCTCATCCTGAAGCTATCGAGGGAATCTTCCTGAATCTCATTAAAGTTAAAAAAGACAGTAAATGACAAGGGTTTTAGAAACTCTGTGCCAGAAAATTGAGACAAACACCGAACATTTATTTTTTTTAAACTACACAGTCTAACCCTATATTCCAAAGCTCTTATTAGATTACATACTCTCATATTCTGTAAAATATTCTTCCTCAATTATACTTGTTTCAATATTTTCTGATAATTTTTTACCAAAATTATAAATCATAACCTTTTTACTATAAAAGTCACCCCATATTGTCATCTAACCATTATTGCCCTGTCCTCTTTTCTTCCATCAGCATAAACTTCTAAAAGGCATGTTCCACATTTACTCTTTTTACTTGTCTACCCCATACATTGCTCAATACTTTCCATTCCTGTAGCTCCAATAAACTGTCTCTTAGTGAAGTCATAAGCAACTCCTCAATATGATGGACTCATCTCAGGGAACACACTATTAATAATAGTAAAAAACTATTTTCAAAAAACAAAACAAAAACTTAAGAAACTATCTCCTATGCAGTTTATTGATACAATATTTGATCCAACTCTATGCTTGAAAAGGATGTGTGTATAGAATTATATTAGTATGTGATTGCAGGTATACAAATAGAGAGCTTTTGGAACAAGAACAAATGTATTGTTAGTGCCAGTTTCATTTGGTTTTGTATCTTTCTTAGAAGTGATGAACTACCTTTATCACAGCAGCTCTTGCTCTAAAAAATAATATCACGGATACTTGGAGGTTTCAGATTTGCCTCATTTAAAAGCAGAGATGACTCATTCTATCAATGATCTCAAGTACTCTGATTTCTAGATCATGCCATTTACTGCATTTCCACATTTGTATCTGCTTCTAATAATGGGCAACTTCCTAAAATGTTTTTGAAAACACCACCTCATTTCCAAAGTCATTTTTTTCTTCTCATCTTTGGAGTAAAATGACTGATTAAGGAATGATGAAAACCCAAATTAAGAATTGGGAAAACAAATCTGAAAGTGTTGGCAACTTACCTAGTAGTCAAAGACATACGGTACTTGTGAGCAAAGGTATTAGCCAAAATTAGGTTTAGATAATTAATTCCTATGAAATCCTAAATACATCTTAACATATAAAGGGACCAGAGAAACAAAGTATTTGATGGAAATTCCAGCTATAAAAGCACCTGAATGTTAAAAATATCTGCAAATTTCATTCGTATTTTTTTTTCCATTTACAGGTGCTCCACAAGTTAAGTAGAGGTTATGTCACAGTAAATCCATTGTAAGTTGAAAATATCAAAGTCAAAAGTCCAATTAATACACCTAACCTACTGAACACTGTAGCTTAGCCTAGCTCAGATCGTGTTCTGAACACGATCAGAACAATTAGCCTAGACTTGGGCAAAATCATCTACACACTACAGAAGGTTTTGATGTTTTGCAAAAGCAAAATATCTTTGGACCAAAAGGTTTTGCTTATTTTCCTTTGCTCGTAAAATTTAAAATTATTCTGCTTCTTTCTGGCTTAAAACTTTAATGGTCATTGTTTCAAACAATCTCTAGAAGAAATTGTTCATCTATTTTTAATTTTGCCTACATTGTTTTTTGTTTGACTTAGATGCATCATCTGGAGTAATTCAAAGGCTGCTTGACTTCTTAGTAGTATTACTACTGCTACGAACCCCTCATCCCTTCACTCTGCCCCCAACTGGATTAATTATTGTAATAAAAACTAAGAAAAATACACGGAGCTCTTTGGGGAAAAAAATAAATGCATACATGTAGTTACTAGAAGCACTTTTTAGCATTAACTGGATTCTTGAATATTTAAGGTCAATATATACTGAGGCCTTTGGAATCCTGACCTGAAACTATATTTTCTTATTATCTTACTTTCCATAATTTCTGAAGTAAAATTGTCTTATAGTCTGCAAATTAACAAACCATATTCACATTGGTTCACATAAACCATACAAACATTTGTATATTTCTAAATAAACTGAAAGAAATTTCTTCTATTATTTCTATTTATTTAGTAAATAGAATAAATTGTACCCAAAACAAATTAAACAAGTTAGATGCATTACTTTTTAAACAAAAATAAAATATAACTCTAGTTTTATTTTTATTTTATTTTAGTTTTGCATTTCTAAGATTTGTTTTAATTGTGCTAATTGTGTTAAAATCAATTTATAATTGTATTAAAAGATACACAACGTAAAATGTATCATGTGAACCATTTTGAAATATACAATTCAGTAGTAAAAACATTCACATTGCTGTGCACCCAATGTCTAGAACTTTTTCATTTGGAAAAACTGAAACTGTATTTTTATGAAACAACAACCCCCCATTTATCCCTTCCTCCAGCCACTGGCAACCACCATTCTGTGTTCTTTTTTTAATTTGAGACCTCTGTATACCTCATGTAATTGGAGTCATATAGTATTTGTATTTTCTGTGGCTATTTCATATGGCATGATACCCTCAAGATTTATTTATGTTGTCGGTAGCATGTATGAGAATTTCCTTCCTTTTTAGGCTGAATAATATTCCATTGTATGAAAATAATGCATTTGTTTATTCATTCATGCGTCAGTAGACGCTGGGCTAGCTTCCACCTTTTGGCTATTACGCATTATGCTGTTATAAACATGGGTGTGCAAACATTTCTTTGAGATCCTGGTTTTAGTTCTTTTAGATATATACACAGATGTAGAATTGCTGGATCATATGGTAATACTATTTTTAATTTTTTGAGGAACTGCTATATTATTTTTCATAGTAGCTGTACCATTTTACATTCCCACCACCAGTGCTGAAAGATACCAATTTCTCTACATCCTAGCCAGCACTTAATATTTTCCATTTATTTGATAGTAGTAATTCTAATGGATGTGAGGTGATATCTCATGGTAGTTTTTTTGTTTGTTTGTTTGTTTTTTTCTTGAGACAAACTTTCTCTCTTTTTGCCCAGGCTGGAGTGTAATGGCACGATCTCGGCTCACTGTAACCTCCGCCTCCCAGGTTCCAGCAATTCTCCTGCCTCAGCCTGCTGAGTAGCTGAGATTACAGGCATGCACCACCACATCCAGCTAATTTTGTATCTTTAGTAGAGATGGGATTTCACCATGTTGGTTAGGCTGGTTCAAACTCCTAACCTCAGGTGATCCACCCGCCTCCAACTCCTGAAGTGCTGGGGTTACAGGTGTAAGTCACCGCACCTGATCCAT
Organism: Macaca thibetana thibetana; assembly: GCF_024542745.1. Classification (NCBI taxonomy): domain Eukaryota; kingdom Metazoa; phylum Chordata; class Mammalia; order Primates; family Cercopithecidae; genus Macaca; species Macaca thibetana. The sequence continues at coordinate 68,656,743 of NC_065579.1, read as the reverse complement.
TGTAGTTTTGATTTGCATTTCCACAATTATTAGTGATGTTGAGCATTTCTGTGTGTACTTATTGTCCATTTGTATATCTCTTTAGAGAAAAGCTATTCTAGTTATTTGCTTATTTTTTAAATGGGGTTGATTATTTCTTTTCCTGTTGAATTCTAGGATTACTTTATATATTTTGGATATTAACCTCTTACCAGATGTATAATTTGCAACTATTTTCTCCCATTCTGTAGGTTGTTATCTTAATCCATTTTGTGTTACTATAACAGAATACCTGAGACTGTGTTATTTGTAAAGGAAAGAGTTTTATTTAGCTTATGGTTCTCCAATAAGGGTGCTTCAAGATTGGGTAGCTGCATCTGGATAGCTTCTGGTGAAAGCCTCATGCTGCATCACAACAGTGGAGAAGAAGCAGAAGGGGAAATAAGCATATGTAAAAAGAGACCAAACATGAGAAGCACCCTCACTGTGTAACAGTCTGCTGTGTGATAACAAATCAAGTCTCATGAGAGAAAGAAAGAGCACCTGAAAAACAAAGAAACAAACAAACAAACAAACAAAAACATTAATTATTCTTAATGTCCTAATCACATCTTAAGGGCACTGCCTCCCAACAGTACTACCTTGGGTACCAACACATGACATGCCTTTCAGTGCAGACAAACCATATTCACACCACAACATTCTCCCTCTGGCTTCCCTAAAACACACTCCCTTTTTACAATGCAAAATACAATCATTCCATCACAATAGTCCCCGAAGTCTTAACTTGTTCCAGCATCAACTGAAAAGGCCAAAGTCCAAAGTCTCATCTGAGACTCAAGGCAAACTTCTTCCAGCTGTAAGGCTCTAAAATCAAAAACAAGTTATCTGCTCCCAAGGTACAGTAGTGGAGCAGGAAGTGCGTACACATTCTCATTCTAAAAGGGAGAAATAGGAAGAACAGGGTAACTTTCTCAAAGCAAGCTAAAAGCCCATCAGGGAAGATATTAAATCTTAAGGTTAGAGAATAATGTTCATTGACTCCATGACCTACATCCTGAGCACACTGGTGCAGGGGTTGGACCCCCAAGGTCTCAGGCAACCCCACCCCTCTAGCTTTGCTTGGTGCAGTTTGCACAGCGGCTCTCATGGTTTGGAGTTTCATACCAATGCCTGTCTTTTCCAGGTAGGCATTGCACAATGTTAGTGACTTGACAGATTTTGAGCCCCATTTTAATGGCTCCACAGATATTCTTCTGGGGGGGAATCTCTGTAGTGTCTTTACCTGTGCAGCAGGTTTCTGTCCAGGCTTCCAGGCAGTCCATACATCCTTTGAAATGTAAGGGAATCCTACTATACCTCTGCTGTTCTAGCATTCTGTATACCTACAGAATTAGCACTATGTGGACCCCATCAAGATCTGCCACTTGCATATTCTGAAGCAGGGGACAGAGCCATGGGTGGAACCACACCTGGGGCCACCAGAAAGATGGCTGTGTGGCTAAGGTGCACTGTGTAAGAATGCAGAAGCAGGGTTGTAAGGCAGCCATGGGCAGCAAACAGGGGAAGGGCATCCTGGACTTAATCCCCCAAACAATTCTGCCCTCACAGGCCTCTGGGTCTGTGATGGAAGCTGCAGACTTAAAGATCTCTGAGATGACCTTTGGGCCTGTTTCTGATTGTCTTGATGATTAGCAACTGGCTCCATTTTAGACATATTAATTTCCTTAGCAAGTGGTCTCTGGGCCACATAATTGATTTTCTCTCCTGAAAATGCTTTTTTATCCTACCATATAGTCAAATGCAAATTTTCCAAGTATTTCTTTTCTTCTTCTGTTTTCTTTAGCAGCTCTCTGTAAGCACTTAGAAGTAAACATGCACCATCCTGAGAATTTTGATACTTAGAAATTTCTCCTACCAGATATGCTCTTCTGTCACTCTTAAGTTCAGTCTTCCACAAAGTCCTAGGGCATAGATACAATACAGCCAAGTTATTTGCTACTATGTAATAAGAATGATCTTTACTCTGTTATGCCCAGACTGTTTATTCCCCGAAGAAGACCACCAGAGTCCAGAGTCAAAGCTAAGCAGCAAGGATCTTTATTACAGGTTCGAACCTGGAGCTCTCACTTGCTCGTGAAACGAGACGGGCAGGAGAGCTCCCCTACTGAGCTCCGAACAATGTTATATAGTCTAAGGAAAGTAGGCATAGAATCATTATACAAATTAGAGGTATGATTGGCTGGAGTTTGAACAAAGCGATTTGGCAAACTATGATTGGTTCCCGCCATTTCTGATATTTCAGTACAACCCTTGAGGCGGAAGAGCAGTTTTACACAAAGGCAGTTAATTATATTGCATCAGGTTGCACGACCAGTTTATGGCTATCTTGCTTAAACACACCTTGTGACCTGGCTATCTTACTTAAACATTCCTTGTGACCTGGCCTCAGAAAGAGAAACATGTACTTACAGAACTTACGAAACCTCTGGTACGTGCAAAGATTAGAGAGCAGAACAAGGGTGTAGCGGGTGGGGGGGCGGGTACACATCTATCTTTGTGTCCTTTCATTTCTCCCTTCTCATAAGTAACTGGATGTCCAATCTTGGATTTCCAGAGTCTTATAATATAGCCTCACTTTCTGGGTGCAGGAGAGGCTGGTGATGGCTACGGAGGACCATTAGTTGGATGGTATCAAACCTTTCTCTGACAAATTGTAAAATTTTATTTACCACACAGGGGCCTATAGTGAATAGAAGTAGTAAAGACATTAGGGGGCCTAAAAGGGGTGCCAGAAGGGAAAACATTGAAGAGCTCCACCAATTGTTAGCGGCTGTAGTGAATTGTTGCTTTTTCATTTCTAAGCTTAGTTCGTGTAGGCGTTGGACTCTTTCCTCAACTAACCCTGACTCATTTATATAGAAACAGCATTCTTCTTTGAGGAACATACAGGTACCTCCTTTCTCAGCCGTGAGTAAGTCTAAGGCTCTGCGGTTTTGAAGGGTGACCTGTGCTAGGGAGGTGAGCTGCCGCTGAAGGGAGGCTAGGGAATAGGCGGAGTCTTCCATAGCAACAGAGAATTGTTGTAACAGCTTGTCGTTTTCTATCATGGAGTGTTGTAGGGCCCCTCCTGCTAACCCCGCTGCGACGACAGAGGTGGTTAAGGATATTCCGGCAATTAGTGGTAGAAAAACTGCTCGTCTATGTCGCGCAGTTTTAGTTGGGGCGGTCCCTGCCCAGCCTATGAACTCTGCCGGGGTTAGCAGTGTCAGTCAGGGAACTAGGGTAACAGGGATACACAACTGTCCGTCAGAGATGCTTTTGGACAGAGTTTTTAACAGAGTCATATTACACCAGAAGAACACACCAGGGGGAGCATATATGGGACTATTAGGGTATGTAGCCGATTGGTTGCAGAGGCTGTTGCTAAATGCCGAATAACAATAGGGGTATTTCTCTTGGTATGGGTCACGGTACAGGGCTACATCGGGTATCGTGACTATCGATGAGTTAAAACCTGTATAGTTTGTGGGAGGGGAGGATAGAGGAACAGCCGTTAATGGTGGTCTTCCTAGGGTTGCACACATAAAGCAAGAGGACAGGTCGCCTAAACCAGTGAGGTTGGCGAATGCTAGCCCTTCCCGTAATAGAGTTAGCCAGGAGAAGGGCTGCAAGTCTTGTGATAACTTGGTTTCTTGCCTGTGGATTTGTGTGTGGATTAAGGGTTGAATCTGGACTAGACTTCTCCACAGATATAAATGGCTACTGGGCCAGGTACTAGTTGATGAGTAATATACTCCCCCATGTTGTGGGGTTGTCCACCGAGAGTCCCATGGGTCTCTAATTATCCAAGTGTAAGTGACGGGAGACTCAGTTTTGTAAAAATACCACCCTTGTCGTTCTCTCCAGTATCGGACAGAGTGCGTCTTACAGTAGCTATATGGGCAACCTGCACTCTGGTGCCACCAATAATTTTTACAATTATATTCAGTTTGATCATATTCAAAACAGATCATGGGTGTTGCTGGTTGGGCAATCTGGAACCTAGTGAAATTGAGGTAAACTATAGTATTACACCCTGAGGGGGGGCAGTCTGTGCTAGCTAGCAGTTTACCCGCTTGGGGGGTTTCCCCGGGGTGAGTTTTGTTTTCATAGAGCCAGAACCTCCAGACATAGGGATTAGACGGCGCAGCAGTGAGGAGAGTCAGATGCATAAGGCATAAAAGCATAGGTAAGCTAGACATGGTTACGGCTATGGGGATGACGGCGCAGGGTTAGCTTTAAGGGATTGTTCTTAGCTTTGTCTACAGTCCATGTAACCGGTGCTCCAGACGGCTCGAGAAGGTCGGATGTTGGGTCCACTGGTTTGACGTGTGTGTAGTGGATCCACGAAGCGATGCCTTCTACTTTGAGAGCGGTGGGAGTAGTCAGGAGTACTTGCAGTGGTCCTTTCCACCTGGGTTGAAGAGTTTCTTGCCGGTGGCGCTTGACTAGGACCCAGTCTCCCGGCTGGAACGGATGAGGCGTCGGCGGAGGTCCTGCCTCGTACAGTTCTCGTAGTCTGGGCCAAATTTCCTGGTGAATTTTCTGTAAGGCTTGTAAGGAGAACAGGAGCTCAGAGACATTTTCAGTTTCAGGTTTGAGTAAGTCATCTTTTAGACTGGGGACCAGGGGTGGGGGTCTGCCATACATGATTTCATATGGTGTGAGGCCTAGTCTGTAAGGGGTATTTCGGGCCCGGAACAGAGCGTAGGGGAGAAGTACTACCTAATTAGCGCCAGTCTCCATGGTCAATTTAGTTAAGGTCTCCTTCAGAGTCCAATTCATCCTTTCTACCTGTCCTGAGCTTTGGGGCCTATAAGCACAATGTAATTTCCAATTTGCCCCCAGAATGGAAGCCAAATCCTGACTTACCTTAGCAACGAAGGCTGGTCCATTGTCTGACCCTATTTGGACGGGAAAGCCATACCTGGGGAGGATTTCTTCCAAAATTTTCTTTGCTACAACCTGAGCAGTTTCTCTCTTAGTTGGGAACGCTTCTGTCCATCTTGAAAAAGTATCTACAAAGACAAGTAAGTACTGATACCCATATTTTCCAGGCTTTATCTCAGTAAAGTCTATTTCCCAATAGATACCAGGCCTAGTTCCTCTACACCTAATTCCTGTGGTGGTCTGGGTTTGGGGGCAAGCGTTGTTTAGTTGGCAGGCTTTGCAATTTGTTGTGACATCGCTGGCCAGTTCAGCTATGCGCCTGATTCTAAACTTGGCGTGCCTGATTAAGTCCATCATTCGCCGGGCACCCAGGTGGGTTGTCTGGTGGATGTGTTCCAACACCTGCCGTCCTAATTTTTCTGGTAGGATGGTTTGGTCATTTATATCAGTCCACCACCCATTTTTAACCTGTTTTAGTGGAAGCGTGTTCATCCATTCGCGATCCTGTTCGGTATAGTCGGGAAAACATGGCAAATTTCGCGGGCCAGGATCGGGGAGCTGGAGCGCGAGGAGCTGACTGGGAGCTTTTGCTATGCTCCTTGCGGTTTGGTCGGCTAAGAAGTTGCCTCGAGCAATTGGCGTGGTTGGTTTCTGATGCCCAGGGCAATGTACAATAGCCAATTTCTTTGGTTTCCACAAAGCAGTTAATAGAGCTAGGATCTCTTGCTTGTTTTTTATTTCTTTGCCTTCGGCTGTTAATAGTCCCCTTTCTCTGTAGATGGCCCCATGTATGTGCGCAGTAGCGAAAGCATAGCGGCTATCCGTGTATACTGTTAGTTTTTTCTCTGCCCCTAGGGTGAGGGCCTGTGTAAGGGCTATCAGTTCGGCTCTTTGGGCCGATGTCCCTGGAGGCAAGGGTTCCGCCCAGATTACCTCAGTCTCTGACGTTACAGCCGCTCCTGCATACCGCTGGCCTTGGTGGACGTAGCTGCTGCCATCAGTGAACCAGGTGAGTTCTGTGTCGGGGAGCGGACGATCTTGCAGGTCCTCCCGCACCCCATGCACCTGAGCCAGTATCTCAGTGCACTCATGGGACGGGGCGTCCAAGTCTGGATTTGGCAGCAGTGAAGCAGGGTTTAAAGAGGTTGGGGGCAGAAAAGTTATTCTGAGGGGGTTTAACAGCAGTCCTTGATAGTGGGTGAGCCGGGCGTTACTCATCCATCGGTCCGGCGGCTGCCGGAGGACGCCTTCAATGGCATGCGGGGTTATAACGCGCAACTCTTGCCCCATGATAAGTTTATCAGCGTCTCGGACCATTAGGGCGGTCGCCGCAATTATCCGGAGGCAGGGTGGCCAGCCAGCAGCCACTGAATCTAATTTTTTTGACAAATAGGCAACTGGCCTCTGCCAGGGGCCTAGGTACTGTGTTAACACGGCTTTTGCAACACCCTTACTTTCATCCACGTATAAGTGGAAGGGTTTGGAGACATCAGGGAGCCCCAGCGCGGGGGCTGATAAGAAGGCAGTTTTGATTTGCTGAAAGGCCAGCTCAGCCTCTTCCGTCCAATTGAAGGGCTGCCGTTCCTTTGTTGCCTGGTATAGGGGCTTGGCTAACTCAGCAAATCCGGTATCCATAACCTACAGAACCCTGCCGACCCCAGGAATTCTCTCACTTGCCGTGTTGACTGGGGTCTAGGGATGCGTAGGACTGTTTCCTTTCGGGCTTTGGTTAGCCAGCGTTGCCCCCCTTTTAATAGGTACCCCAGATAAGTTACCTCCGACTTGCAGATCTGAGCCTTTGTTGCTGAGGCTCGGTAGCCTAGCTCCCCCAGAGTCTTCAGGAGGTCCTCAGTCCCTCGAACACAAGTTTCCGGGGACCTGGCCGCTATTAAGAGATCATCAACATATTGCAAAAGAGTTATTTCAGGCTGTTGCCGCCGGTACTCACCCAGATCTTCATGAAGGGCTTCATCGAACAGAGTTGGCGAGTTCTTGAACCCTTGTGGCAGTCTGGTCCATGTTAGCTGACCGTTGATGCCCCTCTCAGGATCCGTCCATTGAAATGCAAAGAGTTCTTGACTTTTGGGAGCCAGAGGAAGGCTGAAGAAAGCGTCTTTTAGATCAAGAACGGTATACCACTGTTTTTTGGGATGTAAGGCACTCAGAAGGGTGTATGGATTGGGCACAGTGGGATGTATGTCCATGACCCTTTTATTAACTTCTCTTAAATCCTGTACTGGCCTGTAGTCCGTACTGTTGGGTTTACGAACAGGTAACAGTGGAGTATTCCAGGATGAGTGGCAAGCCCGTAGGACTCCCTGGTCTAGGAGTCGGCGGATATGGGGCGTAATTCCTTCTCTTGCCTCCAGGGGCATAGGATATTGCCGAACCCGAACTGGGTCCGTCCCTGGCTTAACTTCCACAAATATGGCAGGTCGATGTTTAGCTAGCCCCAAGCCCCCAGTTTCTGCCCACGCTTCAGGGAAACGCTGGAGCCAAGAGTCAATTCCCTGATCGGGGGGCTTTTGCTCTTGATGGAGTCGGTACTCATCTTCTAAGGTGACAGTCAGGATAGATATTGGCCTGTTTTGGGAATCAGTTATCTTGGGCCCTTCTGGCTCAAAGTGGATTTGGGCCCCCATCTTTGTCAGCAAGTCCCTCCCTAGTAGAGGGCAGGGGCTCTCTGGGATGACTAGGAAGGAATGGGAGACTTTTCCCGTTCCTAAGTCTACAGTCCTCTGGGTTGTCCAGGGGTATTTTTTGATGCCTGTGGCCCCGTGCACCCAGGATGTTTTCTTAGACATTTTTCCAATTGGTTTGGTTAGGACTGAGCGTTCCGCCCCAGTATCGACCAAGAAGCAAACTGGGGACCCCTCCACTTGCAAAGTTACCCTGGGTTCGGGGAGGGGGTCCGAACCCCGTCCTCCCTAGTCAGAGTCCTGGGTAACGAGTACGGAGGTAGGGTTAGCTGGTCTCCGTTTCTTTGGGCAGTCTTTAATCCAGTGGCCACGTTCCTTGCAATAAGCACACTGATCTTTTTCTAATCCTTGCCTAGGGCCTTGCTTTTTCTGCTTTCTGTTTTGGCCATTTCCTGCCTGGGGGAAAGCTGCTACTAAGACTTTGGTCATTTCTTTGGTTGCCTTGAACTGTTTTTCTTCTGGAGTATCCCTATTATTATAAACTCGCTGGGCCATCTGAAGGAGGTCCTGAATCTGCTTTCCCTCTAAACCTTCTAGTTTCTGGAGTTTTCTTTTAATATCTGGTGTTGCCTGGTTTACAAAGGACATTACTACCGCTGCCTGATTTTCCGGTGCTTCCGGGTCCATAGGGGTAAACTGTCTGAAGGCTTCCATTAATCTCTCTAAATACACAGCGGGGCTTTCTGTCTTACCTTGTAACACAGAATATACTTTAGCCAAATTGGTGGGCTTGCGAGCTGCAGCCCGGAGACCCGCCATTAGAGTCTGGCGATAAATGAGCAGTCGTCCCCTACCTTCTGCCGTGTTGTAGTCCCATCTGGGCCGGGTCAAAGGGAAAGCTGCATTAATGAGGTCAGGATTTGCAGTTGGCTGGCCGTCATCTCCTGGAACCAGTTTTCTGGCCTCAACTTGGATTCTTTCCTGCTCCTCCGTTGTGAACAGGATTCGGAGGAGCTGTTGACAGTCATCCCAGGTCAGCTGGTGAGTAAACATGACACTGTCTAACAACGAGGTTAGATCTTTGGGATTATCTGAGAACCGAGCATTTTGGGACTTCCAATTGTATAAATCACTGGTGGAAAAAGGCCAATACATGAGACGGGAGAGCCCGGTATCATCGAGCGATCCTATTTCTCTGAGAGGCAGGGCTACAGTGGAGTCAGGGAGTCGGGAAGCTTGGTCCCGCTGTACGCGGCCTCGTGTTCGGCCGGCCGGCCCCCCCAGGTTACTTTCACTCTCGGCTGCTTCCGCTTCTCGGTTTCCCTCTACGGAAGCACCACCCTGGGGGACTGGGTCCTGTGGGATAAGGTGCTGATATGGTGGGGGAAATGTGGGTTCTAACGTTAGGGGGTCCTGGCTGTCCGGCAGCACAGGGGCCGAGGGAGCAGAGGGAGTCTTTTGTCTTGTAGGTGGCGTTACTAGGACTTTGCAGGGCTCAAGGATGAATGGAGTTATCCAGGGTGGTGGGTTTTCCACAAGATCCTGCCACACTAGAATATAAGGAATTTGATCAGGATGTCCTGACTGCCCTGGCAGGAAAATCTTAGTTTTTACCTTAGTAATAATAGAGAGACAGAAAGTTCTTTCAGAGGGCCACCCTACGCCGAAAGAGGGCCACTCCGAACGGCAGAAAGTAACTAGCTTTCCCTTCTTTAGTTCTACGCTTAAGTTACGCCCCCGAGCCTTCACATCCTTAAAATTGGTAACAAGGAGTGAGAGCGGCGTGCTCTGGTTGTTGCCCATCTTTGGACTGCTCCTACAAAGAGAAGGGGGGACGAAAATGAGTGTGAAGCAGAGGGGAGTATCCGACAGGTCCGGTCCTGGAGGGGGAAGAAAAGGTTTTATGTTTCGTTTTGGGCTTACACTCAACACTTAACAATAACGGACAGACAGTAATAACGATGAGCATTCGCGAGCGCGTGTCGGACTTCCGACCTGAGTCAGACGGGGCAACCAAGGATGGAGGCCCCCAGATGGGCACTGGGGAACGTCTCCCACCAGTCCCGAGTGGCTGTCTTCTAGCGCGTCCGCCAAGACCGTGCCACTTACAGAACAGACCAATACAGATTACAGATTACGGATTTCGCGAAATTTCAGGGAGACAGACAGAGACAAAGACAGAGACAGTGACAAAGCCGGCTTACCTACAGATTAAGATCCATTGACTTGGGGGTCTGGTGGGCTTGGGGGAAATCCCGGACGAGCCCCCATTTGTTATGCCCAGACTGTTTATTCCCCGAAGAAGACCACCAGAGTCCAGAGTCAAAGCTAAGCAGCAAGGATCTTTATTACAGGTTCGAACCTGGAGCTCTCACTTGCTCGTGAAACGAGACGGGCAGGAGAGCTCCCCTACTGAGCTCCGAACAATGTTATATAGTCTAAGGAAAGTAGGCATAGAATCATTATACAAATTAGAGGTATGATTGGCTGGAGTTTGAACAAAGCGATTTGGCAAACTATGATTGGTTCCCGCCATTTCTGATATTTCAGTACAACCCTTGAGGCGGAAGAGCAGTTTTACACAAAGGCAGTTAATTATATTGCATCAGGTTGCACGACCAGTTTATGGCTATCTTGCTTAAACACACCTTGTGACCTGGCTATCTTACTTAAACATTCCTTGTGACCTGGCCTCAGAAAGAGAAACATGTACTTACAGAACTTACGAAACCTCTGGTACGTGCAAAGATTAGAGAGCAGAACAAGGGTGTAGCGGGTGGGGGGCAGGTACACATCTATCTTTGTGTCCTTTCAACTCCAGTTTCAAAAAGATATCCATCATTTCCATATGCGAGCTCATCAAAATGGCCTTTCGTGTTTATATTTCTATCAGCATTCTGGCCAGACTATTTAACCAATCTCTAAGAAGTTCAAGACTTTACCTAGTCTTCTCATCTTTTGAGTCCTCACCAAAGTTGCCTTTAATGTTGTCTTCATTGCAATACAGGCTTTTTCTAGCCTGCTTCTCCAAATTCTTCCAGTCACTATCAATTATCCAGTTACAAATTTTATATTTTCAGGTATCTCTCTAACATTGTCCCTCTTCTCAGTATCAATTCTGTCTTACTCCATTTTGTGTTGCTATAATAGAATACCTGAGACAGTGTCATTTATAAAGGAAAGAGGTTTATTGAGCACGTGGTTCTCCAGGCTGGAAAGTTCAAGACTGGAGAGCTGCATGGTAAGGGCTTTGTACTGTATGAAAATATAGAGAAACAGAAGCGGGAGCAGGTGTTGTTAAGAGACCAGATATAAGAGACAGCCTCATTTTATAACAGCCAGGGTAACTAAACCAGTCTCAGGAGAGCAAGAATTTACTCTTGCAAAAAGGACATTAACCTCTCTTAATGATCTAATCACCTCTTAAAGGCACAATATCTCAACAATGTCTCACTGGGGACCAAGCATCAATGTGAGTTTTGGTGGGAACAAGCCATATTCAAATTATAGCAGTTTACTTTTCACTCGATTAATTGTGTCCTTTGATGAATGAAAGTTTTTGATTTTCATCAAGGCCAATTTATCTAGTTCTTCTTTTTTGTTATCTGTATTTTTTAAGTCCTATCTGTAAAATAATTGCCAAACTCAATGTCATGAATTTTTTATTCACATTTTCTCTTAAGAGTTTTATATTTTAGCTCTTATGTTTAGGTATTTGATACATTTTGAGTTAAATTTTGTACATGGTGTAATATAAATATCCAACTTTTGCATGTAGATGTAAGTTTTCCCAAGCAAAATTGTTGAAAACACTGTTCTTTTCCCATTGAATAATTTTGACACACCTTCAAAAAATAACTGGATTATGAATTCAGGGCTTGATTTCTGGACTGTCTATTACTGCCAGTTACTATTTATGCCTGTACCACACTGTTTTGATTACTGTAGTTTTGTAATAAATTCTGAAAGTAAGGCACATAAGACCTACAAGTGTGTTGTTTCTCAAGATTGTTTTGGCTCTTCAGGTCCCTTGAGATTCCATGCAAACTTTAGGATGTATTTTTCTGTTTCTGCAAAAAACACCACTGAAATTTTGATAAGGATTTTCACTAAATCTATGGATCATATTATGTCGTATTGACATTTTAACATTATTCTAATCAATGAAGATGGATTTCCATTTATTTATATCTTCTTTAATTTCTGTCAGCTTCATTTTGTAGTTTTTAGAGTCCATGTCTTTAGCCTGTTTGGTTACATTTATTTCTAAGTAAATGAATCTTTTTTTTTATATTTCCTTTTCAGATTGTTCATTATTAGTGAAAAATAATATGCAGCTAAATTTCATGTGTTGATTTTGTATTCTGCAACATTGCTGAATTTAAATTAGAACTGAGCCCTACTAGTTTTTTCCACATTTTTAGGATTTTCTGTGTGTAAGATAATGTCTTTAAAATAAATAATTTTAGTTTTTTTTTTTTTTTCCAATTTCAATGTATTTCATTTATTTAGTTGTTGCCTAATTTCCCTGGTGAGGAGTCCATTGTTACATTAAATAGAGGGATGAAAGTGGGCATCCTTACATTGTTTGATTCTAAGTTTCTTTTTAAATTATAAACACAGAAATAAAAATGCTGAACATATTTGTTTGACTGATGTAATTGAATTTTATGTTCTAAAGGTACGTATTTTATGTTTATGTCAATTTGCAAAATAATTATAATTGTCTTTATTGTGGGAATTTGGGATCAGTTACTCAATCAAATGATTGCTCAATTCTCTATTTTACTTTTCTCAGTAGCAAAGGTATAACAGAAGGAGCTTGTGGAATGCTCATTAGGTTACAAATAGACTGGTAATTTAACAATTGACTGCCAATAGAACAATAAAGCTACATAGGCTTTATTGTCTTGATACAGCACATAATTTTTGACTGAAGCAATAGACTTTTTTCATTTTTCTGAAAAACTTATGTTCACGATAATATTTGTGTAGCTCTGCAGGAATAGACATCATCTGCTGAGAGGCATTCATAAAAATAAATAATAGAGGAATTCCCTCCAGCCCTCATACACACTTTCTTTGAAAAGCAGTGACTATCACTGCATTTGGCTTTTTAAATTGGCACTGATCTCCTTTTTTGGCAAATGAAACTCAATTTTTCAAAAAAGCCAAACTTCATTGTCTAATCCTAAATATACGGGCAGCTTTATCACTTACATTTGGCATGGAAGGCTATACAAATCTATTTGGCTAATTTAATTCACTGAAAGAGGTAATTTCCTAAATAACTTCTATTGGCCTAAAGAAGGTAAGATGCTGCCAGGTGGGTTTGTTCTCATTGGCACAATCATATCAGGACATAAATGGCATCCTCACTCTGGGTTTCTAGACACACAAACTATCTAACATACAACTGAGCAAAGGATTTGTACTCTTTCTGTATTGCTGAGATTCTCTTAACCTTTGTTATATATGTTTTGATCTATATATGTGACCCTTGGACAACACAGGTTTGAACTGCAAGGGTCCACTTATATACAGATTATTGTTAATCAATATGTTTATTTATTAAGGTATAGTATGAATACATAAAGTACACACAGATACTAGTCTATTTGTATGTTAATCATTTATGTTTTCAGTAAGGCTTCCAGTCAATAGTGGGCTATAGTAGTTAAGTTTGAGGAGTCAAATTTATGCATAAATTGTCAATTGCGTGAGAATTGGCACCCCAACCCTAACATTGTCCAATGGCCAACTGTATATAAATATATATAAATATATAGTATATATAAACTATTTCTGTTATATTAATGATTAGGATTTTTAAATGTTTGTGTTTTGAAATATAACACATACACATAAAATGCATAAAATGAATCTATAATGAAACAAATTATCACAGCAAGCAACCATGTAATACTCATCCAAAAAAAGAAATAGACTCAAGACATAGTCCTTTCTGTACAATCTTCATTCCAACCATCTTCCTCATCAAAGGTGACCACTACTCTGACATCTGATTCTAAAGTTCAAATTTGCCATTAGGAATCCTTAAATAAATTGGATAATGTATTATGTATTCTTTGATATCTGACTTGTATAATTACTTACCTCTCAATAATACTTTTACTTGTCTGAGCAGGGTTATTGCTTGTTTTTCACTAGTTTAGTGTTTTAAAAATTTGTTCAATTCTATTTATTGGAAATGATGTTATTTCATGCCTAACAAGTACTGGTGAGGTTGTGGAGAAAAGGGAACACTTATATACTCCTGGTGGAAATATCAATTAGTTCAGCCACTGTAGAAAGCTTTTGGAGATTTCTCCAAGAACTTAGAACAAGATTACCATCTGAGCCAGCAATTCCATTATTGGGTTTATACCCAAAGGAATGTAAATCGTTCTACCATAAAGACACACTCATGCATATGTCCATCACAGCACTACCTGCTATTTCACAATAGCACTGCTATTTTACAATAGCAAAGACATGGAATCAACCTGAATACCCATTGGTGGTAGGCTGGATAAAGAAAATGTGGTACATATATACCATGGAATACTACACAGTCATTTAAAACAATGAGATCATGTCCTTTGCAAAATATAGATGAAGCTAGAGGCCATTATCCCAAGCCAACTAACATAGGAACAGAAAACCAAATATTGCATGTTCTCGCTTATAAGTGGGAGCTAAACACTGAGTGGGAACAACAGACATTAGGGTCTATTTGAGAGTGGAGGTTGGCAGGAGGAGGAGGATCAAGAAACTACCTATTGAGTACAATGCTTATTACTTGGGTGATGAAATAATCCGTACACCAAGCCCCTGTGACACACAATTTACCCATGTAACAAACTTCCACATATACATGCAAATCTAAAATAAAAGTTAAAAAAAAAAGAAACAGAAAGTGGTATTTTTAAAGTTATTTCATTTTGATTTTTGTACCTGCTATATGCATATACATTTTGTATTTGTGCGCTGAGCTTATGTTCAGTATTCTTCCTAAACTCAGTTCTTCATTTTAACAATTTATTTGGAGATTTGTCTCTACTTTCTGGCACATCATTATGCTGTCTGTAATGACACTTTTATTTCTCATTTTACAATATTCATTAATTTTTCTCATTTGTGCTTTTATTATATTGGGTTGGACCTCTAGTAAGATGTTGAATAGAAGTAATGATAAGATGTATCATTTTTTTCTTATTTTAAATAAAAGTAATTTAAAATCATACCGTAAAGTATGAGGTTAGCTACATACCATTGTACATACTCGATATTACACTGAGAAAATATTCTTCAATTTCTGGTTTTCTAAATTTTTTTTTCATGACTAAGTGTTTAATTTGTTAAGGGAGTTTTATATGTTGAAATCAAATGATTTAATGTAGTACTAAAAAACATGGGTCATTTTTCAAATGTTAAGCTCAACTTATATTTATGAGATAAACCCAAGTTGATTATGATATGCTGCTCTTCTTATATTTCATTGTATGTTTTGGTTAATATTTTAGATTTTTGCATCTGTGTTCATGATTTAAATTGGCCTATATTTTTTGCCAGTGATAACATTCTTGACAGAATATGTTATCAACATTTGTTCCTATTTTTCCCATTCTTGGGAAGACTCGTGGAATACTGGCATTTATTCTTCCCTACATATTTGGTTGAATTAATTGGTCATAGCATCTGGAACTGTAATTATCTCTATAGGAAAGTTTTAGATTTTATATTAAATTATTCAGTAAATGTAGTAATATTTGATTATTTTATTTCACCTATGTCAAATTTAACAAGTTACATTTTTTCTAGGACTGTCCATATCATCTAAACATTTTAATGTGGAGTAAAATTGTTCATAATATTCTCTTGGTGTCTTCTAAATTTTAACAGTTTCTAATATTAGATAGTCTCTCTTGTTTTCCTTCCCATCCTCCCTCCCTCCCTCCCTCCCTCCCTCCCTCCCTCCTTTCCTTCCTTCCTTCCTTCCTTCCTTTTTTCCTTCCTTCCTTTTTTCCTTCCTTCCTTCCTTCCTTCCTTCCTTCCTTCCTTCCTTCCTTCCTTCCTTCCTTCCTTCCTTCCTTCCTTCCTTCTTTCCTTCCTTCCTTCCTTCCCTCCCTCCTTCCCTCTAACTTTTACAAGGCATTTATCAATTACAAAGACTGTCAAAGATACAATTCTAGGGTTTATTGATCAACTTTTTATTTTTGCATTCTTAAGCTGTAATCTTATATTATTTCCTTGCAAATAACTTCTTTTGTCTTAATTTGCTCCTTTTAAAGCTTATTGAGAAGGACCCTTAGATCATTGATTTTCAAATGTTCTTTTCTAAGATATCAATTTAAGCCTATAAATTTTCCACAAATTTTCATTCTGGTTTTTCTTTTATTTATAGGTTATATACAAGTATCTCAGTTATATACATCTAGTCACTCATATGTGTGCATATAGATACAGAGGTAGAGATACAAAATTATGTATTTATGTCTAGCAGAAATATATCATGATCAAAGTATAGTCTGAATATAATTTCAATTTGTGTAAATGTCATTATGGAGTCTGAAGTTGTTGATTACAAACTAAAAATAAGTCAATTAGGACAAATTTTTAGTTAAATTCTTGAACTCTTTCATAGTTTTACAGTTTTTTTCTGTTTCTATAACCATTAGTAAGGAACAATAAACTTTCCACTATAATTATACATTTTTCTTTTACTCTTTTCAGTGCTGTCATGTTTCAAGGTTTTACTATTGGCTGCATTAAAAATTCAAAATTTTAAATATTCCTAGTGAATTATGTCTTTTCTTTCATGAGGTATATATTCTAATGTCTTGCTACGCATTCTGCATTAAAGTACACTTTTTTTTAGCTATAGTTACACTAATGTTCTTTGGGCTCATGTTTTCGTGCTCTAAATTGTGCTACCCATTTATTTCAATCTCTCTCTCTATCTCTGTCTTTCTCGCTCTCCCCTTCCTCCCTCAGAAATTTCACTGTGTGAACCTAAGGGTGTGTGTTTTTTCACCTTTTTTTTTTTTTTTTTTTTTTTTTCATTCTCAAAGTCTCTGTGATTGGTGATATTTCTGTTGTGGTCAATTTTGGAAAATTTGCAAAAATGGTATCTCTAAATATTGCTTCTTCCTCATTTTTTCTTTCTTCCCATATTGAAAATCAAATTACACATGTTTTTGTTCTTCTAATTGTGTTCTTTCTGTCTCTGAAATACTGCCCTGTGTTTAACATACTTCATCTCTTCTCACTTCATTCTGGAAATTTTCTTGTGATCTATTTCAAATAAACTAAATCTTTCTTTAGCTATATCTACTTTATGGTTGAACCAATCTATTAAATTCTTCATTTAGGTTCTTTTTTTTTTTTAAGTTCTAGAATATTCATTTTTTAAAAAGCCTCATGCTCTGCCAAATATTTCTAATTTATCATTTATCTCCTTGAATATAACAAGCAAAGTTATTTAAACTCTTAAACACAGTTAGAGATCACTAGAAATCTGGGATTACCTAATTTAGTTTCAGACTTGAAATAATTTAAAACTAGGCATCAGTGTATGGGAAAGCTACACCGCTTGTTGTTTACTTAAGTTTTCTCTCTAGGCTTGAGGGAGTTTCAAAAGCATTGCTCAGCTTCTCAAACACTGAGCTACCCTTTTAAGAATCAGCTTAAGCTATCTGAGAGAAATTAACACAAATAACAACCATGTGCACGAAAACATACGTGTCCATAGAATTGTGTCGTATCATTTTTACACGTATTCCTATAACATTAAATACCATTCTTGAACAAGCATGTCTCTTCCATCATCATCTTGACACATCGGATAGTGCCTTGTATATACTAACTACTCAATACATCTTATAAATTTAAAGTATTTGATAGAAGTATAAGAATTATCATTAAAATCTTTAGTGGCTATTTTTAACTGGCTATTTTAACCCTTAGCCTTCTTCAAAAATGCATATAAAACATAATTAAATGTAAATGTAAAATTATATTTTTTAAATAGATTCCAAGGCTTAAAAAAACAATTTAACAACATCGTAAAGAAACTCATATTGTAAATTGTTTATAATAAAAATATTTCATGCATGTATCCAAATGCATCAGTAAAAAATAGTTATTTATAATTATATACAGATAATAGATATTTAAATACTAAATAAATAAATGTAATAATTATTAATAATTTTCCAATCTCTCTGTGACTTCGTGAAGCTCTAGTAGTTACTCAAATTAGTGAAGTAATCAAGTTTAAGGGTTTTCGTATTCAAGTTCAGGGTCCCCTGTAGCCTTAGGCACTGTTCTTCTTAAGATACTTAGTCTTTCTCTACTTTCTCTGGAGTTAGAAGCAAATAGCAATTATCTTTGACAGTTTATACACTGCTGCTGTAATTTATAGTGGAATAATCTCTGATTGTGTTTTGTTCCATTTTAGTCACCAGTACACTGTTTAACTCCCTCAAATTATGTTCAAGATGTGATGTTCTTAATGGTTTAGGACTACTAGACAGAATTCTGTCTCTATCTGATGGGATGATACAGTCCCTGTTTAGAGATGTCGGTGCTCAGCTCCTTTTGTTTGTCTCTAGCCCTTTAAAAGAAAGATATTATTTACTCTTTTCCCTTCAATGTTTAGGATCCCTTCTTTCCTTTTTTCCAAGCAGAGTTACTCATTACCGGTCCACCTTCTATTCTTCTATGTACAGTTCCACTCTTATCTTGTCTGAAGCTATTGTTTAAACAGATAGTTGAATTTTTCTACCACTTACTTACATGTGAGTGTTTGTTGATGCTTTCCAACCCTCAAGATGAGCAGGGGGAAAAAATGGCCTTGGAAAACAATGCTAAGAGGCTGAGGAAAATATGCAGAAAATGTGCAGATTAAAATTTAGAGATATAATACTGGTACATACGTTATCTTATTTATATAAACCTAACAGTCTGAAAAGAGAGAAAAAAGCCTTTATTTTATTCCTACTATGTTTCAGATCACATGGAAAATATGTTTATATTTATTAAGAATTATAATGTTTTAAGACAGATGTTTATAGATGAGGAAACTAAACTTGAGAGTAGTTAAGTTGGTTTGCCAAATGTCACATAGTAAGACAAATGGTCAGAATTTAAACCCAGGTCCTGTTGGCTTCTTAACTAGGCCTGCAGATTTCTATTTCATGCTTATACTTATGTTGAAGATATAAAAATATACGTATCTAAATCTATGTCTTTTCTCATTTTAGATTTTATATATGACTTCATTTGCACAGATTAAAGTCATTTTCCACTGGGCTAAATATTCAGAGCTGAATAATTTTTATAGGCAATGAATTAATGTATATGAAAACGTAATGAATATTAGGTATTACAATTAGGTAGAACCTTCATTTCTTATCCCACTTCCTCTGCAAAGGGGAAAAAGGAGGGATAAAAAAATGCTTGATTCTCTCCTGATTTACTATAACTGCCATTTAAAATAATTAGTTGCGCCAGAGTTCCCAAGTTGCTGTATAGATAGTATTTAAATTGGACTATTGGACAAGCAGGAAGAGGAAGGCTAGTGTAGAGGAATGGGCTATTAAGAAATGATACTGATCATATTTATATTTTATAAACATTTGTTATTGACCAGGCACTTTGCAGAGAGCTTTGCATTTATTACCTAATTACTAATTTCATTGATCATTAAATCTTCTTTTTAACCCTATGAAATAGTATATAATACCTTTTTTATAAGTGATAAAACAAAATGGAGAATGCCTAAGAATAAGATTAGTACAGTGATAACATAGCGATTTTTAAATTTAATTTGGGTATCTTTCCAATTTTTGCTCTTCAAGCTTTACATCAGTGCTTCCCAAACATTAGGCAGCAAAAAATCATTGGGGGATCTTATTAAAATGCACATTCTAATTTTGTATCTGGAGTGATTTGGATATGGTTTACTTGTCCCCACCAAAGCTCATATTGAAGTTTGGTCCCCATCGTGATGGTGTTGGGAGGTGGGGCCTAGAGGCTGGTGTTTGGGCTATGGGGATGAATTCCTTATGGGTAGCTTGGTGCTATTTTCCTGGGATTGAGTGATTCTGGCTCTCATGAGACAGGATTAGTTCTCTCAAGAGTGAATTGTTACGAAGCCAGGATACCTCTCAGGTTTTCTCCTCTTTTCATGTGCCTGCTTCTCATCTTATCTTCTCAGCCATATTTTGATGTGGCACAAAAGCCCTCTCCAGAAGCCAAGCAGTCATCAGCATCATGCTTTTTGTCCAGCCAACAGAACTTCCAAATAAACCTCTTTTCTTCGTCAATTACCTAGCCACAGATATTCCTTTAAGTAACACAAATTAAGACAGTAGGTCTCAGGTGGCATCAGACATTCTGCACTCAAACAAGCTCCCACGAACCATCCTTTAAGATACAAGACTTTAGGTAACTGCTTTTCTATCAAGCTAAGTCCAATTCTTAAAGGCTTTTATATTGATTTTACATTCGTTAAAAATGAAGTATGTATTAATATTTAAATTCATTAAATAAATTTAGTAATCAGATACACACCTGTCACTTGATAACTTAGACTCTGAAAGAATAGATAATTCTAAACTTTGTACTTTATGACTACGAATTAGGGTCCATGTCCTATCAATGTCTCCAGAAACAAGCTCACCTTTTCTGGCTTTATACAAATGTTTTATAGAAATTGTCCCTGTCCCATTACCAGTGAGACACTGATCCATGAACTGTTGAGTTTGCTCTAGCCTTAAATTAGTTTTCTATAATCATAAATTTAGTGACTTTAAACACTACAAATTTATTGTTTTAGAACTCCATGGGTCAGAACTCCAGTGGACTCTAAGAGAGGTTCTGTTTGCTTGCTTGTTCAGATTGTTGGCAGAATGTTCCATCCAGCGGGTAGGACTGAGGTCTCTATTGCTGCTGGTTGTCAGTTGAGGCCGTTACTAGCTCCTGGAGATTGCTTGCACTCTTCAGCTCATGGCACCCTTCTTCTATTTTCAAAGTCAGCAACAGCTAATGGAATCTTTCTCATGCTTAAAGTATTTCCTGCCTCTTCTGTCATATCTCTCTAACTCTCTCTTGCACTCACCAGAAATAATTTGTTTCTAAGGATGTATATGAATAGATCGGGCCTATTTGAATAATTTAGGATAAGCTATCCATTTCGAAGTCTGTAATCTTCATCAGATATGCAGAATCCCTTTTTACCAAGAAAATTTACATTCGGGATTTCAGAATTCCCAGAATTATGATGTGCACCTATTTGGGGGACTATTATTCTAACACACAAACCTGTTGTGTAGGACAGGCTTATTTTAGCTAGATTTATTAGCTAAAAAGAGAAAAACTAAGTGAAACGGAAGAAGAATGTATTAAAGTTTCTAAGATAGCCCTCGGAAATTCTAGGAGGGCCAGAAAACTGGATTTAGAGATTATGCAGCCAGAAGTAATATCTAAGCCAATCACTAAACTATTCACAGGCTTGATTCCAGAACAGGCATTGCACAACATGAATATGGGACTCTAAGCCCAGCCCTTCCTCAACAGTTGTTTCTCAGTCTCAGTGTCTATGCCAACCTCTGCCATATTTACTGGGTATGAATTCCTCAAAATGCCTGTTTCTTCTTTTTTTGCCCTGCTGAACACTGAAATATTGTGGTGGTACCTTTCACTGGGGAAAATGAGTAAATGTCTCCTAGCCACCAAGAAGGTGACAAATTAAATTTTCAATTTTTCTTTAGTATCAGTTTTGCCAAATACAGGGAAAAAATAATTTTTAAAAATTTCTGATCTATTAGTGTGACTCTACAACCTACATAATCCTTTGATCTAAATAAAGCTCTAAGAAAGCTAGTCCTCACTTGCCCATTCCTCCCCTTCAGCATAGAATAAGAATGCTTCTCCAAGCCTCCCAAAAGGCCTAGGGAGTCCACCTACACTATGTTAGTTAATACAGTAACATTCATAGTTGTATTTTTGTATTTTGAAAAGATTGTGACATTTAAAGACTCAATAACTCAGAGAATCATAAAAGTAAAACCTCAAATATTTCTTAAGAGTTCTCCTAATTCGGCAGCGGGGACAATTTAGGTTTTTTTGTTTATATTCGTGGAATTTTATATCAACTCAAGGTGTTTCTCTCTAGTCATAAGGCTCTGGAGCCTGGATTAAGTGACCCTAACAATAGCCTGTGTTATATACATTATTTTTAACTTACAAATCACATTAATACAGTAATTTTTGCTCGTGTCTACTATCTAGAAATTACTATGAACAATAGTGCACTGTCTGTCAGTATAGTTGGGGGATTGATTCCAGGATGCTACATAAACACAAAATTGGTGCATACTCAAATCCCGCAGTCCGGCCTGTGGAATATATATATATTAAAATTTTGGCACTATGTATAGGCAGGTTTGCATACCACAAAGGTTTTATTTGTTTGGTGGAAAAAGTTTTTGAGTATAAGTGGACCTAGGTAGTTTAATTCTGTGTTGATTAAGGGTGATCCGTCTATTTATTACTGTCTTTATTTTACTGTAGAATAATAAATTGATTAATTGTTTAAATTGGGCAGACTTTGATCTGAATTATCTGTCTCATTTTCTACATCTCTCTTGTTGGGATGCTAACGTTTATCTCATGGAAGATATTTTCAGAATTAAAAGGGATAAAATGTATATCACTTGGTTGCTATTAATACAGTATAAATTTAGAACCAAAAGTGGATTTAGTAATATTTAAAATAATTTAACAGTGACCCAGTTGGTCAACTGATGATTCAGATTTTGAAATGGAAAAGCCTAATGGCTGCTCACATTTAACCCAAAATTTCATTTAGAACAAGACAGACATTTTCATATAGAGTTGAGGTTACAAACTATGGGGGGGAAAAGGAAGGTTTTCCTGGAAAATCTGATTTTTCCTCTGAGAATTAAATCAGTGGCCCTAGCCATGAACTCTCTGGAATCATATGTAATATAACTTAAAGGCATTTCCATGAACAGCAAACCATGAAATCATGCCACAAGAATGACAGACTGATTTGGTCAAGCTATTCATCTTGCACATAGTTTATTCAATAGTAATGTTTGAGTTCATTGAGAAACATATCCATGAATTGGATGCTTGTATCTTGCTGCATACAAATTCATATTAGTCTCTGCACATGAAGTCAGAAGTTTGACTTGAATCCCCTTTCCTCCCAGTTACTAGCTATGGGCCTGTGCATTCATTTCATTAATAAGCAACTCCTTATTGAGGGACTGTACACCGTGTAAGGTAGGTGCTGGGTCTCTGGTTCACATGGCAGACACCAATCCCTTCTTCACAGAACTTTTAATCATGGTAATAGTAGTTGCTGAATGCTCGCCATTAAACAACCAATTATAAAATTATTTCACTAAAGTTTGAATGACAGCTATTGAAAAAATATATTTTTTTCATACCAAATCAATTCCTAACTGCAAAGTTTTGAAAACAAAATTGATTCAAAACAAATTTATGTCCTATGCCACTCACTGGAGAAAAAAAAAAAAGTACACATTGTATTAAGTTTAGAGATGGTTAAATGATGCCAAGTAAAAGAGGTTACTTTCTAGCATTTTCCAAGTGAGCCCTTTTATTAAACATCATTTGTAATTTGAATGTTGCCTCTTTCAATTTCTTATAATTAGTTAGAATTTATTCCAAGCCACATCATCATATAATCTAAAATAATAACTTCACTGACAATGTGCCGTAATAATTGCTGTCTGGTTATCAACAGTGATCTATGATGATTGGGTTGATAGTGTTAATGCTGGTCTTTTAAAGTGAGTGCATCAATATTAATATATTCCAAAAGAGTACCGGCCAATTAAACCTTCAGGGAATTTTATCCTAATTTGGTTGCTGTGCATTCCACTATGTTTTAATTTCTCAATTGTTAATAAATATAACCTAATCTTGTTGATCTACCTGTCATCAAATAGCACTGTAATTTGACATGCTAGAATTTAGCATCTTAAATAAATGTCTTTAA
The DNA here is from genome assembly GCF_024542745.1 of Macaca thibetana thibetana. Taxonomy (NCBI): domain Eukaryota; kingdom Metazoa; phylum Chordata; class Mammalia; order Primates; family Cercopithecidae; genus Macaca; species Macaca thibetana. The sequence continues at coordinate 68,633,133 of NC_065579.1, read as the reverse complement.
GATAACCATCTCAATAACTAAATATGAAGTGTTTTCTGCAGGAATGAAATACTACTTACACTCCATCTGGAGTACTTTCATCAACTCAAATCTATCTTATTGCTTACAAAAATAATCATTATACCTGAAGTTTTTTTTAGGTTATCTGAAAACTTTTTTTGTCATATTTTCATTCTTTATCACTTGTTGAGAAATTTTAGTAAGTTCCTGAATCAGAGAATCTCCTTCTTTCAAATTAAGTTGTTATTACAAAATCTAATCATTCATGTCATCACTCGTAGTGATTCAACACATTAAAACTATAGCTCTCTGGCACTAACATCAAGAATCATATGCTTCCCTTTAACACTATAGTATCTTCTTTTGAAGCTGTTACAATATTCCTGGAAATGGCTTAGCTTGTCTGTGTGATACATTTTCATTAAAAATATCTCATTTAGAATAAGTCATAGTGATTCAACTGATGTCTGCAAAAGACATTAACATACATAGTCAATAAGCATTAATATTATGTTTAATACAGAGTGTTTCACTCAATATATTGACATCACTTTGAGGACAAAAATATTCTGTTGATATTACAGAAAGTATTCACAATTATTTAATGTCACTTAAATATTTTGCATAACGCAAGATGTTAAACAAACCTTTATTTTAAAAGAAAGTAACACTTGGCTTTTGTGATTTTCTTGAGCATTCAAAATGAAATGCTCTGACTTTAGAAAAAAATGTCCCTACCACTTCTATTTGACAGCATAGCCATATTTGAAAAATGATGTAAGATTCAGCAAGGTCCAAAAGAACAGAATTAGCTTTATAAGGACATGTTGGGAAAGTATTTTTTCCATGATAATATTGCACAAAACAAATACACATACTTATTAAGTCATTGAAACAGACATGAGAGAAAAGACAGTTAAAATAACTATCTGACATAGTAATTATTAATGATGAAATCTTAGATGGGATTCTGTCCAATTAGTTTCTGTGACTCTCAAGTTCTGCATAAATTTAATAAAATTTGCTTGTTTGCATAGTGATTTTTCTGAGGCTCTCTTTCCTGGGCAAATCTCCAGATTGGCAAGCTCAAGCGGATTTTAAAATAGCCTTTCCATATATCACCCACACTTGTCCTGCTTGGGAATGGATTGACGTTTGAGCTTTGAGGGTTGTAACTAAGCTGCTTTACTCTGCAGAAAAGTTCATTTTACTTCAGCTGTTGCAGATACCGCCCTTACCTCCCACTAATTCAGTGTTTTCCAATTGTTTCAGCCTGCTTCCAATGGCTCAAGCACACCATTCGAGGTTCACAGTAAAAGAATGCCATGAAGAGTAACTTTTCCAAACTCATTCTTCACTCTTGACATGTTATATAACTTTCCTACATGGATAAAGTATAATAATACTTTTATTTTTCTTTCCAGTTCAGATAGGGAACTGCTATACTGTCCAATCTGATGTCTGTTTCTAACCTTTAAACATTTAATTTATTCTTATTAATGAGGTTTAATCTTTATAATCTAATTTGTAAAATAATTTAAAAATTTTTGAATGATCTCAATCAATCCATGTATTTTCTTTTCTAAGAGTAAAACTTTCTTAAAAAGCATAGAGAAGGTAGAAGAGGATCTCAAAATATAAATTAAAAGTGCGAATCTAAAATCTGGCAGCACCTATCACATACAAAATGCAACTTAATATATTTCATTTGGGCATGACTAGTACTAATAGCAGAACATTAATGAGGTCTAGATCATAGACTCATAGAATATTAGAATAGACCTAGAAAGAATCTATAAGCTGATCTAGGTCAAAACTCCTACCTCTTCACTTTCAAGAAGAGGAAAATGATTCTCATAGAGCTAAATGCTTGGCTAAAGTCAGATAACTACTTACAGAGCAGAAATTAAACCCAGGGCCTCCTAATTTCTGTGCCATTGTACTTTTTCCTAAGAATAATAAGTGTAGCTATGTAATCCTTTATTTACAGCAAAAGTAGCCCCACATACATGTCCTTCGACAGTGGATAAAGATCATCACCTTCATATTAAATAGCAAGTTTTATTACTTACACACTGATTAAGAGAAGGACCAAAGTACATGATTTTCCACTTGCTCACTAAGTTACACCCAATGATTTTTCATTGTTTTATTTCATAACCAAAACAAGAAAAGTGGTGAAATAGTATTTAGTTCATATAAGTTTCCAGCAAATATGTATGAAAATGGTTTAAGTGTATATTCCAATGAGTTAAACAATAGTTTCAGTGTTGATAATATGTTTGCTCTAGAGAAGAATATAGTAGTTGATAAGACCATTTTGTGAGCCAGAATAACTGAATTCAGACACCACAGTTTACTCATATGTTAATGAAAATAGATTAATGAAAGTACTGACCTCACAGGGATATCTGATGAAATGTGTTAATATGGCTATGTCAATATTTTTATCAACCACCATTACTATTTTTTCAAAGGTTTGTAGTAACAAACTGTCTTAAAAACAATGACTACATTGTGTTCATGATAATCTGTTCTCTATGAAGGATACATTCTTTTAATAAAATATTTACTGGCAAATTGCGTCTGAGGCATTTTTTGGTTGAAGTTAGAACCATAAGCAGTAAGATTTCAACATTAAAAATGTATGGTATATAAATGACTTTAAACTAAGCTCCAGCTAAAAATAATTGCTGATCAAGGTGTTAAAACTTAAAAATGTAAAGTAAAAAGTTTTCTCCCATATGTCCCCTATGGCTTACTGACATCATATTCTCCCTCACTTTACTTGTATGAAAAAAAAGTATATTGAACAAGATAATCTCTAAGAAATTTCCAGTCCTGAAGCTTTAATTGCATTTCTTGATTTTATGTCTCATTTTCAAAGGAAGCTTTTGCACTCTCAGAAATAGGTAACAAAGTAAATGTTTGCTAAAAAGTAAGCATTTCAGCTTTAAGTAATAGATAAATTTAAGTAATAGATAGATTTAAGTGTTTCAGGTTTAAGTAACAGATAGATCATCTTTTGGATTTTTCTAAATGTTAGGTTTCCAAAAAGAACACAGCGGCAATTTAGTATATAGAATAGCTTTGTTGAAAGTGAATGATAGGGTACCTGTGTAAACATTTAGTGAAATTAGAATCCTGAAAATTATTTTAGACAGATAAATTTAGACAGTAAATATGGGGTTAAATCACAGGAAACATTTCATAAGAAACAATGTTTACTCTAAGACCAGTATTTTCCGGAGCTTTTCATTTAATGTTATAGAAGCCATTTCTCACCTCGTTAGTTGGAATTCTCCAGAGAAACAGAACCAGTAGTATGTATATATAGAGAGAGGCTTATTTATTAGAAAGGAATTGGCTTACATGGTTGTGAAAGCTGAAAAGTTCCAAGATCTGTAGTCAGTAAGCTGGAGTTCCGGAAGAGTCAATGGTGTAGTCCCAGTCTGACTCCAAAGGACTAAGAACAAGTAGAGTTGATAATGTGTGTTTTAGTTCAGGGACCAGCAGGATTGAGAGCCAGGAAAGGATGATGTTTAGTTTGAGTCTGAAGGCAGAAAAAAAAGGCACATGTCCCGGTTCAAAGTAGTCAGGCAGGAGGACTTCCCCCGTTACTCAGCATTTTTGTTCTAGTAAGGCCTTCAACTGATTGGATGAGCCCCACCCACATTGTGGTGGGGGAAGGCCGCAAACTACTACACTCAGTCTACAAAAATGTTCATTTCATCCAGAAACAACCTCACAGACACATCCAGATTAACATTTAATCAAATGCCTTGGTGTGCCATGACCCAGTAAAGTTGAGACATAAAATTAACTATCACATTCACCTTCCTAAAAGTGACTGGGTATTATACTGGTGCACGCTTTCTCTCTCTCCACCTTGCAACCCATGGTTGAAGGTGCACAAAAAGCCCTGCTTTCTGATTTCAGGGAATGACTAACTGTCTCATCATTTGTGGTCCAAGTTCACAGGGGATCAGAACGAACTTAGTCTTCACCTGAAAGCACATCTTTGCAGCTCCTTCTCCTTCTCCACCTTGCTTCCGTCACTCCCTTACTTGTTTCTCCTGAAAACACTATCTTAATAAATCAATAGCGTAAAATTTCCTATTGCAGGTCTGCTTCTAGGGAACCAGACGTAAATAATAGCTTTGCAGCCTTTGGAAAAACTGTGGGAGAAGCCCAAGAAGGTAAATAGTATTTATACTTTTTTCAACCTCTCCTCAGCAAATCTTCAGTTATCTATTTTTATAATTTAAACTTTAATTTTATATAAGTATATGAGTTTTACATATATACAGACTAATGTACATCAAAGTATATAGCAATTCTTACATAAATTAATATTCAATATTTTTGTTAAAATTTGTAGTTATACCTATCCTCTACACTTTGTCTATATGGTTTTTAAAAGTGGAAGGTCTTTATACAGCATTTAAAATGTGAGAACACGTAAACAAGCATCCAATGGAGAATCAAGGAGTGAGACTGGATCTATAAGGGAAAGAAATATAATATTCTTGATATTCTTTAAAATTGCCACTCAAAGTAGAATCTTCCAAGACTAAAGTCAACAGATCTTCTTTCCCATATCCTGTCTTCTGCTGTATCATGGTTAACTCATGTGGCCTCTCATCTATGATGAGATCTGGTATGAATCATAATAGTATGCTCATAGACATGCCCATGCTCATGGACATGCCTCTTGTATCTGTTATCTGCTTTGTTTCCTTTTTTCTTTTTGCTAAGGTAACTTTTTCCAAACCATGTCCTCAGTTGGCTAATATTTCATAATTAAGACCCTTCAGTTGGTTGACCATTATGTACGGATTTTGATTGCCTTTCTTCTGTATTTTCGCAATAAGCTAATTATCACTGCATGCACATGGGCTTATTGGCTACACAATCATTAGAGTAATATATTATAGTTAAATTATCTAACAATGTAATTATAGATGCACACAGATAGAAGATAGTATTTACAAAATGTGAATTATAAATCATTGAAAGAAACACATTCTGTTTAATTCTGAATGTAAACAAATGTAAACCAGACTGTTTAACCGTATCTGTGTATCCCATGCTTGATCTAAGGGTGTCTTGCACTACCTTATAATGAACCAGATAAAAAGTAGATTAGCATTCCCTTTTTGCTTTTCCTATTTTCATTTTATTTAATAAAAATTGCATGAACACTGAACTTACCTATTTACTCCCTTATAGTTGAAACAATCTAAAATAGTGAAAGAACCATGAATTACAGAAACCAGTAAGTACAACCATTAATTCAGAAGAGTTAGCTAAATATATGATAAAGTCCTCAGCCATTACAACTCTGAGTGTGATCCATGAACAGTAATTTCTCAAGATGCCCTATAGGGGAGAAACTTTTTTTTATGTTCAAATAGATTAGGGAAATACTGTTTGTTATACCTACAATTTTAGACATCACACTTTGCATTGGTATATTAAATATTCTAAGCTGTTCTCATTTAAGCTGAAGCAAAGCTAATCTAAATGAGAAACAACAAAAACAAAATCCTGTTTAATGTTATTTAACAAACCATTACAAACAATGGACTTTGGATATTATTTGTAATTAACACTTATTTATAAAAGCTTGAGTTCCATGTATCATATTTGGGGTAATAAAAGTTAATGTATTACATAAGAAAACAAAATTATTTAGGAGTTAGAGCATGGTTACTCATTTTTAAACAAAAGGATAAACAAATAATCAATACTTGAATCTCCTTAATTTAAATAACTAACAATGAATAGAGCCTATTCTCAGATAGTTTTAATGATAGAAAAAGGCTTCGTCAAGCCATAAAGATTCTATTTTCACTATATATTTATCAATAAGAATTGAGGATTTCATATAGTGTACTATTTTTGTAAACTATTTTCATGAAACAAGGTAATGCTATTTATGGTTCTTAGATTATTTAAAATCATGAAAATTTTTCAATTAACAGTAAATTCTGATGCCTTAAAAATACCTGTTTTATCAAAAAGAAGTTGGTAGAAGTGTCCTTGGAATGCTACAGGTTTCAGCCCATTTGAGCTTCTGTATAGACACTCCTTTTTATTAGGCCTTAGTCTCATTCCAGACACCAGCCCAACTTGAAATGCACCCCAAAAACTTGGATAGAGCCTGAAAACTCACCAACCAAGCCAAGTAATTATGCTGAACCCCCTTGGGCACTCCCTAATTGGATGTCCTGGGTCCTCCTAGTTCTTAGTCCTTTAATACCTGTTTTTCTCTTTCTCTTACTCCATTTAGTTTTTCAATTCATACAAAACCGTATCCAGGCCATCACCAATAATTCTATAAGACAAATGTCCCTTCTAACAACCCCACAATATCACCCCTCACCACAAAATCTTCCTTCAGCTTAATCTCTCCCACTCTAGGTTCTCATGCTGCCCCTAATCTCACTCGAAGCAGCCCTGAGAAACATCGCCCGTTATCTCTCCATACCACCCCCCAAAATTTTCACTGCCCCAACACTTTACCACTATTTCATTTTATTTTTCTTACTAATATAAGAAGACAGGAATGTCAGGCCTCTGAGCCCAAGCTAAGCCATCATATCCCCTGTGACTTGCACATATACATCCAGATGGCCTGTCCTGCCTTAACTGATGACATTCCACTACAAAATAAGTGAAAATGGCCTGTTCCTGCTTTAACTGATGACATTACCTTGTGAAATTCCTTCTCCTGGCTCATTCTGGCTCAAAAGCTCCCCCACTGAGCACCTTGTGACCCCCACCCCTGCCAGCCAGAGAATAACCCCTTTTGACTGTAATTTCCCACTACCCACCCAAATCCTATAAAATGGCCTCACCCTTATCTCCCTTCGCTGATTCTCTTTTCGGACTCAGGCTGCCTGCACCCAGGTGAAATAAACAGCCTTGTTGCTCACACAAAATCTATTTGGTGGTCTCTTCACACGGACGTACGTGATGATATGACAGTTTTTTTCTTAGTTAATTATGTAATCGTGGAAAATTTACTTGACCTTGGACAATTTATCAAAATATATGAATCACACTTTCTTTATTCATCTCTAGAATTACTGTTAGGATCAAATAAAACATAAGAAAACATACTGGAAAGAATCAAAAAACATGGTATAATTGAAAAGATTTAAATTGTAACTTTTACTAGGAAGTATCTTAAATTCTGTTAATACTAGTGTTCACCTAGAAAACAAAATTTATTTATTCAAAATTTATTTATTGACTGGAGTGCCAAGTATGTGCCAGTACCTGTTCTAGAAGCTTTCCATATGTAATTAAGCAAGAAAGACAAATCTGTAGAATTATTATCTTGCTGGATACCACAATATAATACCTTTGCTTTTTCTGGCTGGTCATAAATCTTATGTTTTTTGCCAACTCCAAAATAAGAGAAAGTTTGCCAGAGGGATCTTAGTTGGTGAATACATTAGTCTTTTGTAACTAATTGCTGTAAAATTATTGTTATATCAGAGTCATGGGAACCAGAACAACTTCATCTTGAATAGAGGCTGGATAAAATGAGGCTGAGACCTGCTGGGTTGCATTCCCAGAAGGATGAGCATTCTTGGTGACAAGATGTTTACAGTTAAGGGAATAGATGAATAATGTTTGCTAAACAGACCCAGAACTTAACAAAGCCAGGAAATATCCTGATATCCCACATCTAAAGGACAAAAGCATTCCTCTTTTTTTTTTTTTTGGAGTTGGAGTTGGAGTCTCGCACTGTTGCCCAGGCTGGAGTGCAGTGGTGCAATCTCGGCTCACTGCAAGCTCCACCTCCCGGGTTCACACCATTCTCCTACCTCAGCCTCCGGAGTAGCTGGGCGTGGTGACAGGGGCCCGCCACCACACCCGGCTACTTTTTTTGTATTTTTAGTAGAGACGGGGTTTCACCACGTTAGCCAGGATGGTCTTGATGTCCTGACCTCGTGATTCGCCCACCTCAGCATCCCAAAGTGCTGGGATTACAGGTGTGAGCCACCTCGCCCGGCCAACAAAAGCATTCTTAGTTTAAGAGTAAGTTTCTTGCCAAAGTCAACAGTTACACAAAGATTAATAATCTTTTGTCAGGAGTCCCTGTAGTGGAGCCCATTTCCCCCATGACTTTTTGCCTTTGTTTTTTATTTTATTTTATTTTTATTTTTATTTTTATTTTCGTTCAGTTGTTTTAGGGGGATAATGTGGTGTTTCATTGCATGGACAAGTTCTTCAGTGGTGATTTCTGAGATTTTGGTGCACCCATCACCTGAGAAGCATACTCTGTACCCAATGTGTAGTATTTCATTTTTCACCCCCTGCCCATCTTCTCTCCAAGTCCCCAAAGTTCGTTATATAACTCCTATGCCTTTGCATCCTCATAGCTTAGCTCCCACTTTTAAGTGAGAACATAAAATGTTTGGTTTTCCATTCCTGAGTTACTTCACCTAGAATAATGGTCTCTAACATCTAGGTTGCTACAAATGTCATTATTTTATTCCTTTTTATGGCTGAGCAGTATTCCATGGCATATATATATATATATATATATATATATATATATATATATATATATCACATTTTCTTTATCCACTTGCTTGTTGATGGACATTGACACTTGTTACATATTTTTGCAATTGCAAATGGTGCTGCTATAAATGTGTGTGTAAGTGTCTTTTTCATATAATGACTTCTTTCCCTCTAGGTAGATACCTAGTACTGGGATTGCTGGAGCAAATGGTAGTTCTACTTTTAGTTCTTTAAGGAATCTCCATACTGCTTTACATAATGGTTGTATTAACTTATATTCTCACCAGCAGTGCGTAAGTGTTCCTTTATTATTATTATTATTATTATTATTATTTTTAACCGCATAATGCCAACATCTTATTGTTTTTTGACTTTTTAACAATGGCCATTCTTGCAGGAGAAAAGTGGTATCCTATTGCAGTTTTAATTTGGATCTCCCTGACGATTAGTGATGTTGAGCATTTTTTCATGTGTTTGTTGGCGTTTGTATATATTCTTTTGAGAACTGTCTATTCATGTCCTTTGCTCACTTTTGGATGGGATTATTTGTTTTTTTTCTTGCTGATTTCTTTGAGTTTCTTGTAGTTTCTGGATATTAGTCCTTTGTCGGATGTATAGCTTGCAAATATTTTCTCCCATTTTGTAGGCTGTCTGCTTAGTCTGCTGATTATTTCTTCGGCTTTTATTAGGTCACACCTATTCATTTTTTTGTATGCTTAATTTGCTTTTGGATTCTTGGTCATGAATTATTTGCCTAAATCAATATCTAGAAGGGTTTGATCCATCTTGTGTTGATTTTTGTACAAAGAAAGAGATGAGTACCCAGCTTACTTCTTCTCCATGTGGCTTGCCAATTGTAACAGCACCATTTGTTGAATAGGGTGTCCTTTCCCCACTGCAAGTTTTTGTTTGCTTTGTCGAAGATCAGTTGACTGTAAATATTTGGCTTTATTTCTGGGTTCTCTATTCTCTTCAATTGGTCTATGTGCCTATTTTTATGCCAGAACCATGCTATTTTGGTGACTATGGCCTTGTAGTATAGTTTGAAGTAGGGTAATGTGATGCCTCCAGATTTGTTCTTTTTATTTAGTCTTGCTTGGATATGTAGTTTATTTTAAGGTTCCATATAACTTTTAGGGTTGTGTTTTCTAGTTCTGTGTAGAATTGATATGAGAGTGGGGCAGGGATGTGCTGGACAGAAAAACGTGGGGTCTCTGGAGAGGGCTCTACTCTCAGGCTTGTGCCCATGGAATTAAGTGAGAACTCCTATTTTTGCACCCAAATGTTGCATTTTCCAAGACCACTCTGGCCTGCCATGCCCCATATTCCATGCCCATAGAAACCTGAGACCTTAATGGGCAAAGACACAAGTAGCTGGACATCAAAAGGAGCGGAAGAGCACACTGACAAACACCAGTAGACACCAGCAGGCCATTGAGATGGGATGACGTTGAATTTGGTTGGGGGCAGTCAGAGGAAAGCCTGGCCACTGGGCAGCTTGATTCCAGAGGAAGACCACCTACCCATTCCATTCCCCTTCTGACCCCCAATCCACCTTACTGAGAGCTACCTCCACCACATAGAACCTGTACCCATCCTCCAAGCCCATATGTGATCTGGTTTTTCTGGTACACTAGGGCAAGAACCCGGGACACAGAAAGCCCTGTGTCCTTGACACAAGGTAGAAGGTCTAATTGAGCTGATTAACACAAGCCACAAGATGACAAAACTGACACAGCACACTGTAACACCACTCACTAGGGCTTTGAGAGCTGTAAACACTCACCCTATATGTGGCTGTGGGGCCAGAGCCCCAAAATGCACCCCACAACCTGCCTGTCTGCATGCTCCACCTAGGGGCTTAAGCAGTGGGGCACCAAAGAAGCGAGCCACACCCCTGTCACACACCCTGGGAGGAGGATAAGGGAACTCCTCCCATTTCAGAATGATGGTGGTATTTTTATGGGAATTGCATTGAATTTATAGATTGTTTTTGGCAGTAGGATCATTTTCACAATATTGATTCTACCCATCCATGATCATGGGATGTGTTTCCATTTGATTGTGTCATTGATGATTTCTTTCAGCAGTGTTTTGTAGTTTTCCTTGTAAGGATCATCCATCTTTCATCTTTCATTGGTTAGGTATATTCCTAAGTATTTTATTTTATTTTTTACAGCTGTTGTGAAAGGAATTGAGTTCTTGGTTTGATTCTCAGCTTGCTCACCCTTGGTGTATAGCAGCACTTCTGATTTGTGTACATTGATTTTCAGTCCTGGAACTTTACTGAATTCCTTTTTCCTGTCCATGAGCTTTTTGGATGAGTCTTTAGGGTTTTCTAGTTATACAATCACGTCATTGGCATACTGCGACAATTTGACTTCCTCTTTATCAATTTGGTTGCCTTTTATATCTTTCTCTTGTCTAATTGCTCTAGCTAGGAATTTCAGTACCATGATGAATAGAGGTGGTGAAAGTGGCCATCCTTGTCTTGTTCTAGTTCTTGGTTCTTTCAGCTTTTCCCAATTCAGTATCATGTTGCCTGTGGGTTTGTCATAGATAGCTTTTGTTATCTTGAGGTATGTTCCTTCTATGTCACTTTTGCTGAGTATTTTAATCATAAAGGATGCTGAATTTTGTCAAATGCTTTTTCTGCATCTATTGAGATGATCATATTATTTTTGTTTTTAATTCTGTGTATGTGATGTATCGTATTCATTGACTTGTGTATGTTAAACCATCCCTGCATCCCTGGTATGAAGCCAACTTGATCAGGTGGATTATCTTTTGATATGCTGTTGGATTCAATTGACTAGTATTTTGTTGAGGATTTTTGCATCTGTGTTCACCAGGGATATTGATATGTAGTTTCTTTTCTTTTTTTCTTCTTCTTCTTCTTCTTTTTTTTTTTTTTTTTTAGATGTCCTTTCCTGGTTTTGGTATTAGAGTGATACTGGCTTCATAGAATGCTTTAGGGAAGATCCCCTTTTTTCCTTCTTTTGAAATAGTTTCTGTAAGATTGGCACCAATTCTTCTTTGAATGCCTGATAGAATTCAGCTGTGAATCCATCTGGTCCTGAACTTTTTTTTGTTTGCCTTTTTAAATTACTGTTTCAATCACACTACTTGTTATTGTTCTGTTAAGAGTTTCTATTTATTCCTGATTTAATCCAGGAGGGTTGTATATTTCCAGGAAATTATCCATATCCTCTAGATTTTTTTTAGTTTGTGTGCAAAAATAGTAACCTTCAAAGATCTTTTCTTTTTTTTTTTTTTTTTTTTTTTTTTGTATTTCTGTGAGGTAGTTCTATTTGTCATGTCAGTTGTTGCCTGAATACCATGGGGTTTTTTTCATTGTGTTGTTTTGTAGGCCCTGTGAGATTTATACATTAAACAGTTTCTATTTTGGTGTATTTTAAGATTTTGTTTCTAGATTAGAACTCCTTTTATCATTTCTTAAGTGCGGGCTTGGTAGTAGCATTTGTTTGTCTGAAAAATACTTTATCTTTTCTTCATTTTTGAAGCTTAGTTTTACCAGATACAAAATTGTTGGCTGACAATTATTTTGTTTCAGGAGGCTAAAGACAGAACCCAATACTTTCTGGCTTGTAGAGTTTCTGCTGAGAAATCTGCTGATAATCTAATATCTTCCTTTGTAGGTTACCTGATGCTTTTGTCTCACAGCTTTTAAGATGTTTTTTTCCTTTTCTTGACCTTAGATGACCTGATAACTATTTGCCTGGGTGATGATCTTTTTGTGATGAATTTCTCAAATGTTCTTTGAGCTTCTTGTATTTGGATGGCTAGATCTCTAGCAAGGCCAGGGAACTTTTCCTCAATTATTCCCTCAAAAATGTTTTCCAAAATTTTAGGTTTCTCTTCTTCCTCAGGAACCCAATTTTTCTTAGGTTTGGCTATTTAACATAATTCCAAATTCCTTAGAGGCTTTGTTCATTTTCTTTTTTTTATCTTTCTGTAATTATGTAAATTTGAAAGCCTTGTCTTCAAGCTCTGTCTTCTACTTGTTCAATGCTGTTGTTGAAGGTTTCCAGTGCATTTTTTATGTCTCTTAAGTGTGTCTTTCATCTCCAAAGTTGTGATTATTTTTCTTTCTAATATTTATTTCTCTAAAGAATTTCTCGTCCATAGTCTGTATTTTTAAAAATTTTTTTAAGTTGTTTTTCATCTTTCTCTGGTATCTCTTTGAGTAGCTTAATATAAATCTTCTGAATTATTTATCTGGCAATTCAAAGCTTTAGTTTTGCTTTGGATTCATTGCTGAGGTCTTTTTGGGGTGTTATAGAACCTTGTTTTGTCATATTACCAGAATTGCTTTTTTGATTCCTTCTCATTCGGGTAGACTATTTCAGTGGAAAGGTCTGGAACTCAAGGGATGCTGTTCAAATCTTTTTCCCACAGGTGGTTTCTTGTTGTGGTGCACTCCCCCTTCCACTAGGGATGGGACTTCCTGTGAGCCACTCTGCAGTGATTGTTATTGCTCTTCTGGGTATAGTCACCCAATGGGGCCACCAGGCTCTGATCTGGTGCTGGGGAATGTCTGCAAAGTGGATTGTGATGTGATCTGTCTTCAGGTTTCCCAGATATGGATACCAGCACTTGCTCTGGTGGAGGTGGGAGGGGAGTAAAGTAGACTCTGTGAGAGTCCTTGGTTGTAGACACATTTAGTGTGCTGGCTTTCTTGAATGCTTGTTATGCTAGCAGTGAAACTGTCACATGGACAGACACAGGACCACTGGTTAGCCGGGATGTTGCAGGTAGCGGAATTAGCTGTTGTTTCCTCCTTCCTGGGAACAGGGTTATTCTGTATGAGTTTCTGTAAAGCCCTGAGTTGGTTGGCCTCCAGCCATGAGGCCTCCAATCTCTCAAGAGAGCACCAGAGATTTTTGCCTGTCTCATGGAATTTGCAGTGACCTGCCACTTCGTTCAAAGTATCTGTGATGTGAATTATTTGGTTTTAACCAGCATTGTACCAAAAGTGGGTGCATTCCTTCTCTGTCTAGAAGTAGCCATTATTTTATTTCTTTACTGTGCTAATAAACTTGTTTTCACTTTACTTTGTGGACTGTCTCCAAATTACTTCTTGCATGAGATCAAGAACGCTGTGCTCTGCCTTTAGGTTTGGGGCATGTCTGTGTTAAATAGCATATAGCTCGATATTTTTCTTTAAATCCTGTCTGACAATCCATGTTTTACCATAGTAATGACATATTAGATTTATTTTTATCATTTATTTTTGTATTCTCTGTTTGTTCCACTTTTCCTGTACTAAGAAAATACTAACCAAAGAAATTATTTTCATTATATTCCCAAAAAGTTAGAAATCAATAATTAAAAAAAAAAAAAAAAAAAAAAAAAACGCTCTCTTGGGGTCTGGATTAGGAGACATTTCCAGTAACAGTTACATAATTAGTAGAAAGCACGCATTCAAATGATAGCCTTAAGTCCTATAAGTTGTGTGATGTTGAAAAGTTACATTTTAATGTAAGTTTATACAATGGAAATAAACACATTCATTCAGCTAACACTTATTGAGTATCTACTAGGTTCTCAGTACTATTTCTCTCTCTCTCTATGTATATATATCAATCTTATATATATTCATATATTTATCTCACATATAGTCATATATATGATACATATATATCATTAGAAGGAAATAAAAATATTTCATGCCAAAATATGGCTGTTGATATAATGAGTACTTTAAATTAAAATCTCTTAGAGATTAACAAGTCCTGGAATAGGCTTTTTCCCTATCTACATAAAGATAAGAATGGACCTACCAAAGAGAACAATTATTCCTGTCCCCCTCTTTGTTATCTCATTATCCGTTACAGGAAAGAAAACCAGAAACATAACTACATTTCAACAGAATCCTTTTCCAGAAACACCGTCTCTAAGATTTCCTTAATTCCATAGAGAATTATTTACAGTTTTATTTCTGTTCCCTAGTAACCATTTATTGTACGTTAGTAGAATTCCTCTTTTCACCCCAACTCTTCTAACCCATTTTACCGGGATCCAAACCTTCATTCTTTCTGTAACTGCAAGATGGTAAGTAAGCCTCTGCACCTCATTGGGAAGTTGGTCTTCACTTCGTTCTGAAGTCTCCCATGTATGTGCCTTTAATAAATTTGTATGCTTTTTCTTGTATTAATTAATCTGCCTCATGTCAGTAATTTTCAGTGAATCTTAGAGGGCCAAGACCCTTGTCCTCCACACACTGGAGAAATGGACTGTGCCCTTTCCTTAGTGAAGTATATATTTCAATTCAGAACATACGCAAATCTTATGTTCCTGGTAGATATTTAGAGAAAGAATATCTACTACTACTAAGTAGTACATTGCCTGGCATGAAGTTGATGTCCATTAAATGGTAACTAAAAAGAAATATTTATATAAATTAAATATGTTTTATTATCAAGATAAAAAATTACTTCTAATTTTCACATACTCTTAAAACGAATAATCCTACTAATCATCAATTTAAGATAGTATCTATGCATATTTTATTGAGGTTATTAGTGCAAAACAGGAAATATTTGGTGAGTTCATAAAAAAACAAATTGTAACATTTTAAAGTTATACCACAATGGAATATTTCACCAAGGGAGGACTTTGTAAATGGCAACTTTTTCTCATTATGAAGTTGGCAGGTAATGATGACTGGACAGAATGCATGGTGAGATTACTAATCGGCAATAAAGCAGGCAGTGTAACATCAAATCCACTACCATTCCAATTCTGCAGAGCAAATTACTAAGAGGATGTGTTCCTGGTGGAAATTGGATGTGTATTGTTTAGGAAATTGAAAAAAGACCACTATGCAATTGTAGGCTGCTTATCACCAGCTCTCTGAAGGTAGGAGTAAAGCCCTGATTTCTAATATTTGCAAATTCCTGTGATGCTATTATTTTGTACTGTTCAATTATTTCATGCCTTGTTTATTCAACATTGCCAGAGAAGAAAGCAACATTATTACTGAAACATAAATACAACTAAGAATATATTTCACACTTATAGAAAGAAAATGTATAATAAACACCCATTTGTTTATAACACAGAAAGAACAATGTTAACTTTCTGTCATATCTTCATCAGATAAGGATATCTTAGGTTTTGAAAACTGTGTTATCACAACATAAAGAACATTCAGAGTAAGATTTTTTAAATTTTTTAATTTTTTATTTCAATGGATTTTGGGGGAAAAGGCAGTGTTTGGTTACATGAATAAGTTCTTTAGTTGTGATATCTGAAATTTTGCAGCACCTATCACCCAACAGCATACACTGTACCCAATTGTAGCCTTTTATCTCTTGTCACCCCCTACCTTTTCCCCCGAGTATCCATTGGTTTTGTTTGTTCTTGTTTCTCCAGTTTTGTAGATGTGACCTTAGATTGTCTATTTTTGATCTTTCAGACTTTTTGATATAGGCATTTAATCCTGTGAACTTTCCTCTTAGCACTGCTTTTGCTGTATCCCAGTGTTGATAAGTTGTGTCACTATTGTCGTTCAGTTCAAAAAAAATTTTAAACTTCTATCTTGATTTCATTGTTGACCCAACCGTCATCCAGGAGCAGGTTATTTAATTTCCATGTATTTGCAAGGTTTTGAGGGTCCTTTCAGAGTTTATTTCCAATTTTGTTCCACTGTGGTCTGAGGGAATACTTGATATAATTTTGATTTTTTTTTTTTAATTTGCTGGGACTTGTTTTGTGGCCTATCATATGGTCTGTCTTGGAGAGTGTTCCATATACTGATGAGTAGAATGTGCATTCTGCAGTTTTTGGGTAGAATGTTCTGTAAATATCTGTTAAGTCCATTTGTTGTAGAGTACAATGTAGGTCCTTTGTTTCTTTGTTGACTTTCTGTCTTGATAACCTGACCAGTGCTCTCAGTAGAGTATTAAAGTCCCCCACTTTTACTGTTATGCTGTTTAGCTCATTTCGTCAGTCTAGTAGTAATCGTTCTGTAAATTTGGAAGCTCCGGTGTTAGTTGGATATATATTTCGATTTGTGACATTTTCCTGCTGGCCTAGCCCTTTTATCATTATATAATGTCCCCTTTTGTCATTTTTAACTGCTGTTGCTTTAAAGTTTGTTTTATCTGATAGAAAAAAAGTTATTCCTGATCACTTTTGGTGTCCATCTTCATGAAGTATCTTTTTTCACCCACTTACATTAAGTTTATATGAGTCCTTACATGTTAGTTGAGTCTCCTCAAGACAGCAGAAACTTGGTTGGTGAATTTGTATCCATTCTGTCATTCTGTATCTTTTAAGTGGAGCATTTAGGCCATTTACATTTAATGTTAGTATTGAGATGTAAGGTACTATTCTATTTGTGTGTTATTTGTTGTCTCAATACCTTTTTTTTTTTAATGTTGTTATTGTTATATAGGTCCTGTGAGATTTATGCTTTAAGGAGGTTCTATTTTAGTGTATTTTGAGAAGAATTTGTTTCAAGATTTAGAGCTCTTTTTAGCGGTTCTTGCAGTGCTGGCTTGGTAGTGGCAACTTCTCTCAGCATTTGTTTATCTGGGAAAGACTGAATCTTTCCTTCATTTATGAAGCTTAGTTGCACTGGATACAAAAGTTTTGGCTGATAATTGTTTTGTTTAAGGAGGATAAAAATAGGTCCCCATTCCATACTGGTTTGTAGGGTTTCTGCTGAGAAATCTGCTTTTAATCTGACAGGTTTTCCTTCATGGGTTACCTCATGCTTTTGCCTCACATCTCTTAAGGTTCTTTCCTTCATCTTGACTTTAGACAATCTCATGACTATGTGCCCAGGTGATTTTTTTTGTTTTGTTTTGTTTTGTTTTTTTGTGATGAATTTGCCAGGTGTTCTTTGAACTTCTTTTATCAGAGGTCTGGATCTCTGGCAAGGTTGGAGATGTTTTCCTCAATTATTCCCTCAAATATGTTTTCCAAATTTTTAGATTTCTCTTCTTCCTCAAGAACACCAATTATTCTTAGGTTTGGACATTTAACATTGTCCCAAACTTTTTGGAGGCTTTGTTCATTTTTTAAAAAAATTATTTTGCCTTTGACTTTGATGATTTGAGTTAATTCAAATGCCTTGTCTTCAACCTCTGAATTTTTTTTTTCTGGTGTTCAACTTGATTGCTTAGACTTTGCAGTACATTTTGCATTTCTCTAAGTGTGTCCTTGATTTCCAGAGGGTGTACTGTTTTTTATTTATGCTATCTATCTCACTGAAGAATTTTCCTTTTATATCCTGTATCTTTTTTAAAAATTTCTTTAAGTTGGACTTCATCTTTCTCTGGTGCCTCCTTGATTAGCTTAATAATTAATGTTATGAATTATTTTCTGGCAATTCAGAGATTTCATCTTAGTTTGGATCCATTCTTGGTGAGCTGGTATAATTTTCAGGGAGTATTAAAGAACCTTGTTTTCAGGGGGTATTAAAGAACCAGAATTGTTTTTTTGGTTCCTTCTTATTTGGGTAGACTATGTCAGTGGGAAGCTGTGGGATTCAAGGTCTGCTGTTCAGATTATTTTGTCCCTTAGGGTGCTCCCTTAATGTGGTGTTCTGCTCCTTCCCCTAGGAATGGGGCTTCCTGAGAGTTAAACTGTAGTGATTGTTTCCGCTCTTCTGGATCTAGCCACCCAGTGGAGCTACTGGGCTCCAGGCTGGTACTGAGGAGTGTCTTCAAGGAGTTTTGTGATGTGATATATCTTCAGATCTTGCAGCCATAGATACCAGCACCTGCTCTGGTGGAGGTAGCAGGGGAGTGAAGTGGAATTTGTGAGCTGCTTTGGTTGTATTTTTATTTGGTGTGCTGCTTTTGTTTTTGTTGGCCTCCAGCCAGGAGGTGGCACTTTCGAGACTGCATCAGCTGCAGCCCTATAAGGAAATGCAAACTTGCCCTAGGCACACCTGGTTAAGTAGTCAGGTTTCTTGGGCAGTGTGCAGGGCCATAGAGTTCCCAAGAGATTATGATTTTTGTCTTCAGCTACCAGGGTTGGTAGAGACAGATCACCAGGTGGGGGGAGAGATACGGGTATCTAAGCTCAGCCTGTCCTTGGGCGGGGCTTACTGCAGCTGCTGTAGGGGATGGGAGTGTGGTTCCCAGTCCAATGGAGTTATATTCCCAGGGTGATTATGGCTGCCTCTGCTGGGTCATACAGTTCACCAGGTACATGGGGAAAAGCCAACAATCACAGGCTTCACTCTGCTGCCATGCAGCCTGCAGTCCTAACGGGTGTACTCAGTCCCACTGTGCTTCCCCAACAGCACCAAGTCTACTTCCAGGTAGCCAGTGATCAGGGCTGAGAACTTGCCCCAATCCACAAGCCTCCCCGCTGAGAAAGCAAACAGACTCATAAGTTTTCTTCAGCATCTCAGGGAGCCTGCAGTGGTGATTAAGTTGCTTCAAAGGGTCTGTGGATTCTCTTAGCTTTCCTGGTATCTTCCTGCGGTAGTTCTTGGAGCAAAAGTTCATAATGTGAGCTGGCTACTAATTTAAGGCTTCTACTACTCCTCAGGTTCAGTAATTCACAGAACTAAAGAAAGTGCTATTCTTATGATTAGAGTATTAGTATAGCAAAAATATACAAATCAGAACCAGTCAAAAGAAGAGATTAGTAGGGCAAGGTACGGAAGGATCTTAAATAAGGAACATCTTTTGCCTTTTCCCCAAGGAGTCAGGAGGAATCACCCTTCTGTCATATCTACATATGTAGATTATGTAGATTATTGCCAATAATATGTAGATTATTGCCATATGTAGATTATTGCCAATCAGGGAAGCTCATCTGAGATTTGTGCTCACAGTTTTTATTGGGGTTTTGTTAGGTAGACATGATTTATTCAATCATTTGCTATGAGATTGAACTGAGTCTTCAACACCTCTCCTGTACCCAGAGGTTGTGTTATTATCACATGGTTCAAAGCTCCTAAACCTCTAATCATATTGTTGGTCTTTCTGGTATGTACAGCCTCTATTCTGAGCCATCTCATTAACACAAGCTTTCTATGGGCGCCCATGAATTACCTCCTTAGGATTGAAATGTATCATCATCAAGTCTCACCAAAAATGATAAAGACATTCCGTTCACTAAAGATTTGCGTCCTTTCCAAGGATTTAGAAGGTACTTCTTGGGAACTGGAGGCAAAGGCCAGCCAAATTCTTAATTACATAGGAGTTTATTTTGAAATTTTTATCCTATCGGTATGATCTAAAGTATATAAATTGTTATTTCATATTATCTTCACTATTGAGTATGGAGAAATTCAGAAATGTCCACTTATACAAAAGTTATTTCTAGTGGAAAAGCCCTGGCTATAAAGTCCACAGCACCATGTTTATGCTTCAGGTAGTAGAAAACAAAGAGCATAATGCTGAAGCCAGAGGCCACGGGTTTGAGCTTTAGTTCTGTTATATACTAATGGTGATTTTGGACTAATTGCAGCTTCTGGGTCTTAATTGGCTATTGTGAAATAGATACAGTAATAATTCTTATTCTAGCTGAATAACAAGTTGGTTGTAGTTTACAAAGAATAGCTAATGAATATAAAAAGAAAACTATAAAACTATTTTTGTTTTTTTGAGATAGAGGCTTGCTCTGTCACCCATGCTGGGTGTGATCATAGTGCAGTGGTATGATCATAGCTCATATAAAACTCTTTATAGATGTTATTTTTAAGTCCTAGCTCTACCAGTCTTTACCTGAGTAACCTGATGTAACGAGTAAGGAACAAAGGGATACATAGATGTCTTATGACCACAATGTGCTGATGAGCTCATTTAAATTAACTTAATCCTTTAAAGAAACCTGACAGGAAGGTGTGATTATCTACATTTGGAAAGTTAAGAAAATTAAATTGGGAAAGATTAAGTACTTTGCTGAATTCACATAAGGAGTGACTATCAGACCTATTTAGGCTATACTATTCTATGTGACCTGCCTAAACGGTAGACTGCAACTATATAATTCCTATGATAACTTCCAGCTGTAAAACACCGTGACATTTTCTTTTGAGAGATTACAGGTTGTGTGGTCAAAAAAGACTAGTGGCCATCTGACCTCAGCAGAAAAGAAGGCCAAGGTACTGGCAGTGGTTGTGATGTCTTTGAAAGCAAATAGTGCAATTGTTTCTCAATGGCAGATGATAGGTACTAGGTAAGAAGGTTATTTTAGCAGTTGATATAAGATATGTTATGTTATAGCGACAAAGCACATTAAAATATCAATGGCTTAACATAATAAAAGTTGATTTCTTACTGATGCTACATACAGAACTATAAGGATTTCACTCAGACACCCAAGTGCCAAGATTGCAAAGAAGCTTAAGTTTTTGTGGGCAGGGAAGATAATACATCATGAAATAGCTTGTAAGGTTTCAGTTTGACTATTTTTTTTTAGCTTTAAGGGGGCAACAAAGGACAATTCTATTATATGTTTAAAGGAAGGAAAGCTGGACATATTTAGAAAACACCTGTAATGAATACTGTTTCACCTACTTTCCATTTGTATAATATTCTGCAAGTTACAAATCACTGTATTCCACATTATTTCACTAATGATGACAATAATTTTGGTACTCAGAAACCAGTACACCAAAATATGAAGCATCTTTATCTTCCCAAGATTTGGACCCACCAAGGAATATAATAGTTTTCTTCCCTCTCTATAAGACCAAAGATATACCCACACGGGAACAGACCTTTTTTTGAGGTAATGACTATCTACAAGCATCATTTAAATTCCAAAGAGAACTATTTACAAGTTAATTTATGTTCCCAGATCCATCATTTTCCCTAGTAATCGTTTATCGCCCTTCAGTGGAATTCCTCTTCTCCCCCTCCCATACATAACCTGCTTTTCTGTAACCTCATTCTGTCTGTAATCTCGATAGCGTATAAGCTTCTGTACCACATTGGGAAGTTGGGTCTTCATTCTGAATTCTCCCTTGTATACACATTAAATAAATATGTATGCCTTTTATATTATTAATTAATTTGCCTCATGTCCATGATTTTCAGTGAACCTTTATTTAGGGAGCTGAAAAACTTGGCCCCTGACAATAAAAAGCTACATTAGTAAGAGCTCAGAAATAAGCATACATGCAATATACACTTTTAGTAGGCTTTGAGTGCCTCGACTCAAATAAATTACATAAAAGTTTTGGCATTAGACTTTTGCAACCAAAGTAGTATTTTGAGGTAAAAAACTATCATAGTTATGTAAGAAATGCAAAGTTTGGGGATTTCAAACCATTTAGTTCAGGAATCGGAATAGACACAAAAATAGTGAAGCAACACAAGCACTTTTCTATTCTCTGCCACATACATATACACTTTATATATCCCATGTGAAAAATAAGTAGAAGAACCATATAATTTATTGCCCAAACTGGGACACTTTGGGAGTAAACAGGGATATTATTAATACTTACAATAAGGCAAGTATAAAGTAGGACTACTACACAAAACCAGGCATGTATTATCATCCTAAAAGAGTTCAGAAGGAAATTATCTTTAATGATTTAAAAATTAATTTTTCTTTCTATGTTGTAAATATATAACCATAACAGTTCAAGTTGAAAAAGGATTTATTTATCTACTTGTTTATTTAACAAACGTGTGTGTACTTTATGTCAAGCACTGATCTACACTGGGGAGAGAAGTATTAATTTGCTTTAGATGAGACTTACAGAATGAAGTTACAGGTTTATAAACACAATTCTTAGTTAAGAAGCATTCAGCTGATATGTTTTGTGATGCTGAAACATAGCAGATGATGATTTTTTAATTTTTGTAGAAATCTCAAAAACATTTCCCAAATATTAACTTATTTAGTTTAAAAGTCTAAACTATTTTCAGTATAAATTTGAAACTAAGTATATATGCATTGATATGTTTAAAATTAAAATAAATATAAGCGAATTACATTTTGCTTCATGATCCACATCTCACTAAATACTGTTTGATTGCCTTAATCTATTGAATTTAAAAACAACCACCATGCAACGGAGGCAATTTCTTTAAAAAGCTTGATAATAGTACAGACATTTCATACACAAACTTAAAATGTAATAACATGAAGATTTTCAAGGTAGAATTTTCTAGCTCTACCATTTGTGGGGATCTTCTTTGACTCCCAAAGTTGGCATAACATTTAATTTAAAGTGAAAATATTTGAACTTGAGAAGATGCAGCAGAAATCTTATTGGAACTTCCCTTATCTGCTAAACTATAAACTCCCCAAAACATAGCTGTTATTAACACTCTCCAGAGGGAGTTTCCTGCAAATTATCTGCCAAGAACACAATCCATTTATGTTACCATTAAACAACACTATAGAATCTCTCATACTCTCTCATTGGAGCCCTAAAATCTTTCCTTTCATTAAGTTGATATATAGAAACATTTACTTCCACCTATTCTATGACTTTTTCCATTATTGAGAGCTCCTTCACAAGCATATAAATCAACATTGCCTTTTCTCCTGTCAATATGTATATTGTCATTTAATTTGCAGGCCACCAACCACTGGACCCAAGTGAGAAGAGAAAAATATATATATTTTTTGCAACACATTCTTAGGTCTGTGATGTAGTTTTATTTTTTTCCTTTGAAAAAGTAATCTTTTCTCCTTAAATTATTTCTAAATGATTTCTAGAAAGGTTAATAAGCTGTACTATGGTCCAAATGTGTCTCTCCAATTCTTACCATAGGTTTTATATATTAACATGTGGAGAAACAGTAATAAGGTTCATCTACAAACAAGGATAAAAGCCCTCATCAGACACTCAATCTGCCAACACCTTAGACTTCCCAGGCTTCAAAACTAGGAGAAATAAAATTTTATTGTTTACAAGCTAACAGTCTACGGTATTTTGTTATAGCTGCCCCCAAAAAATGAAGACAAGGTAGTATTGTTCAAGGTAGTGACTTTTTAAAATATTCACGTTACTTGATTTTAAAATTAAGAATATCAAATTTTTATTAAAAATAGTTGTGAGATTAAAAAAATTATATAATTTTAAAATGGCATGGCAATTTGGAATGTACAGAGAGAGTTTAATGTAAATGTTTTGATGAATACATTATTCTAATCACTAATTCAGTTGTAGTTGTGAAGAGATTTAAAAAGTTATTCTACAAATATGGCAAAGATAAACTTAATTAGAATTACCACAGTTATTCCAGAAAAAATAAATAATATACAGAACATAAAATATTCTGCAAAATAATCTAAAATAGCAGTAATAGCTTGACTACTCATCCAGAACATCATGCAATTGAGAAACTTGAAAGCAAGGGGCCTAGTCATTGAACACAAAACCACTTAGCTGGTGATAGTCCCACAAATAGAACTTGCAGCTAGCTCTGAGCTACATGTGAAATAGCAAGTGAGAAAATTCACCTCAGTAGAGTAAGCAGACCCAAAAGTCCCTTTTTATCTGAAAATTATTTTTTAATGTTATCATAAGAGATATTCTGAAAGTATTTATTAATACTTACTCAGGTGGTCTGGATAGCCAATGATAAGCAATTAGAAGGGAGTATTTTTTTCTAGCAATAAGACATCCATAAAGTGTGACAAAAAAGAGATATATGTCATGTCAGTCCAAAGCATTTGTAGTACACAACTGCACAAAATGTCAGGTAGAGAAGAGGTTAATTAAGCAAGGAAGAAAACAATAGGAAAGAGGGGAGGGGAAAAAGAGGTATTTTTCAGTAACTTCTTGCAAAGAGGAAACAAAAGGAAGCTATAGATTTAGAGACTATGAACTTTAGAAAAAGCTACCAAAAGGATCTGATAAGAAAGATAATAGTATATCTGTCAAGGACAACAAATCCTGCCTTTCAAACTTCTAATGACACAGGAGAGAATGAATCTGAGTGATAAGGCTCAATCTCCCTTTACAAATGCAGGACAAGGTAAACCACAGAGGAAATAACCAATGAAGATGAATAGAAACAGAAGAAAGTCACGTTCCTTTATCATTCAGTTTCCTTCAGGTTGCATTTTGCTATCAAATATTTTCATCCTTTAACCACCACTTTCCCTTTCACATGCCCTTGAGTAAAATGAGCATTTTATTTTCCCTGGCATCACTCCTTCTTCCTCATTCTTCTCATCTCTTTCTCCTTTTCTTTCAACTGTTATCTCATACAGAGATCCAATACCAGTCACCACTGTGTTTTAATGCAGTAAACCTTCAATTTTCTGTATGTAAATTCTGGAAAAATATTGAAAATGTAAGTTAAAGTGTAATACATTTACAGAGAGTTTATTTTTCTTTTTCCTTTTTTTTTTTTTTTTTTGAGACGGAGTCTCGCTCTGTCTCGTAGGCTGGAGGGCAGTGGCCGGATCTCAGCTCACTGCAAGCTCCACTTCCCGGGTTGACGCCATTCTCCTGCCTCAGCCTCCCGAGTAGCTGGGACTACAGACGCCCACCACCTCGCCCAGCTAGTTTTTTTGTACTTTTTAGTAGAGACGGGTTTCACCGTGTTCGCCAGGATGGTCTCGATCTCCTGACCTCGTGATCTGCCCGTCTCGGCCTCCCAAAGTGCTGGGATTACAGGCTTGAGCCACCGCGCCCGGCCGAGAGTTTATTTTTCATATGTAGCATTAACACAATCACAAAAGAAGTAGAAATCTATCATTCCAATTTTATCTTCATAAGGAAAGATTATGACTACTTTTCTCAACAGTAGTAAAACACTCAGTTGATACAAATGGGTGTGAGTTTTGGTTACATTACTTATGGTGGTCTGTCTTGTATAACGTTTAAGGGGAATATGTAATATGTAATACTTTCCTGGATTTTAAATTAAGACTCATGAAAAATAATAGTGAATATAATTAGATTATCAAACACCAGCACACAACTAGAAAACTGTCTTTTTATATACAGAAAAATGTGTAATGTAAAATGCATGTATCATATCTGAAAATTTTATGATTTTTAAAAGTACAGATTTTATATCATAAAAGTAATAATAATAATAATGAAAACAATGCCAAGAAAAATAGCCAGAAATTTTGCCAAGTGCTTTATGATAGAACGCAAGCAGAAATAATTAAGCTCAAATTCTCATCATGGTCAGTATTCTCTTAAGAAATAAGTTTTATTGGCCAGGTGTGGTAACTCACACCTGTAATCCCAGCAGTTTTGGAGGCCAAGGCTGTCAGATGAACTGAGTCTGGGAGTTTGAGACCAGTCTGGGCAACATGGTGAAACCCCATCTCTAAAAAAAAATACAAAAGGCCAGGTGCTGTGGCTCATGCCTGTAATCCCAGCACTTTGGGAGGTGGAGGAGGGCAGATCACCTGAGGTCAGGAGTTCAAGACCAGCCTGGTCAATATGGTGAAACCCTGTCTCTACTAAAAACTACAAAAATTAGCCAGGTGTGGTGGTGCACACCTCTAATTACAGCTACTAAGGAGGCCGAGGCAGGAGAATCACTCGAACCTAGGAGGTAGAGGTTGCAGTGAGCCTAGATGGTGCTACAGCATTTCAGCCTGGGCAACACAGCAAGACCCTGTCTCCAAAACAAAACCAAAAAAAACAAAACCAACCAAATAAACAAAACAACAACAACAAAAATTAGCTGGGTGTGGTGTGGTGGCACACACCTGTAGTCCCAACTACATGGAAGACTGAGGTAGGAGGATTGCTTGAGCCCTGGAGTGGAGGCTGCAGTAAACCGTGATTGCACCACTGCACTCCAGCCTGGGTGACAAACAAAGCAAGGCCTTTTCCAAAAAAAAAAAAAAAATAAATTTATTGTAAAACATGCTTTTAAATTATGCAGTTAAAAAATTAACATATAGCACCTTGGCATAGTTAGTATTTTGAGTTGAAAACATCTGGGAAAACCACAGAAGCAAATCTCTTTTACCTTATTCCACCCCACCCCTTCCCTTCTCCCCTGAAGAAGATCACAAAACCTAGAAAGAATTTTTTGAATTTCCCCTGAAGTAGTCATAAGATACTCATATGAGAGGTGATCTCCCTGTACCCAAGGAAAAGGAACATTCTTCTATCTGAAGACAAAAGGTCACAGAGAAGAATCTGAATAACAGTCCTTGTTGCTGTAGGAACAATAGAAAACTTTCCCTTCCTCTCTAAAGGCTAGAGTCTGCGGAAATAATCTGACAATAGAGTAACAGGAGAAAAAGCATACAACGTTGTTAATGTACAAATGTGCATGGGAGCCATATAAAATACGAGAATCAAAGAAGGGCCAGATGAGGCTCAAATCCCCTCTTTATAGAGGAGAGGAAAATGGAGGATGTAGGCAATTTTTAGGAGATAGTAAATTATTTTCAAGGGAATCGATTGGGTCCAAAAGGAGACAATAATGTGTAAATAATTCTCTCTAGAAGTTGAATGGACGGAAGAATAGATTATAGCATCTGACAAAATCTATATAGGTGTGGTGACTTTTCTCAGTCTTCCTTTCTGTGATATGTGTTTTATCTTTCCTGGCTAGTAGAATCTCAAGGAAGTGATCGAAGGCAATTGTATTACTTAAGGAAGAGCTTCAGGTAAGGGAACTTTAGAGAGAGATTTCCCCTCTGTGTCTGGAGAGAAAAATAGAAGATCAGAAGATCCTTGATTCTGAGGCTGTTTCTAAGGCCTTTTAAACTTCCTTTAATGTGAAATGCTCAGCATGCCAAAGTGCAAGACTATGGGGAATCATTTTCTGAGCTTCAGCACTGAGTTTCCCCCAGGTTATTATCATTTGATTGATAAAGTTTAGGAAACACTACTCCAAATTATGGGAACTTGGCATTTGAGGAAACAGCAGAAGCAGAAAAGTCACTCTCAACTTCCTCTTGCCCTTCTCTCCTAAAGCAATTAATAAAACCCAGAAAGTTTAGTCTTTGACCTTCTACCACTTTTCTCCCCTGGCAGGCTATAAGATCTTCATAAGATAAATGTCCTCCCTAAACCTGGAGGAAAGGAACAGGAACATTCATATCCCTGAAGACACAGAAACACAAAGAAACATCTGAACAGACAGGCCTCGCTAAATTCCCCCCAGTTTGTTGCCATGAGATTGTACACTTGTTTTCCAATCATATTTCTCCATGACTATTCACTCTTCATCAAACTAAGTATAAAAATACACATTTACCTGTTTCTTTAGGTCTTTATTTCTTTATTAAGGCTCCTATGTCACATAAAATTTACACTTAATAAATTTGTATGTCTTCAAGTCCAGGCACAGTGGTTGATGCCTGTAATCCCAGAACCTTGGGAGGCCAAGGCAAGTGGATTTCTTGAGCTCAGGAGTTCAAGCTACTAGGCAGGCCAAGATGAGAGGATGGCTTGAGCCCAGGGAGGCAGATGTTGCAGTGAGCCAAGATGACACCATTGCACTCCATCCTGGGTGACAGAGACAGATCCTGTCTAAAAAAGAGAGAAAAAAATGTATGTTGTTTTTCTCTTGTTAATTTGTCTTTTGTTAAAGGGACCATAGCCATGAACCTGAGATGGGGGGAAAAGATATATCTGTCCCTTTATGAGATAAAGCCTTTTGTCCTATCATATATCTCATGACTCTTCACTCTTTATCAAACCTACTATGAAAAATACTTCTGTTTAACTGTTTCTTTGGGAGTCTTCATTTCTTTATGAAGGTTCTCCTCTCATGTAAAACTTATATTAAATAAATATGTATACTTTTCTCATGTTAATCCATCTTTTGTTACAGGGGCTATCATCACTTGATAGGTTCTTCCTGCCTTCTGCACAGACAAAATTAATCCACTGAGATGACAGCATTGCAGTAGAGAAAGAGTCAAATTGATGCAAGGCTGGCTCATTTTGGATTACTGAACTTACCACTCAAATCAGTCTCTCTGAAGGCTCAGAGGTTAGGGATTTTATAAATAATTTGGTGGATGGGAGCTAAAGAATGGATACTCCTGATTGGTAGGGGATAAAATTTAGAGGTGTGGAAAATAGTCCTCATGCACTGGGTCTGCCTCTGCAGCCCATAGAACCAGTTGAGTTATGAGTCACAATTCTTGATGGGTGAGTCTGAAAAACATCTCAAAAAAGACCAGTCTTAGGTTTTGTAAAAGTGATGTTATCTGTAGGAGCAATTGGGGAAGTCATAAATCTTGTGACTTCTGGTCATATGACTCCTGAGCATTAAAGGACTATAGAAACTGCACCTACATCCTAGCAGAATTCTTGCCCCACCCACAGCCCTATTCTTGTGGCCTTCTGTTAGGTTTACATATGTGGTTTTGGTCCCTGAGCAAAAAAGAGGTTAGTTTTAGAGAGGGACTCTTATCATCCTTCCTTTCAAGTTAAACAAGAAACTAAATGTGCCTCAAAGTTGATTTGGCCTATGCCCAGGAAAGAATAAGGATAGCTTGGAAATCAGAAGCAAGATTAAGTGAACTGTGTCAGATTTCTCTAAGTGTCATAATTTTGTAAAGGTGGCCTCAGGGCCATTAAAATATGCCCCTTTCAGGTAGAATGGACTCTCTGTGACTAACTGAGGTGCTCAAAGTTAAAATAGAATAAGGTATCCATGGCTGGGTCAGGGAGCATTCTCTGTGTTCTCAGAAAGTTATTGTAGAAGCGTCACAGAACTTTGTTTGTTTGTTTGTTTGTTTTTTCCTACAATCAAGCCAGACCAGTTCCTCTTGTCAGTACTGAAATAGACTGTAGCTGGACATTCCACTACTGACTACCAACAAACTACCTGGTGCCAATTCATCAACCACTTGAAACCAACCAGTTAAGAGTGATGGGTGATTTAGGGCTGCACAGTCATTCAATCAAGACTCTGTTTCTATTTCTCATTTCCCTGATTCCCATCCCCTGCTATTATTGCCTCTATAATCACTAACTCTCAAAACAACCCACCACCTGGCTGCTTTTGTTTTACATCACAGGTTGCATCTCCCCAATCTGCAGTTGTTTTATTTTCTTCCTTTTTTTGTTTAAGAAGATAAAGCTCTCCCTTTTTTCCTCTTTTTTTTTTCTTTTTCTTTTCTTTATCTTTCTGCAGATCTCATGGTCTTTTTTTTTTTAACAGGCTTTCACCAGGAACCTAGAATGGGAAGAGAAAAAGACTATTTCCTCCCGTATAGTATTGAAGCATATCATCTCACAAATCCACTTGACTTTGGAAATGCTTGGAGCCACCAACTTAATTTCCCATTCGCTGTCCATACATTCTATAGAAAACCTGATTATCAAAAATGTATGATCCACTGATACAGAACATATAGTCAGTCATCCCATGCAAAAGTGAGGTCTATTAAAGAGAGAGGTCCTAATGTCACTACAAAAAACATTGCTAGTCCCATGTACAAGTCAATACATTTTAAACATAATGTAAATAAAGAATCAAGAAACATTAGATACTAGGGGAAAAAAATCAATAAAATTAATGTGAAGAATAAAAATGCAAAATGGAATAAGTGACATTAGGAGACAGAGAAAAACTTTAGGATACAGAAGATAACATTAAAAAATTTCTAGATAGCCGGGCATGGTGGCTCAAGCCTGTAATCCCAGCACTTTGGGAGGCCGAGTCGGGTGGATCACGAGGTCAGGAGATCGAGACCATCCTGGCTAACCTGGTGAAACCCCGTGTCTACTAAAAAATACAGAAAACTAGGCAGGCGAGATGGTGGGTGCCTGTAGTCCCAGCTACTTCGGAGGCTGAGGCAGGAGAATGACATGAACCTGGGAGGCAGAGCTTGCAGTGAGCTGAGATTCGGCCACTGCACTCCAGCCTAGGCGCAGAGCGAGACTCCGTCTCAAAAAAAAAAAAAAAAAAAAAATTTCTAGATCATCATCTGAGAAAGATGGCAGATAGGAGACAGGGCTAACATACAGCTCCCACTTGGATGGAAAGAACAGTGTGTGGAGACTCACACTGTGAACTTTGGCTCCAAAAACCACCACAGAAACATACCAGGAAAACCAAAAGAATTCACAGATCCTTTGAAAGAAGCAGCACACCACTCCAAATTCCATTAAACAGGCAAAATAATGTGAGTTCCCAAAGTGTGAGAGGGCAAAACCTGTCTCCAGAGACATCCCTGAGGAATCTGAAAACCAAGATCACAGGAGAATAATTTAACCTTATCTAGAGCTGAAACTGATGTAGGGAGCCACATTGAATATAAAAGTAGAAGAGGCAGTGGGAAGAGCCTTGTAGGCACTCAGTCTCCAGCTTGAGCCCAGGGAAGCCATCCCTGACTCTATCTCACAGGGCCTTGGGGCAAGGCAGTAAGTAGTTTTAGGGAGGGGTCACAGAATGAAAGAAGCTTTCAACTGAAATTTTTTTTTTTTTTTTTTTTTTTTGAGACGGAGTGTCATGCTGTTGCCCAGGCTGGAGTGCAGTGGCGCGATCTCGGCTCACTGCAAGCTCCGCCTCCCGGGTTCCCGCCATTCTCCTGCCTCAGCCTCCTGAGTAGCTGGGACTACAGGCGCCCGCCACCGCGCCCGGCTAATTTTTTGTATTTTTAGTAGAGACGGGGTTTCACTGTGGTCTCGATCTCCTGACCTTGTGATCCGCCCGCCTCGGCCTCCCAAAGTGCTGGGATTACAGGCTTGAGCCACCGCGCCCGGCCTCAACTGAAATTTATAATAGTTTTTACTGGGCACTAATTATCTTGAGCAGAATCTGGGGGGTGAATGGGAACTGCTGCAGGCAGTTATGAGCACAGAAGCCAATAATGACATGTGGGAAGATGGAGAGGAACAAGTTCTGAAAGCCATGCTTGCTTTCTCAGTGGGGAAGCTTACAGCCTGAGGCAAGGTCTGAGAGGGGTACTGTGGGAGCGAGACCTGCCTCACCAACTGCCTAGGGTCTGGGTGAGGCCTTTTGTTACAGCTATCCCCTACTTCTCTGGTGAACTATTTAACACAGCAGAGGCAGCCACAATCCCCTCTGGAACATTACCCCATTGGCCCGAGAACCACCACCTCAACCCCCCATGGTAGCCATGAGAAACCCCACATAAAGAGAATCTTAGCCCAGACCCGCCTAACCCTTTGCTCTACTTCCCAATAAGTTCCTCATCTTTGCCTGAGACCACCTCAGCCTGCACTTCATTGTCCACATTATTATCAGCATTTTGGCCAAAACCTTTCAACAAGTCTCTAGGAAGTTCCAAATGTTCCCAAAATCTTTCTGTCTTCTTCTGAACTCTCAAACTGTTTCAACTTCTGCCCATTACCCAGTTCCAAAGTTGCTTCCACATTTTCAGGTTATCTTTATAGCAATGCCCCACTCCTGGTAACAATTTTCTATGTTAGTCTGTTTTCATACTGGTATAAGGATACTACCTAGGACTGGGTAATTTATGAAGACAAGAGGTTTAACTGACTCACAGTTCCACATGGCTGCAGAGGCCTCAGGAAGCTTACAATTATGGCACAAGATGAAGGAAAAGCAAGGCACGTCTTAAATGATGGTGGAAGAGAGTGAGCATGCAGTGGAAACTGCCACTTTTAAGCCATCAGATCTCATGAGAACCACCACACTATCACGAGAACAACACAGTGGAGACTGCCCTTATGATCAAATCACCTCCCACCAGGTCACTCCATTGACACATGGGGATTACAATTTGAGATGAAATTTAGGTGGGGACACAGCACAAAACCATATCACTAGGGGAAGGAGGAGAGCAGCACATCAAGGAGTCACTCCTTGAGACAAAATAATCTGAACAGCAGATCTTGAGTTCCAGACCTCTTCACTGAAATAGTTTACTCAACTGAGAGGAAATCAGAAAAGTAATTCTGGTAATATGACAAAACAGGGTTCTATAACACCCAAAAAGATGACACTGTCTCTCCAACAATTGATCTAAATCTAGAATAAATCTCTGAATGACCAGTTAAAGAATTCAGAAGGTTAATTATTAAGCTACTCAAGGAGATACAGAGAAAGGTGAAAAGCAATGAAAATAAATTCCAAAAAAAAAAAACAAGATATAGATAAAAAATGCTCAAGAGAAATAAATATCATAAACACAATCACAACTTATGGAAATGAAGGACACACTTAGAGAAATACAAAATGCACTGGAAACTTTCAACAATAGACTAGAACAAGTAGAAGAAAGGACTACAGAGCTTGAAGACAAAGCTTTTTAATAAACCCAATCAGAAAAAGAAAAAGAAAAGGTATCAAAACAAATAAAGCCTCAAAGAAATGTGGGATTATGTCAAATGACCAAACCTAAGAATAATTGTTGTTCCAGAGGAAGAAGAGACATCTAAAAGTTTTGAAAACATATTTCAGGGAATAATCAAGGGAAACTATGCTGTCCTTGCTAGAGATCTAGGCATCTCAATACAAGAAGCTCAAAGAACACCTGGGACATTCATCAGTTATCAAAATATCTAAAGACAAGATGAAGGAAAGAATCTTAAGAGTTGTGAGGCAAAGCCACAGGTAACCTATAAACAGAGATGATTTAACAAACACAAGTAAATGGATATGATACATCAAATAAACAGAATTAAAAGCAAAAACCTTATGATCTTCTCAATAGATGCAGAGAAAGCATTTGACAAAATCCAGCATCACTTTATGGTTAAAATCCTCAGCAAAACTGGCATAGAAGGGAGATATTTTAAGGTAATAAAAGCTATCTATGACAAACCCACAGTCAACATTATACTGAACAGGGAAAAGTGGAAAGCATTCCTCATGAGAATTGTAACAAGACAAAGATGCCTACTTTCACCACTTCTATTTAACATAGTACCAGAAATCCTAGACAGAGCAATCAGACAAGAGAAATAAATGCGAGGCACCCAAATCAGTAAAGACGGAGTTAAGCTGTTGCCGCTTGACAATGAAATGATCCCATACACAGAAAACCCTAAAGACTCTTTCAAAAAGCTCCAAGATCTAACGAATAAATGCAGTAAAGTTTCAGGATACAAAATCAATGTACACTAATCAGTAGCACTGCTATACACCAACAATGACCAAGCTGAGAATCCAATTAAGAACTCAATCTCTTTTACAACAGCTGCAAAAATCAAAACAAAACGGGACAAAAACATTTAGGAATATATCCAACAAATGAGGTGAAAGATCTCTACAAGTAAAACTACGAAACACTACTGAAAGAAATCATCAATGACACCAACAAATGTAAACACATCCTATGAAAATGGATGAAAATGACCGTACTGCCCAAAGCAATATACAGATTCAATGCAATTTCCATCAAAATACCATAATCATTCTTCACAGAACTGGAGAAAACAATCTTAAAATTCATATAAAACCTAAAAAGAGCCCACATAGCCAAAGCAAGATAAACAAAAAGAACAAATCTGGAGGCATCATATTATCCAACTTCATACTATACTATAAGGCTACAGTTACCAAAACAGTATGTTGCTCATTTCAAAATAGGCATGTAAATCAATAGAACAGAATAGAGAACCGAGAAACAAGACCAAATATTTACAGCTAACACATCTTTGATGAAGCAAACAAAAACATAAAGTGGGGAAAAGAAACCCTGTTCAACAAATGGTTCTGGGATAATTGGCAAGCCACACATAGAAGAATGAAACTGGATCCTCATCTTTCACCTTATACAAAAATCAACGCAAGATGGATCAAAGACTTACATCTAAGACATGAAACCCAAAAATTCTAGAAGATAACGTTGAAAAAACTCTTCTAGATGTTTGTTTAGGCAAAGAATTCACGACCAGGAACTCAAAAGCAAACACAACAAAAACAATGAAAAACAGATTGAACTTAATTTAACTAAAAAGCGTATTCACAGCAAAAGAAATAATCAGAAGAGTAAACATACAAACTGCAGAATGGAAAAAAAAAATTGCAAGGTATTCATCCCACAATGCTTTAATATCCAGAATCTAGGAGGAACTCAAATCAGTAGGAAACAAACAAACAAATAATTTCATCCAAAAGTGGTCAAAGGACATGAATAGACAGTTCTCAAAGGAATATTTACAAATGGTCAACAAATATGAAAAAATACTCAACATCAGTAATTATCAAGGGAATGCAAATCAAAACCACAATGAGATACCACCTTACTCCTGCAAGAATGACCATAATTTAAAAATAAAAAAAAAATAGATGTTGGCATGGATATGGTGAAAAAGGAACATTTATACACTGTTGGTGGAAATGTAAACTAGTACAACTACTATGTAAAACAATATGGATATTCCTTTAAGAACTAAATGTTGAGCTACCATTTCATCCAAGAGCCCTACTACTGGGTATTTACCCAGAGGAAAAGAAGTCATTATATTAAAAAGACTCTTACGGATTTGTTAATGTTCTCACTGTCCCCTAAAATTTATGTGCTGTCCCCTAAAATAGACTTCTTTTTCCTTTCTCTTTTCTAATAATATTGGTATGATAATAAATGAACAATATCATTATCATATGTGTTTCTCCTTCCTGATGGAACTAGCTTAAATGCCCATCAACCAACGAATAAATAAAGAAAATGTGGTATGCATATATAAGTGTGTGTGTGTGTGTCCATACCATGGAATACTGCTCAGCCATAAAAAGCAACAAAATAATGGCATTCGCAGCAACCTGGATGGAGTTGGAGACCATTATTCTAAGTGAAGTAACTCAGAAATGGAAGTCCAAATATTGAATGTTCTCACTTGTAAATGTGAGCTAAGCTATGCAGATGCCAAAGCACAAGAATAATATAATAAACTTTGGGGTCTTGGAGGGAAGAGCAGGAGGCAAGTGAGGAATAAAAGACTACTCCTTGGGTACAGTGTACACCGCTTGGGTGACAGGTGCACCAAAAATCTTAGAAATCAACACTAAAGAATTTATTAATGTTAAAAAAATTATCTTCTATTTCTATGCTGTAAATAAAAGTTGTTATTTTATATTCTTATGCCTTGGCCTCTGCATCGCTTAGCTCCCACTTATAAGTGAGAACATTCAATAGTTGGATTTTCATTCCTGAGTTACTTCACTTAAAATAATGGTCTCCAACCATCCAGGTTACTGCAAATGCCATTATTCTGTTCCTTTTTATGGCTGAACAGTATTCCATGATATGTATACACACACACACACACACACACACGCACACACTTATATATACATACCACATTTTCTTTACTTGTTGGTTGATGGACATTTGGACTGGTTCCATGTTTCTGCAATTGAAAATAATAAAATAATTATATTTGATACTTTCTGTATCAAAGTAACAAATTAGTATTAGAGTTTTCAACATGGAATAGGAACAAAAAATTGTTTCTGTGTAATTTGTCTAGATAGACATGAAGTTTCAGTTCTCTCTAGAATAATTCTCCCTGCTTTGCGTTAACTTTATCACATTTTTTTATTACTTTAAATGATAACAAAAGCAACACACAAAAACACAAAGAATGCAGGTTTCTCCTTTGTGGAAGATGAGAATTCTTTCTAATAATGCTTTCTTCTATGTTAACTGTAAAACATTTTATCACTTTGATTAAATAGGTATACAAGTATAGTTTCTCAGGTGCCTGTGACCCTGTCTTTATTAAATGACCAAATCTTCTTGACAACTCTTTCTTTTAGCTTCCTAAGATAAGATTCTAAATTAAAACTAAACTAAAATAAAAATTTCATGTTATCTCTCGCAGCTAAAACTATCTTTGAGCCTTCCCAAAGGACACCAAGAAAATCACAAAGATGAATTTTATCTATTAAACTGGAAATGGAGTCTAGCAATAACTAGGTTTGTTTGGCCGACTCCTTATTTTTTAATTAGCTCAATATCATTGTAAGAGCTACACGAGAAGTGTCAAATCAAATAGTAACACCTCCTAGATTAAGTGTATTTTTTAAAGTATTAATATTAGTATTCACAAATTGCATTATTTGGGGGAAGGGCTTAGAGATTTGTTTTTAACTGGTATTTGATTCTCTCTCTGTCCTTAGAATTCAGAAATACATACTTTTACTGAGTCTCATTATTTTTCATGGTAATATATTTATTTATCTAGGTTGAATAAAAATCTGTCCTTTTTTAACAGGATACATTTGAGCAAATTAACTGTGCACCTAAGTTTATATTTGAAAATAAATCTCATTTATTCTCATTAAATAAACCTCATTTATTTTCAAATATAAACTTAGGTAGGACAAGCTTACTACCAAACAACAAGAATAAACTTTGTGTGTGAAATCAACATCTACAAAGCTCCGTCCCCCAAGAAAACTGGCTTGGGTACTTGGCTTAAAGTGTGTTAAATACAAAAAAAAAAAAAAAAAAGTTTCCCAGGACACTGAGAGCCCCAGATCTATAATATGTGTGAGCGTAGGGCCTAAATTTGCTAATATTTCATAACATACAGGGCTCATTATACATGTCTGGACTTGAGAGCAGGCAGGAAAAACTTTTTTTTTCTTATCCACTATCCTTGCAAACCCACCCTTTGTACCCATTGTCTCTTCACCTTTAGACAAAACCCTAGGCAGAACCCATAGTTCTTTCAGAAAATTTCAGGCAATAAAATTTCCTCACTTCATTATCAGGTAATTTGAAAAAATGGTCTCTTTTTCTAGGTCACACAAGTCCAAATCTTAACCAAACTTTGAAACTTCTTGTTTTGTTTTGTTTTTGGACAGGATCTTGCTCTGTCACCTAGGTTGCATGGAGTGTATTGGCATAATCAAACTTCACTGCAGCCTCAGCTTCCTAGGCTCAGGCCATTCTCCTATCTCAGCTTCCTGAGTAGCGGGGACTATAGGTGCATGCCACCATATGCAGCTAATTTTTTTTTAAACTTCTTATGATTTTATATTACTCTATTTTCCGAGTTTAAGTCTATCTCAGAATGGAAAGCCTGCTATAGGGAGGAGGCATGATAGGCTTCTCTTTACTCTCTATACTGTCCACTGGCTAGATGCTATTTGGGGTCATTTCCATGTTTGGGGAGTTGGTAATGAACAGTGGTAAATGGTACAACTGGGTACAATCGTATGTCTGTCCTATGAATGCTGGTTCCAGAGATTCACAACTGCTGTCTTTTTCTCCAGTAGGACACTTTGCTTGATGAGTTTTTTGAAGATCCTCTATTTCCTAGGCAGCTATCACATATATGTCCCTTTCATGGGAGCTGACTCCTTGAGCTGGCTGCTTGAGAATTCCTCCTTATCTTTCTGTCTTCTGAAGATATACTGTCCTTTTTTTGGTTGACCTCCCCCATTCAGAAAGTTTTCTCAAGATGCTCACATTCTTCTTATACAACAGGCATACCACCTTTGCTTGGCAAATGTAGAAAGAGTAAGATACCAGTGAAGGCTCAGTTGCTTGCTCTGCCGATAAAGAAAATTCGGCCAGATCCAGCTACTTACTTTTAGACTTTTCAGTCTCTCAAACTCAGGGAACATAAAACTCTCTAAATGACTTTCTCAGAACCTTCTTTCTGAGATACATGTGAGAGGGAGCATAGCCAGGAGGAGAGTTAACTCACATAGCACACTGACAGCTCTCTCCAAGAAACGATGTGCAGTTACAACCTCCTCAATTTCTTCTATATTGTACCCTGCAGGTGTGTGATTTGCCAGAGTATAACAATAGTTTAGATGTCTTTAAATGTAATCAACCTTTTTTTTTTTGTAAGATAGGAGCATATTTGACTTTTGAGGT
The DNA here is from genome assembly GCF_024542745.1 of Macaca thibetana thibetana. NCBI lineage: Eukaryota > Metazoa > Chordata > Mammalia > Primates > Cercopithecidae > Macaca > Macaca thibetana. The sequence continues at coordinate 68,594,910 of NC_065579.1, read as the reverse complement.
CTTTGATCAAACTCTGAGACAACAAAATCATACTTAACTTTCTGTTACATCTGTCCCCTTCTATTCCTGTAAACCCAAATTAGCCTTAAGTAAATCTCATTCTTCCGTTTGCTACTTATAAATACTCTCAACAGGTTGCAACTCCCTCATAGTAGTAATTTTACTCTAGCAGCTCATGGTTCCATTTTTATGTCTAGGAGTCCTTGATGAACCTGGGACACATCTTTAATGTTGGGTTTAGGTTCTTAGAGGATCTTAGGTGAGTCTCTCTCAAGCAGACACTTTATTGACAAATGGACCAGTGAAAAGTGAAGAAAAGTTACCTCTTTCTTTTGAACTACTCTCCCTGAATATTTATTTGCGGACTTTTCCTTCTGCCTCCTGAATCTTTTCATGTAGGTTTTTCAGTCACTTAGTGGAATGTTCATTTCAATTTTAAATTGAAAACTTTCATTCAATTAAAACTTCTTTTGTCAACTCTCTAACCTATTTCAGGTCAGATAATCTTTAATGTGGAAACTTGGAGTGATTTTTTTTAATCTTTATTTTCTTGCTCTAATTTATTCCCTTTTTGATTACTGCTATTTTAGGCTCATCCAATGTTAGAAAATGAGCAGAGAAGGGTAAAGTGTATTTACCAAGCCACCCCGATAATTCTCTATAAAGAAATTTCCAGTGGGCTTTTCAACTTTCTTCCTTTGATAATTTCAGGGTGAGTAAAGATCAAAAGCTAGCTGAAATGACCAAACTTCTAACACGTCCTGTATAGTTGAGTTGGCACCTTACTTTGGGATAAGGGGATACTTTTACCTATCTTACTATTCTTGGCCTTGGAGTTCTCTGCCTAAATTCTTAGACAATAAAAGAACGACAGCTACCATCTAACACCCTAGTAGATATTAGTGCTTATCACATGACAAGAACTTTTCTGAACATTTTGTTAGCTCTTTTAATTCTCAACCTTACTGAAGGCCATATAATCACCCCATTTAAATATAACCAAACTGAGATGGAGACATTAATCTAAGTTAATTGCAATGTTGAATTGAAACATTTATTTCCCTATGCTGAATCTAATGATAAGGAGGTCACCATATAATAATAAAAAGGAAAAAGAAAAATGGCCAACTGTGTGACTCATGACTGTAATCTCAACACTTTGGGAGGCCAAAGTGGGAAGATCGTTTCAGGCCAGGAAGTCAAGGCTACAGTGAGGTATAACTGTACCACTGCACTCCAGCCTGGGTGACAGAGTCAGACCCTATCAAAAATTACCACTAATAAGATATAACTATTGTGACCCCCATGGTCAAAAAAACTTAAAATTAGTAAAATGTAAAATATTTGAATTACCCTAATTAGCAAATTAGATCTAAAACTCATAACAGTTAATTCAAGACCACACCTTTATTTCTTCTTCCTTAATTACGCTCCAGAAAGGAACACCCCAATTACAAGAAAGTATTTATGTGTGGGAAGAGAAGTGAGAGAAATGATATGGAGAGGGGCAGTGTTTAGACACAATGTATGAAGTAACTATTAGATCAACTTACAAGGAGGCAGCATTAGGCTAAACTTAATTTTCTAAGACATAACCCCACCCAGAGTTGAGGAGCATCTATATGTTGAACTGAATGATAAAAACACATAAGAAATATGAAGGTAAGAGTAGAGTATAAATTAATGTAATAGAAAACAGACAATAGAGAAAAATTAAAAATTAAAAATGTATTCCTTAAATAGATTAATAAATTTGGTGAATTCATCAAAAATAAAATAAGGAGAGAGAGAGAGAGAGAGAGAGAGAGAGAGAGACAGAGAGAGAGACACTTACCAATACCAGAGAAAAGGAGAAATAGTCTAAAGATATTGGAGGAAGAATAATGAGATAACATTTGAAATGATTCCAAAAAATTCAAGAACTTTCCCAAAATAAACATTAGGTCCATTTGACTTTACTGATGAACTCTAGCAAACATATAACAAGAAAATAATATAAATACTAAACAAATTATTTCAGGAAATAAAGGAGGAAACTTGTCCCAACTTCTCTTATAAAGCCAGAATACCTCAGATATCAAAGCCTAGTAAAAAACATTTCCAGTCTGGCATTACCAGAATAGGCCACCCCAAAATAAGCCTCTTTGGAATAAGTATTGTTTCAAGCTAAAGGCAATTAAAAAGACACAGATGCAGGAATGTTTTCTGCCCTCCCTTTATTTGCCTACAAGTAGGACATATGTTTAGAAAGACAGAAGATATCCCTTCCTTCTTCTCTGTCAGGGAGGACAGAACCACTGAACACAACTTCAGACCCTTATTGATCTAAAGAGACGGCACCAGAGAAATACACATTTAATGAGCTTTATTAACTAGTCTTTATCTATCATGTGTCTGCCTTGCCACAATTTACTGCCCTTAGAATCTCGAAGTTTTTTTTTCTTTCATTTTGTCACTTCTGTAAAAATCCATTGTTCTCTGTTGAAGATGCTATATAAGTTGGAATTCAAAGCCATCTTTTTGAGAATGACTAATTTCCTGGGTATCTCCAATGTATATATGTAACATACATGTTAATAAACCTTTATTTTTCTCTTGTTATGTCTTTTGTAGTTCTCCAACCCGTCCCTCTAGCCTTTCTGCCTTACCTTATGTCATGCGCATCCGTGTGAAAAGACCACCAAACAGGCTTTGTTTGAGCAATAAAGCTTTTTAATCACCTGGGTGCAGGCGGGCTGAGTCCGAAAAGAGAGTCAGCAAAGGGAGATAAGAGTGGAGCTGTTTTATAGGCTCTGGGTACATAAAGGAAAATTACAGTCAAAGGGGGGTTGTTCTGTAGCGGGCAGGAGTGGGGGTCACAAGGTGCTCAGTGGGGGAGCTTTTTGAGCCAGGATGAGCCAGGAAAAGGAATTTCACAAGATAATATTATCACTTAAGGCAAGGACTGGCCATTTTCACTTCTTTTGTGGTGGAATGTCATCAGTGAAGGCAAGGCAGGGCATTTGCACTTCTTTTGTGATTCTTCAGTTACTTCAGGTCATCTGGGCTCATACGTGCAAGTCACAGGGGATGTGATGGCTTGGCTTGGGCTCAGAGGCCTGACACCTTACAAGGAGGAAAATCCTAAGAAACTCTTGTGAAGGTCACATCCCAGTGACACAGGTTCAGTAAAAAATAAGATTAAATCAAAAGATAGTAGAATGCTTCCTGTCATCCCATCCTTTATACCATATCAACAGTGGATTACAGATGAAAGATGTGCAAGTCACAGACTCCATTTAAGAGGGAGTTCTGTAGGAAACACAAAGGCAATAGGGGAAGCAAAAGCAAAAGTGCTAGGGAAATTTAAAGTTTCTGGTACCTGAGGTAAGAACAAACATTACATGTAGTCTAACTATTAGCCAGATTTACATAAAACTTTGTACTAAAGGCCTATTTATTTTCATTCCTGTTACTCCATGCAACATGTCTGGTTTCAATAAATTACTACAAGATGTGAGAAAAGGCAAGAAAAAACAGACTGAAGAGGGAAAACAAACGTCAGATATAACATAAATTTTAGAATTATTATACAAGGAATTTAAAATAATTATGATTAATATGCTAAGGGCTGTATCAAAAAAAGTAGACAAAATGCAAGAACAGTTATGTAATGCAAACAAATGCAAACTCTAAGAAAGAATTAAAATGAACTGATAGAAATCAAATCACACAAATCATAGACCTAAGTGCAAAATACAAGACAATAAAACTCCCAGAAGAAAATACAGGTGACTTTTAGTTTGACGATAAGTTTTAACTACAACACCAAAAGCAAAATCCATACAAGTAAAATTTGATAATTTGGACTTTAATAAAATTAAAAATGTCTGCTTTGTGAACAACACTGTTAAGAGAATGAAAAAAAAGTTACAGACTGGGAAAAAGTATCTACAAAATATGTAAATATATGAAATAATTCAAAATTCAAAAATAAAAAACAATGCAATTTTTAAAATGAGGAAGTTTTAAATGGACAACTCACCAAAGATGTACCAATGGCACATAAACATAAAAACATGTTCAACATCATTTGTATTTAGAGAATTTCAAATTAAAACAAGAGTGAATAAACTACACACTTATTAGAACAGCTAGAATTTGACAATGCTAAGATTGCAGAGCAAGGCTATAGAGCAACAAAACTATAGAGACATTAAAGGCGTCAGTGGCTTCCAGGGGATTGTGGGGAGGATTAGATAGGTGAAACATGAACAATTTTTTAGAGCAGTGAACATATTTTATATAATATTGTAATGGTGGATATGACATTATGTATTTCTCAAAACCCATTGAACTACAGCAAAAGGAGTCAATTTTAATGTCTGCAAATTTTTGGAAAAGCATTTAGGAGGTCAGAGGATCTCAGGGAGGAAGGCAAACAGTGAAGTAATAATCTAACTATATTACAAATGTTTGAAACAACTGAACTAGACATTTGTATTTATAAAACTATTAATACCCTAGAGCATGATTTTCTCTGATCAGCTGATATGTATATAAATAAAAGGATTTCCATTGTTTTAATATGACAGGAAAGGCTATACTTGACCTTTTTTTAGCTTTTAAGTTTGAGGGTACATGTCCAGGTTTGTTACATTGGTGAGCTCGTGTCATGGGAGTTTGTTGCACAGATTATTTCATCATCCAAGTATAAGCCTAGTAACCATTAGTTATTTTTCCTGATTCTCCCCGTCCTCCCACCCTCCACCCTCTGGTAGGCCCCAGTGTCTGTTGTTACACTGTGTGTCCATGTGTTCTCACCATTTAGCTCTCATGTAAAAGTGAGAACATAGGGTATTTGGTTTTCTATTCCTGCGTTAGTTTGCTAAGGATAATGTCCTCCATCTCCATCCATATTCCTGTAAAAGACATGATTGTGTTCTTTTTTAGGGAGACATAGTATTTCATGGTGTATATGACCACATTTTCTTTATCTATCTACCATTGATGGGCATTTAGGTTGATTCAGTTTCTCTGCTATCGTGAATAGTGCTGCAATGAACATATGTGTGTATATATCTTTATGATATAATGATTTATATTCCTTTGCATATATACTCAATAATGGGATTTGTGGGTTAAATAGTAGTTCTGTTTTCAGGTCTTTAAGGAGTCACCACAGTGAGTGAGAAATCACCACACTGGAAATTAATAATGGCTGAACTAACTTATACTCTTAACAACAGTTTATAAGTATTCCCTTTTCTCTGCAACCTCACCAGCACCTGTTATATTTCAACATTTTAATAGTAGCTATTCTGACTGATGTGAGAAGGTGTCTCATTGTGGTTTTGATTTTTGTTTCTCTAGTGATCAATGGTGTTGAGCATTTTTCATATGCTTCTTGGCTGCATGTATGTCTTCTTTTGAAAAGTGCCTGTTCATGTCCTTTGCCCACATTTTAATGGGGTTGCTTGTGTTTTGCCCATAAATTTCTTTAAGTTCCTTATAGATATTGGATATTAGACATTTCTCAGATGCATAGTTTGCAAAATTTTTGTCCCATTCTGCCTGTTTACTTGGTTGGTATCTTCTTTAGTTTTGCAGAAGATCTTTAGCTTAATTATTAATAGATTCCATTTATCAATTCTTGCTTTTGTTGCAATTTTCTTTGATATCTTCTTCATGAAATCTTTGCCTGTTCCTGCAACCAGACCAGCATTGCCTAGGTGTTTTCCAGGGTTTGTATAGTTTTGCACTTTACATTTATTCATCTTCAGGTAATTTTTGTATATAATGTAAGGAAGGGGTCCAGTTTCAGTCATCTACATATGGCTAGCCAGCTATCTCAGCACAATTTATTGTATAGGGAGTCATTTCCCTATTGTTTGTTTTTGTTAACTTTGTTGAAGATCAGATAGCTGTAGGTGTGTGGCATTATTTCTGGGCTCTCCATTACGTTCCACTGGTCTATGGGTCGATTTTTGTAACTGTACTATGCTGTTTTGGTTACTATAGCCCTGTAGTATAGTTTGAAGTTGGGTAGTATGATGCCTCCAACTTCTTTTTATTTTTTTTGCATAGGATTGCCTTGGCTATTTGGGCTCTTTGTTGGCTTCATGGCTCCATATTAATTGTAAAATAGATTTTTCTAGTTCTGAGAAAAATGTCATTGATAGATGAATAGAAATAGCATTGAATCTATAAATTGCTTTGGGCAGTATGGCCATTGTAACAATATTGATTCTTCCTATCCATGAGCATGGAATGTGGGCTATATTTCTATTTGTTTATTGCAGCTCTTACTTCTTTGAGCAGTTTTTTGTAGTACTAGTTGTAGAGATTGTTTACTTCCTTGGTTAATTGTATTCCTAGATACTTTATTCTTTTTGTGCCTATTGTGAATGGGAGTGCATTTTTGATTTGGCTGTCAGCTTGATTTTGTTGATGTATAGGACTGCTAGTGATTTTTGCATATTGATTTTGTATCTTGACATTTTGCTGAAGTTCTTTATCAGCTTAAGGAATGTTTGGACTGAGACTATGGAGTTTTCTAGATATAAGATGATGTCTGAAATCAGGGAAAGTTTGACTTTCTCTCTTCCTATTTGGATGCATCTATTTCTTTTTCTTGCCTCATTACTCTGGCCAAGATTTCCAATACTATGTTGAATAGGAGTGGTGAGAGAGGTCCTGTGCTCTCTTGTGCTGGTCTTGTGCTGGATTTCAAGAGGAATTCTTCCAGCTTTTGCCAGTTCAGTGTGATGTTGCCTGTGGGTTTGTCATGCATGGCTCTTATTATTTTGAAGTGTGTTCCTTCAATAGCTAGTTATTGAGAGTTTTTAACATGAATTGGTATTGAATTTTATCAAAGGGATTTTTTTGCATCTTTTGGGATCATCATGTGGTTTTATCTTTAGTTCTATAGGTGATTAATCACATTTATTGATTTGTGTACATTGAACCAAACTTGCATCACAGGGATAAAGATTAGTTAATTGTGGTGGATAAGGTTTTTGATGTGCTGCTGAATTCTGTTTGCTAGTATTTTTTTGAGGATTTTTTTATTTATGTTCATCAAGAGTATTGATCTGAAGTTTTCTTTTATTTGGTTACATCTCTGATAGTTGTTGGTATCAGGATGATGCTGACTTCATAGAATGTGTTAAGGAGGAGTCTACCCTTCTCCAATTTTGGGAATAGCTTTAGTAGAAATATATCAGCTCTCTTTGTACACCTGGTGGAATTAGGCTGTGAATCTGTCTGTCCTGGACTTTGTTCGGTTGGTAGGTTATTTCTTACAGATTCAATTTTGGAGCTTGTTATTGATCTGTTCAGGAATTCAATTTCTCTCTGGCTCAGTCTTGGGAGCATGTGTGTGTGTCCAGGAATTCATCCATTTCTTCTAGTTTTCTAGTTTATGTTAAGAGAGTGTTCATAATATTCTCTGATAGTTATTTGTATTTCTGTGGGATCAGTGGTAGTATTTCCTTTGTTGTTTCTAACTTTATTTGCTTGGATTTTCTTTCTTTTCTTTATTAGTCCAGTGTATCCATTTTATTAGTATTTTTTTAAAAAACAACTCTTGGATTTGTTCATCTTCTGTATAGATTTTTGTGTCTCAATCTCCTTCACTTCAACTCTGATTTTGGTTATTTCTTATCTTCTACTAACTTTGGGGTTGTTTTGCTCTTGGTTCTCCAGTACTTTTAGTGGTAATGTTTGATTGTTAAATTGAGACTTTTCTAAATTTATGATGTGGGCTGTATTAGTCTGTTCTAATGTTGCTGATAAAGACATACCTAAGACTGGGTAATTTATAAATAAAAACAGGTTTACTGGACTCACAGGTCCACGCAGGTGGGAAGGTCTCATAATCATGGCAGAAGGTAAAAGACACACCTTACATGGTGGCAGACAAAAGACAGCACTTGTGCAGGAAAAAGCCCCTTTATAAAATCATCTGATCTTGTGAGACTTATTCACTATCATAAGAAGAGTACTAAAAAAACCCACCTCATGATTCAATTACCTTCCACAAGGTCCTTCCCATGACAAATGGAAATAGTGGGAGCCACAATTCAAGATGACATTTGGGTGGAAACAGAGCTGAACCATATCATTCTGCTCCCAGCCTCTCCCAAATCTCATGCCCTCACATTTCAAAACCAATCATGCCTTTCCAATAGTCTCTCAAAGTCTTAACACATTTCAGCATTAACTCAAATGATCACAGCCCAAAGTCTTATCTGAGACAAGGCAACTCCTTTCTGCCTATGAGCTTGCAAAATCAAAAGCAAGTTAGTTACTTCCTATTTACAATGGGGGTACAGGCATTGGGTAAATACAACCATTTCAAATGGGAGAAATTCACTAAAACAAAGGGCTACAGGCCCCATGCAAGTCCAACATACAGTGGAACAGTCAAATCTTAAAGCTCCAAAATTATCTCCTTTGACTCCACATCTCACATCTAGGTCACACTGATGCAAGAGGTGGGTTCGCATGGTCTTGGACCGCTCTGCCTCTGTGACTTTGTAGGGTACAGCCTCCCTTCTGGCTACTTTCATGGGCAGGCATTGATTATCTGTGGCTTTTCCAAGCACACGGTGCATGCTGTCAGTGGATCTACCATTCTGGGGGCTAGAGGATGATGGATGTCTTCTCATGGCTCCAATAGGCAGTGCCCCAGCAGGGCCTCTGTGTGTGGGTTTCAACCCCACATTTCCGTTTTGCACAGTCCTAGCAGAGGCTCTCCGTGAGGGTCCCACTCCTGCAGCAAATTTCTGCCTGGACATCTGGGTGTTTCCATACATCCTCTGAAATCTAGGTGGTGGTTCCCAAACCTCAATTCTTGACTTCTGTGCACCTTCAGGCTCAAGACCACATGGGTCCTTCCATGTCTTTGGGCTTTCATCATCTGAAGCCATGACCTGAGATGTAATTTGACTCCTGTCAGCCATGGCTAGAGCAGCTGAGACAAAGGGCACCAAAGCACTAGGCTGCAAAAAGCAGGAAACCCTGGACCTGGCCCAAGAAACCATTTTATCCTCCTAGGACTCCAAGCCTGTGATGGGAGGGATGGCCACAGTGGTCTCTGACGTGCCCTGGAGACATTTTCCCCATTGTCTTGGCAATTAAAATTTGGCTTCTCATTACTTACGCAATTTTTTGCAGCTAGTCTAAATTTCTTCTCAGAAAATGGATTTTTTTTTCTATTGCATTGTCAGGCTGCAAATTTTCCAAACTTTTATGCTCTGTTCTCCTTTTAAAACTGAATGCTTTTAACAGCATCTAAGTAACCTCTTGAATGCTTTGCTGCTTAGAAATTTTTTCAACCAGGTATTCTAAATCATCTCCCCAAGTTCAAAGTTCCATGAATTTCTAGGGCAGGGGCAAAATGCCTCTACTCTCTTTGCTGAAATAGAAGGAGTCATGTTTACTCCAATTCCCAAAAAGTTCCTTATTTCCATCTGAGACCAACTCAGCCCAGATTTCTTTGTCCATATCACTGTCAGCATTTTGGTCAAAGCCATTCAACAAGTCTCTAGGAAGATCCAAACTTTCCCACATTTTCCTGTCTTCTTCTGAGCCCTCCAAACTGTTCAACCTCTGCCTGTTAACCAGTTCCAAAGTTACTTCCACATTTTCAGATATCTTTACAGCAGCACCCCACTCTACCAGTACCAATTAACTGTATTAATTTGTTCTCATGCTGCTGATAAAGACATACTGAAGACTGGGTAATTTATAAATATAAACAGATTTAATGAACTCACAGTTCCATGTGGCCGGGGAGGCCTCACAATCATGGTGGAAGGTGAAAGGCACATCTTACATGGTGGCAAACAAGAGAGAGCATTTGTGCAGGGAAACTCCCCTTTATAAAACCATCAAATCCCATGAGACTTATTCACTATCATGAGAACAGCACAAGAAAGACCTGCCCCTGTGATTCAATTACCTCCCACCAGGTCCCTTCCACAACATATGAAAAGAGCGGGCACTACAATTCAAGATGTGATTTGGGTAGGGACACAGTCAAACCATATTATGGGCATTTAGTGCTATAAATTTCCTTTTAACAAAGCCTTAGCTGTGTCCCAGAGATTATGGCGTGCTGTGTCTTTGCCCTAATTAGTTTCAAAGAACTTCTTACGTTCTGTCTTAATTTCATTATTTATCCAAAAGTCATTCAAGAGAAGGTTATTCAATTTCCATGTAATTGTACAGTTTTGAGTGAATGTCTTAGTCTTGATTTCTAATTTCATTTCATTACACTATGGTCCAAGAGGGTAGTTGTTATTATTTCAGTTGGTTTGCATTTGCTAAAGAGTGTTTTGTGTCCAATTATGTGATCAATTTTAGAAAATGTGCCATGTGGCAGTGAGAAGAATGTATATTCTGTTGCTTTTGGGTGGGGAGTTCTATTGATGTCTGTCAGGTCCATTTGATCCAGTCCTGGGTTCAGGTCCTGCATATCTCTGTTAATTTTCTGCCTGGATGATCTGTCTAATATTTTCAGTGGGGTGTTAAAATCTCCCATTGGAGACTAAGTCTTCTTGAAGATCAATAAGAACTTGCTTTATGAATCTGGGTGCTCCTGTGTTGGTTTATAAATATTTAGGATACATTGGTCTTCTTGTTTAATTGAAACCATCACCATTATATAATGTTCTTCTTTGTCTTTTTTCACCTTTGTTGGTTTAAAGTCTGTTTTGTCTGAAATTAGAATTGTGACCCTTGATTTTTTCTGTTTTTTTATTTGCTTGGTAGATATTTCTTCATCCCTTTATATTGAACCCATTTGTGCCATTGCATGTGAGATATGTCTCTTGAAGACAGCATACCAGTGGGTCATGGTTCTTTGTCCAGTTTGCCATTCTATGCCTTTCAATTGGGACATTTAGCTCATTTACATTCAATGTTAGTTTTGATATGTATGGATCTGATGCTAACTGGTTATTTTGCAGACTTGTTTGTGTGGTTGCATTATAGTGTAACAGTCTTCAATGTGTTTTTGTAGTGGCTGGTAACAGTTTTTCTTTATGTTATATATTTAGTGTTTCCTTCTGGAGTTCTTTTTATTTTTTCTTTTTATTTTTTTGAGACGGAGTCTCACTCTGTTGCTCAGGCTGGAGTGCAGTGGCACGATCTCGGCTCACTGCAAGCTCCACCTCCCAGGTTCATGCCATTTTTCTGCCTCAGTCTCCCAAGTAGCTGAGACTGCAGGAACCCGCCACCATGTCTGGCTAATTTTTGTGTGTGTATATTTTTAGTAGAGACGTGATTTCATTGTGTTAGCTAGGATGGTATCAATCTCCTGACCTTGTGATCCACGTGCCTCGGATTCCCAAAGTGCTGGGATTGCAGGCATGAGCCACCACACCGTGCACAGGAACTCTTATAAGACTGGTCTGCTGGTAATGATTTCCCTCAGTACTTGCATGTCTGAAAAGTTTTTTATTTATCCTTCACTTATGAAGCTTAGTTTGGCTAGATATGAAATTCTGAGTTGGAATTCATTTTATTTAAAAATGTTGAATATTGGCCCCCAATCTCTTCTAGCTTGTAGGGTTTCTGATGAGAGGTCCACTGTTAGTCTGGTGCACTTCCTTTTGTAGGTGATGTGGCCTTACTCTATAGCTGCTTTAACATTTTTTCTTTCATTTTGACCTTAGAGAATCTGATGATTATGTGCCTTGGGGATGATTGTTTTGTCTTGTAAAGTGTCTTACTGGGGCTCTCTGCATTTCCTGAATTGAATGTTGGCTTCTCTAGCTACATTGGGGAAATTTTTATGGATGATATCCTGAAATATGTTTTCCAAGTTGCTTACACCCTCCTCCTCTCTTTCAGGGACACAAATGAGTTGTAGATTTGGTCTCTTTACATAATCCCACATTTCTTAGAGGTTTTATTTGTTGCTTTTCACTAAATTTTTTTCCTAATTTTATCTCACTGTTTTATATCAGAAAGCCAGTCTTCAAGCTCTGACACTCTTTCCTTAGCTTGGTCTATTTCACTATTAATCCTTGTGACTGTAGTATGGAATTCTTGTAGTGTTTCAGCTCTATCAGGTTAGTTATATTCTTTTCTATGCTGGCTGTTTTGCCTATCAGTTCCTGTATTGTTTCATTGTGATTCTTAGGCTTCCTTGGTTTGGATTTCAATATACTCCTCAATGATCTTTGTTCCTATCCATATTCCAAATTTTATTTCTGTCATTTCAGCCATCTCAGCCTGATTGAGAACCCATGATGCCTAGGTGGCATGGTCATTTGGAGGAAAGAAGACACTAACTTTTTGAGCAGTCAGAGTTCTTGCATTTGTTTGTTCTCATTTGTGGGCTGATGTTTCCTCAATCTTTAAAGATCCTGACCTGTAGATGATTTTTTTTTTTTTTTATCTTATTTGATGACTTTGAGGGCTTGATTGTAGTATAAGGTGAATTTAGCCAGCTGGCTTCATTTCCAGAAGATTTTAGGGAGCCAACACTCAGCTCCCAATTTTAAACTGCATGCTCTTCCTCTGGTGGACTTCTATCAGGTTGTGACTTCTTTATCTGGTTCCTCGAGGTTAGGAATCCAAGGCACTGAGGGGAAGGGGGCAAGATGCTATTGGACCACTGGTCATTACACTCTAATAGTTAGTGTTAGCCAAAGCATTTCTTAGTGCAGTGGAAGGATCTGTCCTCATTTGAACATCCCAGCAACAGTGACAGTGGCAGTGCTGCAGGGTGTATACTTGTCAGCTGCAGCAGGGCACTAGCAGGTGCCAGGGTTTCTGCCTCATGCAACAGTTCACCACAATGGTGGAGGCAGAAATGGCTAGGGGTGGAAGGAAAGAAGATATGGGCCCTGCTGGCAACTGTGCATGTGTTCACACTGGTAGTAGTGTTAGCATGGGGGCAAGGTGCTGGTGGGTACAAGTCTGTGTGTGTTCTATGTGTGCCATAAGTAGGGCTGGTCACTCAGGGAGGGGGAGGGTCTGCTGTTCTCTGAGACTAGTTTCATTCTTGTACCTCTCTTGGCACCAGAGTGGGCACTGATGGGGATGGATCTGGCTGGCTCTGTGCCTGCCAAGGATCTGACTGCAATGACAGTCCTCAGAGGGAAAGCTTCTTTTTTTTTTTTTTTTTTAAAACAAAACAAACAAAAAAAAAAAACCAAAAAAAAAAAAACAGACTTTGTGTTTTGTTTTGGTTGTTATTTTTAAATTGAAAGACAGATGAGGAATCATATTGAATTTAGTGCCTGCAATTTCTCGATTCAATAGTGTCATAAATAAGATTAAAAAGACAAGATAAAGATTTTCAATTCACTGCACAGATACATAAAACTAGGTATTTAAAAAATTATGGAACATCATGTCAAATATAATCTGCAAGGAATAGTGATCACCATATTCTGCCTTGTCTACTTTTAGATGAAGTTGATAGTAAAATATGTCTAATAATGCCATCAACTTCTAAAAGATTATTATTATTATTATTTTTGAGACAGAGTCTCGCTCTGTTGCCCAGGCTGGAGTGCAGTGGCATGATCTTGGCTCACTGCAAGCTCTGCCTCCTGGATTCACGCCATTCTCCTGCCTCTGTCTCCTGAGTAGCTGGGACTACAGATGCCTGCTACCATGCCCAAGTAAATTTGTTTTTGTATTTTTAGTAGTAACGGGATTTCACCGTGTTAGCCAGCCTGGAGTAAGTATATTTAAACCATCATGGCTGCCTGCTTACTTGCTTTAAGATTTGAGCCTTAATCTTTTCCAAGCGTCACTGAGTGGTTCTCAGATTTAATTACAGCTGTCATTGTTAGACTTAAAACAGCCAACAAAGGGAAAACTTGGGAGATTTCAATATAACTCACTTGCTGATATATACTGTTTTTAGTACTCTGATTTGCATATCTAAAAAGAAAAATATAAATCAACTCATATTTTAAAATGTGTCTATAATAAGTGCGTTTTGCTTCCTTGAATATACACACGTACTATATTTAGGCTTACTAATATTCTAAATCCTTCCTTTATCAAGCAACTTCAAAATGTGAGTTAAAACCTAGAAAAGAGTTAAAGGATAATCCCAGTTAATACACTGCATTGGAAAAATTGACTCTATTAGATTTTAACAATTACAATTTTTGTTTGGGATTCATTATGTCATGTAGTTATCTTAAAAATAACAATAATGATTAACAATAACAACAGAACCAACAATGTAACAGCAACAAAACAACATAAGAGTTTGGTAACCAAAATATGATTGAAAGCATTTAAATATTTAAATTAATTTCTCATGAAAATGCTAGTAGTTGTTTTTTCCAATGCAGAACAATATTTTATAAAATTTCTCTTTGTCTATTTTTCTTATTCTTAACTCCTCTCATAAACAGGATAGAGTCTTGTCAAAATTCTCTTTCTCTGAAAATAACATTTTCCCAATCCACCTTGTACAGACTCTTGTATCTCTTGCCCCTCTCTCTTTTCTCACACAGCCATAGCCTAACCCATTTCTTAGGTTTCTCTCTTTCTATGTGTAGGGTGGGATTATTTTCTGACAGTCCAGAGGATGATGCTTGGCTTTCCTTGGCTGAATTAGTATCTCTTCTGGTTAATCAAATCAATTATTAGAAAACAAGTACTTCAAAGTTAGGATTCAATAGCTGTCAGCCATGCTTCTGGCCAGAGAAGGAAGATGGTATATTCAAAGTCCTGTTTGTAATGTATGAATTCAACGATAAGACCTCCCTTAGTGCTTCAACTGAATTCACTCCGTAAAGCCTCATGCTGACAGAAGATTTTCAATTAAGTTTCCCTTATTCATTCTTGTGTCTGCAGAATACCAAGGACCAGTAATTATTTGTGTAACTGATCATAAAACAATCTCTAATATGAGTACTAGGCTAGCTTCCAGGCAACATTTTGTAAACCAGAGTTATAAAAAAATCAATTAACTAAATTGCATTCAGCAAATTTTTAAATAATATTGAATAAAAGAAAATATAGAGTGTATCACATGCATTAAGCATTGAATTTCTTTAAATTGCGTGTGTATGTACGTGTGTGTGTGTGTTTGTGTATACTGGATCCCTCGGTAAAATGTATTTCTCTTTTTTTTTTCTTTTTTTCTTTTTTCTGAGACGGAGTCTTGCTCTGGAGTTGCCCAGGCTAGAGTGCAGTGGCTGGATCTCGCCACCTCGCCCGGCTATTTTTTTAAATATTTTTTAGTAGAGACGGGGTTTCACCGTGTTAGCCAGGATGGTCTCGATCTCCTGACCTCGTGATCCACCCATCTCGGCCTCCCAAAGTGCTGGGATTACAGGCTTGAGCCACCGCACCCGGCCCATTAAAATGTATTTCTTATGGTAGGTCATAGTCTAAAAAGTTTAAAAGGGTCTAGGGAGTCTCATGATTAGATGTGAATAAACAATATTTCCTATGCCAATGGGAATGTGTCTATATCTAACCTGACTTTGAAACACAGATACAAAAATTTTATCATTCCTGGCTACCTATGTCTCTCTTGGGTTTAGTTTTTTTCTGAGTTTTATGGGTTGGCCTTTCTCTCGAAAAGAAAGGTTCTTTCTCTCTCTTTGACAGATTTTACTTTTTTTTTCACAGCAAAATCGAGTGCACAGTACGGAGTTTCCCTGTATCCTTGCCCTTACATATGTACAGCCTCTCCCACTATCAACATCCCACACCAGAGTGATACATTTGCTGCAATCAATGAACCTACATTGCCACATTATTATTACCCTAAGTAAATGGTTTACTTTAGAGTAGATGCTTGATGTTGACCATAGCAACTACTCATCACTTATCTTCTCCATAGTTTTGCCTTCTCCAGAATGTCATATACTTGGAATTATACAGTACATGATTTTCCAGATTGGTGTCTTTTATTTAGTAATATGCATTTAAGCTGTCATGGATTGACAGCTCATTTATTTTTAGCATTGAATAATATTCTGTTGTCTGGGTATACCACAGTTTATTTATCCATTCACCTACTAAAGGGTATCTTGGCTGCTCCAAAGTTTTGATATCTATGAATGAAACTTCTATAAACATACACATTCAGGTTTTTATGGAATATAAGTTTTCAACTCCTTTGGGTAAATACTAAGGAAAGTGATTACTAGATTCTATGGCAATAATACATTTAGTTTTCTTTTTTGTTTTTTTTTTTTAACTGGCAAATGGTCTTCCAAAGTGGCTGTAACATTTGTATTCCCACCAGCACTGAATGAGAGTTCTTGTTGCCCTATATCCTAACAAGCATTTGGTGTTGCTCTTTTGTATTTTGGCTATTCTAGTAGGTATATAATGGTATCTTCTTCTTTTAATATCCAGTTTCCTAATGACTTGTGACGTTGGGCATCTTTCCATATTCTTATTTTACATCTTTACATCTTCTTTTTTTTTTTTTTTTTTTGAGATGGAGTCTGGCTCTGTTGCCTCACTACAACCTCTGCTTCCCAGATTGAAGCAATTTTCCTGCCTTTGCCTCCTGAATAGCTGGAATTACAGGTGCATGCCACCATGCCCAGCTAATGTTTTTTGTATTTTTAGTAGAGACTGGGTTTCACCATGTTGGTCAGGCTGGTCTCCAACTCCTGACCTGATGATCCTCCTCCCAAAACGCTATATCTTCTTTAGTGAGGTGTCTGTTCAGGTCTTTTGCCTACTTTTTAATTATTTTTTAAATTGTGTTATAAGAGTTCTTTGTATATTTTGGATAACAGTACTTTATTAGATCTGTCTACTGCAAATATTTTCTCCCAGTCTGTGGCTTCTCTTCTCATTCTCTTCTTAGACATTTCTTTTGTTCCCAGTACAAATCATTTTCTCCAGAAGCAAAGATTCAGGCTAACCCTCAAGTTGCTAAAAGAGCCTAAGGATTTTTTTTCTTATTTTTAATTTGTGACCATAAGTTGTCTGGCATCGATGCCATTGGTGTCCAGATGTTTGTGGTTCTTCAAGCTATGCTGTAACCATCTGTTTCCTACCCTTGCCAGGTCCCCTACATGGATAGAACACTGTAGAAGGCAGTTCTTTTATGGTAAAAACAGATCTGTCCTCTTTCTGTTGATGTATGGTTATAAATTCAACATATATACTTCAGGTACTCTATGCCCAACTGAATGATCTTTCAAAGTGAAGGGGCTGTAAGTTTATTCAATTTCATTCTTCTAATCACTGAACTTTGAATATACCCAGTGACAGAAAATAACCAGAATGGGCAGTGTGGAATTTATATCAGAAAATTCTATTTCTTTTAAAAAGAGGTTTGGAAATGCTATGAATTCACTTACCCATAGCATTATAACTTAACCCACAGGGATAGATAGGGGTACATTATCTCATTTGTTATCAAATTACTCTAATTATATTAAGTATTTAAATAATAAAGTTAAGCTATTATATCTTTTATATTATTTCTCCACCTTTAAAAATTGACTCTTTAAGTTATCTTGTGTATGCATGTTTTAAAATTATATTACCTCAAAAGCTTTTTGACAGCAGGCATAAAACAAATCATAAATATGTAAATGTATCACAAACTAAAGAGGTATTTTTTAGTTGTTCTTACTTGATTTTGCCAGTTATTTGATACTTTTTAAAAATTTTGGCCAATAAGTTTTATTTTGTTAATGAAATAATTATGTTCATAATGAATTAAACAAATCTCTTTAATGTATCACAAGTAAAGTTATTACAATCATTGTAACTGACTTGGCCATGTGAAACCTGCATTTAATCAAAGTTTAACATATATTAACACAAATACTATTTATAAAATATTACTAATAATGTCTTGAGCATATTTAAATAGAGTGACAAGTTATGTCATGAGTTTAGAAAATGGTAATGGTATGTTAGGATGATATTATTTCGCTTAATATATTTAGATTTAAACTTTAGTATTTTTAAAATAAATTATTATTATAAAATAAAATGCATTAATGAACCCCAGAGACTTTGAATTTTTATTTCCATATTTTAAGCACTGTGTCTGTAATCAGTAATAAAGAGGGAATAATAAATTGAAGACACATTTTATTTCTGAAATGTGTTTTCTACCACTGTTGTTTAACGTAATAATGAAAAAGAAACTCCAAAGAAACAGGCGTGTGCTGAAATTGTTTGTATTTCCTATAAAACCATCATTGTTTAACTGTGATCAGGAAAAGTAAATCCCAGATTTGAAATATGTTGTCTTGACTAAAGCTCTTAAACATTTTTAGCTTGGTTCAGTTTAACTATTTAGCTATAGGGAAATAAAATTCCAATTCCTTTAAATATATTTTTAAGAAATAAAGTTTACTACTTGCTACCACAGAAAGAAATTTACTATGTAGTATACAAGGAACAAGATGACAAGTTCCATATGTATAGTATAGTTAAGTTATAGTTTCTATGAATCTCATGCTGAAATGTTACTCTAGAGAGTCAAATCCTAAACCTAGAGTGTGGAATATTTTAAAGTATTTTCTAGAACTTATTTCCCAGATTTCAATCTCTTACCCAGTAATTGATTTCATAAGTCACACAGTGGTAAGTGCCATTATATTAGCCAAGCAGAAATAAAAATAAAAACATTAAAAATCTAGTTTGGAACTCTTATATGGTGGTTCTTTTGCTTTTTTCAAATTTAAAGCAGCCACTTTTAATGCCACTAGTAAGATATTTACAGTCTTCAGACAATCTTAGGGAGTTACAAAGTTAAGACTGACCTGAGTATATAAAGAATTACATGGAATTTTTAAACTTTCTTTTCATAATTTGTTAGCTGAACTGTATTACATTTTGTTAAAACATTTTAGATTTTTCAGTTTCCACTGGTGTGCTTGTGACTCCAATAATACTGACCAGGGATGGTCTGAGTCACAGAAAAGGGAGATTTTCTTATATATAATAAACCAATTTGAGAGAAGAAGGGTAATTTGCTGTAAGTGTTAAAAGTGATTGAGAAATCAGTAAAGATCAAAAAATGAAAAGCCCATTTTTAGAAATGTTAGTATAATTTTATAATTGTTAATGACATAATAAACAATATGTTATAAAACTTATTACCAAAGAAAACCCTCAAAATAAATAAATGAACTGAAATGACAAACATGATTACAAAACAAAAAGAGGGAGAAGTAAAATTAAAAGAAAAGAAACTACTTTGTGCATCTAGTGTTCTTTACACGTGTGTAAAACATTTTGTTCTTGTTTTCTGGTTGTTTTGTGGTTTTTCTTCTTTCCTGCCTTCTTTTTATGAAAGTAATTTTCTCTGGCAGTGTATTTTTATTTTCTGTTGTTTGCATTTTGTGTGTCTGTCAAGGTTTTTGGGTTGAAGGTTACCATGAGTCTTGCAAATAGCATCTTGTAACCCATTATTTCAAGCTGATTACAGCTAAACTGTGATTATATAAACAGACTAACAAACTAGCAAGAGAAAACTAATAAAAACTCTACACTTGAACTTTATCTCCCTGTTTTTAACCTTTTTGTGTTTATTTTTATAGCTTGTTATACTGTCTTTATCATAAACAGTTTTTGTAGTAATTTTTTTTTTTTTTTTTTTTTTTTTTTTTTTTTTTTGAGATGGAGTCTGACTCTGTCACCCAGGCTGGAGTGCGGTGGTGCAATCTTGGCTCATGGCAACTTCCGCTCCCCGAATTCAAACGATTCTCTTGCGTCAGCCTCCAAAGTAGCTGGAAACACAGGTATAAGTCACCACACCTGGCTAATTTTTTTGTATTTTTAGTAAAGATGAGGTTTTACCATGTTTGCCAGACTGGTCTCGAACTCTTGATCTCAAATGATCTGCCCACCTTTTCCTCCCAAAGTGCTAGGATTACAGGTATGAGCCACCTCGCCCAGCCTGTAGTTATTTTTTCCTAAGTTAATCTTTTAGTGTTCTTATTCAATATATGAGTCATTTATACACCACAAATACAATGCTATAGTATTCACTAGTTGTCTATGTACCAGTGACTTTTGGGTTTTCAAATTATTTCCTATTGCTCATTAACACCCTCTTCTTTCAGACTGAAGAACTTCTGGTAGCATTTCTTGTAGAACAAGTCTCGTGTTGATGAAATCCCTCAACTTTTGTTTATCTGGGAAAGCCTTTATTTTGTTGGATGTACTATTCTAGGATAAAAGTTGTTTTGTTTTGTTTTTCCTTCAACCCTTCAAATATTTCATGCCACTCTCTCCTGGCCTATAAGGTGTGCATTGAGAAGTCTGCTGTCACATATATGAAGCTCCTTTACATGTTATTTTATTTTTTCTTTTCTCTTGTTGCTTTTATAATCTTTTCCTTATCCTTGACCTTTGGGAATTTTCTTATTAAATGTCTTCAGATAGTCTTTTTTGAGTTAAATCTGCTTGGTGTTCTATAACTTTCTTGTACTTTAATATTAACAGCTTTCTCTAGCTTTGACATGTTCTGTGTTGTTATTTCTTTAAGCTTTTTATCACAATCTCTCTCTCTCTCTCTCTCTCTCCCCCCCCTCTTGAAAGCCAATAATACTTAGATTTGCCCCTTTGAGACTGTTTTCTAGATCATGTAGTCATGCTTTATTATTTTTATTCTTTTTTTGTCTCCTCTGACTGTGTACTTTCAAATAGCTTGTCTTCAAGCTCACCATTCTTTCTTCTTGATTAATTCTGTTGTTGAGAGATTCTGATACATTTTTTAGTATGTCAGTTGAATTTTTCAACACTAAAATTTCTGCTTGATTTTTAGACATTATATCAATGTCTTATTAAATTTATCTGATAAGATTCTGAACTTCTTCTCTATTTTATCTTTGATTTCACTGAGATTCCTCAAACAGAGATTTTGAATTCTCTCTGAAAAGTTGTGTATCTCTGTCACTCTGGGATTGTTCACTGGTGCCTTATTTAGTTCATGTGGTGAGGTTATGTTTTCCTGGGTGGTCTTGCTGCTTGTGGATGTTCGTTGATGTTTGGGCATTAAAGAATTAGGTATTTAGTCTGGTTGCAGTGGCTCATGCCTGTATTCCCAGCACTTTGGGAGGCTGAGGCAGGCAGATCACCTGAGGTCAGGAATTCGAGACCAGTCTGACCAACATGGAGAAACCCCATCTCTACTAAAAATACAAAATTAGCTGGGCATGGTGGTGCATTCCTATAATCCCAGCCTCTTGGGAGACTGAGGCAGGAGAATTACTTGAATCCCGGAGACGGAGGTTGTGGTGAGCCAAGATCGTGCCATTGCACTTCAGCCTGGGTAATAAGAGTGAAACTCTGTCTCACAAAAAAAAATAATAATAATTAGGTATTTATTGTAGTCTTCACAGTGTAGCTTTATTTGTACTTATCCTTCTTGAGAAGGTTTTCCAAGTATTCCAAGGGGAATGTGTGTTGTAATCTAAGTTTTTGGTCACTGCACCTACGTCTGCATTAGTGACTCCCCAATAATAGTAACACTATGACTCTTGAAGAATTGTAGAGGTACCTTGGTGGTCTTGGGTATGATCTGGGAAAATTCCCTGGATTACCAGACAGTTTCTTTTGTTTGCTTCCTTTATTTTTCCCCAGACAAATGAAGTCTCTCTCCATTCTGAGCTGCCTGGAGTTGGGAGAGCGGTGATGCAAACACTCCTATGGGCACCACCACTGGGACTGCGGTGGGTCGGACCTGAAGCCAGCACAGCACCAGGACTCACTCAAGGTCTCTGGTGACTATCACCTGGCTACTGCTAATGTTTATTCAAGGCCCAAGGGCTCTACAACCAGCTGATGGTGAATCCTGCCAGGCCTGTATCTCTACCTTCAGGACAGCGAGTTTCCCTCTGGCCCAATGTGCTTCTAGAAATACTGTCCAGGAAGTAAATCCTGGAGTTGGAGACTTAGAGGTCTGATCTGGTGGTCTTTCGTTTTACTGTTGCTAAGCTGGTAGCCAAGTTGCAAGACAAAGTCATTTTTACTCTTCCCTCTGCTTTTCTCAAGCAGAAGAATTCTCTCTCTGCGGCCATCACAGCTGGGAAGGCACTGCATCACAGCTGAAGCCAGCATGGTACTTTGCCTGAGACCCATAGCAGCTACTGCCTGGCTATCGCTGTTGTTTATTCAAGGCCCAAGGGCTCATTAGTAAACAAATGATGAATCCTGCAAGGACTGGGTTTTTCCTTTCAGGGCAGTAGTTTTCCTTCTCGTCCAGAGTGGGTCTAGACATGCCATTCGGAAACTAGGGCCTAAAATGAGGGCTTCAGGCCTCTATTTTTTTGCTTTATTTTGCTGTGGCTGAGCTAGTATCAAAGCTGCAAGGCAAAGTCTTCCTTACATTTCCTTCTTTTTTCCTCAAGTGGAAGGACTCTCTTCTGGAGCTCCAAACTGCGCTGCCTGAGGTTGAGGGAGGGTAGATGTAAGCTCTTCCTTGACTGCCCTAGCTGATGTCTTACTCAGGCACATGTACCCCAAGTCCACTGGTGCTGGGCCAAGCATAGCACCAGGATTTGCCCAGAAATTGCAGTTCCTGTGGCCTAGACTGCTTTTGGAGTTTATTTAGGACCCCAGATTGCTTTAGGTCCCCATGGTGGGGTTAGCCAGAATTTAGGTTCTCACAGCTGGGCTGGATGATTCCTCTCTGGCTAGTGCTGGTCTGATTGTTATCTCTGTGGCACCAACTGAATTTCTGTTCTCTATTGCTTTCCATTGTGACAGGGAAACACTAAATTCCAATGCAAATTTGCACATCACTGCTCCTTCCTTAGCTCAAGCACACAGATTCTCTCCCTATGACACATGGCACTGCTGGGAGAGAGGGGATGGACAGTGCAAGAAATTCAAGCCTATTTTTCCAGTGCTCTTCAGTGCCTCTTTGCTTGTTCTGATGTCAAAGTCAGGTGCTGTGATTGCAGACCTGATTTCTTATGAGGCTATTTTCTTGCACTAGTAGTTGTCCAGTTTGGTGATTTTAGTGGGGCAGGGGTGGGGGATCATCACTGGAGGGTTGTATCAGCCATTTTGTTCCACCTGAGAATATATATCCTAAAGAAGATTTTGTAGAAGGAATCATTATTGTAAACAGTGGGATAGAGGAAAAATTAATTTTCAGGTAAATAATACAATGAATCATTTTGAATTTTCACCTCTTCATAGGCATAAAAAATAAGGTGTTGTATTTAAAAAAAATTAAAAAGGAAGACCAGAAGCTATGATTTATTTATGTTTTATTTATTTTTTAAGAATCTATGCACTCTTGACTCTGGAAATTAACGTTTGATTTGTTTTTATACATAGTTTCACACATAATTTAATATATTAGGCCATAGTGTGTATTTATTATATTCAAATAAATGAACCTATTAATTAAATGTCATATTAATCTGTCCACTATTCATGACAAAAGTGCTACAATTAAATAAGTGTTGAAGAAATCAACCTTCCAATGGAATAATTAACAATTATAATTTCTGGTGACATAGTCTTCTTTTTTTTTTTTACATATTAAGACTTAAAATTTCGACCTTTTGTATCAAATTTTGGCACTTTTAAATCATAGATGTTTAAAACTATATTAAGATTCCTATATTATTTATAGGATAAATAATATTTTAAATGTATGGCAAAAAATATACAAATGTCTTTTCAGTGTATGGGTTGTAATGACATATATGCAGTGTGCTATTTATAGAATTTAATAACTAATGATGTTTACTATAAAGACTCATTCATTATATTCAACAAGGAAGTTATATTTATAGACAACAGAATTTATCCTGGCTTCTGATTCTTTCAGTGACAAATGTAACTCAATTTTTAGTTAACAATTTTAATTTCTTCCTGAAAATTGTGTCACACACATATTTAGTAATTTTAATGGGAAAATATGATGCGGTCAATTCCAACCCGACATACTCAAATACTTCTTCACAGTTAAAGAAAAATATTACCAATTGAACAGTAAAAATATATTTACGTAAGTAATAAACAACAACATGGAAGTAAATAATACAGTTTGAACATGAAATTTATTGAAGAAAGAAGAAAAAATTATATATCAAGTGGAGGTTGGGAGGAGTACAAATAACTATCTTTAGAGGGTAATAAAGAGTGATTAACTCTCTCGAAAATATCTAATATCAGAACCACATATACTTAGTAATAATATAAATAACAATGACATTATTAGTTTCTCACAGGTTTTTAGTAGAAAAATTATTCAAAGCTAAGTTTTTAGATCTATGCTTCCTGTTAAGAGACATCACAATAAAAAGCAATTGAAAATATGATTCTAAAAAATTGCACAGACAAACATCTGTCAGGCATCTAAATGCCACATTCATAAGCATTACTGTAACTGTGAATTGACAATATGCTGCTACACATATTACTTCATTTCTACTATTGTGTTGGGAAGAGCAGAATAAGCCTGATTGTGAATTCAACATAATTTTTCCCAAGTAAAGATTATAAGAAGGAGAAAGAAAAAAAAGACAAACAAAAAACTACTGAAACAAAACAAAAAAATAATTGATAGCTCCAGGGAGTTCTTGATTCAATACAGATGTCTCTTAGGGATTGTTTCACACAGTGCTTCACAGAAATAGTTTGATGCATATTCTAAGAGGATCACTACATAGTTTTTTGAACTTCAGATTGTTGTTATAGCGATATTCATAGATAGAAGTAAGAAATATAAGAAACATATAGTGTATGTTTAATAATTACACTGACTGACAAAGAAAGGAGTTTGCTCTTTACATCCTTTTCCTTATCAAAGCAATGTGCATAATGAGATGGTTAGCTAGGGTATAATAAAAGATCTGGAAGAGATAAAGAATCTGCTCCAGGAATACAAATCAGTTTTGATCAAATAATTTCATCACCTGGCTGGAGTAGAGAGAGCAAATAGGTGGTAAATAAAACAAAAGAACAATTAAGTAACCTATCCAAGGTCATGTAGCTAATGGATGATAGATCTGAAATTTAAATTCAAGTTCTCTATCAATAACCTCTCTCTTTCAGAGGCCTGGTGCAGTGGCTCACTCGTATCCAGCACTTTGGGAGGCTGAGGCAGGCAGATTACCTGAGGTCAGGAGTTCTAAACCAGCCTGGCTAACATGGTGAAACTCCATCCCTACCAAATATACAAAATTAGCCAGGAGTGGTGGTGCATGCCTGTAATCTCAGCTACTTGGGAGGCTGAGGCAGGAGAATTGCTTGAACCTGGGAGGTGGAGGTTGCAGTGAGCCGACATCATGCCACTGCACTCTAGCCTGGACAACAGAGTGAGACTCTGTCTCAAATAAATAAATAAATAAATAAAAATAAATAACTTCTCTCCTTCAGAGAAAGTGGTTACTCTATATGCCTATGCTTCCAAATCTATTAAATTGTGTATATGAACAAACATGCACCACACACATTTGTATGCACACACACACACCAATTTAACAGTGAAAACCTATTTACATAAGTAATAACACTTTGGAAGTAAGTTGTTGTGTGTGTATATATATATATATATATATATATATACACATAAACACATACATACACATATAGATACATTCACTTTTACTAAATCTTCCTGAAATTTAGGAATATTAATAAGTTTTCTCAACATCACTAAATTAAAAAGTAGCAGACAAATTTGAGCTGAAATGTTTTTAACTCCAAAGCCAGTGGCTCATGCTTTGCTCTTTCCTTAGTCTATACAAATATAAACAATTGAGGATTTCATATCATGAAAGTACATTCCCTCATTCTAAACAACCATTCCAACACGTAAAACTGGGCCTAAAGCGGGTGGGCCAGAAGAGTAGTTTTTATTTTTTAATTCTAAATCATTTTGAAATAAACTTTTCTATCGTTAAAGTGTCCTTGGAGATTACAGAGAATTTTACAAGAAAAGAAATTGAAGCTAGAAGTTATAAGGGAAAGGTAATTAAATGTACAGAGACCTGCCTTCTGCTTCTCTCCAAACATACTCATCTCAAGGAAAGCATTACCAACTATAGATAGATTTCCTTTTCTCTGTTTATGTAATAAAGTGAAAGTATGATTTTACATAAAAGCAAGAGTTGAAAGTTTGTAATCTAATATTAAATCAAAGATTAATTACAATCTCAATACTCATCAAGTATTTAATAAATTCAATTCAATTAAATTATTTAATCTGTGGATAGCACCAACATTTACTATTTTCATATCTAAGATTTTTCTCCCCATTAAAGGAATTCTAAAACTAAAAATATTTGAGATTTTAACAAATCAATTTTTTAGACTGAAAAAGAAAGACATTGGGCTACCCAGTCCTATTTATACTTTAAATAAGAGCAGTAGTTAGAAAAAGGTCAATTACCTTTATCTATTTTCATAAGCGCCAAAACCAAACATACTAATGGATATTGTGCAAACTTTTAATAAGCAATTAATTTAAAAATGCATTGTAAAACTGGAATGAGAAAAGAGAGAAAAACGGAGAGAGAGAAACAATTCAACCTAATCATTTATTTATAAGAATTTATAGTTAGGAAGTAATAAGAGAAATTAACAAAAGCATTTATAATAATATTTATTGCAATGTCATACATAATAGAAAAAAAAAAGAAATGAGATGCATCAAAAATAATCCAAAATAACAAATAGCTTAATAAAGAAGGATGTTAAACCAAATTGTGTAGTTAATATAAACTATATTTCAGAAATAATGAAATACAGGCAGAAGTTAAGGAGTTTTCAAAAAGAGGGAACAAAAACCAGAATTAGTAAGTACATTTAAGCACAGAATTTTAAAATAAAATAAAAAATAATATACACAAAACTTTGGCAAATATAATTAGAACAACATGAGAAAATTAAATGAAGTAAAGAACTAAACATATAATAAAATCATGAGGGACATAAAGGTACTTTTATAAATTATAAAAGAATATAGTACTCCTGGTAATTTTAAAAACTTACATTCTATTTAAATTTTTCTATAGCATAGAAGAACAAAAATTGACTTAATCCATTACGAAATACTAAAAACATAACAGAAAAAAGTCATTACAAAATATTAAAAACATAACAGAAAAAAAGATTTCAAAAATAGCAAAGGAAAATATTAACTGAAATATGTAATGTATTAAAAGATCCATGAACCTGACCATGTAAAACCTAGTACCAGAATTCACAGATAGTTTTTAAATTAGAAAAATACAAAAGGCCTTTTAAAAAATAAACGATTATAATCTCAATGCTCATCAAGTATTTAATAAATTCAATACTCAGTCCAAGTATACAGTTTTAGAAATTGGTAAATAATTATGTGTATACAGATAATCATACAATTGGAAAATTAAAAATGACTATACTTTGATCTATTAGAAAATTTGTTAAAGGGCTAGACTAACAACAAATGTAAATTATTAATAATATCTTTTATATATTACTAGTAGATTATATAATAGAGAGGCTCATTCATGCTAATAATAACACAATACAGATAATCACAATAAATACTTTTTAAAATTTTAATTTCCAAATTTTTTTTGTCTATGGAAACAATTTACTTACATTCTGATTGTATTATGCAGCTTTACTAGGCTCACTTATACTTCTATTAGGATTTTTTAAAGGTTTTTAAGACTTTGTAGAGAGTTATTCTTTATTTCTAATCTTCTATTTCATCTTTTTGCTATTTCTGAGGGATGAAGCCCTCCAATAAATATACAATTAAAATAAACAATAAGAGTGATAAGAGCAGACATCCTCAATATGGCTATTATTACTCTTTAAGTTACTGTCACTTTATTTTATTTTATAAATATATTTTCTTATTTATTTAATTTATTTATTTATTTATTTATTAAATTTACTTATTTATTTTGAGACGGAGTCTCGCTCTGCGGCCCAGGCTGGAGTGCAGTGGCACGATCTCTGCTCACTGCAAGTTCCGCCTTCCAGATTCACGCCATTCTCCTGCCTCAGTCTCCTGAGTAGCTGGGACTACAGGCGCCCGCCACCATGCCTAGCTATTTGTTTTGTACTTTTGGTAGAGACAGGGTTTCCCCTTGTTAGCCAGGATGGTCCCGATCTCCTGACCTCGTGATCTGCCCAGCTCGGCCTCCCAAAGTGCTAGGATTACAGTCGTGAGCCACCGCGCCCTGCCGGCATAGTTTATATATATTTTTGAGGCAGAGTCTCACTGTGTTGCCCAGGCTGGATTGTAATGCAACAATCACAGCTTACTGCAGCCTCAATCACTGGAGCTCAATTGATCCTCCACCTCAGCCTCTTGCATAGTTGAGACTACAGGTGCATACAGCCTTGCTGGCTAACACAATAAAAATTATTAGGTCTAAACTTTAGGTTGCTTCTAACTACAAATATTAAAAAAAAAAAAAAAAAAAAAAAAAAAAGCTTGACCACTAAGGGAATGTATTAATGCACATAACCAGATATACTGTAGCAGGACAAGCCTCAGACAAAACTCCTCAGACACAGAGTTAAAGAGGAAGGGGTTTATTTGGTCGGGGGCGTGGCAAGACTTCTGTCTCAAGAGCAGAGCTCCCCAAGTGGGCAATTCCTATCCCTTTTAGGGCCTCACAACTCTAAGGGGGTGAGTGTGAGAGGGTTGATTGAGCAAGCAGCGGGTATGAGACTGGGGGCTGCATGCACCGGTAATTAGATCAGAACAAAACAAGATAGGGATTTTCACAGTGCATTTCTATACAATGTCCGTAATCTATAGATAACATAACCAATTAGGTCAGGGGTCGATCTTTAACTACCAGGCCCAGGGTGCGGCGCCGGGCTGTCTGCCTGTGGATTTCATTTCTGCCTTTTAGTTTTTACTTCTTATTTCTTTGGAGGCGGAAATTGGGCATAAGATGATATGAGGGGTAGTCTCCTCCCTTAATATAAATGAGCGCAACTTCTGAATCATTTGATTCACTGCTGAGTGATTTCACCAAGGCCTCAAGTTGTTTCTGACTCTCTGCTCTGCCTCCCCAGAGTTGACTTTATATTTCCTTAGTCTTTGTGGTAATTGTGTGCTTGGAAAGCTGAGTGTATTATAAAAGACTGGCAAAGTGGTTTGTGCAGGTAAAAGAAAGCTAGTATGTACGTTCAGTTGTGCAACATATAGTACACTTATTGATTGTTGCTTACTCTCTTAGCCAATGCAAGAATGTTTACCACCCAGGACTCCACTAAGGAAATGATAATAATATCCTCCACATTTCTGTGACCACTAAAATACTTTTACATATTTGAGAAATGATGGCAGTAACACCACCGTTGTGACACACTGATAATGCCACTTTGAATAGCAAAATTAACAAATTAGATTTAAAGGAAACATTTAGTACATCATATACAATATGTAGAAAATACATATCTTTTCTTTGCATATACACATGGTACATTCCAAAAACTATCTTTTCAAAGTAGCGACTCTAAGCTGTGGTAGTAATATTCTTTAGATGTTTTAGAAAATGTGGTGCATCATTTCATTTTCTTGTATGATTATATCTAAGCATTTCTATAATTACACTTCTTGAGAATTTTACTTTATTTTTAAAAGCTTTTTTTAATTTAAAAAACTTTAAAAAGCTTTTAAAAATAACTCAAAATATTTTTAAAACTTGTTAAACTTATTAACTTTTTAAAACTAGCTGTTAAAAACATGTTTTTAAAAACAAGATATTTTTTAAAATCTTTAAAAAATAAAGTTCAGGGGTACATGTGCATGTTTGGTATAGGCATAAATTGTGTGTCATAGGCATTTGGTGTATAGATTACTTAATTACCCAGGCAATAAACATATCACCCAATAGGTAGTTTTCCAACCCTCTTCCTCCTCCTGTTCTGCACCCTCTGATAGGCCCCAGTGGATGTTGTTTCCTTCTTGTATACATGTGTTCTTTATGTATAGTTCCCACTTATAGGTGAGAACATGTGGTACTTGGTTTTCTGTTCCTGTGTTAGTTTGCTTAGAATAAAATCCTCCAGCTCCGTACATATTGCTGCAAAAGACATGAACTTGTTCTTTGTTCTTGTTCTTGCGCTGTGTAGTATTCCATGGTACATATGTACCACATTTTCTTTATCCAATCGACTGTTGATAGGCACCAAGTTGATTCCAATTCTTTACTCTTGTGAATATAGTGATGAATATGTGAGTGCATATGTCTTTTTGGTAGAACTATTTGCATCCTTTTGGGTATATATCCAGTAATACCCTTGCTAGGTCAAATGGCAATTCTGTTTTAAGTTCTTTGAGAAATTGCCACACTGTTTTCCATAATGACTGAATACACATACATTCTCACCAGTAGTGTATAAACATTTCCTTTTCTCTGCAACCTTGCCAGCATCTATTATCTTTTTTACTTTTTAGTAATAACCATTCTGAATGGTGTGAGATGGTGTCTCATTGTGGTTTAGATTGCGTTTCTCTAATAATTAGTGATGTTGAGAATTTTTTTCACATGCTTGCTGGCCATGTATATGTCTTTTTTTAAAAAGTGTCACTTCATGTCCTTTATCCACATTTTAATGGGATTGCTTTTTGCTTGTTAATTTATTTACAGATTATATTAGACCTTTGTTGGATGCATAGTTTACAAATATTTTCTCTCATTCTGTATGTTTTCTGTATACTCTGTTGATAGTTTCTTTTATTCTGTGTAAGCTTTTAATTCTATTAAGTCCCATTAGTCAATTTTTGTTTTTGTCACAATTTCTTTTGGCATCTTTGTTATAAAATCTTCTTGCCAGTGCCTATGTCCAGAATGCTACTTCTTAGCTTATGTTACAGATTTTGTTTTTATACAAACATTTAAGACTTTAATTCATCTTGAATTGATTTATTTATATTTCAGTGTTCTGCGTATGACTAGCCAGTTATTCCAGCACCACTGAATAGGGAGCCCTTTCCCCAGTGTTAGTTTTGGTCAACTTTGTGGAAGATCAGATGATTGTAGGTGTGCAGCATTAGTTCTAGGTTCTCTATTCTGTTCCATTTGTGTATTTGTCTGTTTTTGTACCAGTACCATACTGTTTTGGTTACTCTAGCCCTGTAGAATTGTTTGAAGTCAGGTAATGTGATGTCTCTAGTTTTGTTATTTCGTTTATAATTGCTTTGGCTATTTGGGCTCTTTTTTGGTTCCATATGAAATTTAAAATAGTTTTTTTTTCTAATTCTGTGAAGAATGTGATTAGTAGTTTGATAGGAATAGCACTGAATCTGTAAATTTTCTTGCGTACTATGATCATTTTTAACAATATTGATTCTTCCTATCCATGAACAGGTATTTTTTTTTTTGTTATTTATTTGTGTAATCTGTGATTTATTTGAGTAGTGTTTGGTAATTGTTGTTGTAGAGATCTTTCATTTCCCTTGTTAACTGTATTCCTAGGTCTTTTATTGTTTTTGTGGCCATTGTGAACGGGAGTGCATTTTTGATTTGGCTCCCAGCTTGGATGTTGTTGGTGTACAGAAATGCTACTGCTTTTTATACAGTGGTTTTGTATTCTGGAACTTTGCTGCTGAAGTTGTTTATTAGATATTGTCAATGAAAAGAGGCAAACTCTGTAAAAATCTTTGAAGAGATTTATTCTGAGGCAAATATGAGTGACCATGGCCCATGACACAGCCCTCAGGAGTTCCTGAGTACATGTTCCCAATGGCACATGGTTTAGAATACACTGGTTTGGTCCAGAAAAATCGGACATTTAAGGAATACATTGCCTCGGTCCAGAAAAACTGGACAGCTCAATGCTGGGTGCACGGGGTGGGTGTCTCCAGCTATAGGTTAATTTAAACATTTTCTGGTTGACAATTGGTTGAGTTTGTTTAAGGACCTGGGATTAATAGAAAGGAAATGTTCAGGTTAAGATAAAATATTGTGGAAACCAAGGTTTCTTTGAAGTCTTACAGTGGTCCTGCTTAGAGATAACAGATGACAAAAGTTTCCTATTTAGATCTTCAAAAGGTGATAGGCTTTTAGTTAATCTCTTTAGGATTGAGAGGGCCAGGAAGAAAAAGATCTAGCTATGTTAACAGAGATTCTTTACAGATGCAAATTTCCCCCCACAAAGGACAGCTTTTCAGGGCCAGTTCACGATAGGGAAACAAAACTTGTCTTGGGGTAAAATATTTGGGTTTTCTTTCTTGTCTTGTAATGTTATGCCAGAGTCAGGTTGGAAAGTCAGTCACAATATACAGGGTTAAATAATACTCATCAGATAAGAATTTATGGTTTATAGGGCATGATTCCCCAGATCCCTTAGATAGGAATCTAAAACAGAAGAGATTGTTTGGGGTGATAGAAATATTCTATATCGTGATTATGGTAATGGTTACATCGATGTATACATTTGTCAAGACATACCAAATTTTATACGTAATTTTATGTAAATTAACCAATTTTGATTAAAAATTTGTATTTAAAGTTAAATCTAAGCCTTATATTCTTAACCAGTAGTTTAAAACCGTTCAAAGTTAATAAATTTACAAATTAACAAAATAAAACAAACAGCAATAGAATAAACTCAAAGACACAAACATAAGAACATAATTCAGAGAAATAAAAAAAAAACATAACATAGAGGTCAGAAATGATAGAAATTGGCTCTTTGAGAAGACCAATAGATAGATAAGCCATTGGAAAATTAATTTAAGCAAAACCAGAAAAGACAAAGGGAACACAATTATAGATGCCACGAAGATTAATCAGTTAAGAAAATTTCAAGAACAAGTTCGTACCAACACATCTGAGAAGTTAGATTAAGTTAATAAATCTTTAGAAAAATACAATTTACCAATTCTTAACTTGAAAAGAAATTAAAATTCCAAATGATCATAATAAAATATCATAATCAGCTAAATATCTTCCTACAATGAAGATGCATGCCCAAATATGTTACAAGTGAGTTCTATCAACATTCAAGAAACAGTTTACTCCTCATTATACCAGACAGGTTTTTTTGTTTGTTTTGTTTTGTTTATAGACAGTCTTGCTCTGTCGCCCAGGCTAGAATGCAGTGGCACGATCTCAGCTCACTGTAACCTCCACCTCCTGGTTCAAGGGATTCTCCTGCCTCAACCTCCTGAGTAGCTGGGATTACAGGCGCGCACCACCACGCCCAGCTAATTTTTATATTTTTAGTAGAGACAGGATTTTGCCATGTTGACCAAACTGGTCTCAAACTCCTGACCTCAGGTGATCCACTCGCCTCGGCCTCCCAAAGCCCTGAGATTACAGGCGTGAGCCACCACACCCAGCCACCAGACAAGTTTTAATCAGAGAACAAGAACAATTAGGAGCAACAGAGAATAAGGGATTTATTACAGAAATTAGACAAGGCCAGCTAAGCAATTTGGAGGACTCAGTATAAAATGAAAATACAGGGCTTATTGCATGACAAGAAAGAACAAAATTTTCTCCTTTTTTCCCATCTCTTTTTTTATTTGTCATGATGTTTTTATTTGCTATTTAAGGTCACACTGCCCTGAGCATGGAAATACTTGTGAGTGAGTGCAGACCTCAGCAGTCACAGAGCAGTCCCATGCCTTGATGCCTGAGGTGCATGTATCTAACTCAAACTCTCCCCACCTTTATGCACAAGGGTCTGCTGAGTCTAGAGGACAGCAGTAGTTGCTGGGCAGTGGCTAGGAAATCCACAGCTAGAAGTACTTCCAGGACTGCAGGACAAAATTTGAGCCAAGGCCCCAAGTACCTGTCTTAGGCTGCATTGTCCCATCAGATTTTGCTTACATGACAGAAAATTAAAGATAAAACTCTTAAAGGTTTTAAAATATCAACCACAGGGCATGGGCATCATTCTAAGTCTGTGGCCCAGTGTGATGATGCACTGACTGCAAGCCCAAGGAGCAGACCCCAGAGTCAGACCTTATGTGATTGTGGAAAAAATATCTTTTAAAGTCTATGAAAAGCTGTAGCATCCTCAAGATCCCCCTGCATCTTGAGGTGGGCCTCAAGTCACTAAATTAGCACAGGTAGTAATTAGGAAATAACATACACAAGAAGTAGAGGAGAGTAAGGATCAATTGGAATTCACTTGGACAAACTGAGAGATACAAGAATGCTCTGAAATCTCTATCTCTCAACACCTCCAATCTCCTGCAGAAGATACGAGTGTCCTTAGCAACAAGTATCTAGCTCAGGAGTCAGAGAATCTGAAGAAAGATGACCCGAAAAACCTAGACGAGCTGAGGGCCCAATAAGATGAGCAAGTGAATCAACAAAAGTATGTGCAAATTGCAATGATGTCTTGTACCCTACTCCAGCCTTCAGAGGAGACTGGCTGCTACTCCGTGTTCTCCTTTAACGTCCACATATTTCTCTCATGGTTCATCCTTTCACATTTTCATTTTATACTCAGTCCTCCAAATTACTTAGCTGGTCTTTTCTAATTCCTGTAATAAATCCCTTATTCCCTATTGCCCCTAGAGCTGGAACCAGAAAGGGAAGGGAGTTCTGAGAAACATAGTTCCAGCTTAACTAAGTTGATACAGTACAATGACACTACATTAAATTACATTAACACTCTCAGGAAATAGGTGAAGAAAAAACATACCTTAATTTGTTTTCAAACTTAAACAAACATAGTATGAGAAAGGAAATTTATTAACATCTCACCCATGCCTATTGGAGCAAGGATCTTATGGAAAATATTTACTAAACCAAAGAACATATAAAAAAATCCATTTTGGATTTATTTCACAAATACAATTTTGTTTAATATTAGAAAAGTAATAAAGCATATTAGCACAGCAAAGGAGGATGATATATATATTTCCAATACAATACCCACTCAAAAAAAAAAGGAAAAGACACTCAGACCAAGAAGAGAAGCAAATTTCTTTAACCCAGAGTGCACATAACTCTTAAGTGGAACATCAAGAGCTTCTAAGTTATTTGTAACATTCCATTTCTTATTCTGGGAGATTAGTACAAAAATACTTATTTCATTATTGTTTTATACTATATAACCTTATGATTTTATATCTCTGTGTGTATATCTCATAGGAAAAAAAAACACATGAAAGAAAAGATAAGAAGAATTAGAGACCTAGAGAATTCATTCAGAAGGTCTAATAACTAGCTAAATAAAGTTTTGGAAAATATAGAAAATAGAAAGTGAAGGACATTACCAAAGAAATAACAGAAAAAACTATCCAAGAACTTCTTAAGTACTCAGCTTGGAATTTCACACCACACATCAAGGCATACCATTATTATTCAGAATACCAGAAAAAATGAGAAGAGCTAAAGAGTTTCAGAGAATAATGGGTCACAAAGATTCAGTCTGGCATCATATTTCTCACCAGCCTGATGAGTCTAAAAGCTACTGAAGCTGTGACGGGAAAAAAATATAAAATCATAAAATATATTCAGACACATAAGAACCCAGGAAAATGTCCTCCCATATACCTTCTTAAACATATTTACTGAACGATATGTTCCAAGGAAGCAAGGGAATATTAATTAACTAATCAATCAGTTCATCAAATGAAGACATGGGATCTAGGAAATAATGGATCCCATCAGGGAATAAGATAAGGCAAGGAACCAAAATGACAGCTGGGCAGCAGACTTGAAGCCACCAGTTGGGACTAAAGTTGGAACATGGATGCAAGAAGAAGTAAGTTTATTTAAAAAAAAAAAAAAAACCTGATAAATGGATAACCTGAAAAAATAAAGACCTTAATAAATGGGTAATCTGAATAAACATTTTGGAATATCCCATCTATATGATATTCTCTCTCGATATATCATATATCATAAATATAGATATGCTATACCTGTACGATATGATATATATAGATATATATCTGAATATGATATATAGAGCTATATAGAGATATCTAAATATATGTAGATCCATGGAAATATCTGTATCTCTCTCTATATAGAGATTCCCTTGCTTCCTTGGAGTGTATCATTCATATATCTCTCTATATATAGATTTCCTTGCTTCCTTGGGGTGTATCTTTCATATATCTCTCTATATTTATATCTCTTTATATGAACGATATGCTCCAAGGAAGCAAGGGAATATTAATTAGCTAATCAATCAGTTCATCGAATGAAGATACAGGATCTAGGAAACAATGGATCCCATTAGGGAAAAAGATGAGGCAAGGAACCAAAATGACAGCTAGGCAGTAGACATTTTCCTGGGTTCTGATGTGTCTGAATATATTTTATGATTTCATTATATTTTATGTATGAATATATATAGATATACATAAATCTGTAGATCTATATTTATATATAAAAAAATAAATATATAAAGGATATCTATGTATCAATACAGAAAGGAATGTAGAAAAATGTTTTTATAGTAAGCAATTTAGATTTAAAGACTGCCTACATTTGCAGTTATCCTGTGAAAACTGACTTTTCTGAAATTGGGGGAAATGGTAAAAAAAATTCATCCTGCTATTGCTAAGGAAATAAATCCTCAGCCATGATAGCAGTGAGTTAATAAATAATTTTAACGTACAAATCAAAAATTAATAAGAAAAAGCAGTAAAAGCACATCATTTAACAATATGTATTGTATTTGAAAGCCAAGGGGGGATGCAAAAAATTAAAGTCATTGCCTATGGAGCGGGTTATTGGGAGAAGAAAACTTAAGGCTACAAATTTTCATTCAATTAATTAAGATATTTACCATCATCAAAATTAAGATTTTTAACATAATGAAAATAAAATGCCACTTTATTTAAAAAAAAAACCACAAATCTATGTTTAAAAAAGACCAGCAACTTCAAGTTTAAAATATACAACTTAACACATTGAAATGTTCTCATTCTACATAGAGTAACAACTTAGAAAGTCCTCAAAAAATTGCTAAATATGTAACTAATCTGAAAAGCCAAAAGAACATTTCCTTGTATAAGAAATACACATCTCTTTAAGAAGGAAGTGTCCAGAAAGCCACAGCCAAAGCATGGTCAGATACTTTGTTAAAAGGCAAATGCTGGCCGGGCACAGTGCCTCAGGCCTGTAATCCCAGCACTTTGGGAGGCCGAGGAGGGCGGATCACCTGAGGTCGAGAGTTTGAGACCATCCTGACCAACATGGAGAAACCCCATATCTACTAAAAATACAAAAGTAGCTGAGCTTGGTGGTGCATGCCTGTAATCCCAGCTACTCGGGAGGCTGAGGCAGGAGAATTGGTTGAACCCGGGAGGCAGAGGCAGAGGTTGCAGTGAGCCCAGATCGTGTCACTGCACTCGAGTCTGGGCAACAAGAGTGAAACTCTATCGCAGAAAAAAAAAAAAAAAAGGCAAATATTGAATTGCAACATGGAAGACAGAAAGAAACAGGCTGTCTCAAGTGCCCAAGATGTGCAGTAATTTGACCTTCACATATATGCTTTCCACTGTTCCCAATGTGTTATAAGGATTGTTTTCTGAACTGCCAATATGTTTATTATATTTCTGTGTAAACAATCTTTCATTGTTTCTTACAACAAATCTAGACAACTTAGCTTAGTATACAATGCTCACCATGACCTGGGACCTGCCTACCTCTCCAGACATAGTTTTTGCCATGATTCCTCTCATACCTTACATCCTGGCCATGCGAGGTGGCTTACATTTATCTAACTGTGTCAACTGGTTTACCTGTGGCCATCCTAATTCCTCTCTCTGGAATGCTAGCTCCTCAGGTTGTTCTTCAATGTACCCACCCTTTCCCTGCTAGGCTGTCTCTTACATTAAAACATAAAGTGTCATGTCTATAAAGAATTTTCTGATCCCATAGATAAAGCTAAGAACTTTGCTTTTTATCCTTTGTTTTGCCCTACACTAATATCTAACGGAAGACCAGGTGACTCTATATTAACGCCTTTTTTTTTTTTTTTTTTTTTTGGTAGCCAAGTCTACTTTCGATTACTGGTCTGGAAGTTCCTTGAAGGTAGATACTACATCTTGATGTTTTCTACATCATCTCTGGTACTTCAAGCAGTACTTGGCATATAACAGACACTTAGTGTTTTAGTAATTCAGTGCACATTGAATGAATGAATGAAAAATAAATGTTTCTTTAAAATGTCTTCTGCAGCTTGAGAAGTTGGCAACCTGTCAGTATGATAATATAGGCTGAGAAAATCATTGTTTCTGACTTAAGATATAAACCTTAAAAGCACAGCAGAATAAATGTCATTGTTCTGCGTCTCAACAGCATAATCACTGAAAGAGTGAACTTTATGAAAGTGATTGTGGTTGCTGTTACAGAATGACCAGATTAACGTAGGCAACTGCTAATGTCTAAATGTTTCCTCTCTACATTAAGCCAACCTAAGTGATAAATGGAAAATATTTTACAGGGAAAAAAGACAAAATTTCAGACCAGGAATCCATACTCAATACTTTCTATATTATATATATTCTTTTTCATTGATAAAAATGTAAAAGTCCTTGTAATACTGGTGAAATAAGTATAGCTTTCTTAAATAAGATAAAAAATCATTTTAATGATATGCCATGCATCTTGAACAGTGATAAATATAATTATCATATTTTATAATATCAATTAAATAAAACATTCCCTTTATTGTGGTAGCTGAAGAAAGTCTGTAGCTATTTTAAAACATCAAGCAGGATTTTCTTAGGACTTCTTTTTCAAACTGAACAGTATCAACAAAGGAACTACAACAGGCCCTTTTCTCCAAACTTACACTATAAGAAGGATTTCTCAGCCACAGGCCATCTGGAGAATTTGGAAACAGCAGCAAGGGAATAGAGGTTAATGAGAACACAGAGTACTTCCAGCTGACGTGTCAAAATTGGTATAACAAAAATAAACTAACAAAACTATTTTCTTGTTACCTACTTTCTTTTTATGCATTTCCTCCCTAGCTGTATGTAAATTTACTTTCCTGATAAACTCTCCTGCCTCTCTTCTTCAGTTAAAACCTTATCATCCTCGTAAATCTACCTTACCTTTAATACATTCTTTGTTCTCCAATACTCCCGCTTTCATTCAAAACTTCCAAAGAGTGAACAAAACTAGGCTATATGTCAATAATCTACCATTCCAAGTTTTGTAATCACAAACTAGTGCCACTTAGACAAGTACCCAAGGAGACAGATGCTCCAGACTTAATTCAATATTTTTCATAAAGACACCTATTTAACAGAACTTATTAATTCCTACATTTACACTAAAGTGCCATTAAAAAGCCATGAGGTTATACATTTATTCTTGAGATTCAGAAGGTATGACTTTATATCACTTAGATGTATTCCAATGAATACTATCTTCCATCTTCTATTTTTTCTTTTGAGACAAGTCTCATCTTGTTGTCCAGGCTGGAGTGCAGTGGCGCGATCTCAGCTCATTGAAACCTCAGCCTCCAGGGTTCAAGTGATTCTCCTGCCTCAGCCTTGTGAATAGCTGGTATTACAGGCATGCACCACCAGGCCCGGCTAATTTTTGTATTTTTAGTAGGGACGGGGTTTCGCCATGTTGGCCATGCTGGTTTTGAACTCTTGACCACATGTGATCTGCCCGCCTGGACTTCCCAAAGTGCTGGCATTACAGGTGTGAGCTATTGCACCCGGCCTCTTCCATCATTTTCACTGACGATCTTCAAATGCATAGTCATCAAAAAAGTATAAATTATTATTATTATACCACTTATTAATGCAAACAAATATGTAATATATCTTATAAGTGTAATTATTAAATCTGTGGTAGAAAGAATAAGTTCTTAAACCTATAAACACAAATATTCTTAACATACCCAGTAATTTTGATGTTACTAATTTTGGAAGTTGGATCTTACATGTCTTGATAATTGGGTTTTGTTTTATAGTAGTAGGTTCCAAAATCATATTTCTTAAGCTGAGTACCCAGCTCTGTCATTTATATTTATGTGATCTTCAGCCGTCAGCTGAGGTACTTAAACCTCAGTCTCCTCATTTGTAAAATATATACTTGTATTATATCATAAGATTTCTGTGAAGATAAAATGAAACCTGGTTTAGGAAACTAGCACAGTATCTGACATGCAGTGAGTGTGTAATAAATGGTGGTTACTATTATTTTCAAAGAGCCATAGAGAGATGTTATACAACTATAACATTCTTACTAAATACAGAAACTGTAAACAAGCATGGTTCCTACAAAAATGTCAACTCAGGGTTATACAGGGTTAGATATACTTCTATACTGCTTTTATTTGCCTGGCTTATGGATGAAAATGAATAGGGATGGCCTTAGACAAAACATTGAGGTCTCATACTCCCAGTTCTTTCTACGCATCTTGTTTTATGGCTTACCAAAACAGTTTTAATTTCTAACCCATTATTTTTCTTCTCAGTAGCGTTAACA
Source organism: Macaca thibetana thibetana (assembly GCF_024542745.1). Classification (NCBI taxonomy): domain Eukaryota; kingdom Metazoa; phylum Chordata; class Mammalia; order Primates; family Cercopithecidae; genus Macaca; species Macaca thibetana. The sequence continues at coordinate 68,554,585 of NC_065579.1, read as the reverse complement.
AATGCACCTATATTTTCTGAAGTCCATTTCTAAAACAAACAAACAAACAAACAAAAAACTATAGAAGGCAATACCTGGTACTTAAGTTTATCTATATGTTCATGTTACTTTCTTGTTCAGTTTCTTCCATTCTGACTGTATGTTTTTCATCTCCATTCTTTATATTTGCTTCAGGAAATTTTAAATTATAAACTCAACCTACATACTCTTAGAAAACTGGATCATCTGACTACATAGGAAGCTGTTTTCCAATATTAAAAAAAATAATACCAGGACATGTGTTTGTTTTTCTTCCAAAGACATCCTTTCCTTTTTAATTTTTTACAGTTTATGTATTAACTATAAAGTTTCACTCTTTAGCAAATGAAGTCTGCTTAAGGATTTCCTATTAGGAATCTTTAAACCCCTTCTGGTCTTTGCTTGAACTAGCACTATTTAAATGATTGTCATATAATAAAATCTATGCTCAATAAGCAATTATTCAGACAGCCATTTCTTTTGAGTTTTCCTTACTGCAGCTAATGTCAGAAAATTCAAAGTGTAGAGACTTATGGGGAAATAGAACTGCCATATTTATAAATGCATAGAGCCAGTTTTATAGAAAATCCCATGCAGACAGGGAGTCTTAGGGACTGAAGATGATTGGTTGCCCAAAGTGGTCAGAAAGAAGAGTCATTAGATAAATATTTGCCCTTTCAATTAGGCAACTGAATTCTAAAATGAGAAACAGAAAAGAGACTATGCCAACATTGTCTGAAGCTGGATAGAAAGAAGAAAGAATATAAAAGTAAGGAATGAGGACAAGTGAATGATATACAAGTTGACTGGGTTAAAAGCATAGTTTCAGGAAGACGTTGCATTGCATTATATACACAGAATAATTACCATGACATTGATTTAATGTGAATACCTAATTTTGTAATCCAATTCAGCAAACATTTATTGAAAGTTTATTATTGTATTACATACAATAATAAATAATACATCAAGGATTATACTATGTGCTGAGGATATAATTATGACATAATCCTTATCTTTACTATGACTATTATCTAATGGAATGACTCAGCTCAAATTTGATTTAATTTTTGAAGATTATAGTTTCTAAATTAATGATATGGCATATGAATTAAGCTAGACAAGTCAAAGAAGATTTCAAGACTTCAATTATGATCTAAGATAATTTGATAATATTATGAGAAAGGGTAAAAGAAATACGCATTCATTCAAAACTTTAAAATAATAAAAATAGAAATAACATAAAAGTATAGTCATGTGTTAAAGAGTGATATTTTAGTCAACAACAAACTCCATATATGACACCATAAAATGTCATATATGATACTGCAATATGTTGTGTTACAATTGTCTACAGTATCCATTATAGTAACATGCTGTATAGGTTTGTAGACTAGGAGTAATAAGCTATACCATATAGCCTAGGTGTGTTGCAGTCTACAACACCTAAGTTTGTGTATGTGGACTCTATGGTGCCTGCATAACAAAATAATTTACCCATGCCTTTCTCAGAATGTATGCCTAACTGTAAACACTGAATGCCTGTATATCTTAATCTGAAATACAGACAGCAAATGACATTCTAAGTATATAAGCACTTAAATATATCACAATGGGAAATGGTGACAAGTGTGACAAATATAACTAAACTTTTAAAAATCTAACATTTTTTAAACATTACTAAGAGGCAAGAAACAGAAAAATATTTGTCACAAATATTACAGACAAATGCTTAACATTAATTCATAATCAAGTTCAAAACAAAAAAATTGCAAAATTTATCTAATTTATAATTAGGAAGAGAAGCATGAAATTTCAAAAGACAATTCCCTGGGTAAAAAACGAAATGATTGCTAAACATTTAAATATTCAATCGCCTAACTCAAGAAAGGCTAATTCAAAGAAAAATGCATTATTTCTCCTGTTGATTTACCAAAGCTTAAAAAACAGTTAACCATCATCAGACATGGAAAGAAGAGTCAACAGAAAGAAAGAATTAAAGATGATAGAAGAAAGGTAAATAATAACAATTACCTTTTTAGGAAAACAAAAAGGGGTTTGAGTGTTTTCTTTTCCACAAACATTGAGAAGGATGAAAAGATCTTCATGTAGAGATAGCGGTTGATGAAAATGAGGTGAAAATGAGAAAGCCTGGGCCAAGTGTCTTGATTTTGGCTAAATGAAAGGCAAGATTAACAGCTAGAAGAAAGAAGGATAGGCCGGGCACAGTGGCTCACTCCTGTAATCCCACCACTTTGGGAGGCCAAGGCGGGCAGATCATGAGGTCAGGAGATCATGACCATCCTGGCTAACATGTGAAACCCCGTCTCTACTAAAAATACCAAAAATTAGCCAGGCGTGGTGGTGGGTGCCTGTAGTCCCAGCTACTCGGAGGCTGAGGCAGGAGAATGGCTTGAACCCGGGAGGTGGAGCTTGCAGTGAGCCGAGATCGTGCCACTCCCCTGCAGCCTGGGTGACAGAGCAAGACTCTGTCCAAAAAAAAAAGAAAGAAAGAAAGAGAGAAAAGAGAGAGAGAGAGAAGAAATCAGAATAGGAAACACCCAGAGTAGTTAATGTAAAAAGCCTGCCAAAGAGCAGCAGGAATAAAAGTTATACTAGGACTTGGTAAATAATGGTGAGCCAAGCCTGTTAGAGTGTAAGACGTTTTTCATTTTTCCCCACTCCCATCACCAACTTCCCACCAGTGGTTACTATCTCAGCCTCCCACCAGCGGTTACTCTCTCAGCCTCCCACCAGCAGCCACTATGTTCATGTACTCATAGATGGAACGCTTAAGTGATTAGAGTTCAATAGTGTACGAGGGAAGGGCATCAATAAAATAATTTATCCTATAGACCATGGTTGGAAGAGTCTACTGAAGTGAAGAAAATGTGAATATTTGAAGAATAGGTGTTTGAACACTTGAAGGTTCTAGGAGAAATGAGAATGAAATAATTTCTAGAAGGAATAGTATAAGTTGCAAATTACGGAGCTAGAAATTCTGAAGGCAAGGTGATTCATGTTATCTTCAGTTTTAGAGATGAACTTACTAAAACTTGAACCGATCTCTGTTGAGTAGGTTTCCATCAGATCTGTGAGAGGCTGAAGTTCAAATATGCTGACATTTTTTATGGGCAAATATATAAAACTCCAAAGGTCTATGCTTTGACCTATAGAACTATAGTGGGATGCTAAGGAACTGGTCAAGTTCAAAACTTTGCCTAGTTACAAGGCCAACCAATATGTCATTTCTTCCGGGGGCTTTCAGTGTGTTAGTATTCCCACAGTTATCATGGACAGTTCCAAGTACAAACAATTTCCTGCCCTGCTTCCCCCTGCTTTCACTTTTCCAACCCAGATTACACACAGACTATCATTGAAATGACTCAACTTTTCTCAAATTACTCAAAGTCATGTGCCCATTTTTCACCCTTGCAGGTTCACACTTTATCTTTAACACTCTAAAAGGATATCCACCCACTAATCAATGGATTATAAATTTACCTTTGATCCCAAATGGTTGTGTGTCCTTAGCAAAATAATTTTATTTTTCTGTACCTCAATTTTTGCCTGCAAAAATGAATACCATACATGTATTTGAATAACCTATGTGCAGGTATCTAACACACAGTAGAGGCCTAATAAATATTAGTGTCCTTTCTCCTTTTCCATCTCATCAGACCTTCACTGCTCAAAACTTCCCAGATTTTCTCCCCTGGTTACCTGTCTCAAACTCTTCCCTCAGACATACACAAGTCTCTTCTCAGATCTCAAACCTCCTTTTCTGGAAGCTTCTTCCTTTCCCACAAGTTACCCTTGGATCCCTCCCCATCATAAACATTTTCCTTTATTTCTTCTTTTCAGAGGTCAGAATCTGATCTCTGTTGAAAGCAAATGCCAAACTTTTCCCAATTTCTTATTTTCTCTCCACTCTAAAAGATTGCCAGTTACTCTGGTACTCACCATGCCAGACTGTCTTTGGGAGACACTTCATCAGGTCTAAAAGTTAGTACCTGTGGTTTCCTGTGGTTTACTTTGGCTCTCAGGAGCTTAGAGGTACGAATTGATGGGGGCCGAAAGAGCACATGGGGGTCATGATTTCACAGGAAGTCCTGCTGGTTTGTTGCTATAAAATGGAGAAAAGCAGAAGTTCATAGTTTGAATGAATATGGATTACAAAAGAGCAAGGTACAGCCATACAGTTTTTAAAGATCAGCATTTAATTAACTTGGTGTGCAACTTTCAGGAATTTTAATTATTTATAAGGAAACAATTTCTCTATATAATGAAAAAATTTAAACATACACATTCTAGACTAGTGCTGTTTAGTTGAAATATAATGTGAATTTCATATGTAATTTTAAACTTTTTAGTAGCCATATTGAAAAAAGTAAAATTAACTTCAATAATTTATTTAATACAATATATCAAAATGTCATTTAATTAATCAAAAAGTTGAGATATTTTACATTGTATGTCTTGTACCAAGTCTTCCAAGTGTGATGTATATTTCGTACTTACGGTATATCTCATTTCTGACTAGCTGCATTTTAATTGCTCAGTTGCTCCAGGTGGCTAGTGGCTACTCTAATGAATAGCACAGTTTTATACTTGACAAAAGAGTGTGTTTAGCCAGGCACAGTGGTGCATGCCTGAAATCCCAGCTACAGGAGGCTGAGGAAGGATGATGACTTGCCAGTTTGAGGCGGTGGTGCACTACGATCACACCTGTGAAAAGCCACTGCACTCTAATCTGGGCAACATAGTGAGATCCCAACTCTTAAAAAAATAGCACATTTATATTTCTCTGAATACCTACATTTCAAGGGAGTGATGATAGAGATAGGATAAAAAATTCCTATCTTGATGTAGATTAGAAAGATAAAATCATAGTACACTGATAATAACCAACCTCCCCAATCTCTCCAAAAAGATATCCATGCCCTAATTTCTGGAACCTGTGAATGTTATTTTATCTGACAACAAAAGGTTATGTAGATGTGATTACACTAAAGATCTTGAGTTGGAGACATTATCATGGATTAACAGAGTAGACTCTAAATGGAATGACATGCATTCTTATAAAAGGGAAGTAGAGGGATATTTTACGGCAGAAGAAGAAAAAAAGAAGACAATGTGATGACCAAAGCCATGACTAGAGTGACACAGCTTTGAGCCAAAAAATGTCTGCAGCCATTAGAAGTTGAGAGAGGAAAGGAACAAAATCTCCCTTTGAGCCTCCAGACAGAATGTAGCCATCTTGATTTAAACCCAGTGGTACATACTTGGGACATATTTTGAGCATGCAAAACCATGAGAGAATACATTTCTGTTGTTTTGAACCACAAAGTTTATGATAATTTGTTACAGCAGCAACAAGAAACTAATACACAAGTCAATTATAGTTATGACATTATATTTTCTTGTTTATCATCAATGTCTAAACAAATGCGATTCATCCTATCTCTAGAAACTGCCAATAACGTGTTCAACAAATATTAATGCTGAAAATGCCTTGCCAGATCTTTCATCTCAAGTGGTTTCATTGACTGCCCATATGCTGAAAATTTTAAAATTTATATTTCTGTATTTCAGAACTCCCCTGCACTGCAAATTAGTGTTTTCAAATATCTCCTGTGCGTTGACACCTATTTGTTCCACAGTCATAAAAATAAATGCTCAACATTGCTAAGCAACAGATAAAGGCAAATTAAAATTACAATGAGAAATAAATTTACACCAGTTGGAATAGTCATTATTAAAAAGACGAAAAATAACATGTCTCAGCCAGGTGTGTCTGCCTTGTCCCATAGCCTGTGAGTTTCAAATTGCTAAGCCTCCACTTAGTAAGGGCTATATGGAACGTAGGAAAGTATATGTACATGAAATATGTATAAGAAATAGAGGCTGAAGATGATATCATATATTTATGATGAATATTGACTACTAATTTGTTTCATTGATTGTTTGCCCAGTCATTTTGCGATAAACTCTTTTTAGCAGCAATGAACCAAAAATATTTAATTCTAAAGAATAGGTGTTTAATAAAAAATTCAGTAATAACAATTGACAATGAACATAAAACTTGCACAAAGTATTTCTTGATATTTCTCATCTAGCATATGTGGGGCCATATAAATATTACAAACCCCATAAAAGCTAGGTAATAAATCTTCAGAAAAAAAATATCAGCATGAGTTTAACGATTAGTAATTTTAAAAGGAAAACCATGTCAGTATTAATAGATGTTGGTTTAATTCATATAGTCATGGAAAACAGGTTTCACTGAAATGTGAATTTTCATTTAGAATAAATGACTACTCAAAATTATTTTCCTTCTTTTGCAATCTCAGGTTTTCTTGTGTGCATGAAAACAGTATAGGGACAACTGTTTATGGAGTAGGGCTATTTTCAAAAAAACTTTGCAAACAGTGAAATGATGTGTGGTTCAAATTAGTCTCAACAGTTATTTCAAATACAAAGTTTTATTAAGCACAATAGTAATTATATTTTCATGTAACTCATGGACTCAAACTTTTAGAAATTAATTTTTCTATGGTAAAACATGGGAGATTATTGAACATTATTCTGAATAGTTAGAATTTCAACCTTGAAGACTGAAATGATATGCTTTTAGGGAAATAAAAATATAAATGCTTTATATTTTATTTTTTGCACTCTATCTGTTTTATGTTTTTCTGAATTTATGTTTCTAATGGCATTTGTTTAGACATTGATGACAAACAAGAAAATATAATGCCATTCCTATAATTGACTTGTGTATTAGTTTCCTGTTGCTTTTGTAACAAATTATCACAAACTTTGTGGTTAAAAACAACAAAAATGTATTTGCAGATCAAAAGTCACGATAGAGAATTAAGAAATGCATGAAATATAAATATATTTGGAATTAATTCCATTAAATCACAACAAGTTGTAATATTTTACCAGCCTAATATACCAAGCTGTATACTACAGCTTCTATACAGACACACAAACACATACACATTAAAATGAAGCTTTACACTTTCTCTCTTTGCTGCTTATCATCAGTTAAATTATAGAAATAGTTTAAACTTTACTAAACAACCTTGTAAGCCAATCTAAGTGTCCTACTATGGGATTGAAATGTGTTGTGAATGGTTTTTCTAAATTTGTTATTTATTTACTCATTTATTTAAATTTTTTTCTAGGCCTCTCATACCTAGTTCTTACTCAGTTACTTTTAAAAAACTTTTTTATGTTGGAAATCTAATAAAATTACCCAAAAATGTCAACACTGACACAGAAAATTGAAATTATTGAAATTAAAAACTGGAAATAGAATAGTATTCCATGGTGTATGTGTACCACGTTTTCTATGTCCAGCCTATCATTGATGGGCATTTTCATTTATTCCATGTATTTGTTATTGTGAATAGTGTTGCAATGAACATACACATGCATGTGTCTTTATAAAAGAATAATTTATACTTCTTTGAGTATATACTCGGTAATGGAATTGTTGGGTCAAATGGCATTTCTGTTTTTAGGTCTTTGGGGAATTGCTGCGCTGTCTTGCACAATGGTTGAACTAATGTACACTCCCACCAACTGTGTAAAAGTGTTCTTTTTTCCCCACAACCTCACCAGCATTTGCAATTTTCTGACTTTTTAATAATAGCCATTCTGACTGGTGTGAGATGGTATCTCATTGTTGTTTTGATTTGCATTTCGAGGGTAGAGGGAGAAAGGAGGGAGAAGATAAGGAAAACTTACTAATGGGTACTAGCCTTAATATACGGGTAATAAAATAATCTGTTTACAACAATCCTCCATGACACAAGCTTACCTATGTAAAAAACCTGTCCATCTACCCCTGAACTTAAAGGTTTAAAAAATATGACATTCATGTTTTATATTAATTGGAAATGTATGGAATACATAGACTAAATTCCGAGGAAGTTAAATGGAAAAAAAAAAAAAAAAAAAGAATAACACTTTTCTCTATTGTAATGAACTGAATGCTTATGTTCCCCCGGAATTTATAGGTTGAAAACCTAACCCCTAATGCAATGTTATGAAAAGATATAGGCCTTGGGGAAGTGTTTAGGTCATGAGGGTGAAGTCCTCATGAATAGTTAGTGTCCTTATAAAATAAACTTCAGAGAGCTCTCTAGCATTCTTTTTGTCGTGAGGATTCAATGAGTTGAGAGTCTGTAACCTCACCAGAGCCCAATTATGCTGGCACTCTGATCTCAGACTCCCAGCCTCTAGAACTGTGAAAAATACATTTCTATTGTTTTTAAGACACTGTCTATTTTTTTGTTATAGCAGACATGTACAGAATTGACTAAAACATCCACAGAAACAAACAAACAAAAATAGGAAATTTGATGATGAGAGTTCAGTGTACATAATTTATTTATGTATTTATTTACTCATTTATTTTTTAGAGACAGGGTCTTCCTCTGTCACCCAGGCTACAGTGTAGGGGCACAATCATATCTCACTGTAACCTCAAACTTCTAAGGTCAGGTGATTCTCCCACCCTCCCCACCCAGCCTCTGTATTAGCAAGAACTCATAGGCATGTGCCACCATGCCCAGCTAATTTGTGGTTGTTTGTTGTTGTTGGAGAGATGGGGTGTCACTATGTTGCCCCACTAGTCAAGAACTCCTGGCTCAAGCAATCCTCCCTACTCAGCCTCCCAAAGCATTGGGATTACAAGTGTGAGATACTGTGCTGGCCCATAATTTACTTTTCAAAATCTATAATTGATCTACAGAACAACTTGTCTTCTGAGAGAAAGTTCTGAAGGTGCTTTTTTAAGAAATTGAATAAATTAATATTTTTTACACAAATAGAATGAAATTGAACCCTTTGTTTTTGCAGCATCTAAATTTGTCAAGATTTATAAAAGAACCATACGATCACCTTATTTTATGGGTGTTGTTACATAAAAGTATTTGTTGAAGAAAGTTATTCTGAATAAAAGCAAAAAGACAGCGCCAGTTAAAATGTGTAGACTGAAATTTTTCAATATTTCAATACAAAAATAGAATGAAGAATATAATTAATTTAGTAGAATTAACCCTGAGCTTACTGAAACCTTAGGAAAAATATATAAGAATTTTATCAATTAAAAATATATATTTTTGGCCTGTAGAACTGTAACAATAGAAACAATAGCATCAATAAACTATTTCAAATTTATTAGCCTTAAAGTGCAACTATGAAGAAAACTATGAGGAGCATCTGAACATACATTCGTTAGTGACTTGATTTTAGAGACAGATATGGCTAATTGCCAAAAACATATGAATATGAATCAAAAATAATCTTTCCACCTAATTTTAAAAGTAATTTTTAATCTTTTGCTTCACTTTGGTATACACAGGTATACCTTTTTGTTACATAAATAATTCTATTTGTACAAAATAATATTTTTTAAATAGTTTTTTAATAAAAGATTGTTTATATGTTCAACAGCATAAAAATCAACAAAATCATTAATAAATAAATGTCAATATTACAAAGTTTTGATTATTTTATAATCTCCTTTCACTTTCATAAGTTTTCTGATTTGGACTAAAAAATTCATCCTATCCAAATCTGAAATCATAGAGCCATCTGGGGATCTTCCTTCTCCTTCCTTGTGCTGACTTCACATACACTTACTTACTATAGCCTACCAAGTTTTTCAGAATATTTTCTTCTTCATCTTTACCTCACTGGTTTAGTGTAGGCCTTCATCATATCTTGTAAAAATCTGTGGTAACCTCCTAGTTCAATCCCTGTCTCTTCTCTACAAACGCTCAACTCATTAGTCCTACTGCTATCACACAAATTTTCAAAAAGGAAAATCAGATTTTGTTATCCAAAGGTATCAATTTCCTCAATTAGGGGTGTTTTCTAACCATAGTCTAAATACCAAACACATTACATAAAATTGTGAAGTATTTTATTAATTAGTCTTTGCTTTTGTCTTCAACCATTTAGCTTGTTCTTCATCTCTGATCATATGTTCCTCCTCTTTGCCTTTGCAAGTGATTTTTCTGCTCCCCAGAGTAAACACTTGCCTAAAGTACTTGGAAATTCTCTTGTTAGATTTCAAAACCTAGTTCAAGTGATATTCTTTTCTCTGTGAATATTTTCTTGTCCATATTGCAAAGATGAAATTATACTTCTCTTTGTCCCACACTATATATGATGTGTGCATGTGTAATTATATGTGTGTGTGTAGTGGTAGTAGTAGCTCTTATTACACTAGATTTTAATTATTGTTTTGAGTCTGCCTTGCCTCTGGACTTTGAGACACTGAATGCTGACTTTTAGTTTTATCCATTGAAAATGGACAAATGCCTATTCCAAAGAGATACTCAGGAAAAAAAAAAAAAAAAATCTTTGCTTCCTCAGTAGCTGGAAGGAAGAATGAAGGACATATACACTGACTGTTCAAATTTATCTGTATTTCAGCATATTATGTGTTTGTTGAGGATGTATAAACACACACAAAACCAATGCAAAATTTACACAAAATAAAAAGGCAAAAACTGAACTGATAAAGAATGATAAAGAACTCACATGCTTTTTTTTTTTTTTTTCAGATGTGTGTGTTTTTTTCTTTTGTTTTGTCTCCTAGATTTGGAAGTTTGCCCTCAACAATGTTGATCACTGAATCTGACAGAAACCCCTGCATCTGGTGTATTTAGTTAGAAAATCTCTGGATTATTTAATAATCTAGTTTTTCATTGGATTGTCATCACAAATGGCATAAACTTTACTGTATATCAAAAACATTTTGTATATTTAAATTGCAATTTATTTTGTATTAGTGTTGTTATAATAACTAGCAAATTTAATTTCTCTGTCAATTTCTATAACTGATGCAACTATATTATCTAAAACCTAATTTGGGGGATGAAATTTTAATATAAAGCATCAATTTACTTGTAATTGTCCAAAACCTTTTGTCTTATTTCCAATTGTTCATGAAATAGACTATAACCATCCAATAAATTACACAATAAATTATTTTTCTTGAATTAAACATGTACACTTTCCAAACCTATACTTTCTGTGTCTTCTTCTGTTTGTTCAAGAAAGCTATTTTACAATTATGTCAGGTACAAGTATAGATTTAAAAGAATCTTAATTTTATTTGCTAATTGGTAGTATATTAATTCTTATTCTACCTTCTAACCTCATAAATAGTAGGTTCAGTTGTGTCTGTATGTCTGTGAGTGTGGGAGTTTTGGACTCATCCATGGCTGCATTAAATTTGATGATCATAAAAATGAAAATTGGTATTGGTGAAAATGACAATTATGGTGACAGACATAATTATCTGTTTTTTGATAAACAATATGATTTCATGGATACGTGTTATTAGATTCACATTATTGATCAAAGAACTAAATTTAAGAGCAGTGACTTGACCACATGCATTCTACATGGATGAGGATGGACATAAACAGGTCAAATTTAATGTTGTTTTCATTATGTATGACTATAATTCAGGAGTCTATTTGATTACATTTGAGACTTACAAAACTAAAATTAGTAGACTGATATGGTACCTTTTTCAGGATAATTTGTTTATGATTTTCAAGTAATATCTTGAGTACAAACTGTTTTTTTAATGATAAGTAGAAAAATTTTGGCAAGGTGCGGTGGCTCATGCCTGTAATCCCAGCACTTTAGGAGGCTGAGGTCAGTGTTCGACACCAGCCTGGCCAAAGTGGCGAAATCCCATCTCTACTAAAAAGATAAGAATTAGCCAGGAATGGTGGTGTGAGCCTGTAATCCCAGCTACTCGGGAGGCTGAGGCAGGAGAATCACTTAAACCTGGGAGGAGGAGGTTGCAGTGAGCTGAGATCATACAACTGCACTCCAACCTGGGCAACAGAGTGAGACTCTGTCTCAAAAATCAATCAGTCAATCAATCAATCAATTAATCGATCACTAGGAAAATATTCCAGCACTTTCAAATAGCAGATTTTCTCACTCTAAAATACAACGTAGTCAATTGAGCACTATTCATAAAGAGGACAACAATATACATCCAGAGAAGGAGATTATACATATTACCAACTCTTCTAAATTTAGAAACACATGCTGCATTTCCAGGCACTTGGGCAAATTTGAGCAATTTGAGATTCTAAGAAATATGAAAGTAAAGTTTTTTTTTTTTTTTTTTTTTTTTTATGAACAGCAACATCAACCATGAGACCAGCATTTAAACTGAGAGAGCAGAGATCCAGGAATTGTGAACATATGGAGGAAATTATTTACAACAGTAATTATCTTATTAGTTGTCTTGCAAAATGAACATTTAAAATTGAAATGTTCTTCAGTAAACACTAAAATCAGGCCAATCTGCTTCTATTAGAAAGAAAGAGATGTGTAAAATAGTCCAGAGTATGAACATTGTTGAATATTAAGAATTTGTAGCCAAAACTATTCCTTAAATGCATATTCCCCATTTTCTTTCTAAATGAGTTATAAAATCACATATGAGTTTTCTTTCAAATAATTTGCTTGAGAAACACTTTGTGGTTGGTACAAGTGCCAGCCCACTATTACTGACATAAAAATAGAGAAATACTCTATCTAAACCCTGGGCTTCATTTTACTGCATAAAGAGTTAATAGTTTTTCAGTGGAGAAACCAGTATCAATCATATCACTAAATAATAGTTACCTACCTGCCAGGTAACTGTGATTTTTGGCATCGTAGGCATACAGTGATAGCTTGGCCAAATATTGTTTATATTACTGCCATTTAATTCCCAGAGGTACTCTTTGGCTTTCTAAATTGATCTGACATCTGTAATTCTTCCAGGAATAAGGTTTAAAAATATAACAGTGATTCTGTGGATAGGTATATAGAAATATAGGAATCCAAGTATACATTTTTTTCCATTTGGGAATTATAATACATTCTCTAGCTATTGTAAACTTTTCAAATATACGTATTTGCTCTTGATGTAAAGCAAAGTATAGTCAAATGATAAAAGTTCAAAGCACTAGAGTGATATTGCTAAAATTTTATGTATCTGAAAATTAGATTTTTTAAAAAGCAGAGTTTAAAGTCTATTCCTTCACACTGTGTTAAATATAAATTTCATGGATTTATTACTCTCCATTTAATCTCCTTATTGCTCTCTTAATTTAACTTGAAACTTCCGGTTTTGCATCACTTTCCTAGACTAGAACCATAATATTCATGTTGATGTTATCCCCAGTCTTTTAGAGACTGTCTAACAAATGAGTTTTATAATTATTATCATTTTTTTGGACTGCATTATTTTCTATTAATAGTTTCTCAATATTACTCTTCTCCATCAGGAGCTACTCAAAAGTATCAATTTTGTCTTTTTTCTTTTTGCTATTGTTATTGTTTTATGGATTGTTGGACTTGGTTACTCATCTGCTGCATACCAAATTTTCTCTTTAGCATACTTTTGTGTCAATGTAGTTATTTCTAATTTACCCAAAACTCTCAAATATATATATGTGTGTGTGTGTGTGTGTGTGTGTGTCTTATTTTGGGGTGCTTTATTTTAAACAACTCTAAAAGAAAATTATAATATATGTTTTCCTCTTGTTACATTAATTCTCTTCTAAATTGAATACTGAGTGAATTTAAAACAGCATTTCTAAATGTTGTAATATATGTTGAAAGGCAGAAAAATTTTCAAGGACTAAATAACTTTATGAATCATTTGATTAAATGTCATTAAATAGGGATCTTTCCTGCAAAACCTTAAAGAATATTTTACAGGCTAATGAACTTAATAAATCTCTAATAGATCTTCCAAACTCATTTGCCCAAATAATTTTTTTCTTGTCCAAGAATCCTATAGATTACCATTTATCCAAAACCAGTTTAGGATGAATGTGGATTACATGTAAATCATTTCAATATTATATTGTACATAACCTCTCTCTCTCTCTCTCTCTTTCTCTCTCATATTATCCTCCCGTTCCAAAAGAAATACCTAGTATGTTCCTATTATTCTTCTAGGGGATAGGAATAGAGTGATAAAAAAGAGTAGAAAAAGTCACTGCTCTTAATACAGTATGTCTAAAGGAAATAAAAATAATATACATGTAAAATAAATTCAAGTAGAGATGAGTACGATGCCCCAAACACCATATAATACAGCAGATAAAATAGAGAGAACTGAGGTAATTATTTAGATCTCAGGGCAATTCTCTCTGAGATGTCACTTGAGCTCAGACCTCAATGAAAAGAGAAAGCCAGACATGTGACGATCAGAGTGCAGAGAATGCCAAGAAAAGAAGAAAGCAGGCACAAAACTCTAAGGATGGAAATAAGTTTAGTACTTTCCAGGAATGTAGAGCATCAAGTGTGGTTAGAATAAAATCAGTGAGGAAAAAGAGATAGGCAGTGGAGAGGGAGGCAGTGACTAGATCATGGATAGACTAGTGTGGAGCTTTGATTTTATTCGAAGTGCAATGAGAAGCCATTGGAGGGTTTTGAGCAGAGGAATGACATGAATTTTAAAAGATCACATTGGCAGCTGTGTGAAGAATGGCTAATTAGGGGGAAAAAAGTTGAAACAGACAAACCATTAAATAGACTATTGCATCTTCCCAGAAAGGGAAGATTTCTTGGGCAAGAGTAGTAGCAAAGCAAATAAGAAGTATTTTGAAAAGAAATAACAGGATTTGCTGATGGATAGAATGTGGGTACTGTGAGGAAGAGAATAAACGATAATTCCTAGGCGAGATTAAACAACGGAGTCAACGTGACACTGATAATTAATATGAGAAAGACTGGAGGGGGAGGATGGAGAATAACACAAGGATGAGAAGATAATTATGCTTTGAGACCCAACAGGAGAAATGAAATAAACAACTAGTTAAATAAATGTGAAGCTAAGAAGAGACATAAAGCCTGGAGAGCGTTCACTAGAGATGATAGTATGAGTTGTGGGACTGGATAGGTTAATTAGAGAGACACAGTTGACAGAGAGAAAACGAAAACCCATGACCAAACCCTGGTAAATACATATATTTTGAAAATGTTAAGTTTATAAGTTTTAAACTTATAAATTTATAAATTATAGATTATAAATTATATAGATTATATAAATTTATATAAACTATATAGATTATATAAATTATATAGTTTATATAAATTATATAAATTATATAGTTAAATTATATAACATACAAATTATATAAATATAACTTATATTTGTATAATTTATAAGTCATATCATATTAACTTATATTTGATATATTTATATATAATTTAAAATATAATATGTAAATATGATATAAATATGTTATATTTATATATTATATATTATGTAATATAAATAATATATAGAAATATGCTATAATATATTTCTATAAATGATTATAAATTATATAAATTTATAATTTATAAATTTATAGCAATTATAAATATGTAGCAATTTACAAATTATACATTTTTAAAAATTATTCTGTGCATTGAGCAATGAGCATATTTCAAGATGCTTCAGTATCCTCAGAATTTACAGACCACGGTTCTGGGGAAATCCAAGTATAAAGCTACTAGATTAGACCTAAATCATCAGATACTGGAATCATATTCTCAAACAATATAACTCTGCGAAGGTAAAAATCTGGAGCCATATCATTCAGAAGCAATAAAACTGTTACATTTTCTACCTCCTTATTTTCTCAAAAGAACTACAATTCAATTTTTGGTATCATATTAAGGCATAACGAGTTGATTTTCTGAGAGGATAATTGAAACATCATTAACACTTATTCAGACAGGGAAACTTTGAAAAGTGATTCAGGTCATTACTAAGCAAAACTTTACATTAGGAGCTCTATTAGAATAGACACTTCATTGCCATAGGATCTAGAGACTTCTTTTCAAATACTATCACTATTGCAATGTACGTAATATTTGATAAATTCCACCTGAAGACATGTTGCAGCAATTAAAACAACTGCACAGAAACCCAGTAAGTTTACGATAATAAAATTCATCTGCATAGAAATATCTATCATCTATTTTTCTATCACTTAGTATGCCCATATATCATCTATAATCAATTAGCCAGTTTATATGTTGTCCTCTAGATATAATCTACACTTTTTTTTATTTCTAGAAGCAAATGTATTTTCTTTTTTCATTTCTACAAGAAAATATCCTACTAATGTGATTACATTGTTCCCAAGACAACTGAAAAGCAAGATTAATGAAAGATTCTATTTAAATATCTGCTTAAATTAGGGTAGCTCTTGAGAAAACTGAAGATTGCATAATAAGAAAAAATAACATAAATATTTAGAGAGTTATTAAGAAATTAATTACTAGATGCATAACAGTATGTATTATGGTTATGGCTATAAATATATTCTACTAATATGTTTTTACTAGGAAATAACTAGTTGGTTGTGTGTCAGCAGTTCTCATTTTTTAAAATACATGTAATTACATTCTGACTTTAGTACACTATAGATGGTGATAGACTACACCACCCATAGCTGTGAGGATTTACAAGGGAAGGCTCTATTTCTAAAGCCAGGGAGTGCTTCTAAATTGTGGCAATCTCTTACTTCCAGCCTAAGTTTGCTTTAGATTAGGTAACCTCAGTTTTCACTATTCTTTTGAACATGATGTAACATAGTGGTAGTGAAGAATAGGCGAGTGGAGGAAAATAGTAATAAAACTAACACTGAACAGAAAAGGTCTGAATCATTGTAGCAGTCAAAGGGGAAGGAAATAAGCTATCACCAACAATTGGCTGGATTTGGTATGAAAGCATGGAACATTTGAAAATTAGCTGCTGTAATAAAATGGAAATTTCCTGTAGAGTTTTAAAAAGACATAAAGAAATGATTTTATAATTTCATCAACATTTTCAAATATACTTCTGTATCATTTGCATATTTCCACTTTTGTCCTCTTTAATGAAATGCATAATTATTTATTATTAAATATTTCTGATAGCTCAATTATATTAAAAAGTACTGAAAAACTGTGTTATGTCATTCTTAGTTATGAGCCAAACATTAATGCTTGTGCTTATAATTTTAAAATATTCTACCTGTATTTACTTTAGCATTTATAAATCAAGTGAGGTTAACACATTTCAAAGACTTTATTAGCCATAGCATCATCCAAAGTTACTTGTGGTTGTGAAGAATAATAAGTAATACTCCTGACCACAAACAGCTGGAAATTTGGTTTGGAAAAAAAATTAAAATTATATGGAAATGTAATCATTATATAATAAGAATTATATTACTGGTCAAATAAATATTTTTAAATGTCATTAATAAATAGCAAAACTGTAAATATATGAAAGCCACAAATCTTGACATATTTCACTTATGTGGAAAGGTTTAGGTGGAAATGGAAATTAGGTTTAGGTGGAAATATGAAAGATATCTTTGTTTACCTCCAGAAATCTCAAAAGTTTTAATACTTTTGTTATCCATGTTTATGGCTTTCTTTAATTATGAGACATCATAGTGAAATAAATAAGAAAGAGTAAATTCTGTTAAGAAAATGGTTTCAATAAATCCATTTTGAATTTAACTGATGGAAGCTTCAAATCGATTACATTCAACAACTATGCATTTTATGTCTACTATGTGCAAGACAAAATGCTAGATTTTTTTGATAATGTTTTAAATATATTTCCTTATTTTACTGATAGGATCAACCAAATATAGCCTATTAAAACCGTAAAAAATATAAGGCTGCCAGACTGACTTAATCCAGAAAGGTCACTGATTTGTTACTCCCTATGAAAATGTTCAGCCTACTTTGCATACCAAACAGCTCCAAATTGAAAAGACATATTAATTCCATAGAAACTGGGTCAAAATGTGAATATAATACAAACTGAAGTTCACCATCATTTTTTATGAAGACATATAGACAGAATGGCTGTAATTTACAAACTGGGTACCTATTCTAAAGTGTAAGACATTTTATTGAAAAAAGAATAAAAGTATGAAAATATTTAAACTTACATAAAAAGAAACATAATCTCATGCTCCTAATTTTACACTCTAGCACACTAAAACATATATGAATAATTCTTTTAAACAATTGAAATACTTATGTGTATGTTGTTAAGAATATTTCTGTTTCTTATGAATGTTTGTCTGTAGTCTTGCCCTGTCCAAAGTGGTAGCAGCTTGATACATGTGGATATTGAGATTGGAAAAGTGACTCAACCAAATTGAAATGTGCTATAAGTTTAAATTATGCCAAAATTTCATAGACTTAGTACAAATCAAAGAATAAAATAATCTTTCATTGAGGTCATTTATATTGATTATATGTTGAAATAATAATATTCTCAATGTATTGCTTAAATAAAATAGATTATTAAAATTAACCTTACCTCACTTATTTCCATTTTCTCATGTGACTGCTAAAAATGTATAAATTATATATGTGGCTCACATTATATTGTATTTGAACAATGTTGGACTATATGGTATTCACTTGCTACTTTTAATGATCAAATAATATTCTTAGATGGTAATTAATGACAGTATTATTAACACTCTAATATTGCATATTCTGGAGGCTTCAATTAAGTTATTTCAACTCTGGAAAATACCACAATGAATACAAATATTTATAGGTTTCTATTTCTATCAAATTATTTTATGAGAATAAAGTGGTAGAAATGTATCAAGCCAAAGGTCATAGATATCCTTACAGATCTTGTTACATATAACTACACTGCATTTTGTGGAAAGGTTATATACATTTATAATGCCTACAGCCAAAAAATTAGTATACTAGGTTCACCAAAACCATTCTGGAGTTAGTTGTATAAAAAAAGAGAAAAAAATTCTCTCTTAGCGACTACAAAATTATCTCTCAAAGTTACTTTAGTTTACATTTTTAGTTTTTACAGATGATGAATGTATATTTTTGTATTTACTAATGCATATTCTGTAATTTTTCTCCTCTTAGCCTTTGCCCGTTTATTTGAATTTTTATAAGTTTCTTATAAATCTAAAGAAAATATGAGTACTTCAGTAAAAGAGCTGACCATCTGTATTAGATCTGACAATTGTTGAATGCATACTTTTTTTCAATTCCTGTGCTAGTGTTAGTGACAGGAGACAGACAAATTCCTAGGCAGACAGTGACGGGTTCCTGGTGAAACCTGGCCTTCGAGTCAAGGACAGTTTAAAGCCTGAAAACTAAGCTGCCAGTTCTGGATAGAGTCCAAGACTGGAGTGAGAACTTCTATCCCCATCTTACCCACTCTCCTTTGATTAGTTTCTTCTGAATTATGTCTCTTAACCAATCAAATGGTGCTTTTTCCAAGACCACATATATTAATCCATTCTCATGATGCTAATAAAGGTATACCTGAGACTGGGTAATTTGTAAAGAAAAAGAGGCTTAATAGACTCACAGTTCTACATGGCTGGGGAGGCCTCACAATCAGGGTGGAAGGTGAAGGAGGAGCAAAGACATGTCTTACATGATGGCAGGCAATAGAACATGTGCACAGGAATTGTCCTTCCATCAGATCTCATGAGACTTATTCACTATCACAAGAATAGCATGGGGAAACTCACCTCCATGATTCAATTACCTCCAACTGGCCCTTGCATGACATGTGGGGATTACGTGAACTATAATTCAAGATAAGATTTGAGTGGGTACACAGCCAAACCATATCACCACACATGGACAAATCAGCATGTACTCCCCCATTCAAAACCTATAATAACCCTGAACTCAGCCTCACAGATGACTGCCCACTTTTGCATTCCCTGTCATTACTGAGAACTTTCTTTCTGTCATTTGATAAAATTCTAGTCTGCCTTACTCTCTGGTGTCCTTGTACCTTATTCCTCTTGGTCGTGGGACAAGAACCCAGAACTCACTAAACTATGGGTGTGAAACAGCTGTAATACTCCTGCTTGCAGAGTTGCCGGCAGTGAGAATAAAAGAGCTGTAACACTCCCTTTCATTCGCTGAGCTACAGGAGCGAAGAAGCCACTTAGCACCACTCCCTCTTGCTCACTGAACTAGTGGAATGGAAAAAGCCATAACACTAGTAATTTTAAAATATTTAAAAAATATTTATTTTGCATTTAATTTTCACCATATCCTTCAACATAGGTATTGCAAATCCCACTGAAGAAACTGAAATATCAGTTTAAATAAATTTACAAAGAATCAACAATCTGTTAAGAGAAAAGGACTAGGCAGATTGTCTTCAAAGCCTTTATTCTTTCCGTTAAATAACTTGGTCCCTATATAATAAGTAATGACTTGTTTGTATCACACATGGTACATTTTCTGCTTTTTTCTGCCATTTAAATATACATTTGCTATGTAAAAAAATACAAATAGGCAAACCAACAAAACCCTCTATTGTGGCAGATTTTTTCTGAAACTTTTAATGTGGTAAAAGGGAGAAATTCTTGAAATATCAGAAAAACTGAGATTAAAAAGCTGGATTTGGGGAAATGACGATAAGAAAATAATGGGATTTACATTTGGATTTGGATAAAAGTCTATAATGTAGGCATTTGTGGAAAGATTTTACTGCATTCAGAAAATATTTGCTGAATATATAAAATAATCTAGCGGCCAAGGACATGAGGCAGAGTAACTTCCTACCCAAGTGACAAATAATTATAAGAACAAAACAAATGTTGCCTAAGTATGTCACAGAAAAATTCAGTTAAAAGTGGCATCTAATCTCTATAGATGAGAAATAATTTATTTAGTAATCAAGGTGGTGAAGGATGTTCCAGGCAGAGGAAATGGCATGAACACATAGATATGAAAAGATTAGACATGTTTAAAAATGCTGAAAATCTAGGTTTTATTAATGTTTAGATGCCTGTGTTAATTGAGAGGAGATGTATTAGAATGAATCTTAATTATTATTTATTGAGGACATTTTCCCCAACACTATGATAAGTGTTTTTCACATATTTCTTCAATTCTCCTAATTTCTTTATGATCCCATTTACGAACAAGGTCCTATGCTTCAAAGACATAAATAACTTAAGTTCACACCCTTGCTAAATGTTTGTATCCGGTATCAAACCCAATCCTTACTGACTACAGCATCCTATTCTTTAATTAACACATTTTTAGTTGTGTGAGGAGGACCTTGTAGATGTTTTGATGTATTTTCTGGGGAAGGGACGGGTAACATTGAATTAAAATTAACTTTAAGACAAATATGATTAATGATGCTGCTTGTGGCCTGAAGACGGGAAGAAGCCAGTTAGAAGGCTACATGGGAGATCTGAGAAGAATCAATGAGTATCCCAAACAGAAGCTAGATTGCACAAAACTGGGAGATTTCTAATCTACATAAGAATTAGAGTAATAACACCTGGAGACTCCCTACTTTAAATAAGTGAAAAAGAGAGAGAAATTACGAAAGACTACTGTTGTTTAGCTTGAAAAATCAATTGCTGGCCATTATGCTGTTAGTGTGAGAAGGGAAGTAGGAAAGAAAAAGTGAGTGAAGACAGTGAATTTAAATGTTTAGTTTTGAATTACCAGATCCTAGAGAATATAAAGCTAAAGATACAGAAAAGTCAGTTGAACATATAGATCTAACACTGAAATGAAAGATTAGAGAGGAAAGTGTATGTTTCTTCATTGGCCTGAGGCTGTCATTTAAAACTACTGAAAGAGGGCTGGACGTGGTGGCTCACACCTGTAATCCCAGCACTTTGGGAGGCTGAGGCCAGGAGTTCAAGGCCAGCCTGACCAACATGGCAAAACCTCGTCTCTAATGAAAACACAAAAATTAGCCAGGCTTGGTGGCGCACACCTGTAATCCCTACTGGGGAGGGTGAGGCAGGAGAATCGCTTGAACTCAGGAGGCAGAGGTTGCAGTGAGCTGAGATCTTGCCACTGCACTCCAGCCCGGGTGACAGAGAAAGGCTCAATCTCAAAAACAAAAACAAAACAAAACAAACAAAACACTACTGAAAGAGAGAAGATTAAGCAATCAACTAGAATGTGACTGCAATAGAGATATGACAGGAGAGAAGACCTTAGAAATACCAAGTGAGGCTACAGTGGACCAGGAATGTGAAGATGCTACCTGAGACCAAAAAGGGATGGTAGGGGTGATGGGTATATAAGAAGAGAAGAAAGAAAAAAGGGACATCAAAAAGACATTACAGAAGAATCTTAAGAAGTAAAGAAAGGTCAAATGCCACAGAAAAATTAAGCAGATTGATGATGAAAAAGAGGCTATGGAATTTAATAATTAAGAGGTCTTGAATGACCTTAAGCAAAGCATATTGTGTCAACTGTCTGTGTGTGAGAAATTCAAATTTAAGTTGTGTTTCCACTTAAAATAGCAGTGAGAATAACAATAGTAATCACTCTGAGAAAATTTCAGCCAGCTTTAAGGGGGTTAAAGAAGGCCTAAGTCTCAAAGCCAGGTCCTCTAACTTCAGACTCCACACTCTTTCATACTTATCATACTGTGCCTCTTTTGGTCAATGGAGCCCCAGTTATTTTGAACAGTGAGGGAGATGCTGATATTCAGCAGGACAAGCCTGATATTTGACATCTGGGATTTAATGAATCTTGGATCTGCCATGCACAAGCTATGTGACGTTGTGAGCTTTGTTCCCTCATCTGAACCACAGAGAGAATAATAATATCCTCTTGAGGGTGGCTGGGAAAATTTAATGAGGAAGCAAGTGAGAAATGTGATAAGCAACTGTCATTAAAATAAATGTGTTTTTCCCCTTTAGTTTCTGTAAAAGAAATACTTTATATCTATTTTTAAAAGATGACAGGTTATTAGTAGCAGTTGTTTTCGGTTAGCTAGGCAAGTGAAAAAATACTGCTCAAACATGAGGATCTTTTTTTTTTTTAAATAAAAGGAATTGGGCCATGTTCATAGCCAGAAAAACAAACAAACAAACAAACAAACAAACAAAAACCAGTTTCTGTAATTGCCCTACATGTCACCATGAACAGGATTGTGTATTTCACATTTTAAATCTCAGTTTTTATAATATTATGTCTGAAATTTATAGCTGGTTCTGAAAATATATTCAATAATATTCTTAAAAGCCTGAATTTAGAAAGCTCTCAATGTGCTCTCTCCACAGTAAGAGGTACATAAATATTTTGCAGGGAAATGCATGAACATTTTCGTATACTTGGAAATGATTACATTTTCATTTTCAACATCTTGTATAGAAAAAATAATTTCTTTAATAGTGATTTTATGGAAGTACTTAGAATTTTTATTAATAGTGTTGCCTAGTAGAAACAGGAAGAAGTAAGGTTAGCTAGGTGTGGTGGTGCATACCTGTAATTCTAGCTACTTGAGAAGCTGAGGCAGGAGAATTGTTTGAACCCTGGAGGTGGAGGTTGCAGTGAGCCGAGATCGTGCCGTTGCACTCTCGCCTGGGCAACAGAGCAAGACTTTGTCTCAAACAACAACAAAAAAAGAATTACATTTCCTGTTTTGTTCCCAAATAGCTTTGTTACTTCTGACAAGCCACCAAGTTTTCTTTCAGATGTTATCTCAGATGAAAAAAATAGCTAAAATTATTAAATATTATGTTCTAGGCATTATGATTCCCATGTATTAAATAACTTAATCCTCTCAAGAAATGTGTGCAGGAACATTTTGTGGATAAGAAAACAGATACATAAGAGATTTTCTTAATTCACATTGCTAATAAATGTTAAGTGAGGATTAAAACCAAGAAGTTCCAGTACCAGAGTTTATTATGCCTTTCAGCATTGCTGTCCTTCCCTCTGGGATTCCATAGAATTCTGGAGATAAAGCAACTACAGAATGCATCAGCTGCTCTTCTTATTTCAAACATGAAGACAGTGAGGTATAGAAATGTTATAAGATACATCATGTTAGATCAGTTAGATCTGGACTTGTCACCCAGATCCCACAACTTTCTAGTGCTTGTTTTACTACATTACCTTGACCTCTCTCTTCTGGGCATAAAATCGCGATTTTAAAAAACCAGTTTAATAGGGGTTAATCTTGTGACTGAAGCTGCTTAGTGGCATAAATGGGTGTACTTTGACATACATAGTAAAGTGTCATGGAATGGGTCTCAGATTTCCCAATACAAAATTGTTCTATATACTGAAAACCATCAAACGTTGTAAAAGAAATTAAAGAAAACACAAATAAAGGAAGACATAGCCTGTTTTCATGGGTTAGAATAATTAATATTGTTAAAAGTCCCTATTACCCAAAGCAATCTGCAGATTCAATGTACTCATTATCAAAATTTCAGTATCATCTTTGACAGAACTAAAAATATCAATCTTAAAATGCTTATAAAACTACAAAAAGAAAAAAAAAAAAACCTGACTAGCCAAAGCAATCTTGAACAAAAAGAACAAGACTGGAGGCATTACATACTCTGATTTAAAATCTCATTTAAAAATATATCTTAATTCTATTGTAATCAAAACACTATGGCACTGGCATTAAAAACAAACAAACAAAAAAAGATATATTAGCCAATGGAACAGGATGAGAAGCCCAGAAATAAACTCACACATTTACAGTCAGTTGACTTTTGACAAAGGAGCCAAGAACATACAATAGGGAAAAGCCAGTCTCTTCAATAAGTGGTGTCCAGAAAACTGGTATACACATGAAAAGAATGAAATTGGATCCTTGCATCACACCATACACAAAAAGTAAACTCAAAATGGATTAAAGACTTAAAATAAGACCTGAAATTGTAAAATTATTAGAGAAAAAGTTCCATAACATTGGTCTAGGCAATGAATTTTTTGATATGACCTCAAAAGCTCAGGTAGTGAAAGTAAAAATACACAAATAGGATGGCATCAAATTAAAAAGCTCCTGCACGGTAAAAAAAAAAAAAAAAAAAAAAACAGACTGAAGAGATAGCCCACAGAATGGGCAAAAATATTTGCCTATCATAAATCTGATAAGAGATTAATATCCAAAATATATAAAGAATTCAAACAACTCCATAGCCAGAAAACAACCCACTTAAAGATGGGCAATGAACTTGAATAGACATTAATCAAAATAAGATGTACAAATAGCTAACAGGCTCATGAAAAAATGTTCAACGTCACTAATCATCAAGGAAATGCAAATTAAAAATACAGTGGTCTATTACCTCACAGCTGTTAGAGTAGCCATTATCTAAAAGATGAAAGATAAGTGTTGGCAACGATACGGAGAAAGCCATTGTACACTATTGATGAAAATGTATATTAATATAGCCATTGTAGAAAATGGCATGGAGATTTCTCAAAAATTCTAAAAATAGAATTGCATATAACCTGGTAATCTCATTTCTGGTTATATATCCAAAAATAACATTGAAATGACTGTGCCAAATCACTATGCTCATGTTCATTGCAGCACTAGTCAAAATAGCCAAGTAATTAAATCAAACTTAGTTTTCATCAATGGATGAATGGAAAAAGAATATGTTGTATACACAATGGAAGGCTCTTCAGACTTATAGAATAAGGAAATTCTGTCATTTGAGGCAATGTAGATGAACCTGGTGGACATTAATGTAAACAAAATAAGCCAAGCATAGACAGACAAATACTACATGATCTCACTTATATGTAGAACCCAAAAAGTCAGACTCATAGAAGTAGAGGATGGTAGTTACCAGAGACTGAAGGATGGAGGAAGGAATGCGGAAATGTTGGTCAGAGAGTATAAAGTTTCAGCTGGGAGAAACAAGTTTTTGAAATCTATTGCACAGCAGGGTGATCATAGTTAATAATAATGTATTTTATATTTCAAAATTTATAAGAGTAAATTTCAAGTGTCTAACTACAACAAATGGTATGTAAATGAAGTGCTAGATATGTGAATTTGTTTGATTTAATCATTGTACACATATATCAAAACATCACCTTGTACCCCCAAAATATATACAATTATAATCTGTCAATTAAAAATAAAATTAATTTAAAAATTATTTCCATTATCTTGATAGTACTGTTCTTTTATGGGTTTCATCTGACTTTGAAAATTTGTAAGATCTTTTAATAAAAGGCTGTGGCAGAGACTATTTCCATGTGCTCTTCTAGTTACCCTTGTAATTAATGTTGATCACGTGACTGCCAATGTAAAGTAGACAGAAAATATATATATATATATATATATTTGTTTTTTTTTTTTTTTTTTTTTTTTTTTTTTTTGAGACGGAGTCTCGCTCTGTCGCCCAGGCTGGAGTGCAGTGGCCTGATCTCAGCTCACTGCAAGCTCCGCCTCCCGGGTTCACGCCATTCTCCTGCCTCAGCCTCCCGAGTAGCTGGGACTACAGGCGCCCGCCACCTCGCCTGGCTAGTTTTTTGTAGTTTTAGTAGAGACGGGGTTTCACTGTGTTCACCAGGATGGTCTCGATCTCCTGACCTCGTGATCCACCCGTCTCGGCCTCCCAAAGTGCTGGGATTACAGGCTTGAGCCACCGCGCCCGGCCAGAAAAAATATTTTAAAAATTTCCTTTTCTAGCCATTTAAAACACCCTACTGACCCTACGGACCCTCTCACCTGTCATGTTGACTTTGACAACCATTTTCTTCTGAGGGCATGGAAGAAGAAAGATGGAAATAGCTTAAATCCTGGAGTCAGTGCTTAGAAGAAAGACACCCAACAGAGACACCTGTTGCCTCAATGAGAAATAAACATTTCAAGTATTAAGCCACTGGTATTTGGGCTTTATTGAGCAACATGGATACTGGGCTTTGTTGAGCAACACAGATATGGGATTACGAAATGAAATGAGACCATTTTCACCTATAGTAAAAACCAGCAATTTGTTTAGCAAATCAATGACAAGTAGTTAGGAAGTTGCTAAAAGAGGCTGGGGAAATGAAGATACACATTTTGCACTAGCCAAACCTTTAGTAATATCATCTGTGGTAACTTGAAAAGCAGTTCTTATTTTACTAAATTTCATTTAAAGTTAGACTCTTGAATTCTAAAATCTCTATCATTTTTATCATAGTAAGTTATGATGGAGTTTTCACTTGGATATACAACTAAATCCTGGAAAGTAGATGTTCATCTATAAAATGGCGATTATAAGATTTATTTCTCAATGTTGAGGAAGATAAGAAAAAATTTGAAGGCACTTTGCACTATTAATATTGAGGTTGTCTTGAACAACTTGAAAGTAGGGAAAAATTGAGAAGGAAGCTGTGTGAGAAAAATATATTTAATTCTACAAAGTATGATAACTCTAAAATATATTTGTTTCAATAATATGAAATTGGTTAATAGAACCAGTACATCTAATGATACTTTCATTTTTTATCATTAGCAACTTATATAATTAACATGAAAATGTATAATTATTGATATGGTTTTGCTGTGTTCCCACCCAAATTTCATATTGAACTGTGGATGTCATGGGAGGGACCCAGTGGAAGGTAACTGAATCATGGGGATGGTTACTTCCATGCTGTTCTCATTATAGTGACTGAGTTCTCGTGAGACCTGATTATTTTATAAGATGCTTTTCACCCCCTTCACTCTCCACTTCTCCTTGCTGCCACCATGTGAAGAAAGACGTATTTACTTCTCCTTCTGCCATGATTGCAAGTTTCCTGAGATCTGCTAGTCATGCTGAACTGTGTTCCAAACCTCTTTCCTTTATAAATTACCCAGTCTTGGGTATGTCCTTATAGCAATGTGAGAATGGACCAATACAATTGTTTATTCATTTTGTGTGTATATAAATAAACTACTACAAATTAGTGTTGGTTAAAAGCACAGATTTTGGAGTCCAAAATATCTGAGTTCAAATTAGTTTCTGATGAAATTTCACTCTGTAACTTAACCCCCCAAAGCTTCAATTATATCTAATTTAAATAATGAAATTACTTCATTCGTTGGTCAAGTAATAGAGAATTATATGTTAATTACTTAGTATATTTTCTGAATCATAGTGTTAAAACAGTGATAGCTATTTTGTTGTTGCATCGAACACTGTCGTAATTATTATCACCACTTTTATACATGCTCATATATCTTTCACCAAAGATATTAATAACTGATGAGCAATCTACAAACGGACTTACAAGGATCCTTAAATTTAAAACAATGGAGTTATCAGAAATTTTTATATTACACTGAAACATTTCCCCCAAAATAATAGAATGACCCCATCTTTCAGTAGAATGGTTGGTTTTATTGAAAATGGTAGAGGATTTTAAGGTGGTTAAAACAAAATTATTTTAAAATCTAGTGTATTGGAAAGAAAAAAATCTGTTGCCTCATTCTTGTTATTTGCATGAATATGAAGTGTAAATAGCCTTTTTATTGGAAATGGTGAATATAAACATCACAACTACATAAAATAAAATCACCTTTAATATCTGATAAAGATTCACATAGTATTAGCCATCAGCAGTCTCTATATAATTCTCTATCTTCAATTAAGAGGTTGGATTTTAAAAAGATGAAACCCTTGTGCTATTCAGTGAGGTTACAGTTTAGTTCTTCGTTTAATCTTGACAGATTGTGTCCTATTATTCTGAATGAGTGTTCATTAATTTGAAGCAAGAAGTTGATCCACTTTTTAATTTTTTTTTTTTTAAATAATGCAGGGGAAAACCATTTTGGCTCAATTTGTGATATCTTCTCCAGGATTTTTCATCTGGAGGGCTCCCCCAATTTTTAAATTGTATCATAATTTTATTTAAAAGTTTTATGGGAAATTTTCAAAGTGCCCAGAAACCTCATGAGTTAACAGAGTGTAATCTCAGGAAACCTGAGTAGCAATTGACAAGGAAATAATGTTGGGTAGGAAGCACTTTGCAACAGGCTATTATGGGTAGTGAGCTTCAATAATTTCATTGAAACTGGGTGCAGTGACTCACACCTGTAATCCTAGCACTGTGGAAGCCTGAGGTGAGTGGATCACTTGAGCCCAGGAGTTTGAAACCAGTGTGGGTACCATAATGAAACTCCATCTGTATAAAATGTACAAAAATTAGCAGGGCATGATGGCACACACCTGTGGTCCCAGCTACTTGGGAGGCTGACGTGGGAGGATTGCTTGAGGCCGGTAGGGTGAGGTCGCAGTGAGTCAAAATTGCACCCCTGCACTCTAGCCCAGGGAACACAGTGAGACTCTGTCTCTGAATAAATAACGAAATAAATGAAAATAATGTCTTTGATACTCAGAAGAACTTTTGAACTACCCTGAATACAAGCCCCTGATTCCATGACTGTTTATACTGGATTGTATCAAAATTTAAGAGGGAACATATATTTATACATGTATGTGAATAGTATTCTTTCTCTCTGTTTTTCTCAAAAACACGTAAATTATCTACATTTTAAATTGAGAGATAATTGTGTGGAAAAAAGATTCCTCCCTAAATTAAATTTTAATTATAACAATGCATAATTAATCAGAGCAAAAATATGCAAACCACCTTAAAAAATCAAATGGATCTGAAGTCACAAGACCTGACTCTATCTTGACTGAATATATTAAGATAGGTGGGCAAAACACATGTTTTTAAGAAGAATTAGCTAGTCATAAAATAAATCTAAAATCATTGAGCACTTACTACATTCCAGGCAATATTTGAACTTTTCAAATATCTTTCACTGAATTATCAAACAAATCCTATTTCAAAAATATGCTTATTAATATATTAAAAGTAGGACATAGAGGAACATGAACTCGTCTATGATTATACAATTAGTAAGTCCTGGAACCAATTTAGAAAAAGTGTTAAGAAAAAGTAGTTTTGAAAAACTACTCAGGGCTCATCCTAGCACAGTTCAGAGTAATATTTTCCTATCCAATGGATTTGGACTGTTTTACTCCATAGGCAAAGCTATTCCTACTGTGGAAATGGTAAATCAGTTATCTAAATCTACTACCATTAGACTTTTCTTTTTTTAACTAATGAAATCCATTTATTTGAAATCGATACTCACCAAGCAGTTTATAATTTGATTTTGCCATATCCAAATTAGGAACTCGTTACGTTGAAATAAATGTGTCGATTTGATAGTTAAGTGTCTCTTTATAAATTTATAACATGCCATTTTAAATTTACACACCATTATTTCTAACAGACATATTTTAATCATAATGTAACAGAATACCAGACCAACAGTGGCTATAACTCTGGTTAACTTTCCCGGATAACAAGAGGATGGAAGGTAGCGATCTGCTGGTGTTGGTTTCACAGCTTATATAACAATAACAGGATCAGAGTCTATGAAATTAATTGAGCTTTCTTCTCTTGGTCACAAGATGGTTACCTCAGCTCAAGGCATCATGTGAGCATTTAAGGGAAGAATTAAGAGGAAGGGTCTGTGTCTCTGATATCTGGATATGTTATCAGGGGAGAGAAAGCTTTTCCAGAAATTTCTCAGCAGATATTGGCCAAAATTGTATAACAGAGCTACTCTGACAAATATAAAGATTGAAACAGTGAATAACAGCAAGGCCAGCTTCTCCTAGCATCATGTGCACAACACATTTTTAC
Source organism: Macaca thibetana thibetana (assembly GCF_024542745.1). NCBI lineage: Eukaryota > Metazoa > Chordata > Mammalia > Primates > Cercopithecidae > Macaca > Macaca thibetana. The sequence continues at coordinate 68,524,063 of NC_065579.1, read as the reverse complement.
CAATTTTGAAATTCTAAAAATGCAATTAAAAATTTCAGTGTCAACAGCCAATTGCCACCACGGTAGAAATGTTTGTCTTGTAATTATTCTAATATTCTATCAAATTCATTTCTTCATATCCAGGTATCTGTGGTCCCAGAATGTGGTTAAGAGTAAAACACACCAGAAATATGGGCAAGTCCACATTTGGTGAGCACCTTGATCAACTAAAATTCATTTACATAAACACCAGTGAGTCCCATGGGAAAGAGTGATGTGTTACAGCACATCATCAAAAATTCAGGAAAAAAGACCCTTAACCATCATAGCATAAATAGGTTGAGGAAGAAATTTCATTTGAGGCAGAAAATTCCTGGTACGTGTTCCTAGACTTTAGATTTTGGTGGATACCAGGAAGAAGCAAAAATTTTGAGGGTAGAAGTGAGTAGTGACAAAATCTGTGATCCGATCATTCCCAGAAACAAGGGAGCTGTGATCAATCTAAAGAACCAATGACATGAAAAATCTCTGTGAATCAGGATCATTCCACTCTCCTCTTCATTCTAGTCCCAAACTGGGGTTTGCAATTTGCTGACAAATAATAGTTAATTTACTTGAATAAATCAACAGATAAATATAGCTAATGTATTCTCAAACCGAAAGTACAAATCTTCAAAGTACAGCTCAGTGGAGTGGCTTTGGAAACGTGGGGATCTTTGTCTTTCTGTAGTCCTGAGACATACTCAGTGGAGGACAGTGAAAAAAAAAAGCCTTAAGTAATAAACGTATCTGGTTCTGGTCCAGCAACCTTGTGATGAACAGAGGGACACTCAGTGCAGATCCTCCTTCAAGGAAAAACGTGATGCTCCAGCTGTTGAAAGTGCTATTGGCAGAAGCCTACAGCTGTTGGCCCTTAAGGGGTTGTTTGAGCTGAAGAATTTCTCTCAATTCACACTCTTCCTGGGGGTACATACAATGACTGTAAATGTTTTCATTTCAGTTCAACCTGGGACAGTTGTTACAGGTCCAAAGCTGGCGCTCTTCCTCTGCCTAATGTTTTTTTTTTTTTTTTTTTTTGAGACGGACTTTTGTTCGGATACCCAGGCTGGAGTGCAGTGGCGCGATCTCGGCTCACTGCAAGCTCCGCCTCCCGGGTTCACGCCATTCTCCTGCCTCAGCCTCCGGAGTAGCTGGAACTGCAGTCGCTCACCGCCTTGCACAGCTAATATTTTGTGTTTTTAGTAGAGACGGAGTTTCATCGTGTTAGCCAGAATGGTCTCGATTTCCTGACCTCATGATCTGCCCGCCTCGGCCTCCTGAAGTGCTGGGATTACAGGTGTGAGCCACCTCTGCCTAATCTTACTTCATTTCCTTTTCTTCCACAGAGGCCAGTTCCAAGGCACTTACTAATAACTGTGTTGCACTGTAAATTTTGTCTCAGAGTTCTCTTCCTGTGAACCCAAATTGTGATACACCTCACTGAGGGACCCTTAATTTTTCTCATTTGAAAAATGGAAATAACAGCACCAGTCTCAGAGTTTGGGGTCTCATATTTTGTTTACAAATATAAGCAATAACTATTGCTCTGACGTTATTTTTCAATCATGTTTTGCTATTGCACCTGCAGCCTAATTAGGTGTAAGAGCATGTGGATAAATAAGCTACATACATAAAAATTAGTCTAATATCACATGAACAAATAGCTCAAAGTTTACATTGACATAGAGTAGATATCATTGTGGCATAATATCGCATGTATTTGTTTTGCTTTAATAATTTCAAATGAATATTAACACTTCTGTTTATATATCTTGGCATTTATAATAAGAAATTTTGTCAAGATTATGCTATTATGATATAAATTACTATTAAATATTTCTTCCAGAAATATTTTTGTTGCAATATATTCTATTAAGCATTTTATTATAGGACCACTATTTACTTTATTATAATTGATACTTCAGTTGTTTTAAAATTTTATATTACAATTGTTTATCTAAAATGACATCTGAGAACATACATTTTTTTAAACATCTTATGAGATAATTTTAGATGTTCATGATGTATAAAATATTTCTCTTTTTAGAGGAGACAGGTAGGTCTTTGTGATCATTTAAGAGAGAGTTACTTCAGTTTCTTTGACGCTAACTACAATTACACAATTTTTACTGCAATTCTTTTTATCAAATATTACAAGCAGTAGAAAAATTCAAAGTGAGTTAATATAACGATAGACAAAAACTATCTTTTGTATATGTGAAACCTTATTTCCAAAGCTATGAAGACATATAAAGAAAATGGATGACACTATGTTAATACATTGCAGAATACACAATATAATCTGAAAGATGATATAGTTGAATAAACGAAAAGAAGACAGGATCAAATGAAAAACTATAGTCACTATAATAGCAAATCTTCAAACAAATATGGGTGTTTATTTTCTATAAAACTGCATGCGAAGCACTACAGGGAATACAAAGAGGAGTAAATTTACAATTTAGTATGCAAAGAAGAAAAGTGTACATCAATCGGGATACAGTAATGATAAGAAATAAAATATATGTTAAGTATACAAATTATTGATAAATGTTAGCCAAGATCAAGAGAGGGAGACATCATATGTATTTGGTTGAAGAATTAGGAATGGAGAAAATAGCTTTCATTAATTGTATCTACAATTTCAACATTGTTGATATCAATATTTAGAATGGAAGAGAGGCAGAATGGGGAAGGCATATCAAACAGAAAAACAGCCATTGCTGAATGAAGATCATATAAATGTCTTACACCCTAAATTTAAGAATATATCCTAATTCAACAAATATGTTCACATTGGCCTGATTTTACACATAGACATTTTATAACAAAAGAACATGAAACGTAAAAGAATTATTTTTAAACGAATATTCCCACTAGCTCCAACATCATTTAGGAGACATATTGCTAAAGGAGATGAGGAGAGGGAGGAAAAAGGTAGATTTCTAAACTGCAAAACAATAATTTATTAACATTCACTTTGTCTATTTCATCCTATTTAAGCCTATAATACTCCTTGTAAATTTGTGTGCTTGCAGCTTTGCAAGCTCAGTTTTTCCTCTGAGGCCTCAAATTCAAGTGAGAATACGATGGTCCTTCTAGAGGTTTTATTAACCTTGTCATCTACTAAACATTGAAATTCTTCCGAAATGTGGCCCCTTTGGTTGACACAAAATGAATACCTGGATTATTTGTTTTCTTTTTTCTTATTTCTCATTATCCTTTCAATTCTATTTTTCCCACTGCCAGTCATCTTCTACCTAATAACTCCTTTCCTTGACATCTGTTATGCTCTTCAAGATCTACATAATAATCCAATCTGCATGGACATGACACAGAACTCCTGAATTAGGTACTTTCTCTACATTATGATAAACCCTTTACATTTTCTTCCTTTCAAGTTCACTAAACTTCCACTTGTTATTCCCAGTATCAACTCCTATTCCTCAATCCTGCCATTTCACATAGATCTTGAACCTCTAATTAGAATGGACTCATCAAAAACTTGGTTTCCACCACGGCATCTATCACAATTTCACATTCCCCCAGAGTTTTATTTCCCTTTCCCTGTTTCCAGGCCAGGCTAGACTATGAATTCTTGGGGAATAAAGACTTAAATGCATAAAGCCAAATTCCCCTAAAATCAATCATGATATTAATATTTTACTGGGAGCTCACTACTGCAAAACATTATTTAATTCACATACTTTTTTTTTTTCATTTTTTTGCACACTCCCAAGAAAGCAATAACAATATTTATGTACTCTTTTGAAATCTCCAATTTATACATTATTTAATAATTTCCAGTGTGAACTTCCTCAGGTAAATTTCTACTGAACTCAGTAGATTACTTTTTTTCACATATATCTCTTGTTCTGTCATTTAGTCTCAGAGAAAAAAGTATCTCTTCTGAATTTCAATACTAACATTTATATTTTGAAAAGCTTGCCTTACTACTCTCTTCTTCCCTGCCAATGTCTGTCCCCCAAAACTGATGTTTACTCAAATGTTGAATATTCCACAGTAAATTCTATCAAATCAAAAATCGAATTCCCCTTGCCCTCCTTTTTTCTCAGGTACTTAACATAGTCAACCAAACTATGGTATTTTTCACTTGGTCTCACATCAGTTGTCTACTTGCACAGTATACATATTATGCTCCTGTTCCCCACCTTTTCTCAATCCTATCTGCCACGAGGACCAAAGAGGCAGGACTCCTGACGTATCTTGACTTCAATATTGCAAATACTTCTGGATTAGTTTAATTGATCCCATTGTTATTTATCTTCCATATATTGTAGCCAAACTGTTCTTCCGAAAACAATGCAATATTACTTTCTTTGCTTCCATCAAAGCACTCTTTTGCCAAGTAGTCTCAATTCATTAGTCTGACCCTTAAGACTCTCCTTAACTAGTCGACTGTATTTTTACAATTTTACGCTATTCCTCAAAATAGATTTTATACTTCATCGAAACAGAAATGATCCTCACAATATTATGGTGGACTTTTTTTTTTTTTTGGCCCCATTTTAGCTCTTTATCACCTTTTGAACATATTTCATGTTTCAGAAGGAAATCCAGCTTTATGATTCCAGCTTCCATTGCTGTCAGGAAGGGCTCAGGCAATGTAAACCCAGTTCCCTAGTCAGATATACTGACTTAAAACGTCAGAAAAGAAAGATAGGTAAAGAAAGACACAAAGGCCGGGCACAGTGGCTCACGCCTATAATCCCAGCACTTTGGGAGGCCGAGGCGAGTGGATCATCTGAGGTCAGGAGTTCAAGAATAGCCTGGCCAATATGGTGAAACCCCATCTCTACTAAAAATACAAAAATTAGCAGGGCATGGTGTTGGGTGCCTGTAATTCCAGGCACTCAGGAAACTGAGGCAGCAGAGTCGCTTGAACCCAGGAGGTGGAGGTTGCAGTCAGCTGAGATTGCGCCACTGCACTCCAGCCTGGGCGACAGAGCGAGACAACATTCAAAGGCAAAAATTTGAACTTTTTTCCACAAAATTCTCAATTTAGTGTTCTGTGCCAATTACTTTTTATTTTAGCACCTCTTCCTCTTAATCTTCTCAATCTGGCTATTCACCCACAACCATATGAACGTATACTTTAAATATGACTTGGACTTCCTATGGAGTAATCAAATGTGCACTTTTAGATTTTAGGTCCTGTAAATTTTGCTGCAGAATTAATTACCTCAGACCAACTCTTTATTCTTAAATATGATCCTTTTTTGGTCTAAAATTTAATATTCTTAAACTTCCTTTCACCTGACTAGTCATTACCTGTCTGTCCCTTTGCATTCTCTCCTCACTAACCCTCCAAATATGGATATTTCCTGAAGATCAAAGAAAAAATGATCCTCATCTCTACTAAAAAATACAAAAAAAAAAAAAAGAAAAAAAAGAAAGAAAAAAAAATTAGCCGGGTGTGGTGGTGGGTGCCTTTAGTCCCAGTTACTCGGGAGACTTGCGGCAGAAGAATGGCATGACCTGGGAGGTGGAGCTTGCAAGCCTGCAGTGAGCCGAGATTACGCCGCTGCACTCCAGCTTGGGTGACAGAGTGAGACTCCGTCCCAAAATGGAAATGGAAAAAAAAAAAAAAAAAGAAAAGAAAAAATGATGCTCTTTCTCTGTATTTCTTCTCTTGTTTTGATCCTCAATAATGGCTATATACTGATGATGCTAAAATATATTTATCTCTGCCTTCTTTTGTAAGTTTTTGTTATATATCTCCAACCTTTTCGAGAATATTGATACTGAATATCTCACCATAGTCCTAAATTTTCTACAGCTAGAACTTAAAAAAGCCTTCTATCTCGACTTTCTGTTTTCTGTTAATAATACTATTATTCTTCCTATAGCACTACTTCAGAATATCTATCCTTTGGGATACTCTGTATAAGGCAGAGTCGTAACCAAATTGGAACATAAACTTTGTTAAATGGTTACATCGTTCAATGTCCAAGTAACTGAACAGCAAGTGAATAGACGACTAAACATTATCTTCTCAGTCAGAATTACTAAGGATAGAGTGATAAGAAAATTTAGCATCAGACATGACATCTCATCAATTAGTGAGTACAATAATTATATCCATGGCTAAATGAAAGAGAGAGAAAGGTCCATGTAAATTTACATTACCTCTGTTTAAAATTTCTTTTAATATTATAAAACACAATTAAAATAAAGCTTCAAGCAATAAAAACGTCCCTTTATCAAATTTTTGACATATCTAAGGTGCATAAGGCCTTGGACTCTAGCTTCCGTGATCCTCACAATGTAAAATTTATAACTTGTTTTAAAATTGCTTTCAGTAGGAGCATATAGATGAATTCAATAATAGCTTTGTTCATTTTATGATTATAATAACTTTTATAAAATACTTTGATTTGAGATTTGTGTTGTTGCGTAGCACAAACTGTACAGTATTGTATAAAAATATCTATTTTGGGTTTCTGTTACTGACATTCAAAATTCAACATAAGAGGAGGCAGAACAGATAAAAATGAAGAAGAATAAGAAAAGGTTCTCTGAATCGTTTGGGGGAGACATGAAGCCTATAGGGAGATAAATGGGGGATGTTTGACATTTAACAAAGAAGGTAGAACTTGAACAACGTTTATAGAAAAGTGGAGGCTCTAACCAAAGGATTAGTTTAGAAAGAGGAAGATATAAGCATATTTAGAAATAAAGGGATGAAGATAAATTGCCATTGCTACCAATAGAGAAAATAATTATAGCACTGAACCTCAAAGGATGTGGCATAGAATACTTTTTGGAATATATATATAGTCTCTTCTTCAAAAAGAGGAAAAGCCTCACAATCATAAAAAGAAGTATAAGTTATATTCAGAATCACCTACTTACTAAGGCAGGATAGACACTTATTCATTTCAGAAAGAAATGGGTCAAAATTATCAGTACAAACATATTGTAGCATGTAAGTTTATTACATTTCTGACTCCAGTGACATAAATTATAGGAATTACAAATTTCTAAGAATGTATTAAAATATGTATTCAAATATGTATCATAGATATTGGCAATCTATGATATTTGCCTTACTGATTACATAGAACGTTTAGGACAGTAAAAGCAGAACAAGATAAAAACTAGCAATGCATAAGAAAGAAATTATAAGACTGTCTCATATTTTCCTGCATTCTAATTACGTAAATATCCACTAATCAATAGAAACATAAATAATTTTTTATCAGGTAAAATGGTGACCCATGTCCATTTCTCTTATACCTATTAATGGGGTCAGGGCACAATCTTAAGAATATTGGAATCAGTCTCAACTTTTACTATTGAAAATAGAAAGAATAGGCTGGGCATGGTGGCATACACTTGTAATCCCAGCTACTTGGGAGGCCAAGGAGGGATAATTGCTGGAGCCCAGGAGTTTGAGGCACAGGGACCTGTGATTGTGCCACTGCAACTCCAGCCTGGGTGGTGACAGAGTACAACCCTGTCTCAAAAATAAAGAAAGAAAGAAAGAAAGAAAGAAAGAAAGAAAGAAAGAAAGAAAGAAAGAAAGAAAGAAAGAAAGAAAGAAAGAAAAAAAAGATAAAAAGAAAAAGAAACAAATAGATTACATATAATGTAGAATACTTTAAAAATGAGAACTTTATTGTAATAAAATTAGCAATTCAAAATGCAGTGCTATTCATACTAAGATTTTGTCTCCATGATGGAAGACTTCTGTGTAAAATGTAAAAACAAAACAAAACAAAACAAATCAATGAGTAGTCATTGTAGTGGCCATGGCCACTACTACATGGCCATGGCCATTAACTATTGAAATAGTTCAATGCTTAGGCTGAGCGTGGTGGCTCACACCTGTAATCCCAGCACTGTTGGAGGCCAAGGTGGGTGGATCACAAGGTCAGGAGATCAACACCATCCTGGCTAACACCGTGAAACTTCATCTTTACTAAAAATACAAAAAATTATCTGGGCATGGTTGCACACTCCAGCTACGCAGGAGGCTGAGGCAGGAGAATCGTTTGAACCCAGGAGGCAGAGGTTGCAGTGAGCCTAGATCATGCCATTGCACTCCAGGCTGGGTGACACAGTGAGACTCCATCTTGAAAAATAAATAAATATATGAAACAGTTCCATGTTTAACTGAAAATATACAGTTCATGCAAATTAACTACACCAATGTCTTTCATTTTTATAACAAAAAATCTTCTCTCCTGCAAGCTGTATGATTGATTCACAGCTTCTGCCAAACAGCAGTGAGTTCACAGCCTCAGGTCCTTTTCCTGAGTTACCTTATCTCTTACATTGGAGTGTGTATTCTTTGTTTTATCTGAGGTTATATTTTCAAGTTAAGAGTTTTCCTTTCGAAAACACATGGCAAGATGCCAGACAAGTAACTCAAGTGGTTTTTGGATGGCTGGAGTAATTTTAGTGTTTTGAAGTTTCTGAGTTTTCTATATGGGCTTCTCTGATTTTTATAATAAAACAATTTCACTAAAATGTGATAATATTTCTTAAAATTAGCAGGTAGCATCGTTCATTGAGTCAAAGAATGAAATCCTGAACTTATTTAATGAAATTAGTACAAAATACACCAAATAAATAAATACAATGTATATACCTATAATGGCATTTAAATATTCATCTTTTCAAACTATTTTCTGACCCAACATAGATTAACTCCCATATAAAATTATGGGCATGAAGACAATATGGCGATCATAAGATTGCTTGGGATCTTCAATGACCAAAATCTTTCTGTCTTTTTCTTTGAATTCTGATTCAAAGATCACTCAGGAATAACTTGACAATTTTTCAGTGGTATAAGGTTTCAGGAGGATTCTATACTTTGACGCTGTAGTAAAACATCAGCTATGCAAGTGCTCCTAGCTGGGATGCTGTTAGGATGACATGTTGACCTTATCATCCAGAATCATAAGAGTTCCCAACTCTGGCATCCATTAACTGATGGAAGTCTCATTGTGGCTACAGAAGCAATTGATTAGACTGTCTCATCTCCCTTTAGCTCTGAAATCTTGAAAATATATCTGACCTGTTCAGCTAGGCCTCTGTCCCCAGTGCCCTTTCTGATCTTAGCTAGAAAGAATTTAAGATGTTTGGTTCAACTTTATGAAAATTACTGTGAAATAACCCTCACTATTGGTCATTTATTTCTTGAGAAATGACTGTGTGCCAGAAACTGCTAGGTGCTAGAGGTACAGACATCACTAAGACAAGAATAAGTACAGCATGCTCTGAAAGCATATAGCTAGGGCTCTTGCCCCAGGTTGAGAGGTCAGGGGAGAATTCATCACTAAGGCAGTGCCATATGAGATGGGATGAAAATAATAAGAGAGACTCACTAGGCACAGGGATAGAAGGAAGACAGGAATCTAGCGCCGCCATCCCCCCACCAGCGCCCAAAAAAAGCACTACGTGAAATAACCCTAAGGCAGGAAGAAAAAGAACCCATTCCAAAAATAAGAAGCAGGTGAGGGGACAAATCAGCCCCCAGAGATAACACTCTATTAGAAATTAGAAAGCACTTTAGGGATATAAGCATAGTATAGACATATTTATGCCAATTATTTTTAAAAGATAACTCTGGCTAAAATGTGATAATTTCATTAGATAAAACAAAAGAAGGAGAAGGACCAAAGATGAGGCCACTGTGGTATTCCTGAAGAGATCTCTGCCATTGGGAGACAGATATAAAGAAACTACTATTAAATAGGTCTTCCAGACTGGATCAGTTAGACCTGACGGCCAAAAGACAGGGGCTAAGGGTAAGAGAGTTATCAAGAATGGCTGGGTTTCTCGCCTAGATTTTTCCTTAGTTTATTTGCTAGCTTTTAAGCCTAGGTATAAGCTGCATTAAGTGCTATTTTGGTAATTTTCCCCACACGCCAATCTTTTAGAAGTCAGATGACAGATATCCTCAGGCTGACTGCTTGAATGCTAACTTAGAACTTCAGTCGTTGCCTGTTGGTGGATTTTCAATTGCCTGCCTATTTTAACGCCTTATTTTCAATTTTCTGACATTGAGTGACTGCCTCAACTACTGCATTTATTCTTTTTTCTACCCTCTGTATTTTAGATTCTGTTTGTTTATTTTATACTGCTTCATTAAAAGAAATACCTTTTAAAAATACCTACAATAAAATAAAAAAATAAGAACTAAAGTAAAATCCAAAAACTGAGTGAAAGCTGCGCCAGATTTGTGCAGATCAATAGAGTGTGAAGCTATTTTCATAAAAAGAGTTGCAAGTTTTAAATATTACATTGTGGTGGACAAAGCAAAAAATAAAATATGATTTGTTGCCCAGTTCACATTATCTACAAAAGGAAATATGTCAATTATTGGAGGAAAGCTGTAGATTTCTTGGCACTTAGGAATGACCCATTTCTCTCAAAAAAGAGAGCCTAAAGGATGTTCTGATACAGCTCAACATCCCTGCACTAAATATAAAGCTGACTTTCATATACTGCTTCTTTCTCTTAGTCCTTTTCCACATTGTTATAAAGAACTACCTGTGAGTGGGTAATTTATAAAGAAAAGAGGTTAACTTTACTCACAGTTCCATAGGCTGCACAGGAAGCATGGCTAGGAGGCCTCAGGAACCTCACCGTCACGGTGGAAGATGAAGGGGAAACAAGGCACATCTTACAGGGTGGCAGGAAAGACAGAGAGAGAGAGAGAGAGAGAGAGAGAGTGGGAAAAAACCGCCAAACACCTTTAAACCATCAGTTCTCATGAGAACTCACTCTTTACCATGAGGACGGCATGGAGGAAACCACCCCCATGATCCAATCACCTTCTACCAGGTCCCTCTACATGTGGGGATGACAATTCGAGATGACATTTGGATGAAGACACAAAGCCAAACAATATCATTTTTAAAGTATTTGTTAACATATTAGTATGAAGAGGTAGTGCAGAGTTATTCTAAAAATAATTCTCAGTGCTATCCAAATATATTATTTGATTCAGGAATAAGTTCTAGTTTATAGAAAACATATCTGCATTGAAATGGAGAAAGCTGAATAAAAGGGAGGAACATTTCACTTGGGAAGAATCTAATAAAGTGGGATAGATTTCTTACTATAAGCAATCTTCACCTTCAAGACTCTAACATGCTCACCTAAGGGAGCATTATCTCTGGTATGCACTACCCAATTCTTGGAGTATTGTGTATACTTCAGATATGCTAGAAAGAAAAAAAAATTGAGAAACACTGATACTGGGATATGGGTATAGGCTATGTCTCAAACACCCCTTTTTCCAACACACACACTCACACGTATGCAGACACACACACAAAATCTCTCACTCAGATGGAATTTTGATAAAAATTAGATGAAAGGTCGTTCAAGGTCATATATGTGAAATAGCATTAGTGATGTGATTAAGAGCACTGTCCCTAGACAGAGGTTGTCTAGACGTAATCTTGGGCAAATTACCAAATCTCCCTATAAACCAGTTTTCTCATCATGAAAAGAAAAAATTAAATGTATAAAATACTTAGAAAATTAGCTGGCATGTAATATGTACTATTCATCGTGTGTTGATGTTGTTCTAGTTTTTTTTCTTTTTTTTTTTTTTTTTTTTTTTGAGATGGAGGCTCACTCCATCATCCAGCCTGGGATGCAGTGGCACAGTCTTGGCTCACTGCAACTTCCACCTCCTGTGTTCAAGTAGTTCTTCTGCCTCTGCCTCCTGAGTAGCTGGGACTACAGGTGCATGCCACCACTCCCAGCTAATTTTTATATTTTTAGTAGATATGGGGTTTCACCATATTGCCCAGGCTGGTCTTGAACTCCTGACCTCGTGATCCGCCTGCCTCGGCCACCCAAAGTGCTAGGATTACAGGCGTGAGCCACTGCGCCCAGCCTCATTGTTTGTTTTTAAAACTACAAGAAACCTGGTGGGTAGTGTGGCTCATAACTATAATCCCAGTGCTTTGGGAGGCTGAGACAGGAGGATCACTTGAGGCCAGGAGTTTGACACAAGCCTGGGCAACATAGTGAAACTGTGTCTCTACAAAAATGAAAATAAAAATAAATTAGCCGGGCATTGGTGGTATGCTCCTGTAGTCCTAGCTACTTGGAAAGCTGAGGTGGGAAGATCCCCGGAACCCAGGAGTTTGAGCTATGATGATATCACTGCACCCTATCCTGGGTGACTCTAAAAATAAATAAATAGAAAACATTTTTTAAAATTACAAGAAACCCTTTGTAAGAATTTGAAGGGCCATTTTTTTTCTATACTGTTCATTATTATTATTTTTTTAATTCAGCATACATTTATTACATATCTACTGTGTCAGGTCCCATAGTAGGATACATTAAGGTAACTGTGAGTATGATAGATTTTCAGCTGCCAACACCTAAGCTCCCTAAATATGTTGATGAAAAAAACTATTTAACCTTTAAATATTTTTTTCTCTCTCTCTCATTTGCTTTCTTCTTTTTCTTTCTCTTCATTTTAAAAACTTTTTTCATAACTCTTCAGATAAATACGATACATAAGACATAGTTTAGAAAACTTCCCTAGCCATATTGCTTGAATATACACAACTTTGCAGATTAACTGAAGATATAAAAATGCTAACTGTAGTGAGTGAAAATTTAGGAGCCACATCTAAGAGCCCACCTTTATGTAGAGGTTGACTTTTAAGTACTGAGTTAGTGTCTCCAGATATGGACTTAATCCTAGAGCACATAGCTAAGTCTGTTCATTCATGAAGGAAGTTTCACCTAGTCTATAGTTTGCCCCCATATTACTCTGCCTCATCCTGAAGGAGAATAACATACAACCACTGATAACTTCCGTGGATCCAACAACTATGTATGTGTGTCACAGGGCAAATCTCCAAATCGGGATTCAGCCAGGCAGGCCATTCAGGTTCTTAGCTTCATGCAAGAAGGAATTCAAGAGCAAACAGGCAGAACAAAATGAAAGCAAGTTTGTTAAGAAGTAAAGGAATAGAAGGGTGGCTTCTCCATGAGCACAACAGCCTCAAGGGCTGCTGGTTGGCTATTGTTTTGGTTATTTATTGATCATGTGCTAAACGAGGGGTGGATTATTTATGAGTTTTTCTGGGAAAGGGGTGGAGAGTTCCCGGAACTATGGGATCATCTCGTTTTTAGACCAATGTAAGGTAAACTTCCTGGAGTTGCCATGGCATTTGTAAACTGCTATGGCTACTGTCGAAAGTGTCTTTAACATGCTAATGTATTCTAATTAGTGTATAATACACAGTGAAGATACCAGAAGTTGCTTCCATTGCCATTTTGGTGTTTCTTTGCTCCACACTTTGTTTAACCAGCAGGTTTTTGTTTGTTTGTTTGTTTGTTTCTTTGAGACTGAGTCTCGCTCTGTCACCCAGGCTGGAGTGCAGTGGCGCGGTCTCAGCTCACTGCCAGCTCCGCCTCCCAGGTTCATGCCATTCTCCTGCCTCAGCCTCCCTAGTAACTGGGACTACCAGGTGCCCGCCGCCACACCCGGCTAATTTTTTGTGTTTTTAGTAGAGACTGGGTTTCACCGTGTTAGCCAGGATGGTCTCCATCTCCTGACCTCGTGATCTGCCTGCCTCGGCCTCCCAAAGTGCTGGGATTACAGGCGTGAGCCACTGCACCCTGCCAATCAGCACGGTTTTTGTGACCTGTGACTTGTGAAATAAGTCTGCAGAGTTCCTATTTCAAGTGTATATTCCTGGTAACATTTGAACGTGACCAAAACTAATACTCCGTTTCAATTAACACAAGTCATACACTTAAGTATTCAGAGATTGAAATCAAGGTATGTTATTCAAATGGTCTTATATTGGCATGCATATTCATTAAGCTCTTAAATTAAAATTATATACCATGAATATATGCATATCTGTTATGCATATCCTGAATGCATATTAGGAAGCTAAGATTTAAATATTGTATTTGGATTTTTGGGGGCAGAAAAGCAAATTGTGAACTAACTTTTTTCCTAAAATTGTTTGTGACATTGTTTTCTCCGCTAAAGAAATGAAAATCCAAAAACACTCTGAGACTACATGTCATCATTATTTTTCTTAATCGAAAATATTCATTTTTATGTGAGAATTAAATTGTTAGTAGCTCTTAGGAAAACATTTTTACACACTGAGTATATGAAAAATTTTAGGATACGTAGGTAAACCCTTTAATGGGTTTGAAGAAAACATTCAGTTTATCAAAGGAAAATATTCAAGAAGTTAAAATTAAATTTAAAAAATTAAAAAAACATAAAACTTTCTAAGATACTTATTCTGAAAGACAGCTTAGTAACAAATGCTTTACAAAGTCATCTTTCAATTTTACTCTAAAGTATTTATTAAAATATATTCTTAACATATTAAAGAAACATTGTTGGAATACAATCAGTACCTCATGTAGTTCAATATTTAAAAGTGCTTACAAATGTATATGCAGATCTCCATTTACTTATATCTTTAATACTAATGTAGATGGCAACATGGTAGCTATATGTTTAAACTAATAGGTATCTGATTATAATAACAAAAAATAGAACTTTAGTATAATTTCAGAAGTCAGATATTTTTGAAGAAAGGCAAATTTCATATCAGAGACATGCATATGATTTCCCAACTCAGAAGCAGTCTGCCACAGAGGTAAGAGTTGTTTCTGGACTTGCACAGACTGCTGTGAGTTGCAAATCCTTGATCTCAGTTTTGGGACAAGTTGCATAACTTGCTCCTGCATAAAATACCTAAAAGGTTCAATAATCATTTTGGGGAAACTGACTAAACAATGAACAAACCTAAGAATCAGTTTTCTCATTTTCTCAAGGTACTTGGTAAAGCAGGTAAACATAAAGGTAAATAGTATGGTTGTTTATAATTGTTATTTACATTATTATTGTTTATTAGATATTAAGATTATGGCTTCACATTATTATTTGATGTTATAAATATTTGATGCTATCATAAATATTCGATGCTATCATAAATATTAATTAGAAGTCATAATCTTCATATCTAACAAACAATAATAATATAAATAACAGTTATAAATAACCACAACTCTTGCCAGGTCTTCCAATTGGTTGAGCAATGAAAATAGCTTAACCAAAATTTCTCCCTTTAACACTCATATAAATGCTAAAATAGTGCATTTTTAAAATAAAATAAAATATCAGAGACAGAATTTGAACTCTTTGAAGAATAAGTTTAAAATAACTTGTTCAAATTCTCCTAGAATATTTTAACACTGGTATTCTATTAAAACCTGCTTACTATAAAACTAATGTCAATGAGATCTACATTCATAATATTTATAAACAAATCAGTATTATTTTTAATTATTAGCATTAAAAAACAAAAGAAATTATAAGCAAAATAAACATTCACAAAAAATGTAAAGAAGGAATATGAAAACTCTAATTTCTAATAAATACCTTTAATTACGGTATTAATTATGATACATATACTATGTTTTTCCAGAGTGACATTTTAAAATTAAACTGACTGTATTTTATTTATGTTTTACCTGTAAAAGTATAGTAACACTGTAATGCCAGATAGAGAGAGAGAGAGAGAGAGATAGATAGATGATAGATAATAGATAAAATAGCACTTTGAATACTTCTTGGTTTCAAATTTGCAGAAAATATTGTAGGATGTTTTTCTTTTTTCAAAACTTTATTTTCCTAACAATAAGTACAAAATGTCCACCTTATTATATTCTCTGACATTTTGAGACTTCCAAAATAAATCAGTTATTTTAATTTAAAAATGTTCTAAATGTTACAAAATATTGTTCACATATATGCAATTACCTGTGTTTTCACATTTGTTCAAACAGATTTGTATTAATTTGTAAATTGTTTTTAGCAAACTAAAGATACTCCTCAATTTTTTTGATTTTCTAAATTAGCAATTGTCTCCTGGCAAACTGTAAACTGTTTCAAGCATGTCACTTTCTGCTCAGTTACAGAGATATCTTTGTAAAGAGCATAATTTCTTAGAATGTGGAGATTAACACATGTGAGAGTCACTCAGATAGTTATTATTTTATTTAAATGTAACTTCTCCATAGTTACATCATAATGTAGCCTCCATTCATCTGCTTAATAGTCTTAATATAATGTAATCTCAAGGTAACCGCTAACCTAAGAGCAACCTCTGCTGGCAAACAGAGGTTGAGCTGCCAGCAGTTTTACAGTAGTTTTACAATGCTTTTTCACCATGCCAGATTAACAAGTATATTTTGGAGAGGATTTTAACATTTTAATTTTATACAGCAGTGTGAAAAATTGTATAGTTTCAATTTAAAATTTAAAATGAAGGTAACCATAAGTGTTTTTAATGTTAAGCAAATATCAAAAATTCTATGTTAAAAGCTTGATTTTCAATTCTCAGCATTGGAGTTTGAGGGTCACATATAAATGGGGATAAGATCTCAGATTTCACAGAACTCTTCAGAATATTGAATAAGAAAATGTTATATCAAAAAGTTTACTATAAAATACAAAGTACTATATAAAAAGTACATTCTAAATTTTAAAGATGATTTCAATATAATGAACAAAATAGACATGATTAATACATTTTTTCTAGGTAAATATAATTGTAAATGAGAGGTCATATAGAAGGGAGAGGAAAATACTTTTTTTTTAGAAGCATATAGATGAAATGTTACCTAGATACAACTTTCAAACATTACATCTATTAAATATACACTCACTCTTCCTGTGTTTATGTTACTAAAGCACACAGAGTTGAACCATAAAATGTGAGTTGCATACTAGTCCATAATCACTCAGTAAATATACGTAATTGCCTTGTCTTTTGGGTTAGGTGCTACGGAGGAATTTCATGTAAAGGCATACACATCTACCATGATAAAATTAGATCCACAAAAATAACACACTTGAACAATACTGAATAACTCAGATCCACAAACACTGTGTGATCATTTAACTATATAGCCTATATCCATTTGACTGCTGTATTTATTTTGTATAGAATAATCCCTCTACACTTCATCAGGACTTCTTCATATGGTTTAGAAAACAGGTAATATTTTATGTCCAGTAGTTTTTCAGTACAGAGCCACTTATATAACAGAACACTCTATAATCTGACTCATACTTTCCAAATGTATTTCCTGCATGAATTTGTCATTCACGTTTATCTAGTCTACCAATTTTTTGGACAAACCTTAGCATTTTCTTCTTAATAGTAATAGTAGCTAACATGAAAGCCTAGTGCAATAGTTCTCAAAGTGTGGTCAAGATTCCTGGAAGTACTGAAACACATCCATGGGGTTTGTGAGGTCAAAACTATTTTTGTAATGCTAAAATGTAGTTTTCAATTTTCATAGTGTTGACTTTTGCACTCAATGTGCAAAAACAGTGATGGAGAAAACTGGTGGTCGCTGGGCACAAATCAAGGAAGTTGTACCATACCGTACTATTAGTCACTGTATTCTTCACCATCACACACTCATAGTTAAAAAAAAAAAAAAAAGCCAGATTCAAATTCACATAAGGATGGCCATGAAGCATTAAACATTGTACTAAATAACATCTGTTGAGTATGTCCTTTTTACTTTTCTATGTGATCAGATGGTAAGTGTGTATAAGTGCTTCTGCTGCCCACTAAAGTATAATGATCATCATGAGAAGCAGCAGTTATTTAATTATGTGATTTTAGAGTTGAACTAGTTGCTTTTGCTTTTTACATGGAAAATCATTTTTACTTGAAAGAACAATTGACGGACTAACTACAATTATTCAGGGGATATTTGGCAGAAATGCTTTTAAAAATGAACAAAGTAAGCTTACACTTCAAAGAAAACAACTGACAGTGTTGTTAATAAAATTCAAGATTTCAGGCAAAAATAAGTATAGAAAACTTACATCTGTCATCATAAGCTTAAGATCTTTCTAATAATTCATGACTTCTCTAAGGCAGTTGTTGGTGACAATAAATGTGATTTTCTGATGTTGCACAATAAAATGTGTTTAACATTTGAAGATTGGGATAAATCAATTAATCAGCATTTTTCAAATAATCCTTATGTGATGATATAAAGTTACGCAAAGAATATGATACATCACTGGATTTCAAGAGTTCAAAAAGTTCATTGACATGATTTCAGATTTTACCTTGCAGTTAAACATTAAGAAACTATCATATGCCAAGTTTTGGTGTAGCATCAAAAGAGAATAGCCAGAATTACATAAAAAGCTTTTGAAAATATCCATTCCTTTTCCAACTACGTATCTGTGTGAGGCCAGATTTTCTTTATATAGGTCTGCAAAAACAGCATTTCGTACCAGATTGCATGCAGAAGCAGATAGCATAATTTAGCTCTGTTTTATTAAGTCAAAGAGTACAGAGACCTGCAAAAATGTAAAACAATGCTATTTTCACCAATTAATATTTTTGTTTGTGAAACATAATCCCTTTTTCCTAAAAAAAAAAATTACTTAGTTTAGCTTGAAATGAGTTTGTTATTGTAAATTTAAATTAATAAAGAAATATTTTTAAATTATTATATTGTAAGTATTGATAACTATAATCTACATAAATCCTTCAGGGTGTACAATAATTTTTAAGTTATAAATGCTACCTAAAACCCCCAATTTTAGAACTATTGGTCTAATATGTGCTAGATATTAGTCTAATAAGTCTGCAGATACTGTTTAATTCTCAAAGCAACCTTGTGAATGAATAATACTATTTTTATGCTCTATAGATAACATGGAGGCATAGTAATTTGTCAGAGGTCTTATAGCTAAAACGGAGTAAAGACAGGATCTGAATGCTAGTTCCCATGCTTTTTAACACTTCCTGACTCCATGGTTTTCGTAATGTTTCCCATAAAAGGCCTACCTTATGGTCTAAGTACTCCATTGAACAACACTGTACCACAAATTGTAAAGTAATAAAACAGAACGCCTGAATTTGACTCCCAAGTTTACTCTGAAATTCCTTGAGGATCAGTAGCTTAAAAATGAGGAAATTAATGATGTTCTTGTGGCATGGTTCTTGCAACAAGGAAATTAAATAATACATATAAAATGTTTGCATTAACTGTATAGCATGCAAAAATTATTATTAATCCCTTTGCTTTATGTACCATTTGCAGGCATTCCTCTCCACAGTCTTCTTAACTATCACTTTCCTCTCTGTTTCTTCTCTTTCTAAAGAATTACAGCACTTTTTTAGTGCACTCATTTACAACTCACTTTTCTTTTATGTGTGTCTCTTACTCTCTACTTAAATTACAGGCTCTGCTGGGCAGGGAACCTCTTATATCTAAGTGCATCCTCAGTTCCTTACCTCCAGCCCAATCTCCAGTAAGTTCCCAACAGACATTTTCATATGAAGTCTCAATCTATTGCTTAGGTTTAGGATTAGCACACACCAGGTCTTACTGATCTGGCCTAGCTTTTATTCAAGGAAGAAAGTCAGTGAGGATCTTCTGAGTTAAATAAAAGCCAAAGGTGAGTGATTTTAGAAAGGTGTCTATCTATCTGGATAAATTAAGGAAGACAAAATAAAGCCACAGTAAAAAGAAATGTGTTTATGAGTTATGCTTATAATGATATATCATGAAAACCTATCAATATGTACATTTTCCTGTTTTGACTCTTAGGCCCTTATTTATAGAGGCTGTAATTATTTTATGCATTGCCTTTGAGGTATGCAAACCTTGATGATCTGTCACCCAGACTGGAGTGCAGTGGCACAATCTTGGCTCACTGCAACATCCACCTCCTGGTTTCAAGTAATTCTCCTGCTTCAGCTTCTTGAGTAGCTGGGATTACAGGAGCCAGCCACCACGCCCAGCTAATTTTTGTATTTTTATTAGAAATGAGTTTTCACCATGTTGGCCAGGTTGGTCTTGACCTCCTGACCTCAGGTGATCCACCTGCCAAAAGTGTTGAGATTACAGGCGTGAGCCACCAGGCCCGGCCACCCTTCCAATAAATTAAAAATGTTATTTCGATGTATTTGAAATAATCACCTTTTTTTCCTTACTTCACATTCTTTCACAAATCTTTACCTTTAAGTATCATCAGATCTCTTTCACTGGAACATTTAATTGTTCATCTTCAGTTCACTGATGCATCAGAGCGTCATTTCTGATAAAATAGCAGTTCACTTACTGTATCAAAATAAAATTATTGTGCAGTAATTTAATAACATAGCTCTTCCTTTTATGAGCTCTGAAAATATCTCATTAAGAGTTTCACAAATTACCACAATAACTTATGCTGACATGCTCATTTATTCTAATTTATGAATAAATCTGGTTGACAAGCCTGAGGAAATATTGCAGGGAATTCCTGGCCTCTGATATATGTCAGGCATCATTAAAGAATCTTAAAATGGGGATTATTTGAGCACAACCACTTGACTATAAAAGCAAAATATTAGATTCCATCAAAGTTTCCACCAAAAAATGTACTTGTCATCTGACACTTGTCCACGTTACAATGTGAAGATGTTCTTACTTCCCACTCATCAAGAATCACAGTGATCTCCTCCATCTGCCAAATGCTTCATAACAAAAAACAGTCCTGTATTGTGGCATTTTTCTGTCTTTAGAATAGTATTATGTGATTTGTTTTACTTTTTAATTATGATAGGCCACTCTCAATGATTATCTTTTCAGAAAAGAAAAAATTAAATGTAGAAAATTATTTGGAGATTGAGTCCAACACATTTTATAAAAAATAAGTAGAAATTAATATTGTTGTGAAAGTGAATAATAGACAAAAAGTTGTACTTCAATTTTTACTTTAATTGCCTAAGCAAATGAAGGTGAATGTTTAAAATATAATACGGGGTATATATTTTTATTGAATTAAATATCTATGAAAGGAATATTAATTAAATACTTAACAAAAACTAATAAAAAGCTAATAAAATAATTTGTCTTTTAAGAGATTATGGTCCAATACATGTTGACTACATTGAAATTATTATTCACATATTAATTGGGTGATTAATATTCACAAATCACCCAAATTGTTTCCACATTTTAGTAGATCTCTTCCTTTTAAAATGTATTTTTATTTTCTCCTATATAAATTTGTTTCAGAATTACAAAAGAGCAGTGTGCATGATTAGCATGTCTACAGTAACATTCTCTATTTTTTTCCAGCTTCAAACACATTTTATATATTTATGGTGTAAAAAAGATTGTCTCTGATGTGGGTCCTATGTTATAGTATGCTATGTAATATACAAAAGTGCTTTGGCCATTTTTAGATTCAAGTATTTAAAACTTATGAATCAAAATATATTATTCAGTTTCTTTGTCTGTCCAGTGGCCTTCATTACATAGTTAAACTATTAAATATAACATATTATAAACATTAAAATAATATTGAAAATATATTATTTTTTCAGACAGGGTCTCATTCTTTCTTACTGAAGAACTTCCGTTAACAACATAGTTAAGTACGGTTCTTAAGTATCCCTCCTATCTCATCTCTGACTATGCTCATCTATCTTTACCATATTCTTGTCACACTGTACCTCTTTCCAGTTCTCCAAATAGTAAGCTCATTCCTACTGCTTGTACCTCAGCATATGCTGTTTCCTCTATCTGAAACTCTCTTCTCCCAGATCTTCAGAGGTAAAGCTTTCTCGTCATTCAGGTCTCAGCTTAAGAGTCATATCCTCAGATATGCTTTTGCTGAACATCTTCCTAGATATAGACCAAATATGAAATCTCTTTTTATTACATTTTTCTGTTTTCTATCACAACCTGGAATAAACTTATTTTTCCACTTATTTTTTTTAATCTCCTTCTCTCCCAAAAAAAAAAGAAAAGAAAAGCAACAACATGAAAACATGACCTTTGTTTCCTTCATCAGAGTTACATCACTCAATATAGTACCTGACCTCTGGAATGTCTTCATTATTGGATAAATGAATGAATTAATAAATAAATGATTATATAATCCGGATATCTAAAAAAATTCTAGAACAAAAGGCAGATAACAAAACAAAACATATTTTAAAACATGTTAAATGCTGTAAAAAATATTTTCTAACGGCCATAGAAACATTGAGAAGGAAACAATTTTCTGCAAGTGGAAACTTGGAGAAGCCTCACAAACGCATTAAATACATGAGTTGCACCTTATTACTAGGAAGATTGTATAATTTTTCAGTCATACCAAGATGCATCTAAAAGCAATAGGAGGAAAACAAACATAAACTGGAAAATAACAATTTGGGGTGGGGGCAGTGTGGAAGAGAGCAGAGAAGTTGAAAAGGAGATAATTTCGGCACAGCAGAGCATAATACAATTTATAAAATGTGAACACAGAAATATAGATTTTATCCTAGAGGCAGTAGGTTCTATTAAAACATGCGAATGGCAAGGTGACATTTAGAGTTTTAAGATGGAGCGTAAACATTTAATGTTTTGTAAAACTTCCCTAAGTTCCCAAAAGCAAGAGTGGAAAGAATGTAACAGAGTAGGAAAGCAGGGAAAGACTTGAGGAATGAGATGTTAAGCATGTGCTTGTGAAGTTACCTTTCTTCACAAGAAAACTGGCCGCACAGGTCATCTGGTCTTCCCCTACATTCAAGGGTCTGCAGACTGCATGCAAATACAAATGGGTTAAAACAAAGACTTGAAAAATTCTAAGGGATGCAGGGAGTAAAGGAGAGAGAATACAAAAAGAAAGTCTTCAGGTTCAAATGAGATAATACCTAAGACAACGTTTTTAAAAGAAATAGCAAAGGAAAAATTATTCTGAAAAGACAGAGAACACGTAGAAAGCCAGACTGCTCTAACTTGTTTTAGAACCTCTGGTGACAGATTGATGCATGCACTGATACATAAATACTCAATATGGTTTTATAGAACTATGAGTTTATATAATTTCTTTGCCTTTATCCAGAATGAAAGAAGACAACAAAGTAAATAAGCAAAAGCAAATGTAAATTCTCTATATTTTTAGTTCCATCAATGCAACATATGCAAATCTGACTTGTGAACTTGTGGATATAATGTTCTATTTTAAACATATTTTACCAAAAATTTTACTGGAATTGGTGAAGAAGAGTCATTAACAAAGAATATTTTCTTGTTAAGATTCAGGATAATTAAGCCATATAAGGGTAAAACAAAAATAAATAATGATCACGTTGGACCCTGTGCATTAGCTGGGGAAGCAGGACTCTTTATTATTGTCTTTCACACTCCTAAGGAATGGTAGCCTCTTTACAAGCAGAGTATAAAGTGATCCTCTCTCCTTCTTTTAAAATGCAGAGCTGTTCTGTTCTGCTCAAACAACTTTTGCAATAATGGCTTTACCAGTGAAAGTGAGGCATAATTCATCTAATTGAAACTTGGAATGCTATAGATAGGCAGAAAGTAATTACCTGTGATACAAACTGGCCAGGTTCCTGGGAATAACATCCATATCTTTATGAGAAATGCTATGAAATTATTCGAGACCATGAACATCAGGCCATCCATTTACATCTTATCTGCACTTCTCAGAGTTCTACAGGATGCATAAACAGGAGTAGAGTAAATACGAACAGCAAGGTAATCCTCCCATTATATTAAGCACCATTGAAATCCTACTGTGTCTAGTTTCACACTCCAGAACTTAAGAAGAAGGAAGTGAGCTCAGAACAGAATAAAAGAAATAAATGAAAGGTTAAAAAATAGGCAAATTCTAAGAAGGGTTAAAAGAACTTATATCATTTAGACTTGAGAAGGACTCTTGAAAGGGACATTATTAATAGTCTTCAATGAAGAGTTGTTCCACAGATTGTGGTGACCAGCTATTTCCCATTTTCATTGAAAACATAACAGAGAAAAATGAATTTTAATTGTTAAAACAGGGAGGGAAGAAAGAAGCTTTTGATAATGGAAAAGGCTGTTCAACACTAAGTGGGTTCCAAAGGATTTCAGAATATTGCAGTTATGGAAATCTTTTAAAAATAGACTTAACTACATGAGGTTTGCTGGTCAAGAGAAGGACAAGATGACCTATTAAGATGATTTCCATGACTGCAATTCAAAGACTCTATTACAAAGGAGGGCAGGATATCCATTAATCACTAAATAATAACTTCTCTTTTTGAAGTCATTTATTTAATTTGATTGTATAAAGGTTTTCATTATGTGAGAATGAGGGAAACAGTGCATTCTTCATTTCTATTTCACGAAACATACCCATGTAAAAGGTCATTTTATGTTGTCCTTCTCTTGACCTCAAGGCCTCATATATTTAAAAGTCTGTTTTTAAAAGTTTTCCACAATTGTAAACTTTTAAAATCCCTTAAACCCATTGAGTGTTGAACACTCTTATCCATTATCAAAAGCTTTGATTTCATGTGAAATGAAATCTCCAACATTATTTAGCAGAAATAAGCAAGGGAAAACTTTACATAGCTACTAACTTAACCCACCTCCAGCAGTGTGGGAAAGTTTTGGACTGAAAATATAGAGTAAGGCTTCTCAACTTTAGCCTGCATATAAATCACTAAAAGTTGTGTTAAAAATGCAGATCCAGGCTGGGCTTGGTGGCTCACGCCTGTAATCCCAGGACTTTGAGAGGCCGAGGCGGGCGGATCATGAGGTCAGGAGATCGAGACCATCCTGGCTAACACGGTGAAATCCCGTCTCCACTAAAAATACAAAAAATTAGCCAGGCGTGGTGGCGGGCGCCTGTAGTCCCAGGTACTCGGGAGGCTGAGGCAGGAGAATGGCGTGAGCCCAGGAGGCGGAGCTTGCAGTGAGTCGAGATAGCGCCACTTTACTCCAGCCTGGGCGACAGAGCAAAACTCCTTCCCCCCATCCAAAATAATAATAATAATAATAATAATAATAAATAATTCACATTCGTGGATCAAGCCCTAAGAGATTCTGATTCAGTTGGTCTGAAGTAGATCCAATAATCTGTATTTTCAGCAACATGCCACAGTGCAGATTAAGGACAATAATATCAGAAACAATGATCTAGAAACTTTAGTTCTGGGCCACATGTATATTTACTCAATATTTTTGTTCTAATACATCATATAGATAGGTAGATAGACATAATTAAACTATTCTATGAATATGAAGTCATAAAATCATCACAGAAAAATTGTTTATAAACAAAATTGTTCCTAAACCTCTTTTAAATGACTCCTAAAATACAGTAGAATATTGTGGCATATGAAAACTTGTATAGTGATGTAAACACAACGGATGGCTTAAGAATTATTTTGATATACCAAAGTACTAAAAGCAATTTTTTAAAAAAGCATTAGAATTCTGAGATTGCATCAAGCTTAAAAGCTTCTGCATCCCACAAGAAACAATTAGCAGAGTGAAAAGACAACCTATGACTTGTGGAATGAGAGAAAATATTGGAAAACCATACATGTGGCTAGGTGCCGTGGCTCAGGCCTGTAATCCCAGGACTTAGGAAGCTGAGGTGGGCAGATCACTTGAGCTCACTAGTTCAAGACCAGCCTGAGCAATATGGCGAAATCCCCTTCTCTACAAAAAAATACAAAAATTAGCTGGGCGTGGTGGCATGCACCTGAAGTCCCAGCTGCTGGAAAGACTGAGATGACAGGATGACTTGAGCCTGGGAGGCAGAAGTTGTAGTGAACCCAGGTGGCGCCTCTGGACTCCAGACTAAGTGACAGAGACAGAACCTTCCCAAAATAAATAAATAAATAGAAAAGAAAAGAAAACCATACATCTGTTAAGAGGTTTGCTATAGTCTGAATGCTTGCATCACCTTCAAATTCATATGTTGAAACTTCATCCCCAGTTCGATGGTATTAAGACTTGGGGCCTTTGAAAATTGATTAGGTCATGAGGACTCCGCCATCATGAATGAGATCAGTGCCCTTATGAAAGAGGTACTAGGGAGCTTGATTGTCCCTTTGCCTTTCCACTGCATGAGCATACAACTAAAAGCCGCCATGTATGAGGAATGAACCTACACCAGACACTGAATCTGCTGGTGTCTTGCTCTTAAACTTTCCAGCCACAAGAACTTCAGAAATACATTCCCATTTACAAATTACCTAGTCTAATGTATTTTGTTATGGCGGCCTAAACTAAGACAGTGTTAATATCTTGCATACACTGTAAGGAATTCAAACAACTCAATAGCAAAAAAAAAAAAAAAAAAAAAAAAAAAAAAAAAAAAAAAAAAAAAACAAAAAAACAAAAAAACCACATATTTTTAAATGGGAAAACAGTTTCAATAAACATTTATCAAAAGAAAACATAGAAATGACCAATAGATACATGCAAACATGTTCGACATCACTAATTATCAAGGCAATGCACATCAAAAGCACAAGAAGATATCATCTCACACCTGTTAGGATGGCTATTCTCAAAAGATAAAAGATAAGTGTTGGTAAGGATGTATAGAAAAGTGAACATTTGTACACTGTTGATAGAAATGTAAATAGATACAGCTGTTACACAAAACAGTATGGAAGTTCCTCAAAAACTTAAAAAGAGAATTACCATGTATCTAGCAATTCCACTTCTGGGTATATTTTCAAAGGAAATAAACTCAGTGTATTGAAGAGATAGCTACACTCTCACTTTCATTGTGGCATTTTTCACAATAGTCAAGATATGGAAACAATTTAAGTGTCTATTGACAATATATAGATGAATAAAGAAAATGTGTGTGTGTGTGTGTGTGTGTGTACAAATATGTATATATACACACATTCACACAAATTTTCTTCATTCATATGTTGTGTATGTGCATATGTATGCAAATATATACAGAGAGAGAGAGAAAGAGTGAGTAATGCACTATACACATATTACCACATAAGGATGTTTTGGTCACCAGTGAACCACATGTATGACAGTGGTCCCACAAAATTTTAATACCATACTTTTACTATACCTTTTATATATTTAGATATGTTTATATACACAAATACTTACACTTGTGTTACAATTGCCCACAGTATGCAGCACAGTAACATGCTGTACAAGTTTGTAGCATAGGAGCAATGGGCTATACCGTATACCCTAGATATGTAGTAAGCTATATCATCTAGGATGTGTAGGTACACTCTGATGTGCACATAAGGATGAAATCACCAAATGATGCATTTCTCAGAATGTACCCCTATTTCTAACTTATATGTACATATATACTATGTATAAACAGGCCACAGATATGTACACACGTCACACACATGTGCACACATTACACATATGCATGTATATCACCTATATTACTATATGTACATACAATACATATATATTAAAAATATATTACACACATATAATGGAATATTTTTCAGCCTTAAAAAAGAAGGAAATCCTACCATTTGCGACAGTATAGATGAAACTGGAGAGCATTATGCTACGTAAAAAGGTCACACATAAGAAGATGAATGCTACATGATCTCACTTACATATGAAATATAAAAAAAGCTAAACACATAAAAGTAGAGAGTAGAATGGTGGTAGCAAGAGGCTAGGAATGGAAAGAAATGGGGAGATATTGGTCAAAGGATACAAAGTTTAAGTTATGCAAGATGAATAAGCTCTAGTGATCTAATGTACACCATGGTGACTATAAAAAACAATACTTTATTGTATATTTTAAATGTGCTAATCTTAAGTATCTTACCACACACACAAAATAATGGTAACTGAGAGATGATGGATATATTAACTAGCTTAATTCTTGGAAGAAAGTTACACATATATAAAATATCATGTTGTACATTTTAAATTTATATTATTTTTATTTGTCAATTATATTTCAACAAAACCAGGAGTAAAAAAGGATTAGTATTCACACTATACTGCCATTAAATGAATTTGTAAATTTCTAACTATGAAAGTGGAATTGGTGGATAATTCTAAAATGACTATACTTGCCAACAGAGTTTAATATTAATCCTATGTAACTGATCATGTTCATAGTTTCAAATATGTTTATATTAAATGCAATAATAATGTGGTAACACCTGAAACAGGGTCTGTTGCTTTGAAGATGCTCAATATGTTTTTTTCTAAATTTGAAAACAAAACCTAATTATAATGACTAACAGTTTCTATTTTGTTTTGTTTTGTAAATGCTGTGGATAACTTGATGACTAGGTTCAAAATTCTCCATCATTGCCTTCTCATCAAAATCTCATGTCACCGAGCATCCCTTTAATGCAGTCAAGGACTGGTCTTATAATGTATTAGGCTCTCATTACAGAGTTAGATTATAAAAGCAACTATTGATGAATTAGATACTTATTTGATGTGATTTGCCTGTAATGACATTTGACCATTTTCCACTCTGGGTCTCAGTGTTCTCAATTAGAGGGTTTGAACTATATGGACTCAAAATTTTGTTGTCAGCTTTAAATTTCTATGATTTGACACAACTTTTATGCTCAAAATTTTGTTGCCAGCTTTAAATTTCTATGATTTGACACAATTTTTATATTCTTTTATGTTTTCTCCCAAGTTACAAACACCAGGTGACTACTTCCAGTGCCCAATCAGACAATTCGTTTTTTCATTCTGAACCACACTTCAAAAGGCAGTATGGAAAAGTGGTTAAGGTCATAGTTATTAAAATAATTAATACCTGGATATTCAAACTGACAATACAATTTGTTAACTCTATGATTTTGTGAGTAGTTATTCAGTCTTCTCAAAGTTATTTTTCTCAATTTAAAGGGGTAAAATATTGCCTCCTTCTCACAGGTGTTGAAAAAATCAACCATTATAAAGAATTTATGATGCCTGTATTATAGTAAACACTCACTGATTGACAGATGTTAGTTTAATTATTTTATCTTAAAATTGTCATTGCTGCCTCTCCTGAAACTGACTTCTTCATAATTTTTGTTTATATGAGAATCAAAAACACCTCAGAACAAAATCATGAATATCTCTGTAAAATTTGAATGCCAGCAATTCATTAGTTAGGATCCTGTTTATGCTTGTTAACAATAAAGACTGTTGGATTAAATGGAAGTCTTTCTACTATTAAGAGAAATTACACTTGTATTTTCCAAATATTTGAATTGCATACACCACATTTTTCCCATAGAAAGCAGGTTTTTAAAAAGCATTCATGTTTGTATCTCTTTTAAAGTAATTTTAAGTAAGAAATAAATTTGCTAATAGCCTGATCATGACCTTTTGTTAGCCCTATTCTAATAAAATAGATTTGATTATTTACATTAATAGTAACAAAATAATATTACATGAATTATGAAAAAATTCAAACATAAAAACAGTGCAAGCCAGTGGTATTATATTTTTCATCTTAGGTTCATCAATTAATAACTTTTTAAATATAAAATTTATTACAAAAAACTTCCCCCAAGAGTGTAGCACAAAATATTCTTGTAAGTTAGTTAAAAGTTTAAAGATTGCTTTTCTAGCAAAAAAAATTTGAAAAATCAGAATTATATGATGGAAATTTCTGTTCCAATATCCACAGATTCACTATTAGTTACAGAAATAATACATCAAATTAAAGACTCGTCAACAATAAATCTTAAAAACCTGTAAATTTTGTCTATGACTTTTAAAATTTTTACGTTTTGTGGTTAAATAGTAGATTCATATATTTATGGGGATACATAAGATATTTTGGCACAGGCATAAAAGACATAATTACTACATCATGAAAATTTGGGCATCCATCCCCTCTAGCATTTATCTTTGTGTAACAAGCAACTCATTTATATTATTTTAGTCATATCATCTGTCAATCCCACTGCTTGGTATATATACCCAAAAGAAAGGGAACGAGTATATCAAAGAGATATCTGCACTCCCACGTTTGCTGAAGCACCGTTCACAACAGCCAAGATTT
The DNA here is from genome assembly GCF_024542745.1 of Macaca thibetana thibetana. Taxonomy (NCBI): domain Eukaryota; kingdom Metazoa; phylum Chordata; class Mammalia; order Primates; family Cercopithecidae; genus Macaca; species Macaca thibetana. Next base: position 68,494,200 of record NC_065579.1, on the reverse strand, counting down.
AGAAGCAACTTAAGTGTCCCATTAATCGATGAATGGATAAAGAATATGTTGTACTTATACACAATTGAATACTATAAAAAAGAATGAGATTCTGTCATTTGCAATGACATGGATGGAAGTGGAGGTCATTATGTTAAGTCAAGGAACTTGTAACTTTTAAGCATAAGCCAGCAACTAGCATAACTTTCTTTCTAAAGGCATTTACATTAAAAAAAAGTTTAGATAAAGATTAACCTCAATTTTTTTCTTTGCAAAATATAGCCATTTCTAATAGGGAGACGCATAATAGGAAATTCTCAACTTACCTTTCCCTCACCACTCCAGTTCAGGTTTAGAAATGTCCTTATAAGCAGGTATCTACAATTGATGATTTAGAAGAAATAATCAACTAAGTCCCAAAATTTGGAAGCCTTGAACTACAAGAGATTTTAATGGTCTGGAGAATTTATGGTTTCTTAGGTTAGTAACTTCATGCCAAAACTATTTCAAATATAAAGGGAAACAAATTCCTTTGCTTATTATAATAAACTACCCACACAATTTACACTTATTCATCTCTTTAATTATATACAAAAATATATGTATATGGTATGTGTTTTATATATATGTATATTCTTCCTCTATTTTGTGCCAACTGCTTGAAAATGTATACTACAAATATCTGTTTTAATTTCTTAAAACAGATTTTTATCATCCTTCTTACATTTTCTGTTAATGTAGATTTAAATTATTATTACTAACTCTAATAATATGAATGCATTATATTGATAGTGCTAATAGAATATAGACATGAAAATAGTATTCTCATTATATTCATGAATATAATGTATATCATTTTCTAACATTTGAAGAGTATCATTTAATATCTCCTTTTTTTTCTTTTTTGATATGGAGTCTTACTCTGTCACCAGGCTGGAGTGCAATGGTGCAAACTCAGCTCACTGCAACCTCCACCTCTCCAGTTGAAGTGATTCCCCTGTCTCAGCTTCCCGAGTAGCTAGGACTACAGGTGCGCACCACCACACCCAGCTAATTTTTTGTATTTTGGTAGAGATGGGGTTTACCACGTTGGCCAGGATGGTCTCGATCTCCTGACCTCATGATCCACCTGCCTTGGCCTCCCAAAGTGCTGGGATTACAGGTGTGAGCCACCATGCCCGGCCAATATATACATTTTAATTAAAGAGATTTATGACTGTATATGGATTATATCAGAACATTTATGTTTTCATTCTATTGTCTAAATTTTGTCTGTGACATTATTTTGGTGGGTTACAATTCTTTGTATAACATATTAATATCTCAATTATAAAACACCTTATGACCCTTTGTGCAACTCAGCCTATTTCTTCACAGAAAAAATATAGAAATAGAGGAAAACTTTATATTTTTGTCAATCCAGAAATGTCAGATGTGAAACTGGATCCCTAACTTTTCCTTGAAGAGGAAATTCTGCTTCTGGGAAGACATGGTTCAGGGATAAATAAGGATATCCCTGTTCTAGAAGGCAGGCTGTTAGCTGTTAGATACAAAGGATCCCACGAGAATGAAGGAGATAATTAAAGGGGGAAAAATTGATCTGTCATCAGGCTAAAGTAATGCTTCAGACCACCTGCTATTTAGATCCCACATTTATGCTCTGAGATTTAGCAGCCCTGAGTAGTATCTCTTTGTAGAGTTTATGTAACTGAGGGAGGAGACTTACTATCAGAAAACAGAAATGTAGGAATGCCTCAGAGCAGAAAAGATTCTGCCTTCAGCACATACACAAAATGGGAAGATAGCATTTAAATTAATACAGTCTTTGCTGTAGCAAGTTTTTCTTTTTCTCCATTCACAGGCTTCTATTTACCTGTATTTCCTCCCTTTGGCAATTTAGAATTTTTGTTCTTTTGTACAGAAATAAAACAATAAAAATAAAAACAAACTAGGATTCATGAAGTATTCATCCCTTGGAAATAAATGAGCATCACCTTATTGTACGCCTCCTAATGAATTCATCAACTTAGCTTACATTTCTACTGAAAATTGCAATACATCAACTTGAAAAATGCCCTTTATTTATGAAGTAAACTGTGTACATTACACACAGATTTAAAAAGGGAAGCAATTCCACAACCTCAAATTCAATGAAATTAGAGATCCCACCATATCTTGGTAGTCTGGAAGCAAATTGCAACCTATTTTGCAGAAGCTTTATGTTGGAATACAATAATAGCAAAGTGCTGGATCTTACCTTCAGGCCAACTTCAACATAGCATTTTAAAAATCATACTAAAAACGACAATAACCTGAATAAATAGAATATGTTTTCTTTGTAACATCTCAAAGTGTTTCTCCTAAATTATCTCATTTATTCTTATGACATATTTCTATAGGGAGAGGAAATTAGTTTTGTATAATTGTAGTCTACAATTGACCAAACAACTTTCAGAAGATCTGTGACATTCTGGCACTGAAAGCGATAGCCAACTGGCTGCATGCTTGGTAGGCCAACAATAGCTGGGCTCTCTAATAGACACCTTTCAGTTTGGAGAAGAGTTGGTTTATAGGGAAAGTAGAGTACGTGATTGCCTAATACAATGTGTTTGAGGAATGCTTAGAATACGTTATATTATATATTACATATAATAATATTTTAACATGCACTCTGGTTTGATATAGGGTGCTTTCATATATCAAGATTAATATATGAACATTTATATAAGTAATATGTAAACATTTATATTATATTATTGGTATTAATATATGAAAGCACTGCCTATCAAAATATAATAAATGGGAAAGAGGTCAAGCAAGATGGCCAAATAGAAGGCTCCACAGATCACCCTCCTGGAAAGGACACAAATTTTACCACTATCTCCACATATCCAAAGCACATTTATAAGAACCAAAAATTAGATGAGTGCACACAGTACCTGATTTTAACTTCATATCGCTGAAAGAGGCACTGCAATTGTGTAGAAAAGGCAGTCCCGAATTGTCAATGGCCTTCCATCTGCCAACCTCCTGCTAATATCCCAGCAGTGACCACATGGTGTGCAGAGAGAATCTGTGAAATTGGCAGAGGGAGGGCGCAGCAATTGTGAGACATTGCATTGAACTCAGTGCTGCCTGGCAGAAAGCAAAATGAGGCTGAACTCAGCTGATGGCACCCAATGGAGTGGGTACTTAAACCATCCCTAGTAAGAGGAGCATCGCCCATCTAAGCAATTGGAAGTTCCAGCAAGCATTGCCACTGAGGGCTGAAGTGCTCTGGCAGCTCTAAATAAATTTGAGAGACAATCTAAGCCACAAGAACTGCAACTTCCAGATGAGTCCTAGTGCTGAACTGGGCTCAGACCCAGTGCACTTGGGGTGCATGCAGTCTACTGAGACACTAGCTGGGGCAACTAAGGGAAGGTTCATGCCACCTCTTCCCCAACCCCAGGTTGAATAGCTTGTGGCTCCAAAAAAGATTCCTTCCTTCCACTTGAGGAGAGGAGAGGGAAGAGTTAACAAGAGTTTCTCTTGCATTTTGGATACCAGCTAAGCCACAACAGCATAGGGCACCAGAGTAATGAGGCCCCTTTCCAGACCTTGGCTCCTGGAAGACATTTCTAGACAACCTTGATGGGAACCAGACACCAGGGAACCAGCTACCTTAAAAGAAAGGGCCAATTCCAAGCAGGACACATCATCAACTGACTAAAGGACCTTTGGGCCCTGAATAGTGAGCAGTAATACCCAGGTAGCAACACCAAAGGTCTTGGGTGAGCCTCTGAGATTTGCTGATTTCAGGTGGGACTCAGCACATTCCCATATGTGGTGGTTAAAGGAAGAGACTCTGCTTGACAAAAGTTGAAGGAGAAGTAAAGGGGACTTTGTCTTCCATGTTAAGTACCAGCTCAGCCACAAGGGAGTAGAGAACCAAGCGAGCTCCTGAGGTCCCTAATTCTAGGCCTTGCCTCTTGGGTGGCATTTCTAGACCTGCCCTGGGAAAGAAGGGAGTCCACTACTCTGAAGTGTGAGTCCCAGGTCAGGCAGCATTCACTGCAAGCTGACTAAAGAGTCTTTGGGCTCTAAGGAACATTGGTGGAAGCCTTGGAGTACCTCCCATGTCCCTATGCTCATGATGGCCATGGAGTGAAGCTCCTGTTCCTGTTGAAAGGGGAAGAAAAAGTGAGAAGAACCGCAGCTTGTGGTTTGAGTGCCACCTCAGCCATAGTAGAACACCAGGGAGACATCTAAGATGTTTGACTTCAGTTCCTGACCCCCAGGTAGCACCTCCGGACCCATCCAGAACCTGGGTGAACTCACCACCCGAGAGAGAGAAAAAAAAAACAATCCTGGCTGGCTTCACCACCTGACGATTGTAGAGTCTCAGGGATTTGAACAAACACAGGTGGTAGTCAGGTAGTGGTTATAGCGAGCCTTGGGTGAGACCCAGTGCATAAGGCCTTAGCTGACATGATACCAGTTGTGGTGGTCACAGGAATGTTTGTGTCACCCCCCCACCCCCGCCAGCTTCAGATGGGTCAGAACAGAGGAAGAGACTCTATTTGTTTGGGGGAAAAAAGAGTGGAACTAAGAATCTCTGCCTAGTAATCTATGGAATTCTTCTGGACCTTATGCAAGACCATCAAGTTGGTACCTCTAGGAGTACACAAGAACCATAGTGTTACTGGGCTTGGGGTGCCCCCATAATGCAGATGCAGCTTAGATCTCAACACTCAAGTCTTTTCAAATGAGATATTGGCCTTAAAGAAGAGGTAAAAAAAGAGATAGGAGTAGAAAGATTACTTCAAGGGAAAATAACAGAGAACTTCCCAAACCTAAAGAAAATATCAATATCCAAGTACAAGAAGGTCATAGAACACAAAGCAGATTTAACCCAAAGAAAATTACATCAAGGCATTTAGTAATTGAACTCCCAAAGGTCAAGGATAAAGAAAGGATTCTAAAAGCAGCATGAGAAAAGAAACAACATGCAATGGAGCTTCAATATAACAGATATCAGACTTTTCAGCAGAAACCTTACAGGCTAGGAGCGAGTAGTACGACATATTTAAAGTGCTGAAGGAAAAAATCTTTTATCTTATGTATTAGTCCGTTCTTGTATTGCTGTAAAGAACGACCTGAGACAGAGTAATTTATAATATAAAGAGGTTTAATTGACTCACAGTTCTGCAGGCTGTACAAGAAGCATGGCTGGGGAGGCCTCGGGAAATTTACAATTATGGCAGAAGGTGAAGGGGAAGCAAGCACATCTTACATGGCCAGAGAATGACGGAGAGGGTGAGCGGGGAGATGCTACACACTTTTAAACAACCAAATCTTGTGAGAAGTCACTCATTATTACAAGAACAGCAAGAGAGAAGTCCACCCCATGATCCAATCACCTCCTACCAGGCCCCTCCTCCAACACTGGGGATTACAATTCAACATAAGATTTGGGTGGGGGCACACATATCACCCTAGAATACTATATTCAGTGAAAATATCCATCAAACATGATTGTTCCTACAATAAAGACATTTGCAGACAAACAAAACCTGAGGGATTTTATCAACATCAGAGCTGTCCTACAAGAAATGCTAAAGATAGTACTTTAATAAGGAAAATAAATGTTAGTGAGGAATAAATCATGTGAAGGTTCAAAACTCACTGGTAATAGTAAGTACACAGAGAAACACAGTATATTGTAATATGGTAGCTATATGTGTAAACTACTCTGAATAAAAAGATCAAAGAATGAACCATTCAAAACTAATAGCTACAACATTTGAAGACATAGTACAATAAGATACAAATAGAAACAACAAAAAGTTAAAAAGCAGGGGAACAGAGTTAAGGTGTAGAGTTTTTATTAATTTTCTTTTTGTTGGTTTATTTATGAAACAATGTTATCACCTTGAAATAATGAGTTATAAGATAGCATTTGCAAGTCTCATGGTAAACTCGAGTCAAAAAACATGCAACCAATACACACAAAAATTAATAAAAAGCAAGAAATTAAATTATACCACCAGAGGAACTCACCATTACTAAAAGGAAGACACAATGGAAAGAGGAGAGGACTACAAAACAACTAGAAAACAACAAGAAAGCAGGAGTAAGTCCTTATTTATCAATAATAACATTGAATGTAAGTGGACTAAACTTTTAATCAAAAGATATAGTGACTGAATGGATAAATAAATAAGACCCAATGATCTGTTCCTTATAAGAAATACATTTCAACTGAAAGGATTCACAGAAACTGAAAATAAAGAGTTGGAAAAAGTTATTCTATGCCAAGGGAAACCAAAAAAGAGCAGGAATAGCTATACTTACATTAGACAGAATAGATTTCAAGACAAAAACTATAAGAAGAGGCAAAGTACATCACTATATAATGATAAAGTGGTCAATTCAGCAAGAGGATATAACAGTTGTAAATATGGGATGAGGTGTGATGGCTCATGCCTTCAATTCTAGCACTTTGGGAGGTCGAGTTGGGCAAATCGCTTGAGCTCAGGAGTTTAAGACCAGCCTAGGAAACATGGTAAAACCACATCTCTATAAAATATACAACAATTAGCTGGGTGTGGTGATACATGCCTCTGGTCTCAGATATTTGGGGCAGAAGGATCGCTTGAGCCCAGGTGGTACAGGTTGTAGTGAGTGGTGATTGTGCCACAGCACTCCAGCCTGGGTGTCAGAGTAAGACACTGTCTCAATAAATAAATACATAAATAAATAAATAAACAAACAAACAATTGTAAATATATATGCTTCCAACATTGGAGCACTCAGATATATAAATCATATATTATTACAGCTAAAGAGATACCTCAGTACAAAAATAACTGGTGACTTCAACACTCCACTTTCAGCATTGGACAAATCTCAACAAACACTGTACTTAATCTGCACTATAGACCAAATGGACCTAAAATTTATTTACAAAACATTTAACTCAATAGCTACAGAATACAAATTCTTTTCCCCAGCACATGGATCATTCTCGAGGATAGACCATATGACCACATGTTAGGTCACAAAACTAGTCTTAAAACATTCAAAAAATTGAAATAATATAGAGCATCTTCTCTGACCACAATGGAGTAAAACTAGAAATCAATTAAAAGAGGAATTTTGGGAACTATACAATCACATGGAAATTAATATGCTCCTAAATGATCAGTGGGTCAATGAAGAAACTAAGAGGAAAATGGAAAAAATTCTTAAAACCAATGATAATGGAAAAAAAACAAAAACAAAAAACATACCAAAACCTATGGGATACAGTGAAAGCAGTACTAACAGGGAAGTTTATAGCTATAAGTGCTCATATCAAGAAAGAAGAAAAACTTCAAATAAACCATCTGATGATACATCTTAAAGAACAAGAAAAACAAAAGCAAACCCAACACAAAAGTAGTAGAAAAAAATGGAATAATAAAGATCAGAGCAGAAATAAACAAATAAATCTGAAATGAAGAAAACAATACAAAACAAAATTTTGGTTTTTCTAAAAGATAAACAAAATCTACAAACCTTAAGGCAAACTACAAACAAAGGAAAGAAGGTCCAAATAAATAAAATCAGAGATGCAAAAAGGAGACATTACAACAATACCACAGAAATTCATGTGATCATTAGTGGATACTATGAGCAACTGTATGCCAATAAATTGGAAAATCGAGAATAAATGGATAAATTCCTAGATGTATACAATCTATGAAGATTGGACCCTGAAACATTTAAAGAACAACTAATACAATCATACTCAAATTATTCTGAAAAACAGGAGGAGATAATACTTTATTCTGTGATGGCTGATATTACTGTGATACTGAAACCAGACACACACGTACACCACACACATCTAAAACAGAGAGCTATAGGCCAATATAACTGATGAGTATTGATGCAAAACTCTCTACAAAATTCAAGAAGATCAAGTTCAACAATACATTAAATGATCATTCATCATGACCAAGTGGGATTTATTTGAGGCATTCAAGGATGGTTGAACATATGCAAATCAATTAATGTGATACACCATATCAACAGAATGAAGAACAAAAATCATATGAAAATTTCAATTGATGCTGAAAACGCATTTGATAAAATTCAACATCCTTTCATGATAAAAACCCTCAAAACATGAATATAGAAGGAACATATCTCAACATAATAAAAGCCATACAAGACAGACCCATGGCTATTATCATACTGAATGGAGAAAAACTTAAAGCCTTTTCTCTAAGATGGTGAACGCTATGAGGATACCTGCTTTCACCACTTTTATTCAGCATAGTACTGGAAGTGCTAGCTAGAGCAATCAGACGCAAAACAGATATAAAGGTCAAAATTGGAAAGAAAGGAGTCATATTATCTTTGTTTGCAGATGATATGATCTTATATTTGGAAAAGCCTAAAGACTCCATCAAAAAACTATTAGAACTGATTAAAAAATTAAAATCCATAGCATATCTTTATGCCAACAGCAAGCAATCTGAAAAAGAAATTAAGAACATAATTTCACTTACAATGGCTGCAAATAAAATAAAATGCCTAGGAATTAAACAAAGAGGTGAAAGATCTCTACCATGAAAACTATAAAAAATGATGTAAAAAATTAAAGACACAAAAAATTTAAAGATATTTTATGTTCATGGTTTCGAAGAATCAATATTGGTAAACTGTTTCTACTACCCAAAGCAATCTACTGATTTAATGCAATCCCTATAAAAATACTGATGCCATTCTTAACAGAAATAGGGAAAAAAGAAAACTATCATAAAATGTATATGGAACCATAAATACCCAGAATAGTCAAAGCTATTAAAAGCAAAAAGAACAAAACTGGAGAAATCACATCACCTGACTTCCAATTATAGTACTGAATGATAGTAACCAAAACAGTGTGGTGCTGGCATAGAAACTGATGCATGGTTAGTAGAACAGAATAGAGAACACAGAGATATATCTATACATCTACAGGATACTCATTTTTTATCGAAGTCCCAAGAACAAACATTGGGGAAATGACTGTCTCTTCAATAAATGGTGCTGGGAAAACTTGATATCTATATGCAAAATAATGAAACTCGACCCTTATCTCGCATCATATACAAAAGCCAAATAGAAATGGAATAAATACTGCAATCTAAGATCTCAAAATATGAAACTACTAAAAGAAAACCTTGAGGAAATTTTTCAGCACATTGGACTTGGTAAAGATGTTTTGAGGAACACCCTACAAGCACAGGCAATCAAAGAAAACATGGAAAAATGGGATCACATCAAGTTATAAACTTCTGCACAGCAAAAGAAACAATCAACAAAGTGAAGAGGCACCCACAGAATGGGAGAAAATATTTCCAAACCACCATTCAGACAAGAGATTAATTAACAGAATACATAAGTAGCTCGAACAACACTATAGGAAAAAAAAATCAATAATCTAATTTAAAAATGGGCAAAAGACCTGACTAGATATTTCTCAAAAGAAGACATACAAATGGCCAATAGGTATATGAAAATATGCTTTATATTACTAAACATCATAGAAATGCAAATCAAAACTACAATGATATATCATCTCACCCCAGTTAAAATGGCTTTTATCCAAAGGTGAGGCAATAACAAATGCTGGAGAGGATGTGGAAAAAAGGGAACCTATGTACATTGTTGGTAGGAATGTAAATTAGTTAGCCATTATGAAGAACAGTTTGGAGGTTCCTCAAAAAACTGAAAATAGAGCTACCAAACAATGCAGCAATCCCACTTCTAGGTATATATGCAAAAAAAAAAAAAAAAAAAAAAGGAAATCAGTATATCAAAGAGATATCTGCACTTACTTGTTTGTTGCTGCACTATTCACAGCGGTTAAGATTTGGAAGCGCCGGGCGCGGTGGCTCAAGCCTGTAATCCCAGCACTTTGGGAGGCCGAGACGGGTGGATCACGAGGTCAGGAAATCGAGACCATCCTGGCTAACACGGTGAAACCCCGTCTCTACTAAAAAATACAAAAAACTAGCCGGGCGCGGTGGCGGGCGCCTGTAGTCCCAGCTACTGGGGAGGCTGAGGCAGGAGAATGGCGTGAACCCGGGAGGCGGAGCTTGCAGTGAGCTGAGATCCAGCCACTGAACTCCAGCCTGGACGACAGAGCGAGACTCCGTCTCAAAAAAAAAAAAAAAAAAAAAAAAAAAGATTTGGAAGCAACCTAAGTGTCCATCAACAGATAAATGGATAAAGAAATGTGGTACATATACACAATGGTATATTATTAAGCCATAAAAGGAATGAGATCCTGTCATTTGCAACAACATAGACGGAACTGAAGGTCATTATATTAAGTGAAATAAGCCAAGCACAGAAAGACAGACTTGGCATGTTCTCACTTATTTGTGGATGCTAAAAATTAAAATAATTGAACTCATGGAGATAGAGAGTAGAAGGATGGTTACCAGAGGCTGCAAAGTGTAGTGGGGGTTTTGGGGAAATTGAGGATAGTTAATAGTTACAAAAGGTATTTAGAAAGAATGAACAAGACTGAGTATTTGCCAGCACAACAGAGTGACTACAGTCAAAAATAATTTAATTGTACATTTAAAAATAACTAAGAGAGTAATTGGATTATTTGTAACACTAAGGATAAATGCTTGAGATAATGGATATCCCATTTATTCTGATGTGATTATTACACATTCCATATTCATATCAAAATAGCTCATGCAACCCATAAATGTATACACCTACTATGCACCCACAACAATGTTTAAAGTGCAATATATGGCAAAATTCTAATTATTAATAGCATTAAACTAATATTATCAATGCTAATCCATGAACACACCCACTATCAAAGCACAATATGTTCTAATATATAAAATTTCACTGTTGGGATTTATGCAACAAAGTCTTACATACACTGTGTTACATTTAGTATTTCAGATATCACAGGTACTGCCTTACAAGTTATATGTTCATTTATAAATAATTATAAAGATCTCAGCATGATAACTTTATCAATAATTTTATTAATTATTAGTTTTCAATAGAAGAGAAAGACACCAATGTTTTGGTTAGGGCAGAAAAAATTAAGATTTTCCTGAGATTTTCATAATTAAGCTGCCATTTATTCTAATATTGTAATAGGTCTGAACAAAGAGAACCAAAGACATTTAGGCAAAGGTGGGTCTTTGGAATTCAAGAGAAGTGGCAAGAAGGCATAGCAGAGAGTACAGTAAGGAAGGAACTTTTATCAAAAGAAAAGTTAATGAAAACATACTATAATAATTTTCAGTATTTTTGCATATCTTTAGAGCTATAAATGAGACTTCTGTAACTCTGAGTTTTGTAGGTTGTTCAGGCCTTATGCTTTGGTACTTAACTTATATCTAGAATTGCTCTCTGGTGAGCATGTGGAACCAAACACATGAGTAAATTCAAGAATATCTAAGCAATTTTGACTTACATTCCGGTCCAAAACAATGTCCATGTATTTTGGAAGTTTGCCAGAACAGAGTGACATCTCCGGACAATGTAGACTGTGGTAGCTATGTGGTAGCCACCATTCAAGAGAAATTAGTTATGTAAACCAAGTTCACTATCATTAGGGATATCACAACTACTACAAGATTATTTTATGTATAGCAAAAAAGATATTCAAATAGTCTTTGCTTTATTTAAACTCTATGGACTAAATAAGTGAAGGGCCAAAATACCCAAAACCACATCCATCTTTCCACTTAGTACAAGAAAAAAATGTCATATTGCCATGAAAATTTACAAATGAAGACACTTATCTAGGAAAAATAAAAAACTTATCTCCTGTCCACCAGAAGCTAGTTAATTTTTTATCTCACTCAATACAATCTGATTTTTTCTGTTTGTTTTCTATGACTATTGCAAGATAGAACATTTCTTCACATGCCGTCGTCTTCCTCACACTAAATTCTCCTTAATATTTTTTCTCTTTCTCCACTCTTCATATATATATATACACACACACACACACACACACACACATATATATATATATATAGCCAAAGGAAACAAGCATAAATTAAGCCAGAAATCTCTTTAGGACTGCTTCTCCAGAGACAAACTTTTTTTCTGCCTAAAGTCTTTAGTAAAATGATATACTTTAATTTTCAATATAGTCTTACTTCCAATCTCATAGTTATGTCCTACATTTTTATTTATCCCTGGGCTTGCATTCTGGCCCATCTCCTTGTTAGTAATCTCACTGAGAGAAAAGTATTTAAATACCTGAATATAATTTAACACACATAATGGAATAGGGATAAAAACCCAAAACCTGCTTCTTACAATAAATTATAAAAATAAGAATAAATTATTAAAAATGAAAATACCTAAATTAGTGCCTAACAAAGGAGGTGCTAAGTGAATGGTGGCTTTCTCTGTTTTAGTTCAAGGGGAAAATAGCATGTGCTTTGAAAAATCAAGGTAATAAGACAGACAGTGTTTTAAGTTTAAAATGAGAATAATAATATTGAAATACCTGCTCTATCATTTAATAGCTATTGACCTCAAACAAGTCATTTAAAATCCCTGGATCTCAGTATTTTTCCATGTAAAACAAGGATAATACCTTTTTGTTTTCATTATGATATTGTTGTAAGAAAAAATTAAATGAGAGTATTTTAAAATATACAGCTTTATTATTGTTGCCTTATCATCTATTAATTAATCTACTAGGCATTTCTGAGGCTACAAACAGATAAAATAATAGAGCATTGGTCTCTGTTTTCAAGGCTCTTAAAAGAAAGCATCAAAAAAAGATTTATTTGTGAGAAAAATGAGATAATCCAATGAGGTTAAACTGAGACTGTTAAAAAAATGTATAAACTCTTGATCTCAGAATAACAGTCAGCTAGGGTCATCTTTTCTGGCATATAAAATCTATTATAAAAGTGTATTAATAGCACAAAATCATAAACTCTCTGTAGCCTTTGAAAACGACTTTCTCAAAAAAGAAATGCTCTGCTTATATACATCTGTACTTCTTGTGGAAAGGCTGTTTTTCCCTCAGTTACATAAAAATCTAGAAGTTATCTTTTTCGCTTTGATATCTGCCTGTCAGTTTCTGGGACTCACTGTGCTGGAACACTATCTCAGACCATCAACAAATACTACATTTCCAGATCTTTAGCATTTATTGTTCCTGACATCTCTTGAGGCCACTGCCTGTACCTGCTTTCAGCCTCTGTGAATTAAACTGCCCAAACTTTCATTAGGAGTCAAACCAGAGGAAGTGGCATTCCGTAGATATCATGAGGTCCCCATCTATCTAAACATCTGTGCTGAATTTTTTTTTGCCACAGGGTCTTGCATTGATCATTAGCTGGGATAAATCCCAAAATACTGTGTTTTCTAATGAGAACCAGAACATGGCTTTGAACCCAGAGTAAATGAGATAACAGAAATGTTGCATAATTACAATGTATCTGCAGAATAAATTCATCTATGTTCATTTTTGGAAAGAAGACTATTCTTGTTTCTTTTATCATTTTCTTGTGCAGTGTGCAGCTTTATGAATGATAAAGCCAAAGATCATTTATTTCTATAATATAAATACATCATCTTATTTCAACAAAGATATCTTCTGGCTTACATATATACCATTGAAATTATATTATAATATATACATAAATCATGATTTGTTATATTATTACATACTTGCTTTAGGTTTATTGGCAAATTTCCTTTAAGTATTTTTGTAATATATTTATCTATTCAAATTACATGGTAGGATTCTTAGAATCATACACTTAGAAATCATGTGGACCATTTCCTATTATTTTACAGAAGAAAGTGAAGCTTATAATGGAGTGAATTACCCAAGATTACTCTTCTAGTTAGTAAAAACTTATTTTCTCATATTCAGTCAATAGATTTTTACTGCAAAATGCTGCCTGTCTCAGGAGAGGGATCATTTTTTAATTATTTCTTGAGGTTATTTTTTCTATTCCCTATATTCTTCACCCTCTATCATGTCAGTAAGAAAAATAAGCATATTTTTGTTGTATATAGTCAAGATGTGGTTAAAAGAATGGTTTAAATACTGGAAGGAAATTAAAAATGTGAGATTAATAGGCAAAAATTCACATATAATTTTAATAAAAATCTGTTGAAGACAGACATGAGAAACTACATTTTGTATCAATGTTTATTCATAAATAGTAATCTATTTGCAACCTTCAATAACAATGTTTACTAAGCAAGTACCCTTATAAATGCTTTGATAATTTCACCTAGTATCAAGATAATTCTATTGCTTAGGTTTCATTTTTATCATTCTTTTAAAATTTTTATTTTTAACTATTGTGGTACATAATAGTTGTATATACTTATGGGGTACATGTGATGTTTTGATACAGAGATACAATGTATTATGATCAAATCAGGGTAATTGGGGTATCTGTCATCTCAATCATTTGTCATTTCTTTGTGTTAGGAACATTCCAATCCCACTCTTTCAGTTATTTTAAGATGTACAAAAAAATATTGTTAACTATAGTCACCCTATTGTGCTACTGAATATGAAATCTTAATCATTCTATCTTACTGTATTTTTAAGCCCGTTAACCATCCCCACTTTATCCTTCTCTCCCCACTACTCTTCCTGGTATGTGGTAACCATCACTGCATTCTATAGCTCTATGAGCTCAATTTTTTTTTTTTTTTTTTTTTTTTTTTTTTTTTTTTTTAGCTCTCACATATAAGTGAGAACATCCAGTATTTGTCTTTCTGTGGCTGGCTTATTATACTTAACATAATGACCTCCAGTTTCATCCATGTTGTTGCAAATGACAGGTTCTGAGTCATTTTATGGCTGAATGATATTCCATTATATTTATGTACCATATTTTCTTTGTTCATTCATCTGTTGATGGACACAGGTTGCTTCCATATATTGGCTTTATGAATAGTGCTGGAATAAACATGGGAGCTCAGATATCTCTTGGATATACCGTTTCCTTTCTTTTGAAATTATACCCAGCACTGGGATTACTGGATCATATGTAGTTTTATCTTTAGTTTTTGAAGAATCTCCTTACTGTTCCCCATAGTGGCTGTAGTAATTTACCTTCTCACCAATAGTGTATGAAGGTTTCCCTTTCTGCACATCCTCACCAGCATTCAATATTGCCATCTTTTGGTTAAAAGCCTAGCAGGGGTAAGATGGTATCTCATTATAGGTTTGATTTGCATTCATCTGATAATTAGTAGTGTTGAACATTTTTTCATATACCCTTTGGCCATTTGTATGTCTTCTTTTCAGAAATGTCTATTCAGATCTTTTTCCCATTTTTAAAATGTATTTTTTATTTTTAATTGTGGTAGGTGCGTAGTAGTTATATATATGGGGCACAGGAGATGTTTTGATACAGTCTTGCAATATGAAATAAGCACATCATGGAGAATGGGGTATCTATCTCCTCAAGCCTTTATCCTTTGAGTTATGAACAATCAAATTATACTCTAAGTTATTTAAAAATGTACAATTAAGTTATTGTACACTGTTGATGGGAATGTAAATTAGTAAAATCACTATAGAGAACAGTTTGGAGGTTCTTTGAAAAATTAAAAATTGAGCTACTATATGATGCAGCAATTCCACTGCTGGGTAGATGCTGAAAACAAACAAACAAAAAAAAGGAAATACGTATATCCAAAAGTTGTCTGCACTCCTATGTTTGTCGCAATACTGTTTATGATAGATGAGATTTGGAAGCAATCTAAGTGTCCATCAACAGATGAATGAATGAATAAATTGTGGTAAATTATTTTTTAGTTTTAATTTTTATAGATTTAGGGATACAAATGTAACATTGTTAAATGGATATATTGATTAGCGGCTTTTAGTTTACCCATCACCTCAATAGTGTTCATTATACCCAATAGCTAATTTTTCATCCCTCATCTCCCCTTCCATTATCCTGTGTTTTGGAGTTTCCAATGTCTATTATTCCATTCTGTAAGTCTATAAGTACCCATTGTTAAGTTTTCACTTATAAGTGAGGACATGTTGTATTTGACTTTCTGTTTCTGCATGATTTCATTTAGGATAATGGCCTCCAGTTCCACCAATGTCAGTGCAAAAGACATAATTTAAATTTTTATAACTGAGTAGTATTCTGTGGTATCTAAGTGTGTGTGTGTATATATATATATATGTGTATATATATGTGTGTGCAATTATTGCCATTACTTTTAATGGCAAAAGCTGCAATTTATTGCTATTATGCTCCAACTACGTTTGTACCAGCCTATACTAACTTACATTACAATCAGCAGTTTCTGAAGTTTCCCCTTTCTCCATATCTTTGTCAGGGTTTGTTTTTACCTTTCTTTTGAATAAAAGCATTTTAACTGGGGTAAGATAATATCTCACTGTAGTTTTGATTTGCATTTCTCTTCTTATTAGTGATATTGAACATTTTTTCATGTCCCTGTTGGCCATATATGTGTCTTCTTTGTTATTTGATTTTTTTATGTAATGAAAGATAGGGGCCCAGTTTCATTCCTCCACATACAGATATACAGTTTCTTCAGCAGTATTTATTTTAAAAAACAACAAAAAAACTGTCCTTTCCCTGATGTACATTTTTGGCACCTTTGTCAAAAATGAATTCCCTGTAAATGTAAGGATTTGTTTCTAGGTTCTCTTCTCTGTTCCACTAGTTTATGTGCCTTTTTCTACATCAGTACATGCTGTTTTTGTTACTATAGTTTAATAGTATAGTTTGAAGTCAGGTAATGTGATTCCTCCAGCTTTCTTCTTATAGCCCAAGATGGCTTTGACTATATTCTGGGTCTTTTGGGGTTCCGTATACATTTTAAAATTATTTTTATATTTATATGAAGAATTGACATTGAGATTTTAAGCGGTATTGCTTTGAATTTGTAGATTGCTTTATTTAACATGCACAGTTTAACAATATTGATTCATCTAGGCCTATCTTTTCATTTTTTGTGTGTCTTCTTCCATTTCTTGCATCAATGTTTCCATTTTTATTATAGGGATCTTTAACTTCTTTGGTTAATTTTTAGGTTTTTTATTTTATTTTTAGCTGTTGTAAATGAACTTACTTGCTGGGTTTCTTTTTCAGATTGTTTGCTGTTGCCATACAGAAATGGTACTGATTTTTGTATGCTGATCTTGTTTACTGCATACAATTTTACCAAATTTATCAGTTCTAATGGTTTTTTTGGTAGAATCTAGCTTTTTCCAAATAAAAGATTATATTGTCTACAAAGATAATTTTATTTCTTCCTTTTTAATTTGGGTTTCTTTTATTTCTTTCTCTTGTCTGATTACGATGGCTATGACTTCCAGAACTATGTTATTGATAAATAAAAGGGGCGAAAGTGTGATATCCTCATCTTTTTCCATATCTTACAGGATCTTCAGATTATTCCCCTGTTTATTATGACACTAGCTGTGGGTTTGTCATACATAGTTTTTATTGTGCTGAGATGTGTTTTTTCTATATCCAGTTTTTTTGAGAATTTTTTTATCATGAAGGGTTGTTGAATTTTTAGTATGCTTTTTGGCAGAAATTGAAATGATCACATTGTTTTTGTCTTTCATTCTGTTGATGTAACATATCACATTTACTGATTGTGTATGTTGAACCATCCTTGCATCCTTGGGATGAAAACTACTTGGTCATGATGAAGGACCTATTTGATGTGTTGCTGAATTCAAACTGTTAGTGTTTCATTGAGAATTTTAGCATCAATATTCATCAGATATATTAATCTTTAGTTTTCTACTGTGTTGTGTCTTTTTCTGGTTTTAGTATCAGGGTAATATTAGTCTCACAGAATACATTTGGAAGTATTGCCTCCTCCTCAATGTTTTTGAATAGTCTGTGTAGGATTAGTGTTAGTTCTTCTTTAAATATTTGGCAGAATTCAGCGGTGAAGCCATCAAGTTCTGGGTTTTTCTTAGAGGGGAGACTTTTTAATTATTATTATTGCTTCAATCTCATTACCTGTTTTTGTTCTGTTTCAATTTTGAATTTCTCTGTGGTTTAATCTTGGTAGGTTGTATGTGTTTAGTAACTTATTTCTTTTCTTGAGGCTTTCCAGTTTATTAACATATAGTTACTCATAGTAGTCTCTAATGATCCCTTGAATTTCTGTGTTATCAAATGAAATGTCCCTTTACTCACCACAGATTTGAGTTATTTGGATCTTTTTTTTTTCTTAGTCTGGTAAAAGTTTCTCAATAATTTTGTTTATCTTTCCAAAAAAACAACTTTTCATTTCATTGACTTTTTTGTATTTTTAGTCTTCATTTTGTTTATTTCTGCTCTGATCTTTATTATTTCTTTTCTTCTCAACTAATTTTGGATTTAGGTTCTCTTTCTTTCTGAGTTCTTTAAGATGCATCATTAGGTTATCTGAAGCTTTTATTAATTTTACTTTTCTGATGTATAATAGATGTTTATCACTATGAACTTCCCTGTTAGTACTGCTTCTGCATTTCCATTTTCATTTGATTTAAAAGTTTTTTGAATTTTCTTCTTAATTTTTCATTGACCTTATTGTTGTTCAGGACCATATTGTTTAATTTCCATGTGTTTTGTACTTTCCAAAGTACCTCTTGCTATTAATTTCTAGTTTTATTCTGTTGTGGTCAAAAATATATTTGATATAATTTTCTTTATTTTAATTTTTGAGACTTGTTCTGTGTTATAACATATAGTCTATCCTTGAAAATGTTCCCTGTGCTGAGGAGAAAAGTTTATATTCTACAACTGTTATTTCTTTTTGCAGAAGAGGAAAATGAGTTGCTATATAACTTCACAATTAAAATGTATATGGCATTTTAATAGTATAAATATTTATTTTAATGAATTTTACATGTTTAAAATATTTAAGATATGTAGCACATGTATATCATATGTCCTGTAATTGCACGTTTGTCTTAATATGACTCTGTGTTCATGTGATCCCTATTTTTCTATATTCTAAGATCTTTGATGGAAATACGGAGGTATCTCAGAGGGTACCTAAGTAAAAGTTAGTCACATAATTAGCCTGCAATAAATATTAAAACAAAGAATAAATAATTAAATAACAAGCATTGGCTATAAATGGGGTAAAGAACAGTATTGCAATGGCTGATCAGTTTTCCTCCTTATAAAACTATTGTTCTCCCTAAAAACTTCCAGCTCCAATTTTTTTTATTTTTATTTTTTTTATTTACCTGTAACTCATCTTTAGTAAGCTTGGAAACAATCAATTTACATAATTTTCATTTCAACTCCCCCACAAAAGATGAATTATTTTTGTGTTTCTCTTACTGCTTGTATTTTACCTCATTAAGAAATTGAAGACAGTCTGATTAGCTTTTATCTAAATTTACTGTCACCTAACTACCTCAGAGACCAATGGTTTAAATGAGATTGGAAAATTTTCTGATAATGAAATTATCAGAAAATATTTCCAATAAATTACCATATCTCATTTACCTTTACAATTCCATAATCTGTCACAAACTTGGCTTACTTATCTACAAAAGCAGACTGATAATCTGTCATCCATATTTAGGAAAGACTATTTTCTTTAACTTTCTCACTGAAGTAATTACTTAGAAAATAATATTCTCCATCTGATCTTATGAAGGCACAGACATGAGAGTTTAGCTGAGGCAGAACCTAAGGACTTGAAAGCGTGTCTCTCTCATAACAGAAGGAACATACAGTATTGATGGTACCTCCAAAATCTTAAGATATATACATTAGGGAAAAAGCATGGAATGAGAAGCATTATTCATTTCTTATCTCAAAATGAAGAATATTATCTTGCTTATATTGTTAGTCTTTTACCTCCATAGAAAGCATCTGCTTTAACTTGCATTAGCACAGCAGGATGTAAGCAGACCTGGTAAGTTCTAGAGACTTGAATTCAAATTATTTCTTTATCTGGGGTACAAAATTAATTTTTCAGATCTCTAACGTGGGCACACTTAAAACATTTCAATACTATATTCTGTTAATAGAGTTGTCAACATTTGAAGAAAAATTGAGAACTCAAGGAATTATTATCGTTTTCTAGAGTTAATTAAATACAGTTTCTACTAACATTCATTTCCAGTTCTCACCAACCCTGAGTCTATGATTAGCAGAGATATGTCATAGCAGAATTGTCCTAACTCATACAGTGAAGGAACCACCAGTCTCCACTACAATACTATATTGTTTCTGTTTTCAGGTAAGACCATCTTAACTTCCATTTCTTTAGCAATGGATTTACTTTCTGCTTTGCTGACACTGCTGGATAAGAAAAAGCCACAGATATTAATAGCAGTGCAAACAATTGTCTGTATAATTTGGTTATTAAAATTGCTATGTTAAAGTAAAGATACTATAAAATAAATATTCTCTTTTACAAAACAAAATTCTTATTACAAAAATACAAAATCACTGTGTTTTAATCCTCTTAAAACATCTTTCTTTAATAACGGTGCTTATGTTAAATTCACTGAAATAAAGCACATTTCATTAAAATTATATTGAGGCATTCTTGAAAGACACAGCACCACAGGCAATCCTAGGATGCCCTAGTGTCGGATTCTGTGAGTCAGTCTGCCACATATTTAACACTATAGAAATACGAGGTTGGTAAATGGAACTTTCATGAGTCAATAGCATAACCTTCCAATTATGTTCAAAAATACACGGAAATACATACGTAAAAGCAAAATTCTTCAAATCGCATTAATTTTAAAGTTTTTTTTTTAAGTGTGCAGAAACAATTTCATTTTTACAAAGTGATTCAAAGGTACAGAAGACTGTAATATAAGCCAGCTGCCCTACCCTTGCTTCCATCTGTCAACTCTTTTCATAACTCAAAGTTCTGATGTAAACTGAAAGCAAGCATCAGACACAAATAAATGAACCGTTTTTCCTGTGTATTTTCTGTCATATCACACTGCGGTGTTTTGACTGCCACACAGATTGATGTAGCAGGTAAAATAATAAGGTACTGAGAGAGAGCACTACAAGAGAACTGAACACAATTGAAGCATATATGGTAGCAACACTTGTCTCTAGCAGAACTACTCCAATGTTGTATTTTCTGTTTGCATAATACAAATATAATGGTTCTTGTAACTTTTTGTTTTCTTTTTGGAGTGCTATAATACTTCATGTTATGTTGCTTCTCTCCATGTTCTATCGTACATTCCATATAGATAATAGTACTTATATTTAGTGTAGACTTTTATAAAGTCTTCTTTATGTATTCCTCATTACAGTTTTCCTAAGTCTGTGGAGGCTACATCTAATAAATATCCAAAACTATCGCTAATTGTGAATTTTTAAAACTTGTGGGATTCTAAAACAATCCCAACTGTAAAAATATGTGCTATTAACTATGATTGTTGTACAATAAATTTGAATTATGGATTCTGATATATCCAAATAAACATATGTACAACTTCATCAATACCATATTAGAGGATACATTCTAGAATTTCATTAATTGAATAGAATCACCTAGAGAAACTTAAGATTTTTCTAGTCCTCAGTTAAGAAATGAACTAATACTTATATGATATTTATCTATCAACCAAAATTAAAATTCCCTAGAATAAAAAAATCATGTGAGAATGCATATATTTATTCTGAAACATACATATGTGAAAGCAGAATTTAATCAATACTCTGGAGTATTGAGTTTAGTTCTCAAATTTAAATTGGTGAACTATGAGCTTTGCAGATATTTCCTAGGGAACAATTTCCAATTACCTTGGGTTACAATGGATATGTGAATGGAAACCTGGTGATTTTCTAGATTTCTTTGTTGTTTAGTTTTGAATTCACCCAGGGAATTGCTTAAGCCAACAATATAACCTTCAAGGGAAAAAATAGGTAGCATATGTCCAGTGTGCATAGATTGAGGCAAGTTTCAAAAGAAGATGATGATGATGCTTTAATTTAAATATGGTGCTGAAGTATTATACGCAAACTTACATCTATAATGCCATCCAAGTAAACAATAATAGATAAGTTAATGTTTAAAAATGAATAACTGCAGGGGATATCCATCCATCTATCTATCTACTCTAGCAGATCAGATATCAGCTTGTGCAGGGAATGGCTTTCTTCTACCTATTCTAAAAATTGCATATTCAAAAATATTATTAGTATATATATTTCTGATTTCAGGCCCTGTTTTTATTAATCTTTACAATCTACCTGGGAAACCAATTAATCCACATTCACTTTGGATGAATGAACTTAGATTTTTTTTTTTTTTTTTTTTTCTGAGATAGAGTTTCACTCTATTGCTCAGGCTGGGGTACAGTGGTGTGATCTCGGCTCACTGCAACCTCTGTCTCCTGGCTTCAAGCAATTCTCCTGCCTCATCCTCCTGAGTAGCTGGGACTACAATCCCGTGCCTACATGCTTGGCTAATTTTTGTATTTTTAGTAGAGATGGGGTCTCACCATGTTGACCAGGCTTGTCTTAAACCACTGACCTCAAGTAATCCACCCACCTCTGCCTCCCAAAGTACTGGGATTACAGGCATGAGACACCACGCTCAGTCCACGAACTTAGATTTTACTTTTTTTAAATATGGTATATAATAGTTGTAAAAAATGTATGAAATAATGTGGTATTTTGATAAAAGCATACCATATGTAATGATCAAATCTTGGTAATTGTGATATCCTACATTCCAAGCATTTATTACTGCTTTGTGTTAAAGACATTTCAACTATATTCTTTTTGTTATTTTGAAATACACAATAAATTATTGTTGACTCTATGGTTCTATTGTGCTACCAAACACTAGATCTTATTCCTTCCATCTAGTTATTAACTATTCCCTTTTTATTCCTCCATGCCCCCAGATACCAATTATGGAAGACTATATTAGCAGCGGTTATTTCTGTGGAAACAAAAGCATTGGTGAGCTAATATCCCTCTACTGGAACATTCACTAAATACTTGAGTCAGTCAGTGTTTTTACCAAAAAAAAGGTATAACACTCGAAAACCAGTAGGTAATTATTTCAAGCCATTTCTGCATTCCTATTTGCTTGGTTGTAGTCGCCCTATGCTTGCTGTAAGATTTTTGTTTTCACAATTTATTATGTAATTTGGTTTGAATATTCTAGACCATTGTTTCCAAAAGTGTTCTTCTAAGATATCTAGGAAATTTTACTACCTGATTTTATGAGGGATTGGCTTCTCGAGATAATTATTCATTTAACAAAAGCTTGATGAGAATCAACAAATAAACCAGGCTTACAAAGATAAAGTAGTTGCCAGTGAAAATTTATCAATAATTTCTCAGACTAGTGGAGGAAGATTGGCATATAAGCAAATGAATTACAATATGGGTGATACTTACTGTGACCAAGGTACAAATTTAAGGCTTCAGAATATCTATCTCTGCCTGTGAGTTAGAAAAAGCCTCCCAGGAGATATGGCATTTAAGAAAAGGCTCAAAAGTTGACTTTTCATAGTAAAGAAGGGGGAAGCAACTCTGAAAAGAAAAAAAAAAAAAAAAAGCATGGCAAAAGGCAAAGTCTAAGAAAAAAAGTATTGTGTTTGCAAATTGCTGAAAAATGTGTTAATAATTGACATTTATAGGAGACAAGACAAAGGGTAAGACAGAATACAATAACTGGAGAGAAGTAAAAATCAAACATACTGGGTAGAGGCCTATTTGTCAGGCTAATGAATTCTGATTGCTCTTGAAGGCAAAGGTAAGCTAATGGGGAGTGTCAATTACCATTTTAAAAAGCAATAGAGAAGACTAATAAGGGGAGCTAACTGAAGACTAGGTACACCAAAGGGTAAGCAGTTAGAAAAGCTGCAGTGAGAGATTATGAGTTTAACTCTGGCAGTGGCACTGCAGGTGGAGAGAAGCCAGGCCCAAATGACTGTCTCAGGGTGACAGCTCAGTCAAGAACAGGGTAAGAACATTATCGGCTTTTGTGTGTGGGTTCCTGTGTCCAAAAATCTTTCAAGATCCATCTGGTATGCGCAATATGTTTATAAAGCACTATTATTTAGACAATATAAAATTTCCGTTTGCCTATACTCTCCTGCAAACATTATTCTAATTTCTGCATTTTCTTCTGGGTATGCTACAGAACTAGCAGCTCTTACAGCTGACAACTTCAATCTACCATGTTTAGAAAAACCTCAGTTAATCATGAGATCTTTTTTCTTAGCTATACTACCTTGGACATCTGTAGGAGATACTCTTCCTTCTTTCAAATGAGTTCTAGACTAGGTCCCTTTATCATATTGCTTTTCAGTATAAATTTCAACGAGGATGAAACAGTTAGGGTTCCCTAATTTAGTTCCTAACTTGTTAGGAGTCCTTAAGTTCCTAAGGAGAGAAGGTAGCAGAAATCCAGATTTGTATGCAAATTTTCCCAAATAAAAAATCTGAGTGCCAAATGGTTTATAGGCAACTAGTTTTCAGCAGTACCAGACTCACAGCTGTTAGTAATGTTACATATTTAGTGAAGTAATTGACCTAGTATATAAATATTCAGGGTTTTTGAGGGTAATTGTCATTGCAAACACCCTGTGAAGTTGATAGCCAATGTGAGTTCATGGCAAGTTTGATGCACAGACCAGACCAAACAGATGTTATCAGAATAGAAAAAAAAATTATGTAATCACTTTCCTTTTTTTGGTGAGATGCAAAAGAACCCATGCAGAAGCTTATTTATCCGGTCAACACATTTTAACTGAGAGCCTCATCTTTACATTTACCAAGCTAAAATTTTGAACAAGATAGACATGGCCCATAACTCACTTGGGTATTACTTTACAATAGGGGTAACAGAGACAAAATAAACAAACCACTAATTAAAATTATTGCAACTTGTGAAATGGCTGTAAAGTGAAAGAGAAAGATCAATTAGATCACATTCCAGCGTAGAGAACAGTGAGTTGAGGGAGGCAGACAGCAACATCTCAGGTGAACCTACTCTCGGCCTGTCAGACACTTCATTTCCCACATGATATTAAGCTCATTCAGAAGAAAGCTAATCTTATTCATTCATTCGAAAAATATTTATTGATTCTTATTGATCATTAAATTCTGAAAATTGGGAAAACTGACACCAATTGCTCTCAAATACTAAGTAGGTCCTCTAATATTTATGCTAATTCCACTAATTCCTCCTTTTTGATGCAGTACATTTATGCAAATGGAACAATTACACTTTCTTAACCCCTTTTCCATTTGCCCCAAGAATACTCACTAGTGGTGCTTGCAGCTGCAGCATTTACCCCAAGATAACTTTGTCACACAATATCTCACTTTTATTATTATTTGTGCAGCATTCTAGTATATCAACTTTGGAAACAAAAGACATCATTCTATTTATAGCATTCTGGTTTTGGTAATGGGATTTACATTTACAAAATATAGTAATTCTCAATCGCTCTAAATGTCATATCCTAGAAAATGTAGCATTCCTATGTATGATGTTAATATCATTCTGTAGCAGTCGTTGGTTGGAGATTCACTTGATGAATCCGATTTTTCCAAAATAGACAATTGTGATGATTTAGACGATTCTGATGTTAGTTTTGTTTGGAAGTAACTCCAAGAACAGTTTGTATATTTTATTTTCAAACTGAACACCAGTCAGATTTGCTTCAGCCTCAAAGAGCGTGTTTATGTAAAGTTAAATGAGCACTGGCAGTGAGCTGCCCATTTTCTTACTAACCAGGGAAAGGGTTAACGGTTTCTTTTGTTGTTGTTGTAATGGTTATAAAAGGAAAACAAAGAAAGAATACAAACACTCACTGTGATGGTTAATTTTATGCATCAACTTGACTGAGCTAAAGGATGCCCAGATAGCTGGTAAAACATTACTTCTGAGTATATCTTCAAGAGTGTTTCTGGAAGAGATTAGCATTTGAATCAGTAGGCAGAGTAAAGATTGCTTTCATCAACATGGGTGAACATCATAAAATCTGTTGAGGGTCCAAACAGAAAAAAAGGGAGAAGGTCAAATTTGCTTACTGTTTGCATTGAGCTGTCCATCTTCACCTGCCCTTGCACATTATTGTTCCTGGTTTATGGGTCTTTGGATTCAGGCAAGGACTTACACCATTACTTATGCACCCTTATGCTTTCACGCCTTTGACTCAGACCAGAATTTACACCATCAGTTACCCTCTGGTTATCAGGCTTTTAGACTTGCATTTGAGACTGAACTGAATTGCACCCCCAGCATTCCTGATTTTCCAAATTGCAGGCACTGTATCATGGGACTTCTCAATCTTCATAATCACTTGAGTCAATTCCCATAATCTCTCTCTCTCTCTCTCTCCCCCTGCCCCCCCCCCCCCATTCTGGAAAACTTTGACAAAAACACTGACTTAAGTGCAACAACACCAGTAAATACATAATTTGAGAGCAGATTGAACAACAAAATAAAGCATAAAACATTGCTTCCACCTTACTTAAAAAGAAGTAACAAATTCATTGTTGTGAGAGAGTAACTTAATGCATCCAAAATTAGACAGTCTCCTTATTTAAACGTACTCCAGTTTTAGTAAAGTTAAAAATAAAATCAAATTTCAAAGTAAAACTAAGTTAAGTAAAAGTATTTTTCAAAAGTACTGAGTTGATTTTAAGATGTGGTTATAAGAATAACATTTTGTAGCATTATGCAAAGTAGACGCATGTGATTACTGTCAAGAACCAAAGAGGAAGAACATTCTACCAGAATAAAGAAAGTACAATATTACTGAGTCCATTCATATTGATAACCTTTTTTGTATGCAGAAATTTATTAATTCACTGAAACAACAGAGTCAACATCTTCTTTTTGATATGTATTACTTATTAAAAGTAATACCACTGTTTATCCTCCTGTTCTTACAAATACAAGTTTTTCTGAAGTAAATCAATGTTCTATTTTCCTCTACTAAGATTAAGAATAATGGAGTTTAAAAATTATGGTTAAACACTTCCTTTTTCAGTTTACATAGTTTCCCACCTACTCTGAAGTCCTTCAAGTATCTAAGTGGATAACTCTCTACAAACAATTACCAAAGTGAAAATTAGAAGGCCAGAAATTAAATTGAATGTACTAAGATATGTTTCATAAATATTTCAAAAGAATAATTCATGAAAAATAAAACAATGAATCCTAAGAAAGGTAACGAATACATGTTTTTAACATTCACTCAAAAGACGGAAGAAAAGAGTTGGACTGAAAAAATCTCTGAGCCTACTTGGTCAAAATATTGGGAAAATAAAATAAATAAGAAATAAGAAATAAATAAATAAGAAATAGGACAGTCTTTGTTAATGGATTTAGCTTCTGTGGCAATGAAGCAGCAAGAAATGAAGAAACAAGGAAAATAAAAAAATAATTAAAAAAAAATGTTAAAAAATGATTATCAGTGCCCCGTATCTTGGTTTAATTAAACAATGAGAAATATAACTTTATTACTTGAAAATTGTAACATTTATATGACATAAGTATTTTTTTGTTTGTTTGTTTTGTGTTTTTGTTTTTTTTTTGTGTTTTTTGAGACGGAGTCTCGCTCTGTCGCCCAGGCTGGAGTGCAGTGGCGCGATCTCAGCTCACTGCAAGCTCCGCCTCCTGGGTTTACGCCATTCTCCTGCCTCAGCCTCCTGAGTAGCTGGGACTACAGGCGCCCGCCACCGCGCCCGGCTAATTTTTTGTATTTTTAGTAGAGACGGGGTTTCACCGTGGTCTCGACCTCCTGACCTTGTGATCTGCCCGCCTCGGCCTCCCAAAGTGCTGGGATTACAGGCGTGAGCCACCGCGCCCGGCCGACATAAGTATTTTATAACCAAGAATAAAAAGGATATTGTAGAGTAACTTTCTATAAAGAAATAAATTCAAAACCATTTTGTGATAAGTGATTAGTTTGTTATGAACCCAGAGTCTTACAACCACTAAGAACAAAATATGGAGAACTAGAAAATGTCACAGAGTGGCTAGAAGTGTGACTATCTGAACTTCACTGAAGGAAAGATAGATATCATTGAAGGAAAGATAAATACCTATACTTCCTTCAGAAAGATGTCGGCCATGGGATAGATTTTGATTCTAACTGCCATACTATAAAGGAGGTAGCAATAACAGTTAGTTTAGGGAGATGATACTCTGATACTTTCTGTCAGAGAGGCCTTGGTTTAAGTTTCAAACTCTCACACTCAAAGCTTTGTAACTTTTCCTAAGTCATCTGAATTCTGTCCTTAGTTTCATGATCTGTAAACAAAGCTATTAATACACATTGTATAGGTTTTATGAAGATTAAATGTAATAATATAGGTAAAGACAAAGGTCTTAGCACAGTATCATATGTCAGTTGGCATTCAACGAATATTAGTTATTATTCTTGCAAGGGTTTTAGTATGGTGTCAGTCCTGCATAATCAGTGTTCAGATATAGTACTTTAGTCTAACAGCACATTAATAATTTATACTAAGAAAAACAATGGGACTAAGAGTTCTAACAAGAATGTGTTGCTTAAAGCAAAATGGCTAGATAAAAAGGCCAAGAAAAAATTCAATATCAACAGCAACAAAAGCTGTTTATATGTTAATCACAGGCTTCAAATTGGGCCTGGGGGTATGCCAAAGGGCGATAGGTGAGTGTCAGGTCAGCAACATTAACATCAAGTGCCTAGATCCCTGCTCTTTTAGGCAAGACTGTGCTAAAATAAGGAATAGTAGACTGTGTGTCATAAGTATATGCTTTATGAGAATATATTCTATAGTCAATAATAACTTACTTGTACATTTTAAAATAACTTAAAAGAGTGTAATTGGATTGTTTGTAACTCAAAGAATAAATGCTTGAGTTGATGGATTCCCCATTCTCCATGATGTGCTTATTTAACATTGCAAGATTGTATCAAAACATCTCATGTACCCCATACATATATACCCACAAAAATTAAAAATAAGAAAAAATTGTTAATAAAGAATATATTCTGGAAATGTAGTTGATTCCAGAGTTTTAGGTAAAACAGAAACACAAAGAGTGCAGTAATGTAAATAAAGATGAGATCTCAAAAATTGTGTAGCTTTTCCTGTGTGTTTCAGGACATGCAGGTTATGCCCTCCTAAAAAGCAAACAAAAGCTCACTTAGATTTCCTGAAAAATCCTTCAATCTCTGACTCCTCAATTTCTGTATCTACAAGGCTGTTACTGCCTAGATAAGGATTACCAAAACTGATATACTAGCATCAAGCTGTACTGGAGTCACAAATTTTCCCAAACGTGGCCTTCAGAAACTGTCAGATGAATGTCAAAATACTGGCTTGAGAATCAGTATCTAGAAGGCCTTGTGGAAAGTGACCCTGGTTCCTAGCGTAATATCTTCAAGAAGCTCCTGGATAAATCAGTACATTTGGACTTGGGTAAAATAACTTTATGACCCACTATTCACTAGCTAAATGTGCCAGTTATATTTCAGATTTTTGTGTGGAGTATCCAGGTCCACTAAGAAAGAAATCTCAACTGGAGTGCAGATGGAAAGATGGACAGAAATTATATACTTTTATTGTCAATTTAATAGAGATTTAAATTTACAATTAAAGTAAATGCTATGAATTTTCTATGACTCACAAGAAAAAATGAATAATGTTGGTAGACTGATTCGTTGAAGGGCTTTGTATTTTAAGGATGCCGATCACCTATCTATTATAAGTTTTAAAAAACATTTTCTAATTTCTGTGCTTTATCTCTTCATGTTTGTGGAAGTTACGGTTTTCTTTGTCAATCATAAGCTTTAAATTTCATTAAATTTAAATTTAAATTCTTATCTTTTAGAGTTCTAACATTGCTATCTTATTTTTTGGAAGGATTTACTTTTTGAAATTCTTCTATATTTCATAGTAGCTTTAAATTCCTACATCTTTTTTCGTTTCCTTCCCTTCCTTCCTTCCTTCCTTCCTTCCTTCCTTCCTTCCTTCCTTCCTTCCCCCTCCCTCCCTCCCTCCCCCTCTCTCTCTCCCTTTCTTTCTTTCCTTCCTTCCTTCCTTCCTTTCTTTCTTTCTTTCTTTCTTTCTTTCTTTCTTTCTTTCTTTCTTTCTTTCTTTCTTTCTTTCTTTCTTTCTTTCTTTCTTTCTTTCTTTTCTTTCTTTCTTTCTTTCTTTCTTTCTTTCTCTTTCTTTCTTTCTTTCTTTCTTTCTTTCCTTTGTTCCTTCCTTCTTTCCTTTGTTTCTTCCTTTCCTTCTTCTTTCTCTTTCTTTCTTTGTCTTTTCTTTCTTTCTTTCCTTCTCTCACTCTTTCTTTCTCCTCTCCCTGCCCTCCCCTCCCTCCCTCCCTCCCTCCCTCCCTCCCTCCCTCCCTCCCTCCCTCCCTCCCTTCCTTCCTTCCTTCCTTCCTTCCTTCCTTCCTTCCTTCCTTCCTTCCTTCCTTCCTTCCTTCCTTCCTTCCATCCTTCCTTCCTTCCTTCATCTTGCTCTATCATCCAGGCTGGTGCATGTAGTGACACGATCATAGC
The DNA here is from genome assembly GCF_024542745.1 of Macaca thibetana thibetana. NCBI lineage: Eukaryota > Metazoa > Chordata > Mammalia > Primates > Cercopithecidae > Macaca > Macaca thibetana. The sequence goes on along the minus strand of NC_065579.1, from coordinate 68,463,698 downwards.
ACACTCTAACCTCCAGCATCTGGAATTAGGCAGCCTTCCTGCCTGACACCTGAGTAGATAGAACTAGAGATGTGTACCACCACAAGTGTCTCACTTTTTTATTTATCAAATTTTTGCTTAGAGACAAGGTCTCACCATGTTGCCCAAGCTGAATATTGTTATGTGTTTGAATGCATCTAGCAATTCATTCGGGGTATGATTTGAGACAATTTCCAAAAAACTTTTTCCCCCAAATGTATAGATATTTTCCCCAACACCTTTATTAAATATTCCATCTTTTTCTTTTCAGTTCATGAATCATCATATGTTATATTCAGCAATACAATATATAAGATTTTGGATTCTTTCCTTTACCTATTTGTCTGTCTACAGTGTTGTATTGGTATCTGTTTCAGCTACTGTAATTTTCAAGAATTTTTGATGTTTGGTCTTAAAGTATTACTCTTCTCCACACCAATACTTTTTTTTTTTTCAAAAGTTTAACATATAAATCTTCCAAATAAATGAACTTTAAACGTAGCATGTAAACCCACTCCCATACCAATTCCTTTTGGAATTTGAGTTCTTCAGTTTCTTTGAGTAATTGATGAAAATGAAGAAGTTAAATTCCTCACAGGAAGTGATAACTATCATGGGCTAGGTTCTCTGGGAAAGAGACTTGGAGACAGAGACAGCATGCACAAAGTTTATTAGGAAGATCTCTTTGAAAAAGAAGCTAAATGAAAGCTGTAGTGGTCAGAGGAAGAAGATGAGGTACTGCAGATCTAGTGACAGCCTCAGCCAACAGATAGAAAACTCTGGATTTGGAATGTCAAGTCAGTTTTGTCCTGCAATGGGCTGAAAAGATTAAGTTACTTTATCAGTTGGTCACTGAGTATAAGGGACTAGGAGAAGGACATAGTTTTGGGCAAAGAGGCTTTTTTCACCTAAGGCAACTTCTAAAGTGGGTGACAACTTAAGGTGGTCTTTCCACAGCATTTGTGGCAGCTATGGCAATGACACTTAAAGAAGAATATAGATGATACATCATAGAGTTCACTATTCCACTTCACAGTATTGACTACACCACTTTAAACTACACGACTTCACAGTATTGCCTCTTTTCATTCAGATATTAGTATCTATTGATTCTGGTCTTTAATTTGACTGAAAGTAACAAATCATAATTTTCTTTAAAAAGGTCTTGTATATTTGGAAAAAATTTAAGAATTCCAGTTTTTATTGCTATGGGAATATTCTTTTTTTAAACCTTATTTTTTTTTTCCCCACTAGACAGAAGAAAGTTATTGATTTCTTCATACAAATCCAACAGGCCGGGCGCGGGTGGCAAGCCTGTAATCCCAGCACTTTGGGAGGCCGAGGCGGGCGGATCACAAGGTTCGAGACCACAGTGAAACCCCGTTTCACTCATTCTTGGCTATTTCCCAGCTACTCAGGAGGTTGAGGCTGTCGTTGTAGTTGAGCTGAATGCCACTGCACTTGGGCACAGCGTGAGTTCCAACAATTTTCTTTCAGTCATTCTTCTATTTCTATAATGCTTGATTCACATATTTTTAGTCTCTTCTTCTATAATGAAAATACTGAAAAACGTTTTATCTAGAACCCTGCTCAGACTTTACTTTATATGTTTTGATTAGCTGTATTCTTAAAATATTTTTTATTTTAAATATCCTGTAACTTTAGCTTTGCTTTCTCTTTAATTCAAGCTTACTTTGGAAGTTAAAAAATACTTAAATGGTTTTGTATTTTTCTAAGTATTTTATGTATCTATTGCATTTGAAGTGTATATCACATGAATTCTAATCTTAGGAAAATTTTTACTTAACTTATCATAGTTGCCACAAAAATTTAAAAAAAAATGATGTGGGTTACACTCTTTGTTCAATTTTCTAGATGGCTTTTTTTTTTTACTCTCTTACTTTAGGTGTGTGTTTGTTTTATTTTAGTAATTACACTTTTAATTTATAACTTTTTAATGTTCTCTGATTGCTTTTTTATAGCAGTTTTCTTATTTTACAAATATGACTCTAACATCTTAAAATATTTTAAAAAATATTTGATTTCATTCATTGACACTTTTAAAATCTAACTTCATTTCTCTGTTAATTTTAGTAAATCTGTTCCTGCTGAATTTTAGTGACTTATTGAGAAAATAAATGAAAAAAAAAACATATAGAATGAAAACAAAAGATGAAAAACTAAATACAGAAATGACTATCCTTATACTGAACAGGAAAAATTGAAAGCATTCTTCTTGAGAACTAGAACGAGACAAGGATGCCCACTCTCACCACTTCTATCCAACATAGTAATGAAATTACTAGCCAGAGCAATCAGACAGGAGAAATAAAAGGCATCCAAATAGGAAAAGAAATCAAACTGTCTCTCTCCGTGGCTGATCTAATTCTAAACCTAGAAAACCCTAAATATTCTGCCAAAAAGCTCCTGGAACTGATAAATGACTTCAGTAAAGTTTCAGGATACAAAATAAATGTACAGCAATCAGTAGTATTTCTATATGCCAATAATGTTCAAGCTGAGGGCTAAATTAAGAATGCAATCCCATTTACAGTAGCCACAAAAAATACTGGAACTGCATCTAACCAAGGAAGTTAAAGATATCTACAAGGAAATCTACAAAACACTGCTAAAATAAACCACTAATAACACAAAAAAATAGAAAACATTCCATGCTCATGGATTTGAAGAATCAATGTCATTAAAATGGCCACAATGCCTAAAGTAATCTCCAGATTCAAGACTATTCTTACCAAACTACCAACATCATTTTTCACAGAATTGAAAAAAAACTATTCTAAAATTCCTGTGGAACCCAACAAAGGTCCATATTGCCAAAGCAATCCTATGTAAAAATAACAAAGCCAGAGGCATCACGTTACCTGACTTCAAACTATACTATAAGGCTACAGTAAACAAAACAGCATGGTACTGTTACAAAAACAGATGTATAGACCAATAGAACAGAATAGAGAACAAGAGAACCCAGAAATAATGCCACAAATCTATAGCCTTCTAATATACAACAAAGCCAACAAAAACAAGCAATGGAGAAAAGAATCCATATTTAATTAATGGGGCTTTCACCCTATATGAAAATAAACCCAGGATGGGTTAAAGATTTAAATATAAGACCTCAAACCACAATAATCCTAGAAGAAAATCCAGAAAACATCATTCTGGACATTGAGCTTGGGAGAGAATTCATGGTTAAGTTGTCAAAAGGAATTTCAAGATAAATAAATATTGGCAAGTGGGAACTAATTAAAGATATTCTGCACAGAAACAGAAGCTATCAACAAACAGACAACACAGAGAAGGGGAGAAAATATTTGTAAACCACATATCCAACAAATGTACAATATTCATAGTCTATAAGCAACTTATGCAATTGAACAAGCATAAAACAAATGTCCTTATTTAAAAATAAGTAAAAGACATGAACAGATGCTTCTCAAAAGATGACATATCAGCAGTCAACAATTGAAAAAATGGCCATCACCACTGATCATTAGAGAAATGCAGATCAAGACCACAATGAAATATTATCTCACACCAATCAGACTATTTTTTGACTATTATTAAAAAGTCAATAAAACAACAGATATCTGTGAGATTGCAGAGAAAAAGGACTGCTTTTACACTGTTGGTGGGAATGTAAATTAGTTCAGCCATTGTGGAAGACAGTGTGGCAATCTCTCAAAGACTTAAAGACAGAAATACCAATTGATCCAGCATTCCCATTACTGGTTTATACCTAAAGGAATATAAATTGTTCTATTATAAAAACACATGCACATCTATGTTCATTGCAGCACTATTCACAATAGCAAAGACATGAAATCAACTTGGTTCCCATCAATTGTGGACTGGATAAAGAAAATATGGCACATATATACCATGGAATACCACACAGCCATAAAAATGAATGAAATCATGTCCTTTGCAGCAACATGGATGCCACTGGAGGCCATTATTAAGTGAATTAATGTGAAAACAGAAAGCAAAATACCCCATATGCTCACTTATAAGTGGGAACTATACACTGGATATTCATGAACATAAACATGCCAACAATAGACACTAGTGACTACTAGAGGAGGGAGGTAGCAGCTTTCTTGTTTTACAAATAGGACTCTAACATCCTCAAAATATGATAACTTTTTCTATTTCATCCATTAACTCTTCTGAAAACCTTATTTCTCTTTTAATTTTAGTAAATTTGTTGGAGGAATGCAGGGGCTGAAAAACTAACTGTTGGATACTATGCTCACTACCTGGGTGACAGGACCATTTGTACCCAAACCTTGGCATCACATAATATACTCAGCTAAAAAAATATGCACATGAACTCTCCTGAAACAAAAGTAAAAGTTTAAAAAATTAATTAATGGAAAATATAATCAGTATCAGTTAAAAACAAAAGGAAAAAAGAAATGGTTATTTTTTATAAACTACATGTTTTCATAAAAATCCTTTCCAGAGGGGAAAAAAAAAAAAGAATTGTGGTCATATTTAGGACAACTCTCAATATACTTTATTTCTTATAAGTATTACTATCATACCTTGAATATATGAGGATTTTATTTGTAATACTGGTTGATTTAGATCATAGAATGCTTTGATGGTTTTCTATGTTTCAGGTGAGAGAGGTTTAGATAAATTTATAGGGAATTTTTTGGTACTTTCCTTATAGTAAGTCCTTTTATAGCAACATTGCTTGTTTGCTTGAAACTGGCACCAGAGATCACAAGGACCTAGACATTTGAAACCAGTTCCTCATTTTAAAAAATGCTGGAAGGGTTTCATGCATTTGTTATGACCTCTGTATTGCTAGTTTCATGTAAACAGCCTCATCTAATCTAATATCAAGATTGGAGGTTAAAGTATCTGTTAGGGGAAAATTGAGTGGATTTCAATATAAAAGACATGAGTTTGTTGCAAAGAGAAAAGTTTCTGATTTCAAAGCCAAAAGGTGAAAGAGAGGTGATGTTTCCAAATCTCTACCAGGTGAGAAGAAAAATAAAAATGTATAAATAGACACTTGAAACTTTAGGAAAATAAATCTTATGTGACTTTTTTAAAAAGGCCAAAGCAGGAATAAAAGACCATGACCACTAAAGCAGAAACTACCCATGTATTAATGACAAGACTACAATAATGAGGTATTGATGATCAACCTTAGCATACATGCCTAGATTGTAAACCCTAGACCATATTTATGTTCATTTATGCATAGAAGAAATATGCAGTGTAAAAACATAATATGACCTTTAATTGGTGTAATGGTTAATAAGTGAGTCCAGAAAGACTTCATCAGCAATAGAAAGGGTAATTTTTTCCATCTTTAAAAGGTTGAATAATTTTGTCTTATTTGGTAAGTTATGTAACATATGGATTTTACAAATATAACTGTTTAAAAAACAACATAAATAAATAAAAACAATACAAACTAATTCTTTAATAATAGAATTAGACTTTGTGCTAGGAAATAAGGAGACAAATGAATAAGACCAGATCCTTTAATTCTGAAATTTGTGGCATTCACTTTTTTTTTTTATGATTTTTATATTCGGTCTTTTACTAGATTGTGTTATTTACATCCTCTGCTAAGCTACAAAATCGTCTGGTCAGAGTCCATACTGTTGTAGCTATTACGGTTTTTACCATTCTACCTTATGTGGAATGTTGTATATACTGACTATTTTGTAAATATTTATAAATGAATAAACGTATGTATAAATGGATGAATGAACAACTAAAATTTTTAACATAATAGTTATGTGTAATATATACTGAAGACTATATTTATCTGATACAAAGATGACTACAAACCTTAACAGTTCATTATTTGAAGGAGAGAAATAATTATAATTAATTTTAAATGAATCAATACATGTGGACCAATTTATCAAACTCATTCAAGAAGTTGTTTTAAATGTTGCATAAGATTACTTTATCCAAACATGATCACTACCCACAAGATACTGAGGACAAACAGTACAAAACTCTGAAAAATCAAATTAACCAATCAATTTTTGTAAAACAGCTTAAATGTGTTAAACTACATACTCTAACTCAGCTATGGGGAAGAAATTTAACTGTAGGTCTTAGTATTTGAAGAGTCAAACAAACTATTTTAACTGTAAAAGTGAAGGGTTCTAGAATTATTACTCAGGAAAATAGATCATTATGATGAAATGGGAAGTCATTATTCTGTGATATGTTATTTCAGTCAGCATTAGCTTTCAAGAACCGGTCAGGAATGGCAGTGAATGGAATTAGGCAGAGTACTCAAGTCTCAGCCAAATGAATTGGGAAAAGAAGGGAAAACTCACTCATTCATTCATTATTTTAATCACTAGATAAGTATATAATGAATACTACATGCCAAGTTCTCCGCTATATGATGAATTTTAAAATATAGTCCTAGCCTTCTAGCCTCCATGGAGTTTACAGTCTAGTTATTCGAAGAATTAGAAATAGATGAAACAAAAGGATGATGCAATAGCATTATTGTTAGATAATGGAGAAATTGGAAGGAAACATTTAACTAGTCCAACAATTGCCAATTTTCTACTATTGTGAATGTACAATAGTCTGCATAAAGTCTAGGTTTGGGACTTCAAGTTGAAAAAACATCGAAACTTAACATATGTTCTTTAAAATGAAGAGAATCGTTCTATATGAAAGAATGTAACTCTATATAAAAGTCATTTGTATAATTAAATTAAAATACTGTTTTTTAATGAATGACAGAATTTGCCAGATTATAAGAAAATGGTGATTCTAATTATGGCACTATTAGATGGGTCCCTATTGCAACAATTAGAATTTGACTTTTTGAGTATGCCAGGGTAAACTGCCTTACTGAATTAATACCCTGGAACTAATATTGGAAAGTATCATCAGTATATTTTGTTAATAATACCAAGGAATATTACATTATATATTCCATATTGGAATCACATTTTTAGGTATTGCAAAAGTCATTGTGTGCAAAGTACACTTTTTAAAACTTAAATTGCACAATATTTTTATTCAAATATGTTCTGCTAGGCACTCAGAAGTATAGGTCTCAGAAGAAACTTTTATTTCATTCCAGTTCCTTTATACATATTCAGCACATTTTCCAAATATCTCATGAATTGCCCCTAAATTTCTGGTATTTTTCTCATTTACTTTCTCTGTTATTGCTAATTACTCAATACTATTCATTCCATAACCAATGTTTAGGACCATTCCTTGGCTCCCAAACTTCCTCTAGCTACTATTTACAGCTGTTAGTACTTGATTTAAATTTTTGCATTACTCAACAAAAAGATATCTGGATCTACCAATCAGCTTCATACAACTTCTTAAAAAAGTGTCCCTGCCCCTTCTCAGCACCTAAGTCAGTTCCAGTCAGTTCCTAACAATTCTCCATATAAAACGGAAAAATAATTAAACAGAATCCTTTATTTATTTAAATATTTATTTTTTTTCTTTTTTAGAATATATGCAAAAGTGTATAATAATTACCTCAAAGTTTTTATAATGTACTTTTCCTACTTGTTTTACAGGTGTCACTTTTGAATTACAAACTTACAGTAGCTATGATCCAACAAGGGGTTACAAATCGCAGGATTTTTTAAATGGTCTTTCAGATTACAAAACAACTACCATCCAAAGAGATATTCTCAGAATTTTAAAATCTTCTACCTTAAAAAAAAACAAAAACAAAAACAAATAATTTTAAATATAAAAAAAGCCTTTAAACCAATTTTAGCTGACACAATGGAAAATAATAGATAATGCTGCCTCTGTATTGATGGGAATGCACTTCAAAAGCACTATAATACAGTATTATTTATAATTTGTTACAATATAATGAGATTGATCAACAAAAGTGTATCTTTCAGACAATTGACAAATATCCATTTAAGAGCTAGAAGTGAAATTATTTAATAATCTCTGAGAGAATCTTTAAAAATATTATAAACTTCAATGGTTTCTTAATCAGCATCATTATAGTCCTCAATTATTATGCTAAGATTTAATGCAACAATTCTTTATTTGGCATTAAGGTAGGTATATAAGAATGATTTTCTTGTATATTTTAGAGCTCTCAAGTCAATAAACTTTTTGTTTTTGTGTTTGTTTTTATAGTCATCTCTCCCCTTTCTTATTATCAGCCTGTCATCTCATTTTCTTTTTTTTGCTTGTAAAATATCTTACCCAACCCAATTTTCCTTTTTTTTTTTCCCCCCACATCTATCCTTTACTTAGGACTAACAACTTTGAGTGAATTATGGATTTTAGGTCATTTCATCCAAACAAATGAGCATTAAGTTTTATACATATAAATATAAATAAATGTTATAGCTAATACTATATAACATATAAACATTTATATTACATATATAGTCTATATAAGTTTACTCATCAGCACAATATGTGTGTGCATGTGTGTGTATGCAACTAGGATATAAAATTCTTTAAGGGCAATTTCCCACATATTTGGGTTTATGACTGGGTTTTAGACAGTTGAGTCAGCCAGAAAATGTGCTTGCTGATAAATAAAGTGTCACTGCAATAAACTAGAGCTATCAAGCTCCATCTAGTTCACTCTAATGAATGCTGTGAGATATGGAAAAATAAAATAATGAAAAAATTTGCTCCTAGCATCGATTATATTTAAAACCTAATTTCATAAATATAAGCAAACACATGTTATCCAAATGTGCAATTTAATCATGTTAAAATTGAAATACTGAAAGCTTTGGTTTCATGTTGACAATATTATTTTAACAGCATTATTTTAACTCAGATTCAATTCTACTTTATTTGTTTTTGTTATTCTGAAAAAAATAAAATAAAATAAGCCATAAGCCAGTCATAGACTCCCTCACTCTGCTGATTACGAGGGGTTTCTCATATTTTTGTATTAGTAAATCGCTTTGGCCTGATTCAGTGCAGCATTATCCTTTATTAGGAAGTCGGATTTTATGCTATCAGATAGCATTTTAGGAAAGGGCCTCAGAGATCATTGGTCCATTCCCTTTATTTAGAGATTATAAAAGGATTTTAGAAAGATATTGCCTTTGAAAAAAAATCTCTTGTGTTCTGATTAAAGTTTATCCTTTTTTGCTCCACTTAAATAAGTTTCTTATGTCTTGTTCATATAAGCAATCCCATTGTTATATAAGGTCTGCTAACTGCTATTTTGCTTCAATCAGGTATTACCATGTTGTGGAGAGAAAAAACACACGATTTTAAAAAATGTCATACATAGTAATGTTCATAACTTACATCTCTAAGTTATTGTTTTGTCATAAAAATGTTCTTCTCAACTATGACCAAATAATCCTCATCATATCTTATTTTTTCTTTGTTCCATTTTCTTTTCTATGTTATCGGCGTTGGAGGGATTCTGGAAAAAATCACCTTAGTTGGTATGTCTAAAAACAAAGGGATCTTTTAAAGTCATTTTCTCTGCCCACACAACTAATGCAAAGTGTAACAAATAAAAAGGTGTATACGTGTGTCTGTGTGCATGCATGTAGGTGTGCGTATATATAATGTGTAAATACACAACATATACACGTAATATATATTTACCATGACTATTATCTCATCATCCAGGGGCTAAGTATCTTGAGATATTTCTATTTTGTCTTTCTTTGATACTGTTTTGTTTTGTTTTGTCCTGTTCTGTTTTTTAACATGAATGCAGACATACATATGGCAATTGCAAGCCTGGCTACAGTCTTAAGAAAGAATTAACCTGAATTTGTTTTTTTAGTTTTGATGTAACACACCAAGGACAGGCCTGCAGAGTCATTCTTAAAAAACTTATTTTTCTGTGTTCACCATTAAGACCTAACGTGATTCAGGAAGAAAGAGACAATGATTTTGAAGTAAAGGAAAATTTCGCCCATTTGAATCCTGGAAAATTGTAAACAGAAGAAGAGATATTTTGTTGTAAAAGAGCATCAACAGCAAGGCTCCCCGGCAACTACCCATTTCAACAACTGGCAGGAGGGAACTTTGCAGTATATCTTATAAATAGTCAAGAGCAAAATGTGATCATGGAAAAGGAGGCTTTGGGATTTATCTTTCCAGGATGATTTAATTTCAAATATGGATTGGAAGTAAATTGAAAGCCAGAGGAACCACCATGATGTATATCATGATGTAGTGAGGGGACTTCTTTCAGACCACAGGATGGATCATGGTAGCTGATAGCTCAAGAAAACTGAAGAGAAGTTGAGTCAGCATTCAGCAGGCTGGGAATCCCTGTATATGCATACCAAAAAAAAAAAAGATCACCTGAATTTACTTGTAGGATGTGTTGTAAGCAGGAAAAAAAACAAAAACAAAAACAAAAAATTGCCCTGGAGAGCAGTGTCTGTCTTTATGCACTGGAAAACCAGCAAGAAGTCCCTTTATCCTCAAATTTATAAAGTCATAAACACATCAATCTTCTTGCTCATATGAGATGATGGTAGTGTAAGGGAAGAAAATTTATTTGAGAAACTATTCTTTTAGTCCAAAAATAAACAAATACTAAAGTAAGGTTTACATATTTTAATTGTTTCTAATAGATTCATTAGAAGAGTCACTCCCAAGCCCTGCCCCTGCAAGGCACCCTATTCAGAGAATGGGATTCAGAAGAAAAATTCACAAATTAGATATTGCAAAAGTAAAGTAGTTACTTTTTTCTTTGTACATTCACATCATGGAATGAGTTATTCACAGATTTGATTCAGATGCATTTGTTTTCCTGAAATTACTATGAATAATATCTGCTTTAGACTGCCATGCCTTACATTTGTTAGGACATTAATGAAAGGATCAGAAATTTAACTCTATTGTCAACCAGCCTGCAATTTGTCTATCTAGATCTGAACTGTTCTTAAGTGCCCTCAAGCGAAAGCAGTCACTGTCCCAAATGAAATAGAGACAGTATAAAGATACACGACCTCTATCTATCCTTCTACTATCATGAAGAATATGATACAACCTTATTTGATAGGAGGTCTAGAGCAATTGGTGGTTTTATATTAACTTTGCATATAAAAGTTGGTGAAGTCACAAAATTGTTATTGTCATTGCTTAAAATGTATTTATTTATTTTTAGTTAAAACTTGAGTGTTTTTTCATGTGTAGAGAATAGCTGTATTATAGAAGATAAACCCAAAGCAAAGAATCTTTTCCACAACTGAAAGTATAGTATATTTTTATGTGTTCCATCTTATCTTTATTAATATAAATTTTCCTGAATTATATATTCAGGATTTCTGATTTTTCATGGAGTCCATCTTCTAATAGCATTCGAAACTGAAGCTAGTTGCTGTAGGTTGATACCACAGGATAAACCCCTTTCTTTAAGAAGAGATTCAGGGCCAGGCATGGTGGCTCACACCTGTAATTCCAGCACTTTGGGAGGCTGAGGCAGGTGGATCACCTGAGGTCAGCAGTTTGAGACCAGCATGGTCAACATGGTGAAACCCTACTACATGTCTACTAAAGATAGAAAAAATTAGCCAGGCCTGATGGCAGGCACCTGTAATCCCAGCTACTCAGGAGGCTGAGGCAGGAGAATCACTTGAACCCAGGAGGCGGAGCTTGCAGTGAGCCAAGAGACTGTCAATGCACTCCAGCCTGGGCAACAGGGTGAGACTCTGTCTCAAAAAAAAAAAAAAAAAAAAAAAAAAAGGGGAGACTCAGATACAATTATTCAAGGTAATCACTCACACTATGAAGTCTTGAAAGAATGTGAAAAAGAGAAATCTTCAAAGAAAGTATGGAGAATCATCTTAAATATTTTATTCAACTAACCAATATTTCATTACTTTGCTTATCTATGAGTTGTTCTGTAACTGAGCAGATCCTGTGTACTACAAATATTATTTTCTTTAGTGTGGTGATAGACAAATAATTTTCCATAACTTTGCATACAAACCTGGAAAATAGAGAGTCATGAAATAAAGACATTATAAAACATCTGATCAATGTTACAAAAAGAAAGTATAACAAAATATATTTGATACCCTCATTTTTGGAAAAGGTCCTGATTATTTTATCATTACTTTTAGCATAGCTTTAAAATCTTTTCAAAATATTGATAAATGTTTGCACTACTATAATTGTTTGGTTTTACTACTAGAACAGTAAAGCCATGAGATAAAGTAGTGCCATCCCTAGGCACGGAAAAAGTAGAAAACAGGGTATCTGGAATATTGATTCTGGAAATTATGTACTTTTATTTCATTTGGGGTATATACAGACTACTGCATACTAATGAAAATCAGCTAAAATATTCTTACAAAACTTTGTTGTGTATAAAATGCTTTCAAATTTTCTGAAAGAAAACACAATATAAATATCCTGAATCGTAATAGTAATACATAGCATTTATTTCACGTTTAGTTAGTACTATTTTGATGCCCAGTTTAGAAATAGTAGGCTTAGCATGGTTAGTTAACTTATCATAGGTTGTTTAGTTTATGCCAATAAAACATTTGCAAAATTGCAAAATAATGTCATGATTTTCAATAACTTTTTTGTTATGGAAAAGAATAATTTTGTTTCATTCTTATAAACAATTTTTATGTTAACATGAAATGGGTTTACTTTTGTTATTTTAATATGAATTCATAAACACATTTTTGCAAACATCTGTATTGGGTTAATAAAAGCAGCTGGATCAATCAGGTAACCACTGGAAAATTTCTCATGGGGGTATACTCCTATGAGAATGAAAGTTAACAAGGAAATAACATCATTTTAATTTTTTTTTTTTTTTTTTGAGACAGAGTCTCGCTCTGTCGCCCAGGCTGGAGTGCAGTGGTCGGATCTCAGCTCACTGCAAGCTCCGCCTCCCGGGTTCACGCCATTCTCCTGCCTCAGCCTCCCAAGTAGCTGGGACTACAGGCGCCTGCCACCTCGCCCGGCTAGTTTTTTGTATTTTTTTTAGTAGAGATTGGGTTTCACCGTGTTAGCCAGAATGGTCTCGATCTCCTGACCTCGTGATCTGCCCATCTCGGCCTCCCAAAGTGCTGGGATTACAGGCTTGAACCACCGCGCCCGGCCTTATTTTAATATTACTAAGAAAGTAGTTTTGACCTTGCAGTAGGTCCTCACAGAGACTCAGTGATGCCTAGATTATTATCCCCCTGGATTGGAAGATCTCTACAGCTTTTGTCAATCCTGTAAACTTAAATATTAATTGATGATTTACATCTCTATGCAACTAGACTTTTCTTTGTGGGTATAATGAGAATTTTTTTTTGGCATCTTGAATCAGCATTATAGTAGGAAGTCTGAAGGGAAGATAAAGAGAATTGCAAAAACTAGAGCAATAAGAAATATATAATAGTATAACAGGATTTGAGAGTAGAATACATTCAAAGCCAATCTAAACAGAATCAGGCCCATGCTAGAAGATGAACTGAATACAGAGGACATAAGTGCGTGATTGGATATTGATTAGCCCAAAGTCACCAACAGAAGGCTGGCAGATGATTAAATATTTGTCAGTGTAAGTCCAGTCCTATGACATCCAGCCAAATGAGAACCATAGATATTTGCCGCAGCATCGTTGTTAGAAAACTGTTCTTAGTTTTCTTAGAAGATATACTAAAATAATTGAAAATCAAGGTAAACCAACCACTTTAAAAATGATACTCCTGCCAAATATCCTGTACCTAGGATGAGATAACATGATTTGGAATAAAAAGTTCTTAATAGGAGACAGAAGTTCCGCATCTTCTACTAACTGCTTATAAAAGAATGCTAAAAAATGTAATCTCTTTAGACTTTGGTATGCTAAATAAAAGAGATGAACAGGATGATAGATAACACTTATTATTATTATTATTATTATTATTATTATTATTATTATTTTGAGATGGAGTCTCGCTCTGTCGCCCAGGCTGAAGTGCAGTGGCGCCATCTCGGCACTGCAAGCTCCGCCTCCAGGGTTCACGCCATTCTCCTGCCTCAGCCTCCTGTGTAGCTGGGACTACAGGTGCCCGCCACCACGCCCGGCTAATCGTTTTTATATTTCAGTAGAGACGGGATTTCACCGTGTTAGCCAGGATGGTCTCCATCTCCTGACCTTGTGATCTGCCCTCCTCGGCCTCCCAAAGCGCTGAGATGACAGGCGTGAGCCACCGGACCCAGCCAATGATAGATAACATTTTTAAAAGTCCAATACGCAATGTAACAAACAGTGGCAAGATCAATAGATATTATGAAATATCATTAATATTACTGAATGCAAGTAACAGCATGTATTTGATACCCTTTTGGTTGAAAGAGGTTCTGATTATTTAATCATTTTTGGCATAGCTTTAAAATATTTTCAAATTATATATTGAGAAATGTTTAAAATATTATAAAAATGGTTTGATTTTCCTTTTTGGAAATAACAGGAATGTGATCAGTTTAGAAAACTACTACTAGGAATTGGGGAGTGGGGATATAAAGTAGAACATATATTTTGGGCAAACAAAAAGGAAGAAGGAGAAGGAGAGGAAGAAGAAGAAGAAAGAGGAGGAGGAGGAGAAGAAGGAAGGGAGGAAGGAAGGAAGGAAGGAAGGAGGGAAGGAAGGAAGGAAGGAAGGAAGGAAGGAAGGAAGGAAGGAAGGAAAGGAAGGAAGGAAGGAGGAGAAGAAGGAGGAGGAGAAGGAGAAGAAGAAGAAGGATAAGAAGAGGGAGAGGGAGAGGAAGGAGAAGGAGAAGGAGGAGAAGAAGAAGAAGAAGAAGAAGAAGAAGAAGAAGAAGAAGAAGAAGAAGAAGAAGAAGAAGAAGAAGAAGAAGAAGAAGAAGAAGAAGAAGAAGAAGAAGGAGGAGGAGGAGGAGGAGGAGGAGGAGGAGGAGGAGGAGGAGGAGAGAGGAGAAGAGTAAGAGGAAGGAGGAAGAGGAGGAGGAGGAGGAAGAGGAGGAGGCGTCTGCCGGCGGCAGGAAGAAAGTAAAAACATCTCAACATTTCAAGGAATGAAAATCAGTCCCTTTAGAGAGACAGCAGGCACAAATACAGAAATAACCAAAGGAAGAAAAAGTGGATTTAATGATTAACTGGGTAACTAAGCAGGGAAGAGATCACATAAGAACTTGCATTTCTTGTGGCCAGGCAACAGTGACTCATCTCTTTAAGTCAATTCCTTGAATGTAATCAATGAAAGAGTTTTATTTTAAACAGTTATGGGTCTCAGTTCTAATTAAAAAAAATCCTTATCATGGGTATTTTAAATAAAAAATGTTCTAATGATTAATAAAATTCTGTATTACATATGGACAGTCTCTACTTTTAGTTTCATTTAATACATGGAAACTATACCCAAAGTCAATATTATCAGGTAATGCTATTTTCCCCAAGGAACAATGCCGTAATTGTTAATTATCCCCCTATCCAATAATATTTACTAAAATAAATTCAAGTTATGACCAATTATAGGAAGGTATGTTAAATAAATAAAAATAAAAGTCTGAGATTACTTAAAATATTAGATCAATATTCTATGGTATCGTATATGTATTATTTTTCCACATTTCCCCTGGGATTTGAAACCTTGGTATTTTACACTTCTGCCTTTGCATGCCCTCTTCTCTCCCTGAAATGCCAGTGTCATTCCATCAAATTAGCAGACTCCTATTTATTCACCAAAACATTTCTCAAATGTTCTAGTAAGCTTTCACTTGAAGCAAATCAGTCCTATAATACAAAAAAGATTTAACAGTTCAACCTCCCTACTAGCTATAAGAACTCTGGAACATTTCCTTGATAAATATCAAACAAATGCCAAAGACCATATAAATCTCAGTGGATTGTTGTGAAAATTTAACAAGACAGTAAACACAAAATGTCTAGTAAAAAATGAGCATCAAACTAAATAAGTTGCCTTCTCATTAATCCCCACTCACGATACATACACACATGACCCTTCCTCACAATTTCATTTATTAGCCTACACTCATTGACTACATATATCTGCCAATCAGTAGAGATTTTTAAATAATAGATTTTAAAATAGATACAAGAGACAGAAAAATAAGACCCCAAAAAAAAATTTTAAAAAAGAAAAGACAAAAATTCCTGCCCTCATAAAATAACATTTTAGTGAGAAAAGGCAGATAAATAAGTAAAGCATTTAATATGCTAAGTAGTGATAAAAATGGAACAAGGAAAAGGAATAGAAAATACAATTACATGGAAATTGAGTAAGCTGCTCCTGAATGACTTTTGGATAAATAATGAAATTAAAGCAGAAATCAAGAAGTTCTTTGAAACTAATAAGAGGCAAGACACAATGTACCAGGATCTCTAGGACACAGCTAAAGTGGTATTACGAGGGAAATCTGTAGTACTAAATATCCACATCAAAAAGTTAGAAATATCTCAAGGTAACAACCTAACACCTCAACTATAAGAACTAGAGAACCACTTGCAAACAAATCCCAAAGCTAGCAGAAGACAAGAAATAACCAAAATCATAGCTGAACTGAAGGAGATAGGGGCACAAAAAAACCATTCAAAGGATCAACAAACCCAGGAGCTGCTTTTTTGCAAAAACTAATAAAATAGATGATACGGTTTGGCTGTGTCTCCACCCAGATCTCATCATGAATTCCCATGAGAGGGACCTGGTGGGAAGAAATTGAATCATGGAGGAAGGTTTTTTCTGTACTGTTCTCGTAACACTGAATAAGTCTCAGCAGATCTGATGGTTCTATGTGGTGGAGTTTCCCTGCACAAGCTCTCTCTTGTTGCCTGCTGCCGTCAGGTAAGATGTGACTTACTCCTCCTGGCCTTCCAACATGTTTGTTAGCCTTCCCCAGCTACGTGAACTGTAAGTCCATTAAAACTTTTTCCTGTATAAATTACCCTGACTCAAATATGTCTTTATTAGTAGCATGAAAACAGAATAATATAATGACCATTAGCTAGACTTTTAAAAAAGAAGAAAAGAGAGAAGATTTAAATAAACACTATTAGAAATGATATGGAGAATATTACCACTGACCCCACAGAAATACAAACAACCACTGGAGAATATTATAAACACCTCTATGCCCATAAACTAGAGAATCCAGAAGAAGTGGATAAATTCCTGGACACATAAACCCTCTCAAGACTGAGGCAGGAAGAAATGTAATCCCTGAACAGACCAGTAATGAGTTCTGAAATTAAGGCAGTAATAAATAACTTACCAACCAAAAAAGCCCAGGACGAAACAGATACACAGCTGAATTCTACCAGATGTACAAAGAAGAGCTGATATCGTTCTTACCGAAACTATTTCAAAAAACTGAAAAGGAGGGACTACTCTCAAACTCATTCTACCAGGCCAGCATCACCCTGATACCAAAACCTGGTAGACATACAATAACAACAACAAACAACTTTAGGCCAATATTCTTGATGAATATGGATACAAAAATCCTCAAAAAAAAAATTGTCAAATAGAATCCAGCAGCACATCAAAAGGCTTATTCACTACACTCAAATAGGCTTCATCCCCAGGATACAAGGTTAGCTCAACATCCACAAATCAATAAATGTGATTCATTAAATAGATAGAAATAAAGACAAAAACCACATGATTATCTCATTAGATGCAGAAAATGATTTTGATATATTTCAACATCCCTTCTTGTTAAAACCTCTCAAGGAACTATATATTGAAGGAATACACCTCAAAATAATAAGAGCTATGTATGACAAACAGATAGACAACCTCATATTGAATTGGCACAAGCTGGAAACATGCCCCTTGAAAATTGGCACAAGACAAGGATGTATTCTCTCGCCATTCCTCTTCAACATAGTATTGGAAGTTCTGGCCAGGCAATCAGGCAAGAGAAAGTAACAAAGGGCATTCAGATAAGAAGAGAGAAAGTCAAACTATTTCTGTTTGCAGATGACATGATCCTATATCTGGAAAGCTCCACTGTCTCAGCCCTAAAAGCTTCTTAAGCTGATAAACAACTTCAGCAGTCTCAGGATACAAAATCAATGTTCAAAAATCACTAGCAATCTTATTCACCAACAACAGTCAAGCCAAGAGCAAAATCACAAGCAAACTCCCATTCACGACTGCCACAAAAAGAGTAAAATACCTATGAATACAGTTAACAAGGGAGGTGAAGGAACTGTACAAAGAGAGCTACAAATCACTGCTCAAAGAAATCAACAATCACACAAAAAATGGAAAAACATTCCATGCTCATGGATAGAAAGAACCACTACTGTTAAAATGGCCATATTGCCCAAAGCAATTTATAGATTCAATGCTATTCTCATTAAACTCTGATTGACATTCTTCACATAACTAGAGAAAACTATTTAGAGTTAACATGGAACCAAAAAATAAAAAATAAATAAAAGCCCAAATAGCCAAGGCAATCTTAAGCAAAAAGAACAAAGCTAGAGACATCCACTATTCAACTTCAAACTCTATTACTTGAGACTATACTACTTCAAACTTTGGCAATAGTAACCAAAACAGCATGGTACTGGTACAGGACAGACACAGAGTCCAATGGAACTGAATAGAGAACCCAGGGCCGGGCGCGGTGGCTCACGCCTGTAATCCCAGCACTTTGGGAGGCCGAGGCGGGCGGATCACAAGGTCAGGAGATCGAGACCACGGTGAAACCCCATCTCTACTAAAAATACAAAAAAAAAACTAGCCGGGCGAGGTGGCGGGCGCCTGTAGTCCCAGCTACTCGGCAGGCTGAGGCAGGAGAATGGCGTGAACCCGGGAGGCGGAGCTTGCAGTGAGCCGAGATCGCGCCACTGCACTCCAGCCTGGGCGACAGAGCGAGACTCCGTCTCAAAAAAAAAAAAAAAAAAAAAAAAAAAAAAAAATGAATAGAGAACCCAGAAATACGACCACACACTTACAACTATTGATTTCAACAAACCTGATAAAAGCAATGGGGAAAGGATTCCCTATTCAAAACATGGTGCCAAACTAATGGAGTAGCCATATGCAGAAGATTAAAACTAGGTCCCTTCTTTATACCATACACAAAAGTTAAATAAAAATGGCTTAAAGACTTAAATGTAAAACACAAAACTACAAGAACCCTGGAAGGCAACCAAAGCAATACTATCTTGGACATAGGAACAAACAAGATTTCATGACAATGATGCCAAAGCATTGCAACAAAAGCAAAAATTGACAAATGGGATCTAATTAAACTAAAGAGGTCCTGCACAGGAAAAGAAACTATCTACAGAGTAAGACAACCTACAAAATGAGAGAAAATTTTTGCAAACTATGCATCTGACAAAGGCCTAGAACTCAGCATCTATAATAATATAATAAACTTAAACAAATTTACAAGGGAAAAAATAATGCATTAAAAGTGGGCAAATGACAGAAACAGACACTTCTCAAAAGAAGACATACATGTGGCCAACAGTCATAAGAAAAAAGAGCTGAACATCACTGATCATTATAGAAATGCAAATAAAAACCACAATGAGATACCATCTCACACCAGTCAGAATGGCTATTACTAAAAAGTGAAAAAAAAAAAATAACAGATGCTGGTGAGGTTGTGGAGAAAAAGAAACACTTATACATTGTTGGTGGGAGAGTAAATTAGTTCAACCATTGTGGAAGACAGTGAGGCGATTCCTCAAAGACCTAAAGACAGAAATACCATTTGACCCAGAAATCCCATTACTGGGTATATATCCAAAGGAATATACATTGTTCTGTTATAAAGATACATGCATGCATATGCTTACTGCAGCACTATTTACAATAGCAAAGACATGGAATGAGCCGAAATGCCCATCAGTGATAGACTGGATAAAGGAAATGTGGTACATATACATCATATAATACTATGCAGCCATAAAAAGAAATGAGATCATGTTGCTTTTATCAGGTTTGCGGGGACATGGAGGGAGCTGGAGGCCATTATCCTTAGCAAAGTAACACAGGAAAGGAAAACCAAATACTGCATGTTCTCACTTATAAGTGGAAGCTAAATGATGATAACACATGAACACAGAGGGGAACAACACACACTGGGGTCTATTGGAGGGTAGAGGGTAGGAGGAGGGAAAGAGGATCAGGAAAAATAACAAATGGGTACTAGACTTAATACCTGGGTGATGAAATAATCTGCACAACAATTCCCCATGACACAAGTTTGCTTATGTAACAAACCTGCACACGTACCTCTGAATTTAAAATAAAAGCTTTTAGAAAATGTGGAGCTGCAGGAGGAAGCGGGAATTTACACAGGTAGGCCCAGGAAGATGTCATGTTTCAGTGGGTGACATTTGAGTGAAGATCTGAAGAGAGTTGGGAGGCCAGCAGAAGGCTGGTGGTATTTCTGGCAAAGGGAAGACCGAATACTCTTCCATTAGCATGTCACCACATTGCACATGTGGAATTATAGATGTTTCCAACAAATGTCTCCAAGAAGGAAATGAGATGAACTGAAGCAGAAGCAATAATCTACATTATAAATGAATCATTAAACCATTATTTATATTACAGAGAACTGAAATCCAAACCATTTCTATGCCCTAAGACCAAAACAAAAACAAAAACAAAAACAAAAAAAAAAACAAAAAAATCAATGAAAAGAGACCACCATGTAGCCTAGCAAGTTTTTGATTTACGAAGATAAATTAAAAATCTGAAAGGCATCGAGATAGAAAAAAAGAACAAATAACAGGTTGGTTTCAGGTCCCTGCTCATCAGATAACAATGGAGCAATGTGATTAAATTTTACAGGAGAACGTTAAAAATCAGAAGTCATACTCAACCTATTTTCCATTTATGTATAAACTTGAAAGAGATCTTCAGTTGTGTATAGGATCAGAAATAATGCCACTTAAATGAAAAATAAAATATGTGAATCTTAAATGAAAAATAAAATATGTGAATCTATACTGCCAACAAATAAAAGGTAGATAATAATTTACAATGTAAGAATTTTAAAAATGTGAAATAGATTAACAGATTTTTTTTTCTGTTTGAATGAGAAATCAATTATACGGTAATCAATTCTAAAACAAAATCAATTTCTGACCATTTGTGCAGCCTAAAATATCAGGCTTAATCCTGCAACATTACCTTCAGCTGTTATTTTTCCTTGTACTGGGAAATATCTCTTGGCACATATCCTTCATCAAGGGTGCAGATGGGATCTTTTTCCTAAGTTAATAGAAGATTAACACATGAAATGATGTATTTACCTTCAGACTCTTACTAAATAATATCTAAACTAGGCAATTCAGCTGATAGGCTCAGCGAAATAGTAAACCACAGTTTTGTTTTGTTTTATTTGCCTCTCACAAAGTTATTACCAGCTAAAAACAACATAAAAGTCATTTTAATAGCTAAGTTTAATTAATATTTTTCTTGCTAATTAAAATGCATATTGAATTACTTGACCCATCCTGTTCCTTTGATTTTAATTGGGAAATAATAATAAATCACTTAAAATGTAGTCTCACCTGTCATTTAGTTCCCTTTTTCTGTCCTCTTGAATTTTAAGACCAGTTATATTTCTTCAGTAATTATGAAAGATTCAGTATGTAAACATATATGTAAAAATAGTGTATTTTAAAAGTATAGCAAAAATATTATTTTTGATGTATACTTCCAGATAATTTTGAATATTTTAACATGTACATTTTTCAAATTAAAAAATTTGTTTTCATAAATAGAAAACAAGACTACAAGTTTAAATAAGATTTTACAACTACACCTAAAATAATATTTTTGACGGTGTTAGGATTTTGAATATTTTTGCAAGTGCATTTTTTTTTTTTTCATTTGGGGCAGTGTTATCCAGGCTAGAGGAGGGCAGTGACTAATCAAAGGCTCCATCATTGACCATTGTGCATTGCAGTCTCAACCTCCTGGCCACAAGCAATCCTCCTGCCACATCCATCTGAATTATGGGTCTTTTTATTTTTAAAACTTTATACTTCCTATATTTGTCATTTTTTTTCACAATTAGTATTCATTCTTATAATATCACAAATGCTCTAATGAAAGTAATATGTATTTTGTCATGTTAGTGTTAGTTTACTTTTTCATCATTGGGCATAACTGGCATTTTGGAACATGCTATTAGAATCCTTCATAGGTACTTGCTTGGATCAGTTTTATACATATTTCTGCTTGAGTTGCAGCCTCCTAAAAGAGTAAATATGGTCCGCCCCTCACATTGGTAGGATTCAGTACTCAGAACGTAAGTACAAACACAGGGCCACATATCCTTGTGTCTTAATATTTAAAACCATAAATCAAAACAACAAACTGCAAAATAATACATACTCTACCCTTTTACATTAGCAAATCTAACTTCCTATTGACACATGTTTTCAAAAAATGTCAGGATATTATTTTTATAAGACTGATGTAAGTAACATATCAAAGACATATGTAGCTGTCACAGAGAATGCCTAGATTCCGTGTGGATAAGATGCTGAGGTAAGGATGCAAAAGTATACAGGCATATTATATATACATATATATTTCATAAATTATTACTATTTCATATATGTCTATTTTATAAAGCGCATTCTTTTTGCCTTCATTTCAGTAAAATTATTCATGATGGTAATAATAAAGATTCACACATAAAGATCTAAATAAATTAATAAAATTTAATTATAAGTATAAAATTTCAACAAATTTTAATAAAAATGAAATTCAAGGTAAATGTAAAAGTATTAAATTAAAGCTATTTTATATACTTGTTATTTTTAAAAAAATATTCAAAATAATCTACTAGAATAAATGGAAAAATATAAAAATATTTAATAAAATTATGTAAATATAATGTTAAATTTAATTTTAAAAAATTCTCATTTTAAGCCATTAAATACTTTTATAAAAATAGAACTATTCACAGATCTGTTATCAAATATCCATCCAGTTGTACCTTTTTTACATGTTATATCTAAGACTACATTTGTTCAGATTTAAGAGTGAGTAGCATGAATGGTTAAATATTGAAAAATGTTCCTCAGCCAGTATGTGCAACACTTGCAAAAGAAAGATGCTTGTTTCTGGGTCAGGCGCAGTGGCTCACGCCTGTAATCCCAACACTTTGGGAGGCCAAGGCGGGTAGATCACGAGGTCAGGAGATCCAGACCATCCTGGCTAACGCGGTGAAACCCGTCTCTACTGAAAAATACAAAAAATTATCCGGACGTGGTGGTGGGCACTTGTAGTCCCAGCTACTCGGGAGGCTGAGGCAGGAGAATGGCTTGAACCCGGGAGGCGGAACTTGCAGTGAGTCGAGATGGCGCCACTGCACCCAGCCGGGGCAACAGAGTGAGATGCCGTCTCAAAATAAATAAATAAATAAATAAGTAAATAAACAAATAAATTAATTAATAATAAAAGGATGCTTATTTCTGAGTACTCTAAGGATTAAATAAGAGCACAAAGAGGTACAAAAAAAAAAAAAAAAAGACACTCAATATCCCTTGGAAATGTTTTATTATGTAAGAGTCTAATGCATTTGTTAACTGAAAGGATTTAAAAAATTAATTTGTTTTTATTTTTAAGTGCTTCTTCCTCTCAGACTTTTTCTTTACTCAGAAATAGTACATATCTGACACTGGCAATTGTGGAACCCACAAATCTTCAAAGCATTTGTATACAATCACCTTTTGTTTTTCTTCTACATTTTTTTAAAATTATACTTTAGGTTCTAGGGTACATGTGCACAGCGTGCAAGTTTGTTACATATGGATACATGTATCATGTTGGTGTGCTGCACCAGTCAACTCATCATTTACATTATGTATATCTCCTAATGCTATCCCTCCCCCCTCCCCCCACCCCACGACAAATCACCTTTTGTTATAAGGTATGCCAAGATATGTAGTAAAGTTTTCCTAGGATCTGAATGATGTTAATCCTGAGAACAAGTGTTTCAAATAATGAGTTGTGCTGAGAATTGTCTGTGTGTTCTTTAATTATTTTTATTCAAGTTTCTCTGATTTGTGGAGCTTAGGGCAGGAGCTTTTTTGCACTGATCTAAGGCAGCACAAGTGGGAATCATGCCCTATCCACCTTATCTACATTACGGTTACTAAATGAACATCTTAGAGAACACTAAGTGCTTAATAACTTTTGAACTTGTTGAATTAACCTGAAATCCATTAATATAAAAATCAAGAAATTGCCAAAGACATACAAGTAGAGATCCTTGAACATGTACTATGATGTTTTTTTGAAACCACCAAATGAATGAGTAAATTGAGATAAGGAAGGTAATGAAGGATTTAAGATTGAGTAAAGCAACAAAACAAAAGGGGGTAAAACGTGGGACCTGTTTGAAATGTTCCCTCCCTTCTCTAGAGTATATGCTATGCATCTGAAAGTCTCTAGTCTTAAAACAGATAAAGTAAATAATTAAACTGGTAAGTTAAATATTGATAGCCCTTAACAACAGCAAGCCCAATTTTAAGTCTGAAAGGGATCTATTTACACTACACGTGCAAAGCAGCTATCCTTTTGTGAATCTAAGAGCTCGTATCTTTCTTGCACTAGAAATGTCTTGATTTTTATAAGCAGTGAGATTACTTAAAATAAGTGTACCAGTGAGATAATTTCTAAAATTTAGCCTAATAGTTCTTGAGTAAGGCAAAAGAAAAAAAAATACATTTTACTCCCAATTTGTTAAAGAAAGTGCCAGGTAATGTCACTCCACTGTGGTCATATCTCAAAATATATCTGCTTTTACTCTAAAATAAGACATGATCTATAAAATGTTTGTGCATCTCAAGATGATTTCACTGAAACCAGTGCAGAGTTTCAATAAGGTAATAAAACTTTTCAAAGACTCTTCTAAATATAATTCTTAACCTATAAGGTATTTTATATTCTCTTTAATAGAATGCCTGACGGAAATAGAACAGAAAAATATTTCCTCTTTCAACCCCAAAGACATGCAGTGGATCTGATTCTGTCTCAGTCTTAGTCAACAAATGTATTAATGGAAATACTATGGCTCAGTAATTTTCACATTGCTAAAGTTGACGAAAATAGCCTAAAGGTAAAAAAAAAAAAAAAAAAAAAAAAAAGAAGAAAAAGCTAGAAAGGTTTAGATTTTAGGAATTCACTGTGATCCTTGAATATTAGTCATTAAATCCATATTTTGATGACCCCTTTTTGAGACATATATTATGTGAACTATTTTTAACATATTTCTGTTTTATATCCCCATTCGAATAGTTTCAAGAAGTACTTTCTTTAGGAATAAGGTTTTATTTCATATTTAAAACTTTTAGTGACATATGATATAATATCATTTTTCCAATTGTATAAACTCACCTCAAACTTCAGTTAAATGATTTGTAAAAGTAACTTGTCAATTTTTCTCAATAATAAGAACATAATATTGCTTTTTCTAAAAATTCTAATAGTAATATGAGCTTAGAATGTTAGCATTAGAGTTTTTAGCTTATTTATATTTGATTTATGGCTTGTTCTGAAATATAGTCTTTCTCCTACAATGTGTATTTTCTGTAAAGTGGATTAGTCATATGTGACAAGTAAATAGGGAAACAATGTCAATATGAAGTGGAAATTGCACTGGCTCATACATGGCATTCCTTAGCATTTCAGTGCTTTGTGCCACCAAATAACCACTGAATGCAGCAAGCCACGAGAGGATTTAATATTATATATGATGCCAGCTGACCCCAAAAATCTACCTGTTGGGTTGAATTAGATAACGTTTCTGACTTGGAAGTTATTATTACATAGTTTGCCACCATTCTTGTATGTTGAATAAAATGGTGGCTCCCCAAATATATGCCCACATCCCAATTCTGAAAGTTTGTGAATATTGCCTTATTTGGAAAAAAGGGTCTTAACAGTTGTAGTTAATGATTGTAAAATATAGATATCATAATTACATTATCTGGATGAGTCCTCAGTCCAATGACAAGAGTCTTTGTAAGAGAAAGGGAGAGGGAGATTTGAGAGAGAGCAAGGAAGAGGAAAGGACACAAAGCATACATTCCATAAATTCACACAAAAATGAAAACAGAGATTGGAGTATTGCAGCCTCCAGCTATGAAATACTCACAGCTACCAGAAGCTGAAAGGTTAAGAAAGAGAAGTTTTTCCTAGAGTTTCTTGGAGAAAGTGTTTCCCTGTTGACATGACTCCTTGATGTTAGACTTATGGCCAGACTAGTGAGAAAATAAATGTCTGTTGTTTTAAGACTCCTAATTTGCGATACTTACTTAAAACATCCCTAGTTAACTAATATATCTTGTAACTTTCATTTTAATCTTTATAACAGAGCAATTTAACTGAAATTTTTCTTGTTCCTCTTTTCAAACATAATGATTGATATTTTTGGTAAGTAAAGTTCAATATGTACTGTAATATTTATAATTGTTAGGAATTAAATATGTATATTATACATTTAACTGCACCAGTATGTTTATAAGGAATATCATTTTGTTCATTTGTTTTGTGCTCCAATTGCAAAGTTTTATAGATGCTGAGTCGCTTTGCCCATCACTAACTTTACTATAAGCATAGTCTTTTTACATGTGAGATTTTGGAAAACAGCTCAGTTTATTTTTAGAAATGCCTATTTTGTGATGTAACGGAAATGCTTCTATTTTATGTGTATAGATGTCTCTTTAAAAATGTAATTGCTTATAAAAACTGACAGCATAAGATGTCAGTGATTATTAAAACCCTTTTTTGGTAATTTCTTGGGTATGTAACATTACAGAAATAAAAAATTGGAAGTGATCTTGGTTGTCATTTTGTCTAACCTCCAGACTAATGCAGGAAACCTGTCTATAATATTTAGGTTGCCATCCAATGTTTGTTTGAATATGTCTATTGAAAGGACAGTCAAAACTTCACAATACAGATTATTCAAATTAGAGTTCATAACCATCTTTAGGTTTCTAAATTACTATTTGAAATATATTTAGTCCTCATTTCTTTTCTACTTTCATTTACAATTATATATTTTTTGAATTTGCATATTTAGATATATGTAAAATAATCTTTGTTCAGGTAAAATAAAAGTTGATAGGGTGACTAAGGGTTTAGTCAGGATAGATAGCTGAAGGCAGTTTTGGACTAGTGAAATTAGAGAGAACTAGAAGCAGTAACTTCCCTAAAGATATATTAGAAGTCACATATATGACCCCGATAAAACAGCACAAATGTTCAGCACCTGCAAATGAATAAAGTATGGCATATCCATGTAATGGAATATTATTCAGCAATATAAAGGTGATGGAATATGAGCAAGTCTTGAAACATTATGGTATGTAAAAGAACCCAGTTGCAAAAAATGCATTTCATGGTTCTATTTATTTCTGAAGAGCCCAGAATAGGCAAATCTATGGAAACAGACAGTACATTAGTGATTTCCAGAGACTGTTGGGAAAAGATCACGTGGAGTGACTGCTAATGGATTGGTTTTTGGAGGGGTGGTGATGAAAATTTTCTAGTATTAGTTCATTATGTTTGTGCAACTCTATGAATATACCAAAAACTACTGAATTACACATTTTTAAAAGGTGAATTTTACTATACATTAATTATCTCTAAAAAGAGCTGTTATGAAAACATACACATACACACACACACACAAAACCAAAACCAAAAAACAAATCAAGGTCCACATACCGTCAGCGGCTATGAGAAAGGAAGCAGAGAAATGGCAAAGGGAAATTGGATAAACTTAAGAGCCGGAGAACCTACAAGTCAACTACAGGTACTCCTTAGAAACCTGGCCAGCTGATCAGTGTATGGCAGTCAAAACTGGGACAGCGTTCTTCACAGTTCAACTCAAAGGTATGTGTAAGGAAACCATCTAAAGGCTGTTCTGAAAAAAGGTTGAAACCTATGGATCTTTGAAATCCACGGACTAGATATCCTTTCTATAACAGTCTGACATTGAGAGAAGCTGTAGGATACAGAAGCTAAATTAAGAGAGTTCAGATAAATTGGGAAAGGGAAAGAGAATTAACCTTTCAAAAATATATGACTGTATTTTTTTAAAAAACACCTGTGAGAATAACAAAGTTTTGCCAGGCATGGTAGTTTACACCTGTAATCCTGGCACTTTGGGAGGGTGAGGTAGTTGAATTGCCTGAGCTCAGGAGTGTGAGACCAGCCTGGGCAACATGGTGAAATTCAGTATCTACCAAACACACACACACACACACACACACACACACACAGCCCGGTGTGGTGGTGCACACCTGTGGTCCCAGCTACTCAGGAGATTGAAGTAGGAGGATCACTTGAGCCTGAGAAGCAGAGGTTGCAGTGAGCTGAGCTCTTACCACTGCACTCCAACCTGGAGGACAGAGTGAGACTCCATCCCCAAAAAAAGGGAAAAAGAGAAAGAGAGAAAGAAAGGAAGAAAGAAAAAAAGAAAGAAAGAAAGCGAGAAAGTGAGGAAGGAAGGGGGGAATTTTTCTACTGCATATGAGCAGTAGAAAAAAATTGCAGTAGAAATTATGCAAATATAAAGGAAATAAGAATAAAAGACAGAATAATTTACCTACTTCAAATAAAGGCACACCAAATAAAGAATCTACCACCTATCAAACAGAAAAAAAAAAAAAAAAAAAAAAAAACTTAGTATTTCAAAACAAGCTAAAGAAACTTAATAAAATTAAAGAACACTGCAAAACAAGCTTTAAAAACAGAAAACTCAGATATGAGGTGATTGAAGAAGAGAGGATTGCAAGAAAAATATTACATAATTTAAGAAATAATTCAAAGAAAAAAATCAGAATTATAAAGTAGATTAGAAGTTTTATTATTTCTGTTAAGAGGAATAGAAACAGAAAGGAAGATATTGCTTTAATCAAAAATAAGAAATGACATAGATCCAAAGTATTTAATAGATATTGAGAGGTGAAAAACGCAAAGTAATGAAATGTAATATACAGTTAAAACTATGATTTAAAACATTTTTTTTCTAAAATAAAAGAACAGTTGAAACAACACATTGAAAAGACAGACAACACACTAGGGAAAACTGACCCAGAAGAACAAAACAAAGCACACCGTTACAACCATTAGACTTTAACCACAGTAAACATTTTTTTCCTGAGAGTCAAAAAAGCAAGTGACTTAAGGAAAAAAGTCAGATTGTTACCAGATTTTTCAACCATAACATGCTCCCCAAAATAGAATAATATGTTTATGAATGAAAATGTGAGCCTAAAATTTTACTTACAACCAAGTTTACTTTCAAGCATGTAGGCTACAAACTGTAATGAACAGGGAATATTATATTCAATAAGCCCTTCCCTTTAAACAAACTTCTCACAACAAAAATGACTGTAAATACATGAGCATAAGGATTTGTAGCAAATAATAAATATAACCTATACCAAAAATTAAATGGGGATTAAAAGGAAATTAAATCGTACATAATACATATACACTTTGAAAATGTGTAACTAACAAAAAATGATGTGGGGGAATACAGACTGCAAATGAAAAGTAAGTTCACAGATTGCCTTACTGGTGTTGACTTAGCTAAGTAACAGTATTTTAAATTAGGTGCTGTGGGGATTCATTATACTTTTCTCTCAGCTTTGGCATATTTTTGAAATTATTATAAAAGAGAAAACTTTGTAATTTCTAGTTTAGAAATCTTGCAGTAAGCCAGACAAGAAACAATAAACCTGGAAGCATAACAATAATGAGGAGAATAAAAAGGAGAAAATGGATTTACTACTAAATAGAATTGGCAGAAGACTGTGACCTGTGGAGATAAGAATAGTGGAGAAGCCAAAGATGATGCCATGGTTCCAGTGAGATGACTTGGTAGATTGTGGGTGTCACCATTGAGACATGAGACACATGAGAAAGACAGGCAAAATGAACTTAGATGGGAGCATAGAAGAAGAAATATGGCACAGAGAAAGATGATTTGTATCTAGAGAGATTAAATGTATCAAACATCAAGGTAAAACAAAATAATTACCTATAATGACATTTGAAATTCTAAGTCCAAACTAATAATAGAGCCTAATGAATAACTACAGAATTAACTCTTTTTTTTCTTTCTCTCTTCTTTGGCTTCTGAAAAGTTTTCCTCCATAAATTCATCTCTGGTTCTCTCTCCTCTGCTCTTCCATTTGAAAACTTTTATTGTTTTTAGCAAATGATTTGTACCTTGTTTTAAAAATTCAAATTAAAGGTGAAAAATGCTGAAAGCTGTTTAAAGAAAAAAACAGACCATTATCTTATGATTCTGTTCTTCAGAATTAGGAAATTTGAAGCTCTTTTAGTTGTTTCTCCTAGCGCTTACTTTTGTATTTCCAAATTACATGCAAATTCTACCAACTCGATGTTTATCAATTAATAAAGGATCTACTGTCTTTCCATTACAGTAAATAGAGATTTACCCCTTACACTCACCTTATAACGCAGTACAACAGTTACATTATTTTTTGTTTGTTTGTTTTGAGGTGGAGTCTCTCTCTTGTCACATAGGCTGGAGTGCAGTGGCATGATCTTGGCTCACGGCAACCTCCACCTCCCAGGTTCAAGTGTTTCTCCTGTCTCAGCCTCCCAAGTAGCTGGGATTACAGGCTCCCACCACCATGCCTGGCTAACTTTTTATATTTTTATAGAGACTGGATTTCACTATGTTGGCCAGGCTGGTGTCAAACTCCTGACCCCATGATCCACTCGCCTTTGCCTACATTATTGTTAAAATTAGTATTTGGTTCATGCATTATTATGAGTAAGTAAATATTGTTACTTTCGAGCCAGTTAACATAATCAAAATTACATTTCCTTGTGTGTGTAATGCGTGTGTGTGCGTGTGCATGTCTGTTTGTGTGTGTGTTTTTTTTTTCTGGAGTTTGTGATTAATACTTTTCTCACATCATAGAGTAGTCTATTAATTAAAATTTATCTTCATGTAACTTCATTTAATAGAAGTAAAACAGTGCATTCAACTATCCATCTGGTCAAACATCACATAGTCTCTCAGTTTCTCCCATTGCTGTCACAATACCCGGAGAAGAACATAGCTTTCAAAGGCTGCTGCATAGCTGTGGCCATAGTTCTAATTTCCTTCTCAGCACTGCACAGGGAGAGGCAGCACCTTGTAGAGCTTACAAGTATAGACTTTGAAGTAAATCCTAACTGTATTCAAATCTTAATTCTTAGGGGTATTATGACACATAAATGAATTAATACATAAAAAGTGTTTAGAGAAGTTAATTTACAAAGTTTGATGACATGTAGTATTTTAAAATAAAACTTTTCTCCCTGCATTGGATCTATAGCTTCTTCCTTCTTGGCTGACTCTACAGTTTCGATAGAACATATGCTCCAGGAGATTCTTGAGAAACGATGGGAGATAAACTGATGAGATATTGCATGTTGAAAATATAATTCTTCTACACTTACATTTGCTTCCAAACAAACTGCAATCATATAATTAAATTAAATTTTAATCATGCAATTACTCAATTAATTCATTGAGTGATTAATTAAAGTGCTTTTAAACATCTCAGCAAAGTAAAATAAGGATTCCTAGCATCAGAAATTAGTAAGCTCTGCCACTGAAGATTCTCAGTGATTACTGAGACCAAGAAAAACAGTTGCCACATGTAATGAGCTTATGGAACCTCACCCACACAAAATTAGTTACCTCCACTCTCTAAACAAGCCTGCCTAGAACTTACCATTTCTTAACTACTAAACCATGTCTCCAGGAATCGTAACCTATTTTCATTACTTGTAATTCTCCCTGTTCATTATAGTTGTAGATTTTATATGTATGAAAATCAGTTTAATTATAAATAATATCTTTGGCTGTCACTTTACTGAGAAAATACACTCTAGCTATCAGCCAATATCATACATTAACTTAAATCCTTACACTTAAAAAGGAGTAGAAAATCCTGAGACACCGAATATTTCAGGGAAACCACATTAAAACTGTAAATGAATAAAACCATCACCGTGAACAAAAGGAAGAAATAACTACAGTTCACGAAAACAAAGCTAACAGAAGAAATAAAACTAATAGAAGAAAAAGACTAAAATATTAAAATAAGTGAATAAATTTAAAGTAAATATATAAAATAAGTAAATAAGTAAAAATATTGAGATAAATAATATTTATTTTCTATTTAATATTAATGTAAGGAAAATGATAAAAAAGGAAATAAGCTTTAAAGTAAAGCAAATAAATACACAAGTAAAAATGTTATGTAAAAATTTATTTAGGCTGGGCGCAGTGGCTCATGCCTGTAATCCTGGCACTTTGGGAGGCCGAGGCGGGCGGATCACGAGGTCAGGAGATCGAGACCATCCTGGCTAACACGGTGAAACCCCGTTTCTACTAAAAATACAAAAATTAGCCAGGTGTGGTGGTGTGCACCTGTAGTCCCAGCTACTGGGGAGGCTGAGGCAGGAGAATGGCGTGAACCCGGGAGGCCGAGCTTGCAGTGAGTGGAGATCCTGCCACTGCACTCCAGCCTGGGCAACAGAGAGACTCCGTTTCAAAAAAAAAAAAAAAAAAAAAAAAAAAAAGTAATATGATAAAGATTTCCACTGGAAAGTAAAAAAAAAAAAAAAAAAAAAAAAAAATAAAAAATGTTTTTAAACAATTCTGTTTTTGGAACTCAAAATCATAATTGATATTCTCCCCTATGCACAACAAAACTGAATAACAATAACAAAAGTAGATTCTTTATTTTTTTTATTTTATTTTTTTAATTCTTTTTTTTTTTTTTTTGAGACGGAGTCTCGCTCTGTCACCCAGGCTGGAGTGCAGTGGCCGGATCTCAGCTCACTGCAAGCTCCGCCTCCCGGGTTCACGCCATTCTTCTGCCTCAGCCTCCCGAGTAGCTGGGACTACAGGCGCCTGCCACCTCGCCCGGCTAGTTTTTTGTATTTTTTTTTTAGTAGAGACGGGGTTTCACCGTGTTAGCCAGGATGGTCTCGATCTCCTGACCTCGTGATCCACCAGACTCGGCCTCCCAAAGTGCTGGGATTACAGGCTTGAGCCACCGCGCCCGGCCCAAAAGTAGATTCTTAATAAACACACTGAATAACAGATGGGGCAGGTTTATAGATAAAATTACCAAACAAAGAACAAGCAAAAGTACTATTCTAAAGCAGAAATAAAATGCAAAGAGATAGGGCATGTATGTAACTGTCTTAATAACATCCCTTGTTTAAGATATTCTACAACATAAGATGGAGAGGAAAAATTATCAAAGAAATAACAAATTAGAATCTATGAACTGAAGAATTAGAGTCTTTACACTGAAAAGTACCACCAAGTGGCAAAAGTAAATTAAGAAAATTATCCTGAAAAATATTCATATGAAAATGTTAAATACTGAATAGGAAAAAGTGTAAGTTTCCAGAAAAAAATACGTAGAATTGGTAATCATACTAATATTCACACCTGTTCACTCCCCATTACATAAATATTTACTTTCTGACAATATCATTCTTGCTAATCTGATTACTTTTTTTTTGGTCAGTTTCCTCTTGTTAGAATATAAGATATTTGACAATAGGGTATGTATTGTTGATGTTTTTATACTATTATTATTATTACTCTTTTCCCAGCAGCAAGTGTTGTGTCCAATATGTATTAGGTGTTTAATAAGCATTTACTAAAGAAAAGAATTAACAAACAGTATGCTATTTTTTTTAATGGACAAGACACTTAACCACTCATACTCAGTTGCCTAACACAAAAAGAAAAAAAGCAGCTACATGAGATGGTTTCTGTGGTTCCTTACAGGTTACATTTTTGTGATCCAAGTGTGACTATTTATCTCCAAAAACTAATTTACAACATTAAATCTTAACTTCTCAATCTCTTTAATGGCTGCTCTGTAACAGTCAATATTTGTCTTATGGTTGTTACCCTGAATATAAACTCTGTTTCTATATTGGAACATTGCTGCTCTATGAATCTTGGTTGCAGGTAGATTGACCCCGATTCTAGAAGCCAAAAAGCCCAGATAAAGACAAACTAATGATCAGGACTCCCTTGTTTTTAGACCATGAGCAAGTGACCTAAGTACAACACTCAGATGCTCTTATTCAGACAACAGAGAATCCATTGCAATGACAGGAGGTGCAGTGGTCTCCAGGAACAGAAGTGGCAGTGACAACAGCAGCTACATCCAGAGGCCACTGTTCCTACTAGCAGTAGAGCAAGCTGTGGCATCTAATGATCAGCAAAATTACAGCACAGAATGCTTTGCTGAACTTGTTTTGGTCACAGGACTGGATATTGCCTAACTTCCTTACTCATTTCCATTTTCTGTTTGTTTTGTTTTTTTAAGCTACCCAATACCTTTTAATTCGTTTATTTGCAGCTTACAACATCTCCATTCTGCTTGTAGGCTTCCAGCCAAAATTGCTGACTAATACCTGGCAACAGAATCATAAAACATTCCTGAAACAGCCTCAGAAAATTCTTAGAAATATATTTAGAAAAGTTATGATTCCTTAATTGGTAAAGATAATGGTGTCAAATTATTTTCAGTAAAGATACATGTGATTAGTATTCAGCAAAACAAAACTATTAATGGTAGATTGTGAGCTTTCAGGCTGAAATTTCTCTGTATTTCAAATGTTTGTTGTGTATATGTATATGCATATATCTAACAGAAGCTATCATTTGTTGAACTTAAAACAAACGATTGATTATATCTACAAAAACTGCTGAAATGCTATATACGAATAATTAGAATGTTAAAAAGGTTAAAAATAAAAAGATGCACAAATATGTTAAGATAATATTAATAAAAAAGTAG
This sequence comes from Macaca thibetana thibetana, assembly GCF_024542745.1. Classification (NCBI taxonomy): domain Eukaryota; kingdom Metazoa; phylum Chordata; class Mammalia; order Primates; family Cercopithecidae; genus Macaca; species Macaca thibetana. Next base: position 68,428,876 of record NC_065579.1, on the reverse strand, counting down.
TATCTGTATTAATGTCAAAATTAGAATTAAAAGCAAAATCATTCAATATGAAAACAGATTTTAAAAACATAAACCAGGAACAATGGTGAACCTTTAATCCCAGCTAGTTAGAACCTTCAGAATTGCTTAAGCCCAGGAGTCTTAGGCCAGGCAGGGCAATATAATGAGACCCCATCTCTTAAAAAATAAGAACACATAAAATATATTTTAATTCATACATTTGTGATACATATTTAAATTTTGGTGCTCACATTAATCTTCATGATATATAATACCTTACTTCTTTTTCTTTGATTAAGTCTGGCCCAAAGTCCACATGGGCAAAAGTTGAGAAGGATACAGGCCAGACTATTAAAAATGGAATAGGATAATGCAGTCCTTATCCAAGTTTCTGGCACAGAGCTCCTAAAACCGTTGGGATTCCCTGAGTAACAGGAATGTCTTTTGTTATTCATAATGAACTCTTTCTGATGGCACCTAAGTGTATGCTAGTGAGATGAACTAGGATAGGGCCTCCAGATAGCCTCAGGATGGATGGGGCTAGCCTCCAGAAAGACCAAGTGATCAAAGTGTTGGTACTTTTAGTCCAACTCAATGACTTCTAGGAAAACTAGGAGAGGCTGGAGAGTAAGCTCTATAAAAACACTTGAGGCCGGGCACGGTGGCTCACGTGTGTAATCCCAGCACTTTTGGAGGCCGAGGCGGCAGATCACAAGGACAGGAGACGGAAAACATCCTGGCTAACACGGTGAAACCTCCTCTGTACTAAAAATACAAAAAATTATCCAGGTGTGATGGCATGCACCTGCAGTCCCAGTTACTTGGGAGGCTGTGGCAGGAGAATCCCTTGAACCTGGGAGGTGGAGGTGGAGGTTGCAATGAGTTGAGATCATGCCATTGCACTCCAGCCTGGCAACAGAATGAGACTCCATCTCAAAAAACAAACAAACAGACAAACAACACTTGAACACCTAAATTTGATGAGCTTCCAGGCTGGTAAACACATCAAGGTGTTGTGAGTATGGTGCAATCAGAGAAAACATGGAAGCTCTATGCAAACTCCCACCCCCATCCCCATACCTTGCCCTATATATCTCTTCTATTTGATTCTTCTTAAGTGACTTTCCTTATAATAAACCAATATGTTTATTAGTTTATTTACTAATAAGTAAAGTGTCTCCATACATTCTGTGAGCCCTATCAAACCTTAGGGGAGGGATTTGGGGCACTCCAATTTATAGCCAGCCAGTCACATGTATGGGTGGCCCAAGGCTTGTAATTAGGGCCTAAAGTGGAGTTAGTCTTGTGGGAGTGAGTCCTAAAGCTGTAGAGCCAACAATTCAGTTCATTTCCAAGTAGTTACTGTCAGAAATGAACTGAATTGTTGAAAACCGAGTTTCATCCAGAGAATAAAAACTTCATTGTTGGTATTGGAAATCAACCCAGATAGAAATATCAATAGGAGACTTACATAGTTTACTGTAGTAATCTTACTATATATGTATGTAGGTATGTATTTATAATCATAAACATGTATTTGCTTTTTACTTTAGTTTTAAAATCTTTTAAATAGTGTGTACAAAAATATGGTAAATGTAGTTTCTGATTTCTTATCATCTTTGATGCCTTCTCTTTTCATGTTGCTGTTATTCTATTTTAGTGCCTATTATCTGCTCGAGTTCCAATTACTTTGGTACTGCCTTACTAGGTATACAAAATGAAATAAAGTTCAGTAATGGTTAGTAAAATGATGCAACAAGTTTAGGTGAAATGTTAAAATGAGCAATATCACTAAGCAGCTGAAAATGTGTTGAGATTCACTAAGTGCTATATAAAAGCAAACAAACAAGACTTCATTACACAGTTGGCTAAGCTCTGTAACTGATGGGCAATCCTCATTGCCTCGTGACATTCAGGCTTTCATTAGTGATTTCAGGCCAGCAGAGAAAACATAAAATTGAATGCATGTTGCCAAAGGTGAAGTTTTAAGAGTATGATTTTGAATTTATTGTTAAGAATCATATAAAATTAATCAATAGTAAATAGACTAGAAATGTCTTTACACAAAATGATAGAAGGCTGTAGTCCTAAATCCAGAAAGCTAAACATATTCTGAAAAAGAAAGTTGTTAAGTCCATCAGACTTATATTCTCAGGGTTATTTGTATAAAAGATAATGATGATTAAAGGAAAATACTATACACATAGTTCTCCATTATTTTCTCATAAATTTGTTGTTAAATAAGTTACATTAATGCTTTCTAGAGATGAGACGTACAGCAAGAACTACATATGTACTTGTACATGAAATAAAATCTTTAGTGACATCTCTGATAGCCCGAAATGCAATTCAAAATCCAAATATCTATATTATCATGAAGTAATCTCTCTGCAGGCAAAAGAAGCACATCATATGTCATATTTCTAACCTTTTAGTAGGAAGAGACAGCCTTGAAAAACTAAACAGATTGCTCTGCAAAGGCTTCTGAACTTGATTTTTTTTTTTTTTTAATCACAGAAAACTGCCATCTATTAGTAGAAAATCTCAACCAAGGAATTCATAGAACTTAGACTTGACTAGACTACAAAGCAGTCCACAAGGCTCTCTTAGTCTAATTAAGAGTGGTGTAACAATATTTTAAAGACATTAATGGGATTTCTAAAAGCTAGTTATCAGCTTTCTAAATTATATTTACAGCATTTTTTTCCAAATAAAATGTATCAGCATGTAATGTATAATGTACATTTCTTTGGCATTATTTTATTATATAAATCTAGACTAATTTTTTTTTAAGAGACAGAGTCGCACCCAGGCTGGAGTGTGATCTTAGCTCAGTGCAGCGTCAAACTCCTGGGTTCTGGTGATCCTCTGGCTTCAGGCTCCTGAGTAGCTGGGATTAGAGGGCAGGCATGAGAAATACAACCGGCCTCAATATTACCTTTGTAATATTCTAACTAAACCATATTTGAGAGGGAGGAATTTTAGTATTTTTGAAGATTAAAATAATTATAAAAACACATTATGTAAAAATAGTAAAAAAAATAATTTTAATAATGAAACAAAATTAGTAAAAATTAGTATACATTATTACTAATATTTAGTAAAAATTATTACTAATATTCTCAAATAAATGTGATAAAAAATTATAAGTTAAAATATATGTATTTTTTAACCACACAACATTAAACTTTGACTAGTTTCCACATATAAATCTGTATTTGAATCAATGTGATTTTAAAACACACTTGGGATGCTCAGCTTTTCAGTTTCATTTGGTAAACTAAGTGGCCTAGTTATAACCAAGAATCACTTTTAACACATCAAAATATAAAAACTGGAAAGGCCTAGAAGTTAAATCTTGTAATTTTAAATTAAGCATATTTAAAACCCACTGAAGGTAAGCAATTACCTAAAAATTACACAACTAGAAGGGGAGAAGGCACCTTTAGAATCTAGTCCCTTGACTACATCTCTATTTCCTCTCCATTCTTCTTTTGAGCCATCATTTTCAATTACATTAACGATGACAAAAATGTCCACAGGTGAAAAAATTAGAAACAAATTGTTGAATATCGTGTAAACTAAGCTTTGTTTATTATTGTTTATAGTCTCATTCAAAAACAAAAACATGCATAAATTACAGGTTTATCAGATATTCTGAACTATCATAAACCATAGCGTGGCACAGAAAAACATAAATAAACCAGACAGACACATATAACAGAAATTTAAACTCTGGAATCTAAAAGGTTAATTTCATGTTATCGTTTTATTAGCCTAGTCTTCTTAAATTTTAACAAACATCATTAAATATTCTCTTCCATTCATACATCTGGCCTTCTTCAGATTAGTGGCACTCCTCATCAGTCCTGAAATTCAACAGTCTGTATTTAACCAATTTAAGTCTACTCATTCTATTAAAATAAATAATCATTAACTCTGGAACTCCAAAGATAATGTGACTTGAAAGTTAAATATGCACTGAGGGAGAAGTACTTTCTTTTTCTTTTTTTAAACTTTTCTTATCAGAGATAATTTATTACTTACATGAGTTAAGACTGAGTACCCTCAAATATGCTTACTAATAAGGAACTGTTCGCCTCATTTAGCAAATAGCCTTTCTCTTGTTCTATCTTATAGATCATCTCCTACTTTCAGCTCTTACCAACATTTCACTTAGTCATAAGAGCCATTGAAAGAACAGTCCTTTGAGGCAATAATGTAAGGTAAATCTCTTTCAAATTAAAAGCAAAATAAGTGGTGTAGCTCAGTGAAAATGCTGACTCAGAGGGATAAGTGGTTTAGCACTAGCTTCGTCACCAGCAACAAAGTGTGTTCATATTTGCCTTATAGCAAAAAGGTCAGTGATTCTCAAGTAAACAGCTCCCTCCACTGGTCCAACCATCATTATATGCTCTGAAGCATATAATGCTTCAGAACCCCTGGAGTTCTACTAGAACCTCATCTGTTTGCAATCCAGATAACAGAATGCTACCCAGAACTGTTTGAGAATTTTGAAAAACTAGATTTAAAAGGTGGATCAGCCAATAGCTAAAAGGTAGCAATCTCTGTAGAGCAGTAAGACCTCAATGGAAATGTAATTAGGTAAAAAAATACGTATAAATACCCGGCCTCCTTTCAGAAACACCAAGACCAATGACTGGAAAACACACTATGAAAAATATCTTGCAGCCCTCAGAGGATGTGATGAGACATAAAAGAGAGGAAAAATGATCTCCAAACTACTGTAAAAGTATAAAGGGTCTGTCTAGGTACTGGCCTTTGTTTTGCTAATTGGGTATTAAAGTTCAGGAATGATCGGAATTAGTTATAGTAGAGACTGAATACTTCTTTGCTCTTCTTTCGTAAAACATTTATCCTCTTCTAAAGAACATTTTTAGTTCGAAGGGGTTCTCATTATTAACTTATCCAATATTTCTTTGTAGTAAATATAATCTAGTCCAACCTCTTTGTTTTACAGATGAGGAGGCTCACAAAGGTAAAATAGTTTACTAAAACGTTTCTTATCTGAGCCCTGGCCATATCACCAGATAAATGAGGTATCCCTTATAAGACAGTGGTTCCCAAAGCATTGTGCTTGCACTAGCAGCAGCAGCATCACCTGGCACTTGTTAGGAATACAAATTTTGGGCCCCCACCCAAGACCTGTCAATTCAGAAACTGACAGATGAAAGGGAAGCAATCTGTGTTGGTGGCACAATGTGGGCTCACTGCACCTCCGCCTCCAGTGTTCAAGCAATTCTCCTGCCTCGGCCTCCCGAGTAGCTAGAACTACAGGTGTGCACCACCACACCCGGGTAATTTTTGTATTTTTAGTAGAGATGGGGTTTCACCATATTTGCTGGGCTGGTCTTGCAATCTGTGTTTTAATAAGCCCTCCAGATGATTATGATGTCCATTAAAGTTTGAGAACCTCACTCTGACAAATGCTATCAATAATTTAAAGTTAATATATTTAATATAATTAATGAAAACAAAAAATTTTAACAGTGTTCTATGTACTAAATTTTAGTGATGATAAACAACTTGTGAGTTATATACAGATAGATTGTCCTTAGGCCATCAAAGGTGAACAAATTGTTCTCACCCATGCCTAATGCGCCCCTCCCAATATCTCATTCTACTTTGGCCAAAAATACCTGTTTATTGTTCAGTTTCACTCAGAAGATAATTTCTATTTGATTTTCTTTCTTCTACAATTTAACTAAATTCCAGATCACATTAACTTTCCTTATTAGGGAAAATATTTCCCTAAGTATTAAAATATTTGTTAAAAATATTTTAACAAATTTCTGTTATATAAATAATTGGATACATATAATTTAGCTGGATCTCATGGTTTTTGAGATTCCTGTCACGGAGATAAAAATCCCTACTCAAAATCACTGAGAATGATAGTTCTCTGCCTTAGCTGCATCATTTAAAGCTGCTCTTTCTAACTAAAGAGTTTAGGAAAATACTGATGTTTGGATCCCTTTCATATGCCACCAAAAGGCTCTAATTTGTGATGGGAAGCATCCAGGACATCAGAATTTTTGAAAGTTCTCCAGGTTAGTCTAATATGAACTCAAAACTGATGTGAAAGTTGAACGTGAACATTGCTGGTACTAAGATGAAGTCACTCCTGTCAGACCCGGACCAGGTACAGCTGGGAGGTCATGAAAGAAGCGAACTCATCTGTGTTTGAGATAAGAATTAACAAAAAGGCTTTTCTGAAATCCACAAAAAGTTTCCATACATCCTATATGTGTTTCACATCTTACCTTAACTGCTTTTTCTGTATGTCCACATATATTTTTTCAACAAGGTTTATCTAAGAAATTTTTCAAGACAACAGTATTACAGATTAGATGCTCTCACAAGAACACTTGCCTAGCAACGCGTATGTTTACCAACTTGCTGACACCAGCTCCAGAAATGAGCTTCTGTGACCAACATACCTTTATTCGGAGCAGTTTATGAGGACTCCTTTTTGCCTTTAAAAATTTCTCATTACCTCAGATTATCTAGATACAACTATGATTTTTTCACAACCTGTGTATCCTGGATTACAATCCTCTGTCATTTATTCTCAAGTAAAATCATTTTTTGGCAGAGCCTCTCTCTTTCTGTTTTTATTTTAGGTTAACATTGAGAACAACTGGCATAGAATAATCTTTAATTTGGCATCCAGAGTTGTATTAAAACAGCAAAAATCAACTTGCACCACCATCTCTACAACAAACTTACTATGTAAATATATCTGGTTTCAGTCTACTGAATTGGCTTACTGACTTTACCATTTCCATGGGAAAAGAAGAAAACTATGTTCAGAAGGATAGAAAATTGAGTGTTTGGAGGGCAATAATGAAGGGCAAGCAATTCTACCATTATGAACATAAATTAATTGCCTCAAATATATTATCCCAATCCTTCCCCAAGTCCAAAGCTGCCATATTGAAGTACAGCTTTTATAGAGAAGAAGTTCATAAACCTCTGCCTCAGTCAACAATGGCATTTTGGGATTCTATGCAAGGTTTATTTGCTTGGCTAGACAGTTTCTTACAGTCACATTATGGCCCTTTAATGAAAATGCTGTTCTTGGCATATCAAACCCCAGTGGCAACTATTTGAGTAGATTTCTAATAGAGTGTTAATATATTCTGACTTAGTACCCTTTGGGAAAAATATCAACATCTGTGTCAGAAGTGTAAAATTAGTACTTTCAGATATGTATGATGTACTATATTCAACAAGAAAACAAAAAAGGAAAGGAAAAGTACAGAAAGACCAAAAAAAGCCATTAAAAAAAAATGGGGAGATACCATTTAAAATGTAACTTCTGACCGGTCGCCGTGGCTCACGTCTGTAATCCCAGCACTTTGGGAGGCTGAGGCGGGCGGATCATGGGGTCAGGAGATGGAGATCGTCCTGGCCAACACGGTGAAACCCTGTCTCTACTAAAAATCCAAAAATTAGCCTGGCGTGGTGGCGGGCGCCTGTAGTCCCAGCTATTTGGGAGGCTGAGGCAGAACTGCTTGAACCCGGGAGGGCGGAGCTTTCAGTGAGCCTAGATCGCGCCACTGCACTCCGTCCTGGCGACAGAGCCAGACTCCGTCTCAAAGGAAAAAAAAAGAGAGAGAGAGAGAGAGAGAGAGAGAGAGAGAGAGAGAGAGAGAGAGAAAAAAAAGAAAAAGAAACAAAACTAGAATGTTTAGCAACACTAGGCAGCAAATCGTCTTAATACAGGAGAATGAAAGCCAGAAGCTAGGTCTCTAATGCTCACTCCTTTTAGGGCACACTCTCAAGTTTGCCACGGTTCCCATGAAGGCTGTTCACACATTTGTTAACTACCTGTCCCTTGTTACTGATGGGGTGCAAGACATACTACCTCAAAATATGTCACCTTGGCAATTGAATATTTTAAGAAATTTGAGAAAACATTAGCAGCAGGAATGTCACCACCGCTCCTTGTGCCCTTCTTCCCTGAACCAGGTCATAAAACATAATAAGGGCATCCTGACTTTCTCCTGAAGCTGATCATAAAACTTTCGTGTTAGGAGTGCCTTCTCTATATCTGGAAGAAAGGTACATCCTTATGTCTCAAGACAAGGACACAGAGAAGAATCAGAACACACAGGTATTGCCAATCGGGATCTCCCACTCCCCATTGATTTACTTACATTAGATCACAACCTCTATGATCTATCGTGTTTCTCCACAACTATCCACTGTTCCTTAAACCTGTCATAAAAAACTCTTAGTTTTAACTATGTTGTGGGCTTTTCCTTTCCTCATGAAGACTTCCATGACATGCAAAACTAAACTGAATACATTTGTATGCATTTCTCTTGTTATTTTGTCTTTTATTATAGGGCTTTCAGTCATAAACATAAAATGAGTAGAAAAAAGATATTTTCCTCCCATAGATTAGCCTATGCTTTCGTGGGCCTCAGGTTTCACTGATGAGAGCATTAATGCTATGTGGAAGAATGAGTACAGAATGGGGAAAATCTAAAGTTAATTTTATTGGGCTATGGTAAAGATTTCTCCCTGTGAAGTCAACATGATAACCTTGACTTTGTTAAATGCCTTTTCTACTAAGTGATCTGAGTTCCATGAAAAAAGCCAACCTTAAATAAATAGTACCCAGTTCAAATGCTCTTTAACAGTAAGTAGAGGAAGGTCAAGAAAAGAAAGAAAATAAAAAAGGGAAACATGTAAAGAAAGAATATTTTAATTAAAAAAAAAACTTGCCTGTATGTATAGATGGTTAATAAATCCCAAATGTCAATATGCATTTTAAATTATAATTCAGAAAGGACTAAATAAATCAGTTGATATATGTACATGCTGTGAAAGTTGTCACAATCAAAATGTAGTCACTAATGTTAAAAATAAAATAAAGAAAACTCTGACAAATAGAGCTGGAGAAGGCCAAAGGCCATGAAGAGAAGGTTTTTTCCTTGTATTTTCAATAATAAAAACTATCACAAAAGACCGTAAAAGCGACAACCTTTTGGCACAATGCCATTACACTTTTAATGCCATTGTAATAATATTACAATGGCATAAAGGCCATCACAGCCTTATACAAAAAATACTCTGCAAGGACATCTGCCCGGCAACTGCTTGTCTAACAGACTGGCATCACCTTTGTTATTCATCCTTGTAGCCAAAAATAGTTATTTCAAAACAATTATGTCATTCTCTTCATTTTTTTTCTTTAAAAATCTTTTAACTTCCTTTACCTCTCTGAATACGCACATAGTTTACTCCAACAAAGATATTCCCATTGCAATGCTTATACCCCAATAAACATCTTTTTCTTTTATAGTGCTTGTCTGTTATTCACATTGATACATATGGTGTCAGAAATGGGGACTGGAAAGGAGCACTCTTGGAAGGTATTTGTGATTTTTGGAACCCGTGTGCAGTAGTCACTGAGGTTGAGTTCTTCCCTTCTATGGCCTGCCTTTTCTGCCCTCGTGAGTCTTCTCTCTCATAGCACCTCTCTCTTTGTGGTAGAAGACTTTCAACATTGTTTGGGGTCTGATTTAGATAAGGATACCTTAATAAAATGATAAAAGACTTTTTGTCTTATTTGGTAAGTTTTTTTTGTTGTTTGTTTTTGTTTTTGTTTTTGCTTTTGTTTGTCCTGGTATAAAGATATATGTCTTTCTGGATTGAGTATTCTGATTTCTTCAGAATTTACATTTTGTCTGTGAGGCATGTCTTTTCTGATAAATTACTTTTGGTTGGTCTGCATGCCTAGTTGAATATTTTGTTTGATCTGCATGCCTGATTTAAAATTTCAGTGAATACTCATCTTAGTATCTTTGACTTTGTTTGACCCTTTCCCCTTGCTTGTTTCTGAAAATCTTTCCAGAGCAAAAATAAACATTCTAAGTGGCGGTTGCAAGATGGCTAACTAAAAGCCACTGGGGTTTGCCACCATGTAAAATATCAGTCTAAACTCCTGACATGCCTCTATAGAATTTATAAAATTTTCTGTGTTTCTGAGAGATTGATAAAAATCATATTGGGATTCCCAAACATTAAGGCATACCAAGATTTCTAGGACTCTAGCTGTCTACATAGTATGGGCCATTCTTCCGCATATTTTTAAACTGATGGGTAAAATTACATCATGGAAAATTCAGAGCTAAAACGATCATTATTCCAAAAACCCATAACTCTAAGTAAACATGTATAGGCTTCTATGTTCTCTGCTATATACATTTTTTTTCTGCCTACTTTGAATCTACTGACTTTTCCACTGGCATTCAGCTAGAACTCATTGCTTATGGCATTCCAGCCAAAATGTAAAAAAAAAAAAAAAAAAGAAAAAAAGAAAGAAAAAAGTTTTTATGAGATTTCAAAATAATGGCTTTATAAATTGCAACAACTCTATGGTTCAAAAATTAGTAATCTAAAAGGTAAAGAATCAAATAAATGTTTATAGAAATTAGGCATACAGATCAAACAGGTCAAAATCCTGACCTCAGAGCAATAATATAAGATATCTCTGACATAAAAATTTTGTATTTTCTACCATGCAGAGGCCAAAAAGAAAAAGCCCGTCTGCCCCTAGTCTTCCAAGAATATGGTAAAATTATTCTCTGCCTGAATTTGGTAGTCTAGCAAACCAAGGTAACAAACATAAAATACATTCATTACTAGTTCAAGGCTACTAGGCAATTTTGTTTTTCTTATACAATTCAGGAAAAAAATAAAATAAAATAAAAAACTAGCTAAAATGTAAACATTGAAAGAGGAAAGAAGGTGAAAGAGTATTTTTTTGTTTTCGCTTTTTTTTTTTTTTTTAAATTAAACTGTCATTTTACCCAAAATTTTGGCCCATAGCCATAATTAAACTACCTATCAGGGCATGTACAGTTTAGTCTTGTGAACAGGTCCTGATTGTAACAAAAACATTATTTTGGTTCAACTGTCTTTCATAAACCAGTGTGATTTTATTACTACTTCATGACTAAAATTCTAGAATGAAAGCTGTAAGGTCTTTATTTGTGTATGTACACATGTGTTTAGGTATAGTTATGCATATATACATGTAATATATCTTGTGTCTACAAAATAAATTCTGGCATAGTCAGCCAGAAATCCCTTAAGGAATTCTATTCCTATTGGCTTAGATAAATGGACTGTCATCTAAAATGTAAAATAGTAATTAACTGAAATGATTTCCAGGTAATGTGACGTAAGTAAATTTTTAGTAAAGAAGCTGGATTTAAAATCATTAGTAAATTAAAAAAAGAAATATCTTCAAAATTATCAGTATTTTTGACAGTTTCATACTTGTCTCAGATAGATATTTTAAGGTGTCAGGATTTGACACAAAAGTTAAAAAACTTTTATAAAACCCAGCCTAAAATGGAATGACCTTTGTTCGTGTAATGTTTGATAAGACTAAGTTAATATTGTTGGTTTAATGAAAGTGACTGTATCTTCTGAGTTAACAATAAAATATCTATATATTTGAGGTTTTTACTTAGGTAAACACCTGGTATTCATAGGTTATGATGACTATTTTTGCCTAATATCTGTTTTAATAAGTAATCTAGGTAAACTGTTTTTAAAAAGTTAATAAAGTGGGTGATATGGTTTGGCTCTGTGTCCGTAGCCAAACCTTATCTTGAATTGCAATCCCCACGTGTTGAGGGAGGGACTTGGTGAGAGGTGACCAGATCATGGGGGCAGTTTCCCATGCTGTTATGGTGATAGTGAGTAAGTTCCCATAAGAGCTGATGGTTTTAAAGCATGGCGCTTGCTTGCTCTTTCTCTCTCCTGCTGCCATGTAAGGTGTGCCTTGCTTCCCCTTTGCCTTCCACCATGATTGTAAGTTTCGTGAGGCCTCCCCAGCCATGTATAATTGTGAGTCAATTAAACCTTTTTTCACTATAAATTACCCAGTCTCAGATAGTATTTTTATAGCAGTGTGAAAACAGACTAATACATTAGGTAAATGTAGATGGGATAGACTTCTATAAATAAACTTATGTAATTTAAAATCTTAAAGTTATGTTAAATTATAGATACTCATTAAAGATGAGTCATTTTAAATAAGATAAAAAATAAACAAATTGCTGAACATAAATATAAATTTGTTCTTGGCTTCTTAAATTTTATAGAAAAGCTAAATATATTTGTATCTATTATTATACACAAATATTATGTTATGAGAAACATGTTTCTAAATGTTATAAAATGGTTTCCATCTAAAAATACTGATATTTGGGCCAGGTGCAATGGCTCATGCCTGTAATCCAAGGCAGGTGGGTCCCCTGAGGCTAGGAGTTCAAGATCAGCTCAGCCAACATGGTGAAACCCCATCTCTACAAAAAATACAAAAAAAAATTAGCTGGGCGTGGTGGCAGGCACCTGTAATCACAACAGAGTGAGACTCCATCTCAAAACAAACAAACAAACAAGCAAAAACCTGATATTTGATCTTAAAACTACTTGCTAAAAATTGAAGTTACTAATAGTTAAAAATCTAATTAATATATATATAATTCACTGCATAAAGTGTGCCTAAAAGTAACTTTTTTTCTTTTTTACTAAGAGAAAAATATAAGAAAGGCACGAATATGTGTTGTTTATTGAGGAAAAGTAATTTTGTGTGATTTAAATATTATTTAAATGTTTTTTCAAAAATACAGATTTAGGATGTAATCAGAAACAAGAAAGGAAGGAAGGAAAGGAACTAGTAAGTAGGAGAGAGAGATGTGAAGAAAATTGTGGATATGAAAGTACATTTTTGGTAAGAAAGGTGAAAAATAAAAGAGAATAGTTTCATGTGAGAAATAATTTTATTTGGCAAACTTTTGTCCTGAAGTACAGTGACTGGCTACTTAAAACAGAGGAAGTAAAGGACAAAGCAGAAAGTCCAAATATGTCATGAATGGTCTGAGTAAGTCATGGTAAAGTCTATAAAGGAGAAATTTATGAAAGAAATGTTGTGTGTAATCAAGGTGGCTATAATTAGGATTATTCATAAGTCTTTCTAAAGATTGATCCTGGATATTAAAAATACATTAATATAAAACTAAAGTGTGGTTTCCTATGTTAGAAAAACAAGGTTTTCTTAAATTATTTTTTTGCTCCTAATAAAATGTAAAAGGTTAAGGTTTTAATTCTGATATTTAATTTTTTAACAGCCATCTTTTAAACTACAAGGAGTTTCTATTTTTGCAACACTTCTTCCTGAGACCTATTTAATTTCCCTAGTTTCAGTTGGAAATGCTGTCTTTTTCATTGAGAATGGTAATTTCATTTCTTGAGGTGAAATTCTTCTTGAAGCTTATCAGATTTCTATCTCATAAGTTCAGTTTTTGCTGTATCTTGCTGCACATGGTTTGCAAATCGTACATCATTGCCTTTTGTTCTTTCTTTTCCTCAGACAGTATATCTTTTTGCTTGGTGGTGGTGACAACTCGCTTCTTCAATCTTTTCTTCAGTTCTGTTACATTTCATTTTCTCTGCTTCTACCTTTGCTGATATGGCCTGATGCTGAAATATTTATCTTGAAGTTCTAAAGAAGGAATTCTTCCTCCAGTATAACTTCTTTCTCTATTCTTGTCTTTTCAAAAATTTGACTGAACTTTCTCCGTAAACAGGGAACTTCCCATGCTTTTAGTAAAAGCCATGTATTACCCTGCTCAAGGCACTAGTTTTCTTTTTACATTCTTCTATAATATAGTTCAAACTCATAAGTCTGGACACCCTCTTACTGTGTCTCATTAAACTCAAGTGCCCTTTTCATCAGATTCAACCTCCAGTTTTCTAAATGGGCTTCCCATTACAAGAAACAATCTCATTATAGGAGGTTTTTCTTTACCTTTTTGGTTAAATCCATATAAATTTCTGTATTGCTTTTGAAGTTTTTAAAGTATTTTTCTGTTTGAAAGAATATTGTTTTACACTGACCTGTGGATCTGTTTTAATCAATTGTTTTGAGAATTTTGTCATTTTTGATGGGCTTCCCCCAAATCAAAATTCTAAATTAAGTCTTTTTGACCAAGAATTAATTTTGGGATTTCCCAGTGGGCCCCTGGAGAGCATCAAAAAGTGTACCTCTCATCTTGTAGAGATGTTAAATAATTAGACTTATTTTGCGAGTTCTATTTGAAGCATTGCCAAATGATAAGTGACACTATCTTTCAGTGACATTTATGGGTATATTATTACTAAAAATGTTTAAAAATTTATAAAAAACAAATATGTTTCAGTCATAATTTTTGTTATATTAAATCTTTTCTAAACTTATATTTGTATGGATATGTTATTAATGTGAGTGTTCTAAAGATTATATGAAATTTATAAAAGTCTGATGGTCCTGATGTGACAATGTTATCATGATTATGGTCATCATAAAATGCTATATGTAATAGAAATAACTGAATTTCCTTGTCAGTTGGGAATTTTCATAAAACCTTTGACTATGGCTATTGAAAGATTTTATTATCTACTGTTTTGAATTCTTCTCCAAAAGTATTTGCAATCAGTTACAGCCCAAACTTACTTTTTATGAAAAGGATTTTTGCATGTATTCTTAAACACAAATTTCTGATAACCCTAAGGTTAATGAACTAAAAAAAAATGGCCAGAACTCTAATAAATAAACTAAAGCATTCATGAAACTACTAATCAAGATCAATTAAAACAAAACGATAACATGAAATTAAGTAATTGATGAAAGTTCCATTTTATGGCTTTTATTTAAAACATTGTTCATTCTTTACTTAAATACTTTGTTTTCCAGATTTAAGAAAACTTTCTCACATATGCTAATCCATAGTTTACAATAATTTGGTAAAGTATACTTTTGTGAACAAATATGGAAGCATTTGCTTTTTCTACCTATTTTATTCCTCCAAAATTCAGAAACTATTCATGAGTATTCCTATTTTTTATGACAGTATGATCAGTTACATAATTTTAGTAAAAATATGCTCTCTATTTATAATCAGGATACAATTGGAAGCACTGGTTATATTACCAAGACTTTGACTGAAATTGAATATTTAAAATGTGCATAAAATGCCTTATTCCAAGAGTCCCTAGCCTTACCATGAGTGAGTGAGTGAGTGAGTTTGTCACTTCCTGGCAGGCTCAAGTACTTTAAGATTGTAAGTAAAATCCAAAGTCTGCCTTGGTTTGGCTTCCTAGCCTCAAGAGGTTTTAAAATCTGAAATTCCTATATAAAGACAGAAAAAGTTCTATTCCTAAAGAAAAAATTTATGATATACCTGCTATTGGATTGTAGCCCTGTGCATTGTTTTTAAGTTCTCATTATCTACCTGTAGTTTGGGCTAGACCCTGAACTCTCCTAATTTCCTATAACATTTGGCTACAACTCTGCAACTAAAAATAAACACTACTGTTCCTAAAGTTCAATAAGCTGAAACCAGATAAATTTTAAAGAACAACCCTCATGACTGATATATGGGCCATACAAAAAATAGTTCACCAAACCACTCAATGTCATGAACAAAGACATTCACAGTGACCCAGGAGAAGCTGACATTTTCATGATGTAGGAAGCTTTTTTTCAAGATATCAGAATAAAATTTCCTATCAAAACAAGAATCTTACCCATCTTAATGCCAATCTTTTCCCTTGGCAGTATAATGATATAATTGAAATTTCACAATCAATAGCTTTTGCTGGTAACTTAACAGAACCTAGCCTGAAAATTCCTTTAATATCTTCTGGCTAAGAAAAGGTCTGTGCTATTGTTAACACTACATGCTGAACCTGGAAAAATTAGTCTTCAGAAGTTAAGAGCCATATACACAAAATAATAATAATAATAATAATAATAATAATAATAATAAAGCCTACACGGTTACAACAGATCCCACCTAAGTTCCTGTGATCATTTGACCTTTTCCAATTATTTGCCTTTAAGCCTAGGTCCATGGCTCAAAACCGTTACTCGAACTGAAGTTATCATATTATTATTAATTTTACTTTATATTTCTCCTTTTTTAAACTTTGTAACTATTACTTGTTAATTTTTTTTGCAGAAGTACAACTACTAACAAAATTATGATGGCCCAAAATAGTTGATGACAAATGACTATGAAACAGATAAAATTTAACTTAATAATGGAATCTAGGTAGACTTTGACTGAGAGTCATTCTCGTCTTGTTCAAGTTCATTTCTTGTTCAAGTGTGGTTAAAAGGGTTCTGATATTGATTCCTAGTCACCAATCACTCTTCCCAAATGTGGATAGATGAGACCAACAACCAGGACAGGACCATTTCAGCAGGGATATCAAAACCTAACTACAAGATGATTGATCAGTGAAACATTCAAAGAAAGATTTTAATCAAAAGGGGAAATGTGAAAGTTGTCAGAATCAAAAGGAGATCATAAATGTTAAAACCCAGAAAAACAGCTGAGAAATGGCATGAAGAGAGGGTTCTCGTGCTTGTATGATTGATAAACAAAAGTATCACAAAAGACTCTGCAAAAACTGCAACCCTGCACAAAGGCCGTTGCAACCTTATACAAAAGCTACTTCTGTAAGAACATCTTCCAAACAACTACCTGTCCCACCTTAGACTGGTGTCACCCTTTTTACTGATCTTTTTAACCAAGGATAATTATTTCAAAACAACTAATTCTCCTTATTTTATTTTCCTTTAAAAACTTTGGTCTTCCTTTTCTTCCCTGAATACAAACAAAGTTTACTATGACATGCATATTTCCATTGCAATGGTAAAAAATATTTGGGAACATTTATTTCCAAATAAATAAAGATCTCTCTCTCTGTTATTTAGGGTGACAATGTGTTTAGATAGTAGCAATTATTTCCTCATATTATCATATTTTCTTTGTTCTTGCCTAAATATCAGGTGATTGACATTTTCCAGTGTCTTTGTTTCGTGTATTTTTGTCTTTACAAATGCTCTGATGTGGTTGACTACAATTTTTGAAATATAATTTTGTTAACAATACAAAATCTGTCAGATATAAAAATCCAATCATTCTAATCTTGTTTTGATGAGTCTACAATTCACTGAGTACATTTTCTTTAACTGACCTTCTTTGATCACTTCATGTATTATTCTCCTCCTCCCCAATTTGAATTAAAAAATTCTTCATATAGTTACATGAATGTTAGTTAATCTTTAAGTATAGAAAGATAAAAAAAAATCTCCCTGTCTTTTTTTCTCTCTCTCTCAAATGTACCAAAAAAAAAATATTTCTGAGATATATTTTGAAGCCATAGCTTTCACATCTTTTCATTGTTTCTTTCAACATTAATAGCCAAAGACCAAAATTAATAATATTTAGATATTTAGAATTTATATTTGTATGATGTCAGTGTTACTCTATCGTCTTTTTTATTTTTTATTTTGAACTGGGGATCCAAAATCAAAAGAAAGCCATTTGTTTATTCTAGTTAGAACCAGAGCATCTTCGCTCCATCAGAGAATAATTGGCAACCAAAATTGAAGCATTCTCAATTAAGATTATAGTGATAGATTGTCATAGCTTTTCTAGTTAGATAAAGAAAGTACAGGGCTTCAGAATTTCCAGAATATTATGAATACACACATTGATGCACGTTTATTTAGATCTCTAAGGACTTGAGCACATATTCATCTGTATACAAACGCATTTAGTTTGGGGACTTTCATCCTCAGCACTACTGACATTTCAAGCCAAATAATTCTCTTCTGTGCAAAATAGGCTGTTTAGCAGTATCTCTTTACCTTTACCTTCACCTTTACCTACCAGATGCCATTAACACTCTTCAAAGTCATTTTATGACAATCTAGAATGTTTCCAGTCTTTGTCCAGTGTCCCTTGGAGACAGAAGTGATCCTTTGTTTAGAACCATTGATATTGTCCTTTCTAAATAAATAAGCCTTCTCCTCTCTAAGAAATAGATTTTGTACATAAACTTTAAACTAAACTTGAAAGAATATTGATATCTAGTAATATTATTTGAACTAAATTGTAAATCCCTATAATCTGTAAATATTTATGGAGCACCAACTGCATGCAAATTATATTCTTTTTTGGTACTATTTAAATTCAATGTAAGACACAGGGTCAAATGGGTAATGCCTTAAACAGACATGACATCATTTTAGGGAATTAGAAAGTTAATTGTGAACTACAAAATATTTACCACACTGAATGTAATTTGTCACTGTTTTTAAACTGCTCAACATACAAAAATTAAAGGCTTATTTTGGCTTAAATTTTCTATATTCCAAATATGAAGTTTCATGATAATGTTAGATATTTTATTTACTTTTATGTATAATTTGCATTCTGGTTTGTCTTATTAATACTGCTATACCTGAGAAATGCATACAAGTAATACACATTTTGATAGAGTTGAAAAAATTCCAAGATTAAATTTTCCTCTTGTAAGCTCTTCAAAGAGGAGAAGTTGGTAGTGAGAGTGTTAAATTTTGCCTGAGCACCATACTTCTAAAATACAGAGAAGGTTACTGTATTAATCTGTTTTCACACTGCTGATTAAGACATACCCAAGACGGGCCAATTTACAAAAGAAAGAAGTTTAATAGACTCACAGTTCCACATGGCTGGGGAGGCCTCACAATCATAGCAGAAGCAGAAAGTCATGTCTCACATGGTGGCAGACAAGGGAAGAATGAATCAAGCAAAAGAAGCTTCCCCTTATAAAACCGTCAGTTCTCATGAGAACCGTATGGGGGAAACCACTCCCATGATTCAATTATCTCCCCCCTGGGTCCCTCCCACAACATGAAGGAATTATGGGAGCTACAATTCAGGATGAGATTTGGAGGGAACACAGCCAATCCATAGCAGTTACAAAATCCTCCCAACAATTTGTGTTCAGAAAAACTGTAAATGACCACTTTATAAGGCCTACCTCCACCATTCCTCAATTATTACCTTGTTTTGTAAGTGCCTAGTGATCTCCTTCCTCTTTGAGACATTTTTTATCAATTAAAGTTCTTCTGATTTCATAGCCAGAATAAAATTATATCCTTAATTGTCTTGTGCATTTTGTCTTTCAAAGTGGCTTTTTAAAATTATTTTGTGTTTATTTGTTTGCATGGTTTTTATTTTTGTTTTCATTTTTTTGTATTCAGATATAGGAGAGTGGAGAAGTCAAGTAATCTCAGGAGATCCTGGCAGTCTCACAAATTATGCTTCAGCCATAAGTAGTCTCTTATCATTTAACAAGAACCCCAGATTATTCATATCCACATTCGAATTTGACTCGCATCATCCTTCTGGTAACCTATAGGCTGTTGCATTTTCTTGTGTCTTTTCATACTTCTACCTATAGTTAGCAAATGTCTCCTGTTGGAGTAATTTTAAAGATGAGTCTCATCATTTCATTAAGATATCAGGTTCTTTCATACTAGCTTTTGTATATGTTTCTTGGCCTAAAATGACCCACTCTCCTATCAAAATCCTACTCATTTATTGTAATCTGTCATTATATATGCCTGTCTCCACTAGAGCAAATATAGGGTAGAAGCTGAGACTCTTCCATTTTCTTTCATTTTTTCACCTTAACAGTAGCACTCAGGAAAATTGTATGCAGTCCATATATATTTAGGTAATTACATGAACTGAATAAAGAAGATATAAAATAATAGAACTATTCATTTATTTATTGAAAAATAATTATGAAGGACTTACAGAGTAAACACTGTTTCTGGTGACAGGATTTCAAGATATACAAGTTCCTTGCACACAATTAGTGATCTCAGATCATGATATGTACTTTGAAGTAATATCAACTATAAAGTTGAAAATTAGAAAGTATCTGGTTTGCAAAACAGATAGCCCCTCACAGGACAGGTTATTTGAGCTGATGCAAGACAAGGGAAGGGCCTGACCTGTATATATTGATCAGCTAGCAACAATGTGTTCTAAGCAGAAACAGGAAAAGCTTTGGAGTGTTCAACTGACATAATGTGGCTAGATTCTGCAAGCAATGGGAGGAGTAATATGAATGAAGAATGGAGAGGGAGATTTAAATTTTAAAACATCACTATTACTGCTCTGAGGAGGAGGAGAAATGAGTAGCAAGAGCCTGAATCAGTAGATCTGAAAATATAAAATGGTATTCCAAAAAAAAAAAAAAAAAAAAGAAAGAAAGAAAGAAAGAAATTCACTGGACAAAGCTAATAGCAGGTGAAGTTATAAGAAAATGTCATACTTCACGTGTTGCTAGAAAGACTCTCTTAGACACTAAGAGACTCCTTTAGTCCTATGCTTCTCACGTTTCAATATGCATAGGTGTTTTCCAGGTACAACATTAAACTGCAGATTCTAATTCAGTAGGTCCTAAGTGGGGCCTCAGAGTCGACGTTGTTAACGAGCTCCCAGGTAATGCTAATGTTGCTGATCTGCAAAACACCTTTTTAGCAGAAATGTTTCAGACAATGGCATGTTAAGAAAAGAAGCAGAAAAACAAAATCGAAGGTTGTCATTATTGGGTTCAAGAATTCTCTACTGCAACATTAAAGTGTCAGACATGAGGGCATAGACACACTCAATTCGATTTATGAAGGCAATTGTTAAATACTGGTCAAATTTGTAATGATCATATTGCCTCAGATGTTACAAACTGGTATGATTCCTTAAGTCTAAAGTTTTAAGAGACAAGGAGTAAAAAACTGCTTTGAAGACCTACTGGTGGCTCAGTTTTCTTATGTCCTTTATAGTTTTGATTGGTGAAATCACTTATAAAATATTGCTATTGGCATTTCTTTTCTGACCTCTTTGGCAAAGACACATTAATTCTGTCCTTTAGTATGTTGCAGTGGGGTTCCTCAACTCTTGACATCTCTTCCTTTTTCTAAAAATTTATTTTTTGGCGCTTATTAAAACACTGATAGATTTGGGAAAATCCTCTGGAATGAGTAAAAGATAAACACTCCCATTTTTACTTAAAGGACTTTTAAAATATTTTTGAATGAGAAAAATGATAAAAGTGAACCAGGACTTGCATAAAACTTAGCACACTAAGTTCCAACTCAGAAATTTTTTTTTTCAATCCAATATGTAGGTCAACTAAAATGACCTCCAGCTTGTCTGGAAACTTTTCAGAGACTTACATGGAAAAAGGATAAACAATTTTAAATACAATAATGTGTACCATCACTTGATATCACTGTCCAGCTCTGATGTATGCCCATAGAATTCACCTCAAGTCTGTGAACAAGCTGGATCAGATATGTCTTAGTTTTTTAAATTTTAAAATGATTTATCAATGAATTGAATAAATAAAAGTAGGTTAATCTTGTGATTGACAGACAAAATAAATTTCTAGATGATTGTCACACAGCCTTTTAGAAATTGATGCAAATTTGTGATTTGAAATTTGGGAGAAGTCAACAAATTGAAAAGCCTCGAGAAAAGAAAAGAAATGTCTTGGAAGGAGAAAGTCAGCAAATAATAGGTAGTCTTATGACATATTAAAATCTGACAATATAATTTGAAATTAGAATATGCATTTTCTTTAACACTATGCATTTTCAGAAAAAAAGTAAATGCCAGTTTTCATTGTATTGAAATATATTTAAAACATGTTTCTAGTTTCAGCTTTCCTTTGCATCCCCCAATATTGTCATAATTGGCTAGAATTCCCTAGATATACAAAAAGAAATTTGAAAGGCCATTCTTAAGAATCCATTCCTTATGAGAATGGTGATGGGAAATCATCTCCTCATTTTTATAGGTTAATTAGTCAATACCTAAAATAATCAACTTCTTTTAAAATTGTCTAAAAAATAAGTGTTCTGATATTGAAGGTTATGAAACTTCTACATGTAAAATGGAAGAATTGGGGCACATATTGATATTTCTGAATAAAAACTCCTGCAGGTTCTAAAGCTTTACAGCTCACTCTTAAGTAATAGTAAGTCAATTTGAAACAACTGGGCAAAATACATAAAACAATGCCTTTTGAGATATTTGGAATTACGCAATTAAAGATGGTGATATTTTCAAGAAAGGGTTAAATTTTTTATATTTTCACTACATGGAATTATTAACTCAAAATGGATCGTGACTTAAATGACATAAACAAAAACTATAAAAATCCTAGAAGAGGCTGGACACGGTGGCTCATGCCTGTAATCCCCGGACTTTGGGGTGCCGAGGTGGGTGGATCATTTGAGGTCAGGTATTCAAGACCAGCCTGGCCAATATGGTGAAACCCCGTCTCTACTAAAAATACAAAAAATGAGCCAGGTGTGGTGTCGTGAACCTGTAATCCAAGCTAGCTGGATGGCTGAGGCAGGATATTTGCTGGAACCCTGGAGACAGAGGTTGCAGTGAGCTGAGAGGGTACCATTGCACTCCAGCCTGGGCAACAGAGCAATACACTGTCAAAAAAAAAAAAGAAAAAAAAAAATCCTAGAAGAAAAATTAGAAAAAAAAAAAATCCTTGTGACTTTGAGTTAGGTAAAGATT
This sequence comes from Macaca thibetana thibetana, assembly GCF_024542745.1. Taxonomy (NCBI): domain Eukaryota; kingdom Metazoa; phylum Chordata; class Mammalia; order Primates; family Cercopithecidae; genus Macaca; species Macaca thibetana. Next base: position 68,406,401 of record NC_065579.1, on the reverse strand, counting down.
TCTTATATACATTTCCAAGCTTAGGATTAATGAAATAACATATTGATAAATAGACTTTTTAAAATTTATTTTTATTTTTTGAGATAGCGTCTTGCCCTGTCACCCAGGCTGGAGTGCAGTGGAACGATCTTGGCTCACTGCAACCTCTGCCTCAAGGATTCAAGCAATTCTCCCGTCTCAGCCTCCCAAGTAGCTGGGATTACAGGCGCAGGCCACCACACCAAGCTAATTTTCGTATTTTAGTAGAGACGGGGTTTCACCATTTTGGCCAGGTTGGTCTTGAACTCCTCACCTCAAGTGATCTACCCTCCTCGGCCTCCCAAAGTGCTGGGATTACAGGCGCGAGCCACTGCACCCGGCCAATAATTTGAATTTTATCAAAATAAAAAACTTCTGCTCTTCATAAACAGCAAGAGAAGGAAAATATAAGCCACAGACAAGAAGATAATATTTGTAAATCATATATCTGATAAAGGACTTGTGTCCAGAGCATATAAAATACTTTCGAAACTCAAAAATAAGAAAATAAACCCAATGTTTTAAATAGTCAAAAGATTTGAACTTGCACTTCATCTAGAAGGTATACAAATAGCAGATAAGGTCATGAGAAAACACTGACATAGAACAATCTATGGATATAAATTAGGCTTCTGAAAAAAAAATTCAACAACATTTGTAATCAAGGAAATGCATATTAAAACCACCGTGACATATACTGCGTACATAATTGAAAATATAAAATTTAAAAGACTGACAATATCAAGTGTTCTGAAGGAGGTAGAACAACTAGAATTCTCACAAATTGCTGGTGGGAATGTAAAATGATACAATTACTTTAGAAAACAATTTGGCAATTTAATTAAATATTAACCATGGACTTACCTATAATATGATCCAACAATTCTGCTCTTAGATATTTGCCTGAGAATTAGCATATATGTTCATGTAGTGACTTGTACACAAATATTCAGAACAGCTTTATTTGTAATAGCCGCCAAATGGAAACAATCCAAATATTCAAAGCAGGTGAATATACAAACAAAGTTTGGTTTATCTCTTATTTTTTTATTTTTTATAAAATGCCAGTTATGTAGAAGAAAATTTTAGTATATCTATACAAGGGAATATTACTCACCAATAAAAATAAATAAAGTGCAGATACATGCAACAACATGAATAAATCTCAAAGTAATTACGCTGTGTGAAAGACACTAGACAAACAAGATATTATACTTTATTATACCATTTATGTAAAGTTCTACAAAAAGCAAACTATTATAAGTGACCAAAAGAACAGTGGTTGCCTGGGAGCTAGGAGGGAGGGAGAAGCAGGAGGTATGGATTAAGAAGAGGCATGAAAAACTTTTTGGAGAGATGAATATGTTCATTATCTAGATTGTGGTGATAGTTTTATGAGTGTATGTGTATGTCAAACTTAACACATTGTACACTTTATGTGCAGCCGATTAGATGTCAATTATATGTCAATAAAACTGTTGAAAAAAAAGTAGTCTCTTTAGTGTATGTTTATGGTTTCAATTTACAATGTTCTAAATATTCAATTTACTTCAAACATTGAATTTTTTTTTTTTTTTTTTTTTTTTTTTTTACTTAGGGAAATGTAATTCCATCTCTCAAATAGTTTGAACTGATTTCTCGTGGGGAGGCAGGCATAGTCAGCTTCTTTCTTTCCGAGTCAAGAGCTGCTGTTTTTGACATTTTCAAGGGTAGGTTTGGTGAGAGGTAAGAGATGTAAAAAATTCTGATTTGATTGCCACTATCATGTAATGGATTGGAAATTTCTAGGTCTGGCAAGTATTTAAAGCTGACTTCTCTCTGGAGATATTTTTGTTGGTTCTCTAGAGCTTCACTGCTCAATCTACAGACACGTGAGGCTACTATACACTTGAAATGTGATTATTGTAAGAGTAAAGTACACACTGATTTCAAAGGCTTAGTATGACACAATACTGCAAAATATCTCAACAAATGTTTTTTAGTTTTGACTACAATGTTGAAATAGAAATATATAGTTTCTTAAATTGTATTTTAAGTTATAAAATATAAATAATTTAAATTGTTAAATTAATTTTACTTTTTTACTTTATAAAAGTGTGGCTTACAAAAGTTTGAATTACATATGTAATTCACAATATCTTTTCTATTGGACAGCTAAAGAGAATCTCCCTTTAGGTCTCGTGATATAATTCTCTTGGCTCTGACAGTGTTCTTTCTTTACCTGATCACTTCAAATACACTCTTGGCTTACGCCACAATAATATACTTCATCGGACTCACTCCTAGTGTGCCCTTACCTTAGGAGGCAGAAGACCACAGTCTGACATTTCATCTGTGGGTTCCTCATATAGAACTCAGAATTTGGGATTGTTGTTGTAGTTAACGGTCCGTACTTCTCTTCAGGAAGAAGGACTTAATTAGCCACATAGTGGGTGGGCCACTCTTAGCTATCAACTGTTTCGGATTATTTCCTTCCATGACTAAGCAGTGTCCTAAGACTGATTAACATGGGGAAATTTGGCCAGGCACAGTGGCTCACGCCTGTAATCCCAGCACTTTGAGAGGCCCAGGGCGGTGGATTGCCTGACCTCAGGAGTTCGAGACCAGCCTGGGCAACACAGTGAAACCCTGTCTCTACTAAAATAAAGAAAAATTAACTGGGTGTGGCGGTGTGTGCCTGTAATCCCAGACACTCAGGAGGTTAAGGCAGAAGAATTGCTTGAACCCGGGAGGCGGAGGTTGCAGTGAGCTGAGATCTCACCACTGCACTCCAGCCTGGGTGACAGAACAAGACTCCATCTCCAAAAATAAACAAATAAAGAAATAAAGAACATGGGGACATAACAGACTTGCCCCCTTGTCCCAAGTCATGTAAATGCTGAAGAGCCATTCAACTTCCCAACTCAACTTCTTTCTCAACTCTCCCTTACGGAGCTGTTGATCCCAAGAGTACTCACTAATATATTTTTGCAAGGTAGCTAATCACTGTTCCAGTATCTGCTTCCTGGAGAATGCAATGTGCAATATTATAGCACATTTGACTCATGAAAAATGAGTGTAAGTTCTTTGCAGAAAAATTTGTTCACTCTGTTGACACTAGTCCTTTTATCTTTGTTGGTCCTGACTTAAGCACCAGCCTGTTAAGCCTCTCAATTACGAAGGACACACATCAAGCTCTCAAAGTAATCTCATTGAAATCCTTCTTATTAGGCTTGAGGTTAGGCAGACATTGTTCTCTTTGTAACTCAATGAGAAGATGGAATTCATAGTACAGCTCTCTCAAAAATAATCCTTTAAAAATGTTTTCTCTTTATATTACTGTGCTGTCTCTTCTTTATTTTCTTTGTGAGTCAGTCACAAGTTTTTGGTCATGATATTCTCACAATTCATTTTGCAATGTAGCATTTCTCTCTTTCCTGGTGACCTTTTTTTTTTTTTCTTTGTGCCTCAAGATAAAGTGAAGCAAGAAAGGAAGAGGAAAGAGTTCAATCAAATATTTAGTTACTGGTAAAAGCTCTGAGATTTCCATATGTCCTGGTCTTACAGCATAAGAATAATACAAGCTCAATAAAAATGCCACAAGACTGTAGTAGCTAATCAAAGTTTTAAAAATCTGCACTAATTCAAATTACTGTTTTAAACTAGCTTTTAACATGATTGATATGATCAAATCTGTTTTTCCTGTTGAGCATTATCTTTCCCTCTCTGGATTTTGGCTACATATATTTGATTTTATTATACTAACAGCAATTCCAAATCACTCAATATTGTTTATACATTTTTGCAAACAGTTTTGTTATCTTCCTAACCTTTTTATTGTCAGAGAACTAAAGTAAATTTATTAAAATCTTTGAAATATTTTACATGCATGCTACTTCTATACAATTATATATCTGCAATAATAGGCTTTAAAAAGTTAATGGACTTTGTTAAATATCTACTTTGTAAAATGAGCATTATAAATCATTATGAGGAGTAAAATGTACTTATCAAAATATTATTTCATAGATATATTACAATGAAAAATATTTTAAAAGATTGAATTTTATACTCAGCAACTTTTTGAAAATTAATATGACTCTCTACCCTTCAATTTTAATATTATTACAAAGCTTTTGTGACATATCAGTGTTTATTTATAATCTTTCCTTGATATGTGAGACATAAGATTAGTATTTTGGTTTGGGTTTTTTATTTTGCTTTCTAAACAACTAAGAGATCACATTGATTTAAAGTTTCTCATATTCTATTTAAATAACTGTATAGGAAATAACGGGTCCCTGAATTAGTCGTAGTGTTCTGAGGTGAGAAGTAGAAGACCAGCTCTATTTCTAGCAGAAAGATGATTTAAAATAAAGCTCCTTAATGATATGCTCTGGTATTTATTTTTGAAGTTAAACTTTTTATAAGGTATGCCGAGAAAAATATGATAAATTTGCAACACAATTTGGATTTATATGTAACATGATTAGGGAGGTCAACTATAAAAATTTTGCTGATTTTCCAATGCAAAATTGACATTTTCTGTCTCACTGCCAGGAGAGCATGCACTTTAAGTTTCTTTTAAGACTGGCAATGATGAATTTGCAGCATCTGATTCATATACTCTCACAGGGTCCTTCTCAAAAGCACAGAAATTGTCTAGGCCAATGTCTATGTCTATGACAGGAAGAGAAAGCCGACATGATCAAATCTCCACTACTGGCCTCACCAGCATGTTTCAAAGAAGTGAATCATCAGTTTCAGAAGTCATACTAGCAATTTAAACTTATGATTAGTAGTAATATTATTTTGTTATTCAGTGTACAGGTAGATCAAACAACTTCCCAGTTCCCTTGTCCAGCTTATTCATTTATTTAAGAAGTCTTTACTGTGTGATATTAAACTTTATGAAACAAATAAAAGGTATAGATCTTGTTCTCCAGAAACCTATGGTTCCAGCATAAAGCAATATATGCACAGGAATGATTTCAAATTATGTGAAGAATAGCTCCTTTTTGTACCTATGTTTGTGAACTCCAAGTGCATTGTTCTAGTTCCATTGGCTACAGCAGAGTAGGGCCCAAAATCTTTACGTGGCACAGACTACACAACATGTATATATAGTTACTCAACAATGAGCTGTCACACCATGCTATTTCATAGCTTTATGTTTGTCTTGGGTTGAAATACATGGCCTTACTTTCAGACCTGGTTACATATGGCCTCCTTCAGACCTTGTTTACATACGACCTCCACCGTGAAATCATCTTCAAATCCTCTGAAAAGAACTAATTGATATCTGAGCTTTGGCTCAGTAATACCAGAGAAGGATCATAATGAAACAGAATATGTATGGGTTTTAGTACTGGACTGCTGTTGTTGATTCTATCTCTAAAACTTACCTGCTAGGCAGCCCTTAGACAAATTGTTTACCTGCATGAGCCTCAGCTTTCTCTTAAAATGGAACTAGTAACACCTATCTCACAGGACTTGGTGAACTAATATAGGAAAAACACAGTGCTTGGTACATAACAAACCACAGAATAACATAAAATATTATTATACAATTACAATATATATGCCTAAAGTATAATCAGGTGGTCAGTAATACTATTTAATAACACCAATGATAAGAATAATAAGTAATCATATCTAGGCTTCTATCCTTTTTTTTTTTAGCCTGTGATAAAACTAAAGACAACTGTCTTCAGTTTATTTCCTTAGTTCAGCTAAGCCTCTCATCTGTAGTAGACGTTCAATGGCTGTAAAATTAATGACTCAATAAATTAATTAAACAAAAGTTGAAATGATTATGTTTTGCTATACTGGGATGACTTTCCAAAATGTAATGTAAAAAGATTATGCTGAAAAGTAATGGGTAGGGAATATGGGGATGTAAATTGAAGTAGTGGCACTAGATTATGAGGAATGTAAAAATCTAGTGGCATGGGGGAGATAATACAGGTTTCTTTGAAGAATAATAGGGGTTAGATTATTACCCTTGTTCTTAGTGTTATGGTGAGTCTCTGTTTTGTTACCCATTGTATAATAGATTCTTATGTACAGTGATACTCAATATTATTTTAAATAGAAAAATGACACACACTGTAAAAGTGATATGAATTATGTACTCTTAACATAATAAGTCAGTGCAAAGTCTTGGCACCTTTGTCAAAAATCAATTGGCCATACATGCACAGGTTCATTTCTGGGCTCTCTATTCTGTCCCATTGGCCCATGTACATGATATTTTAATTACCGTAGTTTTACATTCTGTGCTATAGCTGTGTATAGTTTGAAATCGGGTAGTGTGATACCTTCAGATTTGTTCTTTGCTCTCATGATTGACTTGGTTAGTCTGCGTTCAAATTTTTGAAATCAGGAACTGTGATGCCATCTCCTTTGTTCTTTTTGCTCATGATTGACTTGGCTATTCTGGGTTCCAATGTACAATTCTGTGAAAAATTGTCACTGGAATTTTGATAGAGATTGCATTGAATCTGTAGAGCACTTTGGGTAGTATGTATATTTTAACAATATTAATTTTTCTAATCCATGAACATAGAATATCTTTCCATTTATTTGTGTCCACTTCAACTTTGTAAAAATGTTTCATAGTTTCCAGTTTTCAGATATTTCACTTTCTTGCTTAAAGTTATTCCTAAGGATTTTGGTTGCTATTACGAATGGATTGTTTTCCTAATTTTTTTTTTCAGATACTTTGTTATTAGTGTACAGAAATGCTACTATTTTTTGTTTGTTGATTTCATATCATGCAGTTTTACTGTATTTGTTTATAGGAAATGGATAGTCTCTTACATAAATAATGTTGGGAAAATTAGTATCCACATACAGAACAATAACATTGGACCTTTATCTTACACCACATTAAAACAAAATCAACTCATAATGGATTAAAGAATTAATTTTCTGATTTTAAGGACAGACACTGTAATAGTAATAGAAGAAAACATGGAATAAAAAGCTCCATAACTTTGGTCTACACAATAATTCTTTGTATTTGGACCCAAAATCACAGGCAAGAAAGCAAAAATGGACAAATGGAATCACTTCAAAACAAGAAGCTACAGAGCAAAGGAAGCAATTAACTGTGTACACAGACAACCTACATATTGGGAGAAAATAGTTGGGATCCATTGAATAAGAAGTTAATATCCAAAATATGTAAGAAGTTCAAACAACTCAATAGCAAGAAAACAAAGCAAAGAAAAATACCAAAAATGGGCAAAGAATCTCAATAGACATTTCTCAAAAGAAGAGATAAAAACGGACAACAGATATATTTTAAAATGCTCAACATTGATGATCATTGGGTAAATGCAAACTAAAACCAAAATAAGATACCATCTCACACCTGTCAGAGCAGCTATTATCAAAAAAAAGACAGAAGATAGCAAGTGTTGGCAAGGATGTTGAGAAAAGAGAATTGTTACAGATTTTTGGTGGGAATGCAAATTTGTATAGCCATTATAGAAAACTGAATGGGGATTCATCAAAAATTAAAACTAGAATCACCATATCATCCAGCAATCCCATTTCTTGATATTGAATCAAAAGATTTAAAATTACTTTGTGAAAGAGGTGTTTGCATTCCCAGTTTATTGCAAAACTTTTCATAATAGTCAACTTATGCAATCAACCTAAGTGTCCATCAACAGATGGATAAAGAAAATATGGTATATATTCACAGTGTAATACCATTCAGCCTTTAAAAAGAAGGAAATTCTATCAACACAAGAAAGAAATTCTTGCAACAACATGATGGAATTGGAGAACATTATGCTAAGTAAAACAAGCCAGGACAGAAAGACAAATACTGCAAGTTCTCATTTATATGTAGAATCAAAACCAAACTCATAAAACCTGAGAATAGAATGGTGTTACAGTGACTGGGGCAGCAGTAATAGGGAGATGATGATCAAAGTGTACAAAATCTCAGGTGGAAGGAATATGCTTCTATTTAGATCTATTGCACTGCATGAGGATATAGTTAATAACAAAGTATTCCACTTTTCAAAAATGTTGCCAGTATGAATTTTAAATGTTATAACAAAAATATTAAATATTTGAGATTATGGATATGTGAACTAGCTTGGTTAAATTATTGTGCTTTGCATTCATAAATTATAATATCACTTTATATCCCATAAATATATACCATTATAAATTGACAATATACCATAAAAAATAAAAATAAACATTTTGTCTTACCAGTAAGCTTTTTCTAGAAACTTGAAAGCCTTGCTGGCCAAGAAGAATCAATAGATCATGTTGGGAGGCCCATATGGCTAGGAGGTGAGAGTAGCCTCAAGTTGACAGCCAGCAAGAAGCTGAAGGACCTCATACCTACTGTGGCAAGAAAATAAATTCCTCTAACAGAATTATTTGTTAGAGGAGGATTTGTTGTCAGTTGCGCCTCCAGATGAGAATGCAGCCCAGCTGACATCTTTTGACTGAAGCCTTGAGAGACCCTGAGCAGGGAACCCAATTAAGTCACAACTGAACTCCTAACCCAAGAAACTGTCAGATAATAAATAGCCAACTTATGGTTGATATAACCCCCCCAAAAATTAAAATTAAGATAATAAGGCTATATGGGAGAGCAGAAACGTCCATGAGGACACAAGAGATACAACTTATCCTTGCCTAGACTGATGTACTTGATGAGATTTAATCAGGATAATGCTGTTTTCTTGACTCCAATTACTTGCCATCCCCAACCAGATAAACAAGGACTCAATGTCCTGTCAACCCATGGCAATCTTTAAGAGGATACTGAACGTTTTTCATCTTTTTGTTGTTTCTGTGGTCTCTGTGAGTCTATGACTCTGTGTGACATAAGGCAAGTTATTTATTATCTACTTCAATTTCTCCAAATGTAAAATAGAAATATATAGGAGATAATAACATCTCTGACCTCACAGAATTTCAGTAAGCGTTACATGAGGTTGTCCATGCAAGACGCTTAGCATTCAGTAAGCACACGTCACACAATACGTATGCAACTGTTACTTTTTACTGTAATTACTGAAACCCCATTCATATGTAGGGAAGATACCCTGCTTTAGCTCTACCTTTAGAAGTACAAAGTTATAACTTAATCACACATTTCGCTGAATTAGAAACCAGGGCACAGGAGTTCTGACTTTATATCTACCACTTATTAAGTGGCCTTGATTAGATCGCATAGCTTCTATGGGCTTCGGGTTCCTCACTTGTAAAATAAAGCCTTCAACTAAATGGTCTCTATAGTCCCTTATCGCACTGACAGTTTATAATCCAATGCACCACTAAGGGTAAGTGATATATGAAGAAAGTCAGTCTTGCCTATTCAGGGTGCTGCCCTCTCAGGAGAGCAGTGGTCAGTAAAGAAAAGGGATAGAAATGATAATTTGTGAAACAAAACAAAGGAAAAATGAAAGAAAGCAACAATTCATCTGAACATAAAGCAATGGGATAGAAAGACTTAATAGAATGGAATAGAAAGCCACGTTAAAAACTTATAAAGCAGAGGACACATATCTGTGTTTAAAGACAGAAGGAAGATATTGGTAAAGAAAAAGAGATAAAAATATATATCCTTCATATATGTTAATTTTCTAAATTAGAATTATTATTCATTTTTCCACCATTTTCATCAGCTAAAGATTATGTTTTGTCAGTAGTAGTCTTTTGAGAATTTATCCCACTTGTTTTATCATTTCAGAAAGTCTCTCAACAAGATGTTAATTTTGTTCCCAATCTAGGAAAGTTAACTTAAAACTATAGGTGAAATTTAATGCTGTCTACAGTGCAATTTCTTTTGTTCCATAGAACTATTGTACAACCAGAAAAGTTTCAAAATCAAAACAACTTATAATCTTCTAGCTCTCTGTACTGCTCTGAATTTTAAACATCAATGAGGTACTTTCCCACGTTAGCTGAGTAAGACTCAGAAAGATCAAGCCACTTCACAAGTCACATAATTGGTGGCATCACAGAGATTCAAACCCAAATTTATCACTTTGGAAAACAATGCAAGTTCAGGAAGAGAACAAAAGAAAACCCAGGAGAAAGGATTCATTGTTAAAATTTCTAATTCAGGATACTATTAGTAACATGAGAAACAAAAGGAAATTATGGGCAGAGAGAAAATTGACTAAAACAAATTAAAATAACAGAAATTTAGAAGAAACAATTATGTCATTTTTAATCAAAGCCCTCTTTATATAATTTTATATTAATTTATATCCATTCCCTGTGTGTAATGCAATAAACTAGTCATTCTATTTGAGCTGCATCAGATTCACCAAGAGGGTTTATTAAAGGAGATTGCTGGACTTCTCCCTCAAGCAGTTCAGATTCAGTATGTCTGGGGGTGGAGCCTGAAAATTTTCATTTCAAATAGGTTCCCAGGTGATACTCCTGAGGTCCAGGGACCTCATTTTGACAATCAGTGTGTACGCTATTAAATCTGGATGCCCAGTTAAAATAGGACACTGTAAACTCTATCATATCATTTAAAGTAGTAGTGACTTTGTAAAACAAATCATTCAAAAGACATGCACAAAAAGAATAAAAATAAATCAAATTTTAAAAATGAAATGCTCAAAACCTATTTTTCATATCCTTTCAATGTTGCTCAGAAAGTCATTCCTGTAATTCATTTTTAAAGTTGAAATATCAAGCAGAATAAAGGATGTGGGAAGTTATTGCAGAAATTTCTTTCTTTTAATTTAACCTTTTAAAGTACAGTAGACTCAAGCATTAAAAAGGAATGGTGTTCACTGATTACAGGACTTCAGGAGAAATACTTAACACGAGGAAATAGAAATCATTTAACAATGGAACACAACTGTCATTCACTGAACCCATGTGGGAGTATGTCTTTATATACAAAATTAGACTATACTGCTTGAAATATCTTCATATAATCACATGAATGATAAAATTCCTGGTTTTGTTCATGTCTAATCAAAATTAACATTGGAAGGAAATGAGAAGAAGGAGAAGAGAAAGAAGAGAAGAAGAAGGAACAGGAGGAGGAGGGTGAAAAGAAATAGGGGGATGAGGAAGAGGAGGAGGAAGAAAAAGAGAAGTTTAAGTTGTCTGGTATTATTTTCAACAATGTGTTGGTAGACTGGTAGTCTTACTAAGGGGCTCTCTGGCATCTATACAACACATCTTTTTATACTGCCTACCACTGTATTGTGGTTCAACCCTTCATCAACTAATAAGGTAGTTAATGTGTTCTCTACTATAAAAGTTTTATTCTCTTCTGGCATTTTCGGTCAACATTTCAGGGATTTAAAGTGAAAAAAAATTAATAAGTGATCAAGAAATCACCTCTCTGTTTCAGGTTATTTTTGAATTGTGAATTTCATAAGTGTGCTTTAACACAACTAAGGCAAATGAGTCACTGAGACTTCCTTCCAACCCTTAATCCCATGCAGAGGACAGAGAGAATTCCTTGGGTGTGAACTTGATTTCAAGATTACAAGAACTGTTCCTTTTGCATTCTGGCTGGAGTTTCCTGTTTGTTTCAAACCAAGGATTGAAGAAATGATGTGAGAGAGAGTGATAGCTCATTTTCTAAGTAAAAGTGGACTATTAGTTGGAGTAGATTTAAATCTACATAGCCTTTAAATGTGCAGATTATACATTGTAGGGCTTGTTGCTAAACTACTGTTCGTTCATTTTGGAAGAGATTAGTTCTTGAGGAGTGGAAAAGTAAAATGAGGATTAAAGGAATGGGGTAGAAAAAAGACAATCATTTTAAAAAAACTAACTGCATACCAGATATTGGTGAGCACTTCAAGTCTCTGAGCAACTCTAGAAAGACAAGATCAAGACAGGATAGCAAGAATATAGTAGAGGCAATATTCTCCCACTAAATGAAACACAAACCTAGAATAGTCCCAAAGACAATTTATTTTATTTTATTTTATTTTAGCAGACTCTCGCTCTGCTTCCCAGGCTGGAGTGCAGTGGTGCGATCTCAGCTCACCGCAACCTTTGCCTCCTAGGTTCAAGCAATTCTCTTGCCTCAGCCCCCCGAGTAGCTGGGACTACAGTTGCGCCACCACACCCAGCTAATTTTTGTATTTTCAGTAGTGACGGGGTTTTACCATCTTTGCCAGGTTGGTCTCAAACTCCTGACCTCAACTGATCAGCCCGCCTCAGTCTCCCAAAGTGCTGGGATTACAGGCATGAGTCACCGTGCCTGCCGGCAAAGACAACTTTTAAATGGAATACTCAATATCACCTACTGCACGAATATCTGCTTCAGATAAACATTATAAATATCTTTTCATTTGAAATGATTTAATATAAACTAATGGTTAGCATTATCTCTCTCTCATCTCCAAAATTATTTTTAAAATATTTGGTAATTTTCCACTTATTGTTTCTAAAGAAGAAAATATGCTTTTATATTTAATGTGTGATTTAGCTTACTTTGAAAAAATTAGAAATGTATAGATAAATGATTGAATAGTATTAGCACTTTGGGCTTTTAAAGATAGTCATTTGCATTGAAATATTAATCCCTAAATTCTACTTTAAAGTCTGCAGGCATCATTAAAAAACAAACAAACAAACAGAAATCCACAACTTTTCATTTCTTTTGCCAGTATTTCTTGGGGGCATACTTAATACTGGAAAAACACCTTTCATATTAAGAAACTTCTTTTTCCCCTTTTAAATGGGAGATCTGACAAGCAACATTAAATTAATGTCTTTGGATCAATTGCAAAATTATTGTTCTGCTATCCTGATATTTTGTAGCTATCTTCATAACTTTGCATTCCTTTTCATCAAATTTATACCAACTTAAGTCCTCCTTTCTAATCAACTTGCCACTAACTTAATATTTATTGCTAAGGAACCACCCAACACACTGCTGTCTCTGGATAGCGGTTCTTGCTACACTTCTGTGAGAAAGAGCATCCTTTCTCTCTTTCTACGTAGTACTCAGGACTTCCTTATTCCACAGATATTTCTAATCTCATCTCACATGATTCCACATTTATTTATTTATTTATTTATATTTTCTTATTTCTCGAGACAGAGTCTTGCTCTGTCGCCCAGGCTGTAGTTCAGTGGCATGATCTCGGGTCACTGTAACCTCCGCCTCCCAGGTTCAAGCAATTATCTTGCCTCAGCCTCCCAAGTAGCTGGCATTACAAGCACATACCACCATATCCAGCTATTTTTTTTTATATTATTAGTAGAGACAGGGTTTCACCATGTTTGCCAGGCTGGTCTCAAACCAGTGACCTCAAGTGATCCACCTTCCTTGGCCTCCCAAAGTGTTGGAATTACAGGCTTGAGCCACCATGCCCAGTCCACATTTATTTTTGATGAAAATCAGAAGAGAGAAGTAAAAGTGTGAAACAAATGGTAAGGCAGATACAAGTGACTCTCCTTAGAAACATCCTGAATAGGACCCTAGATAACTGAGCCAAGACTTGTAGCCATTGCACACCATTCAAAGGATTACCTCACATTTCCTGGGTGTTGAAGTCAAGTTAGGTTTTCATTCTGCACTGGTGTGTGTAGGTCTCTCATTCTAGCATGAGGACACTAGTTGTGTCCAAGAGTTTGAGATTCCAGTCCAACTTCCCTCTTGTGAACATCTGCTCCCTTCTTTCAGTGAGTTTAATACTCAAAGAATATTACATGGGAAAGAAAGTCAAACACCTATTTTAGGTAGGACCCCAGAGTTATGAAATCACACTATATGAGGTTGAAGCTTAGAGTATTTTGAGAAATCAAGTTAGTATTTTCCAACGTATATTCCTCTCAAATGATATTCATAGGACCTTAAGTTAGTAGCTAAAGTGGTAGTCATTAAAGAATTTTGAACTGAGGCAAACTAACACAAGAGTTATCCTGATCTGATAGCTACTAGAGAGAATTGCGATGGTTAAATGAATGATTATGAAAGCCTGAACTATGCCATCTCAGAATTAAATAACAAATATAGACTCTAGAGATATCACTGGAGATGGAAGCATTAAGATTTGAAAACTTTTTGTTATTGATGAAGGTAAATGATGGGGAAAGTGGACCACGAAGAACAAGGATTCTGGTATGAGTGACTGGGAAACATAGTTTCCCTTAAGAGAAAAGAAGGTAGCATGTGTTGTATATGTATTTCAGGACTTGGGTGATCAGGGAAGGGCAATGGAATAGGTTAAGTTTTATATAGGTTAAATTTGAGTAGATATGAAGACAGCAAGAAAATATGTTCAGTAGTTAGACATGAAGAACTGGAAATAGTCTATTTATTTAAGTAATGAGCACGGAGAAGATATTGGAGACCAGATGCATGGATGTAATCAAAATTATAAAAGTATAAAGAGACAATAGGGCCAAGCATGATATCTCAGAGTACCTAAAATTAGGAAACAGAAACAGGAAGAATTCAAATGTTATTAGTCACTAATAATATAGATGGATCATCTTTTATATCAATTTGGCATGATAACAGGATTAGTACTTGCTAATTTATTATGACACTATTTATTATTCCATTTCTCTTACGTTAATAAAAAGTCACTATTATTTTGAAAACATTGCAGCAATGTAATTCATTCTCTACTTATTCCAAAGATATTTACTCATAGGCATAAGGTTATGTGTTAGGCATTGAGAGCTATGTAGTTTAAAAAGACATGGTGTTTGGCTTCAAGGTACTTTTGTAGAAAAGTAGTCAAACATTCTTTTTTTTTTTGTTTTTGAGATGGAGTCTTGCTCTTTTCGCCCAGGCTGTAGCGCAATGGCACGACCTAGGCTCACTGCAACCTCCACCTCCTGGGTTCAAGTGATTCTCCTGCCTCAGTCCCCCTGAGGGGGGACTAGCCTGTAACTCAGATTATAGGCACCCACCACCACACCAGGCTAATTTTTGTATTTTTAGTGGAGGTGGGGTTTCACCATCTTGGCAAGGCTGGTATCGAACTCCTGACCTCAGGTGATCCACTTGCATCGGCCTCCCAAAGTGCTAGGATTACAGGTGTTGAGCCACCGTGTCTGGTGAGTCAAATATTCTATTATATATTAATAAAACACAATACTCTTTCAAAATAGTGATTATAACTTAAACTCCTTTTCATCGATACCCTTGAATAGTACTGTTAACTGCTTTATCCACCAATTTTCACATTTATCCATCTCACTTGATCTTTATAACAATGCTGTTGAGAAAAACAGACAAGTATGTTTCTCCATCTGACAGCTTTTTCTGGCCTATCCACCCACATCTGTTATCTCTTAAGAGATTTTTCAGTCAGGGTAGGGTGTTGATGATGGAAAAATATGATGCAACTTCAACTCTCCTTCTTCTTAGAAAATATTAAAAACGTGTGGCTTCCTTAGGAAGATTGATCTTGTCACTAAAGTTCAGCTAGGCCTTTTCCTCAAATACTGGTAATCAGGAATCCATGAGTTTATTTGCAGAGTCTGTTTTAAATTTTGTTGATTTAAAATTATGTAATAGAAGTATATTTTATTATTTTCTGCATTTAAAATGACAAATCCATTACATAACATTTTGAAACCACAAAATGTGATACAAAAAGACATCAACCATAATTACCATTTTAAAGAAAACTATCATTTTGGTGTTAAAACTTAAGATTTTGGTGTTCTCTAAATATCTATATTTAGGTCTATATCTATATGTACATCTACATCTACTACATACAGCAATGTCATATTTTATATTCAAATATGTATCCTGCTTTTATCACTTAACATTATTTTTATCACTTAACAAAATCATTTTTCCTATAAATGGAATCCAACAAATGAAATATAATTTACCTTGCCATGTCCTGTGGTAGGATTATATTTGAAGGTTTTTATCTGGGAAAGGTGAAAAATAATGTACGTAAGTCTTGTTTCTACAGTACTCTATGAAAACAAAAAGACCTTTAAGTAAAAGGGAGCTGGGGAAAGCGCCGAAGAGAAAATCCATAGCACTGCATAAACCCTTTATCTCTGAACCTGACCTGCTCACATTTTTACTAATGACTTGGATAAATATGATTGATAACTGTGTAGATGGCATAAAACTGGTAGAAGTAACAAATATGTTGCACGATGAAATCATAGTCCAAAAGGATCAAGCAGGTTGAAATGACTGGCTAAACCAAAGAAGGGTAAACTTTGAAAAGGATGAATATAAATTTTCACATTTTGGTTTTTTAAAAAATCACCAATATATGATATGAAATGTGAAATGAGTTTTTTTAAAAAATCACTAATATATGATATGAAATGTTAACAGAAATTTCATGCAAAATACAAACAACAAGCTATAAGAGACAATAGCATAATCTGGCTGACAAAGAAGCTAACGCAATAATAAATATGACCAAAAAATACTATGACCAAACTGTAGAAGATGACGGCTCGTTTTCCTCTAAACTAGAAGTCAAAAGTTGAGTTTGTTCATTTCTCTTCTCCATACCTTAAGAAGAATATATAAAATGGCTGCTGTTCAATAGAATGTACTCATGATGCAAGAAGTATCAAAATATATAAAAGAAGGTTGAAAATATTAAAGATATTTAGTCAGGGCATAAGAATATTGAATTTAAAAAAATAATTTAATAGTTATATTAAAATATGTGGAGGGATTTAGGAAGATTTTTATTTGTCCTGATAGACATGTTTTGTGTTCCACAAAAGCAAAATTAGGACAAAAGAATTATTATTATGGAAAGATTAATTATGGCTCAATACAAGCAATTTGACTGATATGTAACAGTTTATAACAACCATAATAACATATAACATTTGAAAGTATTCAAAAATAAGATGAGCTGACTCAGTCTATCTCATGTGTTTAGGAATTTTTAGTCTCCAGACCTGTTCAATAAAAAATTAGATAACATACAATCATCTACATTCTTCCCCTGCAGAATCTCATATATTCACATTGGTTAGGTTGTCACTACTGATGAGTCTAATATTGATTTCAAGTCTTCTCTGTTTCCTAAATTCTAGACACAAAATATCAATATCTTCTTTGTTGTCTCTATACCAGTGGTTCTCAGTTGGGTGCAATTTTGTCCCTGCTTCAGGGAAGACTTGGAAAAATCTGAAGATATTTTTTGGTTGGCACAACTGAGAGAGGTACTACTGATATCTGGTGAGTAGAGTCCATAAACATTGCTAAGAATCCTAAATGTACAAAATAGCTCCTCACCCCCAAAAAGGAATTATCCATCTCAACGTGTCAATATGACCAAGATTGACAAACCCTGCTCTACATATAAGTCCAAGAGGTAACAAACTCAGCATGACAAACTCCAAACACATTGTCTCCACTCCACTCTCCTGCTTCTCCCTTAAAATCCCAAGCATCCCTTCAATAAAGTTTAGTTTCTATAACTTACTATGACTAATGCCACTATTAGGTAGCCAACTACATGAGTTAGAAATCTCAGAGTTATCCTTAAATCCTCACATTCCCTCACCTTTTAATGCCAAATTGTATTTATCTACTTGTATCTCTAAATCCACACCCCCCTTTTCATTACTGCTGCCGCTGGCAGTTTGGTCCCACATTTTCTACCAATAAGATTTTTATTTTGAATTCATCCTTTACATCATTGCCGGGATTATATTTTTAAAACAAAAAAGCAATTGTCCCATTATCCCATGCAGAAACTATAGGCAAACCTCCATTGTACAGTGAATACATGTTCAAGCTTTGAATTGCCATAGAAGATGGAGTGGGAGTAACATTGTGTTTGTTACCATTTTTTAATGGAGTGTTACAACTTCTTCAGGGAAGATTAAAAATGTAATAGTCCTTTGATGACAGCACAGAAAAGGAAACAAATATTTGACTAATGCCAGAGGCCAGGGTAAAATCATTAAACATACAGATGTTTAAATGTTAAGTATGAAGTTAAGAAAGACCACATGAAACATATTTGAGCATGTACCGCATTGCACTGGATATATTAAAAGTATACAAGTATTGAAATTATTTTTAATAAGGTAGAAAAAGAGGCATGTGCACAAAATAATGCACCCAAATCTTTTAAATTTGCCTTTGGAATTTGGATTGATTGATACTCAGTCATACACACAGGCACTCAGTCTTCCTCTCCACGTCTAAGCCGAATCCTTCCTAAGGAGACCATGCTGTTGGCAGCAAAAAAACAAAGTTAGGTGTTCCAGGGAAGCAAATCTGGGGTTCCAGCCAAATCTCCACAAAGCAGAGAGTTCTCTAAATAATAAAGAGTTGACTGTGATGGCAAAAGTCTTCTTGCAGGTGCAGATGCATGTATTTTCGAATATAAATAAACTCTTTCAGCTGCTTTCCCTATCCCACTATCACCACCTTATTCTCATAGTGTTCTGATCTCACTGGCATTCTTAACTCAGAGATCTCTTTACTCCAACTTAGTCCAGGTGTGGGGTGGAATATGAAAACGATGAAAATAAGGGAGGATATTGATAGAAATAAACACATAAGAGCAAAATAAAAATTGGAGAAAAGGGGGAATAAAGACCCTTTTGCTATAAAGGGCTTTATGTTGGCTTCAAGAGTATAATTGATGAATATGGTTTAGAGTTAATATCTGAAAACCAACCTTAATGTATACATTGCTGACATTTGGAGTAGTAAGTAAATGAAATGGAGCCCAGACATCAGTTAAGATATCTGTGTTATCACTGAATTAAAAAAAAAAATTCCTGAACTTTGGTTGAAATTATTTTGTTTTCATCAATCTCCTGCATTTCACATTTATCTTTGTAATTAACTAGTTTTGACATAATCTAATTTCTTACCAGAGCCTAAGAAACTGTTGCACAACACAAGTTTGGAACATTTCATTTCCAACCTGTCAAACAAAAAAATTTCTCCTTAACAGTTCTTTTTATTATAAAATCCAAATCAGTAATTGATCTACTTAAGTACTGTTTTAGGAAAAATTAAGCAGAGTAATTTCTCAAGCTCTGCAGTATGCTTATCAGTGGCAAATGAAAGTTAAAAATACAGCCCACTGATTTGCACAGCTTCATTTTCTGATCTCTAGCCTAATGGTTATACAAATACAGATTTTTATTATTCTTCACAATGTTATGTAGATCATCAAATCAGACAGACAGCATCCTTTTCTTATGGGTGAATTTTTTTTAAGTCTCATAAACTCAATATATAATCTGTTTAGCCATATGTAACTTGCCCAATATTAGAGTACTGACAAACAAAATCTAGGGGGATTCTCTACTTTTATCTTCCAGAAACATTTCAACATGAAAGATTGAAACAATTTTAAAATATATGTGAAAAGCAGAAAATTATTTATTTGAAAATGTAACAGTAAATATTAAAAGTTTCTCAAATTGATGTACAAAACTATAAATGTATTTCAGAATAATTTATCATAATGATTTGCACTCATGCTGAATAAATTAGTTCAGATTTGAAAACAGTTCATGAAAAAGTCTACAGCGAATCTAATTTAATCTCATCTAATATTGGAAATCCACCATAGCTGCTCTATAGTGAATCTAATTTCCTGTATATGAGATACCCATATAATAATCTCCCTTTGACACTGACTAAAAGATTCTGCATAGAAAGTAGCAATCAATGAGACTCCAGCAAACTTACCACCTTAAAAATCCATAAATATACCGCAACAGAAGATGACTTACAAAATGAGAAGAATGAGAGAAAAAACATGGAAAACTCACTAACTAGATGGTGCAAAATGATGGTTAAGTTACTGAAGTATAAATTAAAGGAAGAAACGTCAGTTTACATTTCTAAACTAAAAGGATAGAAGAGGTCCTTAACAAAAAGTAATGACTCAGAAATAAGGTAAAATGATGATCATTTAGTCAGACAATCTTTCTATTTAATGCTAGTATATTCACAATATTACCTGCCATCAGGATGGTCAGGATTCAATACACAATAAGTGGGTGGTAATATGATTGTTGTTCTTCAATATAGGACAAGGTTTACTGTTTTGCATTATTGATAAATCCGCTTAATATTTGGTACAAAACTTTGCACTTGAATAGTACATGCCTACAGGACAATGATGGTAGGTGTCTGAAATGTATACATAAAATCATGTACATACAAAATTATACTGTAAGGTGTATACCTTTAATCCTTCTTCAGGATTCAACCGCCATTTTTTTTTTTTGGTTGTTTCTGAGTGTGAATGGTCAAGTGTAGAAGGTGAAAAGGCCAGTGGAAAAAGTCAAGCAGAGAATTAAAAAAGAATAGCCAATTTAGATAAATTACAAAAACAGGGAAAATGATTTTAAAAACTACAAGTAAGAAGGCAAGGAAGCCTACACAAGCCCCTCTTGTAGCTCTCTGCATGAGAAGTACACAGCGCTCTGCCCTGCAGAAAGAACTCATCAAAAGAGCATGGACTAGGTGCATAATGTGTCTGCAGTATTTATTGAGGGAGAGATTTCAGTAACAATCTCCTAATATCTAAATGACATGTATTAAAAGGTCAGTGGACCACTTTTCTGTTTGCACTAAGATCAAGCGTGAAGACGTGGGCTTATACAGCAACAGAAGTATTCAGGGAAGGGTTTCATAAAGAATCTCACAATAATGTGGGTAACTGACACGGGGATAGGTTAGCAAGAGAAGTTGTGACATGGCTTTTTTGAAAGTGCTTTGAAATTGTAGAGATTCTCCTTTCTTCCTGAAAATCACTTTTCAAGCTCCTCTTTAGCCCCCTAAGATTGTAAGATTATGTGTTAAGGACCAATCCAAAAATACAACTATAGAGGACTTAAAGGTTAGATTTAACCAGAAAATGCAAGTCAAAATATATAGTCTCCACTATGTTTATTAGACAGTAACAGGCCCAGAAAATTAGTTGGCACAACTCAAAATATTTCTGTAGCAGAAGGTACACTAGGAAATTTAATACCATCAATTAAAATTTTAACAATATTAATGTCAGGCATCTTACTAATTCCTGACAAAAACACAGTTTTAGAGAACATCGGTCTCAGATATTAGACATGTTTTCTTTAGTACACTCTTTAAGAATTCACATCAAATACCACAATACAAGAAAAGCAAATGTTCTAAAATCTTTGGTGTAATTTTAATTAAATAATATAGTGCATGTCTCCCATAGAGAACTTTCTTAAAGTTACAAGATGTTCCTGTCAACTATTTAAAATAATTAAAATATGGGCTGAAAAATTCACTGAAAAGTTGCTTTTGAGCATCATTCTTGAATGAATTAGGACTCTTATTCTCTGCAAGCTCCTTTTGTCATAGGAAAAATCAATTTTATCAACTGCTATTCAGTATAAAAGGCTAGAAAAAATTCTATGGAAATACAGAGAAGGGAAGAAATAATTCTAAGATATCCTCCTTAAAAATAAAAAAGTCAAACAGAAAATTCAGATCAGGTTTCTTAGTTTAAGTACTATATACGTGATTAGGATCCACAGGCATCACACATCCAGTGCATTTACCTTCATAATCAACCCACTTTAAAGCACATCCTACTTTGGCAAAACATTGTCGCCTGCCATTTCTGTTCAGTCAACTTAGTATTATTTTTGCTTTTAATTTCAAGTGCCTTGAATGTGTTTCATATTTCAAATTACCTGAGAAAATGAAGTCTTTAAACCCTGAGTTGTTTTTACATCCTCACAGTTTCCAGCCATACGATGCCACACGAAGCTCCATCTACTTTGAACCAGTGACTGCCAAAGTTTCGTGTCTCATGTTAAACTTTTCATCCTCCCTTCAGCATCATTTTTCTAGTTGCCTATATCTGTGGTTGCCATTTAAAATATTATCAAAATTACCAAAGGAATTTGTTAAAAACAAAGGCAGTGACCTACTTCAGATTCTGGATCTAAATCTAGATTCATGTCTGGAAATTTGGGTTGTTAATGAGCCTTCTGCGAGTCCCTCAATTCCGAGGAGATTATCAAATTCTGTCACTTTCAGGATATACTTTATGAAATACCTATGAGCCTCGATGCTAACATTCAGCCCTAGGATAAATTCTTTTGGATCTCAATCTCCATATATTATTCAACTTAACCATCACAAAATCCTACACGGTGAGTATTACGGTTTCTGTTTTACACATGAGGAAACTGAGGCTCAGATAAATTAAGAGTCATGTGGAGCTATGAGCACTGCCAGCACGCTGTGTAGACTGCATGGTGGAATGAAGAAAATAAAGTGTTGAGGAGTGAGACTTTTATTTGAATCCTGGCAGAGCCACTAAAACAACCTGATTTTGTCATTCATTGCCTTTGAGCCCCAGTCAGTCATAGTAAAATGGTAATTATAACGCTGACCTTCATAGGTGATAGCATACCATGGTCTCTCAAAAAACATTATTCCACTTCCATTTGCCATTTCAATTTATTTCTTGCTATTTCGTTAAATATTAATTCTGTCTTAAAATTTTTTTGGGCCTGTTTATCTCTGAACAGAAGTGCATTACCCCCTTCGAAAATATTATTAGTTGTTACATCATCATCTAAATATGATTATTTAGAAGGTACATCTGTCATGTAAAGCACCATAGTAAGCTGTTCAAATAAGTGAAAATTGAAAAGAATAAACCAATTTTCAAAATTAGGACAATATTAAACAGAAGCAAAACTACTAAATAAAATTATGATACAGCCATATATGATAATGTTATGCAGGTACTGACAATTATAATTTTTAAAGAGCACGATAAAATAATAGGTACAAAACAGGACATAGAATATATGTATAACCTAATTTCATATTAAAATGTGTGTACAAATGAATGTGTATATATAAGCAGATGTGCATGTAATTCTATCAAAAAATAGAAAAAAAAATGCCAAGATGTTAATAGTAGCTATCTCTTAGTTGAATAATTATGGATAATTTTTGCTTCCTTCTTTGCTGTTTGTATTATGTATTTTCCGCAAAAAGCATTTTATAGTGAGAAAAAGTAAACATTACAAAATAAGTATAATTTATAAATAAAACAAAATAAATAAGGAATGCTGCAAACTATTAAAACAGGTCATGATATCATTTACTTCTTTTTTTATCTTGAAATCCATAATATTTGTTACAAAGGTTTCCTTAGATTCTAACATGCCCCACACCATATAATGCTCAATAAGGATAAGGGTTCTCTCTGACTGCACACATTAGAAGTTTTTCTCTAACCATATTGGGCTTCCATGGGAATTCTACAAATAAAATATCTGCAACAGAAGGCTCTGAAACCAGAGAACAAACTGTTCTGAACTGTTTGGTGTAATTTCCCATTTATACAAGAATCAGCCTTCTCTAAGTAAAATTGCAATAGTCCTAATTCCAGCATTTAGCAAATACCTACTCCAGCCTAGTCACTCTCCTTTCACTTTTATTATTCTTCTCTCTGTGACCTTGGGCAAGGAAGGTAAACTTTCCATGCCTCTATTTCTTACATAAAGTATTGTGCTAATAGTACCCACCTGATGATTGTCTTTTTGAGGATCAACTCAGTTAATATGCAGAAAGCCCATAAATAAATCCTCATAGCACTACTACAAAAAAATAAAAATATTATTTAACTGTAACAACTACATTTTAAACATTTATTTATTATTTTAAAAAAACTTTTATTTAAAGTTCAAGGGTACGTTTTCAGGTTTGTTATCCAGGACAACAACTACTTTTAAAAGGCAGGTATACAATTGTCACAGATAGTAGATGAGGACACGAGGACTGAGAGTTTATTTCCTTTCAGCTCACACATGGCACTCAGTCAAACACCTCCTTTATTGGCATCCAAGCCCATACAGCCTATACATAGTCATAAAGCCGTCATGCAACAGATACTACTCATCAATATTTACACACCTACTGTATGCAAGATAGACACTGAACAATGTTGGAAAAGACTCAGCTCTTGCCTTTCTTGAGCCTAGTGAGGAGGGCAGGCAGGTCTTCAACCAGTAAGTGTGATGGTAAGGGTGAGATTATGAGGCCATAACAGTGAAGAGAAAGGTGCTAAATGCATTCTAGAGAGGTCAGGCAAAGCTACCTGGATGAAGCAACACTTCAGCAGAGATCTGAAGAACGAGTAGGAGTTAGCCAGCAAGCTGGTGAGGAACAACAATCAGTTGGCATTTGCTCCCTGGTGCTCTGTGCTGGAGCTCCAGAGCTGCCAACACTAACTTCATGCCAGGTGACAAATGATCTGAGTGCCCACAGCTGCAGCTGCCGCTTTATATGCTCTCCCTCCTACTTCCATCGTTAATGAGCCTGAGACCAGGAAAGAATACATCTTAGTAACCAAAAGCTCTTCTGTTAGCCTTTGGTCCAGAGACGCAAGAGAAGCTTCTTCACTCCTGTTAACAATACAGCCACAGATCCTTTGTTATTTTCCTCTAGCACTTGCTAAAATAGCAGTTTGCAGCTACTAACTCATTTTTATACATCTTGGTGGCAGGTGGGGGTATGCTTATAAATACGCTCATTATAAAAAATGCATGATTTTTTTCCCCAGGAACAGCTCTAAAGCATATAAATATGTCTAAGCTTCCTTAAGGTTAATTCTTACTGCTAGGAACTCTTCTGATTTGTTCTTTTAGTAGTTCTAACTTTGGAATATTCCACCTGCAGTTATACAACACCCTAGAGACACAGGTATGCTAGAAGATAGCTATTTCAGACGTAAATAGCTCTACCAAGTAAAGGCAAGTTTTGTGTCTTTATAGATATCGCCACATTTCAAATAATATTTTTAAAAAGACGTTTCATTTCTAACAGCTAATGAAGGAGAAGGAGCTTTCTCTTTCTGCTGTGATGTGTCAGGTATAACATTCTTGGTATATAGAACCACTAGAAAGACTTCCATTTTGTCCCTTAGAAGTTGCTATTATATGACTATATCTACTATTTTAATTAGTGTGAAAAAATTATAATTTAATCTTTACTCAATTGTCAAAAAAAAAAAAAAAATGGCAGGATCCAGGAGGGAGCTCACACCTCTAATCCCAGCACTTTGAGAGGCTGAGACAGGCAGATTGCTTGAGCCCAGGAGTTCTACACCAGTCTGGACAACATAGCAAAACCCTATTTCTACAAAAATTACAAAAATTAGCTGGGCATGTTGGTGTGCACCTGCAGTCCCAGCTACTCTGGAGGCTAAGGTGGGAGGATCACCTGAGTCCAGGAGGTTGAGGTTGCAGTGAGCCATGATTGTGCCACTGCACTCTAGCCTGGGTGACAGAGTGAGACCCTACTTAAATATATATATATATATATATAAATATATAAATATAAATAAACTTAAGTGCTTTGTGGCTTGCAGTATGTTTAGTATAATACAGAGATTCAAAGAAAACATAGAATTTGTTTCCTGCCTTTAAGGAATTTACAGTATGGTCACACAGGCTAAAGAAAAATCATGTTAAACTGATTCAGTGTCACCGTTGATAAAAAATAGTGACATTAGAATACACAGAGGGAGATCTTTCCACTACACCCAGAAAAAGGAGTACAGTATGAATCTAGTAGCAGAAACACTTCCATTAATTGTATATATTTTGTTTTTGCATAATTTTGTATGTCCAGCCTTCCAAAGAAGACACAAAAGCATGTTGTTCAGGGCATTGTATTTGTATCTTTCAAAATGATCATTTAACAGTGATCATTCAGAAGAAATAACCATTTCTTCTGAAATAAGTTTTTAAAAACATAAGTTAGACAATATTGACCAAGCCAGCTCCGTATACGAAGTCTATTTCTATTGTTTTAATACAACAGCCTTAAGTCAACCACTAGGGGGAAAAACCTGCAGTACACACTGCAGTATATTTCTCCAAAACTGAATGCCCAGCAGTATTTAGACAAGGTATTCTTTTTCTAATAGATTAATCTATTGGGGAAAGATTAATCTCCAGGTCAAGCCACACACTAGGGTTTTGAATAAGGTGAAAGTCTTGGGCCAGCCACCATGCCATACTACCTCCTCTCACAGGGATAAAAATAAAGCATTACCAGCAAGTCCAGCAGGATGGAGACCAGGCTAGTGTGGAAATTTGTCTTATTGACACTGTTGGGGGAAAAAGCCTGACTTCGCACAGATTAGCTCAAGCTGAAACTAAAAGCTTGCATCCTCAGTTGAACTGACACATAAACCCCATCGATATATATTTTGAAAGTGAGAAATTCCACTTTAGTGTATTTTTAGATGAGTGATATACAAGTAAATTAAGATATATAAATCGTTATCACAGCGGAAAGCTCTCTCTCGAGGATCAGGGGAAACTCCAGGGGTTTTATTTTTGAAGTTGTTGGTTCAGTGACATTGTTTATTCGGCCCTTCTATTTACAAGTCATTGTGCATTCATTTACAATTTAGTTGGGCAAATCACATTTATAAATTCCTTTAAAATGATTGTATCTTTTCACCCAGTATCACCCTTTCAAATGACAAAAACTTTTTTCTTCACTAGTTTCTCCACAAATTCCTGTCATTGTCCATAAAAAGTATAGATATCAGTACACAGGCACAAAAAAGAGGACCACTGCTGTTGGAGGGACAGGGGCTGTGACCCCTAGAAACTAGCACAGTGTCCCCAAATACTATGTAAGCAAATAGCTAAGGATTTCCCAAATGATCACTCTGCATATACAAAATTACAAAGAGGCTCTAGAGAGTTTCGCCTAAATCAAGTTGCAGAGAACCAAATATTAGAAGTGTTCTAATCAGGAGGTAAACGTATGTTACAGGGAGCAAAGACATTCTTCAAACCCTCAACTCTTTTCCTGAATGTATTTGTTTAATGTGTGTTATATACTCACTATGTCTACTATAGGGATATGAAGAGGAACTGTTTAATTCTGCCCGAATAATCACACGGTTTATAATTATCTTAATAACCGTTTTAAAAATGTAAAGGCAAGACTATTCATAAAAGAGGTTAAAAATAGAGTAAGATTAAATACTAATAGTGGAATTCCAGGGAACTTGCTTAGAAGTACCTGAGCCATAAGTGGAATCGGCTGATACAATAGCTTCAAAGACTTGGTAAATTTTGAGGATTTTAGTAATTTAAGACCATCAGGAAAACTAAATGTGAATGATATAGAACCCTGACTATATTCCAATTTTACTAGTCATTAATTCATTCAGTAGATAAATATTTTTTCAAGTACTTTCTAGGCTCTGAGGATATAATGCTGAAAAAGAGTGCTATGTCTTGAAACTTACATTCTAATATGGTAGACATGCAATACATAAACCATACAAATATCCTAAAACTTTGTGCTGGCTCTTGCTGTTACACAGAACATTCAATGTTTTAAGAATACTGAATGTCTACATTGTTAGTGGCACTGGGAATGAACTGATGATGAAATCCACAAATTTCAGTCCCATGTTCAAGATCATCTTCAATATTACACAGCCTATTTGCATAATATTATCTATCTCTTACTCCTTACCTCTGAGACCAATAAAGAAAGCCAGAGCCAACCCAAACCACATGTCTGACCCGAATACATCTCTTGCCCAGAACCTCTTCACACCTACAAAAATTGTTCTTTTAATCCATCTCTTTAGAAGGGGGCTCTCCAATCTGAAGGCCTTACTAATGCCCCTAAGTTAGATTTCTCCCTCAATTTAAATGCTACACACCTGTGCATGTCTCACTTTAATAGCATTTATTTTGTCTTTTACTGTGTACTCGTATTCATGAACATGCCTAATCTAGTCATTTGAAATGGCAACTCTTTGAGGGCAGGGACTCTATAGTTTCTAACTTTTCTCAGTATATTAGGCTTTATTTAGCATGCTACCTTACCTAGTTCACTTGCAAGTCATATTTCTTGTATTGAATCGTGTTATATTTACTTATGTGCAATGATAGAAGATAAAATTCAGTCACTGGTTCATGAACAACATCTGTTCAATGGAATCTATACAAGTTTATAAGTAGTCTAACATTAATCTTAGAGTAATATTACTAAACGTACACCCTCAGCCTTGATAATATCCAACTTAGTTCTGAATCTTTCAATTTTCTTGTTTCTAATGTAAACTCTTGGTCAGAACTCTCGAGTTTTCAAAACTGTTAACTCTTGTGAATTCCACATATAACCTGAACTTTAGGGAACCTATGTTTATATGTCTATGAATCCTATCTCCACATAATCATCTCAGCCAATAATTTATGTTCAAAATATAAACACCAGCCTTTCCTCAGAATTTAAAAGCATAGAAAACTCAATGCACAACTGAATAGAATTCAACAAATTTAAAGTGTAACAGTGAAAACAAAATATTGTTTTTAATTCATATTTAATATTGTGGCAATAGATAATCTCCATACTAAGTTATCCAGACAGACATACAGTGTATGAAGGTTCAGAAATTAATCTATGTTCAGCACATGCCTATTTGTAACCATACGATAATAATTCTGCATCTAGGTCACATATACATGTTATTGTGTGCGTATACACAACACACATTCACAAAACGTATTAGACCATACAAAATGTACACATTCATGACATGCATTTTTCATAACTAGTGTTTTTATAGCTACACAATGTTTTTCTCTGGCACACAGATTTGAAAACACTGATATATTACAGGTGTGCTTAAGTCTACACCTACAGGTAAAAGTCTACTCCACGGCAGTCAAACATTTTTTGCCATTGTCTTTTAAGTCATATCCAGTAACACTGCACAGTGATACAGGTTACGTTTACTTTCTTTTTCTCTAAAAAAGAAACATAAAAGAAAAGTATTTTTATACCATTATCCTATGTTTCTAAAGACTGTGACTCGGGTCACGCTTCTATTAATAAACAATGTTCTGTAAAGCTTTTATTATATCATTTTGGAAAAATGAAAGATTATGACTCCCAAGTCCCCATGATCCTGGTGAAAATGAAATGGGTGTATACACATAGGCGCAATCCAGGACACACAACGTTTGGTACACAAAGGACGATCAGACCAGTCCTACCCAGAACAATTCCATTGAGTAGTTTCTGTTGCACGTACCAGCTCGGCTGCCCAGGATCCATTCTGCCTTTAAATACTACAAAGCAATTTACACTCCAAGTGCCGCCCGCTTAAGTTCTTCCTTTTGCTCTCAGAAATGGAAATACTTGTACAATGAGTGATGCCTTGTTGCAGCTGCTTCGCGAGTCCAGAAACCCATCTCTGAGCCGCGCGGGATTAAGCCCTGCGGCTCCAAGCTCATTCTCCCCAGCAGCTGGCAACGGGCTGGTCGCTGGGAGGCGAGAACGGGCACCAGCGCGCCATCTGGAGGCGTTACGAAGCAGCTGCAGCAAATTTATAACAACTGGGTGGAACAAGGATGTCAGAAAATTCTGTTAAATAACCAAATGTTTTTTTCTCTTGTTAAATAATCAAACGGTTTTATTTACACATTCCTGTGGATTAAAAAAAGAGAAAATTGCAGGAAGATCTCATTCTGTTGCCTATGAATATTCTCTGTCTTTCATACTTCACAATAAAATAAAAAAATAGATTTCACGTATATACAAACACCACTAGATGGCAAATTTTCTGCTTGTCGGTGACTCATCTCAAAGGAAGATAATTAACACTGACTGCTTTCAGAAGTTTCAGGATTTGTGTATTTAACTCAAAGGCAGCTTTCCAAAAGAGAAATCTATCCCTCTGAATTAACGCAATCCAACATGCTCTGCTATTTTGAAAAATTATGAACCTTACATCTGGAAATGTTCGGTCTGCTTCTTATCAATGCATTACACTGACTTCAGTATGATAACAAGGAAAAGCAGTTTCAGCTATACTTCATGTGATCAGGTGTTCATATGACTTTAATATTTCAAAAAAAAGTTCTTTCAATTAATTTCCCACTATTAATCTCCATAAGCTTCTTTCCCTTAAAGAGAATAATTTGGTATACCTGGATGAGATATAAGCTTAATTAATTGAATAGAACATTTTAGGGCTTGTCTACCGCGATATGCATTTAGAAATATAATCATTAAATATTTCTTCATTCCCTGCAGGTGAGTGAACCCCACCCCTGCCCTGATTCCGACTTCTATCACTGCATCATGATTTTGAATTTCACTTTTTAAAAATAAAAAATTCACTTTAAAATTATTTAATCAGAATCTTATATAGAGTGGTTTTTGTTGTTGTTGTTCTTGTTTTCAGGGAAATGTGAACCAGAGATTGATTATGTACTCTGTGAGGTCCCCTTGGGAAACAGAAATTCTTAATCACCTCATTCTCAAATCAGTTTTTGAGAATGTCTGGCAGAATAAACATAGAAGAAGTTTCCTTCATCAGTATTTCATCTCAAGTGTTTATTCTCATTTGTATAATAAATGAACATACTGTTTTTTCAAGTGCATACCACTAGACATATTCTGAAGAAAAGTAAAATTTTTATTTTAAATACACACAGTATATACCAAATATTTATACTGTAATTTTTTGTGAGTTTGTTAAAGGTCTGAAAACAGATGTTCTGTTTTTAGATGAGATTAAAAGGAATGTTAATTCTTCGTGTCTCTATACCTTTGGCTTTTAGCACTGTGGAACTTGAAAACTATTTATTAAATAACTGACTATTAAATGACATGACTTCTATGCTGAAGGATAGTTATAGACTTCTTAGAAAGTCCAGACTTCAAATGTATAGTTCAAGATAACAAGCAGAATAAATAGCACTTGGAAACATATAAATAATAAACAAATATACAGTGACCACATATAGATGTGTCTAACCAAATAAAATTTACATGAACATTCAGATGTAACATGTAGATAAATCAGGGATAAATTTTCACACATAAACATCTTGACCTTACAAAATCATTGTTTAAGTAAATATTCTCATTTTTTACAAAATATCAAGTAAATATTAATCATTGTTTAAGTAAATATTTAAAAAATTAAGAATAACTTTACTGAAAAAATTAAGTAAATTAAATATTTACATGTATAAGCAGAAAAAAGTGAGACATTAATGAGAGGAGTGAACATATGAATCTCATAGTCAAAGACACTGGGGCTATGCTCGTCAGAACCAAGAGCTGAAAATGATAGGAGCTGATGCTGCATGCAGAAGAGATGATTATGTGGTTAAGGGAGGAAGAAAAGTATTATGGTCACATGTTGTTTTCTGAAAGGTCTACACTTAGTTTTAAAACACTGAGAACAGGGAAAATATAGTAAAGGAATAAATCCCAAAATAGAAAGATACTAAGGAAGTAAAGGATATTATTTCAGTTTCCATAATTTAATATGTGTAACTCAAGAAAAGAAAAAGTTTAAGACAGAGTCACACCGCGAGGTCTAAAGAAATAAAATAATAGGGGGTTCTTAATGTTTGTCTCTCTCAATAAACTAGAATGAGGATCTGTATTAGATTTCTATTACTGTATAACAAATTACCAAAAATTTAGTGGACTAAAACAAAATACATTTATTAAATCGTGGTTTCTGCAGGTCAGCAGTCCAGACATGGCTGAGTCCTCTGCTCAATGTCTTATGAGACTATGATCAAGAGGCCAATTGGGCTGCATTCTTATCCAGAGGCTTGACGGAATAATTTATTACGAAATTTAGGCAGGTTGTTGAAGTATTTATTTCTCTATGGTTGTAGAACCCATGGTTGCTTGCTTCTTCAAGGATATCAGGAAAATGTGTCTTCATTTTCAGGAGGTTACCAATCTCTCTTTTAAGAAATTTCACCTGATTAAGCTAGGACCACCCCAAACAACCTCTCTTTTGGTTAACTCAGAAACATCTGATTAGGGAGTTGAATTACTTCTGTATAATTATTTCCCTTTTGCCATATTTTATTGAGTAGAAGGAAGTACCAGGTTCCATCCACACAAAACAACAGGGGATTAGGCAAGGGCATGACCCATTGGGGGTCACCTTAGGGTGTGTCCACAACAGGATCTATGTAAAGGCACATGATATTTCTTGCTTACCATTCCAAAGTTAATTGGGGTAGACTTGGGGAAGTGACAGTATGGGGTCATTTTGTGGTCTTTAGGGTCAAGCAGAGCATGAATTTATTTATCATAGGAGAACTATAAATGCATAGTTATATCTGTGATGAAAGAAGTGTAACAAGAACAACAAGAAGCCTGGAGGAGTCATCTGATGAAGAAGAAACATGGAAGTAAAAGATCAATGGAGTGAATTGAGGAATTATATCAGACTTATGAGTAGGACTTGGGACAGTGAAGAACATTGGTGCAGATGAAGCTGCAACAGTTTTATGTGTTAGACATATTTATGTTGCCTGGATGTCTTCCCACAGGCCCTCATGCCTTCACAGCCATGTTCTGAGGTGGCTCAGCTTTATTAGATAAGTGTATATACCTGACTGAAAATAATACAACTAGAGATTGTCCAGAAATTTGTGGTCTGTGTGGCCTTACTGAAAAAAAAATTAACCTGTCCAGTTAGATTTTCAGGAATTTGAACTAACAGAAAAAAGAAGTTATCAGTTGCTAGAGAACATTGTAAATTAAAGGTCGTGAAATAACTGAACTGACTGCTAGCTAATATAAAAAAGAACTATTTAGCAGGAAAAAAAGAGACGCAAAAGGAAGTAGAGATTAGAAGTAATAGTCATTCATTTAATTCAACCTCCAAAACATTCATATGTAGTTCCTATTATGTACTGGGCACTGTTTTGGGTGGCAATGATACCACAATGAATTAAAGTCCCTGTTGTAATAAAACTTATTGTTGTAGGAGGTGGTAGATTAGCACAAGTTAATAAATTATATGTTATCAGGTAGATAAACTGTAGGAATAAACAAGTTATGCAGTTCAAGAATAATGAGGGAATTACTACTTGGGATAGCATGGTCAAGAATGCCTACATGACTATATGTCCTTTGAACAGAAACATAAATACAGTGAAGGTGCCAGCTAATATTTGTGGAAGGATGTTCTGGGCAGAGTGCATAGCAGCTTCAAGTGTCCTAAGATATGTATGTTCTTTTTAATTTGAAGGAAGAGCAAGGTGGAAAATGTGGCTGGCACAGTGGGAGCAAAAGAGCAAATGATAAGGCATAGGTCAGATATGGGCTGAGTGAAATGATCATATAGGGCTTATGAACCTGTGTGAGGACTTTGGCTTTTACATAGACAGATAGGAAGCCAGTAGAGGGTTACTGGAAAATTGCATCATACTTAAATTTTTAGGAATCGCTCTTCCCTCTGTAAAGAACAGAAAGAAATTAAGGAAAGTGTTAGGGAGGCAACCATGCGGACCCCAAGAGAGACAGAAAAAAGACCTAATATCCTATTATGTTCCCCATGAAGTCTGGCTGTACTAGTTTCAATTCTTGATTTCTATGAGGTAAAGACTGTAAATCTTTTAAATAAACAAACAAACAAAATCCCACCAACAACCCTTTTCTTAAACTAGTAGCATGGATCTCAATTCCTTGACAAGTGAACACTATACTGTCCACATGATAGAAAGAAGCCAGTCCAGCTTACTGTGCAGCAGGTGTTGTGTTTTGATTGATTCATCCTATTGAGCTGAGTTGTATATGAAACGTCCCTGCATGGATTAATACTTGCTCAAAGCTTTAAGGAATGTTAAAAACTATTCAGCACTTGAATATTCTGGATTCCTGTTTATTTTGGCATCACAGTTAAAAGGTAGTAGCGTTTTTAAAACATGTTACCTTCTAGTAAATGATAGAGGGCGCTTGCATATGGGGAGTTAATGTCAACCTACTATATCATTGAAAGGAGTTATTTTTCCAGGGTATTGGTTTAAACACACAGAAAAGGTCAGTTTCGAAAGATTATCTTATCTTTTCTGACACAAGTGTTCCAAAATTTCTAACTTAGTAAATATTATCATTCAATATCAATACAACATATTTAGGACATATAATTCATTTTTAATATGTTATAGATAGCCATTCTATTTGTTTTATACTACAGAATCTTTGAAACCAGATATTCTCCCCATTTTAGAAATAAAATAATTCAAACAAATAATTTATAAGAAGTCCATTAATTTCCAACTTTGTATCCTTCTAACACACACACATACAGAAACACACACACGTTTGTATCACTTGTATATGTGTAGGCATATTTTGGCTATTTTTCATGACACTTCAATTGAAATATCACACAGTCAACTTTAATACATTTTAAGGTGAAAGTGGGAGACGTCAGCAGTTGCTTTTTCACTTTCTTAACCACATCAAACATTTCATCACTACCCTTTGAATAAAAATATCTAACTGAAACAAAAAGTAAGAAAATTAGTTTTAGGTCAGATTCTCCTTTGAAATTATTAAGGGTACAACATGAAATATGTGCTTAAATATACAAGTGTCAAATATTTATCTTCTATTTATGTTTTTGGTAAATCTTTTTAGAAGGTACTTTATGATTTTTTGGGAGGTAGAGGTGAATTTGTAATATCATGGGTTCTACATTATTTGATAGCTTTACCATCATTAAAAACTAGTGAATGATACCTTCACCAAGACACATATGCTTATTATTTTTTTCTTGTTCATATTATTTGAAATATTTGCAAAATAATGACATTTGTAATAAATGTTTTCCTACTTACCAATGTTTTAAAAAACCATGCCAACTGAAGTGCCAAATTCAGATCATTCATCGTGAAAGTATTTTGTCAAACATGGTGAAGAAAAAAATGACATGCATATGGAATAATACATTTATCTTTAGATGCCCAAATAAGAAAAAATCAATTTCAGTACTAAAAAGGCAGAGTTACAGTTATGGAAATCACTAAACATTGGTTGTTTAGCAACATAGAAATGTGAAGGGAGACTTAGATAGAATATAGTAGCTAAAAGCAGCTATAGATGCCTAAGCCTCAGTAGTGATATAAGGGAGGCAGCCAAATTCAAAGAAACTTTAGGTTTTTTTTTTTAATTTAAATAAGTTACTTTGTGAATTTCTGACACTAAGAAATATATTCAGTGTTTCACTACACTCTTGTTCTATACTTAAGATGCATGACTGTACGTAAGATTTCCATTATTTGTGAATTCCAGCACATGATCATATTAAAGCCTTTTATCTATTCTCATATTTGGTGCTGAAAGCATTTTTCATCAGGCTCTTTATATTGAAATCAGCCTGATTTCAAAATATTCACTTTATATTCATGTTCTCAAATGGCTTTCAAAAATTCAAAAACCATGAGAAATTTGGTTTTACATGTAAATATTTACATA
The DNA here is from genome assembly GCF_024542745.1 of Macaca thibetana thibetana. NCBI lineage: Eukaryota > Metazoa > Chordata > Mammalia > Primates > Cercopithecidae > Macaca > Macaca thibetana. The sequence continues at coordinate 68,371,144 of NC_065579.1, read as the reverse complement.
TATGGTTTAGGCTCTCTAATCTCTGTAGCTGATACCAGTACTGTTCTTCTATGATGTGGCTGGTTTAAAGTCGGTAGATTAAAAGGACACATACAGAACTTCAAATGTGCTCCCAAAGAGATATCCATGAAGACTAATGAAACTATTGTGGATGTTTCAGAAGTAACTCTCAAGCACTACAATGCTCTCTAACATTTTGTCACTTCAGTACTTACAACATATTCTGTAGTTTCACGGCTTCAGTTATTTATCAAGTTAAATCAGTCTTTCTCTAGCTCAAACTCATATCTGGAAAACTAGTTCTGCATTTCTACCTGGCAGGTGAGTTTCTTTGCATAAATATATACTTAAATAACTAGGAAGTTCGCTACCTTAGACTTTTAAACAAGTCATCAAGGGGTAAAACAAAAACAATTGACGGAAAGTAGAAGTTTTAATTTGCTTAACTTTCTTTTCAATCAGTTAGATTTGTCCAAAAATAAAATGGCCTGCTCTGAAATGCACTAAGCTCCAATACCTATGAAACAAACCTGCACACCCTTCATGTGTACCCTGGAACTAAAAATAAAAGTTTATTTAAAAAATGTTCATAATCTTGATAACAACTTGCTGGGGGATAGTGAAGTAGATTCTAATATCACATAATTGGTCAAATTAGATTACCTTCCAAGTCCCTCTTAACCTTGAGATTTTATGATTCTATAAAATTATTATTTTATTCTCTCATAATATCATGTTTTAAAATATTTTTCTACCATTAAAGCTTATTTGATTTACCTTTTTCCATTATGTATAACACCTACATTTATTTCCTGATGCGTTATTCAATAATCAATTTACTTCAACTTATACATTTGATTTATTTCTCTTCATCTTAGTCTTTTAACACTTTCCCCTCTCAGTAATTTTAATCTTAACATCTATAATTTATTAATTCCAAATAATTTTGAAAAATATCTTTAAAAGGAGACAATAACTTTGTGCCTTATTCAGCCTATAAATAAACCTTTGTTCATGCTGAATAGTTTAAATCTGATTGTCTCAAAATAGCTCACATAACCTTTGAGATTAAAACACTTGTTTACTTCAAAAGAAGCTGAAGTTTCATTTAGTAGATGCCTATAAAGTGCTTTAAAATGTTTTAGTGAAACAGGATATTAAAGATCAATTTTTAATTGAATATCTTGCAGCTTCTTCATACTTACAGCTTGTTAAATCTATGCTGATTCACTAAGTTTTATAAGATGCTATTAAAAATTATCAATTGGTTTGGAACTTTTTCTACGACATAAAATGTTTCAAAAGTGTTTCTTCTATGGAGATACAGAAAGATCAACAGAAATAAACATACAACAAAAGTAAAAATATTAATTCATGTTTTATCATATTTTTATTTGTTTAACTTCTACAGCCTATGTTCCCATTTATAAAATTGTGTGTAACTTTATTTTCAATTGTTTCAACAGCGGTATATCAAAAGTTAAGCAAATGGTAAGGCAGTTAGGTTTTGATGGTTATCAAACATGTAATTTGTTGACCTAAACAGAATTTGCAATGAACAAAGAGAAAAAAAAATGTTTTTTTTTAACAAATGTTTTTACAATGCTTCACAAATGTTTTTACAATGCTTAATAACAGACAAACCGAATACGTAAATGACCTAAGTATGTTGTACATAATCATAGATTACTACAACTACATTTAGAGTTTGGAACTTTCTTGAGTGCCTACTTCATTGTACAACAAACAGTTCTCTAACCCTAGTTTAATTAGTAGTAAATCTTTTAAAACATGTATTTATTTTATTTAAAGTATCAGAATGAGCAAAATATATGCTAGACGAAAAAATAAAGTCTATCTTAGTTATTTTGATATCATTGTTCCCCTCTGAAAAATAACAGAATCGTTTAAAAAACTATATGAAATATTGTAATGTTTATAATTTAAAAACAAATCAGCAATGTAGACACAATATTTGTTGAACTAAAAATTACATCCTATATATTATTTTATGTAAATGATGTTTGGTTAAAATAAAACTAGGGACATGTAAATGTCTGTGTGGAAAGCACTAAAAACTCACAACATAAAATCAAATATCCATCATAATCACTTACTCTACAATATTTTTATCTGGCCTGTAATATTTGTATGGGGAGTACTCACGTTTAACACTAACAACCCGTTCTAGCTATTCAATCTTCTGCAGCTCCCCAGTACCCTCAGGCCATACTAACATCTGCTCAGTGTAAAGAAATTAATATATTCATAGCTCTCTTATCAAAATAACCTCGAAAATAGTTCCAAAAAGTTAAAGAGATCTAGTAACTTTAGGAGTGATGTTGCCTAATGTCTTTCAGGATTACTCTAATATCCTCCAGCCCTGGGGCTCAAAGGGGATGTGTGTGATTTCACACTTGCCCACATAAAATATGGTGTACCCAGGAGTGATTCTCCTCAAATTGGGCAACCACCTGAAAAGGCCAAAAATATCTCTGTGACACATCAAACTACTGATGCAGTTTGGTTTTTCCTAAATCTGACTGATTCATTATGGAGATGTACTCCTTTGGCAACCCTGCCTGGATATACCACTTTGAAGGCCAATTTGGAGACCCAGTGAGTGAAACACCTATGACAAATGTTTCTTGTCCATTTATGTCTTCCTGTATGTAAAATTCACATGGAAGAATCTATTATCCGAGAAAATACTGGAAAGAGGTTTGGAACTCATGCCAGTGAGTCTGAAATGCTTTATTTAAAAAGAATCCATTTTAATACATGGTGCTTTTTATTACTTTCTAGGTCCCTGTAGATACTTTACTAATCTTAATAATCTTCAAGAATGCTGAGTATTTTAAAGAACAAATGGAAACAATATAAGTATGATACATACATATATATATATATATATATAAAAATCTAAATTCACTTTATGCAGAACCAACACAGTTGCCATACTAAATTTAGTGTGTGTGTGTATATATATATATCCCAAAAAATTCCACAGGCCCCTGGCTGTCTCTATGACCAACTCCATCCTTTCCTATCTTTTAATGTAGGTAATATGGACACTAACTTGTGGTATTACATGTCCATAATATGAACTAATGATGGTATAAATTATAGTATATACAAATTCACTAAATAAAGATGTAAAACATATATCCAGGCCTGTCTGTCAAAGGATTTTATGCATAAATTAAAAGAGATTACTGTTTATTTGCAAAGGGTGAGTTGGAGTTCTTTGAATGATTTTAAAAATAGGGTCAAGATCATTCTACCTCTACAATTATAATAGCTAAATAACTTTGCTTGCCTTGGACAATGTATTGCATTCACTTCAGGAAGAAATGGCAAGAGATACAGAGATGATTCCCCAGGCTACCTTCTATTCACTTTGGGAGTTAGTGGAAGGCTGCCCTCTTTCCAACACAGTAGCAGATGAAAGGGATCTATTAAAAAGAATTGCGTTGGTTTACACTGCAGATTGAATGGAGCATTAAACGACTGCATTAGTATGACTGCAGTGGGAGTAATGGTCTCCTCTATAATGTTGTAATAACACTTTCACATACGTGTAATAATTGTTTCAGTGTCCTTATCTAATTTGTCACGAAATGATATCCAGCATCTCTCCGGAAAATGCCCACCTCCCAACTCCCTGTGCCCTACAGTTTTATTCCCCCACCCCCCCACCCCTGGCAAATGTAAACAGATGAGGAAATATGTGTACTTTCAAATCGTCACCCATGTATCATGAAGGTGGGGGATTACTGCAAATCACTTGGAAACCGCTCCCCGGAGGCGTTTAGCGATACCGCCCACCAATACAGCTCAGATGTTCTTAATTTGATTACCCCCACCTTTTGGGCTGTAATTTTCCAAACAGGCATCTCTCTCATTTGCAAATACAAGTTACAAATCAATCCACAGATACAGAATGCTGACTTCCCGACACTCAATTTCACAGGGTGTCTCTTGAAGAGCTGCCAGGTTGTGACCGATAATGGGGGAGAGGGAGAGGGGCACAGATCGAGCGAACGAGAGGCCCGGGGGGGGAGAGAGAGAGAGAGAGCGAGCGAGAGAGAGAGAGAGAGAGAGAGAGAGAGAGAGAGAGAGAGAGAGAGATCACTTGCTTCCTTGCTTCCTAAGCCGGGATTTTGCCTGCGATGCGCGGCGAGAGGACTGCGGCGGCTGATTTACACAGTTGGCGCGGAGGAGGGGCCGGGGGTGCGGGGGGGACGCGCTGGCGGAGCTCCGGCGATGGGCTGATCTGGGGGCTCCCGAGCGCCGCTCCCTGGGTGCGCGATTTGGGGGCGGCTGATGGATTTGCATTCAGGTTCCAGCCCTGCGCTTCCTATATTGACTCCTTATACCCGACCTCGCGCTTCCGTTTAGGAGGAGACGTTGGTAAGTAACGTGTAATCCGATTTTAGTTATTTCCTAGGCCATTAAAGTGGCACTTTTAAAGCAGGTCAGTCTTAAAAGATGCCGCCGCCGCTGCCGCCGCGAGCGTCTCCTTGGCCTGAAACGTTCGGCGGTCCCCTCCCCCTCCCGCCCCCCTCCCCCGCACCTTCTCCCGCTGGAGAAGTGAGGGTGCTTGAATGGTGAGCGGTCAGGGGACTCACTCTCTGCCAACGGGCTCGCTTCACCTTCGTGGTTTGCCTGAGATCTCCCAAATCCAAGTGGAATTTGGTGTGCACAGCCATACTGTGTATTTGTATCTTCTCTCCCTCTCTCCTTCTTTCCCCCCACCTTCGCCGTCTGACCAATGCTGGGATCTGAGATCTAGTCGCCCCCTTCCTGCCTCCTTTCCGCCTCTCCCCACCCTTTTCTTCTCTCATCTACACACCATCCACCCCCACTCCCACCCACCTAAAGGGCAAAGAGCAAAGACACCCTGGAAAAGCAAGGGCTAATTCCATCTTTTCGGATGGAAGGAGGCCTCGGGCAGGGATTGTGAGTGACAACCTTTCAGGAAGAGAGAAAGAGAGAAATCCAGAGACTGAGCTCAGGCTCTCGGGAACAACGAAGCTCTCCACTGATCGAGAGCACTGAGATTTTAAATCAAAGGAACCTAGTCCTGGGACACTCACTCTGCCTGCCTGCCTGCCTGCCATCGAAGGCATAGGGAGCTGTGGTTGTGAGCTCCCTGTCACTGACATCGCAGCGCTAGGTGCGCGCCCGGCTCTCCCATTGGTATGCAGCGACCATTTCCTGCAAATCTCAAAGGTGGAAACATTTAAACGGATTACAAGCGTCATTTGGTAGCCTTTCGGAAAGTTGGTGGCCAGAAGAGGAGAAGCTACAAGGCTACAGTATGATGGATACAATTCAGCCTCCCAGAGAGTTTGCCCCTCCCGCTGGGAAGCCCCTCGGAGCAAACCTCGGAGATCCTGAGCGCTCTGCACCATAGGTACTCGCCGCCATCCTTTCCTACTTTGCCTAATTGAAACCAGTATTTCTCGTATGTAGGATGTGCATTGTAGAGCACATCGGGTTTGGCCGCGGTGTCTTCTGTACGCTCACAGGTGCTAGGGGTTTGTTGCAGTTTTGAATTGGATCAGTTAGGTGTAAGGACGTTGGTGGAAGGAGGGGTATCGGAGACTAACATACCCTCGGACCTCTTTTCTGGGTGAAGACATCGTAAGTAACTCCAACAAATAGGCCAGGCGGCAGAGCGAAGGACCCCTCCCCCAGTGGATTGTTCGCTAGTGTTGTAAGAGGTAGAAGGAAAAACGCTTGAGCTTTTAATAATTTTCCATTTCTAAACAGACCATTGTGCGTTTCGCCTGACGACAGCAGATTAGAAAAGGATCTATAGACGGCTGAAAGCTCTTCAGAAAATGAATGATGCAGCATTTTAATTACTTGTTCTAGGGAAGATAGTTTGCTTCCATATTGAAATATTTAATCTTAGATCTGAAGAGATTAGTGAGCTGTAAGATCCAGCAGTGGGGAGGAGGAAGTGGGAAGGGGGCACAGCGGGGAGAAAGGGCTTCTTGTCCTCTCTCTGGACAAACAAATGGCTCTGGGCGCTCCCAACAGGACACGGAAAAAATCGGGGCCCCATGGGCTCAATACCCCTAACTTTTGGAGACCTCCCTGTCTTTTAGACACGCTATCCTGAGCTAAAGGAAAGCAAAAAGATGAGATAGCCTTTAGGACATAGCCCAGGTCCAGAACTTAAGGGGTTTTAGTTCAAGAAGGAACAGAGACTTCATCGCCGAGACAATATTTACCGTCATCTGGAAGCTCAGGGCAGCCTCCGGGTTACCCATCGATTCCATCACATCATGGGTTCCGATAAGACCCGATAAATAGTCACCGCCTCTGCACATTGGGTACCCAAAGTGCTGGGCGGGGGATGGGGTGGGGGAGGGTGCGGGTGCAGGCAGCTGGTGAGGAAGAGGGAATTGCTCTGATTCTGAGCTTAGGCTATTGGTATTGGTTTACTTCTTGGCTGAGACCTATGGGAGTAAATAGGGTGGGTCTGGAATTTTAAGGGTAGAATGTTAGAAAATTCTGCCCTCCTGCTTACTTAGTCTACGGTGGCATGTTTCTAAAATTAGCTACTGTGTGTCAGTGGACTCACGCGCGGTCATTTTAAATGCAAAATATTATGGAAATTGCCTTTGACTTTTAAGGAACACATTGTTAGGTGATTTACCTGTTGTAGAGCAGTAAGGTATTGATATGTAAGCTGTGCTTTGCTTTAAAATTTGCTTTTGTAAAGTGTCCTTTAAGGGGAAACCGTCTCTACCTACTAACTTTGAGCCCTTGGGCAATTGAGGTTCAGTTTAGTTCTTTTGCAACCAAAAAGTCCCTCCCTTCTCCCCCTCGGCAAGTTGGTGACAGGGTTGGTGTGTGCTGGTGGGGGCAGATGGGGAGCATCCACAGCACACGGGTCCTGCTAATTAGACTCCTTTGCTGCACACTTGGCTCTCCCCAGTTTCCTCACCAAGCTGCATTCCTTCCCAGCAGGCAGGACTGTAGTGCTGTCAGCTGAGCCTTAAAAAATTCCTCTGAGAGGGTTCCTGAACTATAATCTGGTAATCCCTCTACAATACAATATCTTCCTTCAATCACCTCCATCCCCACTCCCACCACTCCCTAGGATCCAGTTCCCGAAAATTTCACTGAGAAATATTTGAGTTTAAAAAATAAGAAAGAAAAAGAAAGAGCGGACAAAAACATTCAAATCCTTAAATCCACCCCAATCCCGCGAGGTCTTTTCCGGCGGCAGAATGTGAAATGTACCATTGTTACCCAAGTGGTATCTCCTTCCAGAGAATTGGCTTGTCTCTGTTTTTAAAAAGGTGAAAGAAAAGAAATGCTGTTGAATCCAGGGGATATCGAAGGCTTTGACCTGCAGCACAACAAAAGAATTCCTGGTGCAAAGGGATCGAAGCAAAATGCAGGAGAAACTCGGTCCAAGTCTTTCAGGCTGTCTGAGCTTTTATTCGGGACACCCAGGCAGAATCAGACAGATTTAGCTTTTCTGCTTTGGGGACCTGGATTTTCCCCCCATCCCCGTCATTTCAGGGAATGGCTGTCCTTTGAAAAAGATAATTCCGAAGGACAGTCTCACTTTTCAAACCACCTGCACTAGAGAGGGGGAGCTTTGGAAACTAGAGGAGCAGATGATCCAGGGGATGGTTTCCTTGAGAGTAAAAAAAAAAAAAAAAAAAAAAAAAAAAAAGAGAGAGAGAGAGAGAGAAAGAAAGAAAGAAAATGCCTAAAATGCCTATCCCCCGCCCCCCTCCCCCATCTCCACCTTCCCCACCAAAGAAATGTTTCCCATAGGTTGGTCTCCTCCCACTTCGCTCTTGTTTCTTATTTTGCCAGTTTGTGTTCTCTATCCCTCTACTTATTTTTCCTACACACACACACACACACACACACACACTCACTCACTCACAACTGTATAGTCAGGGCTTCCTATCGCTCGCTCCCGAACCTATGCTAAGCGCGTTCCCTTTGGAGCTCATTTTCATGACGTGGAATACTGGGTTCAGGGTTATAGCACATATATATTTTTAAAGCCGGAGCGAGGGAAGTCTGAGATTCTGCACTGTGATTGAGCCTTCCTTCCTCCCTGCCTCCCTCCCGCCCTTCCTCCCAGTGACCAGTGATGTGCTGTGGGTACCCAGAGAGAGCAGCCACCGCGGCAGCAGCGGCAGGGGCAGCAGAGCTGGAAGCCTGCTGCAGCCCCTTCTCCTCCCTCCTCTATTGAGTGTGCCAAGCGGCAGTTCTGCATCCTAAAGAAGCCCATTGAAGAGCCCATTGCATTCCCAGCACGTCTCAAGCTTGCTGCTTTTTGTTTTTCCTCTTAGTCCCCCCGCCCAACCCCCTTTTATCCCCTTTTGCTTCAGCTTCAGCAAAGCAAAGGGAGTGGGAGGGAAAGAGAGAGAATCCTTAAACTCAAGCTTCTTTTTTTTTTCTTTTTCTTTTCATGGTTCACGGTTCCAGGCTAATAAATAAATAAACAAATAAGTAAATAAATAAATAAATTACAAAAAAAAAAAAAAAAGAAAGAAAAAAAGAAAAGAAAAGAAAAGAAACCCAAAAAACTCTGGCAAAATAGGTAAGTCCAAGACATCTGGAGCCTTTTTTGCCTAAACCACAGGGACCTGAAAAACAAGAAAAATATTTAAGATAGTGAAGAAGGAAGAACTTAAGTAGATTTTAATATTTCATAAGGGAGATGGAAGACTAATTGATACTGCAATGTAGGCTTTTCTGCCTTTTCTCTCTCCCTCTTTTTCATTAAATTGTTTTTAATTTTTCAGTATTGCATGTCTGAGGCAGACTTCTCTTTGCTTTCTCACGGTGTCTCCTTTCTTTATAGCTGTGAACATTATATGCAAGTGTAATGTGAAGATTTATTTTTTCACTTTTCCTATAAATTATATCATTGTGTTTTAAGAAGAAGGTTGATGAAATATATCTTTCTGTGTGCTATCTGTGAGGAAAATATATGCTAGAAACTTTGGTTTATTTTTATTGATTAAAATCAGCTATTCAATTTTGATGGATATTTTAGTGACTCAGGAAGGAGAATATAATAAAACTGCATTATTATCATTTATTTATGTAAACATTTTCATATACTGATGTTATTAGGCAAGGAAAGCGATGCATAGAGGAAGACTCTATGTTATCAGAATAGTGCATTGCATTTGTTTCTTCTGATTGGAAAAGAATGATATCTTTTTTGAAATTTATTTCATGTGATAGGTCATTTATCAGCAGGTAAGAATAGAGGTTTCCACTCTCTCTTGACTTTAAAAACCCGCCTGCCCTCTAACCAGTCACCTGCTCTTCCAGCTTTTTAAAGGGTTCCTCAGTTGATCTTGAAGGCACAGATACACATTCCAAACTAAGCTTTGCGAATGTTTTAATTCAGACACTTTCAGACTCAGCATCCTCTAGCTGTCCCTATCTTTAGCTCTGACAATTGCATGGGCATGTTTTTTAGAAGGGCTAATGACTCCTACATGCTTTAAATAGTTAAATGATACAAATATATACAAATTACTTATTAAATTAAAGAAGATGACAGTATTCTATTCTTGGGCCAAAGGATGTGGACATATAGTGTACATACTGACTATACACTATTATAAAGCATGTTATGATCATTTCATAAAAATAAATCTTAAGTTTTCCTGAGTTGCTGATCATTTTACACATCTCAACATCTGATATTGAGCAACAGGCTCACACTTTATCATACTAATCAATATAATAATTTTGGAGTATGTCATGTATTTTTAATAGTCAAAACCTATAATTCAAAGAACATATTTTTCCCATCAGAGTTCCAATCAGATTTATTATGAGTATCTTTGATGTCAACATGAGTTTTAACAGGCAAACAGGTGTAATGGCCACATTATTGCTATTATTACTGAATCTGCCTATGCCTAAAAGGAAGTACGATGTACCAGTTCTGTTGTTTGTTATACAGAGGCAATGCAGTCTGCTTTTGTTCATGCTATATGCCGTTTACCAAATATGGCTTGGTTCAGGAAAATGTCACTGCATGGTTCAATATTTCAGAGTCTCCTAAGTTTAAAATATAGGACACACTCTAAACGTTAAGTGTATTGCTAGCTCATTTTGAGTGTCACTTCTACAATTGCTGAAGTTTTTATATAGCTCTTAAAATGCCCCACATGTAGGAGTCAATTAAAATAGTACATATGACTAAAAGCTAAAAATCTGCATTTTTATTTCTGTTGCAGTTTTGTAATCAACCACGAACGATGAAACCTTCCATAGCTGAGATGCTTCACAGAGGAAGGATGTTGTGGATCATTCTTCTAAGCACAATTGCTCTAGGATGGACTACCCCGATTCCCCTAATAGAGGACTCAGAGGAAATAGATGAGCCCTGTTTTGATCCATGCTACTGTGAAGTTAAAGAAAGCCTCTTTCATATACATTGTGACAGTAAAGGATTTACAAATATTAGTCAGATTACCGAATTCTGGTCAAGACCTTTTAAACTGTATCTGCAGAGGAATTCTATGAGGAAATTATACACCAACAGTTTTCTTCATTTGAACAATGCTGTGTCTATTAATCTTGGGAACAATGCATTGCAGGACATTCAGACTGGAGCTTTCAATGGTCTTAAGATTTTAAAGAGACTATATCTACATGAAAACAAACTGGATGTCTTCAGAAATGACACCTTCCTTGGCTTGGAAAGTCTAGAATATCTGCAGGCAGATTACAATGTCATTAAACGTATTGAGAGTGGGGCATTTCGGAACCTAAGTAAATTGAGGGTTCTGATTTTAAATGATAATCTCATCCCCATGCTTCCGACCAATTTATTTAAGGCTGTCTCTTTAACCCATTTGGACCTACGTGGAAATAGGTTAAAGGTTCTTTTTTACCGAGGAATGCTAGATCACATTGGCAGAAGCCTGATGGAACTCCAGCTGGAAGAAAACCCTTGGAACTGTACATGTGAAATTGTACAACTGAAGAGTTGGCTGGAACGCATTCCTTATACTGCCCTGGTGGGAGACATTACCTGTGAGACCCCTTTCCATTTCCATGGAAAGGACCTACGAGAAATCAAGAAGACAGAACTCTGTCCTTTGTTGTCTGACTCTGAGGTAGAGGCTAGTTTGGGAATTCCACATTTGTCATCAAGTAAGGAGAATGCATGGCCAACTAAGCCTTCCTCAATGCTATCCTCTGTCCATTTTACTGCTTCTTCTGTTGAATACAAGTCCTCAAATAAACAGCCTAAGCCCACCAAACAGCCTCGAACACCAAGGCCACCCTCCACCTCCCAAGCTTTATATCCTGGTCCAAACCAGCCTCCCATTGCTCCTTATCAGACCAGACCACCAATCCCCATTATATGCCCCACTGGGTGTACCTGTAATTTGCACATCAATGACCTTGGCTTGACTGTCAACTGCAAAGAGCGAGGATTTAATAACATTTCTGAACTTCTTCCAAGGCCCTTGAATGCCAAGAAACTGTATCTGAGTAGCAATCTGATTCAGAAAATATACCGTTCTGATTTTTGGAATTTTTCTTCCTTGGATCTCTTGCATCTGGGGAACAATCGTATTTCCTATGTCCAAGATGGGGCCTTTATCAACTTGCCCAACTTAAAAAGCCTCTTTCTTAATGGCAACGATATAGAGAAGCTGACACCAGGCATGTTCCGAGGCCTACAGAGTTTGCACTACTTGTACTTTGAGTTCAATGTCATCCGGGAAATCCAGCCTGCAGCCTTCAGCCTCATGCCCAACTTGAAGCTGCTATTCCTCAATAATAACTTGCTGAGGACCCTGCCAACGGATGCTTTTGCAGGCACATCCCTGGCCCGGCTCAACCTGAGGAAGAACTACTTCCTCTATCTTCCCGTGGCTGGTGTCCTGGAACACTTGAACGCCATTGTCCAGATAGACCTCAATGAGAATCCTTGGGACTGCACTTGTGACCTGGTCCCCTTTAAACAGTGGATCGAAACCATCAGCTCAGTCAGTGTGGTTGGTGATGTGCTTTGCAGGAGCCCTGAGAACCTCACGCACCGTGATGTGCGCACTATTGAGCTGGAAGTTCTTTGCCCAGAGATGCTGCACGTTGCACCAGCTGGAGCATCCCCAGCCCAGCCTGGAGATTCCCACCTTATTGGGGCACCAACCAGTGCATCACCTTATGAGTTTTCTCCTCCTGGGGGCCCTGTGCCACTTTCTGTGTTAATTCTCAGCCTTCTGGTACTGTTTTTCTCAGCAGTCTTTGTTGCTGCAGGCCTCTTTGCCTACGTGCTCCGAAGGCGTCGAAAGAAGCTGCCCTTCAGAAGCAAGCGGCAGGAAGGTGTGGACCTTACTGGCATCCAAATGCAATGCCACCGGCTGTTTGAGGATGGTGGAGGTGGTGGTGGTGGAAGTGGGGGTGGAGGTCGACCAACTCTTTCCTCTCCAGAGAAGGCCCCTCCTGTAGGTCATGTGTATGAGTACATCCCCCACCCAGTTACCCAAATGTGCAACAACCCCATCTACAAGCCTCGTGAGGAGGAGGAGGTGGCTGTTTCATCAGCCCAAGAAGCAGGGAGTGCAGAACGTGGGGGTCCAGGGACACAACCACCGGGAATGGGTGAGGCTCTCCTAGGAAGTGAGCAGTTTGCTGAGACACCCAAGGAGAACCATAGTAACTACCGGACCTTGCTGGAAAAAGAGAAGGAGTGGGCCCTGGCAGTGTCCAGCTCCCAGCTTAACACCATAGTGACGGTGAATCACCATCACCCTCATCCTCACCACCCAGCAGTTGGTGGGGTTTCAGGAGTAGTTGGGGGAACTGGGGGAGACTTGGCAGGGTTCCGCCACCATGAGAAAAATGGTGGGGTGGTGCTGTTTCCTCCCGGGGGAGGCTGTGGTGGTGGCAGTATGCTACTAGACCGAGAGAGGCCACAGCCTGCCCCCTGCACAGTGGGATTTGTGGACTGTCTCTATGGAACAGTGCCCAAATTAAAGGAACTGCACGTGCATCCTCCTGGCATGCAATACCCAGACTTACAGCAGGACGCCAGGCTCAAAGAAACCCTTCTCTTCTCGGCTGGAAAGGGCTTCACAGACCACCAAACCCAAAAAAGTGATTACCTCGAGTTAAGGGCCAAACTTCAAACCAAGCCGGATTACCTCGAAGTCCTGGAGAAGACAACATATAGGTTCTAACAGAGAGAAGAAAATATATTAGTGCTTTTTTTTTTTCCTCAAAAGAAAAGGAAAATAAAAGAAATATATCCCTTGCTCCCTTTACACTTGTCCCAATAACTCCATCCTCACGATCTTCCCTACCCTGAACAAAACTGAAACCGCATGATAACTAGAGAATACAGATGTATGCTCTCCCCTCTCAGATGTGATTTGGAGGAAGGGCCATACTCAGATCATTAATCAATGAAGTGCCTTCGCAGACTTTTGCCAGCAAATGTTATCATTATTTTTTTATACTGAAACTTGAGACTTTGACTGTGCCATGTATAAGGTATACCGGGGATCATTGTATGGATCCTAATTAAGTAAAATTCAATGTGTCTTTTTATTTTCAGTAACTATTTTTTTTTTTAGTTGTAGTTTTGTTTTAAAGGGAGGGGGGAAACAAGTTGACATTTGTCATTTGTGGCTTTCTTTCTTCTCATCATGGCACAGATTCTGTACATGTATTAACAATGCAGTTTGCTGCATGCCTGGAAACTGCAAGACGGGGAGGGAGGGGGCGGGTTTTGCTCGAATGTTCTCACTCACTATCTTGTCTCTCATACACATATCCATCTGCAAACCGTGATCCCTAAACCTGCAGTTTCTTCCTGCTGGTGCAGGTACACACACACACACACACACACACACACACACACACACACACACACTCCTTACCATTCCCATTCAACCCAATCTGCTTAGTTCGGGTTTGATCCATTTTTCTCCTCTCCATAGTTCCACTACCCTTCACTGCTAGTGTACAGCTCACAGCATCTCTCCTATCACCCTGGGAAAAGTCACATTCTAGGCTGGATTCTACCGAAGTGGAGGCCTGGTGGTTTAACAGCCGAAGACACGCGCCTAGGGGTGAGCACCCTCTTTGTGACACTTCATCCTGATGCCAAGATTTTTTGGAGAACATCTGCACTTTCTTATATATATATATATAATATTTAAAAAAAGCAACTGGGTATATATCACTAACAGCTTTGTAGGAAGCACTTTTAATGTTTTCTCTCTCACACACAAAGATTCAAAAGAAATGTGCATATATTTATTCTGTAATTTCAGTGATTATAAATTGTAAAGGTAATGTTTAATCATTGTATAGTGATTATGCGTCTGGTATAGCTTTCCTAATAAAAAGTTTTTGAAAAACATAATACATTATATATAGAGGATACAAAGCTTGAACCTTAAACTCCAGCTATGCCATGCCTTTCGTGCTCCCATTTTAAAAAATGATTTCTTTTACTTGTTACACAGAAAGTAATTTATTAACGGGTTTGATGCACTGTGATGTTGATAAATCTTATATCCCACCATCTCTATTCCAAACCAGGATACAATTGAGACTTAAAATCTGACTTACAGTTGTTTTTTTTTTTTCCTTGACTTATGAATTTCAATCTTAGTAACCAATGATGCACGTTTCCTAGGCAAGATGCAAGGGGGAGAAAATAAAATAACTAGATCACTGAGAAGTACAGGATTAATTAGGAGAACGTAATCAAGGATCCGTACATCTTAAGACAATAGATGACATAAAGAAATCGTAGAATAAAATTGCTATTGTTTTTAAAATATGTAGTCCAATTACATGCACACCCTCATACACCCACACGCTTCCACATACACCCACACAACCCAGTAAATATCAAAGGCCTTGGCCTTGGAGCCAATTATATGGTCAGAATCCTGTGAAAGCTGTCACTTACATTTGACTACTATTTTCCAACCACTGACAACAACTGGCCCCAATAACGTTTGAACTAAGTCAGAGGATGCTGAATGAGTTTTTCGTCCTATGACATTAAAATTATGTAGAAAAATTAACCTGACAACAAGCCAAGTTTAGATCCATTTATATGTGAGCGAAACCAAAGAATACTGGATTTTTACGGCGCCGGTATCAAATTGGTGGAGGAAACTTAAGAAAACAGACCTATGAGGCAGGCACTTATCGAAGTAGGCCATTAGAGGGCAGCAGAGCTCCAGAGATCCACAGACCCAGGACCTGCAGAACTGTGCAGCGAGCCCGGTGTTCTCCGCTAGTGTTTCCTCAAAGTGCCCATAGTAGGAATTATCATTACGTGCTGAATGTAATTCATCACAAGTCACTGATGCCTTATATCACATTTTTTTTTCCACAAAAAGAGAATGAGTCTAGCAGTTTCTGAAGGTGTGTCACTACTATAGCATGAAGCCATTGTAGTAACAAAATGAAAGCCCCATGAATGTCTACAAGAGTATATTTATATTTCTCTTGATTAATTATACAGAAATGTTAGCATAGGTATGCATAAAAAAAAACAAGTATATCCATATAAAATTGCAGTTTTGGGGCACTTGACAAACTTTTATGCTCAATTATTTGAATATATTTTGGAATTATTTTAGAAGGAAGAAGCCCAAGAACATCATCCACTTTCTCTCTCTGTGTAATATTGAAGTGAAGCTCTTATGCAGAAGACTCAGGCCCACTATTAAATAGGTGTCATTCTTCTTTTTTGTTTTATCTTCTTCTTTTCTTTCTTGCTTTCTTTTTTACTTTCCCACAAATACCTTTCTTCTAGTTATCCCACCTCCTTTATTCTTTCTAATTATCTGTCTCTTTTTTTTTTAAGGTACATAAAACCAATATTACACTTTAAGTGTTTCAAAGCCCAATTTATAGAGTCTCTGAACTAGCAATTTATCATACTTCTGTTCCTCCTAATCAAATGGTTTGGGGAATAATAGAAAGCATATGCATAGTAAAAACTTAGAAGTGCAAAGCTAGATGCTTCAGATAATAGTCCTCATTTCTTTAATGAAAATGTACATATTCATAACACAGCATATTATACAAATCAAGCTAGAGTACAATCTCAAAAAGACCCTGGTGCTTTCAGCATTTGAGAAATGAGCGTCCATAAACGATATCAAATTACAATATAACTTGATAATTATAATGTTTATATTTTACTTATGAAATGCAGAAAGTAAGACTGTTTGGTCTTAAATATAGTTGGTACTTTCACCCTTGAATGAGAAATACATTTATTTATTTAGTAAAAATAAATTTATACGAGAACGGAATTTTGTATTTAAGGGAATAGTTCTTTGCTTTTATGGAATTTTCTACCCCCTGATTAGGACATTTATTTTTGCTGTGCATTAACATTACCTAAGTTAGCTTCAATTTATAATACCAGATCTGTTTTCATTAAACATGATGTATATTAATGTAGGTACTATGATTAAATATGTTTTATGTTTTTGCTGCAGTAAAATACTTATTTTTAAGAAAAAGAGTACTAATTCACTTCATTGTGATGACTAACTTAACTGAAGCAGACCCAGTTCTGACAGATGTTTGCTATTATTCATTGCTATTTTTATTACTAAGTATAGTAATAATATTTAGAAATAATAAAAATATTATAATATCTCTTAAACTATAAGAGGATTAGTGAGAAATAATTGGAAATTAACTATTAGTTTAATTCAATAACAATTTTAACATCATGTTATACATCATATGTGGTATTATTTATGTAGATGTTTTCATATTTTTATTTAGAATGCTATATTATTTTATCTAATTGCAAATACTTAAAAATAAGGATGATGAACACTATAATTTTAACAAAGTTTAGAGAGAGAGAATCAAAAGGAAAATTTAATGACTGAGCTTGAAGATTTCTTTTTAAACCTGGCAGTATTACTTTAAACCCTTCATATTTGAAAAGAATATGTTTAGGTTTATGAAAATGTATAATGCAATTATAGAACAAAAGAACTTTAACTATCGCAACACATTATTTTGATTCACTTAGTGTAAATTCATTATTTGTACAGTCCTGTCCTTTGGCAATTACGTTGTCTAGGCCAATAAATGTTACACTTTTGTGAAATGGCTATGACAAAGGAAGCATTAATGAAATGCTACACAAAATTTGAGAAATACGACTATAACAAGTCAAGATAATGTGAGAGGAAATGGTAATCAATGGACACTCCATCTTAAGTGATGTGAGCTAGTTTCATTGGAACTTAGACATTTATAACTTAACTCAAAATTTTCAACTGTGAATATTCAGGTGAACGGAACACAAATAAGTATCACTAAAATCACCGTATTCTCTTCAATATACTATGTTCTGTTTAATATACTATAGGCCTTTTAAAAGTAATAGGAGCAATAACACATGTGTAATTGGGCCATTGTGTGTGTGTGTGTGTGTGTTTGTGTATATATATATAGTACTATTATATATGTATATACATTGTATATACATGTATATAGTTTATATATGCTGAATTTTACTTCTATGTAAATTACACATTTTTCATTATATGTATAACAATTTCTGTTTTATGCATTTATTTTTCTTGCTTCTGTCTAACCACCATCCAAGAGAAGCTGGATTAAATTACGAGTCTTCACTTTTGGAATATTCACATGTAAAAAGTAACACTGTAATTAATATTTCTGAATTTAAAAGTTATGTTATCTTCCAATTTGTTTCATTTTGTTATTTAAATCATAGGGGATACGTCTCAGTGACATTGTAATTTATTTTAAGTCTTCAGAGTATAGGAACTAATTTCTTCATATAAGTATACAACATAAGTCTAATAAAAAGCAAGTACTTATTTTTCCATTTTTTTATTTATAGAACAAATTTTACAGGTAAAAACAATTTTAGTAACTTCATTAATTAGACAAGACCTTTTAAATTTATCTAAGTCTGTAGGAAAAGTGAGATATTTAAGGTGAAATATAAAAGAAGGTCCAGTTTAAGACATCCAACATCCTGTTTTACTTTTAAAACATCATCCTGAAATTAAAATGTTTGATGATAGCAGTAATAATAATAAACAAATATTACCATCTTTAGTTTGCTTATAGGGAATCTGAATTGAAGGGACATATTTTTTTATATGGAGAAATCAAGTGTATAACAGGGGTTGGTAGTTGTGAAGAGGCAACATGTTATGGCCATCTTCTTTAATTTTGGTAATTTTTACTCCTGATAATACATATTATTGAAAAAATGTATTTTTTTCTATTGCATTTACATAGATGAACTTTTACATTAAAAATTCTAATAGAAAATAATTCTTGTGGTGGATTTCAAAGATACACGGCCCAAAGGCATCATAATAAATTTACAATTTGACCCAAACTAACTCCTATAGTACCATTAAACTTTAAAACACAATGAATGTTAGTAAAAAGAAGCCTTTCTTCTTCACCACCCAGTAACAGAAAGTCTCAGCATGCCTAATTAAATGTTTCTTTAGTATATTTAGTCTATCTACTTACCAGTAAGATGAGTAGTACAATGAATTGATGAGTTTGCAATGTATTAAGTTGTATCAAAACCAAACAAACTGTATTAAGAAGAATGTGCCATTGACTTAGATAAAAACAAACATGAATACTTTATTTTGATTCAATTATAACAATTGGGAGATTGTTCTCTTGATAATGCAAGGTACTCTATTACTTATATTACAATGTGTTATATGTGAAGACAGAGCTTTTGTATTTCTGATACATTTTGCTAAGAACTTGTAGGTTTACAGTCTTTTTGAATGATGAAACACTATATAATTACTTTTGGTAGCTTTGAAACAAGAGCATAACTTCCCCAAACCTGGGCGTGTCAAAGTCAACTCTGAAAAAAAAAGATGTTGAAAGAAAGATGTCACCTGATTGTGTGGAGAGATGGAAAGAAGTTCTGTTCTTCCTGCAGAACTCATTGCTTTCACTATTCCTGACATCCCTGCTTCTACTTCTGTTTCTGACTCAGTGCCAAGATAATCTTATGACTAAGGGCGTATTCATTGAGCTCAAATCAGGTGTCAAAGCAAGATCAGGGATTGATGACATTTCTCATATCAAGTAACAAAATGCCCAATTCATTTATTGTTGTACCTAGGCTGAGAAGATAATTCAACATATATACCCTGATTGTGATATCATTCATAAGTCTGATGAAAAAAGTCAAAACCTATAGTAAAAATATAACTACTTCTGGAAATTGACAAAATCAGTTAAGTGTTTCAAAAACATGAAACTCATCTTGAAAATCTCAAAACCTTGCCTTTCTTTTTCTGCAATGCTCTTTATCTTTGCCATGGCATCCAAAATATTGGCTTCATTAAAGCTACTAGAATTCGTATATTGTTCCTGCTTTTATTTACAGTGTAAACTTTTGACTATTCAAACATTATGTGGCCACATAGAATTCTAAGGTTTGTTTTTTTTTTCTTCAGAATTCTGGTAAAACAATTTATCTTAAAATGCTTTTCTTTTTAGTATGTGGTAACAAACTTTATGATTAAAAACAAGTCCATCAAAGATGTAAAGTATTAACAAACCTGTATTTTTTTTTTTTTTTTTTTTTTTTTAGTAGAAAACCTTCAGGTCCATCTAAATCCAATCTTTTATGTGTATTAAATCCAATTGGATTTTTTTTTTTCCCCTACGCGTTCTCTGCTTAACCAAATTTGAATTCAAAATTGAAATCTGTCCCTCTGTTTCCTAGCTGACTCTTCATTTGTTGTTTTATTTTTTCAGCTGGCAATTATAAAAGTAGGTAGAGAAAAATGTTAACTACAGGTATAAGTATGAAATCTGTCTGTGGAATAACCAGGTCCATGAATCTTTCCCTTTTTCTTTAGGAAATCTTCTTCAACAAAGGTACAATGGAAAGATAGGGGTAAAATGAAAATGTCCTATTTCTAAAGACCTTTTGATAAAGGCTTAATGGAGAAAGTTTGAACTGGGTTTTTGTATTAACCTGTAAGTGTGCTATCTTTGGAAAAGTTTAAATCCCACAGTTGATTTACTAAGCTACTTCAATTAGCATCTGTTAACAAATTCACTGAAAATCAAACCTTAATGGTAACTAAACAAATTATAATTAAACGTAAATATTAATGCAAAACATCACTAGGATGAACTAAGATAATGATATTAAAACATTTAGATTAGTTCATGGTACAGATGTGTAAAATAAATGAGGTCTTTTTTCTTCTTTTAAATATTAATAGCTTCTTGTGTACAAACAATAACTCCTCATTGCCTGCAAGTTAATTTTTGGGCTATTTTAACATAACTGTCCTTAGCCCATTACTAGAACGCATTTAAGAAATACAACCAATTATTAATATTTTTAAGAAAACTTTATTATGTATTAAAGTATTATAATCTATTATGTAACATATTTCAGAGCAATGGCTATTTCAGGGCAGAATATACATAGTTTAAAGTATTTTTGTCATCTGTAATATTGCTCCCCCCATTTATTTTTATGATTTGAATTTTAACAGTATAAATGATAATGGCATTGCATTTTAATTTGGATCACATACTCTTCTCTCTTTATAAATGTGGATAAAATAAGTGAACATTGCACAAATGAATTCTGGATATATATATATCCACACACACACACACACACAAAATGCATATATATGTGGACACCATCTACTAACATCTTTATGAAACAAATGACAGTTTACATACTGCATTATTGCACAGATGTAGTTTTTAATAAAGGCTTAAATTTAAGGTTCAAAATAGGGAAAGATGTGGTGTGGAATGTTGAACAGTATATAAAACTGTAGTCGGTAATATTTTATTTGTTGAATGAATCAGGCTTGAGTTTGACACTTACTCACTTCTCATGTTAATTTAAACATGGCTACCCAGTTATGAGATACACCTTTCACTACTCCTATTCCATTTCAAAAATATATGTGAACATTTCCATAAATCATTGTGTCCTAACTCAAAACAGGTAGTATGGAGACATTGGTTCTGTGGAACTTTTCTTCAAATTGCAATCCGCCTTTCCTAACTGCAACATGCACAGATTCGCCCTTATATCCACTGCAAGGGACATCACAGAAAAATGGAAAGAAATGAAGCAAACAGAAAGTGAAGAGACAGAGAAGATAATGTGCAATCAGCTGGGGAAAGACTTCTGAGGTAACTCTCTTATGCCTGCTCATCAGCCACCATTTTGAGAACTATTCCTCTCAGCAAATATCTTACCAAGCAAATACTTTATCTTTCAGAATATGCAGTTTGCTTATTCCCATGTTTGTACAAATTACTGTGGTTATTCTTTTATCTCCTGGAAATACACATCTTTCATGGGCATCAAAATTCAGTTTCAAATTCCCTTCATGCAGTAGGCTTCTATTGATACAGTAAACTAAATTTTGACTGTTCTCTCAAATACTCCTGCACGCTATTTACTTTATGCTGATTTGAGTATGTTGGAATATTTTACCCTAAGTGTCCTTCAGTCATTTAGCCTATCAGTGCCAAGAATTCTGGCTTTTCAATTATATTGTAAGCGCTTGAGAGCACAGATTGTCTTCAATCTTTTGTAGCCCAGTGTCTAGGACCATATTTTGCACAGGTATGGGCAATACGTTCTGATCAAACTTCTGAGTTTCATGAATCTTATCCTGTTTCTGGAATAACCACATCACTACCTTTCTTCCCATTATTTCCAACACAGAGCCTGGGTAACAATAAACACTAAATAAATATTTGTTGAATAAATGAATGGACGGAGTTTTAGATATGTGTGGGCTATAGATTCTTGCAAAAGTTGAAAGTCCTGTGTATGTAACCTAGAGAAATGATGAAAAGGAATAGAGTTTGGAGTGTAAGAGTAAGAGAGGTGGTAAGAAATGTTACAGTATGAGAAATAACTTCTTTTACTTTTCTTAAATTTGTTTATTGGAAATATACATGCTGACTAAATAAGCAATATACATGCTGACTAAAGAAGGCAGAGGAAAATGAGTAATACGAGCATATCTCCAAGGAGAAACTAGGGCAAAAAAGGAGGAGGGAAGGAAGGAAGGAAGGAAGGAAGGAAGGAAGGAAGGAAGGAAGGAAGGAAGGAAGGAAGGAAGGAAGGAAGGAAGGAAGGAAGGAAAGGAGGGCGGGAGAGGAGTAGCTATAAAATGTATTCATATGCTCCTCAGCAGTAGACAAAGCAGAGAAAGGAGCATGACCAATACTATGCAGATGCGGTGTTAGGAAGCTTTTGCTCATTTCCTTAAATGTTTACAAATAAGAGCAATGATTTAATGGGCTCTATTGATGTCTTCTTTGTTATCATTGCTTAACAACAGGTTCTACCACTTCACTCCAAATTTTACTAGAATGTTAATCCAGCCAAGATTATTAAAATAAAACATTTACTAGAATGTTAATCCAGCCAAGATTATTAAAATTATTATGTATTTTTTATTAAAAAAATACATAAAAGTATTATACATATTGCCTTCCTTTAAAAAGAAGAGCAGTTTAAATACCTTTTTATCTGTTCTATACAAGACAAATGTATAAGAATTCACACTTGGAGTGTCAGGATTTGACTAGCTATATTCCCTTCAGTTCTAACTCTGTTGTGGACAAAGGTGAGGTGTAATTAGATTATGAACAAAAGATTGCAGAGATACTCATACATATTAATATATGAAATATATTTCTGCCTCGTAGGATCCAAATTTTAACGCATGTCAAACTACATTTTCACTTAGGTAATGTGAGGGCTTACAAAGAGAAGAAAATGTATCTTATTCTTATCAAACTTTGATTCTTGAAATGCTATGATCACATTCTCTTCTAGCTTACTGAAAATATATAATAATCAATCAGAGTTTAATTGATGGTAAATTTAACCCAAAAAGAAATATTTAAGGCAATTATAAGAACAAAGACATACTTTATACAATAAACTGAAAGTAAATATTTTTATTAAAGATATGAATATCTATACAAAAATTCAGAGTGCTTTTTGGGTCTGAAAGTTTGGCATTTTAGTCCCACACCTTAGTTGTCTTGAATGTTTGACTTTGTGTTGACATTATATATCTACATCGTCATTTTATATTGTCCTTGAAATACACTTATGTTTGAATTCTAATCTTATTAGGGAAAAAATAATCCTAAACTTCATATTTTCATTTTAAATGCATTTAGATTCTAATTTAATTATTTTAGAAGTTATTTTGCAAAAGTACTGTGTTAAAGGCATTGCAAAATTTCAAACTATTGTCAAAGAAATTAATGGCTTGTAGGCCAGTATGTCTTAGAATGTGACCTAGGAATATTTTTCTTGTCAATAGAATCAGGGATGCAGGGCTAATACATTCTTCAGACATAAAATAGGTTTGTATAAAATTGACATCTAAAATATGATCACTTAGGATGATGTAATATATTGGAATTGTAAAGTAAAAAATATGTATATACATATAGATATGTGTACCAATATGCTACAAAATTTTATTACTATTTTCATTAATAAAAATGTTATGACAAAATATAAAAAGGTTAATATACAACATACAAAAGATATGAACATGAGACATAAATTAAGTTTCATATCTTAACCCCTGTAAAAGTCAGTACACCTTTTAACGTGAATTTTTCTGAATAATTAACTGTGTTGGACTGAGAGTATTTCTGGTGATAATAACTTCCAGGAAAAGCTTTTCCATGTCTTGAACATGTTCACAGTCAGGCTTAAGTTTTATTACAGCAATATAAATTACTATTATCTAAGAAACATAAAAAGACATTTGCACTGCATATTAAAATGTTCTTTTTTGTTTGATCATTTACAATTCTGATTATAATATGATCAGAGTTGTTTGAAGCAGTTGATGATCTCCTATGATATGCATATTCCACTCGGAGTCAATATTTTGCATGAATTATGCTCCTATCTTAAAAGACCAACTTGCCAAAAACAAATGAGGAATAGAAAAATAAAAATTCAACAACCATGATTCTCTTTAAAGTGCTTACTAAAGGGATTAGATTGCCTCTGCCTCCTGCTATTATCAAGTGAAGTGAAAACTAGACAGAAAAAATACTACTGTAGCCCGTAATCTCATCCTTTTGTCTACATTTTCCCAATAACGCTACTATGGTTGAATAAAAAGCTAAGTCGAATAAAGAATCTCACAGATAACCACAGATAATAGGTCTCACTGCTAAATACCCAGTTTCCCATATGAAAACAGATGCAGGATACCAAAATGAGTAGAACTATGATGATTCAGTTTGGTTTTTCAATAGTTCCAGTTATCTACCACACTCTAGCATGCGTGGAATAAGGGCTAAACTGCAGAGGGATGTCTTCATAACCCAACTACCGCTTCATAAGAAAGGGAACAATGAAGATCTATATTAAGAAAATGGAACCTCTGCTAATGACAATTCTTCAGGTTTACCCTTTTGAGTCTCAAACTCTGTAAGATATCATGATGAAGGCAGTACTGACTATTTCAATAACCTCACAGGAAGACCTTTACTCATACCTTAAGAAAATTTCAGACCCTGCAATATCTCAAACCTTTAAAAATGAATTGTAGCTAAAGGCATAGAAGGCCTGTTATTACTCTCCTGGCATATTAGTTGAGGTTGATATTGATAAAGATTTCCTGAGAGTACACAGATAATGGAAAATACCTAATTACATATAAATATAGCAACTGAGTATAGCCTAGCAAATAAAGTGAGTTTAGCAACTAATTGATTTCCCCAGGCCCATATCTTAGCTAGTGACAGTAGAGTGTATGAGTGTGACATTTCCTGTTTGAGAGAATGGGTCATAAGGAAATTTTATGGGAAAGAGGTGGTTCAACAGCCTTGATATGTATAATATGTTCAGTCATAATCAGCTTCTTTTCTCTTCTCCCAATGCATTTATCCCCAACCAACACACACACTGCTTCAACATACTCACACATTATGTACTTTGCTGACTGTTTTAAAATTTTTCACTTTCAAATTATTTCAATCTGATTTAAAATGATGATATACAATGTGGATAGGACTCCTGAATATCCCCCAGCTTCGCTTGTGGATATATTCGAAGGAAAAACAAAAAAACAAAAAACAACAACATGTGAAACTAAAGTAAGTCACGGGGTGTTTGATATATGAAATTAGAGAGAAGAATTTTTGCATATTGAGTCACTGATATTTTAAATTTTCATTCAGAATTTTGATATTAAAAATAGGCATAGATACAATAATTTTGACATTAAAAATTAGACATAGACACAATAATAACTAAATCAGGTTGTTTTCTTCATGTAATCATGAATGTAATAAAACAACTCTTTGAGAATTGTTACCTTAGAATATTTTAGACTGTGATCTAAAATTTGGAGACACTTCTAAATATTAATAATACCAAAAATGAGCTAGATTTCTTTTTTCTTTTTTTTTTTTTGAGATGGAGTCTCGCTCTGTCGCCAGGCTGGAGTGCAGTAGCGTGATCCCCGCTCACAGTAACCTCTGCCTCCCGGGTTCAAGCAATTCTTCTGCCTCAGTCTCCCGAGTAGCTGGGACTACAGGCGCCCGCCACCACGCCCAGCTAATTTTTGTACTTTTTAGTAGAGTTGGGGTTTCACCATGTTGGCCAGAATGGTCTCGATCTCTTGACCTCGTGACCTGCCCGCCTCGGCCTCCCAAAGTACTGGGATTACAGGCTTGAGCCACCGCACCCGTTTGAGCTAGATTCTTTGTTTTTTATTATGTGTATGTGGTAGAGGCCTTAAAGTTGTGTTTTAGGAAAAGTTTCAACTGAATTTGAAACTAACTAAAATTGTTATGGCTATGTATATGTAAATGCAGGGGTTCCTTGAATGTGCAGATTTGCAAAATAGTTTCTATTAAAAAGGTTGATAAACAATTGAGCAAAGTAATAACAAATTTTGCATGTATCCATGTTTACGTTTAATGTCATTAGCTTCTAGGAGTTTTGAATCAGATCAAATTTATGTCATGAATGGGATATCTGCAAAGTTTAGAACTCTGGCTTAGTCTTGCTAAGTGCTGAATTCATCACATAGAGCACTCAGTAAATGTTATGCTTGAGAGACAACGAATCCTGGCAGGGCGCAGTGGCTCAAGCCTGTAATCTCAGCACTTTGGGAGGTTGAGGTTGGCAGATCATGAGTACAGGATTTCAAGACCAGCCTGGGTCACATGGTGAAACCCAGTGTCCACTAAAAATACAAAAATTAGCTGGGCGTGGTGGTGCGCTTCTGTAATCTCTGCTACTCGAGAGGCTGAGGCAGGTGAATCGCTTAAACCGGGAGGCTGAGGTTGCTGTGAGCCGAGATCGTGCCACTGCATTCCAGCTTGGGTGAGAGAGTGAGACTCGGTCTCAAAAAAAAAAAAAAAAAGATAATGAATCCTGTTATATCTGAAGAGTTGCTGTTCAGCCATTAATGCCTACATAATCTGGAACAGGTTGTTTTAATGTTTCTGCTTTTTCAAAATCTTTTAAGATATATAGTCAGAATTATATTATTAATAATTTTATATGTAAAGAAATGGGCAAAGATAATACAGAGTTGTCTACATGCCTTTCAACCAGTCTCCAGGATCCCCCAATGTTATTAACTCATATAAAGATGATACGTTTGTAAAAACTAAGAAATTAACAACGATACAATACCATTAGCTAAACTATAGGATTTATAGTTGTCAGCACGTTTCTCTCTCTCTCTCTGTCTCTTTTTTTTTTTTTTTTTTTTAGTAGAGACAGGGTTTCACCGTGTTAGCCAGGATGGTCTCGATCTCCTGATCTCGTGATCCGCCCGTCTCGGCCTCCCAAAGTGCTGGGATTACAGGCTTGAGCCACCGCGCCCGGCACTTTTTTTTTTTTTTTTTTCCTGTTTCAGGATGCAATGCAGGATATCATATTGTATTTAGTAGAATTTGGTTTTACTGGCTTCTTTATTTCTGTATTCCAATCTAAAGATACTGGTAGCCTGGACTAGGGTAGTAGCACTGGAGACAGAAGGAAGTAGATGTAAAATACATTTTGAAGCCAGGAACAATAGGCTAGGTTACTGAATGGCTATGAGTCATGAAGCAAAGGAAAGAATCAAAGATAATTTGTGGTTTCGAGGTTGAAGAACTTAGTGGATTGTAGATTATTTTATTCAGACAGGAAGACTTAAGGATGGGATGGGAGCATGTTTACTTGTTAAGATGTGAATATAAGCAATAATGCATGTAAAACATCTATATCAATGACTTCCACATACTGGCTGTTTAATAAATGCAGCTGTGATGAGACGGTCATTATCATTATTATTACTAACATTATTATTAACAAGGAATATCAATATTGCCTCAAATTTCAAGGAAACTTTCTGTGCAGGTGCCAGTGAGAGAGGCGTTTATGTTTGGAATGCTTTCAGAATCCTATCCAATAAGGATGTAAACTGGAGATGACAGCCTTTGTTTGGGGTTGGAGAAGGATATGCTCATGACTTTCCCATCCTTCTCTATCCTGAATTGGGTCTTAACTCTAGACCCTTTAGTACCAGAGGCTTCACTGTAGGACGCCATGTTGAGAGGGTTCTATACAACTTGGGCTAAGACATAGGGGTATATAAAAGCATAAAATGTTAAGAAAATGGAAGAAGTTTAGAAAGGTGGAGAGAATAAAGATGAAATTAGTAAAGCAAACTGGGATCATAGTGAAAGGGCTTAAATGTAGGCTAAGAAGTTTGAAATTTATCCCAATAAAAGGAAGATCATACAATTTTGTAATATCAAGATCCTAATCAATGAGAAAGCTACAGCAAGATAACAGTGGAATTCTAATGTCAAAAACCTTATAAGCAAGATAATCCACATTCAGTTCATTCTAACTGTAGTGCTCTTGAAAGCAGTAAAATAGATCTCTTGGGGATTAAAGTGGTGAGTTTAACAAAGAGAGTCACTGTGGATTTTCATAGAAATACTTTCAGTAGATCCCCACTCTGGGAAAGGACCAGGCGTGCTATAAATTTCCAATTTTGATGTGCCATACCTCCTGTGTTCATCTTCAACCATTTCCTTCAAGTCAGAGAGAATGAAAAGACGTAGGTGCCAAAAATGACGGATTGCCATTTATTTCCTATGTAGGATGGTAAAATATTTTAGAATCTGCCATATGTTTCACAAAGAGAAAAGTAGAAGTTAATTGCAGTTGAGCTAAAAAACAAAAACAAAAACAAAACAAGTGGGGTATCTGCAAGGTAGGAAAGGGCAGCATCTATTCATAATGCCATGAGACCTTTTCTTTGTGTTATGCACAGCCAGGTGACCCAGAGTTTGCTAACTGCACGATTTTACAAGTGTCAGCATGTACCTAGCTTTTATGCCAATAAAAAGATATTCTGACTGTAGTCATATAGCTTATATTTAATTTTGTGATGGGTTCATTTTACAAGTATCTTGAATGTCAAGGAGAAACAATAGGGCAGCTTCAATGTGATGCTAGATGTGAAAACAAGAAATAACTTATATACGTATCAAGATACTAAAAATTGGTGTTCTTCTACCATTCAAGTGATTGAGGGTGGGTACATGTATGTTGGTAAGAGATCAAACACACGGGCAAAGATTCCTTTAAACTGTTAAACATCCTTCATACTTTATTCATATTTTCTCAGCAATATCATTATTGGGCATTACACTCATTACTTAAACTTGTTTCACTGTGTACACACAAGTCCTGAGACTTACTTAGATCTTTCAATACATGGTTGGTGAGTGGTACAGAGTACTGGAGCTGACTTCACTTACTCTTCTGTTTATGATCTCGTATTAAATTTGCCTTCTTCTATGGGGCCTTATGTCTTTTACTTACTTGATATGCTTAAGTTATTCTTCTGAGAAAATGCACATGCCAAGAAGTAAAGAATGATTTTTAAAAAGGCTTAAAGCATTCCCACAAAAAAGAAAATGTTATTAAGAAAATAAATATTTTTATTCAGATTTAGCATGGCAGAATCCAGGTCATGAATGGCATTTCTAGATTTTGTCCTTTAACTGCAGCCCTAGGAGATAGATGAAATCCCAATAAAGATTGACTTCACATAGGTAAATGATAGATAAGTGTATAGATGCTAAAAACAATCCTTACTCTTTTGTCAACCACAGAGTTATTTAATTTTGCTGGTGTTTTGAAATAATGGCTTTCTGCTTTGCTCTTCCTGTGTAAATACAGCCACTATAGTGCTAATTGGAGGACCTGCTATTTTTTATAATTTAAATATTGTTAGAAAAAAATGCCTTCTATAATTGTTTTGCCATTTAAAAATATCTTCAGAATTTCTTTGGATAAGCTTCTGTCAGCTTCTTCCTTAAAGTAAGAGAAGTAAATTGTAAAGGCTTAATTTTGAATGACTGACATTGCTGGCTGTGATACAGATGTCTCATTCTTAGTTATACTAGTTACGTTTCCACACAAGTATCTTTCCCTGTATTTTTATCTTCTCTTGGTTTGGGTGAGAAACTTAATCCTACCCCTTTAAATTGTAAACTTGCTATAAAGCAGGCAACACCGGGGAGGGAATTTTATGCAAAAAATAATGTAAAATGAAGCCTCTTAAATGATGCTGGAATGGCACTTTTAAGGCATGGTCTAGGAATGATGCAATGCCACTTAACAAGTTGGTCAGGTACTAACAAGAATATATAGCACCATATTTTGTACAATGTTATTGAACATCTACTGCTACAAAGCAAGTGATTGTGAATATAAAAGCATATGATTTCAAGGAAATTACAGACTAGTTTCGGAAGCCAAAACTTACACATGTAAACTTATTTTAAGCTATTAAAAACTATTAGTATAGTGAGAACATGCGGTGTTGGGTTTTTTGTCCTTGCAATAGTTTGCTGAATTGAACAATGAGAACACAGGAAGGGGAACATCACACACTGGGGCCTGTCGTGGGGTATGGGGAGGGAGGAGGAATAGCATTGGGAGATATGCCTAATGTAAATAACGAGTTAATGGGTGCAGCACACCAACATGGCAAATGTATACATATATAACAAACCTGTACGCTGTGCACATGCACCCTAGAACTTAAAGTATAATAATAAAAAAAACTTATTAGTATAGACATAATGTATGACAATAATTGAGAAGGAATTAAAATACTGTTTGACAGAAAGATATCTGTTATCTATTTGATGTTGTCAACACCCAGGATCAGCCCTGAGCAAGCACCTGTGAAATGCTGGATTATGGAAGTCATGATGCCACAGCATCCTGTTCACAGTTCATTTTTGTTTCAGTCTGCATTAGCTGAAATCAACTATTAAGTGTATAAAATAGCAAAGTCTGGAAATTACTAGAAGGAAAAGAACAACCACAATTCTTTTCTTTTTTTCTTTTTTGAGACAGTCTCGCTCTGTTGCCAGGCTGGAGTGCAATGGCATGACCTAGGCTCACTGCAGGTGAACCTCCCAGGTTCCCAGGTTCACGTGATTCTCCTGCCTCAGCCTCCCGAGTGTCTGGGACTACAGGCACTCACCACCATGCCCAGTTAATTTTTGTGTTTTTAGTAGAAATGAGGTTTCACCATATTGGTCACCTTGGCCTCCCAAAGTGCTGGGATTATAGGTGTGAACCACTGCACCTGGCTGATTAACCACAATTCTATGCTTAAAAGTCCTCAACTGAAGAATCACTTAATGGCATAGTTATAATTATTCAGACTATTGCAATATTTTTAAAAGGTTCTGGATTTAGAAAGTTGCTGACTTGTTCAAACAACTACCTCTGAAATTATTAAGCACTCCTTTTGCAAGTAAAAAATATCATATCATCACAATTTAATATATTCCTTTAAGCATATTGTATCAAAATAAACTTTGGCTTCTTGAACTTGATTGCGCTGCCATCTTTAGCTATCTCTGGATTGGTTCATAACTACAGTTTCCAGGCAGCTTCTTTATGAATGATAGAAAAGGCCCTGCTTACATTGCTGTGAGAGTGGCTGAGGTTATGCCGGTTCTATAGTTTGGGATTAGGTTTCTTCAGATACCTCTAGGTTGTTATGAATGTTCTCTCCACTCTGCATATATTCTGTTAACTTTAATAAACAATTATTTATATCTGAAGTAAATCTGTAGAGTCAGCAATATTCTGACCCTCAGAACTTGGAAAGAGAAGAGGTTGTGCTCTTAAAGTAAATATCATAGTTATAATGCAATGTATTCATAATGGAGAATGTTAGTCATCTATAGAATAAGCTATGCAGTTATGTCTGTTGAAGAATTTGTTATATAGTAACATTTGGTCACAATAATTTAGTAGCAGTCTCAGAGATCCATGACAGGAACAAGATATCCTATCAATCCTATCAATTATAAATCCTAGATCTGTTTCTGAAATTATTCCTCTCCATCTCTAGGAAACCATTATTTAACTCACTATAATTTCTTCCTGAACTTTGGCAATAACTAATTATTTTAACTATATTTACTCTTAACCCCACATCCATAAACACCTTTTACACAGTAGCCAAAATGATAAGATAATTCTAATAAATTTCTTTCTTGCTTAAAGACCCTTTAACAACTCCCTCTGGTTCTTCTAAGAAAATTCAAAATCTGGTGGTTCCAAGATGGCTGAATAGGACCAGCTCCGGTCTGCAGCTCCCAGTATGATCAATACAGCAGATGGACGATTTCTGCATTTTCAACTGAGGTACCTGGTTCATCTCACTGGGACTGGTTGAACAGTGGGAGCAGTGCATGGAGGGCAAACCAAAGCAGGGCAGGGCATCACCTCACCTGGGAAATACACAGGGTCAGGGGATTTCTTTTTCCATCTAAGGGGAGCTGTGACACTCTGTACCTGGAAAAACAGGACACTCTTGCCCAAATACTGCACTTTTCCCAAGGTCTTAGCAATTGGGAGACAAGAAGATTTTCTCCTGTGCCCGGCTTGGTGGCTCCCATGCCCATGGAGCCTTGCTCACTGCTAGTGCAGCAGTCTGAGGTCAGTCTATGAGGTGGTAGGCTAATTGGGGCAGGGATGTCTGCCATTGCTGAGGCTTGAGTAGGTAAACAAAGTGACCGGAAAGCTCAAACTGAGAGGAGCCCACCACAGCTCAGCAAGGCCTACTGCCGCTATAGATTCCACCTCTGTGGCCATGGCATAACTGAACAAAAGGCAGCAGACAAATTCTGCAGACTTAAACGTCCCTGTCTGATAGCTCTGAAGAGAGCAGTAGTTCTCCCAGCACAGCCTTTGAGCACTGAGAATGGACAGACTGCCTCCTCAAGTGGGTCCCTGACCTCTGTGTAGCTTAACTGGGAGACACCTCCCAGTAGGGACAGACAGACACGTCATACAGGCAGGTGCCCCTCTGGTATGAAGCTTCCAGAGGAAGGATCAGGCAGCAATATTTACTATTCTTCAATATTTGCTTTTCTGCAGCCTCTGCTGGTGATACCCAGGCAAACAGGGTCTGGAGTGGACCTCCAGCAAACTCCAAAACACCTGAAGCTGAGGGATCTGACTGTCAGAAGAAAAACTAACAAAAGGAATAACATCAACATCAACAAAAAGGACCCATCTATAGGTCACCACACCAAAGACCAAAGATAGATAAAATCACAAAGATGGGGAGAAACCAGAGCAGAAAAGTTGAAAATTCTAAAAACCAGAGCACCTCTTCTCCTCTAGAGGACTACAGCTCCTCACCAGTAATAGGGCAAAACTGAATGGAGAATGACTTTGATGAGTTAACAGAAGTAGGCTTCAGAAAGATGGTAATAACAAACTTCTCCGAGCTAAAGGAGCATGTTCTAACCCATCACAAGGAAGCTAAAAACTTTGAAAAAAGGTTAGACAAATGGCTAACTAGAATAAACAGTGTAGAGAAGACCTTAAATAACTGGATGGAGCTGAAAACCATGACATGAGAACTTTGTGATGCATGCACAAGCTTCAACGGCTGATTCGATCAAGTGAAAGAAAGGGTATCAGTGATTGCAGATCAAATTAATGAATAAAGCAAGAAGACAAGATTAGAGAAAAAAGAGTGAAAAGAAATGAACAAGCCTCCAAGAAATATGGGACTATGTGAACAGACCAAATATATGTTTGATTGGTGTACCTGAAAGTTATGGGGTGAGTGGAACCAAGTGGGAAAACACTCTTCAGGATATTATCCAGGAAAACTTCCCCAACCTAGCAAGGCAGGCCAACATTCAAATTCAGGAAATACAGAGAACACCACAAAGGTACTCCTTGAGAAGAGCAACCCAAAGACAAATAATTGTCAGATTCACCAAGGTTGAAATGAAAGACAAAATGTTAAGGGTAGCCAGAGAGAAAGGTCGGGTTACTGACAATGGGAAGCCAATCAGACTAACAGCAGATCACTCGGCAGAAACCCTACAAGCCAGGAGACAGTGGAGCCAATATTCAACATTCTTAAAGAAAAGAATTTTCAACCCAGAATTTCATATCCAGCCAAACTAAGCTTCATAAGTAAAGGAGAAATAAAAGCCTTTACAAACAACCAAATGCTGAGAGATTTTGTCACCACCAGGCCTGCCTTACAAGAGTTCCTGAAGGAAGCAGTAAACATGGAAAGGAACAACCGGTACCAGCCACTGCAAAAACATGCCAAGCTGTAAAGACCATCAATGCTATGAAGAAACTGCATCAATTAATTGGCAAAACAACCAGCTAACATCATAATGACAGGATCAAATTCACACTTAACAATATTAAACTTAAATGTATATAGGCTAAATGCCCCAATTTAAAGACACAGACTGGCAAATTGGATAAAGAGCCAAGAGCCATCAGTGTGCTGTATTCAGGAGACTCATCTCACATGCAGAGACACACATAGGCTCAAAATAAAGAGACGGAGGAATATCTACTAAGCAAATGGAAAGCAAAAAAAAAAAGCAGCAGTTGCAACCCTAGTCTCTGATAAAACAAACTTTAAATGAAGAAAGATCAAAAGAGACAAAGAAGGCCTTTACATAATGGTAAAGGGATCAATTCAGCAAGAAGAACTAACTATCCTAAATATATATGCACCCAATACAGGAGCACCCAGATTCATAAAGCAAGTCCTGAGAGACCTAAGAAGAGACTTAGACTTCCACACAATAATAATGGGAGACTTTAATACCCCACTGCCAATATTAGACAGATCAACGAGACAGAAAGTTAACAAGGATATCCAGGACTGGAACTCAACTCGTCACCAAGCATACATAATAGACATCTACAGAACTCTCCACTCCAGATCAACAGAGTATACATTTTTTCTCTGCACCACATCACTCTTATTCTAAAATTGATCACATAATTGGAAGTAAAGCCCTCGTCAGCAAATGTAAAAGAACAGAAATCACAACAAACTATCTCTCAGACTACAGTGCAATCAAATTAGAACACAGGATTAAGAAACTCAGTGAAAACTGCACAACTACATGGAAACTAAAAACATGCTCCTGAATGACTACTGGGTAAATAATGAAATGAAGGCAGAGATAAAGAAGTTCTTTGAAATCAATGAAAACAAAGACACAACATACCAGAATCTCTGGGACACATTCAACGCAGTGTGTAGATGGAAATTTATAGCACTAAATGCACACAACAGAAAGCAAGAAAGATGTAAAATCGACATCCTAACATCACAATTAAAAGATCTAGAAAACAAGAGCAGACAAATTCAAAAGCTAGCAGAAGGCAAGAAATAACTAAGATCAGAGAAGAACTGAAGAAGATAGAGAAACACACAAACACACACACAAAAAAAAAAAAAAAAAAAAAAGAAAAAAAAATCAGTGAATCGAGGAGCCGGTTTTTTGAAAATATCAACAAAATTCATAGACCACTAGCAAGACTAATAAAGAAGAAAAGAGAGAAGAATCAAATAGATGCAATAAAAAATGATAAAAGGGATATCACCACCGATCCCACAAAAACACAAACTACATTAGATAATACTATAAACACCTCTATGCACATAAACAGGAAAATCCAGAAGAAATGGACATATAAATTCCTGGACATATACACCCTCCCAAAACTAAACCAAGAAGAAGTTGAATCCCTGAATAGACCAATAACAGGCTCTGAAATTGAGGCAAACATTAATAGCCTACCAACCAAAAAAAGTCCAGGACCAGATGGATTCACAGTCAAATTCTACCAGAAGTATGAAGAGGAGCTGGTACCATTCCTTCTGAAACTAATCCAGTCAATAGAAAAAGAGGGAATCCTCCCTAACTCATTTGATGAGGCCAGCATCATCCTGATACCAAAGCCTGGAAGAGACACAACAAAAAAAGAGAATTTTAGACCAATATCCCTGATGAACATTGATGCAAAATCCTCAATAAAATACTAGCAAACTGAATCCAACAACACATCAAAAGCTTATCCACCACAATCAAGTCGGCTTCATCCCTGGGATGCAAGGCTGGTTCAACATATACAAATCAATACATGTAATCCATGACGTAAACAGAAGCAACGACAAAAACCACATGATTATCTCAATAGATGCCGAAAAGGCCTTTGACAAAATTCAACAGCTCTTCATGCTAAAAGCTCTCAATAAACTAGATATCGATGACACGTATCTCAAAATAATAGCTATTTATGACAAACCCACAGGCAATATCATACTGAATGGGCAAAAAGTGGAAGCTTTTCCTTTGAAAACTGGCACAAGACAGGGATGCCCTCTCTCACCACTCTTATTCAACATGGCGTTGAAAGTTCTGGCCAGGGCAATCAGGCAAGAGAAATAAATAAAGGGTATTCAAATAGGAAAAGAAGAAGTCAAATTGTCCCTGTTTGCAGGTGACATGATTGTGTATTTGAAAAATCCCATCATCTCAGCTTCAAACTTCCTTAAGCTGATAAGCAACTTCAGCAAAGTCTCAGGATACAAAATCAATGTGCACAAGTCACAAGCATTCCTATACACCAATAACAGACAGAGAGTCAAATCATGAGTGAACTCCCATTCACAATAGCTTCAAAAAGAATAAAGTACCTAGGAATCCAACTTACAAGGGATGTGAAGGACCTCTTCAAGGAGAACTACAAACCACTGCTCAGTGAAATAAAAGAGGACACAAACAAATGGAAGAACATTCCATGCTCATGATTAGGAAGAATCATTATCGTGAAAATGGTCATACTGCGCAAGGTAATTTACAGATTCAATGCCATCCCCATCATGATACCAATGGAAAAAACTACTTTAAAGTTCATATGGAACCAAAAAAGAGCACGCATTTCCACGACAATCCTAAGCCAAAAGAACAAAACTGGAGGCATCACACTACCTCACTTCAAACTATACTATGAGGCTACAGTAACCATAACAGCATGGTACTGGTACCCAAACAGAAATATAGACCAATGGAACAGAACAGAGACTTCAGAAGTAACACCACACATCTACAACCATATGATATTTGACAAACCTGACAAAAACAAGAAATAGGGAAAGGATTCCCTATTTAACAAATGGTGCTGGAAAAACTGGCTAGTCATATGTAGAAAGCTGAAACTGAATTCAAGATGGATTAAAGACTTAAATGTTCGACCTAAAACCATAAAAACCCTAGGAGAAAACCTAAGCAATACCCTTCAGGACACAGGCATGGGTAAGGACGTCATGACTAAAACACCAAAAGCAATGACAACAAAAGCCAAAATAGACAAATGGGATGTAATTAAACTAAGGAGCTTCAGCAGGGCCAAAGAAATTACCATCAGAGTGAACAGGAAACCTACAGAATGGGAGAAAATTTTTGCAAACTACCCATCTGACAAAGGGCTAATGTACAGAATCTACAAAGAATTAAACAAATTTATAAGAAAAAAGCAACCCGACAAAAAGTGGGCAAGGGATATGAACAGACACTTCTCAAAAGAAGACATTTATGCAGCTAACAGACACATGAAAAAATGTTCATCATCACTGGTCATCAGAGAAATGCAAATCAAAACCACGATGAGATATGATCTACACCGGTTAGAATGGCGATCA
This sequence comes from Macaca thibetana thibetana, assembly GCF_024542745.1. Classification (NCBI taxonomy): domain Eukaryota; kingdom Metazoa; phylum Chordata; class Mammalia; order Primates; family Cercopithecidae; genus Macaca; species Macaca thibetana. Next base: position 68,334,008 of record NC_065579.1, on the reverse strand, counting down.
TTAAAAAGTCAGGAAACAACAGATGCTGGAGAGGATGTGGAGAAATAGTAATGCTTTTACACTGTTGGTGGGAGTGTAAATTATTTCAACCATTTTGGAAGACAGTGTGGCGATTCCTCAAGGATCTAGAACTAGAAATACCATTTGACCCAGTCCATCACTGGGTATATACCCAAAAGATTGTAAATCATGCTACTATAAAGACACATGCTTGTGATTTTTGCACATTGATTTCGTACATATGTAACAAACCTGCACGTTGTGCACATATACCCTAGAACTTAAAGTATAATAATAAAAAAAAAGACACATGCACACGTATGTTTATTGAGGCACTATTCACAATAGCAAAGACTTGGAATGAATCCAAATGTCCATCTATGAAAGACTGGATTAAGAAAATGTGGCACATATACACCACGGAATATGATGCAGCCATTCGAAAGTCTGCATTGGAAAGTTCATGTCCTTTGCAGGGACATGGATGAAGCTGGAAACCATCATTCTGAGCAAACTATCACAAGCACAGAAAACCAAACACCGCATGTTCTCACTCATAAATGGGAGTTGAACAATGAGAACACATAAGCCCAGGGAGGGGAACATCACACACCAGGGCCTTTTGGGGGCCGCGAGGTTGGGGGAGGGAGAACATTAGGAGAATACCTAATGTAAATGACGAGTTGATGGGTGCAGCAAACCAACAAGGCACATGTATACCCATGTAACAAACCTGCATGTTGTGCACATGTACCCTAGAACTTAAAGTACAATAATAATAAAAAAGAAAGTTCAAGATCGTAATATAGACAGGAATACTCTGCAAGGTCTCTACCTCTCAACTACCTACCTCCCTACACACACACCTCAACCACTAATAACTCTTCTCTTATTCACTAAGTTCCAGTCACACGTGCTTTATGTTTGTTTTTTTTGTTTGTTTGTTTGTTTGTTTGTTTTTTGTTTTTTGTTTTTTTTTTGAGGCGGAGTCTCGCTCTGTAGCCCGGGCTGGAGTGCAGTGGCCGGATCTCAGCTCACTGCAAGCTCCGCCTCCCAGGTTTACGCCATTCTCCTGCCTCAGCCTCCCTAGTAGCTGGGACTACAGGCGCCCGCCACCTCGCCCGGCTAGTTTTTTGTATTTTTTTTAGTAGAGACGGGGTTTCACGGTGTTCGCCAGGATGGTCTCGATCTCCTGACCTCGTGATCCACCCGTCTCGGCCTCCCAAAGTGCTGGGATTACAGGCTTGAGCCACCGCGCCCGGCCTGCTTTATGTTAATTACTTAAAATACTCGAGCGATTTCCCACCCGAGGAACTTGTTCCATGTTTCCCCTGCCTAAAATTTAGTCTCTTCCTCTAGTCCTTGGTAGGGTCCATTTATTCATCCTTTAATACCGATCTCTAAAATCACTTCTATAGGGAAGCCTTCTCTAACTTCCCCGAGGAAAACTGGGTCTTTTGTACTGTAGTCACATACCAGCATTTATTTTTTCTTCAGAGTAATAAAGACATTTGTAATTTCTTATTTGTGTGATTACTTCTTTAATGCATGACCCCCTCACTAAATTGTAAATTCACTAAGAATAGAAACCATGTCTGCTTTGTTAACGTTTTCTCTTCACTGATTTGCTTAGTGCTTAGCACATGATCTGTGTTTAGCAAACATTTTAAAATGAATAAATCAATGAATAAGTGAAAGCTAAAACCTTATCAAGTGTATTGTAACCACTTTGAGGAAGAACTGTTAAAACCAATAGCTAGCTAAAGAAAATTAGTGAGCAAGACCTTATAACTACTTTTCCAATACTGTCTCAGAGATGTTGATGCCTCATGAGGAAATAGCAGGTCAAGTATCCTGCCATGAAGCAGAATACATTATGTATATGGGGTTAGGAATTCAACAGCCAAAACAGTGAAAATGAGAAAAAGGGGGTTGAGTAGAACTGGAGAGGGGTCTGACAAAATTGTCTGCCAAAAGTACTGTTCATGGTGATGGGGGCCAGCAGTAATACATGGTGGCTTCTGAGCCTAAATTTAAAGCACAACCTGCATTAGAGATATTAAAGATGGAACGTAAATGCAGCATCATAGTAAATTTAAATTGAATGCCACCTGTGAGTCCAGAGAGGACACTGTTTAACCGTTCCAGGGAGGCAGAAAAATGTGGCGTATGCAGTATAGTGTGTTGATTAAGAGACATGTGCTAGAGTTAAAATGCCAAGGTATTGAAACCCAGCACTGTGCTTACCAGCTGTGTGACCTCAGGCAAACCACTTACATAATATATAAGCATTAGTTTTCCTTTCTGTAAATTGGGAATAATAATAGTACCAACTTTTAAAAGTTAGATATAAATTATGAAATATTTATATGCAGGGGAGTTTAGCACAGTGAAATACACAAATTATATTTTGTAACTATAATATTAATGACAAGGCCCTAAATATAGTAACCTACTATGTTCAAAACATTGTAAAAAGAATTCACAAGAATAGATAAAGTGGGAGTGGAGGAGGAGAAATAATGAGATGAATGAGACTGAATTCCTCTCAGATAGGCATTTATTATTTAATAAGGGATATTTTCTGCTGAAAAAATATCAACAGCTATCTTGTTTGCATAGGACAAATTCTATTAGCAGATGGGTTTAGTAATTCAAGAAAGAAGAAAAATGAAAGACAGAGATTAACCTGTTAGAACCTAGATAATACATTAAACCTTTTAGAAATTTATTTTGGTAAAATACAATTAACAAAACTTACTAGAAGACAATTAGCAAAGAGATTAAGAGAAATGAAAAGTGAAATTCTTGTTTAAATAGAGATATTTCATATTAAAATGAAGTATTAATGCAAAATCTCTTATCATATAAAAGTGATTTATGTTTTTGCACTTACTAGTGTGTATAATAGTACAATAACAACTGAATGATGCTCACCTCCTTTGAAAGATTCTGAATTACAATAATGGCATGTTTATGTAATGAAGTTTGACATTTCAAAAACAAAAACTGTCTTAGAGGAAAGAGAAGAAACACCATGATAGAAATAAAATATTAATTCAGTTCACATATCCTATTACACATATATTCTAGGCAAGTGGTTGGGCATTTGCAACAAGCTATAACAGTAGCTACTGAAATAATAAAGAGTAAGAGTAAGTCCATATTTTCCTAGTACAGCACAAAATAATGATTTGTTAATGAAAAGCTATCTTGAGCAGTTTAAAGTATCTTGGAGTAGTATATGTTCCCAGCAACGCACAGGAGCAGGTTGTAAGCCAGCTTGCAGAATAGTCATAGTAAGAAGCTGTTACATAAGCAAGCCAAAGAGTTCTGAGTTCTTGGTTGGAACGATACTGATGAGCCAATTACAATGGGATAGAAAGAAGGAATGAATAATCTAGAGAGAGTGTGCCTGGAGTTGTGGGGGTATATGTGTGTGTGTGTGTGTGTGTGTGTGTGTGTGTTTGTGTATGTGTGCACTTGTAAAATAAATAAATACATTTGGCAGAAAACAAAAGGTGGAAAATTCAATTGACTAATAAAAAACCAATGATAGCAAAAATATAAATAATAATAAGGAATATTGACCAAATAAAGTGGTCTTGCAAGTGTGATAATAATTTCCCACTTCTTGAAACTGCTGCAAATAATGGGCCAGAAGGATCTTATTTTACCGACATCCAAGACAGAGATGATAAAAAGGATTTCAACTCGGGAAAACAATACAGATCTAGAAGCAAATCTACTGATTAAAGAAATGCCAACCTAATATTAATGTGTCTAAATGTTGCCAGTTAATAAGGTATTCTTAAGATGTCATAACATCAAAGCATAGATATACAATCTACATATAGAGGCCTTGTGAAAGTAAATTCTTAGGACCATTCTACTTTTCCTACCACTGAAGATGAGGATGGCACCTATTTCTCTAAAATCACAATGACCCCTCTAAATTCTGACCGGTAGTTATGGTCGTAATAAACAGTGTTCCACTGAGGGTTATTTATATGTGTTTGAGAAAATACAGCTACCAAATTAAAACTATACTATTTGAATCCCACATAAGCAACAATTCTACCCTAAATATTTCCAAGAGTTTGCATTTATATATATATATATATATTTTGGTCAAAGGCATATATTTTGCCTAATAACTTTATATTTGTTGATCATTATGCTACATTGCAGGACACTTCTTCAGGTAGCCCTGGAGTGACCCAATTTTCCCACATACTTATTTGTAGTTCTTATGAATAACTAGATTGTTCTGAGAATGCAACCTCCTGAGATAAGAAGAAACTGAACAGAACAGCCTGGGCTCTGTTCCAGTACCTCCTAAAAACAGGATGTTTTTTCAACACTTTAACCCAGTGATTCCAGGCTCCCAGTTGTATAAAACCAAGGGCAGGCTGCTTTCCAGGGTACCTCAGTTGCTGTGCTAGAAGAGCAGGGACAGAAGAGATTCTGTCCACCTGGGGCAGCTCTCCTAAGCCTAGGGCTATTCATCTTTCTTCATAAATTCCAGGCTTCTGGTGTTCTTTGCTGCTTATCTGTGGGTAATCAATCAGTTGCACATAGCTTGTGTGTAGGCGTTCTGTCTCACTGGACTCAAACATGTTAGTAACCAGTGCACAGTCAATCTGTTTTGTATACATCTTATCATCTTATCATTTGATGTCATAACTGCCAAGCTTGCAGTACATATTTATGTTGCAAGATCTTTTTAATACTGAAACATCACAAATTTAAATTTGTTCTGATATCCCAGATTACATTGAAACTTCTGTAAAGTTTTGTTTTATTTTCTTTTTAATGTAACTTGTTGTTAAACATTTATTTCAGAAAAGTAATGGAAGTTTCATTTACCCCAAACAAAACCTAAGTAGCAATGGATTCTCTTTTCATAGAAAAATCTAAGGCAGAAACTAGTTACTGGAGAAGGGGCATATACTGCATGTAATAACAAAAATCAAAACATACTGATGCCCTCGTCACACTTCAGTAACACAGCAACAAGTAATGATCTTGGTTTCCTCAAGCAAAAATGTTTAATACATTGCTCAGAAGGTATATTATATCTTTAGCATCACAGAGCTCTGTTTAGATTATTTAAATAAGATTTCCGAGGTAAATGGGAGAGCAAAATCTGTCCCTTTACATATATGCTCACCAATGTTCCACCTGAAGAAAAATATACAGAATTTGGTTCTAACTAACTCTATGTCTAAATTAATTTTATTCATAGTACAAAATGTACTAAATCTTCAAATAGAATTTTTAAAATCTATTTTAAAATAGGTTAATTTAAGGAACCATATTAGTTATTCAGCCTCAGTAGAGCAGAGCTTCTGAAAGCAATGTGTTTTTCCTTCCTAACAAACTGCAGTCATTTATGGAATATTATGTCATGAGGTAGAGAGAGTGGGATGAAATAATAAATTCTTTTTAAAGCCCAAAGTACTGAGGTATCATTATTTTCTCACATGCATATGTGTGTGTAAATATATATATATATAATATGCATGTATGTGTAAAATATGTAAATACGTGTGTGTGTGTGTGTGTGTATGTGTGTGTGTATGTATATATTCCCTACAGGGGATAGATTCTAGCATGAAAGTACTTTTCAGTTTTAATTTGTCTTTAATCATTACTATGTAGCATAGCTAAAAAGTGCAAATATTTATAAAAGCTGTTCACTCTGAATTTGTTATCTACAAAGGGATAATTTACCCATGGAGTGAGACATTTTGAGACTTTGTTTTGATAATCTTGTTATGGTAAGCCTGTGAACATATCAACTAGCTCACCTGTCCCCATTGTTTGGAATGGCTATGGGTTGTCATAAAATATGCACATTTTATATGACTCCATTAAACAATGGCTTAATTATTTCTGATTGAAACAGGTCTCAATATTGAGAAGAAGGATCAGGAGATGATAAAGAAAAGTGTTATTAAGCCATACAGGATTACACGTGCCAGTCTTAACAGACCAAAGGCTTTTCTGCAAGTAAAAGAAATGTCTGTCTGTCTTTCCCTGTTTCTCTGTCTCTCTCTCCCTCTGCCATTTTTGTCAATGTATGATTGGAACTTTAGGTAAGAATCATGCTGAAAATTATAGATATGAATAACATTCCTGCGGAATTTACTTTATGGTGGAACAGTTTACCTCCATTGGCTGTAAAAATAATACATGGTTACATTTACCACCACAAAGAATATGAGACTGTATGATTATAAAAACAGTTTGTTTTTTATCAGGGTCATACGAAGGGTGAGACATACGAACTTCATCATACATTGTTTCCCTTGAAGTATGTATTGAGGATATAGACTTAAGAAAAGCTATAAAAATGTTTAGAGGAAACTTTAGTGTTGTAATGAGCCATAACTTCAAGTACTGTAAAAGGATATACAAAGCACAATGACTGTACATGGAGTACCTGGTGTTAGTGGTTTTCACAATGTAACAGGTGTTCAGAGACATCATGAAGGTATAACTCAATGTCTTTAATACATTTTTTCAGTTAACTTGGATCAATTTTTGTCAGAGCCATTCTAGTCTTCTGAGCAATAAACAGGAGTTCTGCATTAGAAACTTGAAGGCCACTACCTGTTCTGCTGAAGCTGATATTAGAACAAGTGGTCTTTATTGCAATACCTGTTCACCTCTCAATTCTAAGAGCCATCCACCTGCTAGGTAAGTACTTCTGGGAAGAGTGTGAATGATGGGAGAAGACTAATAAATGGTTCTGGGCTAGAGGACAGTGGCGATTTTTTCCTGAACTAGCTGAGAAAACCGACGTGGTTTGTTTCAGATGGGTAAGTTCCACAGATTTGGGCAACTGAACCAATGTTGGAGAAAGTGTTGGGAACTGACAATGAACTTTACTAGAAAAGAAGAGCTTTCTTCAGATTGTACAAGAAAAATTAGACCAAAATGAACATTGAAAATGGGAGGATATTTATAATTTGGTTTGAATGTGATGACATAACTGATAGTCTTAAAGAAAGCAGCATATGAAATGAAACAGAACTTTCAGTTGAACAGTCTCTTTTTTTCGTAAATTATTTCCATAAATTTCTAATTAAATGTTAGTGATCAGGATGGAAAAAAAGGAAAATTAGAGCTGTAGTGTGCTTTCTATCTGTCTTAAATTGTGAATTTTAAAAATTTATATTCCTGCTAGATCAATAATCTCTTAATCTGTGTCCTACCTCACATCCGTGTTGGAATGAGATAGGATAGATACTTTAGCTGAAAATATGTCATCTGAATTTAAAACACTTGTTTCAGGGAGTGGAAATTGATGTGTGTGTGTGTGTGTGTGTGTGTGTGTGTGTTATGTGGTCATAAAATGTCAATTTGTATTACAAAATTTAGCACTGAACTAATTCAAAGCCATTTAGGCTCTCTAATAGGACTGTAGTGGCTCTCTGACTTCCCAGTAGCATCTGTGAAGATTGAAAATAATAGAGAGATACATACACACATGCACAGATACACATACACCTCATATTTCACATAGATTACATGTGAAATCCTTAAATCCTAGAAAGAACACATCCCAGTAGATTTTCTTTATTTCACAAAAGGGGAACCAAGGTTCAGAAGTGTTAAGTGACTTGCCTGAGGTCACCCCACTTGTAAGTGCCAGGATTCAAAATCAGTCCCACTGGCCCCAGAGCTCAGACATCTTGTCCTACACTGCACTTTCCCCAACCAGCCGCATACTATGGTCATCTCTGAAAGAGAGTTAAACCTAAGTAGAGTGCTGCCACTGTTAACCTCAGTTGACAACATGTACTCATTTTTTGTCACTTTGCATGGATCCACAAATGACTCCCAAACCTCGAGTATTTCTTTGTGGGTCACAAATAAATTTAAGCTAGTAGGGGATTCAAAAATACAGAATCTGTGAATAATGAGGATATACTGTACACACATCAATTGAATTCTGTCCTCAAAAGAAATATAGTATGTAATGTTTATTATTTATTTTTTACTGACAATTTGTAAACTTCAAGTGGTCTGAGAAGCAGTGTGACATAGTTGTTAGGCACACAAATCCTGAAGTCAGATTACTGGGCTTCAAAAGCCATCCTGACAGCTTCTATGAGATAATGGGCAAGAGATCACAAGAGAGGTCATATTGATCTTACCTCATAGGAATTTGGGAATACTAAGTAAATCAACCCATTACAATACAAAATATGTATAAAAGGCTTATAACTGTACAAGGAAAACTGTAATCATTCTAAGTCTTATATACATTTTAAGTACTGTTATCACTCATTAATTAAATAGTAGAATTTGCTAATACTTGAAAGCTGAAATGTAATTTTTAATACATTCTTTGAAAGATCACAGAAATAAAGTACCATTTTTATCTCATCATATCAAGAGTATCAAGAGTACATATTATGGACATGATTAACAATGATGGTTTATATTGTCTGTGATCACCTGACTGAAGTGTTTGTTATGTTTCTCCCCTCTAAAGTTAGTCTTTTCCCCTCTCTACATATTGCACGCTTTGGGAGGAAGTCACTATGTGCACCCCACACTTAAGAAAGACATAATAATGTTCCCTCTCCCATAGGTGAAGTAGCCACATAATTTATTTAGAATTCTGCACAGAGAAATTTTATTTTCTACCCTAGTTGTTACCTTATTTAATAATTTATTTACATCAGTATAGACTCATGGATATTTATTTTATTCTTTGAGTCATAATTCAATATTACTTTATTTTATTGCCCACATCTTTCACTTCACTCCCATGCCCTTTGAATCCCATATTAACATACTTTTTAGCACTTCCTTAAATTCCTAGCACTACAAGATATTCCTGCTTGAGGTTCATCTTGTATATTTCTTAACACAGTCCTAGCCCTCAAATCATAGTCACTTCACCAAGGAGCCTTGGTTCCTTTTAGTGGCAAGTAGTATTAGAAACCAATTCATTGACTTTGGGGTATCATTTCCTTAGGCTGTCTCAGCTGATAGAGTGAATAAATATATGTATGTATTTTAATCCATGTATGAACACATATCTATAATTATTTGGTATCTAACCATCTGTATCTATTAATTCTAATATAAATTCTTACTAATGACTCTAACCATAACCCATTAAATAATGAGTAATTCTAGCCTCCTCCCTTTGCTAATTTGTAAATTTCCATTCCAATAGTGATAAACCTGGCTTCCACCATCCACCATCCATTAACTTACTTATTGAATTCAAGTATGCATATACAGAACTATCGGATTGTTAACCCATGCCTTTATGGGAAATGATCAGTTAGAGTATAGTGCTTATGTGCAGTTCCTATTGCTTTTCATTCACTTCCAAAATTACTTAGGTCAGTACCTTTCCCCCACCTACTTCTGTGAGGATGTTTCATACATTTTTAATTAGATTGTTTTGTGACAGTCTTCATTCTCCCCCGTGACTTTCTGATTTCCTAAATGAGTTTTAAAAAAATCGTACACATTTAGATTAACTCTTCATGTTGTAATTATATGGGAATTGAAAAGGGCATAATTTCATACTCACTGATATGTGTTGAATCGTGTCCCCCAACAAAACATGTTTCAGCCCTAAACCTCTAGTCCCTGAAAATGTAGTCTTACTTAGACATAAAGTCTTTACGCAAATATAATCAAGTTAAAATAAGTACTTTTGTCCTTAAAAAATGGGAAATTTGGACATAGACATATATACAGAGAACATACGTGAAGGTGAAGGCAGAAATTAGGGCGATATATCTATAAACCAAAGAATGGAAAGATTTCTAGCAAACTCAGAAGCCAGGAGAGAGGCATGGAATAGGTTCTCCCTCATGACAATCACAAGGAACCAACACTGCCAATACCCTGATCTCAGACATCTAGCCTCCAGAACTTGAGAAAGTAAATTTCTGTTGCAGTAAGCTATCCTGTTTTCCTTCTTATTATTTTGTTTTTAATAGCAGCCCTAGTAAATGAATACATCTGCCATTACACTATTTCAGAATAGTTTTACCATGCCCCCAACACCCTGTGCTTTACCTATTTATCTCTCATTCCTTCGTCTGCACCTTTAGTAACCACTAATCTTTTTAATGTCTTATAGACTGTGAAATGTATCTTTAAGTAACTCTTTAGATAATCATGGGCAACCATAGAAAGATAGAGAGAGATTAAGGCAGACAAGGAGAAAGAGAGAGAAAGAATAAAAGCATCTAGCTTTCAACTGTGACAATTAAGTATTTCTTAAATATTTTAGGAATAATTAAATTGCAGAACTATGCAGAACTAAGTAATATAAAAGTAGTACAAAAAGAACTGTCAGACCAAAGAATCCTTTCATTTGGCTGCACATGGAAGAAAGTAAAATAATAGGTATTGCTGACAAAAGAGTAAAAACTTAAGTACAAAATAGATACAAAATATATCAATTACAAAACTTCATAATTGTTTAGGTCAAATAAAACAGAGTAATTATCCTATCTCAGTAATAATAATTACTGATTATTATTATTATTAATAATTGGATAGCTGAAGTTGTAGAAAACGAAAACATCTGTTATTACCTTTCACCTACATCTCAGGGGGCATACAATTAGATGGAAGTTTATTAACGAAGAATATAATGTGCAAAGCCTAAAAAATGTAAATGTAAAAATGTAATGTTTATTTATAAATGTGGATTTGGAAGCAGCAAAACATGTCAAAATATATTAATAACTTCTCTTAAAGCACGCATATACATAATAGGGAATAAATAATAAGGGAAAAAGATAACCTTACAATGATTTTTAACTAAATGTTCACTTCTTTACGACTCGTTTTCATGAATTATTCATTGCAACATAGACAAACACATCTTAAAGTTTAGTTACCAACTGATCACTTTCTAGAGGTAAATATTGCTTCCAGTGAGTCATTATCTTCAGCAAACTAAAGCAGGAACAGAAAACAAAGCACTGCATGTTCTCACTTATAAGTGGGAGCTGAACAATGAGAACATATGGACACAGGGAGGGGAACAACACACGCTGGGGACTGTTGAGGGAGGGCAGGGGAATGGGGAGAGGGCATTAGGGAAGAGAGCTAATGCATGCTGGGCTTCATACCTAGGTGATGGGTTGATAGGCATAGCAAACCACCATAGTACACGTTAACCTATGTAACAATCCTGTACATCCTGCACATGTACCCCAGAACTTAAAAAGAAAAAATTGCTTCCAGTGAAAACAAACTTAGAATAAAACAGAGGGAAATATGCTTTTGGTTTAATGATTCCACACAACTCATTGGGTTTTCATACACAGTTTACAATTTTGGGCTGGGAGTGGTGACTCACACCTGTAAACCCAGTACTTTGGGAGGATCACTTGAGGCCAGTAGTTGGAGACAAGCCTAGCCAACATGGTGAAACCCTGTCTCTACTAAAAATACAAAAATTATCCAGTCGTGATGGTGCACACCTGTAATTCCAGCTACTGGGGAGGCTAAAGCAGGAGGATTGCTTGAACCTGGGAGGCAGAAGTTGCAATGAGCTGAGATCGGCCACTGCATTCCAGCCTGGGTGACAGAGTGAGACTGCGTCTCAAAAAACAAACAAACAAAAATAATTTACTATTTTGTTAGGGAATGAGCAGGTTTTATTGCAATCACATAGAGATTTATTTTGTCCTATAGCATAGAGCCTACTATATTACACCATAACTATGTGGGTATAGGTATGTGAAGAGGGGATGGGTATAATTTTTCTTCTCTGCTAGATAGTGAGATTTGAAAAAAGCAAGATGTTTGTAAACATAGTAGATGTTTGACAAACACATGCTTATAACATTATTTTTCTTCTTAATCCAGGATTATCGAAAAAGTTAGAAGTGCAGAAAAATATACAGTGAAATATTTAAATAATTAGTAAGATTATAAACCAAAGTTAAGTGCTTCTATTTAATTTTTTTAAAATTTACACATGCCTATATATCTAAATGTAGCTATATATTTAAATACTTTGAATCAAATTCTTAGAGCCTTATTTTACTTAAATTATACATGCACATTTTGTAATTTTATTAAAATTTCTTAAATATACTTTTAATTATTATACCATATATACTCTTATTTATGTAAAATATTTTTACTTTTTTTTTTTTTTCAGAGACAAGTTTTACTATGTTGCCCAGGCTGACCTCAAACTCCTGGGTTCCAGTGATCCTCCCACCTCAGCCTCCTGAGTAGCCGGGACTACAGGAATACACAACCATGCCCAGCTTAATTAATACTTTAAATTAAATGTTAAATATATATAATTTGATAACATGTATAGAGTCTATGACATTATTATAGACCTAGTAGGAGTTCCTGGTTGCTATGCTACATTACTTTTTGTAAGATATGTAAAGGCATACAAATATATTTTACAAATGGTAGGGCCAGAACTAGGGTAAACAAGGGGTCTCAGGCACAAAGTTTCAGGAGGTCCTCATTCTCCATTGCAAATGCTGACCCTGCCCTTCCATGAACCTGAGAGTGAATGTTTCATAAAAATTTGCACCATGTGTCTTGTTTGCTTCACCCCAGTCCCGACCCCGACAAATGATAATCCTAAGTTTTTATAGTATCCTAAAAATAAACTGTTTAAGATGTATTATCATAGTCAATATATTCTGTTCCTAAAATCTAAGCACTAAATTAACAGTTCGAAAGCATTCTTTGTAAATAATTATTTCTCATTTGAAAATAATTTAGGATATTGAAATTATTTTTAAGATAATTTAAAGATTTTAAAATATTTCTGTGTATATTTTTTTAACCTGTAGAGGTAAACAGTTTCTTCTACATTTTGGCATTGATTCTACCAAGTGTGTTCTTAATTTTAGGGCCTTCTGCTTGCACTCTCAATCGTGTAACCAGTAGCCAAATATCTTAAGTAGAATGATCAACACTCATTACCTTTACTTCTTAATCTGCCACTAATTTCTAAATGTGAGCAATACCTAGTTCTCAAAACCAACATAAAATGTGCTGACTTTACCTTTCCTCTCTGCAACACTGGTCTGTTGAAGGGTACCTCTTTCAATCCCATTCTTCTTGCCTGGCTTCTCTAACACAGTTCCATCAAGACTGTCTTTGTATTGCGAAGGCCACATCCTCTTAGTTTTTTGTTTGCTTTCCTGTTTGGTTTGTTTTGTGTTTGTTTCTTTTGCTTTTCTTGTAGCAGCAATAGACATAGAGTGATATTTGAAATTGTGAAGTGGTATATGGAAAGGTTTATTTTATTTATTATTATTATTATTATTTTTGCGGGGGGGAATACTTTATAGTGAAAAGTGGAAAAAGTAAAGAAAAACTAGATGAACTATGATTACAGAAAAATCTTTGGGAGGCTAAGGCAGGCGGATTATGAGGTCAGGAGATCGAGACCACCCTGGCTAACACGGTGAAACCCCGTCTCTACTAAAAATACAAAAAAAAAAAAAAAAAAAAAAAATGGCCAGGCGTGGTGGTGGGCACCTGTAGTCTCAGCTACTCAGGAGGCTGAGGCAGGAGAATGGTGTGAACCTGGGAGGCGGAGCTTGCCGTGAGCCAAGATCACGCCAATGCACTCCAGCCTGGGTGACGTGAGACTCCGCCTCAAAAAAAAAAAAAAAAAGAAAAAGAAAAAAAGAAAAAAAGAAAAAAAAGAATTACAGAAAAAAAGGGAGTATAGAATAAGAAGTGGATTTGGGAAAAGAAGTTCAGTTTTGGTGCAAGGACAGGTTGGAATTCTGGGGACCTAGATTTAATGATTGGGTAGAAAATGGAAATCCTGAAACTGAGAAACTCCTGGTTGTTGATAACAGTTTATGATGATATGGAAAATGGGATATTTCACTTGACATATGTAAGTCACTGAGTTTCTGACCTTAGAGATTTCAATTTCAGGGAGGGAATAGGAGAAAAAAATCCAATGTAATGATTTAATGACAATGTATAATAAAAGGAAGCATTGAAGCATTGAATGTCAATCTATTACGTACGAGAAATTTGGTGGTAAAGAATTTTAACTGGTGTCTGAAAGGAAAGAAGGATTTTGTTCAATAATTGTTAAAATGTGACCATGTTTATATATCTTGTTGCAGATAGACATTTGACTATGGGTGCATCAAAAATAATTGATTGATACAGCTGAGAGTTTCCCTAATATTGCTTACGTGGCTTCTTAGGGATTTCAATCAGCAATTAGATAACTTTTCCGTAGTGTTTAAAATCATACAGACTTAACATGATGAAGATAGGAAATGTGAAGTCGGTGGAATTAGGTGAGAGAACTTGTGGGAACATGAGAGTGGCAGGAAAGTATTCTGAGATATCGCAGGTCTAAGTGATGGTCAGGTCAAGGAAGTGACCGTGCATGTGAGTTACGAATGTTTGGAGTAGGAGACTCCTAAGAACTGGAAAGTGAAGGTGCCACAAAAGGCATTAAAGTGAAGTAGTGTGATAAGTTTGAGTGGGTTTGGCTGTGATAAAGAATCAAAACAATAGCACATTCTTTCAGTTATAGAGTTTGACCTTTGATATTTTATGACGAATAACTAAATAATACTTTGTAGATCTGAATCATAAAATCATAAAGCTTTAAAACTGAAACCGATATTTGAGATAGATTTGTTGAACTGTCATCATTTTACAATTATCATGAAGAAAATGTAGATAATCAAAGGTCAAATTGCAAATGAGTAACAAAGTTAAAGCTACATAGACATAAGTAACTAAGTATTTTACACGTGCAATTTATTTTAACTTCAATAGTTTTGGGGGTACAGGTTGTTATTGGTTTCATGCATAAGTTCTTCAGTGGTGATTTCTGAGATGCTGGTGAACCTGTCACCTGAGCAATGCACAGTGTATCAAATATGTAGTCTGTTTTCAACTGTCTTTGTCATATTTTAGTGTCACGGTAATATTACCTTCATAAAATGAACCAGGAAGTATTCTCTCCTCTCTTTTTCTGCATGAAATTTTGTTGAATTGCTGTTAATTCTTTTTTAAACATTTAATTGAATACTCCGGTAAAACCGTCTGGGTCTGGATATATTTTTATGAGATTTTTAAAATTGTAAACTCAATTTACTTAACAGTTATAGAGCTATTAAAATTGCCTATTTCATGTTGGATGAATTGCAGTAGTTTGTGTTTATTGAGTCATTGAACTATTTCTTCCATGTTGTCTATGGGTGTAATATATAGTTTATGTGTGTAAAGTTGTTCATAATATTTTATTATTATTCTTTTGATGACTGCAGGGTCTATAGTTATATCCTGTTTCATCCCTGATGTTGGTAATTTTTGTCTTCTCTAGATTTTTTTTTTTGCCAATTTTTCTAGAGGTTTGTCAATTTTATTGATCCTTTCAAAGAACCAGCTCTTTATTTCATTGATTTTTCTGTATTGCTATTTCTGTTTTCAGTTTAATTTCAGTTTCTTTCAGTTTAATTTAGTTTAATTCTGCTCTTATCTTTACTAAGTTCTCCCTTCCTTTTGCTTTGGTTTTATATTAATCTTCTTCCAGGTTCTTGAGCTGAGAACTTAGATGATTAATTTCAGACTTTTCCTCTTTTCTAATAGCACTTGGTGCTATAGATTTCCTGCTCAGCACTGTTTTATCTATGTTCCTCAAATTTGGTATATTGTACTGTTGTTTTCAGTCAGATCAATGTATTTTTAAAATTTCCATTGGAACTTCTTCCTTGACTTATGGAAGAGTGCCTCTAAACCTTTCTGCCTTTTCCGGCACCTTTGCTTTACAATTTTTAGGAGTCCTCTGCTCCAAACATTCACAACTCACATGCACAGTCACTTCTTTGACTTGATTATCACTTGGACCTGCTTTTTTCCCATGATATGCAAATCAGAAGTGTAGAGGAACTTTGTTACATATTTGCGAGGTTTTAAGTTTATGTTCTTCACTGGGACTTAACTAATGTGAGCAGTCATGAAACCACATTTTTTTTTTTCCTGTGGTATTTGGCCATAGTAGAGTGGCTATTGTCTAAGAGTCTTTTTGTCTTGCTACACTGCCCCTTTCTAGGATATTTTTCTGTCAACCAAAAGTAAGTTGCTTATGCCTGTGATATGAAGGGGCTGAACATCAATATGTAAAAATAATTGAGATGTTACATTGCTATACTGAGGAGAAAAATTATGTGCACTAAAATGAATTGTAATGGATCTTGAAACCCAGAAACTCATAGCTTTTGTCATCAAGTACTCAAATTCTTGAAGTACAAAGAGCATGAAAAGTACCAAAGAAATTAAGAAATCTGACAGCTAGTCATATAGCATGTATTTTACTGTAGGACAAAACATTTAAGTTTTTGTTCATTTTAAGAAAGTAGGTATAATATTGGTTTATTTTCATGATATATCAATGTCATTCTACAATTCTATAATTTTGTAATTTGCACTTGAGAAGAAATTAATATTTTTCCCATTGTGCTTAATGAAATAAAAATAAATGTATTCATATTTAGTTGGGAAAAGAGCAATGTGATTTAGAAACAATTCAATATTACTCAATAAAAATTTACAGATACATTTTCAACAATGTAAGTTTTAAATAAAATGCAATATTGCTAAACAGTGATATAATCTGTTAGAACAAAACAAAACTTGCCTGTTTTAAGTAACTATAGCTTTTACCTAGTAATACATTACCAACTAGCGAATAATTACCAATCCAATGAACCCTGGAGTGCAAAGATTAAAAAAAAAAAATTCTATTGAAAGGACAAATTCCAGATACTCAACACATGAGATAAAACACTCTTCAGTTTCAGTAAGATATGATCCTTTTAAATTACATGTATCCCATTAAAAAGTGGGCAAAGTACATGAATAGGCAGCTGTCAAAAGAACATGTACAAATTGCCAACAAACATATGAAAAAAATATTCAATATCACTAATTATCGGAGAAATGCAGATTAAAACCACTATAAGATACCACCTTACTCCTGCAAGAATGGTCACAATTAAAAAAATCAAAAAATAATAGATGATGGTGTGGATGTGGTGAAATGGGAACACTTCTACACCGCTGGCAGGAATGTAAACTAGTATAACCGATACGGAAAACAGCATGGATATTGCTTAAATAACTGAAAGTAGAACTACCATTTGATTCAGCAATCCCAGTGCTGAGCATCAAAGGAAAAGAAGTCATTATACGAAAAAGACAAGGTAAATTTCTCCAGTATCCCACTGTATCTACCTGCATAAACGATGGAACCATTACATATGTATATGCACACATATTGACTACTTATACATTTGTATATACTTTTTCTAAGACTTCAGGGAACCTTCTCAAATATGGGAATTAAAACTGTAGACTAAAATGTTTGTGAATGGTAATTTTATAATCTTCAGAACATATGAATAAACATGGAGCTAAAAGTCATTATCCAAGATTAAAAAATAAATAATATAATAAATATAACAATTCAATGCAATTTAATAAATAATGTTGTCTAAGCAATGGCAGCTCAAAATATAAATTTCTCTAAGATTACATCTTAAATATGTGGAGAAGCATTCATATTGGAACATGTACTCAATTTTTAATTAGTGTTTTGTCATAACTTTAATTGCATCACTTCAAGGTTTCTTTTCCTGTTACTGCTGAAGGATTCACCTTGCTAAAATGATTTTTCAATTTTGATGTTTTGAAAGAATTAGGGTCATGCTAATAAATTATTTAGCCAATCTTAAAATGGCACTACTGAAATATTCTAGTTGACTCTCTTTTTACTTCCCGGAAGTATCTTTTCTTGAGATGCATTGACTCTTTCAGGCTATTAAGTTACATTTTAGTAAATGACTTCACAGAACATCAATTTCTATGCAACCCAGTGCAGATTGTTTCTCTTTACCATTTTTTAAAGAAAGATCAGAAAAAAGTGGATAAATTAAATAAATGAAATATTTCTAATTCCCCTGGTAAATTTATTATGTGCATATTATACATAACAGATGTATTTTGTATTCTTAGTTTTTTTGCTTTAATTAATGCATTTGCCTTATAAAGGCACGTGCACGTGAGCAACGAATCACGTTTCGTATAAAGGCACGAATCACGTGAGCAACAGCTGATCCATAATTATGTGTACTATCTAATCATTTTTATGGCATTGATTATCATAGGATTTGTGTACTGGACAAAGATCAATTTAAAGTAAGTTCAGGATAATGCTGCCATTATATGGTTTATAATATGCTTATTAGGTGGAATCAATTTTATGTCAAGCCTTCACATTCAAAATATTTAAAGTACATACTGTAAAAACTTGATAAACTGTTCACCTGAAAATAAAATGATTATATTACATAGAGATTAGGAAATACAAGAATGAGGAGAGTGTATAGGCTAAGATAAAAGTCAAGAGTCAGGAAAAGGAAGGGGAAAAGAGATAAAGACGGTAGGTAGAACATAGAATATTATACACAAACAGATTTAAACATAAAAATATTTTGACAAAAAATTGTATTGTTACTTCTCAGTTATACCCTCTGTGTTTTACCTGTTTCTTTGGTATCTGTGATAAGGGTGTTAGAAGTCTGAAATCACTATTCTTACATATGTAATACTCTCATCTCCTTATCTCCACCTTATTACCGTCTCATTCTTTGTCCGTAAGAAATAACTTGAAAAGCTGTTTTGTGCAAGGATGGAAATATATGTATGTGTGTATAAATACATTAAAAATTATATCACGTGTTCAGGAGATCAAGACCATCTGAAACAACATCATGAAACCCCATCTCTACTAAAAATACAAAAAATTAATCAGGCGTGCTGGCACATGCCTGTAATCCCAGCTACTAGGGAGGATGAGGCAGGGGAATCTCTTGAACCCGGGAGGGGGAGGTTGCAGTGAGCTGACATTGTGCCACTGCACTCCAGCTGGTGACAGAGCAAGACTATGTCTCACGAAAAAAAAAAAAAATTATACACCAAAAGTGACTATGATTTAGCAATTGCAGCATTCAGAGGAAAAAAATTATTGCTTATTCTTTCAGTTTGTGAATCTAGTAACTCCTTTTATAAAGAAGTAGCCCAGAGTCAGTCAAATGGTTCTGAGGAAGGTCTGTCTAAAGACTGTGTTATTATTCACTCTGGGAGATATGCTTTCATAGATAGTAAGCATAACAGTGTCACACAGATTTATTTGTGCTTCTGGCCTATGACAAAGCCACTGTGACCTCGGTGATAGTGTCAGACTCCCATCTTGATCAGCTTCAGAGTTCTTAAAATACAAAGAATTGCTCAATCTGTTTTATATAGGAATTTCCCAGGGACCTAGTTAAAATAGAAATTCTTGGGCCACTGACTTTAAGATTTAGATTTATTATTTCTGGGGCTGAGCTCAGAAGTCTGTGTTTGATGAGCATTTCAGGTGATTCGAATGTGGCTTCTTTAAGGACATCTATTTGGGTAAAATGTAAATAAGCTTTCTGCTAACAAACTGGGCAGTTGCTTCTCTGGTAATGCCTACCGAAGTACCAGAAATTTCAGGGTTTTGTCAGCATTTGTAATCAGTTCAGACAACTCTCTGTAATCATAATCAAAATCATTCAATAATTTAGAATTTCTGAAGATGACAGAAATAATTAGTTAAAACCTACTGAGAATATGGTATTTAATAATAACTGTATTATCCTAGCACTTTGGGAGGCTGAGATGGGCAGATCATGAGGTCAGCAGTTCAAGACCAGATCAGCCTGATCAAGATGGTGAAATCCTGTCTCTACTAAAAATACAAAAATTAGCCGGGCGTGGTGGTGCACGCCTGTAGTCCTAGCTACATGGGATGCTGAAGCAGAAAAATTGTTTGAACCTGGGAGGCGGAGACTGCAGTGATCTGAGATAGCACCATTGCACTCCAGCCTGGGTGACAGAGTGAAACTCCTTCAAAAAAAAAAAGACTGTATTGATTATACATTCAACATCAATAATTGTTTATAACAAAGCAATTGAGTATTATAATGGTATCCTTTGAACTCAGGTAATTGCTTGGCATTCTAAAATTATTATTATTTTCAAATTTGCAAGTTTGTTTTTTCCAGTGACTAATGAAATAATGCAGCGCTGTTTGTTTGGGGATATTGTGTGCTCCTGTTTTGTTTCAAAGATATTAGCTCACCTTCAAAATGCTTGAAATATTTTCTTTTTATTTTTGGCAAATTCTATCATAAGTTGAAATATAGGAATACTAGCATTATTGCTGCGTAAGCTTGGGAAGGTAACATTGGAACTGCCAATGCCATATTTTTTGTTTCTTTCACTCCATTACCTGATGTAATGAACCAAAGTACTCATTCTTTGGTCTTTCCCTGTATTTATTCTTTTTAAAAAAAAAAAATCGTAAAAAAAGATGTCAGCAATGCATATTGTAATATCTGGAATTATAGAAAGCAGAGATTCATAAAGCTTTGGAAAATTCAAAGACTGATAGAAATTCAAGCTGGAAGAAAACAGAGTAAAAAATTACTTGTATGAGGGGTTGAGAGCAACAAAAATAGTTTCTCAAATGTTCTCATACTAGCAATCACCTGATATAGTTGATAAAACATGCAGATTCAGTTGATCTTAGGTGTGCCCTGAAATCGCCATGTTTGACAAGTATACATGCGTTCTTATTAACAGGTAAGTTTAGTAAACACTGAAACTGCATTAATATTATATTAGCTTGGTAAATACATGTTTGTAAAAGTCTTCACAGCTTAATCAAGGAGAAGTTTATAACTCTGGACACCAAATATGGTTCTTATTCTCAGTACATCTCCAGAATCTATAAATTTTTTATTATTTATTTATTTATTTATTTATTGTTTGTTTGTTTGTTTTTGAGACGGAGTCTCGCTCTGTCACCAGGCTGGGCTGCAGCGGCACGATGTCGGTTCACTGCAAGCTCCGCCTCCCGGGTTCAAGCAATTCTCCTGCCTCAGCCTCCCCAGTAGCTGGGACTACAGGCGCCCGCCACCACACCCGGCTAATTTTTTTTTTCTATGTTTTAGTAGAGACGGGGTTTCACCGTGTTAGCCAGGACGATCTCGATCTCCTGACTCGTGATCCACCCGTCTCGGCCTCCCAAAGTGCTGGGATTACAAGCGTGAGCCACCGCGCCCAGCCTCTATAAACTTTTTAAATTCAACTTTATTTAGAGTATAACTGACATGAAATAAAATGTACCCTTTTTAAGTATATATATCTTTGGATTGGTTTGGTCTCTATAAAGATCTAGTAATGAAATAATTGGTATATAGTAATGTTTTGAGAAAATATCTTAGTCTTTTAAAAATTGGAAATAATTATCTCTTTGATGTAAATCCACCATAGTAGCAGAAAGCCTCAGAGAATGCCTTTGGACACCTGTGACAACTTCTGGTGACTTAACTATTTTGATATTTATGAACGTCTTCATATCTGATTGCTTAGTTTGGTGTAAACAAATTATTTTCCGTGAGGCTTTTACATACTTTTCTTTCAATGTTGAGTTGAAACTCCATATTTGACGATATTATACTTAAAAGTATAACATCCAATAATTACATCATAGTTATTCTAATCTTGAAGAATATATGGAAGTTCTAAAAATTCTGGAAAAGGAAATAAAGACTATTGTAATGAGCATATTTATAAATCAGTCAGCATACCTTTCTTTTATCTTATATTTGGAGAAAGTATGAGTACTTCTGCCAATACGACAGAATGCTAGGTATTATTGCCTTGTTATTTCTGAAAACTATGTAACTGCTAGACTTCAAAATTAATATTTTTGGGGGGGGTTAGGGGGAAGGAATTTCGCTCTTGTCGCCCAGGCTGGAGTGCAGTGGCGCCATCTTGGCTCACTGCAATCTCTGCCTCCCGGGTTCAAGTGATTCTCCTGCCTCAGCCTCCTGAGTAGCTGGGATTACAGGCGCCTGCCACCATGCAAAGATAATTTTTGTATTTTTATTAGAGATGGAGTTTCACCATGTTGACCAGGCTGGCTGCCAACTCCTGACCTCAGGTGATCCACCCACCTCAGCCTTCCAAAGTGCTAGGATTATAGGTATGAGCCACTGCACCTGGCCACAGCCATTGAGAATATTAAAGATATTGGTCGGGTGTGGTGGCTCACGCCTGTAATCCCAGCACTTTGGGAAGCCGAGGCAGGCAGATCACAAGGTCAGGAGATTGAGACTATCCTGGCCAACATGGTGAAACCCCATCTCTATTAAAATACAAAAAAAAAAAAAAAAAAAAAAAAAATTTGCCAGGTGTGGTGGCTTGCACCTGTAGTCCCAGCTACTAGAGAGGCTGAGGCAGGAGAATTGTTTAAATCTAGGAGGTGGAGGTTGCAGTGAACTGAGATCGTGCCACTGCACTCCAGTCTAGTGACAGAGTGAGACTGTCAAAAAGAAAAAAAAAAAAAAAAAAAAAAGACGTTTTTGGGTATATGTTGTCAACTGAATAGGTAATAGAGGGTAGACAGTTCTATCAAGCATCATAAAATTTATATTTTTTCCCAACAAGCATATTCAAAACTAGAACACACTGCTAACAATCCTGTAATTCATGGTTTCATTTCATTTATATTTGCTTAACAAATAAAAATAACACCAATTACATTAATACAATTAGATATTCTTCACCTATTAGTATTGTTAACTATTGTATAGGCTCAGTAGCTACAAACACGTTCCAACTTGATGAACAATAATGCTCAGTAGATCTTGATTTTTTTAAAAAACTGTATGCTTCCCAGTTCTGTGCAATACTTGGAAGTAAGAAATGTATTTGGATTATTTATTTTGTCCTTGAATAAATGTCTATTAGGCATTCTGTAGTGTCATTTCATTTTATAGTCTTTTATTTTAAATATATTTTACCTGAATAGAAGTAATTATTTCTACAGTTCACTACAACTTTTCTTTCTAAGAGTTTTTTCTACTGTAGTCTTTAATAATGCTATTATGTTTATATATTGATGAGGCTTTCAATCTATATTTCAATAATTATATGTATAGAACACTGCCATCTATTCCCTCTACTTTCTTCTCTTCATTGAAATAACTTTACATAAAATAACTATGATTTCTTAATGTTTATCTGTATGTAAATGTGACTGATTTTTTGAATACCAGGAATAAAGCATAAAGTGAGTCTGATAAAATAAACTTACTAATTGAATGGGATGACAGTAAGGGAAAATATCACAATGAAAGAGAAAATTTTAAGCAACAAATTATTTAACAGCCTTGAATTTGGGTTTTGCGTTGGTTGTGTTATATACTGATACTCTAAATATAAGTTCTTAAAAAATCATTTTTATTAATTAGCATGTATTTTCTTAGTCAAAGTGACTGACTTGCCAGTGTCTCCAACTAGAGTCATTTGAAAGATTATACTTTTCATACAGTATTAATAGTACTGTTTAATTTTGGGTAAATAAACGTTTGGATAAATAAATATTTCGAATATTCCAAAAGCAAGTTGAAATCAAAGACCACATAAGAGGTTCCAAGATGGCCGAATAAGAACAGCTCCAGTCTACAGCTCCCAGCATGAGCAACACAGAAGACGGGTGATTTCTGCATTTGCAACTGAGGTACTGGGTTCACCTCACTGAGGCTTGTTGGACTGTGGGTGCAGCCCACGGAGCATAAGCCGAAGCAGGGTGGGGCATCACCTCACCTGGGAAGCACAAGGGGTCAGGGAATTCCCTTTCCTAGCCAAGGGAAGCCATGACAGATGGTACCTGGAAAATCGAGACATTCCCACCTCAATACTGCTCTTTTCCAATGGTCTTAGCAAATGGCACACTAGGAGATTATATCCGACACCTGGCTCCGAGGGTCCCATGCCCACAGAGCCTCGCTCACTGCTAGCACAACAGTCTGAGATCGAACTACAAGCTGGCAGCAAGGCTGGGGGAGGGGTGTCCACCATTGCTGAGGCTTGAGTAAATAAACAAAGTAGTCAGGAAGCTTGAACTGGGTGACGTCCACCACAGCTCAAGGAGGCCTGCCTGTCTCTGTAGACTACACCCCTGGAGGCAGGGAATAGCTGAACAAAAGGCAGCAGAAACATCTGCAGACTTAAACATCCCTGTCTGACAGCTTTGAAGAGAGAGTGGCTCTCCCAGAATGGTGTTTGAGCTCTGAGAACGGACAGACTGCCTCCTCAAGTTAGTCCCTGAACCCCGAGTAACCTAACTGGGAGGCACCTACCAGTAGGGGCTGACTGACACCTCATATGGCTGGGTGCCCTTCTAAGATGAAGCTTCCAGAGGAAGGATCAGGCAGCAACATTTACCACTCTGCAATATTTGTTCTTCTGCAGCCTCTGCTGGTGATACCTAGGCAAACAGCATCTGGAGTGGACCTCCAGCAAACTCGAACAGACCTGCAGCTGAGGGTCCTGACTGTTAGAAGGAAAACTAACAAACAGAAAGGACATCCACACCAAAATCCCATCTGTACGTCACCATCATCAAAGACCAAAGGTAGTTAAAACCGCAAAGATGGGGAGAAACCAGAGCAGAAAATCTGAAAATTCTAAAAATCAGAACACCTCTTCTCCTCCAAAGGAAAGTAGTTCCTTGCCAGCAACAGAACAAAGCTGAATGGAGAATGACTTTGATGAATTCAGAAAGATGATGAATTCAGCTTTCAGAAGAAAGCTTCAGATAGTTGATAATAATAAACTTCTTCAAGCTAAAGGAGGATGTTTGAACCCATTGCAAAGAAGCTAAAAACCTTGAAAAAAGATTAGACAAATGGCTAACTAGATAAACGGCATAGAGAAGACCTCAAATGACCTAATGGAGCTGAAAACCATGGCATGAGAACTACGCGATGCATTAACAAGCTTCAGTAGCTGATCTGATCAAGTGGAAGAAAGGGTATCAGTGATTGAAGATCAAATGAATGAAATGAAGCGAGAAGAGAAGTTTAGAAAAACAGAGTAAAAGAAATGAACAAAGCCTCCAGGAAATATGTGGCTATGTGAAAAGATGAAATCTATGTCTGATTGGTGTACCTGAAAGTGATGGGGAGAATGGAACCAAGTTGGAAAACACTCTTCAGGATATTATCCAGGAGAACCTCCCCAATCTAGCAAGGCAGACTATCATTCAAATTCAGAAAATACAGAGAACGCCACAAAGAAACTCCTTGAGAAAAGCAACTCCAAGACACATCATTGTCAGATTCACCAAGGTTGAAATGAAGGAAAAAATGTTAAGGGCAGCCAGAGAGAAAGGTTGGGTTACCCACACAAACGGAAGCCCATCAGACTAATAGCAGATCTCTCAGCAGAAACTCTACAAGCCAGAAGAGAGTGGAGGCCAATATTCAACATTCTCAAATAAAAGAATTTTCAACCCAGAATTTCATATCCAACCAAACTAAGCTTCATAAGTGAAGGAGAAATAAAATCATTTACTGACAAGCAAATAATGAGATATTTTATCACCACCAGGCCTGTCTCACAAGAGTTCCTGAAGGAAGTGCTAAACATGGAAAGGAACAACCACTACCAGCCACTGCAAAAACATGCCAAATTGTAAAGACCATCGATACTAGGAAGAAACTGCATCAACTAACAACAACAACAAAAAAATAACCCACTAGCATCATAATGACAGGATCAAATTCACACAAAATAATATTAACCTTAAATGTAAATGGGCTAAATGCTCCAATTAAAAGATACAGACTGGAAAATTGGATAGAGTTAAGACCCATCAGTGTGCTGTATTCAGGAGACCCATCTCACATGCAGAGACACACGTAGGCTCAAAATAAAGGGATGGAGGAAGATCTACCAAGCAAATGGAAGACAAAGAAAGCAGTCCTAGTCTCTGATAAAACAGACTTTATACCAACAACGATCAGAAGAGACAAGGCTATTACATAATGGTAAAGGGATCAATTCATCAGGAAGATCTAACTACCCTAAATACATATGCACCCAATATAGGAACACTCTGATTCATAAAGCAAGTCCATAGAGACCTACAAAGAGACTTAGACTCCCACAAAATAATAATGGGAGACTTTAACACCCCACTGTCAACATTAGACTGATCAACGAGACAGAAAATTAACAAGGATATCCAGGAATTAAACTCAGCTCTGCACCAACCGGACCTAATAGATATCTACAGAACTCTCCACCCCAAATCAACAGAATATGCATTATTCTCAGCACCACACCACTTTTATTCCAAAATTGACCACATAGTTGGAAGTAAAGCACTCCTCAGCAAATGTAAAAGTACAGAAATTATAATAAAATGTTTCTCAGACCACAGTGCAATCAAACTAGAACTCAGGATTAAGAAACTCACTCAAAACCGCTCAACTACAGGGAAACTGAACAACCTGCTCCTGAATGACTACTGGGTAAATAACAAAATGAAGGCAGAAATAAAAATGTTCTTTGAAACCAATGAGAACAAAGACACAATATATCAGAATCTCTGGGACACATTTAAAGCAGTGTGTAGAGGGAAATTTATAGCACTAAATGCCCACAAGAGAAAGTAGGAAATATCTAAAATTGACACCCTAGCATCACAATTATAAGAATGAGAGAAGCAAGAGCGAACACATTCAAAAGCTAGCAGAAGACAAGAAATAACTCAGATCAGAGCAGAACTGAAGGAGATAGAGACACAAAAAAGCCTTCAAAAAATCAAAATGAATCCAGGAACTGGTTTTTTGAAAAGATCAACAAAATTGACAGACCACTAGCAAGACTAATAAAGAAGAAAAGAGAGAAGAATCAAATAGATGTATGAAAAATGGTAAAGGGGATATCACCAACGATCCAACAGAAACATAAACTACCATCAGAGAATACTATAAACACCTCTATGCAAATAAACTAGAAAATCTAGAAGAAATGGATAAATTCCTGGACACATACAGCCTCCCATGACTAAACCAGGAAGACGCTAAATCCCTGAATAGACCAATAACAGTCTCTGAAATTGAGGCAAACATTAATAGCCTACCAACAGAAAAAGCCCAGGACCAGACAGATTCACAGCCAAATTCTACCAGAGGTACAAAGAGAAGCTGGTACCATTCCTTGTAAAACTACTTCAATCAGCAGAAAAAGAGGGAACCCTGCCTAACTCATTTGATGAGGCCAACATCATCCTGATAACAAAGCCTAGCAGAGATACAACAGAAAAAGAGAATTGTAGATCAATATCCCTGATGAACATCGATACAAATACCCTCAATATAATACTGGCAAACCAAACCCAGCAGCACATCAAAAAGCTTATCCACCACAATTAAGTCGGCTTCATCCCTGGGATGCAAGCCTGGTTCAACATACGACAATCAGTAGTCGTAATCCATCATATAAACAGAACCAAAGACAAAAACCACATGATTATCTCAATAGATGCAGAAAAGGCCTTTGACAAAATTCAACAACGCTTCATGCTAAATACTCTTAATAAACTACGTATTGATGGGATGTGTCTCAAAATAATAAGAGCTATTTATGACAAACCCACAGCCAATGTCATACTGAATGGGCTAAAACTGGAAGCATTCCCTTTGAAAACTGGCACAAGACAAGGATTCCCTCTCTCACCACTCCTATTCAACATAGTGTTGGAAGTTCTGGCCAGGGCAATCAGGCAGGAGAAAGAAGTAAAGGGTATTCAATTAGGAAAAGAGAAAGTCAAATTGTCCCTGTTTGCAGATGACATGATTGTATATTGAGAAAACCCCATCGTCTCAGTCCAAAATCTCCTTAAGCTGATAAGCAACTTCAACAAAGTCTCAGGATACAAAATCAATGTGCAAAAATCACAAGCATTCTTATACACCAATATAAGACAAACAGAGAGCCAAATCATGAGTGAACTCCCATTCACAATTGCTTCAAAGAGAATAAAATACCTAGGAATCCAACTTACAAGGAATGTAAAGGACTTCTTCAAGGAGAACTACAAAGCACTGCTCAATGAAATGAAAGAGGACACAAACAATTGAAAGAACATTCCACACTCATGGATAGGAAGAATCAATATCGTGAAAATGGCGACACTGCCCAAGGTAATTTATAGATTCAATGCCATCCTCATCAAGCTACCAATGATTTGGACAATCACAGAATTGGAAAAAGAAAAACTACTTTAAACTTCATATGGAACCAAAAAAGAGCCCACATTGCCACGACAATCCTAAGCCAAAAGAACAAAGCTGGAGTCATCACGCTGCCTGACTTCAAACTATACTACAAGGCTACAGTAACCAAAACAGCATGGGACTGGTACCAAAACAGAGATATAGACCAAGTGAACAGAACAGAGCCCTCAGAAATAATACCACACATCTACAACCATCTGATCTTTGACAAACCTGAGAAAAACAAGAAATGGGGAAAGGATTCCGTATTTAATAAATGGTGCTGGGAAAATTGGCTAGCCATATGTAGAAAGCTGAAACTAGATCCCTTCCTTACACCTTATACAAAAATTAATTCAAGATGGATTAAAGACTTAAATGTTATACCTAAAACCATAAAAACTCTAGAAGAAAACCTAGGCAATACCATTCAGGCCATAGGCATGGGCAAGAACTTCATGACTAAAACACCAAAAGCAATGGCAACAAAAGCCAAAATTCAGAAATGGGATCTAATTAAACTAAAGAGCTTCTGCCCAGCAAAAGAAACTACGATCAGAGTTAATAGGCAACCTAAAGAATGGGAGAAAATGTTTACAATCTACTTATCTGACAAAGGGCTAACATCCAGAATCTACAAAGAACTTAAACAAATTTACAAGAAAAAAATCAAACAATCCCACCAAAAAGTGGGCAAAAGATATGAACAGACACTTCTCAAAAGAAGACATTTATGTAGCCAACAGACACATGAAAAAATGCTAATCATCACTGGCCATCAGAGAAATGCAAATCAAAACCACAGTGAGATATCATCTCACACCAGTTAGAATGGCAATCATTAAAAAGTCAGGAAACAACAGGTGCTGGAGAGGATGTGGAGAAATAGGAATGCTTTTACACTGTTGGTGGGATTGTAAACTAGTTCAACCATTGTGGAAGACAGTGTGGTGGTTCCTCAAGGATCTAGAACTAGAAATACCATTTGACCCAACCATCCCATTAATGGATATATGCCCAAAGAATTATAAATCATGCTGCTATAAAGACACATGAACATGTATGTTGATTGCAGCACTATTTACAATAGCAAAGACTTGGAACCAACCCAAATGTCCATCAATGATAGACTGGATTAAGAAAACGTGGTACATATACACCGTGCAATACTATGCAACCATAAAAAAGGATGAGTTTGTGTCCTTTGTAGGGACATGGATGAAGCTGGAAACCATCATTCTGAGCAAGCTATCACAAGCACAGAAAACCAAACACTGCATGTTCTCACTCATAGGTGGGAATTGAACAATGAGAACACTTGGACACAGGGTGGGGAACATCACACACCAGGGCCTGCCGTGGGTTGGGGACAGGGGGGAGGGATAGCATTAGCAGATATAGCTAATGTAAATGAAGAGTTAGTGGGTGCAGCACACCAACATGGCACATGTATACATATGTTACAAACCTGCACATTGTACACATGTACCCTGGAACTTAAAGTATAATAAAAATAATAATAACAATAAAAAATAAATCAAAGTCCACATAGAAAGCAACTAAGCTCTTAACCAAAACTAATATACATGGTCAAATTATTTCTTATCCGTGTTTTGCCATTTACCTTTATTTATTCTGAAGCTTAACCCCTACCCTCCCTCTCAATAGTCAAAGACAAAAATTAAATCCTCATTATTTTAATTTTTAAATTATTTTGCTCAGTACTACTCTTTAAAAAGAGACACAGGAGTGGTGTATTGTGAAAATGAGCAGTAAGATGTTTCAGCTTTTACAGCTGTAAGACAATGAAAGGTTAATAAGAAACTCTAAAGTCAACATAGTGAAAATTCCCCAATGTATTTAAAACTCTTAAGTTATGTAGTGACTACAAAGTTCATGTTCAGAACAATTTAAGTAAATGTGTGTTTGTATTTGTCCATTGATAATGCTGTCAAGAAAATTCTGTTTGAGAATGTACACTATAATGTGAATAGGTTATAAAATCAAATAACAGATCTAGTTTTTTCTGTCTATAACTTTTGTCTTGAACCAAAAGTTTAATCTTTCTGAGCCTAAGTGTTTTCATTGGCACTGCTAGGAGATAGGTACTACTATTATCCTCATGTTATAAATTATAAAACAAGCATAGATGAATTAAACACTTTGTTAGGGATACAAAGCCAAGAAATACTAGAATAAGAATTTGCTCAAGATTATATGATCAATGAATGTCAAAGTGAGACTCATGTACAGAGCTCATTCTGATTTTAGTTTTTTTCTTTTGCACTAGGCAGCCTACCAAAGTGAATGCCTCATGAAGTTCAGCAGTAGTGAGAAGGAGAAGGCCCTGGAGACAATGACTGTATGTGTGTGTTTGTGCGTGTGGATATAAATACCTTTGTATTGTGTGTGTGTTGATATATACATTGTGTATGTGTGTGTGTATAGCAGATTTTCAAATTTAGTAACATGTACATGATGCATAATTCAAACATTACAGACGTCCTGTTCTTTCCCAGGAGACAACTACTATTATTAGTACCTACCCAGAGACCATCTATACATTTACAGACATTTACATTTACAGTTATATGTATTACACACATTTACATTTACAGTTATATGTAAATGTATATGTGTAGACCATTTATATATTTACAAACATATGTATCTACACATTTACATACATATATACAGGGAGCATCTATATATTTACAGACATATATGTATATACGTTACATATATAACATAAATGATGTATACTATGCACACTATGTTGCTTCTAACCTTTTTCTCTTAGAGGTCATATAAGCTACTACATATCTGTCATTTTTCTAATTTATTTTTTAATATTCTGTTTTATATGTGTGCCATAACATAACTAGTCACAAAATAATGAACTTACAAATTCTTTCAAATTTTTGCTGTTATAAACAAAAGTGCAGTGAGTATATAACATTTTAATGTATGTAATTATGTATGTAGAAAGAAGACCTATGGGTGGGATGTCTGAGTCAAAAAACATATACATTTTTAAATTTTAATGGAAGTTCCAAAAGTGCCATTCACCAACTTCACAGCAATTTCCTACCCAGATGCACATATGAGAAGGGCTGTTTTCCGTACACTCTCCATCACAGTTTATCCAATCATTTTATTGCTCACGAGTGAAACATGATCTGATGGCTTTAATTTTTATATCTCTTAATATTTATATCTCTTAGTCTGTTCACTTTCTAATTTTTTTTTCTGGGTAATGTCGGTTCGTATAACTTGCCATTTTACAAATTAGACTATTGATCTATTTATTATTGATTTGTAGGAACTTATGTTAATTCGAGAAAGCAAACTTTGGCATTTGATAAAAATGATCAAAATGCTCTCAATTTGTCATTAAAATTTCTCATTATTTAAGATGTTTTGAACCAAAAAAAGACCATTTAGATCTCTATGTATTTAATTTGTCAGAATCTTCTTTCTATAGCTTCTGAGTTTTAAACGTATTTAGATAAGGCTCCTATTCAGTGTTTGCTTTAAAAAAGAAGAAAATGAATAAGATAGTTTCTTTAATTTTCTTCTAGTATTTTACAGTTTCATTTTTTTAATGTTAAAACTTTTAATTCATCTAGGATTTATTTTGGTGATGTAAAAATCCAACATTATTTGTTTCTCCAAAACCTCCCAGTTTTTCCAACATTATTTGTTGAATAATATCTTTATGCAGATTTGAAATGCTAATTTTAAGGTGCAGAATTTTTTGATAGCATTTATTAAGATGTATAAGGCTTGGTGTGGTGGCTCACACCTGTAATCTCAGCACTTTGGGAGGCCGAGATGGGCAGATCACCTGAAGTCAGGAGTTTGAGACCAGCCTGGCCAACATGGCGAAAACCCATCTCTACTAAAAATACAAAAAAATTAGCTAGGTGTGGCGGAGGACACCTGTAATCTCAGCCACTTGAGAGGATGAGGCAGGAAAGTCGCTTGAACCCAGGATGTGGAGGTTGCAGTGAATCAAGATTGTGCCACTGCACTCCAGTCTGGGTGATAAGAGCGAAACTCTGTCTCATTACCCTATTATTCATATTTGACGTATATGAAGAAGACACTGTAATACTTCATAATCCTTAACTTAACTTGGAAGCAGTAATGGATTGGTTGTAACATATTTAATTGTTTACCTAAGTGTCAATTGAATAGAATTTCTTTAAGTGAGATTAATTAATGATTAGGGCTAAAAAGAAAGGGTAAACAATTCCAGACAATAAGAGCGAAGGAACAACTGACCATAAGAAATCTTAAAATATGCCATGGTTATACATCTACTCCTTAGAAATAATCTATGTATTTTCAAAAAATCATAGACTCTATTTAAATTTATCTAAATATAGCTTATATTAAAATTTCTAGAGATGGGTGAGAGTCTTAGATGTATTTAGTCTATACAAATACGTCTGGATATGCAACAATATTTATTATTTGCATGCACTCCTAATTGTGTTTGATTAATTAAAAAACTGCCAATTCCTTTCTATGTCTCCAGTCTCTATGGTTGAGAAAGAAATGAAATATGTCTTACTTGACAAAATCCCTCATCAGAAACTAGTCTTTATTATGACATGTGCTTTCTGCATGTGCACTCTCACAGTGAAGATAATGTATCCTTGTAAATAAAAATGACCTCATGAACTCTGGGACTTCACCCAGGTATTTCAGATAGTTGTAAAGTGCTTGTTAATGCCGACATTGTGCATGATTTTATTATTTAAAATATACGATAGTCCAAACTTCAAAGAAGTTATTCATGCTTCAATGCAAAGAGTGTGACCTTTGTAGATAGAAACCTCTGGCTCTTCAGCTGAATGTGGACATTAAACTTCCTCTTCTCCACCTGCAACTCTAGAACAATTTCTCCATTCATGTGTTTTCTTTATTTTTTATTTTTTGAGAATAAAGTAAAATAATGAGAAAACATTACAGCATATTGTTTTATATAAAAGTTTAGAAATGTTAACTCACTTTTTTTTTCCTCTCACTGGAAACCATTTTTATTACATAATACCGGATGTTTTACTGTACTTAAAAATTTTATTATAATAACTATTCCAACATATTAATATAATTTCAAAGTTTTTATTTCTTGAAATTATTTTCATGATACTTGGTTTCTTATGTATTTTTTGTTTTTTTCTTCAAGAGCAAGATAGTTTGAGAGGGGTGGGGCAACATGGCGGAATAGAAGGCTCTGCTAATTGTCACCCCTTCCCACAAGGGCACCAATTAACAATAATCTACATGAATAAAGCACCTTCGTAAGAACCAAAAATCAGGTGAGTACTCACAGTACCTGGATTTAACTTCATTTCTCTGAAAGAGGCACTGAAAAGGTAGGAAAAATAATTTTGAATCGCCAACACCACTAATTTCCCATTCCTGGCAGCAGCAGCGTGGTGTGGAGAGCATGGGGAGAGGGAGAGCCAGCAGTTATGAAGCATTGAACTAAGTGCAACCCTTTTCATAGCAGAAAACAAATCAACCCCGTCTCATGTGGTGCTTACCCACAACAGGTGCATTTAAACCAGCCTTAGCCAGAGGGAAATTACTGATCCCAGTGGTGGGAATTTGAGTTTCTGCAAGCCTTGCCATTGGGCTAAAGGGCTCTAGGGCTCAAAAAAACCTTGAAAGGTAGTCTAGGCCACAAGGACTGCAACACCTAGGTGAGCCCTAGGGCTGAACTGGGCCCAGAGACAGTGGACTGAGGGAGGATGTGACCTACTGCAGCTGGGGTGGCTAAGGGAGTGGTGGTAGCATTCCTCCCCAACCCGAGGTTACAAAGCTGTGCCTCCAAAAGAGACCCCTTCATTCCACTGGAGGAGAGGAGAAAGAGGAGCAGGGAGGACTTTATCTTGCATTTTGGAAACCACCTTAGCTGCTGCATAGGGTATTGGTTAGAGTCGTGAGGCTGTGTTTCTAGGTCCTAACTTCCAGACATTATTCTAGACACAGCCTTGTCCAGAAGCGATTCCATTGCCTTGAGGGGAAGGATTCTGTCTTGGAAAGATTCATCACCTGCTAACTGAAGAGCCCTTGGGCCCTGAATAACCAGCAGTGATACGCAGGTACTACGTCAATGGCCTTAGGTAAGACACTGAGACTCACTGGCCACAGGTGAGACTCAACACATTCCCAGCTGTGGTGACTGTAGGGTGAGACTGTTTCCACTTCAGAAAAGTGAAGGGAATAGTAAAGGGGACTTTGTCTTGCACTTAGGTACCAGTTCAGCCACAGGGAGATAGAGCACCAACTGGGCTCTTGGGGTCCCCAATCAGAACTTGGCTCTTGCTTGGCATTTCTGGATCTGTGTTGGGCCAGTGGGGAGCCAACTTCCCTGAAGGGTGAGTCCCAGGCCAGAAAGCATTCACAACAGCTGACTTAGCCCTCAGGCTTTAAAGAAACATTGGTGGTGGTGGTGGCTAACAGGTAAGGCTTCTCTCTCTTTGGAAATGGGAGAGAAGAGTGGGAAAGACTGCGTCTTGTCATTTGAGTGCCAACTCGGCCACAGTACAATAGGATGCCAGGTGGGATTTCTAAAGTTTTCGATACCTCTGCTCAGAGCCTGGGGGAACTCACTGCCCTGAAGGGAACGACACAGGCCTGGCTGCCCTTGTCACCAGCTGATTTTAGAGCCCCATGGCTTTGAGTGAACATAGGTGGTAGTCAGGGAGAGATAGCAGGCTTTTGGTCAGACCAAGTGCCAAGTTGGCTTCACAGTCCTAGGCATGGTGGACATGGGGATTTTTGTGTCATTTCGTCCCCAACTCCAGGTGGCTCAGAGAGTATAGAGAGACTGTTTGTTTGGGAGAAAGTAAATAAAGAGTACAAAAATCTCTGCCCGGTAATCCAGAGCATTCTGGATCTTGTTCAAGACCATCAAGTCAGTACCTCTATGAGTCTGCAAGAACCACAGTGCTACTGGATTTGGGGTCCCCCCTAAAGGAGATACAGCTTAGATTACAATATCTAATCTTTCAAATATCTGCAAATTTTTCCCAGGAAGCCCAGACTGAGAAGACAACATTAAATATATAACCCTTTAGTGCCTGTACAAGAGCAAGATAACTTTACAAAGTGACGTAGAATGTCAAAATACTTGAAGTAATTGATTTTCAATCACTATGTAAATTTTCAACATAAATAATCAACAAAAGCTAGAATCATATAACATTTACATTTTCAGTGGTTAAATAACTTTTTTGAATCTGCCCATTTTCCTTTCTGTTTCGAATGCTATTATTCCTGCATGTCTATGTTATATGATTCTTGGTCATCTGCCTTTGCGGGTTTCTCTTTTTTTCGGTTGCTCTTCTCAAAGTTATTTTGCTGTTAGAGGTATTCAAAAAGATATAGGCTCATGACATCTCAAAAACAATTAACTTGGGCTTGCTGCCGTTAATTTGAGGGTTGATGTTGTTATAATAATAGAACAGACATGGTCCCGATAAATAGCATGTCTTAATACTTTTCCTCTCCATTTTATAACTCGAAGTGATCAAAAAATACTAAAAATATTTTAATCTGATTTAAACGCAAATTGTTATTTCTTGCTTAATGTAGAAAATATTTAAATATTATTTATCGCTGAAAAACACATGTAGAATGAGATCAATTTAAATTTGCATCTCCCCACACTTAGCTTTGTTTATGGTTTTTTGTTTTCCCTTATGTCCTAAGGCTAACCTTGAAACCAAGAAAATGACAATTTAAAGAAATGAATATACCATTTATTTGCATAATGGGTTTTCATCCTTGATATTTGAGGTTAGACTTTTGGGACAAGAGGTAGTTTCATATGATTAAAATTTTCCTATTATATAGTCCCCATCAATAAATCCGATTTGATTATCTCTGTTCTTGCCATAATCTGCATGCTCAATCTTTCTTTCTATTATTATCCTAGTCACATCTGACCCACATCTGTGGTCTTTCTAATCCATAAAGTGTTCAAGCAATAGTAATCATCTTATTCAATATCTATTCCTGTCTGCATTCCTCAGTCATACTAACTGCAGAACTTGACATAATGGTTAGCAGGCATCGGTGGGCATATTATCAGTATAGTGATAGAATAGAGAGAAAGGAAAGAGATTAGAGAGCTAGAAAGGATAACTGCATTCTTTTAAAGGACAGAGACATGGAAATAAGAATAGGAGGGGGGAGAAGAAGCTGAAGTGTCTGAGATTATTTTGTTTACCTCAGATAGGTGGATCTAAAATGATTATTTTAAAATGCTATTTGGAAATGTATGCAAATACAGATTACATACAAATAAGAATTTCATAATTTTAGACTCAAAATTTTATTTTGGTAGCCAAGAACAGGAAGAATTGAAAAGTAATATTTATCAGATATGAGAAAATTAGATCTCATGAAATGACAGAGCTTTCATTAAAATTGGTTTGTTACATAGATGAGAAAACTGAGGTGAATATCAAATGACTTGCTTAGACTCAAATTTAAGTATTCAGTAGCTAGGCAAGATCTCCTGTCTCCCAGACCAATGTTTAGTCTGCTGAATAAGATCACCAATTGCTATGGGTATGAAGTAGAGTAATGTTAACCATCTCAGGTTTATAATGGTTTCAGAAATAAAAACAGGGGAAAAGCAACAAACCAGTGAACCTTACAATTCCTTAAGTGTTATATATAATATGAAGAAAGCAATTAATATCCTGCTTATAGACTAATCATCCTCATTTAACAGATATTTATTGAGCACCTACTATGTCAAGATCTTTACATAATCTTCTTCTAAAATCAGTGTCAAAAGCTACTTACTTATTTTGTTTTTTCTTTTTTTAATTGCCTTTCCATTATTTTTAGTCAAAGATTAATATTTTATAAGTTTCATTATTTAATCTTTTTAATCCAAATCCAGGAAAAGTTCAACAGTATTAGAAAATTAGTTATAATCTACTCTATTTTGGTTGGCTGTCTTTTTCTTAACTGATTAATCTTTTGATATTTCTAGTAGTTTGAGTGGTTTTGATTTGTTTTCATTTGGCCTATCAGATAATTTTTTATACACAATAGTACTCATTTTCCAAATATAGTCATGCACTGCATAACAACGTTTCAGTCAACAATGGATCACATGTACAACGGTGTTCCCATAAGATTATGATAGAGCTGAAAAATTATTCTTACTTAGTGACATCATAGTTACTGCAAAGCATTATTCAAACATTTGTGATGGTGCTGGTATAAACAAACCTACTGTGCTGTCGGTCTTATGAAAATATATTACATGCAATTACCTACGGTTCATAATAATAATAAACATCTATGTTACTCGTTTATATATCTACCAGTCTATATTTTGTATACCAGTATACACCAGCCTATATTTTGTATACCAGTCTATATTTTGTATTTACCAGTATATATTTTGTATGCCAGTCTGTATTTTATATTTATAATAAAAAGTTTAGTGTAAACCAATATGCTACATTAGGCCAGCCACAGTATATTTTGTGTTTATTTTGTCTGTTGATTGCATCATTTTCTCTTGTATTTGATCAAATCTCATGTGGTTTTGCTCATCATGGCCCCCAAGCATACAAAATCCACTGCTAATGTTGCCAGTAAGAAGCCACATTGAATCATTCACCTGAACAGGAATTAAAAGTGATTAAAGAATACGAAGGTAGAAAATCAATGACGGTTATTGCTCACCAATCATACATGTTCCTGCCTAACATAGCTATAATCTTGAAGAGCACACTAACAAAAACTTTTAAAGGATATGATTCATTAAAGGCAATGGGATGAATACAAATTTAAAAGTGCTTATATTAGATTTGGAGAAACTTCTAATGACCTGAATCAAAGACCAGACACAGAAGGGTATCACGCTCAGCACAATGATGATCACAGCCAACGCAAAAAGTTTCTTTGCAATATGAAAAGAAAAGGCTGGACTTGACTTTGATGTTGAATTTACTGCTAGCTCTGAGTGGCTTAAATGATTGAAGAATCATTATTTTTACATAATGTGAAAATGAGTGGTAAGTCTATAAGTGCTGATGTGAAAGCAGCTGAAGAATTTTGGGAAACTCTACACAAGCTGATTGTGGAGAAAAATTACTTGCCAGAGCAAATCTTCAATATGAATGAAACCTCCCTATTCTGGAAACAGATGCCTGAAAGAACTTTCATCTATAATGAAGTGTCATCAATGCCAGGTGTGAAGGCTTTTAAGGACAGGAAAACAGCCTTGTTTGGGGGCAATATTGCAGGCTAAAAATTAAAACCCTCTGTCATCTGGCACCATAGGAACTCAGGGACCTTGAAGTATATTAATAAGTGCACACTGATAGTGAATTACAGAAACAGTATGAAGTTACAGACTACCCAGTTCCTCTTCCAAGATGCCCTCTAGAACTGTGATGCCACCAAAATGGAGAAGTGCTTTTTTAAAAATGACATACCTTTCAAAATTGTGCTTATTGTTCATAATGCTCCTGCACATCCTCCTTTTATAGGTGATCTTCTTCCTAATATTAAAGAGGTGCTTTTTTTCTCCAAACACCAGCTCTTTGGTCCAACCAATGGAGCAAGGAGCTATAGCAGATTTTCTTCGTCTTTTTGATTTTAGTATTTTTATAGAAAATTGTATAGAAAGCAGATTCGGTTGGTCAAGTTGGAATGTGTGAATTATTGCTATGAATGTACATAGACATTTAGCTATTGCAGATGGACCAGTTGGTGGTAAATTATTACATTTGTATACAGTTTTGGAATTGAAATGTTTAAAATCATTTCTCTTAGTTTTTATTAGATAATTATAACTACCAAGAAAACCGTAATAGTTAAAAATCACCACCTTCTGAGATCTTAAAACGCCAGAATATTAAATTGTCATTGCCCTCAGATTAACAGCAAAGTAAAATATTTGAACAAAAGTGCACTTGTTGTTGTTTTTGTGTTTCTTTGTGTTTTGTTTTTTGCAATTATGTTGTATTTTCTTAATCTTTCTAAATTTCAACTTTTATTTTAGATACAGGGTGTACATATGCAGGTTTTTTTACAAGGGTATATTGCATCCAGGTGGTGAACATACTACCTAATAGGTAGTGTTTCAGTCCATTGCCTCTTTCTTCCTTCTTCTCTGCAGTAGTCTGTAGTGTTTTTTATTACCATGTTTATGTACATGTG
Organism: Macaca thibetana thibetana; assembly: GCF_024542745.1. Lineage (NCBI taxonomy): Eukaryota > Metazoa > Chordata > Mammalia > Primates > Cercopithecidae > Macaca > Macaca thibetana. The sequence goes on along the minus strand of NC_065579.1, from coordinate 68,294,601 downwards.
TACTTAATGTTCAGCTCCTACTTATAAGTGAGAACATGCAGTATTTGGTTTTCTGTTCCTGCATTAATTTGCTTAGGATTGTGGTCTCCAGCTGTAAATGGTATGATTTCATATTTTATGGCTGCTGAGTTATCCATAGTGTATATGTATCACATTTTCTTTTTCTTCTTTTTTTTCCGGAGACGGAGTCGCTCCGTCACCCAGGCTGGAGTGCAGTAGTGCAATCTCGGCTTACTGCAAGCTACACCTCCTGGGTTCACGCCATTCTCCTGCCTCAGCCTCCTGAGTAGCTGGGACTATAGGCGCCCGCCACCACACCCAGCTAATTTTTTTGTATTTTTAGTAGAGACGGGATTTCACCATGTTAGCCAGGATGATCTCAATCTCCTGACCTCGCGATCCGCCAGCCTTTGCCTCCCAAAGTTCTGGGATTACAGGTGTGAGCCACCACGCTGGGCCATACGTATCACATTTTCTTTATTCAATTCACCACTGATGGGCACCTAGGTTGATGCTATGTCTCTTTGCTGCTGTGAATATTGCAGCATTGAACGTAGAAGTGCGTGCGTCTTCTGGATATAATGATATATTTTCTTTTGGGTATATACCCAGTAATGTGATTTCTGGGTTAAATGATGGCTCTGTCTTAAGTTCTTGAGAAATCTCCAGACTGCTTTCAGCAGTGTCTGAACTAATTTATATTCCCACCAACAGTGTATAAGCATTCTCTTTCTCTGCAGCTTTGCCATCTTCTGTTTTTTTAACTTTTTTAATAATAGCCATTCTGACTACTGTGAAATGTCTTGTGGCTTTATTTGCATTTATCTGATGATTAGTGATGGTGAGCATCTTTTTCATATAGTTGTTGACCATACAGCAGCTTTTAAGGTCTAACATCTCAGAATAACATTGCCCAAGCTGTTGCTGCAACTGAGGGGGATACTGAGAAGATACTGATATAATTCTGGAAGGATTACATCTATAGGTACATCAAGAGCATTGCTCAGGCTTGGTGATGTCACCAAGGAGTACATGAATGGCATCTGGAGGAAGACACTCGGGAGATTCATCCATGACTTCATGAACCCCCATGAAAATTCACAGCTAAGAATTTATGAAAATGTGTGCAGATCTCATCAAGCTTCCTAAAATTGTGAAAATATACCACAACATCAAAAGTTTTCATTAACAAAGAATAATGTTTATGTTGTATTACCTGCTTAGAAACAAAGCTATAATGAAAAAGATAAGCAAACCAAGTAAACAATGAAAATACTTCTGAAAAGAGTGAGACTTCCTCAAGAAGATCCTCAGGCAGGTCCTTTAATAGGTATTCCAGAAGAAGTCACTGTTATCATAGGCGATGGCAGCTCCATGGGTGTTATTGTCCTTATAGACCTTCCAGTGGGACAAGATGTGGAGGTAGAAGACAATGAAATTGATGAATCTGATCATGTGTAGGCATAGAACAATGTGTGGGTTTGTGTTTCAGCTTTCAAACAAAAAGTTTTAAAGGTAAAAATAAAATTAAAAATAGTAAAAAGGCTGGTCCAAAGGTAGTGAGTTAATTCAATTGATTGTTCAGTCAGTTTCATGTCAAACTTTTTGTTCTATGCTTTTCCACCTTCTCACCACAGCACTTGAAAAAAAAAAAATTGAAAAGTCATAAGAGAAGCCAGGCATGGTGGCTCATGCCTGTAGTCCTAGCACTTTGGGAGGCCAAGGCAGATGGATCACTTGTGGTCAGGAGTCCAAGACCAGCCGGGTCAACATGGCGAAACCTTGTCATTACTAAAAATACAAAAATTAGCCGGGCATGTTTGTGATTGCGTGTAATCCCAGCTACTTGGGAGGCTGAGGCAGGAGAATCGCTTGAATCCAGAACATGAGGTTGCTAGAAAACTGGCTTTCTGAAATATGAAAGTCAGAAAAAAATAGGAAGAAAATAACAAAATGGAATGAAAAACATCTCCAGGAAATATTACATTATGTAAAGAGACTGAATCTATGACTCATTAATGTCTCTGAAAGAGATGGAGATAATGAAATAAAATTGAAAAACAAATTTCAGAATACCATCTGTGACAACTTCCCCCAACCTTGCTAGAGGCCATCATTCAAATTCTGAAAATGCAGAGAACCCAAGTAAGATACTCTACAGGAAGATCATCCCCAAGACATATAATTATAAGATTCTCTAAGGTTGACATGAAATTAAAAATATTAAAGGCAACTAGAGAGAAAGGTCAGACTACCTACCAAGGGGAGCCCGTCAGACTAACAGCAGACCTCTCAGCAGAAACTGTACAAGCCAGAAGAGATTTGGGGGCAAATATTCAACATTCTTAATTGAAAGACATTCCAACCAAGAATTTCACATCCAGACAAACTAGGCTTCATAAGCAAAAGAGAAATAAGATCCTTTCAGAAAAGTAAACGCTGAGGGAATTTGTTACCACCAGACCTCCCTACAAGAACTCCTGAAAGAAGCACTCAATATGGAAAGGAAAGAGCGTTATGAGCCAGTACAAAAACACACTTAACTGTGCAGACCAGTGCCACTATAAAGCAAATGCACAAACAAGTCTGAATAATAACCAGCCAACATCATAATGACAGAATCAAATCTATACATATCAGTATTAACATTGAATGGAAACAAGTTAAATGCCCCAGTTAAAAGGCACAGGATAGGCAGCCAAATATATGAAAAAGATGCTCACCATCACTAATCATCAGATAAATGCAAATAAAGCCACAAGACATTTCACAGTAGTCAGAATGGCTATTATTAAAAAGTCAAAAAACAGAGGATGGCAAAGCTGCAGAGAAAGAGAATGCTTATACACTGTTGGTGGGAATGTAAATTAGTTCAGACACTGCTGAAAGCAGTCTGGAGATTTCTCAAAGAAGTTAAGACAGATCCAAGACCCATTGATATTCTGTCTTCAAGATATCCATCTCATGTGCAATGACACCCTTAGTCTCAAAACAAATGGTTGGAGAAAAATCTACCAAGCAATGGAAAACAGAAAAAAAGTCATGGGTTACAATATTTATTTCAGCCAAAACAGTCTCTAAACCAACAAAGATAAGAAAAGATCAGAGAAGGGCATTATATAATGGTAAAGAGTTCAATTCAACAAGTTCTCACTATTCTAAATGTATATGCACCTAAAACAGGAACACCTGGATTGATAAAGCAAGTTCTTAGAAACCTTCAAAGGGACATAGGCTCCCACACAACAATCCTGAGAGACATCAATACCCCTCTGAGTATTAGACAGATTATTGAAGCAGAAAATTAACAAAGATATTCAGTACCTGACTCAAAATTTGATCAAATGGACCTGATAGACATCTACAGTGCTCTCCATGCCATAACAACAGAATGTACATTATTCTCATTGCCACATGACACATATTATAAAATTGACCAAATATTTGGTCCTATAACACTCCTCAGGAAATGCAAAAGAATTCAAATAGTAACAATCACCCTTAAACATCATCACAATAAATTTAGAGCTCAAGACCAAGAACATCGCTTAAAACCATACAATTAAATGGAAATTGAATAATCCATTCTTGAATGACTCTTGGATAAATAATGAAATTAAGGCAGACATGAAGAAGCTCTTTAAAACTAATTAGAACAAAGATAAAACATACTAGAATATCTGGGACACAGTTAAGACAATATTAAGAGGGAAATCTGTAGCACTTAGTAGCCATATCGAAAAGTTAGAAAGACCTCAATTTAATAACCTAACATCACAACTAAAAGAACTAGAGTACAAAGAGCAAACCAACCCCAAAGCTAGCAGAAGACAAGAAATAACCAAAATAAGAGCTGAACTGAAAGAGACTGAGATACAAAAAATTATTCATAGATCAACGAATCCAGAAGTTGTTACTTTCAAAAAATTAATAAAATAGATAGACTGCAGCTAGCCTAATAAAGAAGAAATGGAAGAAGACCCAAATAAACACAATCAGAAATGACTAAGGTAAAATTTATTTGACCCAACAGAAATACAAATAACCATCAGATATTATTACGAACACTTCTATGTGCACAAAGTAGAAAATCTAGAAGAAATTGATAAATTTCTGGACACATACATTCTTCCAAGACTCAACCAGAAGTAAATTGAATCCAAGAACAGTTGAATAATGAGCTCTTAAATTGAATTAGTAACAAATATCCTACCAACAACAACAGCAATAAAGCATAGGGCCACAAGGATCCACAGCCATATTCTACCAGATGTACAAAGAAGAGCTGGTAGCACTCCTGCTGAAACTATTCCAAAAAAATTGAGTAGGAGGAACTCCTTCCTAACTCATTCTATGAGGTCAGCATTACCCTGACTGATACCAAAATCTGGCAGAGACATTTAAAAAACAGAAAACTTCAAGCCAACATCCCTGATGAACATCAAAGCAAAAATCCTCAACAAAATACTGGCAAACCAAATCCAGCAGCATATCAAAAAGCTTATCTACCACGATCAAGCAGACTTCATACCCAGGATGCAAGGCTGGTTCAACATATGCAAATCCATAAACATAATCCACCACATAAACAGAACTAAAGACTAAACCCACATTATTCAGTAGATGTAGAAAATGCTTTTGATAAAACTCAAACACTCTTTCACGTTAAAAGCTCTCAATAGACTTAGTATTAAAGGAATGTACCTCAAAATAATAAGAGCCATCGATGACAAATCCACAGTCAACATCATGCTGAATGGGCCAAAACTGGAAGCATTCCCCTTGAAAACCAGCACAAGGGAAGGATGCTTTCTCTCTCACCATTCTTATTCAACATAGTATTGGAAGTCCTGGCCAGTGCAAGAGAAAGAAATATAGGGCATCCAAATAGGAAGATAGGAAGTCAAAGTATCCCTGTTTGCAGATGACAAAGCCCTATATCTAGAAAATTTCATAGTCTTGGCACAAAATTCCTTAAGCTGATAAACAACTTTGAAATCTCAAGAAATAAAATAGATGCACAAAAATCACTACTATATTGGCATTCCTATAAAGCAACAACAGTCAAGCCAAGAGCCAAATCACAAATGAATTGGCATTCACAATTGCCACAAAAAGAATGAAATACCTAGGAATATAGCTAACCAGGGAGATGAAATATCTCTACAGGAACTGCAAATCACTGTTCAAAGAAATCAGAGTGGTCACAAACCAATAGAAACACATTCTATGCTCATGGATAGGAAGAATCAATATATTGTGAAAATGATTATACTGCTCAAAGTAATTTATAGATTCAATGACATTCCCATAAACTACCATTGACATTAACCACAGAAGTAGGAGAAACTATTTTAAAATTCATATAAAACCAACAAAGGGCTGCTAACCAAGACAATCCTAAGCAAAAAGAGTAAAGCTGGAGGCATCATGCTACCCAACTTCAAATTTTCTGCAGGGCTACAGTAAACAAAACAGCATGGTACTGGTATAAACACAGATACGTAGACCAATAGATCAGAATAGATAACTCATAAAAAAGGTCAAATACCTACAACCATCTCACCTTCAACAAAGCTGACAAAAATCAGCAACAGGGAAAGGATTCCTTCTTCAACAAATGGTGCAGGGAAAACTGGCTAGTCATATGCTGAAGATTGTAGTGGGACTCCTTCCTTACACCATATACAACAACCAACTCAAGATGGATTAAAAACTTTAATATATAACTCAAAACTATACAAATCCTGCAATATAACCTAGGCAATATACCATTCTGGACATAGAAACAGACAAAATTTTGTGCTAAAGATGACAAAAGCCATTGCAACAAAAGCAAAAATTGAAAAATGGGATCAAAGTAAATGAAAGAGCTTCTGCACAGCAAAATAAACAAGGAGGAGCTGATACCATTCCTTCTGAAACTATTCCAATCAATAGAAAAAGAGGGAATCCTCCCAAACTCATTTTATGAGGCCAACATCATCCTGATAACAAAGCCTAGCAGAGACACACACACAAAAAGAAAATTTTAGACCAATATCCCTGATGAACATTGATGCAAAAATCCTCGATAAAATACTGGCAAACCGAATCCAGCAGCACATCAAAAAGCTTATCCACCATGATCAAGTGGGCTTCATCCCTGGGATGCAAGGTTGGTTCAATATACTCAAATCAATAAACGTAATCCAGCATATAAACAGAACCAAAGACAAAAACCATATGATTATCTCAATAGATGCGGAAAAGGCCTTTGACAAAATTCAACAATCCTTCATGCTAAAAAACTCTCAATAAATTTGATATTAATGGAATGTATCTCAAAATAATAAGAGCTATTTATGATAAATCCACAGCCAATATCATACTGAATGAGCAAAAACTAGAAGCATTCCCTTTGAAAACGGGCACAAGACAGGGATGTCTTCTCTCACCACTCCTATTCAACATAGTGTTGGAAGTTCTGGCTAGGGCAATCAGGCAAGAGAAAGAAATCAAGGGTATTCAGTTAGGAAAATAAGAAGTCAAATTGTCCCTCTTTGCAGATGACATGATTGTATATTTAGAAAACCCCATCATCTCAGCCCAAAATCTCCTTAAGCTGATAAGCAACTTCAGCAAAGTCTCAGGATACAAAATCAATGTGCAAAAATCACAAGCATTCTTATACACCAATATCAGACAAACAGAGAGCCAAATCAGGAATGAACTTCCATTCACAATAGCTTCAGGGAGAATAAAATACCTAGAAATCCAACTTACAAGGGATGTAAAGGACCTCTTCAAGGAGAACTACAAACCACTGCTCAGTGAAATAAAAGTGGATACAAACAAATGGAAGAACATACCATGCTCATGGATAGGAAGAATCAATATCGTGAAAATGGCCATACTTCCCAAGGTAATTTATAGATTCAATGCCATCCCCATCAGGCTACCAATGATTTTCTTCACAGAATTGGAAAAAACTGCTTTAAAGTTCATATGGAACCCAAACAGAGCCCGCATTGCCAAGACAATCCTAAGTCAAAAGAACAAAGCTGGAGGCATCACGCTACCTGACTTTCAACTATACTATAAGGCTACAGTAACCAAAACAGCATGGTACTGGTACCAAAACAGAGATATAGACCAATGGAACAGAACAGAGTCCTCAGAAATAATACCACACATCTACAGCCATCTGATCTTTGACAAACCTGAGAGAAACAAGAAATGGGGAAAGGATTCCCTATTTAATAAACGGTGCTGGGAAAATTGGCTAGCCATAAGTAGAAAGCTGAAACTGGATCCTTTCCTTACTCTTTATATGAAAATTAATTCAAGATGGATTAGAGACTTAAATGTTAGACCTAATACCATAAAAATCTTAGAAGAAAACCTAGGTAATACCATTCAGGACATAGGCATGGGCAAGGACTTCATGTCTAAAACACCAAAGCAACGGCAGCAAAAGTCAAAATTGACAAATGGGATCTAATTAAACTAAAGAGCTTCTGCACAGCAAAATAAACTACCATCAGAGTGAACAGGCAACCTACAGAATGGGAGAAAATTTTTGCAATCTACCCATCTGACAAAGGTTTATTATACAGAATCTATGAGAAACTTAACCAATTTCACAAGAATAAAAAACAAACAATCCCATTAAAAAGTGAGCAAAGTACATAAACAGGCACTTTTTCAAAAGAAGAGATACATACAACCGACAAGCAAATGAAAAACAGTTCGGTATCACTGATCATTAGGAAAACACAAATAATTACCACATTGAGACATCATCTCTCACCAGTGAGAATGGCTATTACTGAAAAGGCAAAAACAATAGGTGCTGGCAAGGTTGTGGAGGAAAATAAACACTTATACACTGTTAGTGTGGCTGTAAATTAGTTCAATCACTGTGGAAAACATTGTGACCGTTTCTCAAAGACCTAAAAACAAAATAACCATTAGACCAAGAAATTCCATTGCTGGGTATATACCCAAAGGAATCTAAATCATTCAACATAAACACACATGCAAGCATATGTTCATTGCAGTGCTATTCACAATAGCAAATACATGGAGTCAACCTAAATACCCATCAATGGTAGACTGGATAAAGAAAATGTGGTACATATGTACCATGGAATACTATGCAACCAGAAAAAATGAGGTCATGTACTTTGCAGGGATATGGATGAATCAGGAGGCCATTTTCTGTAGCAAACTAACACAGTAACAAAAGTCAAATACTTACTACTCTCACTTATAAGTGGGAGCTAAATAATGAGAACACATGGACACATAGAGGGGGACAACAGACACTGGGGGCTATAGAAGGGTGGAGTGGAGGAGGGAGATGGTGAGGAAAAATAACTAATGAATACTATGCTTAATTCCTGGGTAATGAAATATTCTGTACAACAAACCCCCATGACACAAATTTACCTAAATAACAAACTTGTAGATGTACCCCTGAACTTAAAATAAAAGTTAAAACATAGACAAAAGCTTATAGAATGAGGATATAAAGAAAGAAAATATTTTTGTATAAGTGTAGATTGTGTTTTAAACTAAGTGCTATTACAAAAGTTATCCTTTAAAAAATGTTTATAAAGTAAAAAAGTTACAGTAAGCTGTGGTAAATTTATTACTGAAGAAAGATTTTTTAAAAATAATTTAGTGTAGCCTAAGTGTACAGTGTTTGTAAAGTTTACAATAGTGTACAACAATGTCCTAGGCCTTCACATTCATTCACCACTAACTCACTAATTCACCCAGAACAACTTCCAGTCCTGCAAGCTCCATTTGTTGTAAGTGCCCTAGACACATGAGCATTTAAAAAAATATTTTATACAATATTTTATTGTATCTTTTCTATGTTTAGATATACAAATATTTACTATTGTGTTAAAGTTGCCTATGCTATTCAGTATAGTAACATGATGTACAGGTTTGTAGCCTAAGAGCAATATACTATGCTATATAGCCTATATGTGCTATATTAGATTTTTGTAAGGCTATATGACCTAGGTTTGTGTAAGTACATTCTATGATGTCAACACAACAATGAAATCACCTTATGACACATTTTTCAGAATGTAGCCGCATACATGACTTTAATTTAAACATAGATCTTCAAGTTATAGTTGGTTTATTTTTAGAAAATAATACAACCCTCTCCAAATCAACATTTTATTTGTTTGCAGCAAAAAGATAGTATTATCTACCTAAAATAGTTTTGCAATAATTAAATAAGAGAGTATGTGAACATGGTATGATATACAGAGGGTCAAACACTAGTCTATTTTTCATATTTAAAAAAGAGAGATAGAAAACACAAATTACTAATACTAGAAATGGAAGACAGGATGTCACTACAAATGCCATAGACATTAAAAGCATAATAAGGCTATGCTATAACAATTGTATGCATATAAATTAGAATACTTAAATCGAATGCAACAAAACCACAAAATGCTTAACCAACCCCCCCCCCCACTGATGAAATACATAAGCAGAATAATTCTACACTTTTACTACTTAAGATATTGGATTGTAAATAATCATTCAAAAGGAAATTTTATAGTCCTAGATATTCAAACTGGTAAATTCTATCAATTGTTTATTCCAGAAAAATCATAGAAATAATTATTTCCTAATTTTTTTATGAGACCAGCATGATCCTAATGGTGAAACCAAATAAATATAGTACAAGAAAATAAACCCCTTAAGAAACTTTTGAACTGAGACAATGGAATTTCCTAGATATCATTAAGCAAAGACAATTTGACTTCCTAACTTTTAGTTTGAATCCCTTATATTATTTCTCTTGCCTGATTGCCCTGGCTAGAACTTCCAGTACTATGTTGATTAGGAGTGGTGAGAGAAGGCATCCTCGTCTTGTACCAGTTTTCAAGGACGAATGCTTCCATCTTTAGCCCATTCAGTATGGGATGTTGAGTGTCAGTTTGTCATAAATGGCTCTTATTATTTTCAGGTATGTTCCTTCAATATCTTGTTTATTGAGAGTTTTTAATATAAAGTTATGTTAAATTCTATCAAAGGCCTTTTCTGTATTTATTGAGATAATCATGTGATTTTTTTTGTCTTTAGTTCTGTTTATGTGATGGATTAGGTTTATGGATTTGCATATGTTGAACCAGCCTTTCATCCTGGGTATGAAGCGTACTTGATCATGATGGATTAGCTTTTTGATGTGATGCTGGATTCAGTTAGGCAATATTTTATTGAGGATTTTTACATTTATGTTCATCAGGTATATTGGCCTGAAGTTTTATTTTTTGTTGTTATATCTCTGCCAGGTTTTGGTATCAGGATGATACTGGCCTCATAAAATGAGTTAGGGAGGAGTCCCTCTTTTTCAACTGTTCCTACAAAGAGAATAAAGTACCTAGGAATACAGCTGACAAGAAAAGCAAAGGACCTCTTTGAGGAGAACTACAAACCACTTCTCAGGGAAATCAGAGAGGACACAAACAAATGGAAAAACATTCCATGCTCATGAATAGGAGGAATCAATATTGTAAAAATGGCCATACTGTCCAAAGCAATTTATAGCTTCAATGCTATTCCCATTAAACTACCATTGACATTCTTCACAGAATTAGAAAAAAAAACCCTATTTTAGAATTCACATGTAAACAACAAAGAGCCCAGATAGCCAAGACAATTCTAAGCAAAAGAATAAAGCTGGAGGCATTACGCTACCCAACTTCAAGTTATTCTTCAAGCCTATAGTAACCAAAATAGCATGGGACTAGTACAAAAAACAGATACATAGACTAAAGGAAGAGAATAGAGAACTAAGGAATAAGGCCACACAACTACAACATCTGATCTTTGACAAACCTGACAAAAACAAGCAATGGAGAAAGGATTCCTTATTTAATAAATGGTGCTGGAAGAACTGGCTAGCCATACACAGAAAACTGAAACTGGTCCCCTTCCTTATGCATTATCCAAAAAGTAAATTAAGATGGATTAAAGACTTCAATGTAAAACCAAAAACTCTTAGTACTTTAGAAGAAAACCTAGGCAATACCATTCAGGACATAGGCACAGGCAAAGATTTCATGATAAAAATAGCACAAGCGATTGCAACAAAAGAAAAAAATGACAGATGAGATCTATTAAACTGAAGAGCTTCTGCACAGCAAAAGAAATTACTATCAGAACTAATAGCCTCCAGAATGGGAGAAAATTTTTGTCATCTATTCATCTGACAAAGGTCTAAAATCCAGTGTCTTTAAGAAACTTAAACACATTTATAAGAGAACAACACACAATCTCTTTAAAAAGTGAGCAAAGGACATGAACAGACACTTCTCAAAAGAAGACATTTATGCAGCCAACAAACCTATGAAAAAAAGCTCAACATCACTGATCATAAGATAAATGAAAATCAAAACCACAATGAGATACCACCACATAGCAATCGGAATGGTTATTACTAAAAAGTCAAAAAATAACAGATGCTGGCGAGATTGTGGAGAAAAAGAAACACTTATACACTGGTGGTGGGAGAATAAATTAGTTCAACCATTGTGAAAGACAGTATGGCGATTCTTCAAAGATCTAAAGACAGAAATAATATTTGACCCAGCAATCCCATTACAGGGCATATACCCAAGGGAATTTAAATCGTTCTATTATAAAGGTACATGCACATGTATGTTTATTACAGCCCTATTCACAATAGCAAAGACATGGAATCAACCCAAATACCCATAAATGGTAGATTGGATAAAGAAAATGTGGTACATATACATCATGGAATACTATACAGCCATAAAAATGAATAAGATCATGTCCTTTGCAGGGACATGAATGAAACTGAAAGCCATTATCCTCAGCAAACTATCCCAGGAACAGGAAACCAAACACTGCATGTTCTCACACTTAAGTGGGAACTGAACAATGAGAACACATGGACACAATGAGGGAACAACACACACTGGGGCCTGTCAGCCGGGTGTGAAAACATCAGGAAAAATAGCCAAAGCATGTGGGCTTAATACTTCGGTGATGGGTTGATAGGTACAGCAAAGTACCACGGTACATGTTTTCCTATGCAACAAACCTGCACATCCTGCACATGTGCCCTGGAACTTAAAATAAAATATTTTTTAAATCAAATAAAATCAAATTATAATTTTGAAGAATAAAAGAAAATAAACTGAAGACTAGTATCTACTATGAACAGAGAATTAAATCCTCAATAAAATGTTGGACGTTTGCATCTATCAATGCACACGCTAAACAAATACAAAAACCTCAAACTCTACATAAAAGTGGAATTTATCTCAGGGATGCAAGACTGATCCAATATTCAAATGTCAATAAACCATAACATGATCATATAAAATGCATTTTATAATTCCGTATCTATTTATAACAAAAATCTCTCAACAAATTTGAAATAGAAGGAAACTTTCTCAACCTAAGTTTCTGCAGCTAACATCACCCTAATGTTGAAAGATTAAATGTTTTCTATATTAGATAAATAACAAAGAAGAACATGTACTCTGATCATTCTTATTTGACATTGTTCTGGAAGTTCTGATGAGTATAGTAGATACAGGAATAAAAAGCTATATGGATGGGAAAAAAGGAAGATAACTGCCTTATTTATAGATGATGTATTATCCACCTAGAAAATCCCAAAGAATCTGTGATGGTTAGTTTTATGTGTAAGCCTAGCTAGGCTAAATAGATTTGTACCTAACTTAAAAACTAATACAGATCTTATAGTAAAAGTGTTTTGTAGATGCGGTTAACATCTACAATAGGTTTACTTAAATTAAGGGAGATTACTCTTGATAATGTATATGGCCCTCATTCAATCATTTTAAAGGTGTTAAAAGCAAACTGAGGTTTCGCTGAGAAAAAAGATTTTCCTCAAGACTGCATCGTCAACTCCTGCCCCCAAATGTCCAGTCTGCTGGCCTGTCCTACAAATTTTGGAATTGTCACCTTCCATCATCACATGAGCCACTCCCATGGGTCTCTCTCTCGATATTTTCTAGTTATTTTGTTTCTATGGAAAACTCTGAATGATGCAGAATCTAAAGCCAAACAAAACAAACAAGCAACAAACTCCTGGAACAAATCAGTGAGTTTATCAAGGGTAAAGCATACAGGGTTAACAGACAAAAACTCAATACTAATTACAATAACTTTAAGAAATGAAATACTAAGGCACGGATCTAAGAAAACATGTAAAACATATATTTGTATAAACTATGAAATAATAATGAAATGAAAGAAAACCTAAATGCTTGGAGAGACATACTGTGTGCATGGATTGGATTTTTCATGTACTCAACATAGTATTTATGACAAATCTCCCCAAACTGACATAGAGATTTAGTGAAATTACAATTAGCATCCCAGCAGGATTTTTGTTAACATAAACAAACTGATTCTAAAATTTTTATGAATAAGCAAAGGAACATTTCTAGTGGGAATGCTAAATGTTAAAGCCATTTTGGAAAATAGTTTGACAATTTCTTCTAAACTGAAACAAACACTTATCATAAAATCCAGGAGTTTCACTCCCAGATATTTATCTTAGACACATGAGAACTTACGTTAGCCCAAAAAATTTGAACACAAATATTAATAGAAATTCTGTTTATAATTGCGAAAACATGATTCAACAGATGAATGGATAAACTGTGGTACGTTATTTACAATGGAATATTACTTAGCAATACAAAATAATAGAGTATTGGGATATGCAACAATTTGAATAAATCTCAAAGTTATTACATGCTGGGTAAAATATGCCAGTTTTATTTTTTTTTAATTTTTTGAGGCAGAGTTTCACTGATAACCCAGGCTGGAGTGTAGCAGTGCTATCACGACTGTCTCACCGCAGCCTCTACCTCCTGGACTCAGGTGATCCTCCCACCTTGTCCTCCCAAAGTGTTAGGATTACAGGTGTAAGCCAAAATGGCAGTGTTAAAGGCTAGCTAGTGTACGATTTAATTTAATTAATTAATTAGTTTATTTATTTATTTATTTATCTATTTATCTATCTATTTTGAGACGGAGTCTCCGCAGTGGCATGATCTCGGCTTACTTCAAGCTCCACCTCCCCAGTTCGAGCCATTCTCTTGCCTCAGCCTCCCGAGTAGCTGTGACTACAGGCCCCCGCCACCACTCCCGCCTAATTTTTTGTATTTTTTAGTAGAGACGGGGTTTCAGCATCTTAGCCAGGATAGTCTCGATCTCCTGACCTCTTGATTCGCTCTCCTCGGCTTCCCAAAGTGCTGGGATTACAGGCGTGAGCCACAGCTCCCGGCCTGTACGATTTAATTTAAGTGGCATTCCTGAAAACACAAAACTATAAAGATTGAAAACAGATCGGCATTGGTCAAGGTTTAGGGTTAGGGAGAGATTTAATGACAAAGGAGCAGCACTAAAGAGTTTTTGGGGGTTGATAGAATTGTTCTTATCTTGATTGCAGTTGTGGTTACAGAAATCTATACCTGTGCTAAACTCAGAAAAGCATATACCAATAAAATGAAATTTTCGTGAGTGTTAATTTTGAAAATACAAAAGATTGTAACAATGCTATCTCCTGGCACGTACAATCACCTTCTTACTCATTTCTCTACATAACTCTTACCGTGTTCTAACACACTATATTATATACTTATTTAATAGTTTAATTGTTGGTTGTCTATTACTTTCCCATTAGAATCTAGGCTCAAAGTATAAGGACAGAGATATTTTTGTCCTTATACTTTTTTTTCTTCCTACTGGGCCTGAATCAGTAGGGCATTGCAAATAGCAGGATCTCAGTAAATAGTTGAAAGAGTATGAAGTCATTTTAGAGCATATTTAAAGAATGTTAAAATATTTATATTTTAATTCAGAAAACATGTTTCATAATTAGTTGAAAACTGAACTTTGTGTTCAAATATTTTCATCAAATATAATTGCAATAAAACAGGTAATTTATTGGAGGAAAAGTTATTATTGTACCTTGATCCTCTTATCACAGTGAACTTTGTGTTGTAAGCCAACTTGTGTTCTATCTTTGCTTCTTTTCTTAGTAGGAAGTTAGTTATAAAAATTACAAATGTCTTTTCAAAATGTTATATTGTATTAAAATGCATGAACTTAAAATATTTAATTGTAATTTAGTGTACCAACAATCATAGCAAGACAATTTTTTTTTCTCTTAGGCATATATAATTTTCTGAATTATGCTGGTCAATATTTGATTGTTTTTCATAGACAATCAAATAAACAAGGTTGAAGACACATTACCTTATTTAAATTATTTTGTTCTTATAAAAAATATACTGCCAATTATAATTAAATAAGTCTAGTTAGGTTAGTCTTCAGGTTTTAGGCTTAATGCAATAATTTTCTTTAGAGTTTCCATTCCTTTATTATTAAAGAACAGAAAAGAAAGTTATTTCCTTCTTCATATTTAAAGCATGGTCCATGTTCATTACTTTACAATCAGTGAAAAGCTTTGCCATATCTGTTGGTTGCTATGAGAAAGGCATTGTTTACTGACTAGCATAATATTTCACTTTTATCCACTTGGTATGATATAGAAATTTCTCTCATCACAATAAGATAACTTAGAAATATTTTACTAACTAGTATTAAAACTTTGAAAACTTCACTAGTAAGCTTATTTTCTTAACATTAAGCTCTCCAACATCAGTTTGCAAATCTACCTCTGAATTTCCAGGCAATTTTGGTTATTCAGCTATAATTTATTCTTTCTCACTTTCTGGAAAGCATTTCTTAATATTTTTGAACAAATTCAGTTCTATTTAATCCTTGCCACCTAGCATCAGGCTTTATACATAGCAGCTGTTTCCCAAATGAAAGAAGAAATGCAATATGTACGTTCATCATTCCATAGCTTCCTTTTGCTCTCTTCCTAAAACCATATTTTGTGATCATACTAGGTTACAGTGTAAGAATACTATACTACTAATAATAAAATGTTATGAAAAATAACTATTTTTATTAGTTTATTACAATTTGTCAAGAATTGTCAGAATTTTGTTTAATTTGTTATTATCTCTTACATGTTCATAAAATTTTTATGGTATATTTTAGAATGTCTGTTTGTAACTATGGAATAAATAAGAATTACCTGTAACAGGTTGATGTATCCAGTTGTACCCTAGGTACTTCTGATGCCCTGGCACAGTGGTTCTGCAAGTGTGGTTGAGGGATTTCTAGGGTCTCAAGAACCAATCAGGAACTCCTCAGTTCAAAACTGTTTTCATAATAACACAAAGATATTATTTGCTTTTTTTAATTCTCAATTTTTCATAAGTGTATACAATGTGTAATATCACAATAAGTTAATAACAGGAATAAATATGAGAAGACAGCTATTGTTTAGTAAGCCAAATATTAAAGAGATTTGCCAAAATGCAAAACAATAAAAACTTTCTCATTTTTTTGTTTTTGAAAACATTTTTCAAGAAAATATTTATTTTAATGTGTGATGGGCTATTATCAATGCTTTTAAATGACATAATATTTTAAATTCTCATTTTAATGTCAAATATGGTAAATGTTGATTTATAATATCCACATAAGTAAAACCTCTTTAGATACTTCGCTACCTTTTAAGGGTATAGTGACGTCCTGAAAGTAAGATATTTGAGGACCACTGATCCAGCTAATACAGGAAGCAAGCATAGGAGATCAGAGTAATACATATATAAAAAATTATATACCTAACTTCTTAATATCTCTAATATAAACTTGGTTTCTGTAATCTGGAGACAACAATAGAGCCTAAACTCAGAGCATGTTGTGAAATTTTCATTAAATGATTCGTGTAGTCTGTAATAAATTGTCTAAAACAAAGTAGGGGCTCAGTAAATATTCTTGAAAATGAACTTCCTAAAAGCTCTGGATTTCAGTTTATACTTGAATTCTAAAGTAATTGCTTAGAAATATAATAATCTATCTTGTTTGTTATAAATAAAACACTACATATGTTAATGAAGTGGAGCACATTTAAAAATTAAGAAATATCCTACTTGGGGAGTATCCTACTTCTGCACAGAAGAGGATTTAGTAGTTTCTTTTCATTTAGTTGAACTATGACACCACCACAATGCTCCAATAATTGTAATCATATTGAGCTAAGATAGTAGAATTCTGCATTCTAAAGTAGTAAAAAATGGTTTTGAATCAGAATTTGTATGCATTTTTATTTCTTTCATTTCAAATATGAATTACTGCTTGAAAATATTTTATTACTATTTAATTTTTGCAAAGAGAAGGTAGCAGCAAAATATTTTCTCAAGTAGTTGAATGCATTGACATTGGAAGATATGTATCAAATGCAAACTATTTTATTTCAATACAGTGTTAAGTTAAACTTTCTGACAATAATAAACTGATTTTTAGCTGCAATTCAAAGTTATCGGATGAAAAGAATGCTGTAACAGGTGAACATGTGCCATGTTCATATCATATCTTTATCATTTTACTTAAACCTATGGAAAATTAAAGGAAGTCTTAGATAACACATATGATAACTTAAAGGAAGGTTTAGAATATATGTCTGTTATTTCTTATTTCACATTACACTTTGATCTATGTTGTTGTGTATTCTGAGTTTAGTAATATTACAGGCTTTGAAGAAATATTAACATTCCCCAAATTTCTACCTATATAATAGAGCGTGGCTGTGGAAACACCAGAAAATCTCAGTGTTACATTTCGGTATCATTTTACCAGCTTAAAAATTTGTTTAAATGGGATTATATTGATTTTTCTCGTTAACACAGAAAGAATCAGTATCTTTATAACATTGAGTCTTTTGATAAAGAAACAAAGTATAATTTTGGATTAGAATATCATATTCACTTATTCCTATTTGCTAGAATTGTGATTTTTGGGAATCTGATACCAAGGGACTCCAATGATGTCTATGTTACTTGGTTCCCAGGGTAACCCTGACAACTCTACTGTGAAATTAAAATTTGACTGTGCTCCTGAACATCGCCATGGTAGCCACTTATTTTTCTCCTCTTTTTGTTTTCTAATTTTTAAAATTCCAACTTTTGTTTTATATGCAGGGAGTACATGTGCAGGGTTGTTACACGAGAATATTGCATAATGCTGAAGTTTACGGAACATATCCCATCACACAGGTAGTGAGCATAGTACCTAATAGGTACTTTTTTGACCCACATCTCTCTCCCTCCCTCCCCCTTCTAGGAGACTGCAGTGTCTATTGTTCCCATGTTTATGTCTATGTGTGTTCAATATTTAGCTCCACTTTTATGTGAGAACATGTGATATTTGGTTTTCTGTTCCTGTGTTAATCACCCCCAGTTATGGGACCTTCTTGAAGGCCAGAACCTAAGTCCTAGTAGGACCTTTTGTGTTTCTTCAAATCTGCCTCCAGCTTGGCAAGATTTACAAACAGTATTCCCAATTATTCACTCGTTTTACAACTCTTGAGAGTGTCTTTAATCATGGGATAAAGTCCGTGAGAGCCCATGGCTTCCCAGAACTTTGGAAGCCTAGATACAGATGCATTTGATCATGATACAGACGACGATCTGATGACCAACAGTAGCCAGGAAAACAAATATTAAGTGAACACTCCGTATTCCTTATCTATACCTATTTGTTTTAGTTCTATGTTGTTTGTATGTTTTATTGAGTAGTTTTAGTTTCCTTTGGATTATCATTGTTTAACGTAATAAAAATATAAGTATGCTATACAATTTACACAGTGCACAATATTGTCTAACGTTACATTTTGTTATATTTTAATGTGAATAAAATATTGCATCATATGTGTATTGTAAATGTTTTTTTTATTTTTATCTAATTATTTATATTATTTAACTAGTGCCTTTACACTTTTGTAAGATGTCTGTACTGGAATAAAAATTAGACTACAGTATTCCAAATGCACCACACACACACACAAATCAAAACAAAAAGCGTATCCTCCTGGATGAGGAGGGAATATAATTCTGAGGGATTTCTGGGCACCCTATTTTTACAAGTAGTTTCAAGTTCTCTGGAATCTGGATTTAGTACAGGTAAATTTGACAGACAAAGCAAATTGGGCCAGTCTTCCAGCAAAAGTGATCTGACAGCTGAAGAGGTGTTCCAAAGAGCAGATTGGTATTTGGATGCAGAGCTAGAAAAGAAAATGGGACCAGGCGGTGAGTGGAAACAGCTGTTTTGTGATATGGAGAATAAATGGTTAAATCGTATTTTTTGGACATTTTGTGTGTGTTGAGGAAAATAATTCTCTCCTTAATCTCTAATCTTCAAAAGTTCTGAAGTTGGAATTCTCATTGCTTTTGTGTATGTGTAATTGTGTGTGTATATATATGATGGTGTGTATGATTATATGAGTATGTATGCGTGTGTGTATTAAATACAACTCTATGCTGCTGCCACCACCAAGGTAGCTTAGCTTATTCAGGTTACACAGTGTATATTAAAGATATATATTTAATAAAATTTACCATCAAAAAAGACTATCATATTCATATTTTCTTATATGTCTTTGAGAATAGTACTAAAGTTTTCTTAAGTTAGGTCCTACATGTTGCACTTTATTTTGAATTTAGTTTTTTAATGAAGAATCTTTTCTAAATATTTATATTCCCATTATATTTTCTAAAATTACTATTAATATTTTATTAGCATGGTAGTCAACTATCACTATTAATTTTTTTGTTGCTGTTTTCTTTGATTTCCTTGTATTTTCCAGGTATATATTAATTTCATCTACAGTTAACATCTCAGTAGAATCTTTTCCCATGCTAATAACTTTGTTTTCTTTCTTCTATCTAACTGCTGAGATTAGTAGGTCTAATTAACAGTGTTTAACTGTGGTGACAATGTCCTGGATAATTTTTATTTTCCAGGACATGTTTTTTTGTAGCAACATGTTGAAAGTCTCAAATTTCCAATGGATTTGCAATTTAGAGGGCTGGATTTTATTACTGTTTCTTCTTTTTATTCTACTTTTAGCAGACTTATATAGATATAACTGACATGTAATAGACCATATATTTAGTATACAATTTAATAAGTTTTGATGAATACATATACCCATGAATATATCCACCAAAACCAAAAAAATGAATACTCCTATCACCTCCACAAGTTCCTTATATACTTCGATAATCTTTCACTCTTTCTCCTACCCTTCTCCTTAGCACACTTTGCTCTAGCAAAAATTGATCTAGTTTCTCTCACTAAAGATTAGTTTTCATCTTCTAGTATTTTATATAAATGCAGTCCTACTCTATATATTCATTTTTGTTTAATCCATGCTGTGAATGTACTGGGAAGGAAAAATTCTGTTTTCTCTATTCATTTTAAATTATTCACTGGAGGCCCTGTACCTTTGATTAAGAAAGGACAGATTGACAAGAGAAAAAAAAATTATTAACATGCATTATGGTAGTATTAAAAGATGAGTAATTGAAAGGATTGGCTAGAACTTGGCCTTACATACCAACTTAACAAAAGAATGGCAAGTTTTTAGAGAAAAGGGAGTTTATGATTTCGAGGGCAACAAACTGTGGGAAGATAAATATTAATATATGGGGAGATGGAATGGAAACTGACTAGGTTACCTGTGAAGGTCCATACGGCCCTGACTTTCTGTTCTTTTTATGACCATAAAACTTCCCTGAGCTAGGATATTTATGGCACTCCTCATTTTTCAGAAGTTTCTGCTTTTAGTAAGATAAGGGAAGCTCTGAGAAAACTTTTTTCTGTATCTGCTGATTCTCATTTGCCTGTAGCTTAAAATAATTATTATGCCAACATGGCATATTTTAGCACGGTGATTTTGATCCCCTACAAGTCCATTCATAGTCCATTCAGTTTTTTCTTCTTTTTTTCATTAAGATGTATTCCATTGTATGGATATAACACAATGTGTTATCAATTCACTTTTTGATGGATATTTAGGTTGTTTCTAGTATTTAACTATTACAAACAAAACTGGTACAAACATTAATTTACAAGTATTTATAGAAATCTATGCTTTCATTTCCTTTGGGTAAATATCTAGGAGTAGAATGGCTTGGTAACATGGTACGTGATATTTAAAGTTTTAAAAAATTCTAAACTATTTCCCCAAGTGATTGTACAGAGTTCAATTCTTCCACATCCTTACTATCATCATTTATGATGAGTTTTTTTTTAAATTTTATACAATCTAAAAGGTTTGTGTTAGTATGTCATTGTAGCTTTAATTTGCAGTTTTTTTAATGACCAATGATGTCAAGCATCTTGTCATGTCCTTATTTGCTGTAATAAATCTTGGAAACATCACTTCAGTATCAAGGGAAATGGAGAGGAGTCAACTTACAAGATCAAAGAGACCAGTTATGAGGCCATAAGAATGCAGGCATGAAGTAATGCATATCTGAGTTAAACAAAAAGGATAAAAGGGCTTTAGTGCAAAAAACAGAATAGATACAGAAGATATTATCACATTTTGTTACACTTTCTGTCTGAAGTACACAATTCTTATTTGCACTGTTTTATATAAAATGTATTTATGAAATAGCAATTTCATGTTATTTATAAATTTTGTTATAGTACCTTTCAGGCTCGTGTGAGCTTAGAAACTCACTCACTTTAAGTATAGCTCTTCTAATGGTTATGGAACCCCCAATTTTATTATGAAATAATATACCTTTCATATCGCCCATAAACTTATCACCAGATACATTTTTAATTGCTTATATGTGGACACTTGAATTCTTCCTGATTCTCTCATTCACCCCACTTAAAAATGTTGCTTAAATGGAATTGATGTTATTCATAAATGGCTTGATGAATCCAACAAAGATACTTTTCTGATATCATATTATCCCAAATTATTTTAATAATCTCAAAATAATATATTCCAGATTTTTTCCTCATTAAATCAGTTTGAACAAAAATCACTGAAATACTCCTAAACAGTTACAAAATTTTAAGCTGGATCAATATGCGAAGTCAATAGTATTTAATTCATAGATTCAGTTTTAGTTCTTTCTTTGAAGGAAAACATATGTACTCATTTTGACAGCACCATCTCTGTATCTTTCTACCACAATGAATGATTAGCATTTTTTCTATGATTTTGAAGTAACCTGAGATACAGCTAATCCAGAATATGAGACTTAATCCCATACTATGGAAGCCAGGCACTCTTGTATATCTTCAGCTGTATTGAGATTTATTCTTCCACCATACTATTTTAGTGAGAAAATTATTTTATTTGCCAGAGAAGATAATCCCCTATAAAAGGAATAAAGTAGTGTCTGTCATATGATATTACATATAATATTATTTCACCATTTGCCAAAAAGAATAATACTTTATTCATTTTTCAGTCCAAATGTAGTTTATGAGTTTTAGTAATTTTCACAAGCTTCTAATTTAGAACTTATGACTCCACATAGTTATCTTAAAAACTCATGTGACTCATCTATGTGTTTTTGTTTTTACCTTTTATTTCTATCATTTAAATATGCACTTTGTAAACTTTAAGTTCAGTGAGACTTGTCCTTGCAATCACTCTTTTTATCTTCTCATTTTCTTCTTCATTAATAGCTTTTGATTTCTATGTAAAAATTTTGTTTATGAGAAATTCCCAATAATATTGAATCATATTCTCTGAAGTATCATAAATGGAATCAACAAGTTAATGACACAAAATATTGTATAGTCATTCATTAATCTTAATCCTCTTGTAAGATGATAATTACAGCTGATCAAAATCAGATGCTTGCTTTTCAAGCAAAGTAAGAATGTTTTCAGAAGAAAGTTGGTGTAGGTAATTGAGTATAATTTCAGCCAATTAATTATCTGCAATTGGAGAGCAATAGAGAGCTTCATACTTTAAATATGCAGAATATTATCCCTTAAGGATTTGGGGGAGAGATAGATAATTATTTGAATATTTCATTGGTTTAAGTAATTTGATGGGAGCGTCATTTAATTAGATAAGAAGACACATCTCAATATGATGTCTATTTTTCTTCATTTTCTTTTCTTTCCTTTCTTTTTCTTTCCTTTTGTTTGTTTTGCTTTTTCTCTTTTGTTTTACCTTTTTATTTTTTCTCATTTAACAAGAATGAAACAGAAAATTGTTTTAATTTTCAGGAATGAAATAAAACTATTGAATAATAGTTCAAAATCAAGTGAGGTATAACAAATAGTAGACCATTATTTCTTCTATTATGTACCTGAATTCCCAGACTTCTCAAAATATTATCACGCCAGTAAAGCAGAATGAAAAAGTTGTTTTTGTAGGCTGACACAATGAACATAAAAAGGCATTTTCAAAAAAGTTTTGATTTTAGATTTTGTTTTCTTTTATATCTAAAGAAAAGTTCAATTGAATTTTCACATTAAACATTTTCAAATATTCACATTTATGAATGTGATAGTCCTGCTGAATAAGAATTTCATGAATTTAAAAATGTTTATATAATGTTCTCTGTTATTGAGCAGTAGCACAAATACTAAGCTACACACAACGGCCCATGCTCACATATAGATCCTAAGTGATTAAAATTTAGGTAAATAAACAACTAGATTGTAATTGCAGATACAACCAAATAAACTGATCATTACTTCACAATATCATAATTGTTAGCATGCTGTTATCTTACATTTTAACTATTATTTATCTTCAACTTCAACTTACTTATGGAGTGTGAGGAAATACAATTCTTATCAATAGACCCAGTTTTAAAGTTGCATGATTTTAGCATACTTCTTTTAATTGCTTACGAAGTACAGACACTTTAGAAACACAAAGATAATTAGGTCACATTAGTGTATAGTCCTTCTCAAATAAAGATGTGATCCAGCTCCCGAGACAAACTTGTAAATTTCTGCCTATATTCCAAGGTTAAGGAAAATTAGCTTTATATCAAATATATATATATTTAAATAAACACCTTAATTAACAAGTAGAAGTGGAAAAAATGAAGTGAGGCAGGGGATTGAGAAGCAGACTGAAGGGACATGACAATGACGTGAAATGAGCTGTTTATGGAACTGCTAATCCCCCTGAACTACTGATTGATACAGGCGTATAGCGTTTCTTGTTTGTAAGCTTCCTCCTCAATGGAGGTATATTTGTGTTAACTGATGCTGCTCTGAGTTTCTGATGACCTGCAAGGTTAAAAGCTAAACCTTTTCATGGTCCTTCACCTGGATTGTGGCTTAAGTGTCTCTAAGTAAGCTTTTAGACATGATAGTTGCCCAGGTGACTGGAGGCAGTCACTGGAAATTGCCAAGGACAAACTGTTCTGTTTAACTGCGTGTTGTGAAAAGGACTGTTTCCCTATGAGGATATCACTAATTTAAAATAAATGTGTATTGTTACATGATAAATAAATTGTGTGACATTTTAACATTCTAAAGAGACTTTGAGAAATTAGAGTGTATTTTGAACATCATTATGTGAACTGAATAATTTTTCATTCTCCAATATTTTGAGGAGATGTTCTAGTAATTCTTTGTTTCCTTTATTGTTTATATTCAGGCAATATGGATGCTTACTGAGATCATAAACCTAATTTTTGCATGGCTTTTTTTTCTTTAATCAGGGACCAGACTTCATCTCTTAGTATCAACAAAACATTCAGAAAATGGGTAGAAACTAAAGGATGCTAGGTAGTGCCAGACACAGCTATGATAATGCCCTGAAAATGATCTTGTTAGGATTCTATCAGCACTGCTAGACCCACAACTTCGCTGCTTTCCAGTGAATTATCTCTGGCAGTTAATGTTGCTGCTGAGAGCAAGGAAAACAAACTCTATGCTCCCTTTTATCATGAGAGACAGTCCTTATTTCCCATGTCTGGGATCTTTCCATTAATAGGAAAGATTTTTGAGATTTTATAACTATGATTTTCATTTAGCCAATCTCTATTGAAGATAAAAGAGAATATCTTGAACAAATTCAGTGTTTCCTGAGCTTGATATTTCACTACAATAATGACATTAACTAATAATAATATACAAGAGGCATTATACAAAATTTAAAACTAATCAAAGATGTCCTTTTTAACACCTTCTTAAATATTTTGTCTTATCTTTTCTTATGGTGACATTTGGCAGTCAGCCTTTTGATTTTATGTTTTATTACTTTGTGTTTATTATCTATGATTCAATGGGTTTTGTGTCTATAAATAACCTAGAATATATTCATATATAGACAATGATTTTATTATTCCCTCAGAATAGTGTTGCTTTATTTATCATCAAATAGAGTAGTTTCGAGGGTTAGACGTAGTGGCTCAAACCTGTAATCCTAGCACTTTAGGAGACCGAAGCGGGTGGATCACTTGAGGTCAGGAGTTCGAGACCAGCCTGGCCAACATGGAGAAACCCAGTCTGTACTAAAAATACAAAAATTAGCTGAGCGTGGTGGCGGGCGCCTGTAATCCCAGCTACTCGGGAGGGTGAGAAGAATAGCTTGCACCCGGGAGGCAGAGGTTGCAGTGAGCCGCTATCACGCCACTGCACTCCAGCCTGGCTGATAGAGCAACACCCTGTCTCAAACAACAACAACAACAAAACAAAACAAACAGCAACAGCAATAAAAAAGAATAGCTTCATTTTTGCAAGACTGATTTTTCTTTACTAATCTACCAACAGCTATTCATTATCTACTTTATTTTCAGAGTTGGACATGGTTTAAAGAAAAATAAAATGTTCCATGATATATTAGGAGAAAATACAATTGTAGAAAGTTTTACAAATTATACATCAGAGTAGAATTAAACCAAAGTTCTGTACAACTTTGAAATAGGCGTATTATTCTCAGTCTCATGAAACCATTGGTAAAACCGGAATTATGGGTTATATTTAGCATAATTTTGTTAAGATTGAAAGTTATTTAGGTAAGACATTTATCACGTAATGTTCATAGCTAAATCCACATATATAAAACCATTAGGGAATGAAACAAAATTACCTAATATTAAATGTATTTTTAAAATTCTATAGAAATTCTGAGAATGGGAAAAGCTTAACAGCTGAAATGATCAGAAGCTTCATGCAAGATCTAACATGAAGTCACCTATCTAATGAAAGATGTTAAATAGGTATTGAGGATGGTTACTTTAGAAATAGTAGCACTGAAAAGGTCTTGAAATAATTTAGGAGCAAGTTGAGAGAAAGAATACTGAATACTGAATTTGGTTTCAGAACTGTGGACTTTGAAACATAGACGCACATTCAAGTGAAACTGTGTGGCATTTTGTTAGGCCTATTGTGGCTTAGGTCAGAAGATGATACTAGACAAAATGTACAATAGAAAGTCTGGGACCTAGTAGTTTAGATGAGAAGAAAAATTAGAAAAGCAAATTTAGTAGTTTTCAGCATACAAATAATAATTAAAGAAAACATTCTCTGAGGGAAAGGATTTTAAGAAAATGCAGAGGTCTAAAGTAATTTTCAATTCAATAAACCATATTATTTTTGTTATTCTTTTAAGATATGCTCAATATTCCCTTTACAATTATGAAATATATTCCACTTTTAAAAGGCAAACGTTGTTTCCTTGAAATCATATCTGAAAAACACAAATATAAATCTAATTTCATTTTAGCTAATATACTGGTAAAAAGAAATGCTTCATTTATGAATCAGCTAGCTATATCTTTTCTAATGGAATTTTTCTATCCCAAATACTTTATCCATTTGGTATAACCAATCCTTGAGAAGCAGTAAAGTATCTTTATTTTCCTGTAATGTACACTTTCTAAAAATATCCTGATTAAAGTAAAAAATATAAAGTAAAAAACAAAAGTAAAGATAAATTGTAGATAAAAGAAAATGTAATGTTTTTCATAACCTTAAGTTATAATTGAAAATGTATTTATAGGCCGGGCACGGTGGCTAACGCTTGTAATCCCAGCACTTTGAGAGGCCGAGGCAGGCGGATCGCAAGGTCAGGAGATTGAGACCATCCCGGCTAACATGGTGCAACTCCGTCTCTACTAAAAATACAAAAAAAATTAGCTGGGCATGGTGGCAGGCACCTGCAGTCTCAGCTAATCGCGAGGCTGAGGCAGGAGAATGGCATGAACCCGGGAGGCGGAGCTTGCAGTGAGCCGAGATCAAGCCACTGCACTCCAGCCTGGGCGACAGAGGCAAGACTCCGTTTCAAAAAAAAAAAAAAGAAAAGAAAAAATACATATGTATATATATACACATATATACATATTTATTTATAAATTGTTGATTGCCAGTTCATGACAGAAAGTTATATCCGATGCAGATGAATTCATTTTCTTACAGATTATTAATCAGTAATCAATTATGATTAGAGATAGTCATATCAGATGCTTTCCCTTTAGGACAAGTTGTGTATTCAAGATGTAAGTACTGTAAGGATCGATATAATCAAATATTTTATTCAGTAGTAATTTTTTCTCTAAATTGCACAAATAATTTTATGTTTATGCTGTACACCTAAATATATTGTAAATCACCAAAAAGCTAAGATGGACTCATTTATTATTATTATTTTAGTTATACCATGTCTCTTAATATCTTTACCTATTTTCAAGTTTAATCCAAATTCTTAATATTTCTTTTTCTGATATTGAAGATACTTGCCTTAACATATTATTTTAATTATTTTTCTCATATCATAAACTTAATATATACATTCTCATAAATTTCTTTTCTAGTATTCTTTTTTCTGTTTTTCAAAAATGCCTGTTTTAAGGAAGGAGAAAATAAGACAAAAAGGGTAATGGATAGTATTTACATTTATATCTCAAATACTTGCACGCGTGCACACACACACACACACACACACACACACAGAGAACTTCCTTGGGTATACAGTTGAATTGTTGTCGCTCAAATTTATTTATCTTTCACTTTGGAAACCAGAGAGCAAGAAACACGATGTAGTCCTGATAGTGAGTAATAGAGTTAGTCTTCCGGTTTTAAACTTTTATGTTTCCAGAGATCTAAAACATGTTAAAAGATCTCAAATTATATCTTTCTTATTTTAATACCATAATATGTATTTCTGGGAATTCATGCATATTTTTTCACATTTCAAACCATGATCAGTTTACTTAAATTCATTGAGGCATAGATCGAGGAGAATTTTTTCAGATTTAATCACACCTAAAGATATTTTTCTTTTTTCAAATAGTACTACTTGGATTATCCCAATTAAATGTCCTAACTATATGAAACCTCTACTTTGTGATCACTGATATTAAAACTTGCTCTTTTTTTCCATTTAAAAAATATGAGAAAAATTCAATAAAATATTCAAATATGGTAGTTTCACAAAGATTACTCCACAGTTGCTAGGCAGCATTGGGTAGCTCAATTTATAATTGCTTAGAATATTTTTTCATCTGCTGATGTCTAGAAGTCTAGACTGGAATATAAAGGTAGTTTGTAGTGTCAGTATACAGGAGAACATGTAGGAAAATAAAAAATTGAAAACAGGAAGATTGAGTATTCTACTAACTGTACTTAGATTAAGCAAGATAAGCAGAAATTTAATCGTACAATGCCATGATTTTGATCATAAAATTGATCATACTGAACTACCTCCCTGAATAGACCCTTTGTTGGTCTGTCCTCACACTGCTCATAGAGACATACCCTGAGACACAGTAATTTATAAAGGTATGAGGTTTAATGGCTCACAATTCCACACGGCTGGGGAGGCCTCACAATCATGGCAGAAGGCAAATGAGCAGCAAAGTAATGTCTTACATGGTGACAGAAAGAGTGCTTGTGCAGGGGAAATTCCATTTATCAAACCATCAGATCTCGTGAGACTTATTCACTACTATGAAACCAGTATGGTGGAAACTGCCTCCATGATTCAATAATCTCCACCACGCCCTGCCCTTGAAACATGGGCATTATCACAATTCAACGTGAGGTTTGGGTGCGGACATAGCCAAACCACTTCTGACCCATCTTTCTTTAGGCCTCTATTGAAAGGACAAATGGATGAAACTTATTGCCTTAAATACTGTAACAAGGAGAAGTGATATCCTTTACTTTCCTGTACCCTATACCCAAAGACCCATGAGATAAATATATTTACACTCTCAATATAAGAAACTTATATTTTTTATGTGAGTTTTGTGGACAACTGGTTTGATTTTATTTATGAACACTGGAAATTACATAACTAAGTCTGACTCATTTCGCAGAGACTACTAGAGAGCATGAAACAAAATTTGTTAGGATCTGTTCGAATACTGAGGAAATTACATCATCAATATTTGTGTTATCATCAATTCTGGTTTCTTCTAATCATATTTCATGTTTTCTATTATCTTTCTTTTTTCTCTCTCTCCTGCTTTTCTCAGACACTCGTTTCAAATGTTAATCTATTTTATGGTGGTGTTTATATTTAAGCAAACTCTAAATTCTTTTTGTTATTCACTGAGGTAAACATATGTAAACAAGAAGAACTTGCTAACACATTGAGTAATGTTTGGAACACTAAAAGAGTGTTATTAAGATGGTTGGCAAATATACACAAATATTTATAAAACAGGAAAAGGGAGATAAAAGGAATCTAATGTACCATAATGGGGTTGCAGAGATAGAAACTGCTGTTAGCTAGGGTAAATCAAGTGGGGTGGAAGAGTACAAAGAAGTCTTCATTATAGTGAGGGCATTAGACCTGACCTTTAAGGAGTCTAGACTTTAAATATCAGTGCTGGGCTATATGAAATATAATGATTGTATGTCTATTGAGGTTTCAAGTGAAATTACTTCTAAAATTTTAAACTTACATTTCTTATAATAGCAGCCTGTCCAAATATTTTATGCTAAGTAAAAAAAATAAATTTCCCCTCACTGATTTGATAGGGTAACTTTCCGAACATCAGCAGATTTTAGGAAGGTTTATTTTGTTCAGGTTTACTAAGTAACTCTGTCTAACATTTACCAATTTACATGTCAGGCATGCCATTCACTATGAGAAATGAAAACATGATTTAAAAAACCATAAAAAATCACGTAGTGAATTACAGATTATTTCATGTGTATTATCTTAAAGAAATACTTCGATTACAATAACTCAAGTGAATAAAATATGAACTCATAGAAAAAAAAAACAAACACAGGCAAAACTTCAAACCCAAAACCCCATGATCTTATTCTGTTACAATTATTGTACAAGTATAAAATAAGGAGAAAATAAGAAGCATCCGTGTTTTTCTTATTTATTCATACAGGACATCAGATCTCAGAAATTAAGAGGATAAAGTATCAAAATAAAAAAGTAAAAAACAAAAATCAGTAACCATCTGCAAAAGCAAAGACTTTCATTCTGGAAAGCACTGTGACTGCCGGTGATAATCATATCGATCTTATTTGATCTTTATACACTTTACTTTTTAAAATACATTATCAAATGTGTTATGTTTAAATACACTATCAAATGTATCAAAAGACAAGGAAACGTAATCTCAAGATAGGAAGAACTGCATTTGTGGCTTAAACTCAATGAACTATTTACACAAAGATAAAATTTAAATAAACATACAATAACTATTTATATTGTTTTATTTTTAGTTTTAGAAATGAGGATGTAAACTTTTTTGGTTTCCAACAAATTCCTTTGTACTTATTAAAGGTTGTAACCAAAAACAAAATAAAATGAAAATGCCATAAACAAAGCAGAGTGAGAGATGGAAAGAATTGGATTTGAGATGTTTATGTTCTAAGTCTTTAGGATATTAGAGTTAAATATTACTGTATTTTAACTACTGTTTGTCTCTCTCTCTTATCCACTTAATTGTGTATTGAGCAAAGTATTGTCATTTTTGCTATTTAAACTTTGTGCCTAAAACAATGTCTGATAAAAAGTTGCTAAATATTGATGAATAAATAAATTTTAGGTACAAAAATCTATCTCATAGCAATTAGCTTTCAGAACTGAAAGTCTCTTGGAAATGATAATGTATTTGTGAAAAAAAATTGCACTTACTCTATAAAGTATTTGAAAACCAAAAAAAAAAAAAAAAGATTTTCTTTCTCACTTCAATTTACTTAATTAAATATTTATTCTAATTTAGAGAAATAAGGGATGCCTTTAAGCTATATTTGACTTTTATGAGGGACTTTGTGGTGTCATTAACATGACAAGTAAGTGGCAAGTTCTAAAGAAAGAAAAGCATGATTTAAACAAGAATTTCTAGAAGTTGTCTCTCTACTTATTTTATGACTCTTTATAAAATCAGACTCCAAGGCTGAAATCAAGCTGTTTCCATTTTATCTTGAACAAAAATGATCTACCAAAATATTTTAACTGCATTGATAATGATATTATTTACTTACTCTATTTACCTGAACTAAATTACCTGCCTAATATTTGTTTGACTTTTCCTTTTTTTAAGAGAAAATATTTAACTTTCGGTTAACCTTTTTTACATTTTACATTTTGGGTACCTTTCACCCCACAATAAATGGTAGTTGCCCAGGAAAAAGCAAAGCTATGTAAATTTACATCCATAAAATTGAATATATATATAAAAGTAATAAAGCAATAATTTTTATTTTGAATAACTCATTTATGTGGGAAATTAAAAATTAATGTTGTTACATAGTCTTATTAAATATCTTTTCAGTATCTCTATGCATAATTAATTTATGCAGTTTTTCTTTAAATTGTGATGATCAATTTACTTAATCAAACACTTGGTAAATTTATTTCTACTACTCTGGTTGCTCAGATGTGCATGCAGTCTTTAATGGGTCTAAACCAGATAGATGAGCAAAAAATTCCACTCAGAATTTAGTGAATCCAAATTTCTTATCTTTTACATTATATTGGATGATGACATCTGACCTCACATTCTAAATCAGAGTATATAGCTACTAGACTATAATATCTATGAAAAAATAATTTATATCTAAATATCTAGCTATAAAGAAACCTCCATGATCAGATTATTTCACTGATAAATTCTAACAAATATTTAAGAAGGAAATAATGGCAATACTTTATAAATATTGAAGAGAAGGAAGAATATAGGAGAAGAGGAAGCACTTCCCTGTTTATTGTATGAGGTAAGCTTTACACAGATATCAAACCAGACTAAGTAATTAGAGACCAATATCCTCATGAACACAGACACATGAAAGCCCAAGAAAATACTAGAAAATCAAAGCAACCATATGTATTATGAAAATATAATACATATGACCATGTATAATTTGTTCTATAAATGGAAGACTTTTTCTAATATTAGTAAACTAATCAAGGAAATTCACCAGTTTAACAGAAAGAAAAGCAATTGGATCATCTCAATACAAGCTGAAAAGCTTTAAGTAAAAATTAGCATCCATTTAGGCAAACAAGAAAGGTAACGTTTTCAACCTGATCAAGAGTATCTATAAAGAAAAACCTTATAAATAACATTATTTAAAATGGTGCATGATTGCAGAGTTCCTCTGTGATCAGGAACAAGGCAAGAATGATTTGTCACATCACCTTTATTTAACATTGTTTTGGAGGTCTCAGTGCAATAAAACAAGGAAAAGAAATAACAGGTGCAAACATTTTAAAAAAAGAAATAAAACTTACTCTATAAGCAGACAACGTGGTCATTGTTGTAAAAGTCTCAATGATTATCAATAATGATACAAGAACTCTGTGAGTTTAGCAAAATTTCAGGATAAAAGATCAATATACAAAATTCATTCATATGTCTATAATTAACCATTAAAATTAAAATTTAATATAAGACTTTTTTACACTAACGTCATGAAACATAGAAACATTAAGGTATACCTTTTAGAAAATACAAACAACATCTGCATGCTGAGAACTTCTGAATAAAGAAGTCAGAGAGCCTAAATATATGGGAAGATATACCATGTTATTGGATTGAAAGACTCAATACTGTTATGAAGTAATATCTCTAAACTTATATATAAATTCAAGGCAATCACAAGTACAATCTCAGCAGAAATTCTTGGTAGAAATGTCCAAACTGATTCTAAAATGTATATAAAGAAAGAGAGCTCAAATAAAAAAAGCAATTTTGGAAAAGAACAAATCTAGAGGGTGAACTTTACCCGTTTTTAAGAATTACTCTAAAACAGTAGGTAGTGTAGCATTTGAGAAATGCTAGACATAGATCGTTGAAAAAGAATAGAGTACAGAAATGGATCCACACTTATATAGACAATATATTTTCAATATAGATATGAAAATTATTCAATGAAGAAAGAATAAATTGGTTTCTAATGAATGGCACTGGAAAAACTGTACAACCATATGCAAAAAATAAATCTTGCCAGATTTTGCACAGTATTTAAAAATTAAGTCACCATGTGTTAGGCAAAGACTTTGTAGATATGACACTGAGGCAATGAACCAATAACAGCAACAAAAATTAAACTTTAAAAATTAAGAAAATCAAAACTAAGTTACATGAAATTAAAATTTCACATGGTCTTTGCAAATTAAATATATTATAAATATACAAAGTTATATATAATGATGTACAGATTATACAATCACATTATATTTTTTTATATAAGCTGTAGAATCACAGTTTTTTTTTTTTTTTCTGAGGTGGAGTCTCACTCTGTCACCTAGGCTGGAGTGCAGTGGCGTGATCTCTGCCCACTGCAAGCTCCACCTCCTGGGTTCTTGCCATTCTCCTGCCTCAGCCTCCCGAGTAGCTGGGACTACAGGCACCCGCCACCATGTCTGGCTAGTTTTTTGTATTTTTAGTAGAGACAGGGTTTCACCATGTTAGCGAGGATGGTCTCGATCTCCTGACCTTGTGATCTACTAGCCTTGGCCTCCCAAAGTGCTGGGATTACAGGTGTGAGCCACCGCGCCTGGCCTGTATAATCACACTTATAGTATATATAATCCATATATAGTCAGCTACGTAAATGTGTTTTAAATGCATAAATGTATTTATTTAACTACATACATGACTATATTATATAGTTATATATTAGGTATTTGAAATTATATAACAGATTATATATTACATATATGATTATTATATTTATTACATATATTCTGTATTATACAATAACATTACATCAAGTATGTCACATACATAATTATGTATACCTATATGCACATTTTTCTTTGTGTCCTTATTATAGGTGTACATCAATGATTGAAAAGTTCCTTTCATTTAAAGTTTCAAATTTTTACATGTAAAGCAATATATATGCATATTTTAATAAACAGCATAGGAGAATGACGTAAACCCGGGAAGCGGAGCTTGCAGTGAGCTGAGACCCGGCCACTGCACTCCAGCCTGGGCAACAGAGCGAGACTCCATCTCAAAAAAAAAATAAATTAAATAAACAGCACAATTTTATTTCTCACAATTCTAGAGCCTGGAAGTTAGAGATCAGGGTGGCAGCACGGTCAGGCTCTGGTAAGGACTCAGAGTTGCAGACTGCAGGCTTCAGGTTGTATGCTTACCTGGCAGAGATCAGAGGAGTGCTCCGGTTTTGTTTTTGTTTTTGTTTGTTTGTTTGTTTTTTTAATAAAGTCAGTAATCCTAATCATAAAAGCGCCACCCTCAGGTCCTAATTGACTCCCATCTCCTAATACCATTACATTGAGGGTTAGAATTTCAACATGTGCATTTTGGGGAGAAAAACATTGTCTATTGCAACTCCCAAGATTTTGTTACAAAAACAGCAGTGATTTTGTACATTGTTGGTCTGTCCTGTGTTTCCTTCCTTAGTCTCTGTCTTTGTCTCTGTCTCTCTCTCTTTCTCTCTTGTTTCTCTCTGTGCCTCTCTGTTGTACTTTTCAAACTGAGGTTGTGAGCTCCAATGTTATAAAGTGCCCTGTGCAGAGGCTTACATGCCAGAGAACCGAGGGAGTGCCTAGGCCAACAGACAGGGAGGAACTCAGGTAGCGAGAAATTCAGTCCACACTGAATCCTGCCAATACTCACATGAACTGAAGCTCCCCCAGTGCAGGTTCATTTGAGACCACAGTCCCAGCCTCCTCAGAGAACCTGAGCCAGAGACACCCAGCTAAGCTGGTGTCCAGATTCCGGTTCACACAAATTGTGAAATATTAAGTAGTTGTTGTTTAAAGATGCTAAGCTTTGGGGTGATGTTGTCAAAGAAGAGCAGATCACTAACCTCATCTCCCAGGGCCCAGGATCCTTCCTTTCAAGTCCTGCTCCCCACCCTCAGAATCTCTACAGCCACACTGCCCCCCTTTCTCCTTTCTTCTGCCAGACTCACTTTCAATTGTGAGTGTCTGTGCCAGGGGTGGCTTCTCTTTGACACTGTTTCCAGAGTTGTGCAAGATGACTCTCTACTGTCATTTTGATCATGACATAAACGTCATCTCAGTGAGGCATTTGTGTCTCCTCCCAAGCAGTGACTCCTTAACCCTCTCTCCCAACATAATCTTCGTTTTTACTTATAAATCAATAGTTTAGTCTTACTGTTTCTATTTAATATTTACTTCCTCATTAGTTTTATATCTTTATTGTTTTCTTCTGAATTCTAGAAGGGCATCTCTGTTTTTCTTTTGTATCTTCTGATTTAAATTTGCCAGTATGAAAACTAAAGACAACCAAAACAATATTCTTCAAAGAAGATGAATATACCAATTTAATAAAAGAAAACACCATAAAAAGGTAAAACCAAGATAGCAAATTTGGGAGGTGGAAAAGTTTGTTTGTTTGTTTGTTTGTTTTGAGACAGAGTCTCACTCTGCACCCAGGCTGGAGTGCAGTGGCGTGATCTCAGCTCACTGCAACATCTGCCTTCCGGGTTCAAGAGATTCTCCTGCCTCAGCTTCCTGAGTAGCTGGGACTACAGGTGTGTGCCACCACGCCTGGCTAATTTTTTGTATTTTTAGTAGAGACGGGGTTTCACCATGTTAGCCAGGATGGTCTCGATCTCCTGACTTCATAATCCACCCTTCTCGGCCTCCCAATGTGCTGGGATTACAGGCATGAGCCACCATGCCTGGTCTAAAAAAGTTATTTTAAATATGGGTCAAAGGTCTCACTTCTAGGGTGATGGTCAAAAATGTTGTTTTTACTTTGATAATGTTTTTACTTTGATTCTCAAAGAAATATTGATTTTATAGTAAATATCTATACAAACTGAATCCCAATAATAGTTGAAGTTTCTTTCTTAGTATTTAAGTGTAGGAATATTTATCCATTCTCTTAATATATTTTTCTAAATAATTTAGTCAGAAATTGCTAGACCATTTTAAAAAGTTTAAAAAAACATTTAAAAGGTTGATATTCAATTCAGGTTCTTAATTCTGAATTTTAATGCTAGCAGCAATTTGATCCATGTTTTGTTATTTTTTATTTTATAAAATTTATTTATTATTTATTTATTTTTTGAGACGGACTTTCGTTCTTGTTGTCCAAGCTGGAGTGCAGCAGTGCGATCTCAGCTCACTGCAATCTCCACCTCCTGGGTTCAAGCAATTCTCTTGCCTCAGCCTCCTGAGTAGCTGGGATTACAGACACGTGCCACTACATCCACTAATTTTTGTATTTTTAGTAGAGACAGGGTTTTGCCATGTTCACCATGGTGTCTCGAACTCCTGACCTCAAGTGATCCGCCCGCCTCAGCCTCCCAAAGTACTGGGATTACAGGTGTGAGCCATCACACCCAGCCCTTTATTTTTTATTTTAATTTTATATACATATGCATTTTTATTGTCTTAAATACAAATAGTTTGCATGAAGAATTTTAATTCCTACATATATACATAAATAAGCATGGGTTAGCATTTCTCCTGTAGTATACCTTCCGGCATTAAAACTTCACAGAATGTACATATCACATTGTATCACCAAAAATCTGCCTCAATACATTTTAATCAGCTAATATGCCATCACTAATATGTTTACTGTATAAGGCAAACAAAGGAGGATACTATACTATCCATGCTTTTATGGGCACACATTATTTAGCATGGTTGGATAATTAATATAAATCTGATAGTGAAATTAAATTGAGATATCTTTTGTAGGATAGTGGGGCCTGAGGTAAATAGTATAATACTCATGCCAGGAAGTGGTTGCATTTTTGCCTTTGCTAGGCCTTTATTGTGGAATGTTGTGTCAATCTAGTTAGGAGCTAAACAAGGTTTGGATATTGTTGTTTCTATGAATACCCTAATGAACTGCAGGCTCAAATATCTATAGACTCACCTTAAGTTTGAAACAAGGGTGGCCGTAAGGATGGTTGGCTTGCAGAGTGTGTTTTTCTCGATATCTGCTGACTCTTGGCTTTAGGTCATATATTTTCCTCTGTGCCTCAGAGAAGATGTCTTTCCATGCTCTTGACCATTCCCTTAACAGTAGACTGCTGTTCTATGTTTCTCAGTGCTCTACCTGGTTTGATAAGGGTGGTGTTCTCACTTCCAGTTTGGACTCCATTATAGCAGGTGCTGTGTACCTGGGTCTCAAGGGCATGGTCTTCTCAGTGATTTTGTCCCAACCCAGGGGCAGGGAGACCCTCCTAGTGGTCCAGGTCCAAAATATATTTCTACCGATTCTCCAAGAGAATTTTTTTTTCTTTGTTTGTTTGTTTATTTCTATTTCATTCCCCTAGCTTCAGGTCTCCATCTGTGTCCCAAGGACACCAGATTTGTTATCTTTTCCCAGCATCCTAAGGCCTTTGCTCTGTGGAGGAGCAGGTGGGATATTGTACTTTTCATTCTTTTCCACTAAAACTGTCTCGTAAGGGAGGGCTTCTCAAAACTCTCCACCCAGTCTGCAGTTCTATGCATGAGAACTCGTGAGTGGGTGGAAATTCCCCTGTGCCTTTGGTTCCCAGAGTTCCCACACTTTCATGATTGCCCACACTCAGCCTTTAGCAATTCATTACAGATTTCAGTGGTATTCTCCTTACTGGCTTGCATGGCATTGATGCCCATCTGCCTCAAGTACACAAGAGCTGATGTCCTGTAACTCTTTGGGTTCTTCTGGCTTTATTCAGATTTTGAGTTAATAGTTTTACTGTAACTCCAACTGTCAAATGGGTTCAAGAAAAGTTGTATCTTTGAAGAGTATTCAACTGTTTTCTTATAAATGTGGTAGCCTTATGTCCTTTCCAACTTTCTAAATTTTGTGCAGCAGGCAGAATCTAGACATTTTGAAGCATAAATAGACTACTTTTTGAAAAATCTTGTTGCCAAATTAACCTATCAAAAAAGTAGAAAGTCCTAACAATTCTGTATTTGTGAAAGATGCTGACATATTATTTCCATTAAAGCATGTCTTGATGTGGTGAGTTTTCAGTCTTGTGCCAGCAATCTAGTTCCTATCCAAAGCACAGTATGAGATGTTTCTAAGATCTTTTTTTGGGTAAGAGTGAAACAATTCATTAGGTTCATGTATTACATTACAAGTGACATGTAACATGGATTTTTTTCTCAATTAGGATTTCTTTTTTTTTTTTTGGAGACGGAGTCTCAATTTGTTGCCCCAGGCTGGAGTGCAGTAGCGCGATCTCAGCTCACTGCAACCTCTGCTTCCTGGGTTCAAGCAATTCTTCTGCCTCAGCGTCCCAAGTAGCTGGGATTACAGGTGTGCACCACCATTCCCTGCCAATTTTTGTACTTTTAGTAGAGACATGGTTTCACCATGTTGACTAGGCTTGTCTCGAACTTCTGACCCCAAGTAATCCACCCACCGCTGTCTCCTAATGTGCTGGGATTATAGGGGTGAATCACCAAGTCCAGCCAGGATTTCTTTTAATATAATTTGAGTACTACAGTGCAAACCTAAAATGAACCCCAACTATTAGTCTGACATCATATTGTAGCTATAGATCTTCGCATATTCTGGGGAAAATAATTACAATGCTAGTATTGTAACACTTGTCTTGTATATTCTGAAAACATCAAAGAAGTTTATTAACAACATACAATGTCTTCACGATGGCTTATTCTCTCATTTTAATAGAACACTTTTCCATTTTTTTCATCAAGAGTTTAATAAATTGAGACTTTTGCACCCAGTAGAAGGGCACATATTCTTTATGAAGTAGTGATTGTAGAAAGGGAATATTATTCATTCGTTTATTCTCCCTAATGCAGATACGGCATTATGTAACATACCGATAGGTTAGAATGGTCGTAAAAATCTCAAAATGTGGTAAGTATGAATTTTAGAGCTGGACAGTGTTTCTTCATTCTGTTGGTTGTCATTGGCTTAGAAAACATTTGAGTTAAATGAGCAATTGAGACCACATTTTGTGCCCCAAAACTTATGTTTCTAGAAATAATTGCTTATATGGATGAATACAAAAAGGGGTTTTGGGAGATGATTGCTGTAATCTTGATTGAAGAATTAAAAAGGTCCACGTCTTGGAGATGCTTACTCATAGATACTGCTTCGTTACTTTTGAAAAATTTATACTTGAATTGATTTCAAATGTACTTTTAGTAACTGCTATTTAAGTAAAAATATTATTCCCATTAGGTTTTATGTGTGAAGAAAAGAGAAAGTAAGTGTTTAGTCCCTGTTTCATTGATAACTTACTATCATTGTTAAAACCTTCACAGAATTAGAATTAAAAATTAGTTTGAATCTGGTGAACACCCAGGTCTATGAAGTTTTACCAGTTAACTTTAATAGTATAGCAATAACCTTAGAGAAATTTGGGAAAAAAAACAAGTTTCTAAGCTGGTTTTAGAATTCTCAATTTATTTGTCAAAGAAATATGGCCATGAGTTTCTGTCAAATATTTAATTAAAAGTAGGTAAGCCTCACAGTGCTCTTAGGAGAGCAGATTAATTTCATAGTTGCCTCACTTTATTTTTATTTATGTTTACTGTTATTTGTGAAACTTCTATTTCAGGAATGTATAAGTTAATAACCATTACAGAGAAATAATGTCCAGTTTAAATTTCTTACTGTCCCTAGTCTTTTCAGAATTTTCTAATATGTGAACAAATATTTTATATCCCAAAAGTGATATTTTCTGTAATAAATTTCCTAGAATAAAATATGGAAGTAGGAAGAAGAAAATTATTAACAAGTTGAATATTTTAGGACTGGAATCTTTCAGGAAGGAAATGTATTTTCAATTATATTTATAATATTTATAGTGATAATTATAAATATTGTTCTCAAACATTCATTTTTATTAGTTTAATTTTTGCGTATTTCATAGCATGGATAATATTATACAGAAAAAAAATTTTACATATCAAATGACTGAAATTTACTAGGTAGCAATTTGTTTTGTCAATTTTTTTCAGTGAAGATTAAAGAATGTTTTTTAAATATAACTTGAAGGAGTTCTCCAAGAATTTACATTTGAAATGAACCAGCTCTTCTCCATCTATCTTAGTCTATCTGGGTTTCTGTAACAAAATACCATAAACATGATGGTTTGCAAACAATAGAAATTTAATTCTCACAATTATGAGGGTTGAGAGATCCAAGATCAACATGCTGCCAGATTTGATGTCTGGTAAGGACCCGTATCCTGGGTTTATAGATGGTGCGTTCATGTTGTGCCTTCACAAGGTGGAAGGGGCATAAGCTCTTTTGGGGGCTTTTTTATAGAGAAACACTATTTTCATTCACAAGAGCTGCATCTCAATGACCTAATCACCTCCCAAAAGCCCCAACTCCTAATAGCATCATCTTTAAGGTAGGAATTTCAGCATATGAATTTGGAGGGGACATAAACCTTTGGACCATAACACCATCCAAGTCCACAGTTCCCATTTCAAAAATGAAGATTTGACAACACAAATAAAACTTTTGTCATCAAACAGCAAAGCATGAGTGAAACTCCTTTTCATTTTCTGTTTCATTTTATAATTATCTATAATGATATTATAGTCCTTTTAAGGTTTTTGGGTTTTATTATTTCTTCTTAGTCTTTCAAGTTTATGCAGTGTATCTATGCAAATAGTTTCCTGATTCATAAAAATACTTGGCAAGTTACATAATGGAAGGTCAAAGAAGGTAATAGATAATGCATATCATACAACTAAGAACCTCTAGATCCATAGTAGATGCACTTAATATTTTATTGTTAGAATTCATAATTCAATGGCCAATATCTTGTTCTATATTATTAGATGAGTATGAAACAAGCTACTCTAATGAAAAGATTCAAATGTTCACTGGCTAAAAGAAGATAGATTATTTATTTTTCATTTACTATTCAGAAGAAGGTGAACGATCTAGGGTAGACAGGTAGCTATGTTCCACAAGGATGTCATGGAATCTTATGAGATTTCTAACTTTTTACTCCAGTACCTCCTAGAAAATACGTGGTCATAGCTGACTTACAGAAATGCATATGTGTTTGGTTCATAGAATGAAGTAAAGGATGAGGGAGAGAAAGGTGTTTCTTAAAAAAATATATATATACTACGGAAGTCACACGCATGAAATCAGCTTACATCCCATTGACGGGAATTCAGCTACATACACAAAATTAGCAGCATGAACAGTTTAATGGCATAATCTGGACAGTCACATACCCTATTAAATGTAGGCGGTTCTATCACTAAAAGAAAGAAAAGAGAGAAAATGAAAAATTAGCTCTGGTAATGGTCAGATTACAATAAACCATGTTTTTAACAAGGCCATATTGTAGCTGCAAAAATTGACTTTTGAGTGTGTTGCTGTTTTATTACCAGTGATATCCCCAGCATGATTTTTTTTTTCCTCCAACGTCCTGAACAAAGATTATGATGCCTGGCAACTGTATTACTGAATTGCTCTTACTTCTGGACATTGTTCAATTCAAAGCTAGCCTTCCTTTCTTTAGCCTCTATAGTCACACAGTACAAGTCTAAATCCTATAATAAGCCCCTTCCACTTCTTGTTACTAAGACACCCTGCTCTTCCTTGTTCGACCACATTTGTGTTCCTTATAGACTTTGACTGGCGAGCTTTGGTAAGGGAGAATTGATATGGGTATACAAGTGGCAGTCACTGCTATATTCTACTCCATATAAAACATCCTGAAAAGCATTTTGATTTAAGTGAAGGCAGGGAAAGCATTGTCCTTACTCTCTCTGCATTTCCAGTCTCATATGACTAATTGAAGCAATCATGGATAGCTTTAATATGAGACAAACTAAGACAGCACTATACTACAAGCGTGACACACATTGTTATGAAGGGAAAAGCAGGGGAGATGAAATGGTAAATATGAAAGGCATAGGGTTTTAAATAAAAGGTTAAGAAATTTGGTTCTCTACCTCTAGGCATTAAGTATCATTGGACTACTGCACTGGGAATATAATGAATTGAATTATTTTATGGTGAAAGGTGGGTGGATTTACTTTAGAGAAAAGAGATAAGTTGAATAACTGGAGTTTGGGAAACCAGTTAGGAAACAATTACAATAATGTAATTATTATACCAATAGCAGTAAAGTAAATAGAATTACATATGAGACATTGAGGAAAAGCACTTGCAGAATTAAGTACCAACATATAATGCTTAACAAAAAGGAATTAAGAGTCTTGCACTCACGTTGCTTAGGGAGAAATAGAGATATCAATTGAAATAGAGATAAATAAAGAATGGTCTTGATGGAAATGGTAAAGAGTTCCACTTTAGACTGCTGAAGATATCTGGAAATTTGGGCATGAAGCTTGTAAGAATTGTTACATCTAGAGATACATGTAAAAAGTCATCTGTGCTATTTACTAGCAAATGTGTGCTATTATTTATTTATCTATGCATCTGTGCGCAAGACTGGAATACCAGCACTTGTATATGTCCTATTTTCTGAAAGCTCTTCACATAACTCTCCATCTTTTGGTCTTTCTAATGGTGCTGGTGTCTTGCCCCTGACTGTCTTCTCCTTCTTCTTCTAAAATCCTTTGTATCCAATATTTTTTATGACCCAGGCAGGAACCTTGGCTTGCCTTTTTATATTTGTGTTCTATTGCATTCTTTTCTGTCTTCTAGGAAGAAGAACTCAAACAAATTAACTCCTAGAGGCTTCTTCCATTCCTTCTTCTCTTACCATGTGGCTGTTTCCTTTTTAGTTTTTTCACAGGCCTCTAAAAGAAGCAGAACATTTTTTATTATTTAATATTTTTAAGTATCTCTGTATTATTACTGTGAAAATTCGATTTTGTCTTTTTGTTGCATCCTGGTGGCAAGTAACATATGAAACTAGTATATTAAATCATATGACTTTTAACCTAAAGTGCATATTTGATGTCCATGATTTAACTACCATACGTTTGCAATTCTGACATGTACATTTCAAAGACAAAATACGTAATACTCCATAAAGACAGTAGTTGAACAATCTGTTCTAATTACACTAGGTGTCAATCACCAGTATGAAGTTATGATTCATTTTGGTGTTCTCAACTTCTAAGCGTTTTTTGAACACCTTATTGTATTGACTGAGGTTCACTGTTGGAACCAGAGCTAGGGTGGCAGAAGTAATTACTTAAAGCAAAGGCCAGTTTGTCTCACACGAGAGGGAGATAAGGATATGAAATGGAAGATATGCAAATTCAAAATCACACAAAATTTTTAACTGGAGAAAACAAAAAATGTTACTTAAA
Source organism: Macaca thibetana thibetana (assembly GCF_024542745.1). Lineage (NCBI taxonomy): Eukaryota > Metazoa > Chordata > Mammalia > Primates > Cercopithecidae > Macaca > Macaca thibetana. The sequence goes on along the minus strand of NC_065579.1, from coordinate 68,251,034 downwards.
ATATTTCTATATGTAAAGGAACATGTAAAGGTGGACTAATTGAAACTTGACAGAGGTTTACCCTTTCAATTCAAAGATGCGGTAAGCTGGGAAGAATCTTTGCTCTCACTTTTAAAAGAAGAAATAAAAAGACAAGTTGTTAACCATTTCTCTTGAATCTATCAGATAACTAAAATGAAAGGGAAAACAACTGATCTGAAATATAAGATTTATCAATGTTGTTGCATAAATCAGTAGTTTATAACTTTTCATTGATGAGTAGTTTGCTATTGTATGGATATGCCAGAGTTTACAGACACTTTGGTTGTTTCCAGTTAGGGGAAATTATCAATAAAGTTGTTATACAAATTGATATACAAAATTTACAATCAGCTTGTCTATATTTACTTCTTGGAGTTTTGATTTAGATTATATTTTATATGTAGATCTAATAGTGGCAAATTGGCAGCTTAATACTGAGTTTTGCAATCTATGAATATGGCATACCTCTCAATTTTTAAAATCTTTAACTTTTTCATCAACAGTTTTTGATGCTACTCTAATTGACAATCTCGTTACCTATCAACTTACATCTCTGTCTATATCTATGTTTTAGTTTCATTTTCCAGTTGTTCCTTGCTGTTATTTAGGATTATGATTGAACTTTGTATGTTGACCTTATATCCTGTGACCTTGCTTTGCTTGCCTATTGGTTCTAGGAGCTTTGGGTTGATTTAGTGAGATTTTATACATATAAAATAATGTGGCGTATGAACAGAGAGTAAATTCCTCAAAAGTTTTGTTATATTTTTCCTACTTAGATCATTCTAGACTGATTTTAAACTTATTGTTACATAACTGATTTTATATACTGAAATTTCTCCTTTATGTAGCTACTGAGTCTTACAGAAATCCATGCATAATCTTTTAAAATTTTCTTTTTAGACTCATATTTAGTGTATTTCAAAGCCTAATTGCTCTACTTTATGCACACACATTATTTTAATATATATTTTGTTGAAAATGTAGTGTCCAGATGGTATGCAAAGCTGAGACTCTAATAATTTCAGAGTCATATTGAAGTCAATAATAATAAGCAATATTAGCTCATATAATTCTCTTAGTGATTTTATAGTTAGTATTTTTCCCACAATTTCTCAGGTAAACATAGTATAGTCAGCATTTATGTCCAAATCTCTTATATCAAATCCATTGCTTTTAAACATTATGCTAGCTTAAACCAGTAGCGTAATTAATTTTATAAATTTTACTATATAAAATGAGAGGGGTTTACAACATGATTTTTTTATAATTCAATGAGTGCTATGTATGGTAAATAAATAGATAAATATGTTGATTTTATATCTAAATTACTTATCTGTACACCTCTACTTTATGTCTTATACTTAAGGATTTGGTCACTTTTTCAACCTTAAGATCGAAGACAAGACACAGGGAATAATTTTTATTTAATAATTACTTTTTACAAAATATTACCTTCTAATTGTTATATCCTGCAAATTTTTTACAGATTCTGTCTTTCAAATATGTTTCTACTTTCCAGTGAAGATCTAAATTGCACACAATGAGACAAAATAGTTATTATAAGAACATCTAAATATAAAAGAAATATAATTATGAAAAGAGAAAAAAAAGAAAGAGCTACTTTTATGTTCTTAAGATACTAATAGTTCACAGCTTTGAGAAATCAAAGACTATCTGACAGTACAATTACTAATTAACTTACATTCCCAGAGAGAAAGACTTATGTAAACTACTTTCAGGGTTAAGGCTTTTAACAATTGCATGTTGAGCAGAAGATTATTAAACACTGATAGGCTGGTGAGGGTGCAATAAAACTTTATGAGTAGTTCAATATATACCTAAGCAACTTGCCCTGATCATTATTTTGGCAGCCTTATCCAAGTCTGGTATAACACAGCAAACAGAACAGGCTATGAAATAAGGTAAGTCTATAGCTCATTTTTTTTTGTTATTTTTATGTTTTCAACTAATTATATTTTTTCTTAATTTGTGTTAGCAGTATTCCCATCTGTCAGCACTAGGTTAAAATAGCAATATCATATATTTTAAGTTGCCATTTAAAACATGCAGTACCTTGTATTAAACAGGAAAACACATTTCTAATTTGTTTTAAACACAGGATTTTTTTTTTTTTTTTTTTTGGCCCAACTCTTCACTATAACTTTTGTAAGACTTAGGTGGAATCATAACAACTTTTGTTTAATGACTCTATATGAAAGAAAATAAGTTGATTGAGATTTTGAAAAATAGATAAAGTATGCTTACATATATTCTAAGAAAATCTATATAGAGCAGAATGCTACATTTATAAAACATTTAATGTTTCCTAGTTGACTTTTCAAAGATCATTCTTCAAGTTGTTATACAATAAAGTAATGTTCATCTTCATAATAAATATGCAGAGAAAGGGTATCAATATATAATTTCCAAGAAGAGTTGTTTAAAATTACTGTAATCCAAAATTACAGGGATCGTATTTTTATCACAGTAATTTTAAGCAATTGTTTTAAATTTTGTTTTGATTTTTCTAGACAAAGGAGAGTTTGACTCATGACCAAAAAATGCATTTTTTTAAGATTTCCCTTGTCAAAAAAGAAAACACAATTCTCATTACTGACTTCTTGGTAGCAAAGTAGGTTATCACTTCAAATGAGATTTACACTTATTTAAAGTTGAACACTAAATTTAACTTTGTCAATTCTCAACGTAGTATCAAGCAACTGGGCTTCATTTTTCAAACAGCTTTATATGTTACCTGTTGCTCTGTTTAGTTTACATTCATTTTCTTTGAAGATTACTGATGCAGTAATAAGCTTACATATCTGTAACAGAAAATTATATACTAAGAATGAATGCTAATCTGCAGATATTCATTTATAAGCTATAGTAAAAAATTAAGTTTTTGGTTACTTAATATTAGTCTCTGACTACTTTTACGATTTTTGCTAACAAGAATGTAACAATCTAATTGAGGAAATTGACATATACATAAATAATTGCAATGAACATTTCCTATGCTATGGTAAATGAAGAAAGGCTAGATTAACTCTGCCTCAGAGTAGTAAGGAACTCACCATGACATCTGAATTGAGAAAAATTTAGAATTCACCTAGAAGAGTGGATGAGCAGGGATTGAAACTGAACTGCAGGTATGAAGGCAATGTGTTATCTAAAAATTATGCTGTGGTACTGGGAATAAAATGAAGGCATAATTCTAAAAATTCTTTAAAGATAAAGTCAAATGGACTTACTGAATGATTGAATGTTGTAAAACCTATGGAAGAAGGAAAAAAAAGATGTTTAGGTTGGGAAAACTGGGCACTTAAGTTGACACAGTTACAGAACAGGGATCATTGTGAGACCAAAAAAAAAAAAAAAAAATGGTTTTAAACCCAGTAATTTATTAAAGCATTTACTATAGAAATTCCAAGTTCTACTTTGGTATATGTCTTTGAATTAAGATTTATATTAAAATCATGGAATACAGGTAATCCATGGAAACCTGAGAACTAAGAAAAATAAGATATATGTGGTCAAAATTAAATTAAACAAATATACTTTCAGTTAATTATTGTAGATGTGTTCTTTCCAGTCTACATTTGGGTATCTTCTATATGCTACCTCAAAAGTATAATGCCATCTAATAATAAATACATATTTTTGATATGAGAGTTTTGTATATCTAATTTGCTGCTGTTTGATGGAGGAACTTAGTGATAATTCAAAAGATTTTTAAACAGACTAGCAACTTGCAAATATATACTGTTCTATCAAATATATGTATTTATGTTCTTTTTGACAGTATCATTGTGGAAAGTAGTGTTGGAATTAGAGAGACGAGAGTTCAAGAAAAAAACTGAAGTTTTTAACTTTGAAATATAACTTATTCTCTCTTAAGCTTAAAGTTCCTAATTCATAAAATATGAATAACTATTTCCTTCATAAAATTGTTGTGAGAATTGAGAAACAGTGCAAATGGAAGCCTTTGCCTTGCAAAATGCTCTAAATGAGAAGGCAATGCACACCTACTTGAATATATTTTTTCCATCTATATTTTCATCTCAGCATACTACTACTGTAATGCACATCAGTAATTCATTCCTTTTACTTTAAATTGCATGTATTGCTTACATTTTATATGAGGATAAGTTACAAGTTATTAAGTACATGCTTAATATATTATTAAGTGGGTGCTTAATTTAGGATGTTATGGAAGTGCTGTCTGCCACTCTGCATTGTACTTACTAAAAAAAAGAATGTATGTAATTTCATGAGAATTATTGGTGGTTTATTATAGTTATATATTTTACATTTTAAATATATATTATTTTCTCTTTTTAGATGGCAAGAAAGAAATTTAGTGGATTAGAAATCTCTCTGATTGCCCTCTTTGTCATAGTTACTATAATAGCTATTGCCCTAATTGTTGTTTTAGCAACTAAGACACCTGCTGTTGAAGGTAAGTAGTGCATTAAAAGCATGTCTACATTATCGTGAAGTTAGGAGGAAGTTACTCCACAATAGTTATAGGTTTTAAAAAATAATCTGTGTAAGATGAAACACTCATAAAAAAATCCAGGGTCAGTTACACAACTACTCCAACTTTTTCTATTCATTATATTCAAGTTATTTCAATGACGAGCTATTGTAATTAAGGAATCCATGTTCTTTGACATTAATTGCCTTCCCTAGCTACTTGACAAAGAGCAAAGAGGCAATGGGATCAAATCGTTAATGTAAGGTGGAATAATAGCTTACTGGCGTGAGCATCATCTCATTAGTGGGAAAACCTGGGTTTTTGCTCCAGCCTTTGCACACTTGCAAAGGAAATGAGGATTTGAGCATATATTCTTTGTTCTGGCTAGATTTTATTTTAAGGAGAGAGAGGTTGTATGAAAAAGGCAGGTAGAGGAAAGTTGAAAAAAGACTTGGATAGTTTAATTATCTTTTTTCTGAATATTTTAATTCTAATTTAGAGTTGGTACATACGGAACGCTGAATCTCTTCATTATTCTCTCTTGAGCAAACCAGCCTTGTAAAAGATGTTACACATTATCATCTAGACTATAGTTAGCATCTCTTATTCCTGGTAGTCTTTTGTTTTGCCTACTTCCAGAAACTGAGAGCTTACTCTATTATGAAGCAATAGATTTTAATAATATCTCATTGCTGGAATGTTATTTATATGGAGTTGGTATCTACCATTCTTTGCTATTCCAGCTTTCTCTACTCTACCTATCAAATTATTCCCTTGAAAGTACGTACTTTCACCTATTTTCCTCTTCTCTAATTTCTTCTCACCTTTTCTTTATGCTTTTCGTAAATCATATTGCTCCATCTTGTTTCTTAAGCTATAAAATACAAGTTGTAAATACAGTATGAATGTATATTTTGTTACCTTTTGAATCTACACCAAGTTGTTTTGTAAATATATTTTGTATTTCTGAAGAAAAAGTCAATAGGATTCTACACTGTCAATTTTAAAAGTATGATTGGATCTTTTCCTTTTGATAACTAGTGCTTGAATTTGTAGGTCTTTTTTAAATGCAAAATTTATTTGAAAATTTTCATTTTATATGAATTCATGTATTATTTCAAAAAGTACTTGTTACTTGAAAAATCTGAGAAAATTAATTTAATGTCATGTTTTATTTTATTGAGTTCTTTCCTCCCCCAGAAATTAGTGATTCTACTTCAACTCCAACTATTACTCCTACGATTACAAATCCTTCTGATTCAGGAAAATGTCCAAATGTGTTAAATGATCCTGTCAATGTGAGAATAAACTGCATTCCAGAACAATTCCCAACAGAGGTCTGCAACAAAAGTCTTTACTATTTTTAATGAATATGTAAATTATTATATTAAGATAATTGTTCAATATAAGATCAATCTTATTTAATAAAGAGCTAGACATAAATTAGGCTGCATTTATCTTTTTATCATAGCTCTCTATTAAAAATGATAGATAATAGAAGTTACTGAGTTTGCTTTCCTTTATCTCTGCTCAGTTTAAACTAGCAAGTTAATATTCATCCATATTTAACAAATTATCATTAATTTTATAAATCTTCATGAAATTCTATCATCTCAAATCTACTTATTGAAGAAAATATACCTTTGATAATATAGAACATTTAAGAGATGATATGTATGTTCCAATAGAGTATTTGTAATAATAGCATTAAGAAGTATCTGTGGAACATAAAATGATACTCATTTTATGAAAATTATTATTTGTTTTTAATTTAGCAATTAGAAGTGAAGAAGAGAAAATGGAGAAAATTAGCGGTAACCAATTGGATTCATGTAACCCACATTCAATCTTCCTTTATTCCCACACAGATTTGTGTGGGAAATCTGTGTGGGAATAAAGGTCTATGTGTGTGGGTGTATATGCACATATACATGTGTATCCTCGGGGAATTGGTTTCAGGACTTCTGAGGATATCGAAATCTGCAGATGTTCAAATATCTTATATAAAATGGCAGTATTTGCATCTAACTTATGCACATTCTCCTGTATACTTTAAATCATCTGTAGAGTATTTATAAGTCTAATACCATGTAAATGCTATGCAAATAATTGTTATACAGCAGTTTTTTGTTTACATTATTTTTATTACCATGTTGGTATTTTTTGTTCCTTGAAATATTTTTGATCCACAGTTTGCTGTATCCACAGATGCAGAGGGCTGACTCTATGTACTGACATTTTGCAAATATTTGCATTTGCAAATATGATATGCAATTATAAATTTCACCTTCTCCACTCCACCTTACCACACACAAATTAACTGAATAAACTATAAAATTTATTTTGTTCCTATTCTATCTTCCCTACATCATAGTAAGCATATAATTTTCTAATTAATTTGCCACAAACAAATTTGAAAGAGATGAGATTTTCCTTAGAGTAATACTATGAATAGTAGGCCCTATAGCTTACCCACTGATAGAATAGCTAAATAACATAGTATTTACTGTGATACACTGAGGAAAGTGGCCAGATATTCTCTTTACTTAACCTTTTTAGGTGGAGCTTGCAGTGGGCCGAGATTGAGCCACTGCACTCCAGCCTGAGTGACAGAGCGAGACTCCATCTGAAAAGAAAGAGAGAGAGAGAGAGAAAGAAAGAGAGAAAGAAGGAAAGAAAGAAGGAAATAAATGATTGAAGTTGAACATATAATTCTATGAGGAACAATATGGGTTTTGAAGGTCTTATAGGGAAACAACATTTGAAAGTGAATGGTTTATAGTTTTGTTGCCTACTATTAGTCTTTACTGTCAACTTAAACTGTTAGATTGCTAGATTGCTGAAGAATGTTTTCAGTGTGTAATAAATTATATTTGTGAAGTAAACAAGTTAAACTTCAGCCAATATATTTATGCTTGTTATTTATAAAATGACAACTTACAGTTTAAAAAGTTTAACTTAGTATATCTCAAATGAATTTGAGTATTTTCTTGACATTTTTAACTAGGAAAGTGCAACTTAACAAAATGATTTTAAAGAGATTATCATTTAAGCGGTAACTTATTCATAAAGTTCTGGACTTATATGGAAGCTTAGAGTGTTTTTCAAGGCTAAATTAATACTCCAATGTCACTTTGCTAGTTTACAGGCAAAACTGGAATTAGAATAGTAGTATGCAAAGTTCAATGTGAGCTCATGTTTCACGAACTCAGTAGTCACTGTTCTTTAACGGGCATGTCATAATTTTCTCTAAGTGGATGAATTTTCAAGGTTGTATTTTTCTATTATACAAAATGGATTTAAAAAGTAAATAATAAAGGAATGAAAAATGAAATCTACCTGAAATTAGAAAATGGGCCTAGATATTTGCCTTTTTCTGCTTTAGGAGATGTTGCAATTTTCAAATACAACTTTTATTCAATCTTTGTCACTCAGGGTTTTTTTTTGTTGTTGCTGTTGTTGTTATTTATAGTTATATATCTTTAATAATACTTTTCATTAAATACCTTAAATATTCTTTAAAATACTTCAAATGTTAATTTTCCACCATCTTAAGTGATCAACTAAATAAATAATTTTCATCTTAAATATATACACTTACTCTTTTGAATATGAGAAGCATTCCATCTGACTAAATATTATTTGTTCCAAATGTAGTGATAGAGATTGAAGTTGGTTAAAGTAATGATTTTCAAAAAATTTCCTTAACTAAAAAAAGATTTATCTTGAATTTTCATATACATGAGGATAGATCATGATTGTTAAATATTTGAAAATTGGTTATATTAAACTTACTGTATAAATTATTGTATACTAGAAATGGCATGTTTATTGTATATTAGAAAGGGCATGTTTACTTAGTGCACAATGATGAGAAAATATAGAATAATCAAATGATTACCTAGGAAACAGCCATAATTCCATGCAAAGTGCATTAGCTCAGGCTGCCATAACAAAATTCCACAGAATGGTTAGCTTAAACAATAGCAATTATTTTCTCACAATCTAGGAGGCTAGAAGTCCAAGATCAAGGTGTCATCATCAAGGCTGGTTTCTAGTGAGGCCTCTCTTTCTCGCTTGTAGACAGCTGCCTTCTCATTTTGTCCTCACAATGAGTATTTCCTCTTTGTGCAGAGAGAGAGATCTCTGTTGTCTTTTCCTTCTCTTAAAAGGACACCAGTCCTAATGAATTAGGGCTCCACCCTTATATTTCTATTTAAACTTAATTAATCCCTGAAAGGACCTATCTCCAAATACCTTCACATTGGGGGTTAGAGCTTCAACATATGAATTTTGGGGGCATAATACAGTGAATATACATATCTATGTATTGTATACACATATGTTACTACATATAAAATTATTACCTTTAATATATATAATCACATAATTGTATATCATATATGATGAAATATGTTACAATATGATAAATTTATTATACTTTTATTTGCTAGAGTTTAACTGTGTCAAATGAAGCCAAAAGGAAAATAATTAGATAAGAAACTAAAAATAATGAGACCTGAAAAATAGGAAGAACAACTAAACATAAATAACAAGTATCAAAATCTTCACAAGATAAACTAAAATTACCAATATTTTTAAAGCAACAACAGGGATATATGTTTTTAATTAATATATTGGTGTGTATATGTAGTAGGTTAAATAATGTTTTTCAAAAATTCATATCTACTTGGAGTCGTTGGATATGACCTTATCTGGAAATACAGTTTTCCAGAAGCAATTAGTTAAGATGTAGTCGTGGTGAATTAAGTTGGGCCCTGGGCTGAATGACTAATGTCCTTATAAGAGGAAGGAACCACACACAGAAACAGACAGGGAAGAAAGCCATGTGAAATGGAAGCAGAAATTGGAAAAATACACCTATAAACCAAGGAACGCCAAGGATTGCCAGGAGCTACTAGGAGCTAGAGAGAGACAAGGGAGAATTATTTTGTGAAGCCTTTGGAGGCAGCATGGCTGCGCTGACACCTTGAGTTAGGACTTATAGCCTCCAGTACGGTAAGAGAGTAAATTTTTGTTGCTTTAAGCCACCTTTTCCAAGGTTTTTATGAAAGCCATAGGAAAATAATATGGTATATTTTCAGGAAATGAATGTAAGCCTATTTTACTCTATATTTTTTAATTATTTAAATTGGAATTAGAATAGTAGTATGCAAAGTTCAATGTGAGCTCATGTTTCACGAACTCAGTAGTCACTGTTCTTTAACGAGCATGTCATAATTTTCTCTAAGTGGATGAATTTTCAAGGTTGTGTTTATATATGTATTTATGTGTTTATATATGTATTTATGTAAATGTATTTAGACTTTTATATACAAATCTTTCGTAGAGACTGCTGTAAATAATATTTTTTTGTATTTGTATTTGTATTGTACAATTGTCTCTTTGTATTGCTAGGAGTATTTCTTCAGGTTAGATAACCGGAGATAAAATTGCCTGATCAAAAGTTGCACACACTCTAGGCTCTGATAAGTAATTAGATCCAATTGTAGCCCAGTTTACAATATATATGTGTGTATGTGTGTTTGGGTATAAATATATAAATATATACCCAAACACACACATATATGTATATAAGGTGTTTAGAGAGATTTTATATATATAAAATATATTATATATAATTATATATGTATATAATAATATATGTATTTTTATTATACATAAAAATAAAAATATGTGTGTATTTTTATTTAATATAAATATATATTTTATATATAATATATACTTTAATATATAAATGAATATATAAAATCTATATTTTATATATAATAAATATACATATATTCCATATACTTAGCTATTTAAATATTATATAAAATATATAAATATATAGTATATATACTATATATATTATATATGTGTCTGTGTGTCTGTATCTGATACCATTTTAATTTGAGGATGAAATAGCAGAAAGGCTAGTGCACACTTTCAGCTGATTAAAATGGAGGTTTTTAAGAACTTATTTTCATGGAAAGGAAGCAAAGGGGAAAATCCTACAATTTTTCGAATTATAAAAGTGTGTCACACTATTAAATTTACATAGTAAGAAGACTTGTAATGATACTGCTGTTCATGCATAGCGTCAATATTTAGCTAAACTATTTATATATAAACATTTATAATTTTTCTTTCACTTCACATAATATTTCATATGGATAATAAAATTACTGAGAATTCAGTATTTTGCTTTATTAATTGAATGCAATTGCAGCAACTACTTGTGATACCGGCACATAAACTAGTTAAGATAGTTTAATTAAATATTGAACTAGTAAGTAGGTAGAATTAAATCCCTTACAGATTTTAAGTGGCTTTAAATTCAGGGCCATATTTTCATCCTTCTAGTTTAAATTTCAGCTTGATAGATAATTAGTACAAAATAAATATTTCAGTTCTTCCATATGAATACCATGACAACAGAATAAATTATAACCGTTTGGAGATCAGGTTTCTTTAAAATACGTGAGCTTACAAAAATTTGTATAGATACGTGATTTTAATAATCACATCTCAGGTCATAAATTTCTGACAGGGTGTAATTAATTCAATTTATTAAATGTATTTCTTCCAGGTAAAAGAAACAAAAGAGCAAATGCTATTTTACCATATTATACATTTGAAAAAATTAGATTATTTAAAAATTAATTGGAAAAATAGAGACTGGGACATCTGATTAATAGTACTAATGATATAATTCCTTTTAAAATATTTTATCAGGGAATTTGTGCACAGAGAGGCTGCTGCTGGAGGCCATGGAATGACTCTCTTATTCCTTGGTGCTTCTTCGTTGATAATCATGGTTATAATGTTCAAGAAAAGACAACAACAAGTATTGGTAAGAAGTCCTTTACCGTGTTGATTCAATATGATATATTGTAAGTGAAGCAAAAATGTGCCTTAATTTTTTCTTTGGAAAAATACCTTAAATAGAATCAAATAAGAAATATGTTCCTGAGAATGTTCAAATTTCTTATTTTTGCATGATTGTAACAAATTTAAAAAGTACTCATTTTTGGTAAATAAAGTAACATAAATATATTTAATAATTGTTAACATTATACATCAAGTCACTCATGGCAGCTTTTTTTATTCTTTAAGGACTTGAAGCCAAATTAAACAGGATACCTTCACCAACACTATTTGGAAATGACATCAACAGTGTTCTCTTCACAACTCAAAATCAGACACCCAATCGTTTCCGGTTCAAGGTTCGGTTTTTAAGGTTTCCAAAGAAGATTTAATACTAAAAGACATTTGATGGGCCGGGCGCGGTGGCTCATGCCTGTAATCCCAGCACTTTGGGAAGCCGAGGCGGGCGGATAACGAGGTCAGGAGAACGAGCCCATCCTGGCTAACTCGGTGAAACCCTGTCTCTATTAAAAATACAAAAGATTAGCTGGGCGTGGTGGTGGGCGCCTGTAGTCCCAGCTACTCGGAAGGCTGAGGCAGGAGAATGTCGTGAACCTGGGAGGTGGCTCTTGCAGTGAGACATTTGATGAACACATCTTTCATCCTACAAATATATTTTCTCTCTTGAGAAATATTTATTCCAAGGCGAAGGATTAATTAAACTGCACTTCTCTCAGATTGTTTATGCAAATATAACATACAAATAATAATAGTGTGCTCTGTATTTATTTTTGAAGGATTTAAATTATATCATTCATGCAAAATATTTAGCTCAGTGCCTTGAAGAAAATAAGCATTCTCAAGAAACGTTTAAAAATTATTATTATTTAAACTACAGGCTATGATAGAAGATTAATCTAAAATTTAATTTGAGAAAAGTGTTAGTGTTGTATACATCTAACATAATACTTTCTTTCATTGATTATAAATTTTCTTCATGATTTTAAAAAGTACGATTCTTCTTTTTTTTTTAAGAATGTAGTTTACTAGTATAAATATTTTGGATTTGGAAGTAAAAACAGCACCAAATTATTTGTACATCACCTTTTTAGCAATAATTTCACGGAAACCAAATTTTTCTTTTTCTCAGTGATTCAATTTTATTTCAGTACTTCTTTTAAGTTTCTCTAAAAATTTTTAAACAAAATTTCTTTTCTTTATGGATAAGATAAGTTTCTTATCTTTATATAGTTATATAAGGACCCAAACATTGAAAAGCATTGAGAATGATTAACTTCACAAAGGTCTAGTATTTAGTGTCTTGATTTACTAGTATACAGTGATTGATTACTAGTATTCAGTAATCAATATTTGGTAATACTGTCATTTTTATATCAGTCAGTAAAAATCTGTACTTAATTTTATACACAATACTTCATAACCAGCTAAATCTATGTATTTCTTTAATATTTATACACTTTGTGCATAGCCACTCAAAAATGTTAAAATTAAGGTTCTGAATAGATTAATACTCTTCTATGAAACTAATCGCCACGTTATTTTTTGTTCAGAACTTGCATTTAATAGTTCAGAAATGGAATATTAAATAAAAGTCTAGAATCAAGTGATGTTAATTTGCTTAAATCTTTCCAGATTACTGATCCAAATAATAGAAGATATGAAGTTCCTCATCAGTACGTAAAAGAGTTCACTGGACCCACAGTTTCTGATACACTGTATGATGTGAATGTTACCCAAAACCCATTTAGCATCCAAGTTATTAGGAAAAGCAATGATAAAATTTTGTAAGTATATTATTTTACAATTATATGAGTTTATTCTGTTATTATAGAATTGGAAAGTCTTAATTTCAAGACATTTTTGGTAGAAATAAATTTCCTCCCAAAAGAGGGTAAGTGGATAGGTTTATAAAGTTTACAGTGATAAAAGAGTTTGGTTTCTTGTGGATGAAAGATGCTGGAGCATAAATCAGAATCTACAAATAAAGGTTGAACAAAGATGAAGGTGGAGAGCTTCACTAATGCAACTCTAGTCTTGCATATATTTGTACATACATAGAATAGCTCTTGTGTCTTTCCCCCATATTTATCATATTTTATTGCCAATTTGTAGAATCAGACAGTTACTATTCAAAGATGAAAGAGGAGTTAGTTCCCATATTAATATTAAAATAGTTTATATATATGTAGAATCCAATATAGACTGAACACCTTCATTATGATTGTATGAGGTGTGTAGGTGCAAGAGATTTAGTAATTTCCTATGAATGGTTTCAAGATAAATGCCCTTGTATCCCCAAGAATTGCTAATAAAGCAATTGTCAAGATTAAATCTCAGCAATTACTCTTACTAAATGTATTTTAGTACTTTTGTTAATGACTTTATGTTAAATCATAAAAATATTAAATACCATGTGAAATAAGCCAGACACAGAAAGACAAATACTATATGATCTTCCTTATAAGTGAAATCTAAAACATGTTGAAATCATAGAAGCGGAAAGTAGAATTATGGTTTCCAGAGGCTGGGAGTGGAGGAGAATGGGGAGATGTTGATCAAATGATTAGACAGAAACAACATGTTTTTGAGACCAATCAACACGGTGACTATAGCTAATAATAAAATAATAATTTAATGTATATTGCAAAAGTACTAAGAGACTACTATAAATTCTAAATATTTGCAGTAAAAAGTATGTAGGGTGATGGATACGTTAATTAGTTTTATCATCAAATCATGTGTATCAAAACATCACATTGTATCCCATTAATACAGACCTCCCTCAGTATCCATGGAGACTGCTTTCAGGACAATCCCCGCTCCCCCACTGAGTATACCAAAATCCATGGATGCTCAAATTCCTTATATAAAATTGTGTAGTATTTGTATATAACCTACGCACATCCTCTTGTATACTTAAATCATTTCTAAATTACTTATGATAATGAATGCAATGTATATTATATGTAAAGAATTGTTATACTAAATTGTTTAGTGAAGAATGATAATAAAAATATGTCTGCATGTATTTAGTATAGATACACCATTCTTTTTTTTTCCCCCCCTCAAATAATTTCCATCCCTGGTTGGTTGAATCCATGAATTCAGAACTCACAGATATGGAGGGTTGACTGTATATACAATAACTAATTGTCAATAAAAATAAAAGCATACAAATCTTAAACGTCATTTAGCATTTCTTGTAGTACCTATTTCATCTGCATAAAACATAAAACTTTTTTAGGGGAAAAATGCTTTCAAACTTAATTTTTAAGGGTGGAAGCCAGTAAAATACTGTATTTTAAAATCTAGTACCCAGAGCAAGCAGAACTGGGTTTGAAACTTGGCTCTCCTGCCAACCAGTTTGTGGTCCCTAAAAACATCAACTAATTATCCCAGTTTGTGTCATCTGTGAAATGTGATTGATAATGGTAGTTATGCTTTAAACTTGTGATGAAAAGTAAAGGAAGAAATGGATGTGAAAGATATTGGCAAAAATTGTATCGATGCAGTGAACAATTTTTTTTTATGGGGTAATGTGTGTGTTTCTAAGAAGTGACCAAAGCTAACCACAGGTGTGTTTAAAATGAAATATTCTGGATGACGTTAACATAAACCTGTATCTGGTAGAACTACATATATATATTTATTTCTTTATTTATATATGATTAATATATGATTATTTCTTTATTTCTTTTATGGTGATTATTTCTTTATTTCTTTTATATTATTATTTCTTTATTTCTTTTACGGTGCAGGTTTGACACCAGCATTGGTCCCTTAGTGTACTCTGACCAGTACTTACAGATCTCAACCCGTCTTCCAAGTGATTACATTTATGGTATTGGGGAACAGGTTCATAAGAGATTTCGTCATGATTTATCCTGGAAAACTTGGCCAATTTTTACTCGAGATCAACTTCCCGGTGATGTAAGAAACTATTTTTCTTGTTATAAATATAATCATTATAGTGCAGCAGATGATAATCTTAGCATATTTGAAAACATCATTTATTTTAACTGATCAACTAAACTATTTGAATGTCACTGATACCAACACAAAAGCTTATTGTTGTATTGTTTAGCTTGAGAGTGACAATTGATAGGTTTTAAATGGACTCAGTGACTAACAGATTTTGTGAAGTTTTTCATGGGATTTCCAGTTTATAAATGGTTTATTTTGACTTTCATGATCATATTTTATTATTCCTTTTCAAATCACCCTTGTACATCCATCAATGGCTAGCCATTGCACTAGAATAATTCTGTTTTACATATCTTCATACAACATAATGTCTGCCTAGCTACCAGATACTATCTCGTGCATCTCTGTCCTTCTTATTGTTCTACAATATATGATCATTTTCCATAACTTCATATCTTTGCACAGTTTGTTTTTTTTTCTGATAAGTACAGAAACCTGATGTTCTTCATCACTCATATTATATCATTCAGCTCTCAACCGAAATTTGATCTTGTAAGAACTCCCAAACTCTCCAATAAGGACTTAGTCTTTATCTTTATACTTGACTTAGTATAATAATCATATTAGTGTGTTACTCCTGTATATGTTTGTTTCTATGTTTTTTGCTCAAAAATGTGAGATTTTTGAGAGCAAACATCATACCTTTAAAAAATATTTTTGATTCATGATTGACTTTGATCAAATGTTTGTCAGTTATTTCTTTTTAATTGGCAATGCTGCTTCTATATCAAAAATAAACCAGTGAGTAGTTGTTTTAAAGAGTTTCATTTGGTACAGAATTTCTAATGAATTTTACTAATTTCTGTTTACAGCAGAGTGAGATTAATTAATTAACACCAGAGAGAGAATGTCAGAGCTAATTTACATACATTCTTTCCTTTAAAAATCCATATCCACTTAGTCAGGAAGTCTTTTTCCTTTCACCATATCAGTGTATTTCCAGTTTGTCTCTATCATGTAAGCTCTTCATCAGCTCTCAAGAAACAGACTACTAAATTTTTATGAGGGTACATATCATTTTGGAAGCTCCTGCAGTACCTTGGGCGTACATGAGGCCTAATTGATAAACATGCCATTACCTTATCATGACTAAGTTATTATTTTAATTTTTTATTTTATTTATTTATTTTTGAGATGGAGTCTAGCTCTGTCACCTAGGCTGGAACGCAGTGGCATGATCTGGACTCACTGCAACCTCTGCCTCTTGAGTTCAAGCGATTCTTCCGCCTGAGCCTCCCAAGTAGCTGGGATTACAGGTGCATGTACCGCGCCCAGCTAATTTTTCGTATTTTTAGTAGAGGCAACATTTCACCAGTTAGCCGGGATGGTCTTGATCTCCTGACCTCGTGATCCTCCCACCTGGGCATACGCTATTAAAACTAATGTAATTATAATAAACAGGACAGTTAAATAATATATTAATAGTATATGTTATATATTTTATACATTACTATATTAATAATGTTAAAAAGTTTGAAGTTTTGTTTTACCTATAATGTTTCATTGGTATGTATAGTGAAGACAATTAGTATAGAAACATGGGAAACAAATTATAGTAACAAATTAATTCATGAAGAGCATATAAAATATGTAATCTTTTTGTTTTAAATATATTTGAAAATTTTATTTTCACATTCTTGCCTTATAGAATAATAATAATTTATATGGCCATCAAACATTCTTTATGTGTATTGAAGATACATCTGGAAAGTCATTTGGCGTTTTCTTAATGAATAGCAATGCAATGGGTAAGAATAATTTATTTGATAATATATTTATAGATTTCACTTGAAATGTTTTAAATGCTCTCTTTATTTCAATCATGCATATTGTATGTCAGAGCAAACTCTATTATAGTTAATATTAACGTATGAAATTGTTATAAGTAGATTTTGAAATTAAAGACAAAATCAATTTTTGCATGCCAGTGCATCTATTATGGGGAGAGTATGCTATGTTGTGGCATTCAGGCACTTTATTTTCCTTTCAGAGGAGTACCGAAACACATCCATGCCAATCGGTATTTTCATTCCCTCAATCTCATTTGTCTAGATAAGTAAACATACCACTACAAATGAAAATAAAAAAGATGTCCATGGAAATAGAAGAGTAAATTTTTTAGTTCATCATAATTCATATAATGTAGTATTTTAGTTTTTAATATTATGAGTATAATATCTCTTTAATAGGTGAATTGATGATAACAAAAAATTGAAGAAATTAATCACATTTCAGCAAGATCAGTTTATTACATGGTTATCCAGTCAGTTACTGTGTCTTATATTTAGAAAAGTTAAATTAAAACTTTTGACACTTTGTCCTTTAGAAGTTAATATGTGATAATATGACCTTTCAGAGAATCTTCAATTTAAATGACTAATTAAAAACGCAGTTTTAGAGAAACATCTTTTGGTGTCAGAGAATTAATCCTTTGCAACTAACCCTTTGCAACGCAATATCCAGGGGGAGCTTTTGCCACCATCTGTGAAAGAAAATAGCAGGGACATTTTATTATAAGCCTCAGACATGTTGGCGTTTTACTTTTTCCCTATGTTATTTCCGCATTCAATATTTCATTATTTCTTATTTCAAAATATTGTAAAATAATGTAGTTAATACAAATTAATTTAAATGGAATTTGCAATTCATTACTATAAGCCCTTTCACGATTTACATATAAGTTTCCCAATTTTATTTTGTAGAGATTTTTATCCAGCCTACTCCAATAGTAACATATAGAGTTACTGGTGGCATTCTGGATTTTTACATCTTTCTAGGAGATACACCAGAACAAGTAGTTCAACAGTATCAACAGGTGTGTTTCAGGTCTATTTTATAAAATTTTTTCTGCATACTTTTATTTTATCTAATATGACCTCATATTTAGATGACTTTATTTTACATATTAGGGGCCTCTTAGCTAAATGTTTTTGAAAATCTTAACATATTTAAGATGCAGCTGGGTGGTTTTTGCTTTTCCCAATGAACTCTATATGTACTCAAGTTTCTATGTTTCTGAATTCAAAATTTCTTGCTTCTAGGCAGCTGAGTTCGATAATTGGATTTCATTGAGATTTTGAATATTAAATATTTACTTATTCATGACTTTATATGATGGAGTAAAGCAAAAGGAACGATCTTATTTAACAAAGAATAGGCAATAAATGTAGAGGTCATATATCCTTTTGGTCAAAATCCTAGAGGTAACTGAGTTGTGGGAAAACCGATGAATTTAGAAATTCCTATTTCTGTAGTGGGCCAAGCAAGTTCAGTGCAAGAGAGTATCAGTGTCACATTACAACGGATGGTATAATTTTGCACATGGAAATTTGGATGTAACTGGTGTTATTTTTTTCCACTAAAAACTGAATATTAGGTTATATGTGATGCATAATCATACTTGACATAAAAATTTTTCTTTGGTTTAGGCATATATATATATATATATATATATATATATAGGATCCATGATTTCTAGGTAACAATCAAGAAATTACTCATGTTGGGTTATTGTTTTCTATTCAAATGAAATAATAATAAATTCATAGTAGGTAAACTCCAGGAAAATTGACTCCTATCCTGGGGCCTTCAGAGGGTTGAGTTTAAAACCTAGTCTGAAACTGTACATCTCAAGTTACTATCTAAGCAACTCTTATTTATATATTAAGTAACATCTTGTATACTGGAGCTCAATATGGGCTTTAGAGAGCTGGGGAATCCAGGACCTACACTGAAGATGATTCTAAAACTTGCACGTAATTTCTCTCTTCTAACTGTTGATATATATGATTCCTGGTGTTATAATGGAAAAGAAAATTATTTTCATTGGTATAAGATTTAAAGATTATGCCTATTTTAAAAATCTTATTTTCTTGATATACCTTTTGACATAAAATTCCCATTTGCAAAAATGATCTCAAAGGATGATTACTATAAAAAACTTTTAAAATTAGGATCCAAAAATCTGAAATGAGAGTAGCTAGGGTTTTTTGCTGTTTAATCATTTACAATGTATAATCATTCCCAAATTTATGTTTATAAATGTAAAATTTAGAAAAGAAACACACAACATTTACAGTCTCTCTAATATAAAATCATAATTACAGTTCTAGGCTGGTCTACATATAGACTTTGTGTGTGGTTATCACATGAACAAGAGGGAGAAACACTACTCTTTGACATTTCAACTGTCAAACATCAGTTGGCATAGCTATCTCCCACATGTTGAGTAAAGTCGGCAGAATGTCAAACTATTTCAAAAAAAGTATTGTTACATATATGCTGATTCTTCACATATATATGAGAAGAAATTTATGTCAGCATATATGTTGATTCTTCACACATATATAAGAAGAAATTTCAATCACATGTCTAAATCCTTAATTTTATGGGACATATGGTGTTTAGGAGTATGGTATAAAAAATACTAATTCTTGAAAGCTTTATTTGATATAAGGTTTATCTGATACCAAGTTTGAAATAGGTTTAGTATTTCATTTGAATAGAAAACAATAACCCAACATGAGTAATTCCTTGATTGTTACCTAGAAATCATGGATCCTATACGTATATATATATATATATGCCTAAACCAAAGAAAAAATTTTATGTCAAGTATGATTATGCATCACATATAACCTAATACTCAGTTTTTAGTGGAAAAAAATAACACCAGTTACATCCAAATTTCCATGTGCAAAATTATATCATTCGTTGTAGTGTGACACTGATATTCTCTTGCACTGAACTTGCTTGGGCCACTACAGAAATAGGAAGATATGGCAATCCATTTGCCCCCAGGAGGAAGAAATGAAGCTGAGGCACTGCATGTGAATAAGAAAGAGTCTATGCAATAACTGGGTGGGAGGACTGCAGAACATATATTTTATTAACATTTTTGCAAACCAGGAGATAGATAAGTGCCAAAATGTAGGGAAACAGAAATTCTGTACTTTCAAACATTTTTTCTGTTTTTCTTATATGGTGACTTGTAATAGAAAATAGGATGGTGGTGGAAAATTTTCCCTTTTATCATCATTTATTTGTTGTTTTTATTGTATTCTCTTATTTAACTTTCTGCAATACTTGAAACATATCTCGGCAAATGCTCCTTTTTGGTATGCTGCACTTTCTAATTTTTAAGCACAAACTAAAACATGAAGTATAAGACTTAAACTTGTTAAAAATTTCATAACACATTCAAATAGAATAGGAAATTGTTTAGAATCCAGGTAACACTAATTGTTTGTTTAAATTATATAAACAAATGAATATTAGAGATATAAGAAAATAAAAGGCACATTAACCTTGGTTATTAATGCTAACTATATTTTTTCTACTCAAACTAATTATATTCTCATTTACTTTAAGCTTGTTGGACTACCAGCAATGCCAGCATATTGGAGTCTTGGATTCCAACTAAGTCGCTGGAATTATAAATCACTAGATGTAGTGAAAGAAGTGGTAAGGAGAAACCGAGAAGCTGGCATACCATTTGTAAGTAGAATGAAGGGTTCATGGGAATATATAACTTAAGTTAAATATTGTCACATAATAATACCTATAGGAAACTGTCACGAATATCTACTATATACATTATATAATATAATTACAAGGCTACCTTTTAACTGTAAAGTATATTTTATCTCATATGTAATGCCCTTGCCTCCTGAAAGTACAAATATATGCTTTTGAAGAACCGATTGTTAGTTATACTAGAACAGAATACATATTCCACTGTAAACAAAACCATTTTTAGTTTTAAAAATAAAACTTAATTTTAGAATCTATATATTTTCAAAAAATGCTGAAATGTGTAAGTTTTTGATTTTTGTGCATTGAAATCTACGTATATAAAAACAATGCATATCTAGTCATTATCACTGAAAAATATGAATAATCACTTAATGCTTTTGTACTTAATAATTAGAAAAACCAGTTTTACAAACAATACAATTACTTCTTAAGTGAAATGAAAACGATGGATGTTCATTTATTTTTTAAAGATTATGTTTATGATACACATTCATTGGAGTTAAAGATTGACCTGACTGAGAGCTCTTTCAGTACTATGTATTGAAATACAATCTTCTAACTTTCAGGATACACAGGTCACTGATATTGACTACATGGAAGACAAGAAAGACTTTACTTATGATCAAGTTGCATTTAACGGACTCCCTCAATTTGTGCAAGATTTGCATAACTATGGGCAGAAATATGTCATCATCTTGGTAATAATCAATTATACATTAATACATTTTTAGTGTCTACACATGTGTAAGTTAATAGATTTTTGCATAGTTTCTTCTTTCTGTTATTAGGATCCTGCAATTTCCATTAGTCGACGTGCCAATGGAACAACATATGCATCCTATGAGAGGGGAAACGCACAACATGTGTGGATAAATGAGTCAGATGGAAGTACACCACTTATTGGAGAAGTAAAATATATTTATTAAAATTGTGTCACTCAAATTTTCTTCTCTGAAACGATGAAGTTTCTGTGGACGTGCATGTGTGTGTGTGTGTGTGCGCGCGCGCATGTGTGTGTGTATATCTGCTTTCAAGTCTGAATTTTGTATTTTAATTGTGGAGGAAAACATTAGACGAAGAAAATAATCAAAGAATTTATAAAACAGTTCTTATAAGAAGTCATGTAAAATGTAAAGATATACCAGATAAATTTCTCCATGGCTTGATCTTAGTAGATTGTATGTGTTTAGGAATTTATGCATTTCTTCTAGGTTTTCCAATTTATTGGCATATAGCTTCTCATAGTAGCCTCTAAAAATTACTTGCATTTCTGTGTTATCTGTTGTAATGTGTCCTTTTCAATCACTGATTTTATTTATTTGGGCCTTGCTTTTTTTCTTAGTCTAGCTAAAGGTTATTTGATTTTGTTTATATTTTCAAAAAAACAACTTTTCATTTTGTTCCTCTTTTATACTTTTTTTTTTTTTTCAATTTCATGTATTTCTTCTCCGATCATTATTTTTTCTTTTCTTCTACTAATTTTGGGTTAGGTTTGCTCTTGATTTTCTAGTTCTTTAAGACACATGATTAGGTTGTTTATTTAAAGTTTTTCAACTTTTTTAATGTAGGTACTTACTGCTATAATTTTTCCCCTTAGCATTGCTTTCATTTTATCCCATATATTTAGTACGTTGTGTTTCCATTATCAGCTGTTTTAAGACATTTGTAAAATTTTTTCCTAAATTTATTCATTGACCCAATGTTTATTCAGGAGCATATTGTTTAATTTTCATGTTTTTATGTAGCTTCCAAAGTTATTCCTGTTATTTATTTCTAATTTTATTCCATTGCGGTGGAAGAAAATACTTGATATGATTTCAATTAAAATATTTTAAGTCTTGTTTTTGACCTGACATATGGTCTACCCTTGAGAATAATTCCTGTGCTTAAGAGAAGAATGTCTGTAGCCATTGGATACAATATTCTGTAAAAATCTATCAGGTCCATTTAATTTATAATAAAGATTAAAGACAATGTTTCTCTGTTAGTTTTCTGTCTGTCTGGATGATCTGTACAATGTTGAACACGGGGTGTCAAAGTCTCCAGCCCTATTACATTGAGTTCTATTTATCTATTTAGTTATTTGTTTTATACATCTGGGTGCTCCAGTGTTTGATGCATATATATACGCACATATATATGTGTGCTATATGTGTGATATATATACATTCATTGCTGAATTGATCCTGTTATTATATAATTATGCTCTTTTTCTCTTAATATTTTTTGTCTGAAAATCTATTTTGTCTGATATCAGTATAGCTATTCATGCTCTTTTATGGTTTCATTTGCATGGAATATCTCTTTTCATTACTTTATTTTCAGTCTGTGCATCTTTATAGGTGCAGTGTGTTTATTGTGAGCAATAGATCATTAGATCTTGTTTTCTAATCCATTCAGCTGTTCTATATCTTTTTATTGGAGATTTAGTTCATTAACATTCATCGTTATCATTGATAAGTAAAGGCTTACTCCTGCTATTTTTACATGTTTTCTGGTTGTTTTATGGTTGTCTCTATCTTCTTTCCTTTCTTCTGTCTTCCTTTTAGTGAAGGCAATTTTATTAGGTGGTGTGTTTTAATTTCTTACTTTCTATTTTCTGTGTATATGTTGTAGTTATTTTGATTTGAAGTTATCAGGATGCTTGCAAATAGTATCTTACAACTCACTATTTTAAGCTGATGACAACTTAACACTGATTGCATAAACAAACTTACAAGCAGAGAGAAAACTAATAAAATCTCTACACTTTAAATTCATCCTCCTGCTTTTTAAACTTTCAGTTTCCATTTATATTTCATTATACAGTCTGTCTTGAAAGGTTGTAGTTATTTTTTATAAATATGACTTTTAATCTTTTTATTCAAAATACAAGTAGTTTACATACCACAAATGTATTGTTTTAATATTCTGTGTTTTCTGTGTACTTACTATTCCCAGTCAGTTTTGTATCATAATTTCTTTTTTTAGTCCTTAACATCCGTTTTTGTTTGTTTGTTTGTTTGTTTGTTTGTTTTTCCATTCTCCTGGCTCAGCCTCCAGAGTAGCTGGGACTACAGGTGCCCGACATGACGCCCGGCTAATTTTTTTTTTTTTTTTTTTGGAGTTTTAGTAGAGACGGGGTTTCACTGTGTTAGCCAGGATGGTCTGGATCTCCTGACCTCGTGATCCGCCCGCCTTGGCCTCCCAAAATGCTGGGATTACAGGCATGAGCCACTATGCCCGGCCTTAACATTCTTTTCTTTCAGACTAAAATAATTCTCTTTAGCATATCTTATAGGATTTGTCTTGTGTTGATGAAATCCCTCAGCTTTTGCTTGAGAAAGGCGACATTTCTTTTCCAGGTTTGAAGGATATTTTCACTGGATATTTTAAAAATATATATACTTTGCTAAAAAAATATATATTTTTTTCCTACAGCATTTTAAATATGTCATGCAACTCTCTCTCCTGGCCTGTAAAGTTACACCGAAAAGTCTGCTGCCAAATATATTGGAGCTCCTTTGTAGGTTATTTGTCTCCTTTATCCTGCTGCTTTTTGCATTCTTTCTTTATCCTTGACCTTTGGGAATTTAATTATTAAACGTCTCGAGGTAGTCTCTTTTGGGTTAAATCTTCTTGGTGTTCTGTATCTTTCTTGTACTTCAATATTGATATCTTTCTCTAAGTTTGGGATTTTCCTATCATTTTCGCTTTTAGTATACTTTCTACCTCTCTCTCTCTACTTCCTCTTTAAGGCCAATAACTCAGATTTGCACTTTTGAGACTATTTTCTACATCTTGTAGCCATGTTTAATTTTTCTTTATTCTTTTGCTCTTTTGTCTCCTCTGACTGTGTATTTTCAAATAGCTTGTCTTCGAGCTCACTAATTCTTTCTTCTGCTTGATCAATTCTACTACTAAAAGACTGATGCATTCTTCAGTATGTCCATTGCAATTTTCAGCTCGAGTTTCTGCTTGATTCTTTTAAATTATTTTAATCCTTTCATTAAATTTATCTGATAGAACCCTGAACTCCTCCATGTTATCCTGGATTTCACTGAATTTCCCCAAAACAGCATTTTAAATTTTCTGTCTGAAAGTTGACATATCTCTGTCTCTACAGGATTGGTCTCTGGTACCTTATTTAGTTCATTTTGTGAGTTCATGTTTTCCTGGATGGTCTTTATGCTTGTGGATGTTTGTCATTGTCTGGGCATTGAAGAGTTAGGTATTTATTGTAGTCTTCACAGTGTAGGCTTGTTTTTGCCCATCCTTATTGATAGGCTTTCCAGGTATTCTAAGGGACTTGGGTTTTGTGATCTAAGTCTTTGTTAACTGCAACTGTATCTGCTTTAGGAGGCACCTAAAGCCCAATAATGCCATGACTCTTGCAGACTCATAGTCTATGACTAGGGCTGTTCTAAATGCTCCATCTATGGGTGTCAGCTGATTTCTGCCCCTTCGTACTTTCCATTGTGGCAGGCCAACACTGAGTTCCAATGCAAAAGACCATAATCGCTTTGCTGTCCCTTCCCACTGTGCACAGATTCTCCCTCCATGCACCATGGACACTGTTGGGGAATGTGAGAGGGGTGGTGCATGCATTCCAAGACTCTCTTTCCTACCCTCTTCAATGAGTCTTCCCTTGATATGATGCTAAAATCAGGTACTGTGATCACTCATGTGAATTTGGTTCTTAAGAAGGTGCTTTGTCATGTGTGGGAGTAGTTGTTCAATTTGGTGCTTCTGCAGGGGAACGGTCATTGGAGGCTTCTTTTCAGCCATCTTGTTCTGTCTCTCTGCCGTAAGCTTCATTCTTATCACATTCATCCAACTTAAAGTTTCTGGTGAAAGTCTTTTAAGTAATTATGAACTCCTTCTGCAAAAAAAGAAAACTCATGCAGTTTCTTACCCTTAATTGATATTTCACAGAATACATGTTAATACCAGCTTTGTTCCTTATGGACAGATCAGACAGCCAATTTGAAATATTTGGATACAAAACAATATAATTTAGCTCAATTTATCTGAAATTAAATTCTGCTTGCCTAATGTTATTATTGTAAGTAATAAGTAAAATAATATAAAATAATTTCAAGAAGCATAAATCAGAAAAAGACAGCATAATACACACAGTGTTTAACAGCATGGACTCAGATGTAAGAGTGTTTGGGCTTAAATTGCTGCTGTACCTGTTATTAGTGGTTTGACTTTGAACAACTTACTTAACTTCTCTGCATTACTTCTGTAATCTGCAAAATGACTTTAATTATAGTACCTACCTCATCTGTAAGTGGTAATAAAAATAGTACCTGCTTTCAAAAATTCTAATGAAGATTATATGTTAGTAATTATGAGAGTACTTGAAATAGTGCCCAGTATGTATCATATTCATGTTTATTCATATAAAATAAACATAAAGACGCTTAAAAAATTTCTTGGAGGCATATGCCTTTGGAAATAAGCTAATGTGCTTTATTTTATGGGATATAAAATATATTATATAGAATATTTATTGTGTATTTATTAAGCTATCCTACAAGGATGCTCAAAAACAAATTTACAGTTAAAATAGCAGCCTTATGTCATGTTCTGATAATTTTTTCTTTCTAAATGCTTCATATTTCACTTTCTTTTTACTGCTCTTCTTTAAATGCGTTTTAAATAGTCATGATATTCTTGTAAATTTAGATAATGTATGAGTCATATATACCGAAATAAGTAGAATAACTTTAATTTTTTACTATTCTCAACTTCTTTACTTTGAAATTCCATTGATTTATTGTTCTCTTTTTTTATGTATATATGTGAATGATCTATTCTTCTAGGTATGGCCAGGATTAACAGTATACCCTGATTTCACTAATCCAAACTGCATTGATTGGTGGGCAAATGAATGCAGTATTTTCCATCAAGAAGTGCAATATGATGGACTTTGGATTGTAAGTAGCTATTTTAAACCAACAATTTTGGTCAATAACTGTAGAATTATTTATCTGTAAAAATTACTAAGTCAACAAAATATATTTTTTCTGATGTATTCAACATAAAATTTAAAGCTACTATAATGTTTTATCCTAGAATATATAGGTATACCCATCATGTGCATAAGTAAGAAAAAAATGCCAATTAAGGTTTTTCTTTTTTAGCAATACACTTTATAGAATAAATTTTACTTCTGTATCCAAGGTTTTGTTCCTTTACGTGTAATAATTTACCCAAAAATTAGTTAATAAAATTTGGTGATAAACCTATTGCTTATCAATTAGCAAAACATTTATTAAAGTTTTTAACAGTCAAGCAACAGCAGCAATATGAGCTGAATAAGCCCCTGTCCTTTAGAGACTTCTCTTTAATAAGCTATGGAACAGAACAAATAAAAATTGGCAATAGGTTAAGTATTACTGTATTTAAAAAAAGCAACAAACAGAATCCTAGTTTGCTCATAAACTTATTAAAGAAAAATACAGTCATGCATGGTGGCTCATGCATGTAATCCCAGCACTTTGGGAGGCTGAGGTGGGCAGATCATTTGAGGTCAGGAGTTCGAGACCAACCTGACCAACATGCTGAAACCCCGTCTTTACTAAAAATACAAAAATTAACCGGGCTTGGGGGCACATGCTTGTAATCCCAGCTACACTGGAGACTGAGGCAGAAGGATCGCTTGAACTCGGGAGCTGGAGGTTGCAGTGATCCGAGATGGTGCCACTGCATTCCACCCTGGCCAACAAGAGTGAAACTCTGTCTCAAAAAAGAAAAAAAAAATACAAGTGTTTAAGAGTTTCTTTAATGAAGCTGTATATCTGTAGTTATTGAAGGCCTGCTGCTAGGCATGGAAACTAAATTACAACTGAGTATAATTTTGAAAAAATACATAATGGACACACTAGTGATGGCTATATTTTCTTTGGTGTTTTAGGTTCACACCATCTCTATTTTCCTTAGGTGCTCATTATTGATTCAGTCGTTATTCTAATTATTCCCTTATTTATTAAATCAATCAATCATTTAGTTAGCAAATATTTATTTTGCACCATATGTCTATCAGACATGTTGTTGGGACTACAAAGATGGAAAAATTATGTTTTCTGCTGACAATATGGATTTGGGTAAAGGGTTAGCATAATTTTCAGAACTCCTATGATGACAGTGACAAAAAGAAGATGAAAAGGCTTCAGTTATTTAACATAAAATCACTGATATCACACCACTAATAACCAGCAATTGGTAGAAATAAAAAAAATACTGTTATCTTGAGCTTTATTTTAAGTTCTAGTTCTTGTATTATTTAACTGATACTGAAAGTTTCTTAAGTCTTTTATTTTTTTCCTAGTTAGGAGCCACTTTGATTACAGCAAAGTTACAAGTATAAATAATACTGTAGGAATCGTGAGACAGAGCCTGATTGTGTTATAGAAAGACAGAATATTGCATTTCTTGCATTCATTGAAAACTGAAATTCCTGATTGACCTCCAAAGTGTGGGAGAGAAGGTTATCTGAGAAAGGCAGAGTATTTCCAACACTGATACAGAAGCATTTTAACTAAGCCTTAAACACACAAACAAAAAAACACAACATAAAAAGCAGTGCAATTTCAAATATCAATGAACTTCAGTGAACTAATACATATCATGGATAAACAGTGGATATTTTACTTCTAGCTATTAGTTAAATACTTGCCATATCACACTGCTAAGCAGTTTATCTAATTATTTCACTTTCTTTGGATTATTGTTTCTGATCCAGCTAAAACAAGTTGTTATTCAACTGATAAACTTTTAAATTTATGTCAAGTATAAAAATAGTTTTATAATTTACTAGATTTGTAGTTTAGTTCCATGCTAATATTTGTGAATTTTAAGTTTAAATATTAAAATCACTTTGGGAAACGATGTGAGCTTAATTGTCATTGAAATATGTTTTTGTGTATAAAATATAATAAATTTGAATTCTCTTTTTTATGAGAGATAATTCCCTAATAGTTGAGAAACAAAAGCCTACTGTACTTAGTATACTTAAGACCAAAGCTATGATTTCAAAACAAAAGTGTTAGTCAATATTTTAAAAATTAAAATATCATTTCCATTTTTTGAATACATACACATGTTTTGATATCATGTTGTTATTTTGGTTCTATTCTTAAAAATCTAATAAGAAAAATTATTCAATGAAAAAACTGAATAATTTAATGCATAGTATTTGGAAACATAAATTTTATTAAGAAGATATGTCCAAATAATTTTATATATCCAAATAGCTAGAAGCGTATTTGGTTATATTCTTTCTACATTTCATGTAATTCTTATAAAAATGAAATTCTTTTACAATTTTTTTTTTTAAAAAACAGGGCTATATTTATCTAGATTTAGTTTAAATGTGAGTATAAAATGCCATCAGAATACTATCACAATTTTCAAGCAATTTTAAAGAAGCTTGAGGTACATTCTCAGAAACAAAGTTGACAACTTTTTTTTTTTTTTTTTGAGACTCAGTCTTGCTCTGTCACCCAGGCTGTAGTACAGTGGCACTATCTTGGCTCACTACAACGTCCGTCCCCTAGGTTCAAAAGATTCTCCCTGCCTCAGCCTCCTGAGGAGCTGGTATTACAGGTGCACTTCACCATGCCCGGCTAATTTTTGTATTTTTAGTAGAGACAAGGTTTTACCATGTTGGCCAGGCTGGTAGGTAACGCCTCAGCCTCAAAAAAAAGTTTTTAATAGACTTAACATGATTTGAATGACACCTACATAACTTTAGATGTGCTTATTAATATCAGTCTACTGAGGCTTTTGCCTCATGACTACAATGTTCCAAATCTACTTGTTGTAATATTAAAAATGTTAATTTAATGCACTGGTATCTAATACTAAATAACTATAGTTTCACTTAAATCATTTGGATATGTTACAGAATTAAAGTGCTTTTATAATTTTCAAAATGCCACTTAAAAATACACTACAATAGATAAATTCTTTTAAATATGTGTAGTAAGTTTAATTTAATACAGTCTTGCTATATAGACATACTTTAGACATATTTAAGGAAGGTTACTAAAATATTAAATGGCATGTTTTATGTAAAATATGGTTAAAATTATGAAAAAATGTTATTTTTTTTGACTCAGTAGGCTAAAAATATATATTATTGGTTCAAAAAACTATTTCCCCTTTTATTGTGAGTTGGCAAAATAATCACATTCTGATTCAATCATGTAAAAATGGTCGTAAAATAAAACTTTTAAATATTTTTGTCAATTCTTTTCAGTAAAACCAATTAATTTTTTTTCTAAAAAAATTTGTTCATCATTAAATTACATAATAATGTTTACTTTCAGTGATGAAAGATTTTGTGAAATTTATGGCAAATTTACACATATGTAGCTCAAATAGAAATGATATTAATATCATAGTTGAGTGTTTTGCCCTTGTAATTCCTCAACTATACTATATACCCGGATGTTAAAATTGTTTAGAAAAAGACTCTTAAAATTTAAAATAATGCAGCTCACTATTCCCAAATTATACATTTCAGCAGCAATTTTTTAAAACTTGAATTTTATTGATGGAATCATGAAGAAAAATGTAGTTTACCTACATTTATTTGCTGTATATACCATTATTAATTTCTACTGGACATAGGAAACAAAATTGAATATAACATTCCAGACAATTTCAAAAAAATAACTAAATGTAGCTTTAGGTATTTTGTACTTCGGAATAACTATATTAATTTCTCTCATTTCTGCTTACTCTGAAAACATTTGGGAAGTGGAAATATATACCATTTAAATCTGTCATGATAACAAATCTATTGTTTTTCCCCTTGAGCACTATTAATTTATCATTTCAATTCCATGTATCAAATTTCCTTAGCTTCTTTTTATATCCACAGTCTAGACACTTTTATGAGAATATTTTGAGAATAACAGAATTGAATAATCATATTGAGTGGGCTTCGGTCAGAATAACTCAATATTTAGGGAAGCTTTTGCAAACTAAATCAGTCTAGTTGTAGTTATAATTTTAGGAAAGAAATGTCTAACTATAATACAAATGATTCACCATTACATTTTAAAAATTATTTTATTAGTGTCTTTAAGTGACACCATCAGTCTCAGATCTTTTCTAATCTGTTGATAAATATTATCTATTTGGGGAGTCTCAGAAAGCAGTATAAAAGATAGGTTTAATGATTGCAAAGTTAATATAGGAGTGTTAAGGTTAAAGGGAGGATTGAAAGCTGAAATAAGAGGGGAAGGATTCAAAAAGGTGAAAAGCAGTGAGTCTTAAAATATGGGCATGATGTAGATGGGGAAAAGGAAATGTAATTAACAAAATCTACTTTTTCTGAGTGAAGTAAAATTACCAGAGAGACAAGGATGTGACTGAATGTGATGCCTTTATATGAAAGGAGACAATTTACTATAGAGATGTGAAAAACAAGGCTTATAGAAGTCCTCGACACAGTTTGCAGAGAAGAAAGACAAAACACGTATTTCTTGAGTATATGTTTGGTAATATATGATTTTATAAAATTTATTTTTTTTAGTGCAAAGACTTAACTGGTTTATGGTCACACAGCTAGTAGGTAGTGGGACAAGATTGGGGCCTGTGTTAAAATGGCTAGAAAATCCATGAACATAATATCCCACCACTATTTCTTCAAGAGCTGTTTAGGTCTTGGTTCTCAGAGTGTGATCATGCTGACCTAGGTTTCCCTGAGTGTTTCAGAGATTCTGTGAGGCCATAACTATTTTAATTAAAACACTAAAGTCTATTTGCCTTTTTAAAACTTTCATTCTTTTATGAGTGTATAGAAGCTGTTGGTAGGCAAATTTTGCCTCTAGCAATGTGCTTAGCACATCATAGAAACTAGATAAAGGTTAAATGAAACAAAATACATTGAATCAATGGATATGCAAAGAATGTGTATAATAATGGACTCATAATGAGAAGACTAACAGCTATTTGGAAATGACTTAATACTTATAAGTAATATCATATATATATATATATAAAATCAAAACTAGATACATGAACTACATTTTGATTGTTTAAAATCTCTCTATCCCATCTAAGATACTTATCTGATACAGGCATTCTGTTTATTTTTAGGTTGTTAGCTTATATTTATCTTCTAGGAATTAATGAGCATTATGGTTATCTTATATAAAACATTTTCAAAGAACTAGAGAGTTTCTGCTAATAGGATTTATAATTATGTAAAATCTGCGGTTCTTCATTTTGTATCCATTCAGGACATGAATGAAGTTTCCAGCTTTATTCAAGGTTCAGCAAAAGGATGCAATGCCAATAAATTGAATTATCCACCTTTTACTCCTGGTAAAATTTATTTGGTTATCTAATTACTGTTTTAATTTAGAATAATTTTCTGTTTTGCTGGTAATTTCTAGCATATATTTCTAAATTACAATTTTTGGTATAGTTTTAAAACCATAAAATCAACTTGTTTATTTTTTCTTCAGCCAAATATTCTCTGCCTAAGATTGCATTAAAATAGACTAATCTATTATAAGGCTTTAAAATGGGTCCATAAATATATGATGTACAATATAGTTGGGTGTAGGTATATTTCTATATTGTTAAAGGCTATTTTGTTATTGAAGTTAGAAAACAGAGTATTTACCAATGTAAATATAAATCTAATAGTTAATCCAAGTTTAGCAAGAGTGAAAGATGAGGACCTAATTGGAACGTAGTTTAGGTTTAACTGAATTGTCCTTTTTCATCATTTTCGACCAAATATGGAATTTCATAGCACAAATGAAATGGGATATAACATTTATGATGGAAAATATATATTATAATGTTTATAATGGAAAAATATAAGAAATGTTTCTTATGTATTTTCTCAAAGATATTCTTGACAAACTCATGTATTCCAAAACAATTTGCATGGATGCTGTGCAGAACTGGGGGAAACAGTATGATGTTCATAGCCTCTATGGATACAGCATGGCTATAGCTACAGAGCAGTAAGTGAAATTGCATTCAAATAATTCTTTCATATTTATTTTTTTTAAAGTTTTTGATAATTTATCAATGTATTAATAGGAAATAGTAAAGTTAAGAAAAAGAAAGATAATATTTTATGCCTGCTGAAAAGTTACGGCATTCATAATATCAGTTCTCTTACTAATATTCGTGGATTTGGGACTCATTTATTAAGAATGACGTGGTCGGCTGGGTGCGGGGGCTCATGCCTGTAACCCCAGCACATTGGGAGGCCGAGGCAGGCAGAGCACCTGAAGTCAGAAGTTTGAGAACAGTCTGGCCAACATGGTGAAACCCCATCTCTATTAAAAATACAAATCTACCTGGGAGAGGTGGCGGGCTCCTGTAATCCCAGTTACTTGGGAGACTGAGGCAGAAGAATAGTTTGAACCTGGGAGGCGGAGGTTGCAGCGAGCCGAAATCGTGCCACTACACTGCAGCCTGGGCGACAGAGCTAGACTCAGTCTCAAAAAAAAAAAAAAAAAAAAAAAAAAAAAAAAAAAAAAAATTGACTATTTATATGTATTTTATATATATATATATATATATTTAACTGAGACCCTTTATTTTAACTCCTAGATTTAAATTATCCTTTTATCCTTCAAAATTTTACCGTTTCTGAATATAACTGTGTTTTAAGCTTGAATCTCACAACTGACCTGGGAAAATACTGCCCCAGGAACAGGTCTTTAACTATTTTTCAAAAAGAATGATTTTAATTAAAACATAGTTTTCTAATTAATATCCTTCTAAGTAATATTCTAGTACATTTTTTATAAAATATGATATTAAACAAAAGAAGAAAACAATAATATGTTCATTATCTGCTAATTTTCAAGCATCGTTTATGGTCCTGTGATATTATAGTCAATGAACCCAATACTGTTTTCAATATACTTACGATTTTCTCATAATTAAACAGTTATGATTGAGTGTTTATTCAAATTTATATTTTTCTGGTCCTAAGTCATACTGATACTCAAACTCTTGAACACTGTCTTCATGGTGTTAATTTACTTTGTAAACTCAATAGAGTATCACATGTAGCGGTGTTTAACTTAATATATCCTAGGAAAGAAAAAATAGGCTATGTTTCAATATAATAAAGATTATAACATGGAAAAGCACTTGAGAATATAGTTACCCATTTCCTAATTGCTTCCAATTATGAAAACATTATAAATAATAGTTGTGTAACATGAGTGATGCTTGTAGTTGTGGACAGTGGTTAACTTCTAGAAACAAACAAACAAACAAAACCCTCTTAAATACTTTTTATCCCTACCTTGTCTGCTAATATTTGAAGATGTAGAAATGAATATATAATTGGAGTCACCACACTACAAAAAGTGTATTGGGTTCAAGTTCAGGTATAATATTTTCTATTTATAAGGGAATTCAATTAGTTTAAATCATATATTTCAAAAACAAATGCTGAGTGGATACCAAATGCACATGTTTATTTAATTAATTTGGTAAAGGATGATTGGAGTCATTCAAAATTTAGTGATTTCTAAAAGTTCCCTTTCACTATATTTTACCGGAATATATTTAAATAAGTAAATATTAGTAGTGACATACAAAATTGATATGTAATTTTGACATAATTATTATAAATATTATGACATAATGCATTAGTCCATTTTCATGCCACTGATAAGGCATACCTGAGACTGGGCAATTTACAAAAGATTTACTGGACTTACAGTTCCACATGGTCGGGGGGCCTCACAATCATGGCGGAAGACAAGGAGGATCAAGTAACATCTTATGTGGATGGCAGCAGGCAAAGAGAGAGTTTGTGCAGGGAAGTTCCCATTTCTTTAAAACCATCAGATCTCATGGGACTCATTAACTATCACAAGAACAGTGCAGGAAAGACCTGCCCCCATAATGCAATCACCTCCCATCAGGTTTCTCCCACAACATGTGGGAATTGTGGAAGTTACAATTCAAGATGAGATTTGGGTGGGGACACAGCCAAACTATATCACATGGCTTGGAATTATGAAATTTTATAATCTAAATGCCAACTTTATTTTTAAAAATAATTTTTATTAATTAATTTGGTTTTATTTTTAGAGCTGTACAAAAAGTTTTCCCTAATAAGAGAGGCTTCATTCTTACCCGCTCAACATTTGCTGGATCTGGAAGACATGCTGCACATTGGTTAGGAGACAATACTGCTTCATGGGAACAAATGGAATGGTCTATAACTGGAATGCTGGAGTTCAGTTTGTTTGGAATGCCTTTGGTAAGACAGTTGCATACAGTATTCCTCATAGAAGCAACAATTATGTTAATTTTTAATGTAATCTTAATGAATTTTAGTAAAATGATCAAAAGGTATGTTACAGAAATAATTCAGCTTTTTATTTTTATTGAGTTTATGAAGAAAATAAGAATACAGATGGCATCTATAATTTTCATACCATTAAAGTGAGAATGTAGTACTAATAAAATTCAGTGAAATCAGGATAATTGAGGAAAACAAATATAAATATAAACGCAGCATAGAAAAGCTTATATAAAAGATATAAAGAAAAAAATAAGGTGGTGAAGAAAAGTTCAAATATATTGGTTATAAAAATAAATGTCAGAAGTCTAAGTGTATTTAAAATACTAGATTACCAGTTTAGATTTTAAAAGATAATCTTTTGTTTAGAATATAAAACATAAGAACAGAAAAAAATGTTTAAAATTTCAAAAGTGGAGAAAATGTGTACTAGGAATTGCGAACATAAAATATCTGAGAAGTCAAACTCTATCAAACAAAAAAAAAGTAGTATCCAATGTTGATATTCAAGACTAAAGAGAGACACTACATAACAAAAATAAGGTAGAAAGTATTATAAAACTGTAGTGATTTGTTTTTGTTCACATGCACAAATAAAACAAACACCAAAAACCCAATCAATAAAAGTAACACCCCCCCCACACACAATCTTGTGTTTGAAAATTGAAAAATAGGCTGGACAAGGTGGCTCACTTCTATAATCCAGCACTTTGGGAAGTCGAGGTAGGTGGATTACTTGAGGTCAGGAGTTTGAGACCAGCCTGGCAAACATGGTGAAACCCTGTCTCTACCCAAAATACAAAAAGCTGGGCATGATGGCAGGCACCTGTAGTCCTAGCTACTGAGGAAACTGAGGCAGGAGAACCGTTTGAACCTGGGAGGTGGAGGTTGCACAGAGCCAAGATTGGGACTCACATTTTTGAGACCCTGTCTGAAAAAAAAATTGAAAAACGTATTATCAAATTCATTCATGAGTCAAAGATAAACTGAATAGAATTAAACAAACAAACAAAAAAACCTTAGAAAATTAACTTTTAACAATTTTACTTATTAAATCTTGGGAAATTTCAGCTGCTAGTATTTAAAGAAAAACCTACTGATTTAAATACTTAAAAAGAAAGACACGCTTAACAATTAGTGAAGTGCATGAATTTAAAAAGTGGAAAAAGAAAAACAATAAACCTAAAGAAAGATATAAGTAATTAAGCTGAGAGAAAAAATTAATGCAATGTAAGCAAAATCTCTAGAGGAAAAATTTTAAAATACAAAGGCAGTTCTTCAAAACTTTTAATAAAATAGACTAATTTATAGCATATTTGTTAAAAAGGAAGGAAAAACAGGCAATATTCAAATGTATTTTAGTATAAGGTGTCATTTATTATAACAACCAATTAATAAACCATAACCAACAGTCAATATTAAAACTAAACGTAGGACTTTTTGAGAAAATGTAAGTGATAGCTAAGTAAATTAAATATATACCCTGTTCAATAATAAGAAGATTCAATATATTAGGAATAGGCATTCTCTACAAAATGTTATCAAAGTTTTGTGGAATTCCAATTTAAACAATAAAAGGGATTTTGGGAAACATAAAAGGTGACTCTAAACTTCATATGGAAAACAATACATTTTAAAGAAGTAGAGAAAAAGAATGAGGATTAGTTCTAACCAGATAAAGCTACAATTATTAACACAAAGATACCGGACTGTGAATATGCAAATAGATTAACACGGCAATATAAGACACAGGCCCATGCATATATAATTTGTTAAATGACAGCACTGAAGGAAAATATCAACTATTTACATGGACTATTGACTCAGTATTTAAGAAACAATATACACCCCAATCAGACGTAGATTTGGTCTTTTCAAAAGAAGACATTCATACAGCCAACAGACACATGAAAAAATGCTCATCATCACTGGCCATCAGAGAAATGCAAATCAAAACCACAATGAGATACCATCTCACACCAGTTAGAATGGCAATCATTAAAAAGTCAGGAAACAACAGGTGCTGGAGAGGATGTGGAGAAATAGGAACACTTTTACACTGTTGGTGGGATTGTAAACTAGTTCAACCATTATGGAAAACAGTATGGCGATTCCTCAAGGATCTAGAACTAGATGTACCATATGACCCAGCCATCCCATTACTGGGTATATACCCAAAGGATTATAAATCATGCTGCTATAAAGACACATGCACACGTATGTTTATTGCGGCACTATTCACAATAGCAAAGACTTGGAATCAACCCAAATGTCCATCAGTGACAGACTGGATTAAGAAAATGTGGCACATATACACCATGGAATACTATGCAGCTATAAAAAAGGATGAGTTTGTGTCCTTGTAGGGACATGGATGCAGCTGGAAACCATCATTCTTAGCAAACTATCACAAGAACAGAAAACCAAACACCGCATGTTCTCACTCATAAGTGGGAACTGAACAATGAGATCACTTGGAGTCGGGAAGGGGAACATCACACACTGGGACTTATCATGGGGAGGGGAGAGGGGGGAGAGATTGCATTGGGAGTTATACCTGATGTAAATGACGAGTTGATGGGTGCTGACGAGTTGATGGGTGCAGCACACCAACATGGCACAAGTATACATATGTAACAAACCTGCACGTTATGCACATGTACCCTAGAACTTAAAGTATAATTTAAAAAAAAAGAAAGAAACAGTATAAAATGTGTCAATTTCTCACATCGTGCACAATAAACAGTTCCAGATAGATTTAGGGACCTATGTGTGTAAAATAAACTTTAGCCATTTCGGAAGAAAATATAGAAAGATAAATTTATGACATCAGGTTAGAGAAATAATTACTTAAGCAGAATACAAGGCGAACAAATCTTATGGGAAACACGTATAAATTTGACTACAGCAAAATGAAAACTTCTGTTCCTCAAAAGACCATTTGAAAAGTTAAAAATTAAAGCAACTCACCAGGAAATGTTATTTTCAATTCACATTGTTGATAAATGATATTCAGTTTGAAGTGCCTACCTTAAATCTATAAAAATTAAGAACAATAGAAAAGAAGTAAAAGATACAAACAGGCAATTCTACAGAAAGAGGAATCTATCGGGACCCAATAAAAATATGAAAAAGTTCTCAACTTCCCTGTAATCAGAGAAATGCAAGTAAAAACCATGATGAGATATATTTTATGAAGAAAGATGATAAAAATTTGTCTGAAAAATATCAAGAATTGGCAAGAAAATGAATAAGGGGAACCTTCATGTGCTATTATAGTGCTTGCAAATGGTTACAAACAGTTCTGATTATACAATGCACATTATAAATAAAAAAGAAAAATAATCCTGTGTATGTACACCATAGAGTAAGAACACATTTTTTACATATTCACAAGGATATCTATACAGGGTGAGTACCCCCTATCCAAAATATGTGGGACCAGAAAGTTTTCAGATTTCAGGTATTTTCAGATAATTTAGTGTTTACATATATGCAACAAAATGTCTTAAAGGAGCAAATTTATGTTTCGTATACACCTTACACACATAGTGTGAAGGTAATTTTATATGATTTTGTTGAGGAAACAGTTTTGACTGCAACCTGTCATTTGAGGTCAGGTATGGAACTTTCCACTTCTGGCATTATGTTGGCACTCAAAATTTTTTTTTTTTTTTTTTGAAGCATTTCAGATTTTGAATTTCTGGATTAGGAATGTTCAGCCTATATATAAATTTCACAGAAGAATTTTTATACTCATGAGTTCCCATACATTGGAGAACTAGAGCAACATTAATACAACTGAATCTCACACAAAAAGGA
Source organism: Macaca thibetana thibetana (assembly GCF_024542745.1). Classification (NCBI taxonomy): domain Eukaryota; kingdom Metazoa; phylum Chordata; class Mammalia; order Primates; family Cercopithecidae; genus Macaca; species Macaca thibetana. The sequence continues at coordinate 68,212,005 of NC_065579.1, read as the reverse complement.
AATTTCATTACAATGCATACAATATGTCATTTATACAGTTAAGAAAGCATGCAAAACAATGCTATATAGTGTTTATAGATACATATATACTTACACGGAAAAAATAAAGAAATATTTGTAAATGGTAAACACTAAATTCAGGATAATATTTTCTGGAGAGTCCTTGAATAAGGATAATGCGGTCTTATATGGGTACACATTGTGCAAAGCAGCTCAATTTTATTTGGAATAATTAATTTCAAAGCTCAACATGAACACATGGTCACAGTTTGTTATTATTTTATTCCTACAGTTACATATTATACTATAAATAGGAAAAATCAGATCGAAGAAGGTTAGTTTGGGATTAAGAAGCAACATATTTTAATACAATAATTTCATCTTTTACAATGAATTAATGAGAACATCAAAATAGAAAATGAGTAAAATGTAAATACAAAAGGCAAAGAAAATGCATAAAGGGACAATGAAGGAAACTTGTAAAATAATGCAACTAGAGACAAGGATGGAGCAAAAGTGGAAAATAAATTAGTTTAAGGAAGTGCATATAAAAGGAGTAAAGCAAATTGTAAATAATGCACATTAATCAGTTGAGGCATACAGTGTGATGCTCTAGCCAAATTTGAGAATCTTAATATTATAAATAGTAAATATATTTGTTATTTAGGTTGGAGCAGATATCTGTGGATTTGTGGCTGAAACCACGGAAGAGCTTTGCAGAAGATGGATGCAACTTGGGGCATTTTATCCATTTTCCAGAAACCATAATGCTGATGGATATGAAGTAAGTGCCTCTTGTTCTCCATGTTGTGAAATAAAACACAACCATAGTTTTTATTAATCTCCTTAAATTAAATCTATACAGCATATGGTCTGAAAGATTGCAGCATAATTTATAAAGGATTGTTAGAAGTCCCTTTCTCAAGTCCTATACATATTTTGTATATTCTTACATTAAAAAAAAAAGGGTTAAATAAGGAAATCATGAAATGAAATGTAGTCACAGCACAAATATCTTAGTTGAGACTAACGCATGCACTGTACGAATGTATTAGATTACCAGTATTTTAAATTAGAGCCAAAGCTTTTAGAGTATGAATTCTTGGATTCTAACAATGTAAGTTCCAGATAACTTTTATATGAAGAAAAGTTATAATATACTGTAATGGATTTCGAGTTTTTGTTTAATTCATATGAAACAAGAATTTAAAGATACCCACAAAACAATTACAGTCCAGTGTCTTTCAATAATAAATAGAACTGGAATGAATACATAGGGACAAAAACAAAACTAACACTTTTACAACACAGTTTTGGACTGGTAGGAGCAGAAGTGCAAGACAGTACAAAGCTAGTCTACCAGCCCTGAGAACTCAGAATACTGTTGGCTCATCATGATAAGCATGTTTTTCAGAGAGAATAATAAAATTCAGTTAAACTATTACGTCAATTAAGTACATATTGGTTAAGAAACCATTCAATGTTTACACACTGGTTGCATACAGGGCTTATATTGTGTTTGAGAAGAGACACAACTACTGAGCTCAGCCTGGAGAGAGGCATGATCAAAAAGAATTAAAAGGTACAAATTGGAGATTAGTTTCTTCTTAATACACCTAAATGATATTTTCAGGAAATGTGCATCCATGGGAGATTTTGATAGAAATTGCATGACACTCCATGTTCATAGAAATTGCATGACACTCCATGTTCATTTGTGTTCTCCAAAATGCTGATGATAAGACAGAAATAAATTTTGAAATTTATTGGTGAAATAATGTGAATGACAAAGAAAGTGAGCATGAGAAAGTGGGGAGAGCCTGCAGACCACGGTTCAGGTCTGAACTTGATGAAGGGGAAGGGAAGGTGGTTTGGGAGGGAGAATTCCGAATTGCAGTCTAGTTCTAACCAAGTTTCAGTCAGGTGAGTGGGGAGTCCTTAAGGGAAAGCTGACCATTGACCTTTCTTGCATCTCCCAGGAATGAGTCTGCATCGTGTTCTTACTATACTCTTTTAAGGCTGGGAGCAGCATTGAGAAACATGGTTTTCAGTGCAAACTTAATAGTGGATTCAGGGAGACAGTAGTTGAGGTCTTCAGTTAATATCGTTACCCAAAGCAGGAGACCTAAACCGGCTTGTCCATATCAGTGTTACTTGGCTGAAGGAGTCACTTTTCTAGCCTGAGCTCAGTAGAGAGACTGCACTTCAAATTGTAAGTCTACAGGCTGTCCAGGTAGCTCTGTTCCCTGTGTTCCTGAGCCAGCAACCTACCTGTGATAATTCTAATAGCAATGGCACAAGACAGTAAGTCCTTAGGCAAGTCTATTTCAAGCCTCTGCTTTAATGTATCACGTATAATAACATCCTATTGGCCAGAGTGGATTGCATGACTGAGTGCCAAGTCAAAGCGTGGGTAGGTACACTCTACCTTCACTGGTAGGGATTACACCATTCCATGATAAAGGCTGTGGGTACAAGGAAGCATGAAACATTGATGCCAATAATTAATTCTACCACAATTACAAGATAAAAATTCTCTTTTGTTAAAAAATATTTATTTTTTCTGTGGCAATACTTCAAATATGTTGAATTGTCCACTTCAAAACTAAGTTTAATTAAAACATATAACAAAACCTAGACATATTCATTCAAACACTTTGATGATGAAATTGGAATAATTTTAATTTCTCATAAGCTGAAATTTATGTAGTTTGCTTTAAAAAGCAGATTAAAATGCTTCTACTTTAATTTTCACTCATATTTTAGCTTTCTTATTTTAATTTCTCTTTCTATCTCACAGCATCAGGATCCTGCATTTTTTGGGCAGAATTCGCTTTTGGTTAAATCATCAAGGCACTATTTAACTATTCGCTACACCTTATTACCCTTCCTCTACACTCTGTTTTATAAAGCTCATGTGTTTGGAGAAACAGTAGCAAGACCAGTTCTTCATGAGTGAGTATTACGTACAATAATTACAATAATACTTTTTAAAGTATTTTCAAACTTATACAGAAAAGATTAATAGAGATAAATCAAGATATAAATTAAATTTCTGATGCTTGTTTTTACATTTGTATAGATGATTTGAAGAGCTTTATAATGATACTAGTAAATATAATTAATTGGATAATATTTAGGTAGAAATTAGAGAATTAAATAGAACTTACAAGGAAAAGATAAAAAACATGTTAGGATATTACATCAGTAAGAAAGATTAAGCATAATATTATTAAAAATATATCAACTAAATATTGAAACAATAAACTAAACATAGATCAAGAGTACAGTATAGTACTTACTAAAAAGGGAAATTGTGTTTATCTTTGCATATATCTTTGACTGGAGTGGGGCCTTTCTGTGATGAATGACTTAAAGATCCTTTTAAATTCAGGTAAAAACTAGAGTTTACCATGAAAAAGCTCTAAGTGAAGAAAGTAGAATATGAAAGATTTCCTATACTTTATGAATCTATCTTATAGGAGAAAATAATTAAACAGAAGAGTTTTTGTATAAATAAAAGGTAACTTTGTCATCTATGATAGATTTTTCTGAGTACGAGATAAATTTATTTTCTCCTTCTCTTTTCTTCCTTCTTTCTTCCCTTCCCTCCCTGCTTTCTACTTTCCTTCCCTTTGTTCCCGCCCCTTCCTCCTATCCTCCCTCCCCTCCTTCTTTCCTTCATTTCTTCCTTTTCCTTTCTCCCTCTTCTACTCCCCGCTTCTTCCTTCTTCCCTTCCTCCCTTCCTTCTTGAATGTCAGATGAATAATAAAGTATGTAAGAACTATGGATTCAAAATGTCATCTGAAACAAGCACAATTCAAGATAATAACAATTCCCAGGAAAAAAACTGAAAAGATAAACTGAACCAGGAATTTGGCTAAATTTATTTTTTCATTATTATACTTTAAACATTGTCATTGTTCTTAGGTTTTATGAAGATATGAACAGCTGGATTGAGGACACTGAGTTTTTGTGGGGCCCCGCATTACTTATTACTCCTGTTCTAAAACAGGTAGGCTCTACAGGTTTAATAACCTTATTGTTTAAACTGAAGTTTGTACAACTAAATCGACCCTACATTACAAAACATCTGAATAATAGATGATACTCAGTGGATTGTTTCAAGCTGATAAATATCAAGTTGGAATTCTATGATGTGAAACAAATTTCAAAAAGTTATAAAAATATTAAGTAGATCTATGCTTACCAAATATGTAACATCTAACTGGGGACAGGAAAATTATATGAAGTTATTGTTCTCCTGAAAAAAAAAAACTATATTATAGAATCAAAATCAAATCATAATAACAAAGGGCTCTCATTTAAGTAGACATATACGTTGAAATTGTGCTCAATTGTAAATAAAGAGGAACTGGAAAACTTGCTGATCAGATGAAAATGTTAGAGAAACACTGGAGTGAGTTGGTAATTATTACCTATTTTTAAAAGGTGTATGTGTCCATGGACGTAAACAGAAATAAACATATTCACATTCACAATGACCATGTGGTTTATAACAGTACACATATATGCATACATTATTTTAATTGCTATCTAAATTAATTATTTCTTTACCTCTTTGCTTTTATAAGTTTTATAATATATTATCTAAAGCTAATAAAATAGCATTTTGATTATTATCTATAGGAAATATCGGAGTGTAACAACATAAAGTTTTTTTCCCTTGACTATGAAAACACAACTTAATATTTGACAAGATCCTCTCTGTTAAAAATTGAAATTAAAAAAATACATATTATCTTTCTTTATTTTAGGGAGCAGATACCGTGAGTGCCTACATCCCTGATGCTGTTTGGTATGATTACGAATCTGTAAGTAATCTTAACATACTAATGGACTCACAAGTATATTTTTAAACATTTCTACATAGAAACTTAATTCCATAGAAACTTAACTATATAGCATACATATTTTTAGAATTTCTGTTATTAACTATAAAAAATAATAATTTCAAACTTTAGAAATATGTCAAAATTTTTATAAGTATACCCTTTTTTGCGCATGAGCTAGACTCTAATATGAAGTTATATTATTTAGCATAAATAGATATTATTTATTTTTAAATTTTGGAAATAAAAGTTAGCAGTAATTTAGGAAGGAGTGGCAACTTATTTTAATGCTTTTTCTTATTTTACATATTTATCTTATTGCCAGAAGACTTGAGTACTGAGCTAATCTTACATATTTGTTTTTATATGGTATATTCAAATATTTGAAAAAGGCTTTTATTTCAACCTTGAAAAGGCAAAATAACAGCACTCATATACACCATCCATTTTTCTCAACTAAACAAGACTTTTTGAGCACTATTTATTTTCAATGATATTATTTCGTAAATCACTTACATTGGCTAAGTATACCCTTATTTTTACAGGAATAATGATTTTAAGAAAATCCTTCCTAAAGACATAGTTAACTTTAAACCATAACAAAGAATAAAAAAGCTAATTAAAGTACTGTTAATTATTGTAGAAAGAAAACGAGTCTCTTTATGTTGATTTTTTTTTTTATTTTTGAGAAAGTGAACTTACTTTTCCTCTGCTTTGTTCAGCAAACTGGAAAAAAAAAAAAAAAAAAAAAAACTCTCCTAAAGTTAGAAAACAATATATTGTATTCATTTGGATGACATAAATTGCTCATAATAAAAATTGTTTCTATGCATACCTTTTAATTCTTGTGAAATAGAGTTTAAAGTCTTCAATAATATTAAGAATATTTGTAATCTTCCAATTATTAGGGTGCAAAAAGGCCATGGAGGAAACAACGTGTTGATATGTATCTTCCAGCAGACAAAATAGGATTACATCTTAGAGGAGGTTATATCATCCCCATTCAAGAACCAGATGTAACAACAACAGCAAGGTAAAATGAAAAATCATTAACTGAAATCTAAAATAAAATTTAAATTCTAATATTTCATATTTGTGTTAAGAATCGGAGATAATATTTAGCTTCTTCACCTGCAGATATTTGACACACAGAGGTAATACTGAACTATAACCATTGTAGTTATAAAAAGAATGAAATTATTTATATTATTATAAATATCTTGATTTTCAAAATTTCTAATTTACTTAGAAGTTAACTTCCTGTATCAAAAATTTACTCACATTAGCAAAATTAAAGATAATATTTGATTCTTAATAAATATACAAAATGTGAATGTTTGTTATATAATTGAGTAAAGTATTTGTTAATTTTTACATATTTGAATTTCCATACATAAATAAATCCCAATGTATTTTTTTCTGCTAAAATGCTTTAAGTTCATAAATGAATGGGATATTTCATGTTAGGTAAAGAGCAAGAGAGAAACTAAATTGCTCACTAAGTGTAAATCTCAGAAATATTTTCTAAAAGTAAAAGAAACTTGAAAATGCTGGTGCTCCATTTCGCATCATTCATTCTGAATACAAAGAGCACAGAAAGTGCCGTATTGAATTCACATACTTTTCCCTATTCTGCCACAACCCAACAGGAAGTTACTCTTTATTTCTTACCCTACTGTATTTTCTTCATAACATTAAGAATATCTGAAATTATGTTATTTATTATTTTCTTTTATGTAGTATGTTAGCGATACGCATTAGTAATTAGTAATTTAACTGTTTTGGCATTCTAGAATGTAACTGATTCACGAGTATGTTCTCAAAAAATTGTTATACATGAGAGCTGTAATGACCAACAGCAACATATAACTTGGTAAATGCATACTGGAAGGAATACATCCTATACAGTCCAGGACATGCCTGGACTGTATAGCCTTGGAGATAATATTTTATGGTAAAATGTAACTTAAAAACAAACATATTTCTTGACTACATCTCATTTCTCCTGTTGTAATAATTTCATTTATAATATTCTTACAGATTCCACTAAACATTTTTTAAATTTTAATCTTTTTTAAATTTTTTTGCTCATAAGAAGTAGACATTGAGATTTAGGGTTATACAGGTTGAGTTGAGCCTTAATATGACACATTTAATTTTTCTTATTTGAATGAAAATATTACATTGTTTCAATTTTGCAAGTATCTCAGCCTTCAAAAAATCCATTATTGCATTTACTACATTTATTCTTTTGACTCATTTTCTACATGTATAAAGTACTTCTGTAATCACATAAGAACATTGATATCAGTAAATTATTAATACATATAAATACAAATTTATTGATGTCAATTTTCTTACTGAATTCAGGACCCATAAAACAGACAGGTCGAAGTGGACTTATTTATAGGATATTGTATTATTACGCATTTATTTTGAATCATATATGCATCCAATTTTTCTTAATAGCCGTAAGAATCCTCTAGGACTTATAGTTGCATTAGATGAAAACAACTCAGCCAAAGGAGACTTTTTCTGGGATGATGGAGAAACTAAAGGTAAGTCTGAAAGCGATATGCTTTAAATGTTCATTCTGGTAACTGGAAGTTTTGGCTTTATTGATATAGGTTTTTTCATTTTTAAAATATCACAATTTTTACTTTTAATTCCTAAATTTTTATCTGTTGCAGGTTTTTAGGTTACTTTAAACATTTTACCATTGTTATTTGCTTTATCTATATTTAACTAAAATATCCAGTTTTGTGCTTTTGTTTGTTGTAAGTCTTTGACAAGACTTTTTAATCTATCTTTATCTTTTAGATTAAAATAGTCAATAAATTCTCAGGTATACAAATTGCATTATATTTTCAACTGTTTTTTTTTTTTTTTTTTTTTTTTTCCCAAGTGAGCCAACTTTATTGATGAGTTAAGTAGGGTACAGAAAAATTAATAAGATCATTAAGTTCACTCAACTTAGAGGAAGAGTGGCTAGTTCTCTTTGATTCTGAGTCTTGTAAGTTTAAATTAATTTGCTACAAAATTCTCTATGTACAGCATTGTTAATTCAGGTTTTCTGGCTGGTAAATTTATCCAAAAATAAGCTTGAAGGTGATCCTAACCTCTAAGTTGATGGGTAAACTTGTTTGTATATATAATTTGTGTGAGGGAGATGGGAGGCTTATATCATTCATCAGATTCCTCATTTGAATCTAAATCACAATCACATTTTTACTAATCCATATGTTACTAAAAATGTAAAACAGAGAATTAGGACTTTTAGTTAAAGAACAGTAGACAAGTATGAAGTGTTAACAGTAAGTGTAGAAGTGGGATTTAGGGTCATATATTAAGAATGGAAAGTTAGAAACACATTACCATAATTGAAAAAAGAGAAGCTTGCACACTGATTAAAATTCTATTAAATTCTGTTAATAGTTACATCAAAAGAGTATTTCATACCTTAATTTTAATAAATATTACTTCACTAAGCAAGATAAAGCAACTGAACCAATAAGAAATAAAATTCCGCATATAATATATAGTCTTAGGATCAACTGTTTTGAAGTAAGAGAGTGATAACTAAAATTTTGTCACTGTAAACAGAAAATAAAACCAATATTTAAAGATTTAGTTATTTAATGTCAAATTATTTGAGGTAAGAATGTCATTGTATCAATTGTTTACAATTTATTTTCCTTATTATCTTTCATTGTATTTCTTGAGCTCCAACCTTGAGAATTCAGTATACCAAAGGAAATATTTAAAAGTAATTTTATGCTATGGTATTTCTAATTATGCCATAGTAAGTTTGCCTATTTGTATTTAACTATTCACTTACAATTTTCCTTATACATTTTTAGAAACCTTTTAGAAAAATCTCATTTCTTCTAATAGAGGGCTGTTAGGTATGTGTTTTATATATGAGTACAAAAGATTATAATTTATCTTCTATTTTAATTAACTACTTCTTAGGTGTATTAAGGAATATCCTTGTACAAATTTTAAAGAGTTACAGATAAATATAAGAAGGACAACAAGAAAAAAAAGACTATCCTAAATGCCTTTAAATGTATATGAAACATGTGAATATTTATGTATTTTTGAAAATGTATGTATTTAAAAATTACCACAGGATTCTGTAATTTTCTCCTAAGACTTATATTCACCCTCAGTTAACATTCATTTAAACAAATTACATTTATTTATGGCCTTATATCAATGCATTAGCAATCAAACTTATTCGAAGGAAAGATCTGTTCTCTGGGTGATTTTCTCAATGCAAGCTGTGAATTACTTATATCATTAACAGCTACTAATCATAAATGTCCTCTGTCTTTCAATTATTGTTATTCTTTACCAGTAGTCCTTTCCTTGATAAATGTAGTCTTTTATACCATTTACCTGACTTCCAAATTTATATCTCCAAATCAGTCTTCTATGTACTTCTCTATTTGTTTGTCTAATAAAAATCTAAAACATAATCTGCCAAGATAGAACTTGGATCTTACCACCATATATCTGGTCCACCTATGGTGTTCCCTTTGTCAGTTGATGGTAACTTCATTGCTCCAGATGCCAACACCTTGGAATGGGCTATTCTCTCTCACAACCTAAGGATTTCATTGGTTCTACTTTGATCTGAATCTTCTCATCAGTTCCACCACTATCACCACCATCTTTCATGTTAATTTAGGACAATAGCTTCCTAATTGCCCTGTAGCTGTTTTCAATCCCTTTTTAAATTTTATTACAATCCAGCAGATAATCATTTAAAAAGGTGATTCCAGTAATTGCATCTCTTCTCAAAACCTCTAATGATCCTCCATTTTACTCAATTAGGAGACAGTGTTTTATGGAGACCTAGAGAGCTTATGGTTTGTGCTTTAACATTTGCATATGTGCACATGCACACCCCAAACGCGCACCCACACATCTATTATCCTGTATTGCTTTCTATTTCTCAATTTCAGCACACCAACCTTCTTGCTCTTTCTTAAAATACCCTGGAGTGTAAACACACTAGGGTGAGCCCTTCCGTGAGATTAGATTCCAAACCTATTCTCTGGCTTATGTAGTAAGCCAAAAAACTTCCTGCATGGAAGTTTTATAAAAGTGGATTTCAGCTGAACTTACATTATTTGTAGTTATCAATCAAACAATGTCGTTGAGATGATACCTCCATTGATAGCATGTGTGGTACAATTATAAGATTATTCCTATTACTCAAATTATATAAATATTCCAAATACATACTGTCTACTGATAAAGATGCATATGAATAGCTTACTTTCATATAGGTAAGTAGCTAAGAATATGAATAATATAATTCAGTCAGTTATCTAATATGATACCTATGTAGCTATGTGCATTTAAAAAGTGAAAGAAAACCAGAATTCTGATTAATGGATTTGTAAGCAAACATGGAGACAGTAAAGTGATCTTCAGTTCAGGTTCTGAATATAATTTTATTTCCTAAGACTAAAATTTTAAGCAAATTAATGTTGTGGAAAGTATATTATATGAATCCTAGGGTTCCCTTTATATTTTAACACTGTTTATGACAAACTACTTCAGTCCTTATCTTCAGTTTTTCTTTTAAAGAGATATGTTGAATAAAAGTTTTATTATATATGGTACAGAATCATTGTATTCATCCATCTTCCTCATTAAAGTTTATTTCAATTATAGATTAAGGTTTATTTCAGTCTTCAACGTGTCTCCAGATTTATTTTTTCCTTGAATACAAAAATAATAGAAAAAAATAAACATAAAGATGCAAAATATATTATAGTATGCCATGTCTTCCTAAGAAAAATTTACTGTTATGAGGTTTACAAGGGAGAGAATATCATTCAAAACAATACATTTTTAATTATATATTATTTACTGTAAGTTTGGCTTTCTCTTAATTTCCAGAAATATCTTGGTAGTCTTTGAAAAAGTAAACAAGGCAAATATGCATTCATTACCTCTACTTGCTGTGAAAATAAAATACCATTATTATATTAGTTAGAGGAAATTAAAACATTTACAGAGAAAATGTTTGAGATGCTTCATTAATAAACAGAATCTAATTTGTTCAAATTTCTTAAGTGTTATATAAGTGTAAAACCAGAGCAGAGAATTTAACATTACATTTTGTACTGATCATGATATATTTCATTTCAGATACCATACAAAATGGCAGCTACATATTATATAATTTTTCAGTTTCTACTGTAAGTATTCTCTTTGTACTTATAGCTAAATGTATAATTTGTTCATGCCTAGGTTATTCTTTTATGGTGAATATTTTGGAAAAGGTGTTCACATTTGCCTACAGATTTTAATGGAATGTAATAAAATAAGTTGTTCATTTAAATTGTTATATTTAAATTGTTAAATTATAAACAAATTATCTTAAAATTTTATAAAGTTTGTGATCATATAATTGATGCAAAGAAACCTTTAGAGTTCTTAACATGTTATGTTTGGTTTTAGGCAACATGCCCTAGGAAAACAATTTCAACATATTTGAAAATATTTTAATGAATTAGTCACAGTAATAATTGGTGTGGATTTTGGTTTATTAAATTTTGAATAGTTAATAGAAGTGATTTTTTTCATAGATGTTGGTTTTTTCATACATTCTCTTTTGGCAAAGTTAAATTATTCTTCATCAATGTTATGACTAGAATAAGAATGAGTATATATGTGTTGCATATGAGTGATTAAGGTTGTCTCTGAAAGTAAAATTTTCTGGCATATATATATAAATTAAAATAGTTATTAATGAGTATATTTCTATGTGCTACTTGGATGAGGAGAGCTGGAAGGAATAGAGGTGTAGATGATGACCTTTCTTTGCTGTGTCATATCGGTATTGTTATTTCAGGTTTGTATCTGATGACCTAATATATAATATCATATACTATTTTTCCCAGAACACATTAGATATTGTGTGCACACATTCATCATATCAGGAAGGAACTACCTTAGCATTTCAGACTGTAAAAATCCTTGGGTTGACAGACATTGTTACAGAAGTTACAGTGGCAGAAAATAATCAACCAATGAGCGCTCATTCCAATTTCACTTATGATGCTTCTAACCAGGTAATTACAATCTTTTAAAATATTTTAGCTGTCATATAATCTCACATTTAACATTATATAATGATTCGGGCACTTATATTTCTCCTCTCAGTGTGTATTCCTTCCTTCTCTTCATTGCTTCCCTCCTCCCTTCATTTTTTCTTCACTTTTTCTGAATAATATTCCAATTTACGTCAATCCAATTTGTATTTAGATATCAACATGAAGGGAACTCCTTGCAATTTCTCTCTCCCTATTTTATTTTCTCATGCATACTAGTTATATGGGCCTTGCTAATATTTTCCATAAAATTCTTCTAATCTGAACTCTAACCTACCTATTGCACACAAAAGAAACTCCAAATGTTTTAGCTGCTTTAGACTCTTTAATATATTGGTTCAGTTCATTTCTTTAGTCTTTCTCCTGTTTCTTTTTTAGTGAGGTGTCATTGTCCTCAAAATATATCTTGTACTCTTCTGACTTCAATTTTGCATTTACACTTTTCTTCTCCTGTAGAAAGCCTTCCTTGTGTTGTGATTTTTGTTTCTTTTGATAGTTGTAGTATAGAGGGGAAAAGAATAACCAAATTGGATGCAGTGTTATTGGATGCACAGATTCCAGCTCTGCTATCTCTGCTTCTAAACACATTAAATAAATCTCTCATTATTTTAGTTTTCTCATTTGCAAAATGTAATATTTCAATCATAATGTTGCTTTGGGTAGTAGATTGATGTATTAAAAAAGAGACTGTAATATTTAAAAACACGAAAGCAATTATTTTTGTCATTTACCTTTTCTCCATTTATATAATACCAAATTATTAGTAATATTGCCATAAATAATTTCTGAATTGTTTAAGATATAGAACATTGTCTTATAATATTTCTATCTAACTCATAAGACCTCTGGCCCAGGGCTTTTCAATTATTTATTTTCAGAAAATATGTACTGATTAATTATTTTTTATTTAGTAGGTATATTATGATTTATATTTCATAGCACTATAAGAACAAATTGATATAAATTAAGCAATACAAGCTTATTGTGAACTTTATGACTGTAATAGAGATTAAAAGAGGGAATAATAAAAAATAATTATATTGGTTAGGTATACAATATAAAGGTCTGTCTGTGGCTATTTGTATGTCTACTTTTATGTTTATAAATATATATACATAAACACTAGTAGTATACCTTTATAATTCTGCTGTGCATAGATTGATCTTTATATGAACTTTCATTACTCAAAGTAAAGTTTTGCAACTATGTTTGGTAGATATCAAAAAGTAAGTTATGCAGATGAAAATCTGGGTGTGGGATAAATTTGCTCACATTATTCCCAAGGTATATAAGAAATAATCAAACACAATTTTGAAATCCCAATTATAGACATAATTGTATGTGTGTGCACATACATATGTACATATATGTAGATATACATAAATACACACATATATATTGCATATATATAATTCTATTTTTAAAGTATTTTATCAAAACTACTAATGATTTAATTTGAAGAATTGCCGTAATTGCCACATTTCATAAAATGTAAATTTTTTTTTAAATCATCCGATGATCAGATACAGTGTTTAAAAGTTTTGATTGTTTGTGTGTTTTGTTTGTTTGTCTTCAAAGGTTCTCCTAATTGCAGATCTCAACCTTAACCTTGGAAGAAACTTTCGTGTTCAATGGAATCAAATTTTCTCAGAAAATGAAACATTTAATTGTTATCCAGATGCAGATTTGGCAACTGAACAAAAGTGCATACAACGTGGCTGTGTATGGAAAACGGTAATAATAATTTTAATTATTACTCATGATATGGTTTTCACATAAACATTTCAATGAAAATTTTACATGTTATAATTTTAAATCTGCAGCATATAAACTAAATTCAATTAGATAATGATGTGGAATGTGAAGTTAGCATCTCTGACAGGCAGTTCACTTTTATTTTAATTAATTATCCAAAGACATATCTTAGTAAATGCCAGGCTGAATTGATGCGTAAATTGCTTTCCAGGCACTTCGGATAGTGTAACTTTACTTGATAAAATAATACTGTCTGTTACACTTTACTTGATGTTGACTGTAGTGGATTTGCTCATTTGGATAAGATACACCAGTAGTGGATACTATTTCAAAATCATTGTCTCAAGTTATTAAGATATATAATGTTGAGTAGAGGGCTAGTTCTCTTCCACTAAGGATGGTAATCTCTGGCCAGTTATTTTGACTTTCATTTTAACAAAATAATGATGGCTGAGGGTGGCAGGTGTTTTTACCAATGTCACAGGAAGGACATTGTAAAACATTCCCTCTTGCTATGCCTGTTTTTCAAATTCTGAACTTTTCATTACATCATTGAGTTTTGTCAACAGCTACATTTATTTAATATAACTAAATAATTAAATGCGTTTGTTATATCACTGGGATGAGTCAAGACATATCTGTCAGCAATTTTCCAGAGACATTTACATTTATATAAAGAGATGCATAGAATCTCTGCCTCCAGAGAAATTATCCCGATTTCTCTGCATTAATTGTTAAAACAGCATAATCTGTATCACTAGTGAAGAATAGGGAAGAATATAAGAAGAGAAAAAGTGAAGAGGAGAAAAGATTTTAAAATCAACAGAAATCAAATGGTGAAGTTCATTTCTCTGAACCTTCTCTTTAAGTTGCCTCTCTTCAGCCAGATTCACATCCATTCCCCTTTACATTCAAAGTATGCTAACTTTATCAAAACAAATATGAAGGACAGGTGGGAACAATTCATCTTACTAAAGCATAAATAGCTTCTAAACATGAACATGTGAAATTTTATCTTTCCCATTAAATACTTTTAATGTGATATATATATATAATGTTAAATCTATATAATGTTATATATAGTGCTAATGTTATATATATATAAAACTATATATAACTATATATAAAAATATATATATATACACACACACACACACATCACAGTTTTTTTATCTGCTCATTGATTGATGAACATTTGGTTTGGTTCCACATTTTTGCAATTGCAAATTGTGCTGCTATAAACATGCACTTGCAAGTATCTTTTTTGTATAATTACTTCTTTTCCTCTGGGTGGATACTCAGTAGTGGGATTGCTGGAACAAATGGTGGTACTGCTTTTAATTCTTTAAGGAATCTCCACACTCTTTTCCATAGTGGTTGTACTAGTTTACATTCCCACCCTCAGTGTAGAAGTGTCCCCTTTTCACTGAATCCATGCCAACATCTATTATTTTTTGATTTTTTGATTATGGCCATTCTTTCAGTAGGAACGTGGTATCACATTGTTGTTTTGATTTGCATTTACCTGATCATTAGTGATGCCGATCATTTGTTCATATGTTTGTTGGCCATTTGTTCATATTTTCTTTTGAGAATTGTCTATTCATGCCCTTAGCTCACTTTTTGAAGGGATTGCTTGCTTGTTTTTCCTGTGAAATTGTTTGAACTTGTTGTAGATTCTGGATATTCGTTCTTTGTCAGATGTGTAGATGGTGAAGATTTTCTCCCACTCTGTGGGTTGTCTGTTTACTCTGCTGACTGTTCCTTTTGCACTGCAAAAGTTCTTTAGTTTAATTAAGTACCAGCTGTTTATATTTGTTTTCATTGCATTTGCTTTTGTTTCTTGGTCATCAAATCCTTGCCTGAGCCAATGTCTACAGTGCTATCTTCTAGAATTTGTGTAGTTTCTGGTCTTAGATTTAAGTCCTTAATCTGCCTTGAGTGGATTTTTGTATAAGGTGAGAGTTGAAAATCTAGTTTTATTCTCCTGCATGTGGCTTGCCAATTATTATGGCACCATTTGTTGAATAGGATGTCCTTTCCTCACTTTATGTTTTTGTCTGCTTTGTCAAAGATCAGGTGGCTGTATATATCAGGGTTTATTTCTGGGTTCTCTTCCAATGGTCTGTGTGATTATTTTTATACAGTACCATGCTATTTTGGTGACTATGGCTTTATAGTATAGTTTGAAATTAGGCAATATGATGCCTCCAGATTTGTTCTTTTTGCTTATTCTCACTTTGACTATGCATGGTCTTTTTTGATTCCATATGAATTTTAGGATTGTTTTTTCTAGTTCAGTGAAGAATAATGATGGTGTTTTGATGGGAATTGTATTGAATCTGCATATTGTTTCAGCAGTATGGTCATTTTCACAATATTCTTTCTAACCATCAATGAGCATGGGATGTGTTTCCATTTGTTTGTGTCATATATGATTTCTTTCAGCAGTGTTTGTAGTTTTCCTTGTAGTGGTCTTTCACTTCCTTGGTTAGGTATACTCCTAAGTATTTTATTTTATTTTATTTTATTTATGCAGCTATTGTAAAACGGGTTGAGTTCTTGATTTGATTCTCAGCTTGGTTCTTTTTAGTTTATAGAAGAGCTATCGATTTCTGCACACTAATTTTGTATCCGAAAATTTTGCTGAGCTATTTTATCAGTTATAGGAGCTTTTTGGAGGAGGCTTTAGGGTAGGTAAATGATCATAACATCAGCAAATAGCGACAGTTTGACTTCCCTTTACTGATTTAGATGCCCTTTCTTTCTTTCTCTTGTCTGATTGCTCTTGCTAGGACTTCCAGTACTATGCTGAAAATAAGTGAGAATGGCCATCTCTGTCTTGTTCCAGTTCTTAGAGAGAATGCTTTCAATTTTTCCCCATTCAGTATTATGTTGGCTGTGGGTTTGTCACATGGTTTTTATTACATTGAGGTATGACCCTTGTTTGCTGATTTTACTGAGAGTTTTAATCAAAATGGAATGCTGTAATAGGATCCTGTGATTTTTGTTTTTAATTCTGTTTATGTGGTGTATCACATTCATTGACTTGCATATGTTAAACCATCCCTGTATCCCTAGTATGAAACCCACTTAATCATGTTGGGCTATCTTTTTGATATGTTGTTGAATTTGGTTAGCTAGTATTTTGTTAAGGATTCTTGCATCTATGTTCCTCAGGGATATTGGTCTGTAGTTTACTTTTTTGGTTATGTCTTTTCCTGGTTTTGGTATTAGGGTGATACTGACTTTATAGAACAATTTAAGGGGGGTTCCCCCTTTTTCTGTCTTGTGGAATAATGTCGATAGGATTGGTACCAATTATTCTTTGAATAACTGGTAAAATTCTGCTATGAATACATGTGATCCTGGACATTTTTTTTGTTGGTAATTGTTTACTATCATTTTAGTCTCACTTCTTGTTATTGGTCTGCTCAGGTTATCTAATTCTTCCTGATTTAAGGTTGTGTCTTTCCAGGAATGTATCCATCTCTTCTAGGTTATCTAATTTGTGTGTAAAGGTGTTCATAGTAGCCTTGAATGATCTTTTGTATTTCTGTGATGTCAGTTGTAGTATCTCCCATTTCATTTCTAACTGAGCTTATTTGGACTTTCTCTCTCTTTTTCTTGATCAATCTTGCTAATGATTGGTCAATTTTATTTATCTTTTCAAAGAACTAGACTTTTGTTTCAGTTGTCTTTTGTATTTTTTTGTTTGTTTCAATTTCACTTAGTAATGTTTTGATCTTGGTTATTTCCTTTCTTCTTCTGAGTTTTGGTTTGGTTTGTTCTTGTTTCTCTAGTTCCTTGAGGTGTGACCTTAGATTGTCTATGTGTGCTCTTTTAGACTTTTTGGTGTAGGCATTTAGGGCTATGAACTTTCTTATTAGTACTGTCTTTGCTGTATCCAAGAGCTTTTGATAGGCTGTGTCACTATCATCATTCAGTTAAAAGACTTTTTAAATTTTCATCTTGATTTTATTTTTAACCCAATGATCATTCAGGAGCAGATTATTTAATTTCCATGTATTTGCATGGTTTTGAAGGTTCCTTTCAGAGTTGTTTCCAGTATTATTTTACTGTGGTCTGAGAGAGTGCTTGATATAATTTCAATTTTCTTAAATTTATTGAGGCTCATTTTGTGGCCTATCATATGGTCTATCTTGGAGAAAGTTCCATGTGCTGATGAATAGAATGCATCTTCTGTGGTTGTTGGGTAGAATGTTCTGTAAATATCTGTTAAGTCCATTTTTTCCAGGGTATAATTTAAATCCATTGTTACTTTGTTGACTTTCCATCTTGATGATCTTTCTAGTAGTATCAGTGGAGTATTGAAGTCTTCCACTATTACTGTGTTGCTGATTCCCTCAATTCTTAGGTCTATTAGTAATTGTTTTATAAATTTGGGAGCTCCAGTGTTAGGTGCATATATATTTAGGACTGTTATATTTTCCTGTTGGATAAGGCTTTTTATCATTGTATAATGTCCATCTTAGCCTTTTTAACTGCTGTTGCTTTAAAGTTTGTTTTGTCTGATATAAAAAATAGATACTTCTGCTGGCTTTTGGTGTTCATTTACATGGAATGTTTTTGTTCCCATCCCTTTATCTTGAGTTTATGTGAGTCCTTATGTGTTAGGTGAGTCTCTTGGAGGCAGCAGATGGTTGGTGAATAGTTATCCATTCTGTTATTCTGTGTCCTTAAAGTGGAGCATTTAGACCATTTACTTTCAATGTCAGTATTGAGATGTGAAGTACCATTCCATTCATTGTGCTATTTTTTGCCTGTATACCTTGTGTTTTTAAATTATGTTTTGTAGGTCCTGTGAGATTTATGCTTTAAAGAGGTTCTGTTTTGGTGTATTTCTAGGATTTGTTTCAAGATTTAGAGCTCCCTTTAGCACTTACCATAGTACTGATTCTGGTAGTAGCCAATTCTCTCAGCATTTGTTTGTCTGAAAAAAGGTTATATCTTTCCTTCATTTGTGAACCTAAGTGTCCCTGGATACAAAAGTCTTGGCTGATAATTGTTTTGTTTACGGAGGCTGAAGATAGAGCCCCAATCCCTTCTAGCTTGTAGGGTTTCTGCTGAGAAACATGCTGTTTTCTTTTGTAGGTTACCTGGTGCTTTTGCCTCATAGCTCTTAAGATTTTTTCCTTCATCTTAACTTTACATAACCTGGCAACAATGTGTCTAGGCAACGATATTTTCACAGTGAATATCCCAGGTATTCTTTGAGCTCTCTTTTATTTGGATTTCTAGGTCTCTAGCAAGGCCAGAGAAGTTTTCCTTGATTATTCCTTCAAATATGTTTTCCAAATTTTTAGATTTCCCTTCTTCCTCAGTAACAATAACTATTCTTAGGTTTGGTCATTTAACATAATCCCATACTTCTTGGAGGCTGTGTTCATATTGTCTTATTCTTTTTTCTTTGTCTTTATTGGACTGTGTTAATTCAAAAACCTCATCTTCAAGCTTTGAAGTTCTTTCCTCTGCCTGTATGATTCTACTGCTGAGACTATCATTTCTTTGTTTAAGTCCATGTGGTAGGATGATATCATCAACAAAATAAGCTTGAATAGATGAGAAGTATTCAAAGACTAAACCCTGGGCGATTACAAACTTTAGCCAAGGAGGAAATGACAAAGGAGGCTTAGAAAGAACAGCTCAAGTGTTGGGTTGGAAATAACATGCTGGGTCCTGGAAGCCAATTGAACAAAGCATTTAGAATGGAAGAAATGATCAACTATGCCAGTTGTTTGTTAGTAAGATAAGGACTGGAAACTGACATGTGGATTTGGCAACATGGAAGTCTTTGGTAACTTTGGCATGCAAACATTAGATGTAGTACTAGGGATAAAAGCCTGGTTAGAGTGAATTCAAGAGAAAATCAAGGGACACATTAGAGATAGCGAGTATGATGAACACTTCTATGTTTTGCTGTAAATAAAGCAGAAAAAATAGAACAGTAGTCAGAGAAACTACTGAAGTGACATTTACTTCAAAAAAATGAGATGAATAAAATCAGTTTATGCTGTTAAAAATAACATAATGAATGTAATATTTTTGATGCAAGAGAGGGTGGAGATTTGAGGAAGAAATATTTTTATAGGTAAGGAGGCCTGGGATAGGGTACACAGATGAAATTGTTCACTTTAGATAGAAGCCAGACAGTACGCCCTCAAGAAGGTGAGTCAAACAGAGTATCTCAATTTAGTCAGCTTAGGCCCCTTTCTTTTAAAGAGCTTTTAGGAGGACTTATACAATTTCTTTAAAAGGAAATTGGAAATGTAGATAAATATATTTCTCCGCAAAATATAATAATAATCAAGGAAGATAGGGAGAATGGATTGTGGTAAGGAAACTAGCCATCAATGCCACAGTTTATAATTTTCTTAGGTTTTGTCTCTCACTTCTATGTAAACCAATCAACTCTGATTCTTGGCCAGGGTTCCTATTTCAAATCCAGGTCAGGATGTAATTGACCGGTATAGCAGTAAGTTAAGAAAAGAAGGATTGAGAGTTTCATTATAAGTAAAAGGACTCTACCACTTGCCCTTTAGAGGCATGTCATAATGCCATTTTTATACACAATAATCAATAATCAATATGAAGAGTAAGAACAAACATGGAATCAAAATGTATTAGTAATATACTTGCTTTTGCAGACGACACAATTTAATGCTATTTTTTGAATTAAAAAAGTACGATATTTGATCCTTCTGCTCTACTGTTCTTTCTGTAGAGCGTAAATGCAAATATTTTGTATAAAATTTTAGTACATGGGATCCAAAATTACATATAATATATTTTGTGTTATGACTGTTATTTCATTTTTTTATTAATGAAACTTGTAAACCATACAATGTGTGACTAAACATCAATATAATTTTAAAGAGTCGAATATTACAAGGCTTATAATTTCTGGCAATGAACATGCATTGTGTTTTTAGGATTCTTCTTCCAAAGCACCTGAGTGTTACTTTCCCAGACAAAATAACTCTTATTCAGTCACGTCAACCAACTATTCATCAATGGGTGTAACAGCTGACCTCCAACTAAATACTGCAAATGCTAGAATAAAGTTACCTTCTGACCCCATCTCAACTCTTCGTGTGGAGGTGAAATATCACAAAAATGATATGTTGCAGTTTAAGGTATGCTTGATATAAACTACCTCAAAGCTAGTTTTGATTTTGGGTAATTTTGGAGATTTTGGATAATTCTGCGATTTGATATTTAATGTAGTATTAAAGGTTATTAACAGTTTTGATAATATTTTGATTCTATAAAAATATTTTTTCCTACACAACTCATAGCTAGGTGCCCAAGAAATGAAACTGATCATTCTTGCTAACTTTGTGATTAATACAATGATGATTTAAAAACTACCTTTAAATTCTTGCAAAATACATAAGTCATTTATTATCAAACTATGCTGATAGTGTCATTAAAATAAACAAAATTGGATGCCTACTCTTTTTACTATTTTTAAGTTGTGGCCTTAATTTTCTGGCCAATGTAATAAGACAT
The DNA here is from genome assembly GCF_024542745.1 of Macaca thibetana thibetana. NCBI lineage: Eukaryota > Metazoa > Chordata > Mammalia > Primates > Cercopithecidae > Macaca > Macaca thibetana. The sequence continues at coordinate 68,190,730 of NC_065579.1, read as the reverse complement.
ACCAAAGCAATAATTTCATTCAACTTTTAGAGATAGCATATTTTTGTAACTTAAGAATCCCAAGGGATTCCATTAAGATAGTATTAGAAATTTTAAATATCAACACAATAACTAGATGTAAAATGTATTTCCAAAGATATTTTCTCGTACATTGTTGCTCACTATTTAGAAGCAGAAATGGCAACAAATCTCATTAGCAAACTCAAATGAAAAAATCAAATAATAAATCATCAAAAATTATAGGACTAAATGGACTATCTATAAGGAGAAAAACTATTAAAAATGTTCATATTAAGTATTTTAAAATTATAAATGAGTCAATTATCTTTTAAATGTTAATTCACTTGAGCTCAATCGCTGCTTTTAAAGTATTTTCATATAAATCTTAGTGAAATATCTTTCGAGACTTCATAAAATAACTTGTAAGTTTGTCTGAAAAAACAAACACCGTGCAATGGTTAAAATTCAGCAAGGGGTAAAGAACAAAAATTCACATAATTAAAACAGTGTGGAACTGGAGATAGAATTGCCTGATTGTTTATTGAAACGAGATGGCACAAAAGCATTGAAGATTGTGTGTGTGTGTGATGGCACAAAAGCATAGAAGATTGTGTGTGTGTGTGTGTGTGTGTGTGTGTGATGGCACAAAAGCATAGAAGATTGTGTGTGTGTGTGTGTGTGATGGCACAAAAGCATAGAAGATTGTGTGTGTGTGTGTGATGACACAAAAGCATAGAAGATACGTGTGTGTGAAGAAAGGTTTGCAAATTAATAATGAAGAAGTAGGTTATTTAATAATTTATATAGAAAAGTGTCTGTTTTCTGTCATATACTAAAATAAAATTTAGAATGAGTTGCATGTGAAAACTAAACATAGCCTAAAACAAATTTAACTGCATATTTATTTTGTATCTGGCTAGCAAAGGCCTTTCAAGCCACAGATAAAAAGGCATAAGTGACATAGGTAAAAATCTACACATTTTCTTACATACAAATAAAACATGTTTTCACATGGAAAAACACTATACACAATTAGAAGACAAAAAATGGGTAAATATCTGATAAATATGTGACTTAGGGAAAGCAATTTCAACTCATGTAATCAAGAAAAAATATCAAAACCTCTCATAAGAAGACATTTAACAGAAGAAACTAAAATATCAAGATAATTACACTCATTAAAAATTCTAGGAACAAAATGCAATTTAAAGTACAGTGGAACATAAATGCTAATAATGTAGAAAAAGATGAAATCTCATAAGAAATGAAATGAATAACAATGAAAAATAAATGCTTTTAATTTAACATAAATTAGCACTAGAGTACACATTTTGGTGAGAATATTAATCAGTAAACAAATTCTGGAAAGCAGTTTGTCAATAGTTATCAAAGACCCTAAAACGGTAAGTATACTCAGTCCCTAGAGGTATTTAAGAAATGTGCTGAAGAAATAAAAACACAAATAAACATAAATTAGCATTAGGGTTTATTGTATAATCATAGGTATGACAAAAAATATTGAAACAACTTCTGTTTTTAACCATGAAATAATTTTGGTATACCCATACTGTAGAATATTTAGCTCTAAAATTTCTGTTTTGATCTTATTGTATAGAAAACAAATCACAAAACAATTTTTAAAGGTTCAAAAATGCAGTACTCAGTTTGGTCCCATTATAAATGTGTATATGAAATTCTATATTGATATGGTTATATGGACCATGAATGTAGAGTTAGAAATTATATGGAGAAAAATTCTAAATATTCTTATTTGAGCCATTATTTAAATTATTTCATGACATGTACATGCTATGTCAGCAATCAGAGTAAACTTTTTTACTACTTATCTGCAATAGATTTACGATCCCCAAAATAAGAGATATGAAGTTCCAGTACCATTAAACATTCCAAACGCCCCAATAAGTACTTATGAAAACAGACTTTATGATGTTGAAATCAAGGAAAATCCTTTTGGCATCCAGATTCGACGCAGAAGCAGTGGAAGAGTTATGTAAGTGATTCCATGATTTGATATAAAGGATATTTTAATTTCAGCTTAGGATGGGAAAAGTAAAATGATTAACAACCTTCACTGTCCTAGAGTAGCATCACACAAAAAAATTTAAGTTGTGTTAAATAACTTTGCCCATTTTAATATTTCTAGCTAAACATAGTCCATGGGACTATTTTAAAGGATTGACCCACAATTTTATCTACAGTTTAGAGGTGTTCAATTTCACTATTAGTATCAGATTCATTCTTCTAATCAAGTTGAGAACCAAAACCAAAACCTCTTTTAAAAAGCATGATGAGTGTTGGCAAAAATAAGTATTTGGAAACAAATGAAGTAAATATTTATTAAAACTGTTGAAATAGTTTATTGGTGCTTGAATCTGATAGAATTAATAATTTATCTGCCATGTATTAGTGAAAATAAGTTACAACACATAAGTCTAGATATATTTTTATATTACAATGAATAAATTTAATTTTAAAATTATGGTCTTTATTCAAAATATCTAGAAACTATAATATATTGAAATATACTTTTATGTAATTTAAGTTTGCCATGCCATTCCTTAGATGATGTTATCAGGATGTTTTCTGGTATTGTCAGGATATGTACAAATAATGACTAAAACTATATCTGGATCATTAATTTTGTTGTTATGACAATATTTTTGTTCAAAAACATGTGAAGTTAAGTCATTTTATAAAAATATCTTGGTACAAGGGCATTATTCATTGTCATTTGGCAAGCATTATTCTCAATTAGTTTTCCAAAATAATAAATATAAAAAGTTAAAATATGCCCAGATTACTTGTAATACTTACGTTTCCTCTCCTTGCCAATGTTACTTTCCATCCTCCTTTATGTTCTTGCAAATGAGTTGAATAATATGTTTCTTGAAACACATTACTTCATACACAACTATTTTTATGAACATAAAATAAAGGAAGAAAAACACAATTGGGAGTAGTAATTGGCAAGAGTTCAACATTTAAATATCCATTAAACTTAAAATTCATTATAATATTGATTTATTTTTATTCTACATGTAGAAAAAAGTGTATTGTGATTAACTCAAGGGAGCAAGAAAATTGAGAACTTTTAATTTCTAGGTCACACATTACTGAGTCATTGATGATTTCATATTAATTTTATTTTTAAAAGGAATACTTGTCTAAAGAAGGACATGTACAATCATATTATTTATGATTCCCCTATAAGTGTACGAAACATATTTTACATATTCCTTAACTTAGCTAAAAGAAAAAATGTATTAGAATAGTTATCTATTTCCATTTGGTACCTGGGTATAATTAGGAATATAGAAAAAATATTGATTTTTTGATAATTTAAGAAAGAATTACCATTATCATTTGTGATACTATTTTGCATATATTTTGACAGACATAGCTTTATTTTCTTTTGTTTTCAGTTGGGATTCTTCGCTGCCTGGATTTGCTTTTAATGATCAGTTCATTCAAATATCGACTCGCCTGCCATCAGAATACATATATGGTTTTGGGGAAGTGGAACACACAGCATTTAAGCGAGATCTGAACTGGCATACTTGGGGAATGTTCACAAGAGACCAACCCCCTGGTGTAGGTACCAACATGTGACCACTCCATGAGGCAACTAAGACCATGAGTAGAATCCAAGCGACTTCTTTATAGGCCTGTGCTTTAGGATTGAAGTAATGACAAAGGCATTAGTTAGCAATCTCCAGAGCAGCTATAGCAATTTTCTGAGAAACAAACCCAAAAAGTCACCAGAAATTACAGGTGGAAGCAGAGGAGTGGATGGATAACAATTTGCTTGACTACTGTGAGAAGCCAGGCTTTGACTCAATACCTTAACTGTTTCAAATGCATAGAAAGGATATGCTGATTCTGTATTCCCAGTCAAGTTTACCTTTACTCCACTATAGAAAATATCTGCCTAACAGTTTCCTTGATTGTTTTTTACTTCTCAGATACTGATTTGATCTTTTTTCCCTTTATAAACCACAGTTGCAGTTGTGTAATTTTATGTGGCCAAACTGCAAATTACATCTTTACAATGTATTTTTATGTCCTCATGACACTTTTTCCAAAGATTTGTCTTGTTAATACAACACATTTTATGAATATTTAATGTACTGTACAACAAATAATATTATCTATAATATTCCAAACATAAAAATATATTTTAACAAAAATTATTCTATTTGTGTTTTTCACATGTGATGTGTACTTAAAAGGATATACTCAGTAGCATACTATAAGTTTGCATCCTATTGTAAGCATTTTTTATTGTTAGGTGCTCAAAGAGCTTGCATTTATAACATAATACTCCAAAGTTAGGTTATTGAAGGCTGTTTTCTATTAACACTAACTTGAAAGAATACGTTTTACCAAAACTGATTTCTTAAAATCCCTTCAGCATTTGTACAGATATTATTAGATTAATATACTTTTGATTATTGATATCTAAAATTACTTTCACTAGTAATTTTGTATATTACTGAAAATAAATTACTACAAAATCACTTTCAATGGTAATTTTATATATTAAGAATCAAAAGTATATAATCTAATAATATCTGACTATGATTACAGTATGAAACAATGAATTAAATATTTTATAAATATAAAAATGTAAATGTTCTATAAATATAAAATATATAAACAAGATATTTTCTGGACAGTTTAATTGTATTCATCACTTTTATCATTTCTAGGACATTTTACTATGGAAAAAATACCAGTTTATAGATAAGTTAAACATATAACCTTTGGAAAGAAACCAAACTACTCTAATGGCATAGTATTCTACATCAGATAATGTGGAAGCATTTGTGGTTGTTACATATTTGTATATTAATAGAAATTAATTTCTATTAATATACAAATATATAAAATACAAATAATATACAATATTACATAAAATATTTGTAAACTACTCTAAAGCAGGAAAAATTTAAACAATTATTTTCTAGGGAGACACATTTATTTTAACTGAAGCATGGTTTAAGGTTCGAGAAAAGAGGAATTTAAATACCACGGCTTGATTATATAATAAATTGTAAAATAACATTGATTAAATTCACATGCTATTGTTACTTAAAATATATTGTGCTTAATTTTTATATTTCAGTACAAACTTAATTCCTATGGATTTCATCCCTATTACATGGTTCTGGAAGAGGAGGGCAATGCTCACAGTGTTCTCTTACTCAACAGCAATGCAATGGGTAAAAATGTCATTTGTTGAATATCTCTTATTTTATGTGACTTTTTTATAAACTAATATATGTAGATAAAAATGGAATCTTATTTTGGATTTCCAGATGTTACATTCCAGCCAACTCCTGCTCTAACTTACCGCACAGTTGGAGGAATCTTGGATTTTTATATGTTTTTGGGCCCAACTCCAGAAGTTTCAACAAAGCAATACCATGAAGTATGGTTGCATATTTCTTTAAACAAAATTAAAAATGTTTATAGCATCAAGTAATTCTCTTAGTTCACACGTGAATTTTTTTTTAAAGGTAATTGGCCATCCAGTCATGCCACCTTATTGGGCTTTGGGATTCCAATTATGTCGTTATGGATATGCAAATACTTCAGAGATTCGGGAATTATATGACGCTATGGTCGCTGCGAACATCCCCTATGTATGTATATTAATTTTAAAACAATGTTAAATATGTAATATGTAAAAGTAGAATGAAATAATTAAACATGTATACTTTAAAATTAATTTAAGCATTATACTTTAAACTAATTAGACATGCTTTGTTTTTTTACTAGCACCTTATGTATTGGGTATGAGATTTATATACAGTGTCTTTGTCAGACAGATAAAACAGAGGAAGAAATACCATTCCTTTTACCTTTCCCTCCCTAATTATATCATGCTGTGTTGTGCTAAACAAGTCACTGTGCACTTGCTTTCCTCTCACAAACTCTGGGTTGCACAGGCAGTCACTATGTTCTCTTCATGTTAAGAGTTCACAGAAATGTGTATTGTCAACAATATAAGAATCTGTATCATCAACCGGAGAACAAGTTGGATGTGGAAATAATTTTTTTTTGCCCTGGAATAGATAATAGTTGTAATATATAATACAGATTCACTCAATATTCAGGAAGCTAAATATTCCAAAGTATCCACAAATGATCAATCTCTAAATCTCCTCATTATTTAGCAAAATTAAGGAACCTTGGGTTGCTGCTGGTAATACCTAAACATTAAAATATAGAAGACTTGATATATAAGAGTTTATTCTAAGAACAATCAGAAAAACCTCATTATAAGATATTGGTATTTATAGTAGGGTCCAATATAGGGTTCCTGAATAACTAGCATGGGAAATTAATTATGTATGTTGACCATATAGAACCATGCAAGTGGAAATTTATTATTTAAAAGGAGGTATACATTATTGACCATACTTTCTATGATACCTCGAAGAAGAAATTGAGATAATGTCAAATAATATAAAATAATTAACAAATTTTGTATTTAGGCTTAAATTGAATATTCCATGATATAATGCAAATATTTGTTGGTTTAAACATACTTGCAATTACCTATCTTACAGCAATTCTTGTTTATATAAGCAGGGCTATTATCCTAAAAATGACTTTGATGGATATTACAAGAATCAAATCATAGTAATTGATGTAATTGGTAATACTCCTTTTGCCAATATTAGAATTATTTGAAATTATCCAACATTTGCTGTATAGTTCCCAGAAACAGCAACACTTCTTTCTGTATATACTCTACAAAATTCCTATTTGTCATGTAACCTAATTTCATACCATCATAAATACTATTGCCCAGTGTCTGTTTCCTTTGAAAATTACATAATATATATCAATTTAGAACAGTTTTTACCTCTAAATCAAAATTACTAAATGAACTGTCAACAAAACAGAACATTTATAGAAAGTTGTTCTTAGAATACTTCATATCTTTACATGCTACTTTTATTCCTTGAACAGTAAACCACTTAATTCTTTTTAAGATCTAGTGAGGAGGAACTCAAACTTTCATTTTGCTGTTACTTTTATAGGTATAATAAAATATGATACATTTACTATTTTGTATTTTTTGCCATACTGTGATGATTTTTTGTGTATTTCAGGATGTTCAGTACACAGACATTGATTACATGGAAAGGCAGCTAGACTTTACAATTGGTGAAGCATTCCAGGACCTTCCTCAGTTTGTTGACAAAATAAGAGGAGAAGGAATGAGATACATTATTATCCTGGTCAGTACTTGGAGTTTATCTGGGTCTTATTTCTTGTTTCTATTAATTCTCCTAAAATGAGGAGGAGGAAGGTGTTTCAAAAATAGAAAGTATATAACTTTGGATAATACTCCCAAATCTAAAACTCTTTTCCTTTAGCACTTCATTTTATTTGCATGGGTTGTGATCAGCTACCTTTTTATTTCGGTATATCCCTAGAGGTTTAAATCCAAAACTGAGTTAAAGGCAAGCTGTTTTCTAGTTATCATCCAAGCTACAAATAGGTCTCTATTTATGGGAGTTATCAAAATGTCATGGTAGAGTTTCTATTTTTATATAATTATTAAGTCATTCTCTGGTATTGCTTCTGATGTTTTTTGTATTTAAAAATTTGCCTTCAGATTGGTGATTCAGTGAGGATAATTTTTTATCACTAACATAGGAAGTAAGCTAGGTAGCCAGATAGCTCACCATAGAAATAAAAACAAAAACCTCTACTAATCTTGCTTGAAATGATAGCTAATGCATTTCTGACAGTCCTTAGAATTTCCTTCTAAGAAATTTGGAGGGCAATCTAGCTAGAACACTGATGTTTATATCATTTGTCATTTCATGTGAGAGCACATTATTATGATAATGTAGTAATGAAAACTTATGCTTCATAACCACTGTCCAAGTAGTTATGCTTTTTTTCATGTGTACTTTGTTTATATTTCATTTTAATTTTAGGATCCAGCAATTTCAGGAAATGAAACAAGGACTTACCCTGCATTTGAAAGAGGACAGCAGAATGATGTCTTTGTCAAATGGCCAAACACCAATGATATTTGTTGGGCAAAGGTACTAAATCGATATCTTGAAATGGAATAAAAATTATATTTCAATGAAAGTTTCCATTTAATTAGTAAAAGTTAAAAACGTTCATGAGAGCTATACAGAAATGTAATGATTTAATAACTAATAAAATAATGTGTAGTCTTTGCTTCATTCCAAATTATTAGACACAAAGAAAGAATTCATATAAATCACATGTCCAAATATGATTTGTTTAATTTTTAAGATGTATTTTATTATATTTCTTGGCACCACTTGTAATTTATTATAAAACTACCATTAGTAAGATGGCTACTCATTATTCTGTACTGCAAGATATTTAAATGTTCACTTCTCTTAAAAACATATTGTTAATAGTAGCAACAACATGTTTTGACAGCTATACTTATAGTTAAAACTTAGATCATGAAGTATAATTCACTGTATTTTATATAAGCAATTATATTCAGACCTGATATATTAATATATTACAAAAATATTTTGATTTGACTTTTATATAAAGCAATCAAGAAAAAATCTCATAGTAATAACTAGAATGAACAACAATGATAAAATCCTCAAAAAATCTATGATGAGAGACACAGTTAAATGAAATGTGAGAGGCTTTTTGAATCTTGGACTGATATTAAGACATTAGTGATTAAATCTGTGAAATGCAAACATGTTCAGTAAATGTTTGTTGTACTGTATCAACATTAATTTCCTGGTTTTGATAAGTTCACTATTGTTATATTACATGTTAACATTAGAGAAAGCTGAGTGAAGAGTATAGACAGGGCTGGGCACAGTGGCACATGCATGTAATGCTTGCTGTTTGAGTGGCTGAGGTAGGAGGATCTCTTGAGCCCAGGAGTTCGAGATCAGCCTGGGCAACACAGGGAGACCTTGTCTCTACAAAATAATTAAAAATTAGCTAGGCATAGTGGTGCATGCCTGTAGCCCCAGCTACTTGAGAGGCATATTAGTCCAGAAGGTTTTTTTTTAAACTCCCTACTTTCTCCTCATTCTGTATTTCTACACATTTTGTCAGATTTCTACCCTTTCTCCCCTTCCTTTAGAGCACTATTCTCTGTCAGTAGCTAATCTCTTGTAAATAATTTCTTTTTGATGGATTATTTATATTTTTATATAGGACTTTCTAACTTCTACAATATAGGTTCAAATTTCCAGAGCTTTTGGCAAACTGAATTTGAGCTCTGTTTTGTGTGTTTCTGATTGGAGGAGAAGGAAGAAAAAATGTTGGTAGGCAATGAGGTCAGGCTGAGAATAGTGGTGGGATGAAGGGAGAGGAGGATTTAGTACTAATTCTGAAAGTCAATGGGATGTTTGACTCAGCATGACATTATTCAATCAGATCTTTTCTTCCTTTCAAACAAAAAAAAACCTGCTTTTAGTTTTTAACCCTGGAGTAATTCTAGATGTAGTTCAAATATACTATATTAAATTAAATTTAGCATATATTTTTCATATTCTTTTTTGACCAGAACATTTTGGTTATATGTATTATTTTCAAAATCACTAACTACCATAAAGGTTGACATTTCTATTTTGTATTTGCCATATTAAAGAGTAGACTAACATGGAAAATGGGAATAGTTTGCAAATGATATGTATGCCAATAATAATGATATTTGAAGGGATTACAGATCTGAAGACTTTGAGTTAATAATATGCCTCTAATACTCCATTACACTTCATTTACATAGGAATCTTATCATGCTGACTATGTTTTGATCTGCTTTTCCATGTCTTGTCTCTTGTAGGTTTGGCCAGATTTGCCCAATATAACAATAGATAAAACTCTAACTGAAGATGAAGCTGTTAATGTAAGTTTTACTTTGGTTAACTATATAATGAAAAGAAATTCAAAACTTAGACTTCATTATTTTAATCATTTACTCAATTTGAATTCTTTTCTTTAAAAATAGATGGCCATTTTAAGTTATCTATATCAGACCATATTTAGATCAAATTTACCTAATTTTCCTCAATAACAAAGTATAAGTCAGCCTATTAAGCAATTTTATATTTTGCTTTATTTAATCCAAGCATTCCTTCTTTTATTTTAAAAATTATGCCCTGGCATGGTGACTCATGCCTATAATCCCAGCACTTTGGGAGGCCAAGGCAGGTGGATCATGAGATCAGGAGTTTGAGACCATCCTGGCTAACATGGTGAAACCCCATCTCTACTAAAAATACAAAAAAAAAAAAAAAAAAAAAAAATTAACCAGTTGTGGTGGCAGGAGCCTGTAGTCTCAGCTACTTGGGAGACTGAGGCAGGAAAATGGTGTTAACCTGGGAGGTGGAGCTTGCAGTGAGCCTAGATCACGCCACTATACTCCAGCCTGGGCAACCAAAAAAAAAAAAGAAAAGAAAAAGAAAAAAAAAAGTTATTACAGTAATAACACTCAACATGAGACCTACCATCTTAATAAATGTTTATGCATATAATAAATCATTGTAAAATATGGGGGCAATGTTGTGCTGCAGATCTCTAGAATTTATTTACCTTGCATAATTGAGATTTTATGCCTGTTTCTTAGCAAGCCCTTATTTCCCTCCACTTACAGTCCTGGGCAACTACCATTCTACCCTATGTTTTATGAGTTTAACTGTTTTAGATACTTCATGTAAGTTGAGCCATACAACATTTGTCTTTCTGTTACTGGTTTATTTTACTCAGTATAATATCCTAAACATTCATTCTTGAAAGCAAAAGGAATAACTAAGATACTAAATGCAAATGATAACCAAAAGGGAACAGGAGTGGCTATAGTTATATCAGAGAAAATAAATTTTAAGTCAATGACTGTCACAAAAGACAAAAGAGGTCATTATAGAATGACAAAAGGGTCAATTCATTAGGAAGATACAATGATTATAAATACATGCACCCAACATTAAAACACTTAAATATTTAAAGCAAACATTAACAGAACTGAAATGAGAAATAGCAATGTAATAATGTGTGAAGACTTTGTTACCACACATTCAATAATAAATAGAACAACCAGAGAGCAAATCAACAATGAAACAGCAGTCTTTAACAACATTGTAGGCAAAATGGACTTAACAGACATACATAGAACTTTCCACTCAAAAGCAGCCATATATACATTCTTCTCAAGTGCCCATAGAACATTTTCTAAGAGCGATCACAGGTTAAGTCATAAGCCTTAAAAATTGTAAGAAGATAGAAAACATACCATTTATCTTTTCCAGTCACAATGAAATTAAACTAGAAATCAGAAAAAGAGAGGAAATAAGTTAATTCACAAATACGTGGAAATTAAACAACACACTTTTGAACATCCAGTGGAACAAAGAAAAGATCAAAAGAGAATTAGAAAATTTCTTCAGACAAACAAAAATAAAAATACAACATAGCAAAAATATTTCTGGGATGCAGCAAAAGCAGTACTAAGAGGGAAATGTATGACAAGAAACACCCACATTAAAAATAATAAAAATCTCTAATAAATAACCTAGCATTACCTCTCAATGAAGTAGAAAAAGAATAAACTTAAAGTTAGCAGAGGGAAGAGAATAAGGATTAGAGGAGTAAAAATTAAAAGAAAAATACAAAATGAATAGAAAAATGTCAACAAAACTAAGAGCTGGTGATCCTTCTTTTAGCCAGATGAATTTATAATCATTAAATTATACAAGTTTAGGTAAGTGTAAAAAATTTGGGAGCTTAAAACTTACCCCAAACTACTTCTAAAACAGAGTCAAATAATTGAACCTACTAAACTTTGTCATTGAGGAAAAAGTGTTATTTCAACTTGGGTTCTGCCAACTATTCTTGAGTAATATTGTGTACCACTAGAGAGAAAAGCATCCATTTTTATATAGGCATTAGAGGACAGTGTCAATTTATGTAGAATGGCTTATGCAGAATCTTTTCGGATTCTCTTCCACAAAAGGTATCAAGAGTGTTGGATTACATGTACCTGACTGATTTTCTGGATATAATCAATGCTTTTATTTAAGGGATAGAAGCAGCCACCTAATAGAATAAGTTAAACTAAAAAAAAAAAAAAAAAAATGAATTATGTAAAGAGCAGAAAAGTGAAAATTAATAAACAAGATCTGGCGCTACCATTTGTTGTTAATTATCATAAGGGAGATTCTTGCATAGAAAATATTCAATATAATCCCACCAAGCCTTCTGCCCTTAAGAGTAAAATGTAATTAATGGGTAAGATGATAAAAGTAAGTCCCTTTCTACTCTTAAAAATATTCATCAGAGGCCAGGCACAGTGGCTCATGCCTGTAATCCCAGCACTTTGGGAGGCCGAGGCATGTGGATCACCTGAGGTCAGGAGTTTGAGACCAGCCTGACCAACATGGTGAAACCCCGTCTTTACTAAAAATACGAAAAATTAGACAGGTGTGGTCGGGGGCATCTGTAATCCCAGCTACTCTGGAGGCTGAGGCAGGATAATCGCTTGAGCGTGGGAGACAGAGGTTGCAGTGAGCTGAGGTCATGCCATTGCACTCTAGCCTGGGCAACAAGAGCAAAACTCAACCTAAAAAAAAAAAAAAAATCCATCATACATATTTTGTAAATCTATATATTCCCCACTCTGTGCATTTTCTTTATGTCCTCCGATATCCTGTTCATGGAGAAGACTGTTAAGGCAATTACAACAGAATCTTAACATGTGCCAAAAAAGCATCCAGGTTGTCATGTCATGTTTTTGAGACATATCCAATTAACTTAGCTGCAGGTCAATCTTTTGCTAAGGCACGGTTACTCTGACACTGGAACTTATATGTTTCAACTGGCAAGTAGGGAATATTCTTAGTAGAGACTGGAATAAAACACCTCTTCTCTGCTGGGATGAAAAGGATTAGAAGTGAAAGATGAAAAAGAAGCAGTTGATTAGGGTGGTGAGATGGTTCTGGGAAGTGAGGAAGCTGTATAAAAACAGGCTTTACTATGGCCCTTTGCTCTTTCATTGTGCTCCATAAAGGTAAACCTGAAGTATGGGCTCTACAGTAATAGTGAAAAAAAAAGCTTCCCCATTACTCTAGGAAGCACTAAAAAGATGCTTTTGTGGGTTCTGAACTGTTCCTTTATAATTCACATAGGATCCCAAGACGGCTCTATTCTCTCCACTGACGTCCCTCTTTATTAAAGTGATGAGGAAGAAACCACATACATTTATGTAATTAAGGTTGATGTCAATTGCCTTCATTATCAGTCATACATGACTTGTGAATCTGCCAGATACATTTAGATTTATATGTATATAATCTCTCTTAATACTTTCCAAATGTGAGTCTAAATTTTGGTTTTACAGGCTTCCAGAGCTCATGTAGCTTTTCCAGATTTCTTCAGGACTTCCACAGCAGAGTGGTGGGCCAGAGAAATTGTGGACTTTTACAATGAAAAGATGAAGTTTGATGGTTTGTGGATTGTAAGTCAACTTTGAACAATCTACGTTTTAAGTTATTTGTTGTACAGTGATTATGCAAAATTCATACTTGGCTCAAATAATGTCAATAAAATATTTTATTTGAAAACTAGTCCACTTTTTTCCGCCATAGAATTTTCTTATGCAAAGGACTGCTACAGTTTTAAAAATTAAATTTATGTGTACGGATGCTATTTCCTGGACTTTTTCAATTTGCAAAATTCAAAAAGCAAAATACCCTCTTATTATATATATTAATAAATACTTGTAAACATTTATTTTACTTTTACCTAATATAGGAATAAGTCTCAGGCTTAAATAACTATTAGTCCTTTGTATAAGAAATAAAATTTTCTTAAATTTGGTAACATTGTATTTTAAAGTTTCTTTTTTGATGTAACCTTAAAATGTTAGTAGTAAAATTTTTATTAATATATTTTTGAGATAGCAAAAAATAACTTACTTTGCTACAAGTAAGTGCTTAATACAGAAAATGTGATGTAATGTATTTCTGTTTCTGGAGGTGAAATTTTTTAATTTGTTGATTTTTCCAGGGTAAAGCATTAATTTACTTATTTTTGAAATTGAAGAAAGCTTTATACAGCTGTCACCATGTGGAAATTTTGTGGCTATAAGATCTTATAAAGCATATATTTTGTTAAAAAATTCATGGAACATCTATGTTTATTACATGTATCAATTGGTATACTAAAAGGGATTCTCTTAAGTATATTCCTGAGAATGACATCTGGATCCAGAGAAAATTATCTGTTTTCAGGTGGAGGCAATCCATTTTAAATGGTAGCTTACTTATTTATTTAGATCATGATTCTTTTATATATGACTACTGAGATTCTGAGATATGTGCTCAATGGTGATACTTCTTGAAATTATCTGCATTTGTAAACTATTAATATATCTTGTAGTTTTAGCAGTAAAAGCAATTGGTATCAGGCTCAGGGCAGGAGTGGAGGGGAAGGAGATGATAAGGCACATACTATTATAAAGCTAGGTCTTAAAAATATGAAAATAAACCTTTTTATAGGTATAATGAATAATACAGAGAAAATAGAACATTTTATTTTTCAAAAGGAAACTGAAAAAAGCGAACGAGATAAACTAATATAATTGAGATGTTTTATAATTTTGTTTGTTTAGGATAGTGAGTATATGTAACATTGTTCAAATATGCCAACCTACTTACTTTTTGAACTAGCTCTTTTCAGAATATATGTTGTAAATTTATTTTTTGTTTACCTTTCTCTGTCGTCTTTTTTTTAAGGATATGAATGAGCCATCAAGTTTTGTAAATGGAACAACTAGTAATCAATGCAGAAATGACAAACTAAATTATCCACCTTATTTCCCAGGTACAATATTGTTGGTATGCCTTTGATATTATCATGCTATTATTATTTAATAGGTATATAATATAAACATATATATATGTTAGATATATATAGAATGTAGGGATTAGGATTTACACACCCAATTTTCACTACCCACCCACACACTGGACCACACCTTAACCCATTACCAATATTGTTTAACACTATTTTGAGAAAAAAAAAATCTACAAATATATGTTATCTACTCAAGCACAATTCTAAATTTGTTTGAATTTGTTATTTTGGTTGGCTTAATAATTGTCCCAAATTCAAAAATGTTAAATACTCTTTAAGATAAACAAATGAAATTATTTTGAAAGGATTTTTTTAAGTGTTTCTTTACTAAGGATAAGGGAAAGAATACTAACACTTCTCTGTTTACCTTTGACATAGAAGGAAATGAAGATTAATGTGATGTTTCATATTCATCATCATTCTCTTATGCAGGCAGAAAACGTCGCAAACTATTAGCATATAAAGTGATGGCAAAACTCTGGAAAAAAATCTTAAACTGAGAAAAAGTGAATCGAAAGGCAGTGTTATAACATTTGCCTAGCCCTTAAATTCTGGGCTTTATGATACCAAGTGAATTTTTAATAAGACTCTAATCAGTGTTTTCCATCTAAATGCACTAGAAAGAGTAGACATTGAGGAGTGTACTTATTTTCCAGGTTTTTATTAATTCATGTAATTCAGTTACAATTTCAGACCATTTAAGTTTATAATTAACTCATACAAAGTATACACATGGTTAAAATATAAATAGCTATTATAAAACACTGATTAATATCTTTGCCAAAGAATACATAATTATGAGTTACACGTTTCATTGTAGGGAACTGTATAACACATTAATATTTTTTCATTGATTCTTTCCAGAACTCACAAAAAGAACCGATGGATTACATTTCAGAACAATGTGCATGGAAACTGAGCAGATTCTTAGTGATGGAACATCAGTTTTGCATTACGATGTTCACAATCTCTATGGATGGTCACAAATGAAACCTACTTATGAGTAAGCAATGTTCTGAATTATCCCCTCGGACTCTTCTATTCTTTGGATCGTATATTTAATACTATCATTTTAACCATCCCAACAATCTTCTCTTGTATCCCTTTACTTTCCAATTGTTCTCTGTAACTTCTTCCTTCATAGAATTTAGAAAAATTGTGTTTCTTTCTATCTAATTTATCTAAATATCTTTATTGTTATTATTCTAATTTTTATACTATCCCAAAATAAATCCTAGACCATTTGTCTTTTGTTCCTCATTATGTACCCATTATAGTGTCTGGCAAATTGTAGGTGCTCAATAAATAATACTAATAATGTTAGTAAATGAGTTAATAACATATAATTTGATGTCATTAACACATAAAGCACCAAACGTTTGCCTAAATTTGTTATTTGAATTCATTATCAGGCCAGGCACAGTGTCTCACGCCTGTAATCCCAGCACTTTGGGAGGCCAAGGCGGGCAGATCACTTGAGACTAGGAGTTCAAGACCAGCCTGGCCAACATGGTGAAACTCCATCTCTGCTAAAAATACAAAAAATTAGCCAGGAGTGGTGGTGCGGAGCTGTGGTCCCAGTTACTCGGGAGGCTGAGGCACAAGAATCGCTTGAACCTGGGCAGCATATTTTGCAGTGAGCCGAGATTGTGCCATTGCACTCCAGCATGGCAACAGAGCAAGACTCTGTTTCAAAATAAAAATAAAAACACAAAATAAATAAATTTATTATTAGTAAATAAGAGCATTTTTAATGACCTTGAACTTCTGAAATATTAATGATCATACTAATTATCTGCATTTTTAACAAACATTTATGTAAGGCCAATGATGATGGAATACAGACCATTCACTGAAAATCAATTCTTTATCAGCACTTTCCAACACAAGTTTTGCAACGATTGAAATTTTCTGGCCAGGCACAGTAGCTTATGCTTGTAATCCCAACACTTTGGTGGGCTGAGACAGGAGGATCACTTGGGCCTAGGAAGCTGAGGCTGCAGTGAGCTGTGCTCCTACCACTGCATTCCAGCCTGGGCAACAAAACAAGAACCTGGCTGAAAAAATAAATAAATACATAGAAATCTTCTATAATCCTGGGTGCCAATGTGGTACTCACCAGCCATACATGGCCATTGAACAATGTGTCTAGTATGACTCAGGAATAGAATTTAAAATTTATTTAATTTTAATTAAGTAATATAAAATAATTACATATGAAATAATAATTAGTGGCTACCATATTGGACACCACAGTTGTAGATCCCTGGCTTTTAACTACACATTATAATCACTTGGAGATTTTCTTCTTAAGTTTTAGATTTTTTTTAAAGTGTCACGTGCACATAGTAGGTGTGCATATATATTGGGTAAGTGATATACTTTGATACAAACATGCAACACACAATAATCACGTCATGGAAAACAGAGGTATTTATCCCCTCAAGCATTTATCCTTTGTGTTACAAACAATCCCATTAAACTTTTAGTTTTTTTTTTAAGTATACAATTAAACTATTATTGACTATCATCCTGTTGTGCTATCAAATACTATATATTATTCATTCTTTCTAACTATATATACATATATGTATATATAGTACCCATTAACCATCCCTGCTGTATTAGTCTATTATCCCTCTTCCATAAAGATACTACCTGAGACTGGGTAATTTAAAGATGTTTATTTAAAAACTGGGCAATTTAAAGAGGTTGAATTGACTCACAGTTCTGCATGGCTGGAGAGTCTTCAGGAAACGTACAATCATGGCAGAATGTGAAGGGGAAGCAAGGTGCATCTTACATGACTTTAGGAGACAGAGATAGTGACAGGAGAACCGCCATACTTTAAAAGCGTCAGCTCCCATGAGAACTCACTCACTATTACAAGAACAGCATAGGGGAAACCACCCCCATGATGCAATCACCTCCCACCAGGTTCCCTTGGCAGATGGGGATTGCAATCCCTGATGAGATTTGGTGGAATCACAAAGCCAAACCATAACACTTGCTTTCCCCTCACCCCCACACAACCCTTCGTAGCTTCTGGTAACCATCCTTCTACTGTCTATATACATGATTTCAGTGTTGTGTGTTTTTAAAATTTTTGCACCCACAGTAAGTGAGAACAGGTGAAGTTTGTCTCTCTGTGTCTGACTTAATTCATTTAACATTTAATGACTTCCAGTTTCATACATGTCATTGCCAGTGACACAATTTTATTCTTTTTTATAGCTGCATTACTCCATTGTATATATGTACCGTATTTACTTTATCTAATCATCTGTTGATGGACACTAAAGTTGCTTCCGAACTTGACTATTGTGAACAGTGCTGTAATAAACATAGGACGGCAGATATCATTTTGATATATCTTTCTTTTGGATGCATATTCCGCAGCAGGACTGCTGGATTATATAGTAGCTGTATTTTTAGTTCTTTGGGAAACTTCAAACTGCTCTTCACAATGGTCGTATGAATTTACATTCTCACCAACAGTGAAAGAGCTTTTCCGTTTCTCCACAGCTTCCACAGCATTTGTTACTGGCTGTCTTTTGGATAAAAGCCGTTTTAACTAGGGTGAGATGATATCTCATTGTAGTTGTGATTTGCATTTCTCTGATGATCAATGATGTTGAGCACCTTTTCATATGCCTGTTTTCCATTTGTATATCTTCTTTAGAGAAATGCCTATTCAAATATTTTGCCCATTTTTAAATCAGAATATTAATAGTTTTTCCTATAGAGTTGTTTGAGCTCCTTATATATTCTGGTCATTAATCCCTTGTCAAATGAGTATTTTGCAAATATTTTCTCCCATTCTGTGGTTTATCTTTTCACTTTGTTGACTGTTTCATTAAGTCTTTATTTTTAATCTGTTCAGTCACTCTGTGTCTTTTGATTGGAGCGTTTAGTCCATTTATATTCAATTTCATTACTGATAAGTGAGGACGTAACTCCCATCATTTGTTATTTGTTTTCTGGTTGTTTAATTGTCTTCTCATTCCTCTTTCATTTCTTCCTATTTCCTTTTTCTCTAGTGTTCTTTGATTTCTTGTTTTTTTAATATTTTGCATATCTGTTGTATTTTTTTCACTTGCAATTACCAGAAGGCTTGTGATTTTTAAATAAATTATTATTTAATTGTTCTCTTTCATAACCTAAGCATGAATATTTAAAATTTTTCCAGGCAGTTCTAATGAGCACACAGGGTTGAAAACTTCTGTTCTAACAAATAACTGAAGTTGATAAAAGAATAAAAAGCATTTTGAAGTAAAGAGTATGGATAACATTTCTTGCTTAGTAAAACCTACTTATCTTATTTCTAGCAATTAACTCTTAATCAACTCAGAATAGATGAATGTATTACCAAAAATTCACTTGTTCACCAAATCCAAAAATAAAACACTAAGTTATTTTAAGAGTGAACAAACTGGCATTTAACAATGCCTTTTTATTGGGGCAAATATTACTTTTGATTAGTCCTTCTGGAACACAATATTGGGGCATAATTATCGACAGCTAAATTTACTTTAACTAAAACTGTAGACATTAAAAAGAACAAAATATTTAAAATTGATGATCTCATTGGCAAAAATTATGTGCTTTGAGTTGAAACTACGTAGCTTAACAAAAATTGAAAAAAATAATTCCTCTCCACAGAAGACAGGAAATAAGTATACTTCTGAAGCACATTGCAGAGTGAAACATGGTTCCTGACACATTGTGGATGCTTAGTAAATTTAAATAAATTCATCATTATCCTGTTATAATCACAGGTATCAAAGTTGTTTTGATAAGTTCAAGGTAGATATAGGTAAATTTCCAAATTGTCCATATGCAGAAATATTTAAAACATATGTAAGGTCCCTTTCCACTTTTAAGTAAAATTATGAGGAGGAAGTCAGCACAATCTTCCATAGAATATCCTTGAAAATGAAATCAATATACATATACTTATTAGTGCTAATTTTGCTGTTGTTCATAAAATTTTTCAGTGCAAGTTTCAACCACATTACTTAAATTGAGCAGATTAATTGGATTAAGTATTAAGTAGCCTAATTTATACAGTCTTAAATTTTTCATGTTTCAGATACTTTCTTAATATTTTAATTTTTTCAGTTACAAAAAAGTGTTGAACTCAGAAAATTTTAGAAACTAATTATTAATCACATGTATAAAGACCTTGACAAATGTAAAAGAATACTATAAATAAGGTACATGTTACATGTAAACAAATTATGAAGAGTAAAGTCTTTCTGTTTATCATTGAGGAAAACTGAACACATTATAAACACACTTTTTTTTCTCAAGTTATATAGACCACAGCATTTTGGTTTTTAGTGACATATTTTCTGTCTTACAAACTGCCACATATTTGACATTTAGTTATTTCTTGACATACTGTGCTCTTTCACTTAACATGAAACAAACAAGAAACCCAACAAAAGAAGAGATTGCATGGATTCAGAAATGGGATTTAATCAGCTTGAGAAACTGCAAATAGTTTTACAGAAAGAATCATGGACACCAATGGCAAATAGAAAAAACTTCATATAGAAATCCCACACCAAAAGTTTTGAGTCTTCAGTTGCTCTTGTCTCTTGTAATTTAAAATTCAATGTTGTACTGAAATAAAGCCTATTCTTCAAATGTAGAAAGAAATACATTTAAAAATCTACTTTAAATTATGGGTTTAAATTTCAGAGAAATATTCAAGGATTATGTAACTACACATATATTTTCATTTTTACCAATAGCTTTAAAGATGTTAGGGATTAGTACACACTATTCATTAGAGGGGACTTGGAAAATTAAATGTCTTTGACTCTCTCTGAATGCTTAGGTTGTGTTTAAATATATAATTTTTAAATAAGTGCCCAAGAGTTTTATAATCATAGAATGGAATGGAAAAAGTCAATAGTTACGAATTATTTTTGCAGATATTCCTATAAATGGGGATAATTTGCAACTTGGAAAATTACATTGCTTTGTTATATTTAATGTAACTTTCTGGAAAAAATAAGAGTGTCTTTTTGAAGTGGGGGAATTGTAAACTATAGGAAGTGGTCTCTTGTATTTTTTTTTGATAAAAAATAGTCTATGAAAAACAAACACAGTATACCTCACCTCTTCACTAACGTAGAAGTTACTTTAGTTATAGCTGTAACTTTCTATTAATCAGCTGTACATCTCCAGACCAGATAGTAAATGCATGTCTTCTAGACATTAGATTCTGAATGATATAGATGAATGGAACATTGATACAGTTTGTATATCAAAATGTAAAATTTGAGATATGAATCTATAAAACTCTTTCCATTATATAGTCTTTCACATTGTCTTCTTACTAAAGGAAATTTCAAATTTCATTAATTTATTATACACTAAAACGCGATGAAAATATTTTAACCTACAAAATACTTGTTATCCAATTTCAAAGTTAAAACAGATACTACGTTTTCTGATATAATGGTGACTATTTGAAATGTGAATTGGGAAAATATATATTTCTAATAAATACTAAATACATACTACTAAATATATTGCCTTCAAAAATAATTCAATAATATATTCTTGATTTTTCAAAGAGTTGTTTTCATAAAATTGAGGATAACAATTCTGTAATAATTTCGTTTCTCTACTATACACCAGTCTATATTCTAAAATAATTTAACACCATCCAGTCATGAGATAGAAGTGTTTGGAAAATGTTTATAAATTGATTTCATCAGTAATTAAAGATAATAGTCAAGTTAATTAATTTAACATTTTCTTTTAGAAACTATGACTAAAATAAAGATACTCATTTATTGTTGGAAGCTTAAAAATATGTTTAAAATTTTTAAATTTAATATTCTCTTCACATATTTCATTTTTGTAATATACACGTAGAGTTTCTAAATTGTTTTACTTCTATAAAAAACTGTTTTATAATAATCAAAGATATATTCTAATTTTTAAAATATATTTCAAGAAAATGCTCATGTAGGCAATAATAAACACACAACAAAAATATCTCTTTCCTATAAGCTGAACTCTCCAATGTCAAGTGGTAACAAAGAACAAGCTCTCTGGCTTAAAGGTGTTTCTCAAGAATAACTTAAACTAAGTTAATTGTGACTGAGCAATTTGTAAAATTGAAACAATGTTGGAAATAATTATAATATATTTACCGTGTTTGAAATTTATATCTTTAGTGGTGCCAAATAAATATTCTGTGTGAGGGTTTACAGAGGAGATTCCTCTTATATAAGAGGTTAGAATACCCTTAAGAGAAAATTATTATGAAAATACTTCATTTATTTTATAATTTTAATTTACAATTAACAATAGTAAATATGGAGCACATTGTGATGTTTTCATACATTATACAGTGTGAAATGATCAAATAAGGCTAATTAGCTTATTTATCTTCTCAGATATTTATCATTTATTTGTAGTGAGAAAATTTAAAATTCTTTTAGCTAT
This sequence comes from Macaca thibetana thibetana, assembly GCF_024542745.1. Lineage (NCBI taxonomy): Eukaryota > Metazoa > Chordata > Mammalia > Primates > Cercopithecidae > Macaca > Macaca thibetana. The sequence continues at coordinate 68,168,344 of NC_065579.1, read as the reverse complement.
TCTGTAATATACAATATATTATGGTCACTTTGCTAAATTTATTCTTCCTATCTAACTATAACTTTGTACCCATTGTGTGAAACTACTTTATGTAGTATCCTTATCAATCAGAAACCTGAGAAAGCATATATTCAGCTGTTAATTTAAAGCATCAGTAAATAATTTTTGCAAGTGTAAGGTATATAATAGAGAAAAAAAAGAAATTCTTCAGAAACGTAATTTTCTTGCATATGAACACATTAAGAATTTGTGACAACCCTGTCCTTGTAAATAATTTTTATATTAAACAAAATTTTGTTTGCAAACTAAACTCCAAAAATACATTTTCATATAAATTTATAGAATTATCACCAATTATTACTCTTCATATTATATATTTATTTCTTATTAAATTTCAAAAAATGCATGTAGTGTATATTTAAAAGATTAATATTCCTAAATGGCACTTTTATATTTGTTATGAAAAAATAAAGCAGTGAAGATCATTTTCTTTTTTTGGTCTTCTAAAAGAGTGACAATTTAGAAGCAGAAAGTTTTAAGTTGACTAACATAATATTGCCTTTATTAGCAAACCATGGTTTCATATATTATGTCTGTTTAGTACATGTTTAGTTTCCTGTACTTTTGACTTGAGACATTTGTTAATTCCAAAATTTCTTGAGCTTACATGCCAAGAATTGTATTAGATATAAGGGATGCAAGGAAGACTAAAGTATCGTGCTTGATTTTAGGAATCTCACGGTGTCATGGAAGGGGCTTTATATATATACAAACACTGGGATCCAGCAGTAACAAGGAAATGATTCAATGCTGTTGATAATGTGTTAGTGCCCAGTAAAGTCTGCCTGATTATGTCTTTGTGGTATCTTCTTCTAAGATAGTTCTGTAGCTCTAATTCATGTTCAAATTATTTGAGTAATATAAAAATAAAATTTTTATTTCCAACTAATATTAGAGTAAAATGTTATTAATACTCTTATAATGTAATCTCAGTGTTCAGTCAGAGAGAAAGACAGAGGGAAAAAAAGGGAGATAGAGGAAAATAGATGCAGATGATATAAAATAATTATTGCTTTTTTTCTAAAACTAGAACATATTTTAACATGCATGTCATGAAATTAATTATCCAAAGACTGAGAAGGGAAATAAATCATATGATTTCATTTACACAACCCATTCTGTTGAGAAGATCTTACTTCCAATAGATTCTACACTTGAAATAGATCAATTAGTTTTAGTTTTAAGACCCAAGAATACTTTGTTCTCATCAAATTAACCCTTTAAAGCAAAGAGTATGATAGTAGGCATTCTCTGCACAGTAATATGTACATTAAGTGTTGATATGTTACAGTTGAGAAGGATTGGAGCAACGAATAATTAGAGCATAGGCCTTTATTAAAAATACATTAAAGTAAAATAAAACCTTGATATGATGAATTTGTTGATTTCATTCAATTAATAGTTGATTTAACTTGTATTCATTGAAGGAATATATAAAGGCCTCTTAATACCTGCATGTCACTCTGGTAAATGTTGGAAGGGAAAAAGATGTCCTTTATGCTTCTGAGGATTTTATAGTTTAATGAGAGAAGACAAACTTATCAACAGCCAGTTGCAATAAGAGACAATATAAGCACCACGAATCACTATTTTTTTTTACAAAGTAGTCATAAGTAGATATATTTGGAGAAAATATCTCGTGTAAAAACTCAAAAATACTTCTCCACTATATTAGTGCATTGCAGAGGACAACGGGAAAAAGAGGGATTGTAATTTCTCGTTCCACATATCCCACTGGTGGACGATGGGGAGGACATTGGCTTGGAGACAACTATGCACGATGGGACAACATGGACAAATCAATCATTGGTAAGTGAAAGTCACCATCTCTATTATTATTTTGTGTTTTCTATTAGATATTCACCTTTGCTGATGCTAGGTCATAAAATTTGTAAGTCCTCAGAATTTTGTTCTTCACATCATACTTTATGGCATAGAGCATCAGAAAAAGACAGTGGGCCAGGAAGCTGGATGAGGGTGCTGTGCAGAAACTAATGATCTCCAACTAGTTTATTTTGAGGAAACACTGTCATTGTTTTTGGCCTCAGATTCCTTGCCGAGAAGGGCAGGAGCTGGCAAAGATAACATCTACAGTCAATAAAGAAAAATGACTAGAAATTCTAGATTTCATGGCTATTACTGAAAAGTCAAAAAATAACAGATGCTGTCAAGGTTGTTGAGAAAAGCTGACACATATACTGTTGGTGGTATTGTGAATTAATTAAACCATTGTGAAAAGCGGTGTGACGATTCCTCAAAGAGCTAAAAGCAGAATGACCATTCAACCCAAAAATCCCATTAGTGGTTATATACCCAGAGGAATAGAAATTATCCTATCACAAAGACATGCACAGGAAGGTTCATTACAATACTATTCACAAAAGACATTCTTCATCAAAGACATGGAATTCACCAATTCACTATTCACCAAAGACATAGAATCAGCCTAAATGCCCATGAATGGTAGACTGAATAAAGAAAATGTGGTACCTATACACCATGGAATACTATACAGCCATAAAAAAACGAGATCATGGCCTTTGCAGGGACCTGGATGGAGCTGGAGGCCATTATATTAAGCAAACTAACACAGGAACACAAAACAAAATACCACATGTTCTCACTTATAACTGGGAACTAAACACTGTGTACACATGGACACAAAGAAGGGAACAACAGACACCAGGGCCTATATGAAGTTGGAGTGTGAGAGGAGGGTGAGGATTGAGTAACAATCTGTCAAGTACTATGCTTAGTATCTGGGTGACAAAATAATCGGTACACAAAACCCCTGTGACAAGCAAGTTACTAAATAATACACTTGCAAATGTACTTCTGAAACTAAAATTTAAAGGATTCTAGATTCTAGGGAATATAAATCACTGATAGATGCTAAAAAATGAAACATTTTGAAGCAAATTTGAAAAGAAATTTGTGACAATAATTGAATAAGTGCTAAATAAGACATTATCATTTTAATAGGGAAATAGATACTTTTGTGCTCTATGTTTAGTCTTAAAATTTGTTCACTGTTGATAAATAAATTCAAGGAAAACAATTAATTCTTAGAAATATTCCTTTAAAATAAGAACTCAGAAATCATATTCATTCTATTTTATAGAATTGATTACTCCTTAGAGGATTTTGTTTAATAAGGATGATTCAATTTGTTTCAAATGATAGTCTGAAATAAATTTAACCTATAGTTCAATAAGACCTATAGTTAAATGACTGCAGAAATAGCATCTTTATTTTCAAAAATGAAACTGTGGACACCACTTCCTTCTCACAGTATAATGTGTTCATAATGTATTTGTTCTCTGAATATGTCGCCTGGCAAGTGTCAAGGAAGCTTATAGTATCTCATTTTTGTAAATATCACTAATGCTACAAAGTCAAAATGTATTAGCATTATGAGAAGCATTATGAGATAATTACATTCATAATCTGAAAAATGTTTCATGTTTGGATGTTGATATTAAAAAGAGAACATCTTCATAAGTAGAAATAAAAACCAATATTAAAATACATGAAATAATAACTTTCTAAGATATATTTTCTAACTTTTGTAGGTATGATGGAATTTAGTCTCTTTGGAATATCATATGTAAGTAGTTTTATTCCTTTTATCTTCATAAATTATAAATATTCATAAACTATTCAAATTTAACTAAATATAGCAATGTATTTTAGACTGGAGCAGACATCTGTGGTTTCTTCAACAACTCAGATTATCATCTCTGTACCCGCTGGATGCAACTTGGAGCATTTTATCCATACTCAAGGAATCACAACATTGCAAATACTAGGGTATGTAATTACTACATTTACTTTCAATATTTTCTTACTTGGGCTACTCTTCATTATACTTTAGAGTACATGGCCTATTTAGCTGGCATATTTATTGACGTTATATATAATTTTGGAGTAGTGAGGAAATTCTCTGGAGGAACTTTTTTTGAGTAACTGGAGAGCAACAGACACCAGGGCCTATATGAAGTTGGAGTGTGAGTAACAATCCTCACCCTCCTCTAAAAATTATGGAAAATTATGAACAGTTAGAGCCAATATCTAAATAAGCACTAAATTTCATGATGCTGATTTTCAGTGAAGAAATGCAGAGAAATGATAAATTAGCAAAATGCACATGATGGAAAGGTTAAAGACAGAGCTGGGCTTTAAAAGATGTGTTCTGACTATAGTAAATAAATGGCAGAGCTCATGATATGCTGTGAAATCCATATGGCCCCCCCTACTGGAAAGGTGGGTAGAAATACAGTAGGATTTATTTTAGAAAATGCTGAAATACAAGGATTGTAGGCAGAATGGAACCACATTTTGAAAGAATTTGAAAGTTGGACAATAGAGACATAACTTGATGACACAGCAATATCTCAACAGGAAAATCTGCTGTCAATAATGCAATTTAGAAAGCTGTAATACTGGGAAAGTAGAGCATGAATCAATGAAAGCTTGGACAGAGATGCTTTATTGAGAGTATACCATTTCATATTTACCAAGTCCTTGCTCCAATGATTTATATATTCTAAAAAGGGATATAAATAATAGACCATTATATACGTAATAGGTCAGATACAAATAAATGTCTATAAGGGAAAAATATATTAAGCTAAAGTGATGGAGTTTTACAGAGATTCTGCTTTAGGAAAAGTGCTCAGAAACATATTAAATGAAGAAATACTAGAGCAGAGATGGGTGTGGGGAACAATAACCAATATAAATATATGGAGAATTCCACATGGAAGGAACAAAGTAAAATACCCAAAGATTGTAATGTGGTTGGAGTGTTTGAGGAAAATTCAAATGCAGAAGGAGGAAATGACTGAGGAAGTATTTCTAAATAAAAATCTAGAGGACAGAAACCTCTACTTAAGTTTAACTATGAGTTGGTACAAATGAACTGTTGAAATGTATTACTCGAATTGTATGGTTTATAATTAGATGCTTGTGTATCAACATGTTAAAACTAAAATTATATCAATGAGGTCAATAAGAAACAGATAATGATTTTTGCCTTTTTTCTTCTTCTTTTACTTTGGAAATATCAGTAATAAGATCACATATAGTTTAATAGTTCTTGGATCATTTTTACTTTCAAGGTTTTCTGTATTCTAATACTGCATATAACAGCTATGACAGTAAATTTTCATTCAAACTTTCTTACTCCTGAAAATACAGAAAGATTGGAATCATCATTGATATGACACAACTATAAAGGGCCCCAGTCATGCTGATGTCAATGAAAAACATTTAAATGTTACCTCGAGCTTTGTGGTAGCCTTGTTTATTCCCCTGGTGCAAATCGAAATATAAAATAGTAATAACTTTTCTTGCCTATTATTTTTAAACTAATACGTGCAAGAACTTTTTTGTAGACTTTTAACCTTCCACTCTAAATTTTAGACTAAAAATTTTAGTCTTTTGAGCTGGAGTGTGCATTCCAGAGAATACTCAGGCATGTTCTTTCCTTTCATTCAAATTTATGCCTTCTCTTCTATCAGTTTAGTACCACAATCTGTTCATTTCTCCTGAGGACCCACAATGTACGTGGTCACCATCATTTGCTCTGCTTGTCTGTGTTTATTTCAATTCACTTTGGATAACGTATCATTCCATTTCTCTCCTATACTTATCACTCTAACACTGACTATCACCTAATTGACAATATATTTGTCATCTATTAAAATGTGAACTTTTCTCTGGATATGTTCACTTAAACTAAATCAAGTCATGGACTTAATTTGAATTTATCTTATTAAAATATTGTGTACCTTTTCTCTTTATCATGTGACAGAAATATTATTGCATAATATTTTGGGGAGAAAGTACATAGCACATGACAATAAATTAATATCATTTCTTTTTAGTTCTTCAAATATGAATATTATGATTTAAACAAAGACAAAAGTTTATAACTATGTTATTTTGCTTTGTTTCAGAGACAAGATCCCGCTTCCTGGAATGAAACTTTTGCTGAAATGTCAAGGAATATTCTAAATATTAGATACACCTTGTTGCCCTATTTCTACACACAAATGCATGAAATTCATGCTCATGGTGGCACTGTTATTCGACCCCTTTTGCATGAGTAAGTACAAAATTTGTTTTCTCTTATCACAGAGAGATACTTTTCATTTAATTTGTCCAATTATCTCTTATAGTGCAATATAAAACATTTTAGATTGTTAACTTTTCCATTGTTACATTAGCATGCATTTTTGATTAATAAAGCATTTACACAAATATGTCCATTAATAGTCTAGCATAAACCATTGAAGAATGAACCACATTCATTAGTTATTCAAAACTAATAATTCTATTTCAGAATAATTACTGTATACTAGGTATTGTTCTACATGCTTTGTATATGTGTTTACATTGAGTATTCTCAACATTTGTAGGGAGATAAGTAATGCCCCTCATGATTTAATTAATCAAGGTTTACTGCAGTTATGTAATCTACTATATACAGATGTCTGACTGGAGACCATCTCACCTTTTCCTTGATGTATCCCAATAAGATATACAGGAACAGTGTCAATATTAGCCTTATAAATTTGTTTTGGATTAACCTCTTAAAGCTCAAACTTATATATGACCAAACCTTAAAAATTATATTTCATGGAACATATTTGCAAAAATTTTTACCCACTTTAAGTTGAATACAGCAAATTCTTATTGTAGATATCACAAAAAGCAAAACATGCAATCAAATATAAAAACAAAAAACCTGAATAATCACAGTATATTTAACTTTTTGAGCACCCTATATTACTAACATAATTGAATGAGTTGATTTGTTAGATTTCACTATTGATAAGCGCATTTTAAAAAGGCAAATATTTACCTAAATTAAAAAAAAAAAAATACCCAAAGTAAATTTACCAAATAAGTTAATTGGTATGCCTTCTCTTTTGATGACAGGATAAGTGATCCAGTTTTCCTAAAACAACAACAAAAGATTCTTTCTGGATTCAAATTATGTTCTGGTTGCTTTATTAATTTGTCATCTACCATAATCCCTTCTTTATTTCTGATAACATTTTATTGATCTCCTTTTTATTTACAGACTTTACCCTTTTTGCTATTCCTATTTACCTCCCAGGATAATCGGCGTATCAGCTCTGGGTTGAGTCACTAGTCAGAAATATTATTATTAACTATACAGACTGTTGTCCTGTTGAGAATACCTGAGTTCCTACTTTCATGAATTTATGGAGGAGTAAGCCCAGCTTTCCAATTCAGCATTAATCTCAGCTTTTAATAAGGCAAAACAAAACCACAGCAAAAGAACAAACAAATTTTAAGAAATAACTTTTCTTTTTCATTTCAATTGGAGAAGAAATGTTAACATTTAACAGTGGCTCTTAAAACATTAAAAAAAAAAAAAACTTTTGTTTTTCCTAGCCATTTATATCTCAAATTCAGAAATCCATTAGCATGTTACAGAGCCTTTAGGAACATGTAAATCTACTATTTAGAGAGTTTATTAAGTAGGATAAGCAAACTATTTTTAAAATTAATGAATTAAAATTATTATAATATGTCTCACAATTTTCTTCGAGTGTTTTTAATATGCTTTTTAACTTGTTGATCATATACTAGACAAAGTTAATATTTGTACCTCTATTAGTTCTCTTCCAAAGTAATTTCTCATTTAGTTGATGTTACATGTCCATCACAATTCTCTATTTTCTCAGGAAATTTAGTCATAGTCTAGATTTACTCATAAAGTATTATACTGCTGCACATTGTACTATTACAATCCAACTGATACATTTTAAAATTTTTTTATTATTTTGTTTTTATTTTAATCCAGAAAAGTCTATAATACAAAATATGATTTGAATAATGATTTTATGGTATTCAGGAGAAAGTTATTTGTTTTAATTTAATTATTTGTGATAATTTTGTCAAGGTTCTTTGATGAAAAACCAACCTGGGATATATTCAAGCAGTTCTTATGGGGTCCAGCATTTATGGTTACCCCAGTACTGGAACCTGTAAGTCCTACCACATATTTTTGTTTACAAAATTTTATTTGGTTTACATACAATTAATGGCTATTTATTTACATTCCAGTATGTTCAAATTGTAAATGCCTACGTCCCCAATGCTCGGTGGTTTGACTACCATACAGTAAGTATTTAAGGAATTCTGGGGAATTGACTAAACAGAAATGGGTAATTGTTTGGTCCCAGCCTTTTCATTAATGGTGTGTGGGATTTACTTTCCACTTAAAAAGAGTGGAAAGTAACATTTCTGGTAAATTATAACTGAACTGGATTAACCCACAGTGAAAGAGAGTTAATTTATTCTGCTGCACTTTGTTGTGTAGTCATTGATTTATTTTAGCAAATAAACATGGTAATTACACATTACACACAAAAAGATAATTGCCTTTTATTGGATATGTAAAATGATCATTAAAGGTAGTGCAGTCCTTCCAAGAATAATGTACATAAGTCAAGGAGAGCTTTTGTGACCTTTCAAAAATCCACACACTTTAGGCATGTGAGCTCCACAAAAACAACACTATAAATGACTTTCAATGCTATCAAAAAGACTTATATTTAACTAGATTCTAAAGATATACTTTAAAAAATAAATTGCACTGTGTATATTTAAGGTATACAACATCATGTTATGAGATACATATATATATATATAGAGAGAGAGAGAGTAAAATGGTTACGACAGTGAAACAAATTAAGATTTTCTGAATAAATGTTAATTTTTAAATTTAAAAGTGTATCATTTGATTTTTTAAAATGTATATCCTCAAGTACCAATGTTGCTGATGATTCCACTTCTTGCTCCATCTGTTCTTCTTTCCATCCCTTTCATTTCCAGGGCGAAGATATTGGTGTCAGAGGACAATTTTATACATTTAATGCTTCTTTTGAGACAATAAACCTACATGTCCGTGGTGGTCACATCCTACCATGTCAAGAGCCAGCTCAAAACACATTTTACAGGTAAGTGAACTGTTTACAAAGCTCAGGTTAAATTATGAGATACACCATGCTAGCATTGTTAAGAAATAGAAAAGGTTTGAAATTTTACCCCATTGCCAAGCTTCTACATTAGCCTGCCTCGGTACTATGATTGCCAGGTCAGAGACAAAGGTGTTTGTGGTTTATGACATAGCAAGAAACAGGAACTTTATCTTAGCATCAGGTTTTCTTTTCCACCAAGTCCCATGGGGATGACATGGAGAGGCCCAGGCAGGCATTGCACATGTAGGAGGTCTGTGTCACAAACAAGAAATCCCAAGTTTAGGAAAACAGTGTCTTTAATAAGACTACAAACAAATCTGTCCATTATTTGTTTTGAAAAAAAGATTATCTTTTTTATATTGGACAGTAAGAAGAAATATTAAGAATTTTTTTTAAACCCTGCAATTCAATGCTATTCACTTTTAAAACATCCCTGAAAAGACAGCTCAGAAGACAGGCTGTCAGTGCCTCTGCATATGACATACAAAAATGCAAGAGACCCATGGAAAACTGTCTTCCAACAGGATATTTCCTCTTAAAGTAAGAAAGCTTCCCAGATTAAAATATAAACTAAACCTTTATGATCTATCTATAATATGCAGAAGTAATGACAAATTAATGTCTTATATTTTGAATGATTGCCTCAACAAGGTTTTACCCTACTTTTCTGCTTCTGACATGTGGAAGATCTAGTATTATGAAGATCATTTTATGAAAACATGAAATATTGATGAACTTTTTTTAAAAGACTTATTTTTTAGAGCAATTTTATAGAGCAAAATTGAGAAGGTCCAGAGATTTCCCATTTACCCTCTGCTGTCTCACATGCATAGCCTGTCTCATTTTCAACACCCCCCGTAAGAGTAGCACATTTGTTACAGTCGTTGAACCTACACTAACACTTATCACCAAAGACTATAATTTACATTAGGGTTCACTGTTGATGTTGTAGATTCTCTGGGTTTAAACAAATGTATGACGACCTGCATCCACCACTGGTGTCATTTAGAATTGTTTTACTCCCCTAAACATCCTTTATTTGCCACCTATTCATCGCTGTTTCAACCCATGGGAACCACTGGTATTTTACTATCTCTATAAAATTGTATTTTCCAGAATGTCATATAGTTGGAATCATACAGTATGTAACCATTCAATTTGACTTTTTTCACTTAGCTATATGCATTTAAGGTTCCTCCATGAGATACCTGGGTTGTATCTCATTTCTTTTTAGCACTGAATAATATTCCATTTGATGAACCTTTTTATAAACTTTAAGTCAGTATAGCTTGGAGGTGTCCCTTTCTTTTCCATTAATTTTCTGTTTCCCTTTCTTTGCCTCTCTTTGTCTGTCTTGTGATATATTTCCTGACTCATTATAGTCCATGAAAATGTAGACATTCACGGGCAGTATCACTACTCCATCAAACTACTAAGTGTCCTGCCATCCAAGAGGAACCAGACCTGTTTTTTTCTCTTTTCTTTCCTTTTCTTTTTTCTTTTTTCTCTTTTCCTTTTTCTTTTCTTTTCTTGTCCTCTCCTCTGCCTTTTCTTTCTTTCTTTTTCTTTCTTTCTTTCTTTCTTTCTCTTTCTTTCTTTCTTTCTTTTTTTCTTTCTTTCTTTTCTTTCTTTCCCTTTCTCTCTCTCCTTCCTTCCTTCCTTCCTTTCTCTTTCTTTCTTTCTTTCTTTCTTTCTTTCCTTTCTTTTTTTTTTTTTTTCTTTCTTTCTTTCCTTCTTTCTTTCCCTTCATTCCTTCTTTCCTTCCTTCCTTCCTCTTTCTTTCCTTCTTCTTTCTTTCCTTCTTTCTCTCTTTCTTTCTCTCTTTCTTTCTTTTTCTTTCTCTTTCTTTCTCTTTCTTCTTTCTTTCTCTTTTTCTTTCTTTCTTTCCTTCTTTCTTTCCCTTCATTCCTTCTTTCCTTCCTTCCTTCCTCTTTCTTTCCTTCTTCTTTCCTTCTTTCTCTCTTTCTTTCTTTCTTTCTTTCTTTCTTTCTTTCTTTCTTTCTTTCTTTCTTTCTCTCTTTCTTTCTCTTTCTTTCTCTTTCTTTCTTTCTTTCTCTTTCTTTCTTTCTCTCTCTTTCTTCTTTCTTTCTCTTTTTCTTTCTTTCTTTTTTCTTTCTCTCTTTTTTTTTTTTTTGACTGACTCTTGCTCTGTTGCTCAGGTTGGAGTGCACTATCTCAGCTCACTACAACCTCCAACTCCCGGGTTCCAGTGATTCTCCTGCCACAGCCTCCTGAGTATTTGGGATTACAGGTGCCTCCCACCACGCCTGGCTAATTTTTTTGTTTTTAGTAGAGACAGAGTTTCATCATGTTGGTGAGGCTGGTCTGGAACTCCAGACCTGTTTCTTAATGACCTTGTCCTATATAAATATGAAGCCTATCCCAGATTTTCTGTCTAGCACCATTTTTATAACTGATTGTCTGGCCAGGCCCTTCTCTTCTTTGCCTGAGTACCTCGACCTGGATTTCTCTTTCTATCATTCAGCAATAGGTCCAATTTACCAGGGACAATGGATCTGCTCTGTGTTCTCAGACTGACGTAGGTGTAAACTTCTTATTCCAATCAATCTTTATTTCCCTTGCAAAATTCCTTGCTTCAACATTCAAGTTCTAGAGGATGCTGTCTCTGTTTTTCTTCTCTTTTTGTGCTGTATCATCTCTTGGTCATCTATATGCTGACAGCCCCAGTTGGCATGAACAGAATATTCTAATCTCCTCGACCTACCCCGGTCCGTTTCTACTAATATTCTATCCTAATATCAGTTAAACAGGAGATACATCATTGTACCTGAAAAGTGAGGGCTTCATGGAGGAGACCATTCATAACTTGTGCCTTGAATAAACCTTATTTTTTTTTATGAGAGAGAAGACAGATCATTGTACAGTATAAAAAGTTGTAAAACTCTTTCTAATCACAAGTTTTAGTATATGTCGGGAAATTGCAGGTTAAGCCATATTTTTGATGTTTCTAAATTATTTTTAAACCCTAGTGACTGTGAACTGAAATTCATATACATATTCATGCTAAGATATGTTAATATATTTCACTGAAAAATATCAAATTACTGTGGAGATTTGAACTCTAGAGATTCTGGAAATTTTAGGAGACTTCCATGGCCATATATTCTTTAGCATTTGTGATTGGAAAAGGCAGACAGCTAAAACATTTGATCTGATAAATTATTTCAAACAATATGAGGCTGCTAAATCAAGTTGCTTCTCAAAGATTGCTGGAGATTTAACATGGAAGCAAGTATTTAGTTCACAAATAGCCCTATGTAGAAACATGCTTGAAAGGTATTGTCTATTACAAGGACGTAACTTAGAACTTGGAGACTACTTTATACATTCTTATTAATTTTAACCAGTGATAACTCAGTTATTTATGTACAGAAATCTGAGGAAGGCTTAAATCATAAAAGATTTAAAAATGCTATTAAAATTGTTTCATGTTTAATGCTTAATGACAGGATTACCCAAGAGAGGCATGAGGAAATATATTAATAAACTTAACGTGGTTTTAATTACTTTCAATGAGGCCACTTTTGATTTGTTACATTATGTTAACTCTTGAGATCAAAAGGCATGCATGATATTTCCTATTAAATGCGAATAATTTTTTTTTTTTTATGGAGTCACGCCCTGTCACCAGGCTGGAGTGCAGTAGTGCAATCTTGGCTTACTGGAACCTCCACCTCCTGGGTTCAAGCAGTTTCCCTGCCTCAGCCTTCCAAGTAACTGGGGCTACAGGCACCCGCCACCACGCCTGGCTAATTTTTTGTACTTCAGTAGAGATGGGGTTTCACCATGTTGGGTAGGATGGTCTCGAACTCCTGACCTCATGATCTGCCTGCCTCGGTCTCCCAAAGTGCTGGGATCACAGATGTGAACCACTGCACCCAGCTAAATATGAAAAAATTTATTGTTTTATATAATTTCTGTTAACTAATTTAGAAAAATGGGAATGCTTTAATTTTCTTGGTCTAAGTCATTTGCACACTCCTTAATGCTTGTGTTCCTGTAGATCCTTATGTGCATATGATATCATACCTAGACATATGCTATCCTACAAACATGGGTAAAATTATATATTTCTTTCTTATAGTCGACAAAAATACATGAAGCTCATTGTTGCTGCAGATGATAATCACACGGCACAGGGTTCTCTGTTTTGGGATGATGGAGAGAGTATAGGTGAGTGCTCTATTTAGTAGATAAATTTAATTGATGACATATTTTATCACATTACTTTTATGTTTTCTATTATTTTTCTTTGGAAGCTGAGTACAAAGCTATTAATATTATTCAAGGCTAAAAGATTTTACTAAATTCACTGAATCAAGTTAAATAGATAAACAATGTCACAAACATTTAAAGACTTTTCTTATCCTAAATTAGTCAATCCCTATGGTAAGTGCCTAGGTAAGAAATTTGTGTGGTCAGGAATTACGTATCTATTATCTTTGTACTTCCAGAAGCTAGCACAGTGCTATTCACATAACAGACACTTGGCATATATATAAAGTTAACTTAGCTGAATAACCACATTATTATATGTGCAAAATATTGATGCTGTAGGGACAAAAAGGAGTGATACTTTTCCTCATTTACCCTAAAGGTCAGAGCCAACACCTCTATAATAACAAAACACAAGTTAACAAGAGAAAAGCATAACAAGCATATGTAATCATAGTTTTATGTGAAACAGGAACCTTCAGAATAAAGGCACAAAGACACAGAGAACGCTCTCAGACTAGCTTTGGGGGAAAAGGGTTCTAGTTTCTATGACTCGCCTTTGGGAAAAGGAATTCTAGTTTCTATGACTAGAGAATAAGGGGCAAGAGACAGGAAGGCAGGAGAAGGTCAGGGAGAAACTTTGCTTCCAGTGTTGCTTCTGGGACCTTTATTTTAAGAAATCACTTTCTGAGACCCCAAAATGCACAAGCGGTGCCTCTACAACAAGGAGGTAGTCCAGAAACCAATTTCAAGTAAATTTGATTTCCGTGTTTTTATGTCTACTGTTTTTGCTTGTTCGTTTTTGTTATTAGTATTTGGCATTTTTTTACATGAGGAGATATATTTTACGTTAGATCTAGGCTTATTCCATTCATAACTGTTCCTCCAGACCATACTAAACTTCTAAACTCCTAGCCATGTGAAATCCGTTAGCTGTTGTTATCAGAAACACCTGGGACAGCTTGCTAAGAATGCAGATTATAGGACTCATTCAAGTTTCATTAATTTTAGGAGAAACTCAGAAATCTCCCATAGGAGATTTTTATGCTGTATGTAAACACTGATAGAGGATAGGTTTACTGACTGCCATTTAATAGTGTTAGTACTACTAGATGAGCGTTCTGAACATTTTCTTGACACAAACTTTAATCACAAAAACTGACATCTGTGTGAAGTTGATAGTTCTCTACAATTTAATATTACAATTTGAATAACTTATCCAAAGATAATAGTTTTCTCATTAATAGCAAAGACATGCATTTTTTTATCTTTTAAGATGAATCATAGTTAATATTCTGCAACCATAAGAAGTAATCCATTAGTAAATAAGTATAATAAAGTTGATAGAAGAATTGTATGCTAGAGAGCAAGATCCTTGGGAAAAATAAATCCCTCTTTATAACATTTTGTGACTTAGAAAGTGAAGATACCAACATGAGTTAGTCCTTTGCTTTTAGAGCTCTGACCTTCATTACTGCAACAACTGAGGGTCTGTGAAGTTTTCAGCCTTTCCCTTTGCATCCAACAGGAAATTTGCCTTCAATTTCCCAAGGGTGTAAAGTTTAGGTCTGCAACTTGGGATCTTTGAATCTCATAATTAACAAATTAAGTCAATTCATTTTATCCCTTAGGTAGACAAAACTTCTCTTAGAATTTTCTCCAGCTCTTCCTATCAAACTAAGGCATAGATGAAAACATTTGGTGTGGACTTTACCCTATTCAAGTTTCATGGCAGACTTTTTGTAATCACTGGAAAGTCCCTGAGCATAATTCAAATATTTCTCTATGATCTCCTCATGCAAGTATAAAAAATAGCTTTTTGCCAATTGGGTCTACTTATTTTGTTATGTTTCACAATATCAGTATACTTGGTATAATTAAGTATAGATATTTTTAAATAATCCCTTGAAATTTCTTGAGTTAACAGCAATAATCATATATACCAAATGCTTATTCTCTGGATTTGTTAGATCAGAATCTCCAAAGAGGTTTTCTCTCGCAGCAAACGCAACAATCTAATTGATGGGCATCCTATCTGAAATGACTTCTTTCTTTTAAACAAATATGTTCAAATTTTGTGATATATTATAATGTGGTAACAAATTATCGTGAAATAATTAAAGGTAAATCAAAATGAACTTCTGAAACTTAACATTAAGTAAATTTTGACCATTCTTGATTAATAAAGTTAGAGCTTAGTAAAATGTTAATTTTTCTACTTATCTTAATGAAATAGCTATGTGTGTGTCCCTGACTAAGATCATATGTGAGATACTTCTTCCTCTTATTAAAAATAACAAAGCTACCCATATCTTCCTAATAACTGTCACCTTTGCTTTTTTAACTCAGAATTCTATACTTAAAAGTTTGTTCATGAAAACTTAAGCTGTAATTTTATATTGAAAATAAGAACTAAAATGGTTAAGGAATATTGACACTTATATGTCTTGTAATACATATTAAATTAGCCATACATACATTAGCATATATAAAAAAGTTTTAGGCAGAATATCCATTTTAGTATAGGTAAAATCAATAGCAAATTAATTTTAGTGGGTTAATGAATACAGCCCTGATATGTATAAGGAGAGAAGAGAATTAAAATATATTGCTCTTTCAATGTTACTCCAATATTGTTTTATTTATTTCACTCTACTTTGCTCTTTCTATCTTATGTATGCTTATTTGTGTTTTTACATAGGAATACAATCTTAGAAGCCAAGGAAAACTGGGCTTGATTCCAGACCTTGACAGTAATTAGCTTTTATGGGTTTTTTTTTTTTTTTTTTTAACCTTTGGCAATTTATTTAACTGCTTTGAAAGCCACTTTATTCTTCTATACAGCGGGAATAATAATAATAACATACCTTTCAGAGTAAATGTGATAAAGTATTTAGAATTTGATAAATAGCATTTAACAAGTTTTAGCTCTAGGATTATCATTAAAATGGGTTTTAAATACAGCAAGATTATACTTCAAACTGGTGATGGTGGCTCATGACTATAATCTCAGTTCTTTGGGAGGCTAAGGCAGAAGGATCATTTGAGTCTAGGAGTTCAAAACAAACCTGGGCAACATAGGGAGAACCTGTCTCTACAAAGATAAAAAAAAATTAAAAAACCAGGCATGGTAGTGAATGCCTGTAGTACCAGATGCTTAGGAGGCTGAGGTGGGATTATTGCTTGAGCCCAGGAGGTCCAGGCTGTAGTGAGCCATGATTGTGTCACTGCACTTCAGCTGGGACGATAAAGCCAGACTTTGTCTCAAAAAATAAAAACTAAAAAATAATGATTATACCATAAAGAGGTTGCTATAAACCTATATTTTGTCAGTTTAATTTTAGTTGACCTGTAACAATCTCTTAACAATTGAATTTGTTTTTTCAAATGACACTAGAATGTGTTGCTACCATGTCTTTTTTTCCTTTATATTATTTTGTCAGTCACTAAGGTGGCAAGTAAGTGTCCATTGATATCATCACTGAATTCTGTTTATTTTTGGACTACTTGTGCACTTCTTGCCACCTTCCCAGTGTTGTATGTGAAAGTGATTTTCAACTTGTTACTGCTTTATCATTACCCCTACACACACATATACCACCTAGCTTGTCTTCTTAGGACCTTACCTGGTGACTCATCCTTCATTTCCAGGGCTTCTTGAATTGTATCTGAATTACTTAAATAGGCTTAGAGAAAAAATAGATACAACTTGATACTATTTGCTACTGTTTATACTGGGAAAGAGAAGCAAAGTATACATACTTTGGTATTTACTATGGTTCTTCTTTGGAAATAACAATATATCACTTTTTTTTTTCTCTCTCTCTCTCTACAGACACCTATGAAAGAGACCTATATTTATCTGTACAATTTAATTTAAACCAGGTATGTAAGATTATTTATATGCAATTCTGTTAAAGAATATTTGAAGTTCACAGCTGGGTGGGGTGGCTCATGCCTGTAATCCTAGTTCATAGGGAGGCTGACATGGGAGGATTGCCTGAGGTCAGGGATTCAAGATCTGTCTGGGCAACATAGTGGGACCCCATCTCTATAAAAACATTAGCCAGGTATGGTGGCATGCAACTGTAGTCCCAGCTACATAGGAGGCTGAGGTTAGAGGGTCACTGGAATTTAGGAGTTCGAGATTGCAGTGAGTCATGACTGCACCATTGCACTTCAGCCTGGCAGTAAAGAATTCACCTCCCCTTCTCTTGCATATTTGATGACTGAATCCAAACTTTCTGAGCCTAGGTGGCAGAGGGAGACCCTGTCTCAATAAATGGATACATAGGAAAAAAGGAAGTATATTTGAAGTTTTTTCATGTTTATTATATAAAATACCTTATATCACATACACAGATAAACAATTTATTACACTATGAAATATACTTTTGTGTATTTCTTTTTAGATTGAATTGCTTTTACAAATGAAGTGTTTATGTTATTCCTTTTTCTTTATCTTACAGACCACCTTAACAAGCACTATATTGAAAAGAGGTTACATAAATAAAAGTGAAACGAGGCTTGGGTCCATTCATGTATGGGGGAAAAGAACCACTCCTGTCAATGTGGTTACTCTAAAGTATAATGGAAATCAAAATTCACTTCCTTTTAATGAAGACAATACCAAGCTGGTAAGTAACAAAAAAAGATATTTTTCAAAAACGTACGTATTTAAAGCATCTACGTGGACTTCTTATATCTCTCATCCATAAGAAACATAATTATGAGTGTATTACGACATTCTTCATATATTCCTTTTCATTGGGCCTCCATGTTTATTTCCTTATTATTATCCTTAATAAACTGTCATACAAATCAATCTAATGACATGTATTTTATTGTTATTATGATACAATCAAAGCAAAATTAAATTAAAACTTAAAATAACTGTTATCCCTATATGATAAAGTGCCTCAGAAAATACATTTTAAAAATAAGATATCTGCATTTAAGCATTGAATATGTCTTGAAAATGTATTTGAAAATTCTTGCAAACTTAATGAAACTGTCAGCACCCATTAATACAGGAATGTGATACATATGATACAGATACTACACAAGGAGTCAGGATTCTTGTGTTAAAGCATCATTGCTGCCAGTATTTAGCTCTTTACCTTGAACAAAAAACTTTAGGCCTTTTGTTGTATCTAATTGAATTAAAAAAAAAAATCAAGTAAATGATCAATCTCTTAAGCTCCTTCCAGTTCTAAATTCTGTGAATCTATGGCTTGCAAAGGTGAATTTCAAACACATATTCTAGAAAACAGCTAACTGTTTTAAGTGTTCATTTTAAGTTTAGGCCTACTTATGTACTTATGCACTACTAAAATTGTGTAAATGTGTGTGTACCCACCCTTTCTGTTTAAACTTGGGTAAAAACAAAGAGCCATTAATCAGTCACTTTAAATGAACTTAACTTCTAAAATAGTCAGTTGTTTGACTAACTTGAACCTAAAAAAGAAAAAAAAAAAAGTCCTTCTTGGACGCAGTCTTAGATCCTTGTAGGTGTCAGAGAATGCCAGAGTTAAACAGCACCTGAAAGTCTGTTCCATCTTTTTGAAACTTAACACGCATCCTACTGCTATTGCTGTTTTGTTGACAAGTGGGGTTTTCCTTTAATATGGAACTATGTTTTTCTTACTGCTTTTGCAGTACAACTCGCTGTTTTTCTTAAAACTATATCAAGGATGGGAAGTATAAAATATAATTTCCTAACTTTGATATATTTAATGTGTCCTTCCCCAGTAAAATAAAAGTTAATATCTTAGTGCCTTACACTCATATTTTTATTTTTAAAATTTGATTTGTTTATAAAATTCCAGAATACCTGATTTAGTCCAGTAGTCTTATGTGACTGACAAAGAAATTAGGTCCCCAAAGAAGTAAAATTAATTCCCCAAAATAACTACTCAATAGTTATCAATCACAATTAGAAATCACTTTTTTGGACGGTCCAATGTTCAATCAGATAAATAAAAGATGGTTTGGCTTAAATAATGTCTTGCTTTTTATTTACTAATTACAATGATGAAAATTAAGCTCACAACTTTTATGGTAAAAATAAAGTAAATAAACAATGCCAAATAAGATAATTTAATATTTTGGGGTGTTATTTCAAGGTCGTTTTGATCAAATATGTAGCGTAAAAACAAACCATTAAAAATCACTTTTTCTACTCTCTTTAAAAACATTCACAAAGAATTTTAAGCATTGAGAACAAATATTTGAGTTTCATTACCTCAGTGATGACGAAATATACATTTACTTTAACCAACAACTCTGAGCAGTTCCTTCTAAATGTATTTAAATAAACTCAATATTTATGAGCAATTACTGTTTTCCAAGCCTTCATAGATATGTAGGAAAGGAAGAGAGGATGATCAATTTCTTTCTCTACCCTGCTTGCCCTTTAATTTATGACAGAGATTATTTAATTGCTCTAGCAATATAATTTTTAAAACATTTTTGTAGCAACAATTATGTCCAACTGATTTTTGTAAAAAGTATTAAAAGCTATGTGGTGTATTTTTGCTTTCTACATTTAAGTTAAAAAAATAGTTTAGATCTGTTTTAAACCTGTCTAACGAATACTCAATTCTTTAACTATTACTTTTTAAATTCATTTATCAAGTGTGGTAAATTAATCCAGATATGCTGTGTTTTAAGGAAGATTAAATTTTATAAAGTCCTTATGAAAAGGCCTGGTATGTGGTAGGCAGTAAAGGATTCACCTCCCCTCCTCTTGCGTATTTGATGACTGAATCCAAACTTGCTGAGCTAAAGCACAGAAAATCTTGTCAGTTCATTGGACAAAAAGCAGCAATGGTAAAGTCTTCTGAAATCATCATATCATAAAACTATGACAGAAGATCATTTTACTACAGCAACTTAATAATCTCCGTGATAGAGATAATAATCTCTCTACAGTCTACTTCAGATTATCTCCAGTGAAATAAAGTAACACATGCAAAATTGAATCATTGGCAATAAATTAAGCATCATAAAATATTTTTTGATTGAGGTAAAATAACACTTTTAAATCTAAACTTTGACTGAAAATGTCTGGATAATACTTGAAAAAGGGATGCATTGAGATTCATGTAGCGCAGTTATAAATAACTCCATATTTAGAAATTATGTGAAAAGAGTAAAGTCATAGAAATCAATAAAATTGACCAAGAGTTATGGGTTTTTCAGTATCTTTTGACAGCAACTCCACCTTTCTGAGATTTATTTTAACCTTAGATAAAATGGGTAGATTGGGTGAAATTGTTGCTGAAATGGTTGCAAACTTTCCTAGAGTAAAACTTTCTCAAGATATAAAAGAAAATAAAGGTATATACTATTTATTAGAAAACTTGTTTTTGAAATATCATTCATTAAAATAAGAAAAATGTGGTTCTGATTAAACAAGTAATTATCATTTTACTTTTTTAGATATTAAATATTGATCTGACCCAGAACAATGTTACTCTAGAAGAACCAATAGAAATCAACTGGTCATGAAGATCACCAGCAATTTTAGTTGTCAATGGGATAAAACACCAGGATTTAAGTTTCACAGCGCTTACAACTTTCCCTCTTCACTTGGTTCTTGTACTGTACAAAATATGGCTTTCATAATATCGAAAAGCTATTTCATTAATGATAATGCTAATTTTATTATAGTAATGTGACTTGGATTCAATGTTAAGGCATATTTAACAAAATTCTAATAGCCCTATTTATCCTCTTTAAGCATCAGCTACAATTGTAAACTAGTTACTAAACATGTATGTAAATAGCTAAGATATAATTTAAACATGATTTTTAAATTAAATAAATTTTTATGTAATTATAAATTATATACTATATTTTTCTCAACGTTTAGCAGATTTAAGATATGTAACAACAATTACACAAGATTTAATTATTTCTTAGTATGTATATTTCATTAGAAAAAGAGAATAAACATATGTAAGTGTATAAAATGTGTATTTTGTCTTTATTTTCCTAATGGAAATTGTCTTAGCTTGCACTACTATAACAATTTATTGTAGACTGGGTGGCTTAAACAACAAACGTTTATTTCTTACAGTTCTGGAAGCTGGGATGCCTGAGATCAAGGCATTAGCAGATCCATTGCTGATGGTGGCAGTCTTTATGGCTTACAGACAATTATCTTTTTGTAACCTCATATGGCAAACAGAGAGGAAGCAAACTCTCTCGCGTCTCTTTTTATAAGAGCACTAACCCCACCATAAGAACTCCACTTTCATGATGTAAATGACTCCCAAAGGTCCCATTTCCAAATACCATCACACTGGATATTAGGCTTTCAATGTATGGATTTTGGAGTACACAAACGTCAGTCTAGAGATTCAAATTTCCTTAGCTTAGTTTGCTTTATATAGAAGAGAAAGAAATAAAGGGCATTCAAATTGGAAAGGAGGAAGTCTAATTGTCTCCGTTTGCTGATGACAAGATCATATGTGTGTGTACATATATATATATACACACACACACACATAAATACTGCACCAAAAACTATTAAAATTAATAAATGAATTCAGGTAAGGTGCAGGATACAAATCAACCTACAAAATTTAGTAGAATATCTATATGCCAATAGTGAACTATCTGAAAAAAGAAAACTATCCCATTTACAATAGTCACACACACACATAAAAATCACATCACCACCACCAACAAAAAAATATCTCGGAATAAGTTTACTCAAGCAGGGAAAAAATATGTATAAGGAACACCAGAAACATTGATGAAAAAATTGAGGAAGCACAAATAAGTGGAAAGATAACCCATGCTTATAAATTGAATGTGAAAATACGTTAAAATATTTGTACTACCCAAAGTGATCTACAGATTTGATGCAATCCCTATCAAAATACCAATAACTGTCATCACAGAAATAGATAAAGCATTCCTAAAAGTTGTAGTGAACCACAAAAGACCCAGAATAACCAAAGCAATCTTGAGCAAAAAGAATAAAGCTGGAAGCATTATACTACCTGACTTCAAAATAAACTACAATGCTGTAGTAACCAAAACAGCATGGTACTGACTAAAAAAAAAAAAAAAAAAAAAAAAATACACATAGACCAATGGACCAGAATAAAGTCCAGAAATAAATTTGTGCATTTAGAGTCAACTGATTTTTGGCAAAGGTGCCAAGAACACACATTGAGGAAAAGAGACTTTCTTCAGTAAACAGTGATGGGAACACTGGATAGCCACAGGCAGGAGAAAAAAAAAAAAAAAAAACAGATCCATATTTCTCAGCACATATAAAAATGAACTCAAAGACTTAAAGAGTTGAACTATGAAAATACTTGAAGGAAACATAGGAAAAACACTTCATGACATTGGTCTGAGTGAGAAATTTTGGATAGAACCTTCAAAGCACAGCCAACAGGAGCAAAAAGAGGCAAACATAATTATATCAAATTAAAAGTTATCTTTATAGCACAGAAAGCAATAGTAAAGTGAAAAGATATTCCCCAGAATGAGGGAAAATATTTGCAAACTGTGCATCCAACAAGAGGTGCATGTCCAAAATATACAAAGAATTCGAACAACTCAATACCAAAAACAACAAATAATCCAATTTACAAATGAGCAAAAGGCCTAAATACATATTTCTTAGAAGAATACATACAAATGGCCAGCAGATATATCACAAAACGTCCAACATCACTAATCATCAGGAAAATGCAAATGAAAACCACAAAGAGTATTATGTCACCTGAGTTAGAATGTCTCTTATAAAAAAGACAAAAAAAAAAAAAAAGATCCTGGCAAGGAAACAGAATAAAGGGATATTTTACGTTGTTGGTGGGAATATAAATTAGTATAGCAATTATGGAAAACAGTATGGAAGGTCCTTAACAAATAGAACTATAAAATGATTTGGAAAATTTCACTACTGGGTATCCAAAAGCATTGAAATCAGTGTGTTGAAAAATATCTGTACCCCTTTGTTTATGGCATCACTATTCACAATAATCAAGAGAATGAATCAACCAATATGATCATAGTGGAGGAGTGGCTAAGAAAAGGTGGTATATATATGCAATGGAATATGATTCAGCTATGAAAAAGAATGAAACCCTGTCATTTGTGAAAACATGAATGAACCTGGAGGCCATAATGTTAAATAAAATAAATCAGACAGGGAAAGACAAGTACTTGATAATCTCACTTATTAAGAGAATACCAAAAAAAAAAAAAAAAAAGCTTATCTCATAAAAATGAAGAGTACAATAGTGGTTATCAGAGGCTAGGAATGGGAGAAATGAAGGGGGGTATGAAGGGAGATAGGTCAACAGGTACAAGGTTACATTAGATAGGAAGAATAATTTCTAGTGTGCTATCAGGTAGTAGAGTGAATATAGCCAGTGATAATCAACTGCATGTTTCAAGGTTGCTAGAAAAGAAGATCTTGAAAGTTACAGCCACGGCCGGGCGCGGTGGCTCAAGCCTGTAATTCCAGCACTTTGGGAGGCCGAGACGGGCGGATCACAAGGTCAGGAGATCGAGACCATCCTGGCTAACACAGTGAAACCCCGTCTCTACTAAAAAATACAAAAAAATAGCCGGGCGAGGTGGCGGGCGCCTGTAGTCCCAGCTACTCCGGAGGCTGAGGCAGGAGAATGGTGCGAACCCGGGAGGCGGAGCTTGCAGTGAGCTGAGATCCGGCCACTGCACTCCAGCCTGAGCGACAGCGCCAGACTCCGTCTCAAAAAAAAAAAAAAAAAAAAGAAAAAAAAAAAAAGAAAGAAAGTTACAGCCACAAAGAAATAAAAGTTTGAGGTGATGAATATACTAACTACCCTGACTGGATCACTATACAATGTATATATGTATTGAAATATCTCTCTGTACCCCATAAACATGTACAATTATTATGTGTGAATTATAAACACAATTTTAAATATAAATTGACCGTAAGTTAATGGATTTATTTAAAAACTCTCAATTCTATTCGATAGATCAGTATGTCCACCTTTATCCCAGTACCACATTATTTTGATTACTCTGGCATCATGGTTAAGTTTTGAAATCAGAAAGTACAAGTCCACTAATAATTTTCTTTTCCAAAATAGTTTTGCCTATTCTGTGTCTCTTGATTTTTTTTAAGAATTTGAGAATCAACTTGTAAAATTCTATAAAAATAGTAGGTGGGATTTGATAGAGTATGTTTTGATTTTTAGCTCAGTAGGGGGAGTACTGCCATCTTAATAATATTAGGCATTTCCTTCTAATCATAATTTTAACAGACTTCCACAAGCGTAATTTTATATTTTGCCTTTATTCTCATTTAGCTCAAAGTATTTTTTTTTAACTTTTATTTTATGTTCGGTGGTACATGCGCAGGTTTGTTATTTAGGTAACCTCATGTCATGGGGGTTTGTTGCATAGATTATTTCATTATCCAGATATTAGACTTAGTACTCAGTAGTTATTTTTTCTCATTCTCTCATCTCCTCCCTCCTTACACCTTCCACCCTCAAGATGGCCTCAGAGTCTGTCATTCCCTTCTTGGTATTCATGAGTTCTCATCATTTAGCTCCCACTTAGAAGTGAGAACATGCAGTGTTTGGTTTTCTGTTCCCGCATTAGTTTGCTAAGTATAATAGCCTCTAGCTCCATCCATGTTCCTGAGAAAGACATAATCTCATTCATGAAAAATTGAATCAAACTGAATTACAGACATAAATCTAAGACCTGAAATAATAAAACTATGAAAAGAAAATATTGGGGAAATTCCCTAGGACTTTGGACATAGATTTCTTGAGCAATATCCCACAAGCACAGGCAATCAAAGCAAAAAATAGACAAATGAGATTACATCAAGTTAGAAAAATTCTGCACAGCAAACAGTCAATAAAGAGATAATTCATTGAATGGGACAAAATATTTGCAAACTATCCATTTGACAAGGGATTAATAGCAAGGTTATATAAGAATCTCAAACAATAGGAAAAAAATCTAATAATCTGATGAAAATGAGCAAAAGACCTGAATAGACATTTCTCAGAAAGCATACAAATGGCAAACAGGCATATGAAAATGTACTCAAAATCACTGATCATCAAAGCAATGCAAATTCAAACTATAATGAGATATCATCTCATCCCAGTAAGAAGACAACAACAAATGTAGATGAGGATGTGAAAAATGGGCACCCTCTTATATTATTCATGTAAATGTAAATTAGTATAGTCAGTATGGAGAACAGTATGGAGTTTCTTCAAAAAACTAAAAATAGAATTATCGTACAATTCAACAATCCTACTGCTAGGTATGTACCCAAAAGAAAGCAAATCAAAGATATATCTGCATTCCCATGTTTATTGCAGCACTATTCACAATAGCCAAGATTTGGAAGCAAGCCAAATGTCCATCAAAAGATGAATAAATACAGAACATGTGGTACATATACATAATGGAGTATTACTTAGCCATAAAAAAGAATGAGATTTTGTCATTTCAAAACAGCATAGATAGAATTGAATAACATTATATTAAGTGAAATATACCAGGCACAGAAGGACAAACTTCACATATTTTAACTTATTTGGGGAGCTGAAAATTAAAACAATTGAATTTACGGAAGTCAAGAGAGGAACAATGGTTACCAAGGCTGGGAAGGGTGGTAGGTGGGTGGTGGAGGGGAAGTGGGGATAGTTAATGAGTACAAATAAATATTTAGAAAAAATAGATAATATCTGCTATTTGATAGCACAACAGGATGACCAAGTCAATAATAATTTATTATACATTTCAAAATAACTAATAGAGTATAATTTGATTGTTTATAACACAAAGGATAAATGCTTCAGGTGATGAATACACCATTTACCCTGTGGTGGTTATTTCACATTGTGTACCTGTATCAAAATATCTCAAGAACAGCATATATATCCATATATTGCATACCCATTAAAATTACAAAGTAAATAATTTTTTTTAAAATGTGTTTAGAACCCAGTCTCTACTAAAAATACAAAAATTAGCCGGGAATGGTGTCAGGTGCCTGTAATCACAGCTACTCAGGAGGCTGAGGCTGGAGAATCACTTGAACCCAGGAGGTGGAGGTTGCAGTGAGCCAAGATCGCGCCATCGCACTCCAACCTGGCTGACAATAGCAAAACTCTATCTCACAAAAAAAAAAAAAAAAAAAAAAAAAATTTGTTTAGGGGAAGGAAATAATGGTACAGCCACCTTGGATAGGAGTTTGCGAATCTTAAAATTTAAGTGTTCACTTGCTATCTTGGCTAGCTATTTCATTTCCATGTATTTATCTAACTTAAACAAAAGTCTGTGCTCACAGGAAAAAAAAATTTGTAAAATCTTATAGCAGCTTTATTCCTAATTGCCAAAACCTAAAAACCACCCAAATGTCTCTCAACTAGGTGATGCATAAATAAGCCATTATGTGCCACATTTTCTTTATCCAGTCTAACATTGATGGACATTTGGATTCGTTCCAAGTCTTTGCCATTGTGAATAGTATCGCAATAAATATGTCTGTGCATGTGTCTTTATAGTAGAATGATTTATAATCCTTTGGGATTATAAACCCCATTGCTGGGTCAAATGGTATTTCTGGTTCTAGATCCTTGAGGAATCGCCCCACTGTCTTCCGCAACGGGTTGAACTAACGTACACTCCCACCAATAGTGTACAAGCGTTTCTATTTCTCCACATCCTCTCCAGCATCTGTTGTTTCCTGACATTATAATGATTATCATTCTAACTGGCATGAGATGGTATCTCATTGTTGTTTCAATTTACATTTCTCTAATGATCAGTGATGATGAGCTTTTTTTTCATATGTTTGTTGGCTCCATAAATGTCTTCTTTTGAAAAGTGACTGCTCATATCATTCGCCCAGTTTTTGATGGGGTTGTTTTGTTTGTTTGTTTTCTTGTGAATTTGTTTAAGCTCCTTGTAGATTCTGGATATTAGCCCTTTGTCAGATGGATAGAATGCAAAATTTTTCTCCCATTCCGTAAGTTGCCTGTTCACTCTGATGATAGATTATTTTGCCGTGCAGAAGCTCTTTAGTTTAATTATATCCCATTTGTCAATGAAAAAGAATGAGCTCATGTGTTTTTCAGGGACATGGATGAAGCTGGAAACCATCATTCTCAGCAAGCTAACACAGCAACAGAAAACCAAACACCATGCGTTCTTACTCATAAGTGGGAGTTGAACAATGAGAACACATGGGCACAGGGATGGGAACATCACATACCGGGGCCCATCGGGGAGCTGGAAGGAAGGGGAGTGATAGCATTAGGAGAAATACCTAATGTAGATGATGAGTTGATGGGTGCAGCAAACCATCATGGCATATTTATACCTATGTAACAAACCTGCACTTTCTGCACATGTATCTCAGAACTTAAAGTATAATAATAATAACAATAATAATAATAAAAGAGGCTCTAATAAAGTAACTATTTAGAATTTTAAAATATAAACTACTATACACCCATAAATGAAATGAACTACTGATATGTGTAAAATTCTGGATGAAATTCAAATGGCTTACACTAAGTGTAAGAAGCCAAATTCAAAAGCCAAAACTTTATGATTTCCTTTCTGAAAACATTATATAATAGCAAAACGATAGAGGCAGAAGCTAGACCAGGGTTATCAGGGGAATGGAGTGTGATAAGTGATTTACTACAAAAAGGCCACAGAAAAACATTTTCAGATAATGGAACAGTTCTATATCTTTAATTTGGTGACAGTTACACAGCTCTATGAGTTTCTCAAAACTTGCAGAACTGCACACCTAAAGTGTAAATTTTACCATAAAAGAAGTCATATACAAAAGCAAACATACAATATGATGCCAAGTATATAAAGAGATAAAAAACCAGGCAAGACCAACTAATTGTGGTAGAAGCCATGATTGACAGCCTTCATGGAGGTAGTAACTGGAGAGACATAGAGGTGCTTTCTGAGTTTTGGCAACATTATTTTTCTTGATTACATTATTAGTTTTAAAGATGGGTTCATTGTATCCAGAACTTAAAATAAAAGTTGAAAGAAAGAAATAAATAGTGACAAAAATCAAGAAAGCAAGCGAGCAAGAAAGACGGATTCTTTTTGCAAAATTTTGTTTAGCTCTACATGTAGTTTTGCATGCATTTTTACATGTATATTTTATATATATATTTTAATAAAAAGTTATTAAACTTGAGGGTTTTATAAGATGAGTTAAATAGAAACATGTTTGGTGGTTTACATTTAGTTCCTGTATATTTTTTCTTGAAGAAGTCCTTGTCTTATTATGTGAAAAAAAATGTTAATACATAAGCATAACACACTCCATAACCGTAAATTTTATATCTAGGACAAAGATTATCTTAACAGCAATAACCGTAGAATAGATGTAAATATCCTTGTCTCTGAAACCATATGACAATATACAATCAAATCCTGATAGATGTTCTTTTTATAAGTCATTTTGTTCCAAATTAATTTGACATTTTCCAAGATTCAGCTAATAGTTTTCTGCTGGTCTCTTGCTTCATGTTCTCTCTTGATTATATTATTAATTCTTTTGGTTTCAAGTATCCTCCTAATGAGAACAACTATCACATAAGCAACCCCCATACTTTTTTTATGCTCAATTTCAAACTCATGTTTTAATCTGCCTATGAGGTAAGGTATACTTTTTAATTATTAAAATGTATTATATGGCAATATAGTCACATGGCTCAAAAAGTAGAAAAAAAAAATAGTAGTGAAATTATTCTCTGAAACACCTGGCACTAAGTATTCATTTATCCCACAAGCAATGTATCATCTTCTTATATATACCACTGTGGATATTTCATACATATTCAAGCAAACTTATTTATATGTTCTTTTCCACCACAACCCTCTTTAAGTTACACAAATGGTCAGACTGGCATGTGCTTTAGTTTTCTGAAACTCACTCAATCAGAAATTGAACATGTAACATCTATAAGACGTAAAATTAAGATCAGAGAATGTTTGCAGGTCACTGAGCACATTTAATCTCACCTTTCCCCCAAGACAGTTCCCCCTCCTTTCTTTCATTGCATATTCAAAATTCTATAGACAGATGCTTGAAATTTGTATTTATTCGTGTATTATTATTATTAATTATTGTTATTATTTTAGAGACAGGATCTAACTCTGTCACTCAAGCTGGAGTGCAGTGACACAGTTATAGCTCACTGCAGCCTTGACTTACAGGCCTCAAGCAATCCTCTCCACTCATCCTCCTGAGTAGCTAGGACTATAGACAAGCATCAGTACACTCAGCTATTTTAAAATTTTTCTGCAGAGATAGGATCTCCCTATGTTGTCCAAGCTGGTCTTGAACTCCTGGACTAAAGTGATCCTGTCACCTCAACCTCCCAAAGTGCTGCAATTACAGGCATGCACCACCATGCCTGGCCCTTGAAAATTTTGACATTATTTTTTATTTGTTTATAATTTCTTCAACCCCGTCCATCCAACCTCATCCATTTTTTTGCACAATGGCATTTATTAATTTTGTCCCTCCTTTTCTCTACAACAACTATCACATAATGAAGACCCTCATTACCTCGTTTGTATCATTGAAAACAATTTGTAATTAGACTCCCTGACTTCAAACCTTCATCCTGTAATCCACCCTAAACACTGCCTCCAGATAAACTGTCTCCAGACTTCACCGTCATGATTCCTCATTTACTTCTCACTATACTTGAAAAGTTCTTCATTTCTTTGTGACGCAGTTAAAGTTTAAAACCATTAGCCCATCATGAAAGAGCCATCATGTGAGGCTCTCTGCAACTTGAAACTATGAGAGTGAGTTAGGACAGCGGCTGTGAAATCAGAATTTCTGTTTCTGAATCCATATTTCACCAACTGGTAAATGACGACTGTGTGGTATGATAATTTTTAAATATCATCTTAATTTGTCTTCATTAACATTTAATAGGTATGCAGTATCATCTTACTCATTTTATAAATGAGGAATGTAAGGAACAGAAGGCTAAATAAGTTGCCCAAGGCCATATATCTAATACATTAAAAAAAAACTGACTTGACCGCACATATCACCAAAGCACTGTACCACCTCACTTAAGCTCTCTAAACTTCAGTTACCTCGTCTACATAATAGGGGTTAGGATGGGGCCTATTTAATGAGCTATTGACAGCACGCATGGAACTTCCACTCCACTAGGCACATGGTAGTCATTTACTGAAAAGTATCTCTATATATCTAAATCTGCTGTCTCCTGGACTTTATTTTCAGAATGCTGTTTTCATCACATTTTCTGGCCAATTTATGTATCTTTTAAAACCTCTTAAATATAATTAAAATTTTTTGCAATTATTATCACTATTGTTATTTGCCAATTATCCATATAAAGCATAATCAATAAATTAATTTAATATTTGTATATTTAATTTCAATAAAATTATTCAAATGTTTATGTATTTTATCTGTCAGTAGATTCTAAGTTTCTTTTGACAGAAGTTTTACTCCTTTTTTCCATCTTCAATGTTCTTACAATGATGTCTTGCTCACAAAAAGCATAATAAAAAGCTGTGATCACATTACATTTTGAAAACACCTTACTTAGACTTATGACAAATGTATCAATCTGTTCAGATGAAAATAAAAGAAAAAATATTTCTAAAATGCAAATAAATGTTTTTGTTATACTTCAAGTATCTAATATTTTTTTCTTATAAAAATGGCATTAGGATTATAAAATACTAAAATACAACTATAATCTCATATTTACTTGAGAATTCTTATCTGGTTTTGGCAGTGAAAATTGTTTTATTGTTTGGCAAAACTTCATGCAGAAATAAATTTCAAACATACTACCTCCCACTGCTAAGCTTTATTCATTACATGTTTTGTACATTTTTCACTGCATCATGACTATTCAGAAAGTTGAAGAATACTGCAAACACCTGAACAGTAAATTTCCGATATTAACTTATATAACACAATAAAGTAGACCCCAAATCTAGGTTTCTATAATTATACTATAGGGTTAATATGAGTAAATAGAAAATTTTAATACCTCATTCACACTTGAAGAATAATTTTGCTATGAGCCTTTCTAAACGTAACCTGGCAAACTGGCACCGCATTTGGTGAATTTAGCCAACTAGGGAAACACCGAAGACGTTTTCATTCATTTCTCTCATTGAACTCTGATCAATCTCAGGATTACTGAGAGATGTGGGCCTCTATGAATTGCAAAGAAGTGAGAGATGGGCACATAAAGATGACGTAGGGTTGTTTTCAAGTCTCCTTGACACTTGAATATGGGCATTTCCAGTAGATATTTATAGACTCTATACTGTAGCAGCTTTGGCAGCCAACTTTGATGGGCATAGACTTTTTTTCATCTTAGGTTGTTAGATCAGATTGCAAGAGACTGAACTCAGGTAGTGGGCTTTATTGTATGTAAAATAAATTAAGATACACAAGGAAGTAAGAGAATATAAGAAAAAAAAAGAGGAGGCTCATTAGAGAATTGGTAGCTTTAAATCTGCCATTTCTCCTCCTTTTCTATTATTACCATTTTTATACAGACACTACCAGTGGTTTTTCTCCTTTATAACCTTTGCCACTGCTTACCCGTGACTTGCATGTTTCATCTTCTCTCTACATTTCTTGGTTTCAGTCCCATTTGTTGTTTTGCTCATCTGTTGCTGTGGAGAGAGAGAGAGAAAAAAAAAAGCAAAACAAAACAAAAACTCATTCTCAGACTTTGTGGTTTAAAATAATTTATTTTTCATGGTTCCACTAGCTTGCATGGGGGTATGTCGTATGGTGACAGTCAGATGTAGGTCGGCACTGGAGCAACTTGAAGACTGGATTGGCTGGAAATAGATTACATCTTTACTTACATTTGTTGTCTTAGATTTTATCCTCATGTTTTCCCTCTACATTTTGAGTTGCTTGGACTTCCTCTGTAGAAACTCAGAACTACAAGAGTCACAAAGCGCTTCAACTAGAAAAAGTTACAAACTAACCATTTCACAGAGCTGGAGTTGAAGGAACAGACTCTCTCCATGGAGGAATGGCACATACAAAGAGGGGAAAATTGATGAAAGACCTGTGTTTTATATTCTTTCCCTTTTGCTTCACCTTTCTGTCTTTTGCCACATTGTTGGCACTAAAGGCCTTCCTTTCCTCCACTGTATTAATTTTACTGGGGCTCATAGTAAGAAAAATTATCTTATATATATTAAGCAAGATACTTCTTGGAAAATTAATATATACTCTATGTATCTATCAATCATCTGTCCATATAATGTGAGGTTAAATACTTTAGAACAACATGAGAAGATAAAAATAAAGGGGCAGGTTTGTGGAAATTAAACCTGAGCTATGTAAAAATTGTGCACATTTCTGTTTTCTCTGATTTTCCCCATTCATACCATGAAATTAAATCTGTTGTCTTTTTTTGTGACTATTAGGTCATCCCAAGGGCAAATTTGCATTTGACATTAATAGAAACAGTGGTTGTCTGGGAAATATCTTATAAAAAGTAGAATAAATAAATATAACGAGAAAATTGCTTTTTTTTCCCCCCCCTTTTTGCACAGATTTGAAAATGTCATGGTAGGTGAGGAGAAATTGAAAATAAGAGAGGGGCAAACTAGTATCAGTAATGCTCTCTTTCAGGAATAAACTGTGTCTTAGTCTACCTGATATGTCTACCTGAACTGTCTCTGGGAGATATTTTGGTTCAACAAGGTGGGGAATGTTGAGCGTCATCTTCTGAGCATTCTGAAAGGTTACAGAGCAGACTGAGGTACTTCTTTCTGTGGGTAATTACGATTTTAAATATAAGTTTCAAATTTAATGCAAGTCATATTGTGTCCAAAATTGGTGGGTTCTTGGTCTCACTGACTTCAAGAATGAAGCCGCAAACCCCCGTGGTGAATATTACAGTTCTTAAAGATGGTGTGTCTGGAGTTTGTTCCTTCTGATGTTCAGAAGTGTTCAGAATTTCTTCTTTCTGGTGCGTTCATGGTCTCGCTGACTTCAGGAGTGAAGCTGCAGACCTTCGTGGTGAGTGTTACAGCCCTTAAGGCACTATGTGTGGAGTTCTTCATTCCTCCCAGGGGGTTTGTGGTTTTACTGGCCTCAAGAAACTGCAGACCTTTGCAGTGAGTGTTACAGCTCACAAACGTGGTGCGGACCCAAAGACTGAGCAGCAACAAATTTATTACAAAGAGCAAAAGAAAAAAGCTTCCACACTCCAGAAGGGGACCAAGTGGGTTGCTGCTGGCTGGCTGGCTCCGGCAGCCTGCTTTTGTTCCTTTATCTGGGCCCACCCACATCCTGCTGATTGGTCCATTTTACAGAGAGATGATTGGTTCATTTTATAGAGAACTGATTAGTCCTTTTTGACAGGGTGCTGACTGGTGCATTTACAATCCCTGAGCTAGACATAAAAGTTCTCCCCACTAGATTAGCTACACACAGAGCATTGATTGGTGCATTTACAAACCTTGAGCTAGACACAAAGTGCTGACTGGTGTGTTTACAAACCTTGAGCTAGACACAGAGAGCTGATTGGTGTATTTACAATCTTTTAGCTAGACACAAAGGTTCTCCAAGTCCCCACCCAACTCGGGAGCCCAACCGGCCTTGCCTAGTGGATACTGCACCAGGGCTGAGGGAGGAGCTGTCTGCCAGTCCTGCCTGATGTGCCTGCACTCCTCAGCCCTTGGGAGGTGGATGGGACTGGGTTCTGTGGAGCATGGGGCAGCACCCCTCCAGGAGTTTTGGGCTACGTGGGAGCCCACCACGGAGGGGTTCCGGCATGGTGGGCTCCCGCGAGGAGGTAGTGAGGCTTGGTGAGAATTTGAGCGCAGTGTGGGCGGGCTAGCAGTGCTGGGGGACCAGGCACACCCTCTGCAGCTGCTGGCCTGGGTTTAAACCCCTCACTGTCTGGGGCCAGGGGCGCTGGCCGGCCACTCCAAGTGCAGGGCCTGCAGCTGCCCTGAACTCACGCTGACCCGTGAACGCCGTGGGCAGCCCCGGTTCCCACCCATGCCTGTTCCTCCACACCTCCCCACAAGCAGAGGGAGCCGGCTCTGGCCTCGGCCAGTCCAGAGTGGGGCTCTCACAGTGCAGTGGTGGGCTAAAGGGCTCCTCAAGCACCGCCGGAGTGGACTCTGAGGCGGAGGAGGCCCCGAGAGTGAGGGCTGCTAGCACGTTGTCACCTCTCAATATAACCATAAGGGAAATAAACTCCTTTATTAGCCCATAGTATGTTTTATTTTTCTAGATACCACTGAGATCCCAGAGACTGAAGGAAGTGGCAAAGTAATCAATAAACGAAACCTCTCATAGTCTCTCTTAAGATTATGTGTAGTATCTCACCATTAACAAGTACTATAGTTTGCAGTTGCTTGTTAATATTTTTTTCTTAACTTTTGTTTTCTTGCAAAATTTATTTATTTTTCTTATTTTTTAAAATCAAATAGTACTTTATATTTCAGGACCAATTAAAGTTTGGAGAAATTGTCCAAAATGTATTTTTTAATGATTTTTTTTCTTTTGTTACTTGTTTGTTCTCGTATCTCTTTGTCACATTCTTAGGTATTTCAATAATAATAAAAATTCTCCGGATAGCTGTATATATGTTTTCTTTAACTTGATATATCATGTAGGACTTGATATTGTTAGTCCTTTGATCTTATAATTATTCCCTTAACCACCTAGAGCTTTCCAAATTTTATTTCTCAGTTATGTTTCTGCCCTCTTTCTGGTTAAGATTTTGACCCCGTGACATGATATTTTATTCATGATCTGTCATCTCACTTTAGTATTAAAATAGATCGTAAGATTCTTTGATGTAACGTTCTGTTTATTATAGATATGAATATTGGTTTTATTTTGATACGAAGATTAACAGTATGTAATGACCAATTGCTAGCATCGTTTTACTTTAAAAATGAGACAGTAAAATAGATTAACCATAAGATAAAACATATATTACGGTAGTTAATTGAATTATCACTGCAGAGTTTGTACTTATTGTCAAATGTTATTATATTTCTTATTATTAAGTTCGGGAAAAAGGATAGCTCACTTAGGTGAAATTTACACTTGAAACACATAAGTATAATAAAATATGCAAAAATGTCACAATCACAATATATGATAATTATTGGAAAATAATGATTTAGAAGGCTAAGATTTAGTAACGTTTACCCTTAAAGTTTATGTCATGTATTTAGTTAAGATATGAAACTTATTAGCAATACTCAGAGGTTAGAATAAGCCAAATCCTAAGAATTTGGAAGTAAGATTATCTCAGAAATGAATGCAGAATAGTTGAGAGCAGAAATGTATAACTCGAACTTAGAGGCATTCCACATTTTCCAAAAGCTCCCTGATTCTTTTCCCTTTCACAGATCTTTATTTCTCCTCCTCCTAACCTGAGACAAAACATTCTAACTCTGCAGTCAGTAAATGCCCAGATCTTCAACTTTTCAAATGTTTCTTCAGCCAGGATGGAGCCTGGTTAATCCCAATGACACTGCTTCTCTGGGTGCTGTTACCTTAAATTTCAACAAGTTTAAGCTCCAAGCCATATCCCTATTATGTCTTCACACTCATGCATTCATCTCCATTTTTACAGGAATTATTTGGACATCTCACAAGTGCCTTAAATGTAAACATTAAAAAAACTGATCTCATGATCTTGCCCACCTTTCCAATTCAATTTCAATTGCCATACTAGCTCCTCAGACATTCGTTTTTAGTCTGGAATGTAACACTACCACTCACCCAGTAGTTCATGACAAAGTTTTGGGAGTTAACTTTGACAGTAGTTTGTCCAGATCTAATGTGTCACCACATCTTGTTGACTCTAGGTCCTAAATTCTCTTGACTTCATCTCCTGTTCTTCATCTCTCTGCCATCATGACTGTACAAGCTATTGTTATGGTTCATCTGGAGCATCACAATAGAAGACCACAAATTATTCAGTCTTCCTCGATTTCCTCAATTTTTGCTTCTTCTCCATCTGTCCTCTTTAAATATATTGAAGTGCTTTATAATAGAAACACAAGTAAAATGATATCACCACCATGCTTACCTATCGATGGCTTCCCTTTCCTTTTAGGGCAAAAGGAATCATTTAATATGAGCCCCAGGGCCTTTGTGCCCTGGTGCAAACCCATTTCTCCACATTTACCTTTGCCACTCTCCCTTTATCTCTCCCTGCTTCAGTTAGACTTGTCTACTTTGTGTTCTTAGAAATGACATGCTTCTTTCCACTTCAGACGTTTGCACATTCACTCCCCTTTAACACATCTTGTTCTCCAGGTAACAGCCTATTTAGCTCCCTCATTTCCTTCAGGTCTTTGCCACATGTCTCCTTCTCAATGAGGTAATCATTGACCACACCTTTGCACTCCCTATCCCCCTTCCATGGTTCCTCCTTAGCACTTATTACCATAAGATACACTATACACTTTAATTACACATTGGTATGTTACCCGTCTCCCACCCTAAGAATTCAAGCTTTTTGAGACAATGAATCTGTTTTATTTGCTTACTGCCATATCCTTCACACATAGAAGAATACCTATCAATAAGTAAGCCCTCAATACATATTTTTGATGATTAATTCATGTAATTTAATTCACCTGATGACACAAAGTTAATACTTTTACCTCTATTTTAAAGATAAGGAAACTGTTAAATTCAGACAATGAGAAAGTGGCAGAGCAGAGATTAGAATCTCACGTGCTAGGCTACAGGTACTCTGGTTTCATGCCGAGACATGTGCTTGCATAGATTGGGAGGGGCAGAAGAGAAAATACTTTCTTTAGTAGAATGGTTATTAATTTTATAGACATTCTCTGGGCATTCCATTTCCTAGTTTCTATTTAGTTTCAACGATGTACCTTATAGATAAAACAGAAATCAGTATTAGATACGTTGCCACTGGTGGATTTCTGCATTTAATTAATCATCTAAGTGGTAAAATTTAGTTGACCAGAGCAGCATTTTCAGCATTGAAATATCAAGATACAGGAAACATTTTCATTTGATGCACTAAAAATTTGGATGCTTGCTTTTTCAGTTCAACACATTCTAATATGTGTAAATTGCTTAAAAATGGGATTCAGGATGTGTTTTATCTCCAAATATTGTTAACTTTTAAAATAGACTTTTCCTTAAAAAGACAAAATTTTCCTTGTTAGAAACAATGTTATAAAGGTGAAACTTTGGAAACTGAATACTTAATTCTACATTCATAATAAAAGCTAAATCCCAATAAATACCAAACACTGACACAGTTGTCATCACAATGACTACTACCGCAACAATTACTACAGCAAATACATTATTTCTGTGAACAAATTGGGTATATTTGCTCAAACACAAGACCACAGTAGTCATAGTCATCAAGTTAAAGGTTGTTAATCTGAAACCTTAATTAATCTTTGGTCTACTATAATATTCAATTGTATTGGGCAGAATAATGGCCCTCTAAAGATGTTAATGCCCTATTCCCTAGAACCTATGAATATATTAAGTCACATAGCAAAGGAAAATTAAGGTTACAGATGAAATTAAATTTTCTAATCAAATGATTTTGAGGAGAGTAGATTATTTTGAATTACTTATGAAGTCCTAAGTCCTAATCACAGAGTATCTCATAAGCGGAAGTAGAAAGCAGAAGGAGGTCTGTGTCAAATTAATGCAAGTGTCCATTTTTGGCTTTGAATGGAAAAGTCAAAAAAATATGTGGAGCTTCTAGAAGCTGGAAAAATAAAAAATATATTTTTCCCATGGACATTCCAGAAAGAATGCAGCTCTCCCAACGCCTGGATTTTACTGGTGTGACATTTCTGACTTCTGATGTTCAGAACTGTAACATTTGTGGCATTTTATGGTACTACGTTTGTGACATGTTATTACAGCATCATTAGAAAATGAATACCGTGATTTTTAAAGTATAACCTGAAATTACACTCAGAACTTTTGTTACGGTGATTGTTATTGTTATTTTGACACACAGAACTTTTAAATTTTATGTAATATTTTAGAGGAGAAGAACTAAAAATATATATCTAGAATTAAGTCTGTAATTGTTACAGAAAAAAGACCCTATTACTGCAAGCAAAACTCCATGTCTAATGTCTGAAGACATCCATACACCGGCCCATAGTTTTCTCTACAGAATGGTGACTTCTATTCCAGGTCTGTATAAAACATAATCTCTTCTAATGGAAGCTCTTTGGTAAGAAAATCAGGGAAGTGTTTTCCATCCTAATGGTCTTCTCATGAGAGCCTTGAAGGAGTGGGTATTTGGATATCAACAAGCCTTATTGGAAATACTAGTTGTTTGACTTTGGGCACCACATGTAATGATTTTCATCTCTAAAAACTTGACAATAAAACTATCTACCATGTATATTTGTGTGGATTAAAGGAAATTATTCACCAAAATAAAGTCTAATACATAGAAAAAGATTAACATAGCTTACTATTTTATTTTAATTTCAGATGATATTATGAAAATAGTAACACATGCAAGAGTCAAGTAGACCTGGTCTTAAATCCTGATTATTGCATCATTTATTATTTGAGTACATTTGCCAAATTACTGAATCCTGTAACCATTACAGTCATAAAATGTAGACACACTCACCTGTGAGGTAATACAAAGCTGGTGCATAAATTTTAAATAAATTGAAGTCACCGGTATTATTAGGAATTGCTATCACAAATAATTAGGCCAGGCACAGTGGTTCCTACCTGTAATCCTAGCACTGTAGGAGGCTGAAGCAGGAGGATCACTTGAGCCCAGGAGAGTTTGAGACTAACTTAGGCAGCACAGAATGACATTGTCTCTGGGGAAAAAAAAAAAAAAAAAAAAAAAAAAAAAAAAAAACCATGTTAGCCAGGCATGGGGGCATGTGCCTGTAGCCGAAGTTATTCAAGGGGAGTTAAAGGCTGCTGTGAAATATGATCGTGTCACTGCCCTCCAGCCTGGGCCACAGAGTAGCATCCTGCCTCTGAAGAACAAAAATATAAAAAAGAAAAAAGAAAATAAAGATAGAAATAATAACAATAATGATAAATTTAAACTTAATAAGTAGTTTCTGATTATATAAACTAATTTGTCTACCAACAGATGAAAACTGGATATAAAATATATGGTGTGAAGCAAGGCTGTGATTACATTATAAATTTAGCGATATCTTAAGAGGGGATGTTGTAGAAATAGAAAAAAAATAATTCACAAAGGATATTTTCTTCCTACCCCAATCCCAGTCAAAAAATATTGTTAAATGTAATTGACTTGAAACCTGGGATTTCTATTGTGGTTAGAGTATGATAAAAAAATGATAAAGAGGATATCACCACCGACCCCACAGAAATACAAACTACCATCAGAGAATACTATACACACCTCTACACAAATAAATTAAAAAACCTAGAAGAAACAGACAATTTCCTGGACACTTACACTCTTCCAAGACTAAACAAGGAAGAAGTTGAATCCCTGAATAGACCAATAGCAGGCTCTGAAATTGAGGCAATAATTAATAGCCTACCAACCAAAAAAAGTCCAGGACCAGATGGATTCACAACCAAATTCTACCAGAGGTACAAGGAGGAGCTGGTACCATTCCTTCTGAAACTATTCCAATCAATAGAAAAAGAGGGAATACTCCCTAACTCATTTTATGAGGCCAACATCCTCCTGATACCAAAGCCTGGCAGAGACACAACAAAAGAAGAGAATTTTAGACCAATATCCCTGATGAACATCTATGCAAAAATCCTCAATAAAATACTGGCAAACCAAACTCAGCAGCACATCAAAAAGCTTATCCACCGTGATCAAGTGGGCTTCATCCCTGGGATGCAAGGCTGGTTCAACATATGCAAATCAGTAAACGTAATCCAGCATATAAACAGAACCAAAGACAAAAACCACATGATTATCTGAATAGATGCAGAAAAGGCCTTTGACAAAATTCAACAGTCCGTGCTAAAAACTTTCAATAAATTTGGTATTGATGGAATGTATCTCAAAATAATAAGAGCTATTTATGATAAACCCACAGCCAATACCATACTGAATGAGCAAAAACTGGAAGCATTCCCTTTGAAAACGGGCACAAGACAGGGATGCCCTCTCTCACCACTCCTATTCAACATAGTGTTGGAAGTTCTGGTTAGGTCAATCAGGCAAGAGATATAAATAAAGGGTCTTCAGTTAGGAAAAGAAGAAGTCAAATTGTCCCTGTTTGCAGATGACATGATTGTATATTTAGAAAACCCCATCGTCTCAGCCCAAAATCTCCTTAAGCTGATAAGCAACTTCAGCAAAGTCTCAGGATACAAAATCAATGTGCAAAAGTCACAAGCATTCTTATACACCAGTAACAGACAAACAGAGAGCCAAATCAGGAATGAACTTCCATTCACAATTGCCTCAAAGAGAATAAAATACCTAGGAATCCAACTTACAAGGGATGTAAAGGACCTCTTCAAGGAGAACTACAAACCACTGCTCAGTGAAATTAAAGAGGACACAAACAAGTGGAAGAACATACTATGCTCATGGATAGGAATAATCAATATCATGAAAATGGCCATACTACCCAGGGTAATTTATAGATTCAATGCCATCCCCATCAAGCTACCAATGACTTTCTTCACAGAATTGGAAAAAAACTGCTTTAAATTTCATATGGGACCAAAAAAGACCCCACATTGCCAAGACAATCCTAAGCCAAAAGAACAAAGCTGGAGGCATCACGCTACCTGACTTTAAACTATACTACAAGGCTACAGTAACCAAAACATCATGGGACTGGTACCAAAACAGAGATGTAGACCAATGGAACAGAACAGAGCCCTCAGAAATAATATCACACATCTACAACCATCTGATCTTTGACAAACCTGACAAAAACAAGAAATGGGGAAAGGATTCCCTATTTTATAAATAGTGCTGGGAAAATTGGCTAGCCATATGTAGAAAGCTGAAACTGGATCCTTTCCTTACTCCTTATACGAAAATTAATTCAAGATGGATTAGAGACTTAAATGTGAGACCTAATACCATAAAAACCCTAGAAGAAAACCTAGGTAATACCATTCAGGACATAGGCATAGGCAAGGACTTCATGTCTAAAACACCAAAAGCAACAGCAACAAAAGCCAAAATTGACAAATTGCATCTAATTAAACTAAAGAGCTTCTGCACAGCAAAAGAAACTACCATCAGAGTGAACAGGCAACCTACAGAATGGAGGAAAATTTTTGCAATCTACTCATCTGACAAAGGGCGAATATCCAGAACCTACGAAGCACTCAAACAATTTTACAAGAAAAAAAGAAACAACCATATCAAAAAGTGGGCAAAGGACATGAACAGACACTTCTCAAAAGAAGACATTCATACAGCCAACAGACACATGAAAAAATGCTCATCACTGGCCATCAGAAAAATGCAAATGAAAATCACAATGAGACACCATCTCACACCAGTTAGAACGGCAATCATTAAAAAATCAGGAAACAACAGGTGCTGGAGAGGATGTGGAGAAATAGGAACACTTTTACACTATTGGTGGGACTGTAGTTCAACCATTGTGGAAGACACTGTGGCAATTCCTCAAGGATCTAGAACTAGAAATACCATTTGACCCAGCCATCCCATTACTGGGTATATACCCAAAGGATTATAAATCATGCTGCTATAAAGACACATGCACACGTATGTTTATTGTGGCACTATTCACAATAGCAAAGACTTGGAATCAACCCAAATGTCCATCAGTGACAGACTGGATTAAGAAAATTTGGCACATATACACCATGGAATACTATGCAGCCACAAAAAAGGATGAGTTTGTGTCTTTTGTAGGGACATGGATGCAGCTGGAAACCATCATTCTCATCAAACTGTCACAAGAACAGAAAACCAAACACCGCATGTTCTCACTCATAGGTGAGAATTGAACAATGAGATCACTTGGACCCGGGAAGGGGAACATCACACACTGGGGCCTATCATGGGGAGGGGGGAAGGGGGAGGGATAGCATTAGGAGATATACCTAATGTAAATGACAAGTTAATGGGTGCAGCACACCAACATGGCACAGGTATACCTATGTAACAAACGTGCACGTTGTGTACACGTACCCTAGAACTTAAAGTATAATAAAAAATTTTTAAAAACTTCATAAAAATTAATCACTGTTAGAAGACTAGTACAATATTTTAAAGGCATTAGAACCAAATTCATATTTCATCATCTATAATTTAAATACAGTGCATTGCCATTTTCAAATCAAAGAAAATAATTATACAAAGGAAAATATTTTAAGTCACCCAAAATTACATCACCCAGAAATAACTG
The DNA here is from genome assembly GCF_024542745.1 of Macaca thibetana thibetana. Lineage (NCBI taxonomy): Eukaryota > Metazoa > Chordata > Mammalia > Primates > Cercopithecidae > Macaca > Macaca thibetana. The sequence goes on along the minus strand of NC_065579.1, from coordinate 68,125,595 downwards.
TTATTTATATTTGATGAACACCATTCTGGGGATCTCAATATTTATATATACTGAGACACACCAAAAACCTTTTTTGATAGAGTATTTAATTTTCAGTACTAAGGCCAGAGAAAAATATTCCAAAAGCTTTTATACCCTTATTTTTGTTCTTCTTATATGTTTTATAACTAACATTATTATACAAAAATATATAGTCTTCTGTTTATAGGAGTTACCACACTACAGCTTCATTTGAAAGTATTGTGTTGTAGTGATCTGGTTAGAATATTTGTTTATTTTTGGAGAGAGGTTTATTTAATTCTTATCTTTATAGAAACTGAAAATTTATAAGCCTCTTCCTGAATTTCCAAGTTCCAAATTCTATACATACAAACTATAAATGAAAAATTTAGGTGAGCTCTTATTAAAGGAGCAGACACAAATGAAATTGAGGGAAACTGCACTGAACTCTTGATGCTGTGTTGCAAGCTGAGATCATATCCCAAATAAATGTCTCCCCTCCATGTGACTTCCATCATGTGTATAATTAAAATCTGTGCCACTGCAAAGTTGTAAATTACAATGACATAGACCAACCTAGTCATTCATGAATTGTCCAAACCAAGAATGCAAATGAAAAGCTTTATGACATTTCATTTCAGATTTTTATATTTGCACTTCTGACTTGAATTTCAAGGAGTTCTCTGAATTATTTAAAGAAGGCTATAACTGTTACTTTTCAGATTGCTTCAGAAAGATAAAGCTGCTCTTGCTGACTTGGTAAAAATCATTTTTCTGAGCTTTCAAGACTATTGGGCAGCTTAGATAGTCAGAAAAGGCAGCACTAACTGTGGCTACACATATTCACTTCTCTGAATTACTGTAGGAATATTTCTCTTTACTAAATATTTTAAAATCTTGCATTTACATTTTAGCAGTATAAACTATCAAAAAATTTGTAATTATGCTTGAGATAATTATGCATAGTCTGCTAGCCCTGACATTAATATCTGTATGTTTTGAATTTTTAGAAACTGTTTTGACAAAGTTGTGTTACATTTTGCTTTGCAGAAATGAGAATTTCAGTAATGTAAAGAATTGCAGAGCAATGATCAATTGCCAGAAGCCGCATATCAGAAGGATCAGCAGTGGAGTCTTCGTTCTGTCTGGAGAAGAGCTGGTTAGACAAATATTTATGTAATTTTCTTATGTGACTTTTGTAACAAGGAAGGTGTTGATACTTTCAACTGAGATATTGAGATGATGAAGTGGGGAAATGTGGGAAATTTCATAGTATAGAAGAGAAGTTGCTGGACAGATAATTTAGCAGGCAATTACTACAATTAGCAAACTTTCCTTTATTTATTCATTGATATGCAAGGAAGGAGAGGATTAGGTGGAAGGTAATCGAGCATCTTGCCCAGTCACGTAGCTAGAAGTGAAGTTAAATATTCAAACCCAGCTATTTCTGGCTTAAAAGCCAACTTTTTACCCAGGGTACTGGTTAAAATTATACTTGTTAATGAAACAACCTCTGAATAGAATATAACATTTTAAAAAATGACCTAAGAATAGAACTTGGAAAGTTCAATATTTAGGACTTGGGAGAATAGGAGGACCTTTCAAGATTGTTCTAGATGATATAAAGAAACAGAGTCATCATCTGAAGTCAAAGGGAGTAAACAATCACAAGTTGAAATGAGGAAAAAAAAAAATTAGAGAGGCACAGTAAATAGAAAAGTCAAGTATTTTATCCAACTTCAATAATGAAATGATGAGGTGGTGAAGAAAGTGGACTGAAAGCCAAAAGATCCAGTCAAGTCCAAACTATATCACCAGTGCCTCTGAGCAGCAGCATTTTCAAACCCCACACGAGCAGTTTCCATACAATACCATTCTGCTCATCTTTATTAAGTTCATGGTAAGCCAAGAGAAATTCAAAAAATGACTTAATTTCATTAATAGTAAGAGACCTGAAAAAAATGCATAAATAAATTAAATTAAATTTAGATCTATTTTATAGCTAGTCCTAATTGTTAACACCTTCTTTTACATTCTGCACAGTTAATGTATTTCATTATAAATACAGCATTTGTACTGTAATATTCATCTATATCAGAAGAAGATAAAAATGTAAAGAAATTATAATGAAGGAAAAGGAAAAAAAGGAACTGAAATGTCCAGAAGGAGGCTCCATTTTTTTTTGGATTAGGATATTTGTTTTTTATTAATATTGCTAATATTAATTTATTAATATTAATTTGCTAATGTTTATATTACTATTGAGACTATTCATATATTAGCAATGTTTGAGAAAGTTGATTTTGTACTTAACACATAGCAATGCTTATTAGAAATATAGAACAGAGATATTTATAATAAAATTTCAACAGTACTGAATGAACTGCCATGTTAAAACATTATTAATAATTAGATTAGTCATTAATATTGAAAATAATTGAGAATTAAAATGGTTATCTTTTGGGGTGTATCTGCTATGATCAGGTTTTACAATAAAAGTAATTTCTAATTATTGCTTATATTATGTCATTCTTATTTGCAATAAAATATACGATGCTGAGTTAGATATATAGAATTAATTTGTTAAAATATTTAAGACAAAAATATCATTTTTTGTTTTCTTATGCTGTAATAAAATGTGATGGTTTTTCAACTTTTGATCCTAAAACACAAAAACAATTGTCTAATCTAATATAGCTACAAAAATGATAAACAATGGTTAGTCAAAATGTTTATCTCAGGAGATGATCCCGCAAAAAATGTAAGAAATTTTATGTGGAAATCTCTTTATGAAGATTAAAAATTTAATTGCTATACAAAATGTACAGTGAAATCCTGAAATATTGAAATCTACATAAATTAGTTTACACAGTGATTTCCAAACTTGTTTATAAAATTTATTTTCTATAACATCTTCAGTGAAACTATTGTCTCAAAGAATATAATTAGTAAAGTATTGGTATAGTCTCCTTCTTAAATTTTACTTATTCTCAGATTTTAGTTGTACACATTTTTCAGGAGGCAAGGTAACCCATTTTCTGAAATGTCTTATTTCCTAGATTACACAAATTATTTTCACAGTCATATATGACAAATCCTACAATTATGATTTTCTGTGAACTACAATTATATCATGACTGAATTATTTTACAATATAGTATAAGCATATTTTATTAAATATACTACTTTTTATTTTTAAAAATAGAAGATTCAGACTTCATATTTCTGAGTTACATAGCAAACTACTAATATATTTCAAATTAAAATCTATTATTCTTCACTATCATTGAATATTAGACAATGCATTTCATCTGTTAGACTCAAATGATTCCCTGAGAAATAAAAACAATAATTTCACTCTGACTCTGAATGTTGTTTTGGGAATTTGTTACAATATGATATGTATGAAGAGTCATATTCACTGGGCATAGGCATATGTTTCCAATACTGCTTCTTTTGTAACAAAGGCAGAAATCAGTTTTAAAAGAGTAAACTTTTAAACATTTTCCGGATTTCTGAGAAGTTTGATTATGCTGTCTTCTAGCTCTACTTCTGATGTGTGTTTGTTTCTAGGATAATTTAGCCGTGGATTATTTTCCTGCCTTTTCTCTCTCCCTCTCCCTCTCTCTCTCTTCTAAGGAGCATATTTCCAAACCAGAAACCCTCAATCCCTCATAGGACACATTAGGGAAAGACAATATTATTTTCCATATATTACCAAAGTTTTCCAAAATTTAGAAAATAATACACAAATAAATAATGTTAATACAAATAATTTTAAAGTAAAGTACTTTATAAAATCGCACTTTTAAGTTATGTTTGTTACTGAGCAAAAAAAATAAAAATATTTACCAACATCATAGAGTCACATTGGTTTAGATATTCTAACAAAACAAAACATTCCTTGGGATTTGATAATAACATGCTGGTCAATAAATATGCCCATATTGTTACTGAAAACAAAATATACATGGTCTTTAAATTTTATTTTTTCTATAATACAACAGCATTATTCAGGGACAGTCAGGTCTGGCTATTCTGTTCCATAGCCACATAAAGCTGTGAATTGTTCAATATTCAGAAAGTTCATGTGGGCAAATGAGCATCCCTGCTATTGAAACGACTTACAGGTGGACCATGGGAAAAGGTCTGATCTTGTAGATATCTTCATGGGATGTCTGGACAAGAGTATAAGATTGCATTTTATTTCTAATTTGTATATATATTGAAATTACAAGCAGAAAACTAGCCAGGAGTTTAGAAACTGGTTATAAACACATGGAATATGGTTGTATTCATCTCTACATACCTAGTTCCTCAAACTCTGAATTGGAGTATGCTATTATTCAAAGCCCTCTGAGAAATGAATGCATTGAATAGACATGCTACAGTCTAAATTATGATAATAAGGAACTATATCTTAGAGGTCATTTACCAAATAAATGGATTTTTAATTTATCTTGGAAGAAGTAATTCACACACTAACCTATAAATATTTACAAATTATATTTTTTCCTTTTCTACAAGTCTAAAACTGTTAGTTCTAGAAGAAATATATCTTGTTTGTGAGGGTCCTAAAATGTTGACATTTATAAATATTTAGAGTGACAAAAGAAGATTAATACTCTCAGGCACAGTGATTATGGTTTATGTATACTGAATACAAAAGAAAAGAGAAGGAAAGATTCACATAGAATATAATAATTATTTTCTAAGGAAAAAAGAAGTAAAATTGAGTATTCTGGAAGGTGAACTGAAAATGTAAAGGAAATATAAAGGTTCAATTCCATATCTATTAAAAACTGAAGTAGAGTGTTGGGGGCGGAGCAAGATGGCCGAATAGGAACAGCTCCAGTCTCCAACTCCAAGCGCGAGTGACACAGAAGACTGGTGATTTCTGCATTTTCAACTGAGGTACTGGGTTCATCTCACAAGGGAGTGCTGGACAATGGGTGTGGTCAGCTGCTGCAGCCCGACCAGCGAGAGCTGAAGCAGGGTGAGGCATCGCCTCACCTGGGAAGCACAAGGGGAAAGGGAATCCCTTTTCCTACCCAGGGGAACTGAGACACACAACACCTGGAAAATCGGTTAACTCCCAACCCAATACTGAGCTTTAAGCAAACAGGAACACCAGGAGATTATATCCCACACCTGGCCGGGAGGATCCCACACCCACGGAGCCTTCCTCATTACTAGCACAGCAGTCTGCGATCTCGCGGCAAGGCAGCAGCGAGGCTGGGGCAGGGGCGCCTGCCATTGCTGAGGCTTAAGTAGGTAAACAAAGCCGCTGGGAAGCTCGAACTGGGTGGCGCTCACAGCAGCTCAAGGAAACCTGCCTGTCTCTGTAGACTCCACCTCTGGGGACAGGGCACAGTAAACAACAACAAAAGCCAAAAGCAGCAGAAACTTCTGCAGACGCAAACAACTCTGTCTGACAGCTTTGAAGAGAGCAGTGGATCTCCCAACACGGAGGTTGAGATCTGAGAAGGGACAGACTCCCTGCTCAAGTGGTTCCCTGACCCTGAGTAGCCTAACTGGGAGACATCCCCCACTAGGGGCAGTCTGACAACCCACACCTCACAGGGTGGAGTACACCCCTGAGAGGAAGCCTCCAAAGCAAGAATCAGACAGGTACACTCTGCTGTTCAGCAATATTCTATCTTCTGCAGCCTCTGCTGCTGACACCCAGGCAAACAGGGTCTGGAGTGGACCTCAAGCAATCTCCAACAGACCTACAGCTGAGGGTCCTGACTGTTAGAAGGAAAACTATCAAACAGGAAGGACACCTACACCAAAACCCCATCAGTACGTCACCATCATCATCAAAGACCAGAGGCAGATAAAACCACAAAGATGGGGAAAAAGCAGGGCAGAAAAGCTGGAAATTCAAAAAATAAGAGCGCATCTCCCCCGGCAAAGGAGTGCAGCTCATCGCCAGCAACGGATCAAAGCTTGATGGAGAATGACTTTGACGAGATGAGAGAAGAAGGCTTCAGTCCATCAAACTTCTCAGAGCTAAAGGAGGAATTATGTACCCAGCGCAAAGAAAGTAAAAATCTTGAAAAAAATGTGGAAGAATGGATGGCTAGAGTAATTAGCGCAGAGAAGGTCATAAACGAAATGAAAGAGATGAAAACCATGACACGAGAAATACGTGACAAATGCACAAGCTTCAGTAACCGACTTGATCAACTGGAAGAAAGAGTATCAGTGATTGAGGATCAAATGAACAAAATGAAGCGAGAAAGAAACCAAAAGAAAAAAGAAGAAAAAGAAATGAACAAAGCCTGCAAGAAGTATGGGATTATGTAAAAAGACCAAGTCTACGTCTGATTGGGGTGCCTGAAAGTGAGGGGGAAAATGGAACCAAGTTGGAAAACACTCTTCAGGATATCATCCAGGAAAACTTCCCCAACCTAGTAGGGCAGGCCAACATTCAAATCAAGGAAATACAGAGAATGCCACAAAGATACACCTCGAGAAGAGCAACTCCAAGACACATAATTGCCAGATTCACCAAAGTTGAAATGAAGGAAAAAATCTTAAGGGCAGCCAGAGAGAAAGGTCGGGTTACCCACAAAGGGAAGCCCATCAGACTAACAGCAGATCTCTCGGCAGAAACTCTCCAAGCCAGAAGAGAGTGGGGGCCAATATTCAACATTCTTAAAGAAAAGAATTTTCAACCCAGAATTTCATATCCAGCCAAACTAAGTTTCATAAGTGAAGGAGAAACAAAATCCTTTACAGAGAAGCAAATGTTAGAGATTTTGTCACCACTAGGCCTGCCTTACAAGAGACCCTGAAGGAAGCACTCAACATGGAAAGGAACAACCGTACCAGCCATTGCAAAAACATGCCAAAATGTAAAGACCATTTAGGCTAGGAAGAAACTGCATCAACTAACGAGCAAAATAACCAGTTAATATCATAATGGCAGGATCAAGTTCACACATAACAATATTAACCTTAAATGTAAATGGACTAAATGCTCCAATTAAAAGACACAGACTGGCAAACTGGATAAAGAGTCAAGACCCATCAGTCTGCTGTATTCAGGAGACCCATCTCACATGCAGAGACATACATAGGCTCAAAATAAAGGGATGGAGGAAGATTTACCAAGCAAATGGAGAACAAAAAAAAGCAGGGGTTGCAATAGTAGTCTCTGATAAAACAGACTTTAAACCATCGAAGATCAGAAGAGACAAAGAAGGCCATTACATAATGGTAAAAGGATCAATTCAACAGGAAGAGCTAACTATCCTAAATATATATGCACCCAATACAGGAGCACCCAGATTCATAAAGCAAGTCCTTAGAGACTTACAAAGAGACTTAGACTCCCATACAAAAATAATGGGAGACTTCAACACTTCACTGTCAACATTAGACAGATCAACGAGACAGAAAGTTAACAAGGATATCCAGGAATTGAACTCATCTCTGTAGCAAGCAGACCTAATAGACATCTATAGAACTCTCCACCCCAAATCAACAGAATATACATTCTTCTCAGCACCACATCGCACTTATTCCAAAATTGACCACATAATTGGAAGTAAAGCACTCCTCAGCAAATGTACAAGAACAGAAATTGTAACAAACGGTCTCTCAGACCACAGTGCAATCAAACTAGAACTCAGGACTAAGAAACTCAATCAAAACCGCTCAACTACATGGAAACTGAACAACCTGCTTCTGAATGACTAATGGGTACATAACGAAATGAAGGCAGAAATAAAGATGTTCTTTGAAACCAATGAGAACAAAGATACAACATACCAGAATCTCTGGGACACATTTAAAGCAGTGTGTAGAGGGAAATTTATAGCACTAAATGCCCACAAGAGAAAGCAGGAAAGATCTAAACTTGACACTCTAACATCACAATTAAAAGAACTAGAGAAGCAAGAGCAAACGCATTCCAAAGCTAGCAGAAGGCAAGAAATAACTAAGATCAGAGCAGAACTGAAGGAGATAGAGACACAAAAAACCCTCCAAAAAATCAATGAATCCAGGAGTTGGTTTTTTGAAAAGATCAACAAAATTGACAGACCACTAGCAAGACTAATAAAGAAGAAAAGGAAGAAGAATCAAATAGATGCAATAAAAAATGATAAAGGGGATATCACCACCGACCCCACAGAAATACAAACTACCATCAGAGAATACTGTAAACACATCTACGCAAATAAACTAGAAAATCTAGAAGAAATGGATAATTTCCAGGACACTTACACTCTTCCAAGAATAAACCAGGAAGAAATTGAATCCCTGAATAGACCAATAGCAGGCTCTGAAATTGAGGCAATAATTAATAGCCTACCAACCAAAAAAAGTCCAGGACCAGATGGATTCACAGCTGAATTCTACCAGAGGTACAAGGAGGAGCTGGTACCATTCCGTGTGAAACTATTTCAATCAATAGAAAAAGAGGGAATCCTCCCTAACTCATTTTATGAGGCCAACATCCTCCTGATACCAAAGCCTGGCAGAGACACAACAAAAAAAGAGAATTTTAGACCAATATCCCTGATGAACATCGATGCAAAAATCCTCAATAAAATACTGGCAAACCGGATTCAGCAGCACATCCAAAAGCTTATCCACCATGATCAAGTGGGCTTCATCCCTGGGATGCAAGGCTGGTTCAACATTCGCAAATCAATAAACATAATCCAGCATATAAACAGAACCAAAGACAAGAACCACATGATTGTCTCAATAGATGCAGAAAAGGCTTTTGACAAAATTCAACAGCCCTTCATGCTAAAAACGCTCAATAAATTCGGTATTGATGGAACGTACCTCAAAATAATAAGAGCTATCTATGACAAACCCACAGCCAATATCATACTGAATGGGCAAAAACTGGAAAAATTCCCTTTGAAAACTGGCTCAAGACAGGGATGCCCTCTCTCACCACTCCTATTCAACATAGTGTTGGAAGTTCTGGCTAGGGCAATCAGGCAAGAGAAAGAAATCAAGGGTATTCAGTTAGGAAAAGAAGAAGTCAAATTGTCCCTGTTTGCAGATGACATGATTGTATATTTAGAAAACCCCATTGTCTCAGCCCAAAATCTCCTTAAGCTGATAAGCAACTTCAGCAAAGTCTCAGGATACAAAATCAATGTGCAAAAATCACAAGCATTCTTATACACCAGTAACAGACAAACAGAGAGCCAAATCATCAATGAACTTCCATTCACAATAGCTTCAAAGAGAATAAAATACCTAGGAATCCAACTTACAAGGGATGTAAAGGACCTCTTCAAGGAGAACTACAAACCACTGCTCAGTGAAATAAAAGAGGACACAAACAAATGGAAGAACATACCATGCTCATGGATAGGAAGAATCAATATCGTGAAAATGGCCATACTGCCCAAGGTTATTTATAGATTCAATGCCATCGCCATCAAGCTACCAACGAGTTTCTTCACAGAATTGGAAAAAACTGCTTTAAAGTTCATATGGAACCAAAAAAGAGCCCACATCTCCAAGACAATCCTAAGTCAAAAGAACAAAGCTGGAGGCATCACGCTACCTGACTGCAAACTATACTACAAGGCTACAGTAACCAAAACAGCATGGTACTGGTACCAAAACAGAGATATACACCAATGGAACAGAACAGAGTCCTCAGAAATAATACCACACATCTACAGCCATCTGATCTTTGACAAAGCTGAGAGAAACAAGAAATGGGGAAAGGATTCCCTATTTAATAAATGGTGCTGGGAAAATTGGCTAGCCATAAGTAGAAAGCTGAAACTGGATCCTTTCCTTACTCCTTATACGAAAATTAATTCAAGATGGATTAGAGACTTAAATGTTAGACCTAATTCCATAAAAATCCTAGAGGAAAACCTAGGTAGTACCATTCAGGACATAGGCATGGGCAAAGACTTCATGTCTAAAACACCAAAAGCAACGGCAGCAAAAGCCAAAATTGACAAATGGGATCTCATTAAACTAAAGAGCTTCTGCACAGCAAAAGAAACTACCATCAGAGTGAACAGGCAACCTACAGAATGGGAGAAAATTTTTGCAATCTACTCATCTGACAAAGGGCTAATATCCAGAACCTACAAAGAACTCAAACAAATTTACAAGAAAAAAACAAGCAACCCTATCAAAATGTGGGCAAAGGATATGAACAGACATTTCTCAAAAGAAGACATTCATACAGCCAACAGACACATGAAAAAATGCTCATCATCACTGGCCATCAGAGAAATGCAAATCAAAACCACAATGAGATACCATCTCACAGCAGTTAGAATGGCGATCATTAAAAAGTCAGAAAACAACAGGTGCTGGAGAGGATGTGGAGAAATAGGAACACTTTTACACTGTTGGTGGGATTGTAAACTAGTTCAACCATTATGGAAAACAGTATGGCAATTCCTCAAGGATCTAGAACTAGATGTAGCATATGGCCCAGCCATCCCATTACTGGGTATATACCCAAAGGGTTATAAATCATGCTGCTATAAAGACACATGCACACGTTTGTTTATTGCGGCACTATTCACAATAGCAAAGACTTGGAATCAACCCAAATGTCCATCATGTGTCCTTTGTAGGGACATGGATGCAGCTGGAAACCATCATTCTTAGCAAACTACCACAAGAACAGAAAACTAAACACCGCATGTTCTCACTCATAGGTGGGAACTGAACAATGAGATCACTTGGACTCGGGAAGGGGAACATCACACACCGGGGCCTATCATGGGGAGGGGGGATGGTGGAGGGATTGCATTGGGAGTTATACCTGATGTAAACGACGAGTTGATGGATATTGCCGAGTTGATGGGTGCAGCACAGCAACATGGCACAAGTATACATATGTAACAAACCTGCACGTTATGCACATGTACCCTAGAACTTAAAGTATAATAATAAAAAATAATTAAAAAAAAAAAACTGAAGTAGAAACAAGTAGTAAATAAAACTCCAATGAGGTCAAATCAAATAGTGAATGGCACTTAGACATTCATTAAACATCAAATGAATGCATCTATTAATGTATGATAGTAACTTCTGATAATTTTAGCCAAAAAAAAAAAAAAAAACTCAAAGGATACACACAAACCAAGAAACAATCAAGTATAGAACTCTCCAAGCTCAACAGTTAATTCATATAAAATTTCCTTTTATGTAAACTATGAAGCAGAAAAACAATAGACTGGTTTTGAATAGTCATTAGAAAGCAATATAAAAATAATTAATACATTTCAGTTACAATTAACAAATGATAAATTGAAGTTGGTGAGCAAAAATATAGGATAAATTTGAAGATATTAAAAATATTATCTAGAAATTCATTTTCCAAGGAAACTCTACACATTTCAATAAAATGTAATTGATATTCTACACAAAATAGGGCATTAAGGACAAAGCAAAACACCATAAACTACCTGTCAATTAAGAAATGAAACTTTTGAATTTTTCATGCAAGAGTGCTTACTCACACAATGTTGCAGAAAGAAGAGATTGTTAAGATGTTAATCAACATGATGGCAAGTGAAAACTGGGCAGAAATTGAAGTAGGAAGAGAGCATGAAATCATTTGGGAAAGAGAAACATCCAGCTGTGATCTGCTTATGGATGGCCTTAAATTTAACGTAATGTTTGACACAGCAATATCACTCTTGAGAATTCATTGTGAGAATATGAAGCAAATAAATCAATGTTAAATAAGAGTTATACACGTTTTTTAAAATATAAGTAATATCTAAAGATCTTGAGACCTTAAGTGAAGAAAAACTCCAAATACTACGTATAACAATTAAATGTCATGCATATGAATAAATTCTGAAAGGAAAAGTTAAATATTTAACTTAACTATATATATATGCAAATTTGTTTGACAGATTGACAGATACATAAACTACTGTGATTTGTAATATATTTTGGGAGTCTAAAATTTTTATATTCAATGTATCACATGCTCATTGCAATAGAAATTGATAAAAGTAAGGACCACTATATTTCATCTGGAGACAATCAGAATTAATTTTTAATATATTTTTATTATAATCACATTGTAGACAGATGATAAGTAAATGATAGGTAGATAGATTTTTTTCTTTTTATATCTTGTCCTCAGGAACTACGAACAGCCTAGTGTGTTCTGTATTTTATTTACTATATGATAATTATTTTTCAGTTTCATTAAAATTTTCATGTTTAGTGACAGCACATTATTTTTTAATTTTCCTCTTTTCATCAAAAGTTACGTTTTGTCCATTGTTTTGTTCTTTTTTATGTTATAAAATACCCCATTTTACCCCAAAATGTCAAGCTAATGGTCCCAGGAATCTTGCTGGAACAAATATGTTTTGTTCATTAGCTCTTGGGTGAAAAGAACAGATAGGCAATGAAGAGATGGAGAAAATGGAAGATAATATGGTGTTTATATCCAATCCCAGCCATCAGGACAATAGGGAATTTTAACCAAGAAATAAATAAATAACTGGAAGAAGGTAACCATGCAATAATCCTGGAGTAGCCTGGAACATTGGAAGCCTTGAGATGAGAACAAGCATGTGGTGTTTAGTACTGAAAAGGCCAGTGTGTTTAAGGCAGGCATAGGCCATTTCAGGTAAGGTATTTGGGGCTGTAAATATGATAGTACATTTATTTCAGCCGTAACAGGAAACAAGGGAATGAAATAATCTGATTCATGTTTAAAACAGTATGGCTACATGTGATGATTACTTAAACATTTGGATAAATATAGACAGTGGTAGAAATCTTTTGAAATTATAATTAAAGCAGAACCACTTATTTAAAAAGAAAAAACAACACTCCAGCATGTACAGATGTCAGAAAGGAAATATACGTTTTCCTCTAAAACAACATATAAATTAGTAAGTATTTTTACCTAATAGTTCCTAATTTATCATCATGACCCACAAAGATAGTTCAAAAGAAAATAAATAGTTAAAAATTATAGTTGCACTAAAAACATTCCTTAGCAGTTGGATAATATCTGAGTACCCTATAAAATTTATTATAATAAAAATAGGAAACAATTAGAAATACACACATACATTAACGACTTATTTCCTAGGTGGAGAATTGAACCTTGACTACTGAGCTACAGCAATGGACTGTCTCTAGTTCCTTCCCCAGAAGGAGTCTAGAGTAGTTAATTCTGAGCTTGCAAAGGCTTTCAACATTTCATATAATTTTTAGAGCTAACTATGACATGAACCCTAAAATTCCTGTTCCCTGGAAGGCGGAGAAGAAGAGAAAGTACCGCCACCTGGTTAAAAGGTCAAGCTCCCAAGGACATAAAACAAAGTGAAGACTTCATCCAGTTTTTTTGTTTGTTTGTTTCAGGGGCCTGCAGTGAAGTTTGTTACTGACCAGCTTGCTGGGTCATCTTGAAAAGCGGGCTTACAGGTGTTCTAAACCCATGTTTTATTTTACAGAAAAATGAATTCATAGCACAAAATACACCAACTTAAGACTAGCCTTAAATTCTTTTTCCCTTTAATCAAAACATTACGGAGGAGATAAACACTGATTTTTTTCTTTCCATTCATTTAACCGTTTGCACACAGATAGAGAAGCCGAAAATCTGACCGGTAAGAAATTCTTACCCTTTTGCAGGCATGCCAAGGTTCTGGATTCCCTTTCCCTGAGCGGCCCTAGTGATCTTGATTGGGGCACCATTGCCCTGGGGGCCAAGCCGCAGCATAAAGAATTTTTTTTTTTCTTTCGTTCTGGCCAGAGTAAAACGTGATAAAACACAGACATTAGCCGCTCTGCTTAGCAGCCAATATCAAACTAGCAAGGCTTAAATTTGCCTTCAGCTGAGCCCCATCACCTTTAATCCAACCTCCAACTGGGAGTTACAATACATGGTCTCTGGACAAGATGGTCACCCTGAGTAACAGAAACAGATAAGAAAGGGAAAGGAGAGAGAGAGAGAAAAGCACTTCCTGTGGCAGGGTGGGGAAGGTGAAATGATCTGGGAAGCCAGAGAAAGACCCACCCATTGCAGCCACATTGAAAAGTTCAGTCAGCTGCTGTCGGTGGAGCAGGGAGCTTTTCCAGCAATCTTATCAGGTTTCAAGTTTCCCTCTTTTAGGGAGGAAAAAGCTCCCGATGACCCAGGATCCTATATATGCCTAATCCTATTACCCACAGCTGTCAGCCAAAGAGTGCAAGGCAGATTGATCCAAAGAGAATAGCAGTGAGCATTCCATAGTGCCAGACCTGTTCTTAAAGGGACTTTACCTGTCCAGTGTGGCAGCTCATGCCTGTAATCCCAGCACTTTGGGACGCCAAGGTGGGCAGATCACGAGATCAGGAGTTCGAGACCAGCCTGGTCAACATAGTGAAACCCCATCTCTACTAAACACACAAAAATTAGCTGGGCCTGGTGGCAGGCGCCTGTAGTCCCAGCTACTCCAGAGACTGAGTCAGGAGAATAGCTTGAACCTGGGAGGCAGAGAGTGCAGTGAGCCGAATATGTGCCACTGCACTCAGCCTGGGCTACAGAGTGAGACTCTGTCTCAAAAAACAGACAAACAAACAAACAAACAAAAAGGTCGGTGTGGGGTGCGGGGGAGGCTTTACCGAGTAGAGCCTCTAACCTTCTACATTTTAGAAAGGACTCTAACCCTCCTAAATTGGGCCTCTAGCCCGAGGTTGGTAAAGCATCCTTTCCTTTTATTAAAAGGAACCATGCAGTAAGAATGTGTTTTCTTTTGTAACAGCACAAAATTGGAGAAATTGGTTATTTTGCTAAGGCTCTGACTGGAATAGTGTGTTTTCCTTTAGGGAATTAAAATTGACTTATAGAGCCAATAAAAGCCCTGTGGAGAACTGACTTCATAGCTTGCCTACAACAGTCCCTATCGAGGGTTTCTGACCTGTGGTGAATAAAGGTCACTTTCTGACAGGTCCAGGAGCTGCAAGTTATCTTGGGACTTCAAGAGGAAAGATATTTACACACCTCGTAGGTATTTGAGGATACAAACCAATGGCCAGGCTCAGCTTTAAAAAAACTTTTTTCTAAGATTCGTTCTATGGAACAGAGTTCCATCAAAACCAATTGAAAAAGAGCTTATGTGAAAAATAATTATTCTTGCTGCACTTCATACAAATAATCAGGCCAAGTATAATAAAGCAAATCAGTCTTACCATGATTTGTCCTTAGTAAAAATGGGAAACTGGAGAGAGAAATATTATGTTTCAAGAACTATGGTTCACTTGTTATTAAATTCGTTCACTTGTTATTAAATTCTAGTCTCATTAGTTGTTTCTAAGTTTGTTTCTGCAATTTGGGCTAACCCTACTTATTCTGTGAACCAACCAGAGATCTCTGATTGTTGTTCAGCAGAAACAAGAGGGATGGGGAGTGTAAAAATGTGGATCAGTATTCAAATTCTGGGCACATTACAATCAAGTAACAACCCAATATCAGTTTAGTTCCAACAGTTGCCTAGTTTATGAAGAACCTTAGTTTACTTGGAATAAATTTACTTATTTTGCTTTACTCCTGTGAAATATATTGCTGTTATCCTCTTTGTGTAGGAATACAGGAGGAGTTTACTGAATCTTTTCTTAAATTAAACACTTATTAATCTTCCAGATACCACCTTTTGTTGAAACTCAGGAGTTATGAATGGACCTTACCATACTGATGCTTTGTATCTGAGCTCCTCTCTACCCTGAATGCAAGAGACCCCCATAGTTAGGCAGAAATATCATTTCCCCTATTCAGCCCGAAAAAATTACAGAAGATGGACCTTCATCCCCCTACAATCCTTAAGATTAAGGGTTCTCTTATAAAAGGAAGGGAGGGAATGTCAGAGACATGTAAGCCAGAGCAACTCCATTGTAAACAGGAGCTGGGTAAAATGAGGCTGAAATCTACTGGGCTGCCTTCCCAGATGGTTAAGGCATTCTAAGTCACAAGATAAAATAGGAGATTAGCACAAAACACGGGTCATACAGACCTTGCTGATAAAACAGGTTGCAGTAAAGGAGCCAGCCAAAACCCACCAAAACCAAAATGGCCACAAGAGTAACCTCTGGTTGTTCTCACCGTGATCCCTAATCCATCATGACCGCTGTCTTTGTAAAAGGGGGAAATTTGGATACAAGGACAGACATGCACATATGTACTACATAAAGGTAAAAAGTGATGTGAATGTGATTGTAGAGATCAAGGTGATGAACTTACAAACCAAAGAGTGACAAAGATAACCAACAAAGGACACGGATCTAGGAGACAGGCATAAAGCAGATTCTTCCTCACAACCCTTTAAAGCAGATTCTTCCTCACAACCCCGAAAGGGAACCAATCCTATCATATTTTGATCTTGGATTTCAAATCTCCAGAAACTGTGAAACAATACATTTCTGTTGTTCTGAGGTACCTAGTTTGTGACACTTTGTTACAACAGTGCTAGGAAACAATTACAATGTGTTTTTAAGAGGAAGCAGTTGGGCTTCCTGACATAAATCACTGACAAATTACTTGTATGCACTCACCAATCTTGCTATGCAAGCTCTTTTTAAATTGGTTTTGATATTCACCATTTAGATCATGCTCTTTAATTTCATTTTTAATTATTTTGGTGATATGACCTAGGAATCAGTGGCTTTTAGTAGCAGCCATAAATCAAAGAAAAGAATGTCATAAGTAAACAACAAGCTAATTATGAATCTGTTTCTATATTATTGTTGTCTAGGTGTTTTTTACTTTCAATGTTACACAGCTATCACCAATATTTTTTGAGGGCCTACTATGCTCAGAATGGTACTAAAGCTTGAAATGATGACACTCCTTTTTCTTTTCATAGAAATGATGAGGGAGGACACAAAACCCTAACAGTTTATATGTAGGCAAATACCTAGCTATAACAGAGACAAATATTTACTTTCTACTCATGAAATCTCCCATTGTCCCCACTACCTACCTATAATATATCAGCAGTTTACCTCAGAGGAGTAATTCACATCCATTTGGCCTACTTGAAAAAAAAGAAAAAAAATCCTGGTAAACAGGAACTAAATGCATTTGAATTTCCTACAAATCTGATCCAAAACATTTATTTTATAAATTTGATTATATTTACGTTTTATCATGTTATAAGATAGTTTTCTATAATTTTGCATTCCATTCATTTTGTATTACATACATTTTGCCAGTAAAAAGCAGAAATCAGGTACCCTTGACTATGGGATCCTGGGAGGCAGGGAGCAGTAAAGACAAGAAACTGAGAGGAGAGGGGAATTGGAGCCCCATGGTACAGTCAACCTGCCTATACTTCTTTCTTTCCATTTTTTTTTTTTGTATATTCTCTGTGATTTTTTCTTTGTTATTAGTTAAAACAAGAGAGTAAGAAGAAGGGGATGCTTTTCTTATATACCCTCAAAAGTTAAAAATATAATTGTAAAAAGGCTAACATGATTCTATTCTATTTTACATATAAAACATTCATGAAAATATATAGTGATAGTTATACACAATTTTGATATAGGTAAGTACAATATTCTGATGTCATTGTGTTGCTTTAAAATATTTACTAGATTATTAACTGCTTCTGCCTATATTCTATATGTTCAGCAGAACATGTAAGGCCCTTCTCAGTGTGGCCCACATCTCTCTATTCTTTATCCTCTCTTCCTGTTATACACCCATACACACACTCACACCCGTCCACCATAAACACATATTGTTGTAGCATATATACATATATATATATATATTTTTTTTGAGACGGAGTCTCGCTCTGTCGCCCAGGCTGGAGTGTAGTGCTGCAATCTCGGCTCACTGCAAGCTCCGCCTCCCGGATTGACGCCATTCTCCTGCCTCAGCCTCCTGAGTAGCTGGGACTACAGGCTCCGGCCACCACGCCCGGCTGTTGTAGCCATATTTTTGAGAGAATATATTTATTTTTGAGTTTTCCAATTTATTGGCGTAAGGGGTTCATAATACATTCTCATTACTTAGAAAAAGAGACTTTACTTTTTAGAGTAGATTTAGATTTACAGAAAAGTACTTTAAGTGGAACATACACTTTAAGTTTTCATACACTCATTTTCCTCCCCACCACTACCCCACGCTCTCAACAACCATATAGTTATTATTATTATTATCATCATCATCATCTTGCTTAGTGTGGCACATTTGTTACCATTAATGAATCAATATTGTTATTATTATTATTATTGTTACCTGAAGTCATTACCCTTAGCTAACAGGGTACTTTCTTTGTGTTGTACATTCTATGGTTTTTGAAAGAGGTGTAATGCTATCTGTCTACTATTACAGTATCATACACAATTTCACTACCTTAAAAATCCCAGCTATTCATCTCTTCCTTCCTCTCCTCCCCCTCAAATCACTACCCAAAATGACCCAGCTGCTTATCTCTTCCTTCCTCTCCCTGCCACCAAACCCTAAGAACGATTGATATTTTTACTTACTTTTCCAGAAAGTGAAATAATTGGAATTACATATCATTTAGCCTTCCCAGATTGGATTCTTTCACTTAGCAATATGCACTCAAAGTTCATTCATGTCTTTTTTTATTGCTGAAAAATATCTCATTGTATGGATGTACCACAGTTTGTTTATCCATTCATTTTTCTTAAAGGACATGTTGGTTGCATCCAAATTTTTGCAAGTAAGAATGAAACCACTATAAACATTGGTGTGCAGGTTTTTGCATGGACATAAGTTTTCATCTTATTCAAACAAATACCAACGAATGTGATTTCTGGATCATATGGTAAGAGTATGTTTAGTTTTGTTAAGAAACTGCCCACTGTTCCAAAGTGATACCATTCTGCATTCCCACAAGCAAGGAGTAAGTTTCTGTTGCTTTACATCCAGCATTTGTTGTTGACAGTGCTTTGGATTATAGCCCTTACAATGGGTAAATAGTGGTATCTCATTGTTATCTTGATTTGCAATTGTCTAATGACATATGATGTTAAGGATTTTTCTAATGCTTATTTGCAATTGGTATGTCTTCTTTTGGTGAGGTGAATGTTCAGATTTTTTTCCCAATGTTTAACTAAGGTTATTTTAAGTTTAAAAAGTTCTTTGTATATTTTTATACTAGTCCTTTATCAGACACATGTTTTTCAAAGATGTTCTTTCAGTATGTCGCTTTTCTTTTTCCTCACTTAACACTGTCTTTTGCAGAGCAGTTTTAATGTTACCAAAGTCTAATTTATCGTTTTTTTTTTTTTTTTTTTTTTTTTTTTTTTTTTTGAGACGGAGTCTCGCTGTGTCGCCCAGGCTGGAGTGCAGTGGCTGGATCTCAGCTCATTGCAAGCTCCGCCTCCCGGGTTTTTACGCCATTCTCCTGCCTCAGCCTCCCGAGTAGCTGGGACTACAGGCGCCCACCACCTCGCCCGGCTAGTTTTTTGTATTTTTTAGTAGAGACGGGGTTTCACCGTGTTAGCCAGCATGGTCTCGAACTCCTGACCTCGTGATCCGCCCGTCTCGGCCTCCCAAAGTGCTGGGATTACAGGCTTGAGCCACCGCGCCCGGCCTATCGTTTTTTTCTTTAATGGAGCATCCTTTTGGTTTTGTATATAAACGGTCACTTCCAAAAGCAATGTCACCTAGATTTTCACCAATGTTATCTTCTAAAAGTTTTATACTTGTATATTTTGAATTTAGATCGGTGAATCATTTTGAGTTAATTTCTGTGAAAGATATATAAACTTGTGACTAGATTTTTTGGTTTGTTTTCAGATTCCAGTGTTGCAACACCATTTGTTGAAAAGACTGAATTGCCTTTGCTCACATTGTTAAATATCAGCTGACTATATTTGAGTGTGTCAGTTTCTCGCTATTCTGTTCTGTTCCTTTGATATATTTGCCTATTTTTTCACCAGTACCACACTATCTTGACTTCTGTAGATTTATAGTATATTTTGAAATTGGATTGCACCACTCCTCCAACTTTATTCTTCTCTTCAATATTGTATTGGCTATTCCAGGTCTTTTGCTTCTCCATATAAACTTTGGAATCTGTTTATAAATATATAAAGAAAAAAAGTTGGAATTTTTATTGGGATTGCATTGAGTCTATAGATCAAATTGGAAAGAACTGCCTTGTTTTTTTGTTTTTTGTTTTGTTTTTTGTTTTGTTTGTTTTTTTTTTTTTTTTGAGATGGAATCTCGCACTGTCACCCAGGCTGGAGTGCAGTGGTACAATCTCGGCTCACTGCAAGCACTGCCTCCCGGGTTCACGCCATTCTCCTGCCTCAGCCTCCCGAGTAGCTGGGACTACACGTGCCTGCCACCACATCTAGCTAAATTTTTGTATTTTTAATAGAGACTGAGTTTCACGGTGTTAGCCAGGATGGTCTCCATCTCCTGACTTCGTGATCTGCCCGCCTCGGCCTCCCAATGTGCTGGGATTGCAAGCGTGAGCCACCACGCCTGGTCAGAATTGACATTTTAACAATATTGCCTTCTTATCTATTAACACAGGACGTATCTCTACTTTGTTAGATCTTTTATTTATTTATTCATTTATTTTTGTCGAGACAGAGTCTCGCTCTGTTGCCCAGGCTGGGGTGCAGTGGCGCGATGTCAGCTCACTGCAAGATCTGCCTCCCGGGTTCAAGCCATTCTACTGCCTCAGTCTCCCTAGTAGCTGGGACTACAGGTGTCTGCCACCACTCCCGGCTAATTTTGTTGTTGTATTTTTAGTAGAGACGGAATTTCACCATGTTAGCCAGGATGGTCTCGATCACCTGACCTCGTGATCCACCCTCTTCGGCCTCCCAAAGTGCTGAGATTACAGGCGTGAGCCACTGCACCGGGTCTCTTCTTTGTTTTTTTCCTTTACCTGTGCTTTATCAAATAAGAAGTGGTCCCCACTATAACTAGTTTTCTTTAAAGTTTTTTTTTTTTTTTAATCATCCATAGGTGCTTGATAGAACATACTTTTTTGTTTTTTTTTTTTACATAATTCTCTACAAATTCACCTTAAAGTATAAAACTGAATTATCTCTAAGTAAGCTTAATTTTTGTTTTGAGCCATTACTTTGGCTGAGTTCAAAACCATAAAACCATACTCTCAATAATTTCAGTTTCCGTCCTCTCCAAAGTTGGATCTATGTTTGCAAGACTGTCATGGTATGATGGCATTTGTAAGTGGATCTGTCTGGTAATAGATGTCATCTTTCCCTTTAGCCATCAGCTCAATCAGCCACCTTTTCTTCCTCTAGGTTGAGGAGAGTATCCCATAGGTGCTTTTTATTCCTCTCATTTGGCTTGTTGAGAGCTGTTTAGTCTCTCTGATAGTTTGCTATGTTTAAAAATATAGGAGTCATTCTGCTTCATTCATTCCATACTAGGACATAGAAAATGTCTGTAAGGTTTTCTTTGAATATATTCCAAATACAACAAACTGTTTTGCTTCTTGAGGTCTATTTGAGGATCTGTTGGGCAGGCCATCAAATTGGAAATAGGGAAAGGATTTCTGTGTTATAGTCTTAAGGCAGAATGTCTTTGTCTCCAACTGACATGGTTTGGCTGCGTTCTCACCCAGATCTCATCTTGAATTCTCATGAGTTGTGGGTGAGACCCGGTGGGAGGTAATTGAATCATGGGGGCAGGACTTTCCTGTGCTGTTCTCGTGATAGTGAGTAAATCTCATGAGATCTGATGGTTAGTAAAAGGGGGAGTTTTCCTACGCAAGCTCTCTTTCCCTTCCACCATCCACATAAGATATGATTTGCTCCTCCTCGCCTTCCACCATGATTATGAGGCTTCCCCAGCCACGTGAAAGTGTGAGTTCTCCATTAAGCCTCTTTCCTTTGTAAATTGCCCAGTCTTGAGTATGTCTTTATCAGCTGTGTGAAAATGGGCTAATACACCAATACACTTCAAATTTAGCTCTTAACACCTTTCTATTATTGGATGAGGACTATTCACATTATCAAGAATAATCTTATTTACGGAATGTCAATTCATTGTAAATGTTAAACACATCTACAAAATTCCTTCACAGCAACATATAGACTAGTGTTTTACTAAACAACCGAGCACCATAGACTAGCTAAGCTGACACATAAACTTAACTATCAGTCATTTAAATTTCTTCTAAAACTCCCTGCAATATTTTTCAATGTAATATTTTCTTTCTTAAGTTAAAAAATGAAATGTATTTTAACTTGGAATATGCTACTTTATAGAATTGACAAAATCCTGTAATACCATTATTCTTTCTGCCTAAAATACCTTTCATCTTTTTTAATCTATCCATTTTAAAGAAATTATTTTTAAAATGTATAATCGACACATGATAATTATGTATTTTTATTGGTTACATAATGATGTGGCCATAAATATAATGCATTTGTTAAAGGATACAAAATTATAGCTAGATAGGAGGAATAAGTTCTAATGTTCCATAGCACTGTAGGATGACTACAGTTAACAATAACATATAGTTTCAAATAGCTAGAGGGAGAGTTTTGAGTGTTCTCAACACAAATAAATGATAAATGTTTGAGAGGATGCATAGGTTCAATATCCTGATCTGGTCACTATACACATTATTTTCTAAATTTGAAAACGTTGACTCCATTTTTGACTTTTTTTCTGAAGAGAATAGTATTTTTAATTTATAAAATACTCTTGTTACAGGTTCTAAGAAACTTGGTAAACTCAGGGCCAGTTCTGAGGATGTAATTTATTTTTTTTGGTATTAAATTCATAAATATTTTAGCTCAAAAATTTCCTCCAGTACATCTTTTGGCCCAAATTCAGAGTGCCTTTCTTTCATATGTATGTTTTCACAAGACCAAATTTTTCAAGTAAGATTCTTAATTAATTATTCCTTTGAATGTTTGCCAAATTTAATTCTGCAAAATTATTTAATTTTTCAGTGACTAAACACTTTGAATCATTTTTAATTAAGAAATATATTTCATAACAATAAAATAAAACATCGTAGATAATAAAACATTATATAAAAAATAGACTAACTATAATCTCTGTAGCTAAACCCTGAGCCTTCATTTCTATGACATATTTTATGTACTTCTGAAGTACATAAAGTAATTTCCCAAATTTTCCAACGTTGTCTGGAGTTTTGTGTATTTTATATGGCATAACATAGGACACAGCATAAACTTCTATCACGAGAAGTTACTGGCAAGGGCAGCAGTATGGAATACTCTTTACTTTAACACCTGAGACCAGATGAGCTGGCTATCTCTAATGTAAGCATTTGCATCTGTGGACAATTCACTTTATCAGCAAGTACATACTCTGTCTTTGAAAGTGCAGCTTTTTCATTACTTTGTATCTGTAAAACAATGAAAGATTGATACAAGTTACAGTAGATATCTTTCATATTAAAGCAGATATTAAAGTGCAAATGCTAGTCACTGTACTCACACTCTGAATTCACAACAAAAACTGGAAGTACAAAGTGGAGGTCTACAAAATTCTTTCTAGTATTTGTTAATCTACCTTTTAGTAATGTAGTTTTATTAAATACATGGAAAATATTGGCACAAACACTAAATGGGATAAGATGCTAAGACAACGGTTTTTACCTTGAATTTTCCCAGGCAAACCAGAAACTAAGTTTACTCTAAATGTAGGTGTAAATCAGCATAGTGTATTGATTATAACTTTTTGGTAAGTGACAAAACACAACCCAAGTTTCCTTATGCTTATAATAATGCACATGAATTAATGTGTTCCCATAACAGAAACATATAGAAAAAGATCTAAAGACTCAAGAAATGCATTCGATTCTTTATTTTTTTCTGCTTTTAATTTCCGTTTTGCATTCCTGTTTTTCTCAGGTTTATTTCAGTGAGTTTTTCTCTGCATGGCAGTAAAAAGATGTCATCAGTATCTTAACGTTTTTATTATATTTTGAGTTAAGAATATCAGAAAAAAAAAAAAAACAGAAAACAAAACCAAAAAAAAAGAATTTTTTTTTATGGCACCAGCACAATTTTGGGAGGTGAATGGTGTACTCAATTTAAATCAACTTACCATCCTTGAACCAATCAGTGTGACTAGGTGGGTAGGATTTACTGGATAACTAATTTGTCAAGTGCCTAGACCAGTTTTGGGAAACCAGCACCATGTAATTGATAGCCCAAATGGGTAGAAAAAATAAAGTTCCCCAATGGAGGGGATGTTGGAGAGACAAAAAAAAAAAAAGAAAAAGAAAAAGAAAAAAATCTAGATATTCACTACAGTATAGTGGGGTGGAAAGGGGAGTGTCTAGAAATTGGTCTCATTGGAGTGGAGAGTACATATTGTACAAGTGGAGAGATGATTTTTAGATGAGATGGGAAGGTATTAAGAATGGCCTTGAAATCCAAGCAGAGATGTTTAGATTAATAACAGGGAATCTTTGCACCACTGCACTCTAGCCTGGGCAACAGAGCAAAACTCCGCCTCAAAAAAAAAAAACAAAAAACAAACAAACAAACAAACAAAAAAAAACAGGAAATACTAGCATTAAAAAGAAGAAGAAAAAATACTGCTTTCTAGAATTTTTTTGGCAAAAAAAATTTATTTTATTTTTTCCCTACCAAAGAGTAATAATACCATGGTAACACTTAAACAATGTTTTTTGTGATTCATATTCTAGGTCTGCCTATGAATTAAGGCAACATAGTAGCAGGATAAACAAATTATTTTAAGTGTCTTGATTTACTCTGGTTTAGTCCAGTTTATGCTGCTATAACAGAATACTTGAGAGAGCAATTTGTAAATAACAGAAATACATTGGCTTGCAGTTCTGGGGATTGGGAAATCTGAGGTCAAGATACCATAGGTGTGGTGTCTGGTGAGGCCATTCTCTTTTTTCAAGATGGCACCTTGTACTCTGCATTTCCTGGAGAGAACGAGGGCTGGATGCTCATATGGCAAAAGACAGAGGGCGGAGAGAGCAAGAGAGGACTAAGCACAGTCTTTAATATAGTACCAATCCCACCCACGAGGGTGAAGCTGGCATGACCTCATCACCTATTAAAGGTTCCACCTCCTAATTCTGTTAAAATGGCAATTTACATTTCAACGTGAGTTTTGGAGGAAAGAAACATTCAAACTGCAGAGCTTTATTTTTTAACTAATTATTTTTTAACAAATTATGTTCATATATAATTATTGGGTATACAGTGATGTTGTAATATGTCTACAGTGTGGAATGAATAAATCAAGAAAATTTGCATATCTAGCACCTTAAATACATATCATTCATTTCTTCCATATAACTCATATAACTGTAATTTATATATATATACCTTATAGCATTTTAAGGATTTAGCAAGCTCAAACACTAAAAATGTAGGGGAGTGATTACATATTTACTGAGTGTTCATGTAAAATAGGAAACATTGAGCTATGCCACATTAATACCTTAAAATCAGCTTTTATGTTTTCTTACTACTTGTAAATTTTGAAGACAAAAGGATATATTTATATATACATTTATTTCACTGTTTTGTTTAGTCTGCTCATTACTTTGGAGGACATTCAGAAATGACCTTAACAATAGCAAGTAATTAGAAAGACAGCAGTACATTTGGTGAGAAAGGGTATAGAATGAACTGTGACAGATATACACATTTATGGTAAAAAAAGGACAAGGTCATAGCAGTGAAAATCCAATAGAATCCACAAATGGAATCTTGTTCAAAAAAATAAAAGAGTAAAACAGAACTTTTGTAGAGAGTAGTAATTATCTACGGCACTTAATGATAGGAAACAGATAATGTTTGAGGAAGATAAATAGGAGAATGCTCTGATAAAGAATGAAGAATTAAAAAGTTTAAGGTATTTAAGTATTGCTTAAAAGGTTAGAAAAAGTGATTCAGGATGTGAGTCACAGATTTAAGCCAGGTTCAATAATTCACCATGTGATGTGGATCAAATATTTCACCTCCTAATTTAACTCTGGCAAAATAAGGTGGGAGAGTGAAATGCTTCTTTAGGGCACAAAGTTGAAATTATATTGTGATGAAATCTAGGTTCATGATAAAAAGAAAATCAGACATGGGGAAAGTTGATGATTGGAATGAACGTAAACGGAACCAAAGGATAACCCATTAGATGTGGAAGACTACTGTCAAAATTTAATAAGCTAAAGTCATTTCTGGAGATCTCGAGTCATGTTACATAAATTTTCATGTATTACATCCATTATTACTTAGGTATTAAAATAGTATGATTGCTGACACTTCAGGATATTTTTTGTTTAAAAGGAACACAAATTATTTTAACAATTAGGGAGTTTTCATTCAGCCCTCCAAATAACTTTTTGAATTTATGAAAAAAAATGGTTGAAGAATTCAGGAGAAATTGTTTTTAGAAAAGGGGATTATCTATACCATTTAGAATAAATTATTGTCTAGGAGTTTATGATCAAATTAACATTTTTAAAGTACATATATGGGTAACTCTAGACATTATACGAGTGATTATTTATAGCTTATTTATACCTCTACTCTGCCAGATTCACCACTAATAACTTCCTTGCTCCACCAGATAAATATATTTACCTTATTTTCTTGTCATTATCATCAGGGTACACACATGCACAAAATATAATAATTGTTATTCCTAGGAGAATACCAAGTTATGTGTAATATTTCTTTAATTGCCTAATATTTTTATTTAGGAGAGCTATATACTTATTCCATTTAACATGGACATTTGAGAGTATACTAACTGGATCAAATGTGCAAATTTTTAAAAAATGATTTTTTCTCTGTTATCAGAATAAACAACTGGAGAATCTCATTCTATTAACATCTTTGAATGGCTTACATTACCAATTGTATTGAAATTCAGAAGCATAGCTATTGTGGTAGGATGGTTATTAACAATGTCTGGAGAAATGTGTTCTCAGAATGTGCCAGTATTCTGTACCTGATTTGATAAAGTTATTGCTTCTTATATTCTCTCGTTGTTCTTAGTAGGGAAAGGAAGATATATTCAATATAAAAACAGAAACAGAGAAAAAGAAAAAAAGCAAATAAAAGTGAACAGGATGGGCAATGACAAAGGTATAAAGAAAGAAAATTATCCAATTGATAGGTAGTGACAGTAAACCTGAGGCATTAAAATGTCCTATTCTTTTAAAAGGAAGCACTCTGACTCTCTCTCTTGTTTATAAGGAACTTGTGTGGAAAACAGTAAGTCAATGTTAGTGAAATGCAGTTATCGAGAGCCTCCAAAAAACCCACATAAGACAACTAAAAAAGGATCTAAACGGAGCATCTAATATAGCTTCAACAGAGGAATTAAATGTCTTCAATTTTCTTCATTCTAAACCCAAAGAGGAAAGAAGCTAAAAATATAGAAGCACATGATAATAAGCTGAATAGAAGAGACAACATAATATGAGAGGTATAAACATAATTTTGGAAGATATATTGTAATAAACCATTACTGACAGTAAAATGGAGACAGCATAAAGCGATTATTGAACACTAGAGTAGAATTTCAATAATGGAGACTAAAAAACAATGCAGCAATGCATTCAAAATTCTGAGAGAAAATTATTTTTATAGAATTTAAGTTCAGTCAAAACAAAATTAGCGCATAAAAAAATAAATTATCTGACCCATAAGGACTGAAAACATTACTTATAGTATTAGTTTACTAGGCTGTTTAAACAATTACTACAAATTTAGCAGCTTACAACAATACACTTTCTTTACTTCACAGTTTTTGGGGGTCGCAAGTCCAGGCACAGTTGAGCTACACCTTCTTCTCAGGGGCTCACAAATCTCCAATCAAGGGACTAACAAGAGCTTTGTTCTTACCTGGTAGCTCAGCTAGCGAAAGATCCATTTCCCCAATCATGTGGTTGTTGGCAGCATTTAGTCCCTGTAGTTGTAGGATTAAAAACTTCAGGGTTTTTTGGGTATTTTTGTTTTTGTTTTTGTTTTTTTTTTCCAGCTGTCTTCCAGATACTGACCTCACCTCTCAGAAGCTGCCAACAGTTCCTAGCCATGTGGGCCTCACCAACATGGCTGTTTACTTCATCAATACAGCAAGGAAAGGGAGATACTACAGCAAGACTGGTGCTTCAGTGTTATGTAATACTGTAATATTATCCTATATCTTTTGTGTATTACATCGGTTAGAAGCAAATCACAGGTACTGCACACGATCAAGGGAACATCGAACAAAGGCATAAATATCATGGGATGAAAATCATGTGGGACCATTCTAAAATATGTTCAACACACTTACCATGGCCCTTTTCCAAGAAATGGACAGTGTGCTCCACAAAGCAAGAGAAGAAAGAAGAACATATCTCATTGTGGAAACAAGAATGATGAAACAGGGAATAGGCAAAAGGAGTTCCCAGTATGCCTAGCACAACAACTGTACATCTGGTTTACTGAAAAGTCAGATTTTAATAAGGAGCAAAGATGGAGAGCATCAGGATATTGTAAAGAATAATAGTGATGAGGGATTATCTGATACATTCAACCATGTTAAAGGTCTTATTGAATGGGCTTTTTATCTTTTGTAGAGTTTGGGAAGAATTCATGATAAGCACCTAATTAAGAAAATCAGGAGAAAAAAAAGGAATTCTTGACTCCCGAATAAATAAGAATATGTTATATTCCAGGAAAAAAATATTAAAATAAAAAGGAAATTTAAATCATATGGAATTTCAGTTTTAGTAATAAGCTGTATTTGGTCCTCCAACAAAACATTGTTGAATATTATTTTTTAGATATTTCTTAGGGCTGGAAACAGAACAGGGAAGGAGAAAAATCCCTGTCCTTGTGGAACTTACATTATAAGAAGGAATGATAGAAAATAAATAAATATGAAAATTAACATACAATGCAACCTCAAGCAGTAATGGGTGTTAAGGAAATTAAGCAGGATAAGAAGATAAAATGACACAATGGACACAAAATGGGCAGGGCTAATAATGAGATAATCTAAAATGTATAATTAAGTAGGTGGAGATAGGAAAGTGAGGTGACACAATAAGGTAAAACCTCACATCTTCCCTAATAAAGAAGTTATAAAATTAATTAAAATTGTTAAAAAATAAATCCACTATCCAAATATGTGTTATTGTTATTTTTTGGAACATTTTAATAAGGAGATTAGACAAAACCAGTCCAATCACTTTCAGCTACTCACACTGATTTCAGATGAGAAAGCACATGGGCAGATTGTGAAAGTGAATAGGGTCTATCCCTGACTAGGGTGACAGGAAGAAAATATGAATAAATATATGGGATCCAAGATTAACGCCTTTCACTGGAAGTAGACACCAGAATAATTAATTAATTAAAAATAATATCTATGTTCATTGCTTTCAATGCATAGCACACACTATTAAAAATTCACTAGGAAAGACAAACTACTTAGAAAAATAATATTTGGAATTAAGGATGAAATTAGGATTAAAAAAGCTATATGTATTATTGAAACATAGTTTATTTTAAAATATACTGAAACACATAGTTATGACACATTTTGAATATGAGACTGACTTGTGGAGTTTTCGTTAATGCCCCAGTGTTACTAGGAGACAATATATTATGAAATCTTGAGTCTGAATCGAAACTATCTTTAGCAGTTAAACAGAGTGAGGAGACAAAATATTTTAAATAAGATAAATAGTTCACTGACCAAATGGCTAAAGAAAGTTTACCCTGGTTCTTTGACTAGTAAAGGCCAAGTGCAGGTCGTTAAAAGTGATGGGATAGAAACCAATGTTTTCATTTACGCATCATAAGAAAATTGGTTGGCTAGTGAATGATAGAGGGTATTTTATTCTATCAATAAAAAAGAATCTTTCCTGAATTGGGGAATTGAAATTCAAGGCATAGGAAGCAAATCTCTGTTATTAAAATGATTTAAAAATAAGTTATTAAATTAATTAGTATTTCTCTTTCAACTCAAAGTCTATTGTAATTATAAAGCAGATATTCCAGACATTGCACGTCAAAGATTTTGTATCTTTTGAAGCCTTATAAAACGTCTTCTCAACGCTATCCAAATGCTTGTGGTACCTAGTATGACAAGATAGAAGCACTTCCTTCAAGGAGCTTGCAGTCTAGTGGCTACATAATTAAGGGAAACAATGACTGCAGCAAAATCTTGTAGGTCTGCAAAAATGTCTGATGAATAGAGTGCTATGGGAAACAGATAAGTTAGTGTAGGTCATCTCCTTACTTGTCAGGATAGTTTTTCTAAAATGTGCCTTGATGCATACTGTGAGTCTACACAGAGTCCAATTATTATGTCTGAAGCCCTATGTTAAAGTTAAGAAGGTGTTAAGGAGAGATTTTTTTCACTATATCACAGTATGCCTTTTATGTGGATCACTGGGTATCTTCTTTTTCCTGTGCATGCAATTATTCTGCATAGTTAATGTATTTTAATCTCAGTAAAAATTAAGTTTATATCTATTCAAAATTATCCCTCTTCAAGTTGTTAAAAGGCACTAAATATATACCTAATAAAAGGTATAGGCATTGAAGACCATATATTTTAGGCTTATATCTGATTCTACTTTGTCCCCACCCTTGTATTTCCCACTTTATTGCAATCTATATATGCCATTTTGTGCATTTTGTGTGAATATGTCTACATTGTAGTTTATATATCTACACTGAAATAATACATAAAATAAAGCTACAAAGTTATCAAGATGTTAATTAACAATCAACCAAACATGTGAATGTGCATAACAAGAATGAAGAAGGCATATAGGTGATTAGCAGAAGGCATAGCTAGAAAGTTAGGTTTTTAAGGGTTTTGTACATTTAAGTATGAACTTTGTGCTTTATCCTGCAAATATGGACTACTTCTAAATACTTTTTAACAAAAGACTTAATAGAATTTGTGTTTTAGAAAGTAGGTCCTGCATAAATACAAGATTTGTACTGGTTTTTGAAGGACAATGCAACTGGCTCTCTTAGTAGCCTTGAGTGAGAAATGTACATTAAGATGAGAAATCTGTAATGATTTTGTACTAGGCACATGGGGAGAACACATTCCGTGTCAATTCAGTTAACTGGTTAATTATTTAATGCAGAAGACCGTTCATGATGCAATCATGCTTCTGTGTCAACATGGTGGTCACTAGCTAAGATGGTAGGTTTCTACATACGTAGAAACTTTAAGTTCAAAAATTGGCAGTGCCTGTGTTCTTTTAGCTATTCACATGTAACTGCATGTTAATTCACAATTATAAGATTTTCTATGTTCTCTGTAAAGATCTTGAAAGAGATTTTGAAAGGAAAATAGAGCAATCTGTTCTCAGTTAACAAACACTAAATCTCATTCTGTGGAAAAATGTCAGATCTATGTTGCTTGAGACAATATGGTAAAAAGAAATGTATCAAGTTATTTAAACCCTTCTTTCATGGTTGAGATTCCAAACAAAGATTATTTTCTTCCATCCATTGTAAAGAGAATTGGAGTTTACTACTTAATTTAGTTTTCAAAGTTGTTTACTTTTTAGTAAAATTTTCTTTTTTCTTTTTTCTTTTTTTTTTTTTTTGAAGAGGAGTCTCAGTCTGTCACCCAGGCTAGAACAGGCTCACTGCAGCCTTCACCTCCAGGGTTCAAGTGATTCTCCTATCTCAGCTTCCCAAGTAGCTGGGATTACAGTCGCCCATCACCATGCCCGGCTAATTTTTGTGTTTTTTAGCAGAGACATAGTTTCACCATGTTGGCCAGGTTGGTCTCAAAGTCCTGAACTCAAGTGATCTGCTCACATCGAATTCCCAAAGAGCTGGAATTACAGGTGTGAGCCACTGCACCTGGCCTTCTTTTATTTCTTAAAGACATTTCTTTCTAAATTGAATTTATTTATTCATTTATGATCCCTAAATAAAATTTTAAGGAACTACTTTCTTTTGTTTATTAAAAGGAGAGCAGGTAAAGGCACCTTCTATTTTATAATCGCAGTTGTTAAGAATTAGCAAGGCTTTCTAGACTGATTTATGCATGACATCCTTACTGCATGCCATGACAAATGTTAATCTTCAGGATGAGAATGTTTACATTTTTTACTTAGAGATTTGATAACAAAGCAATAAAACTGTCCACTGCTAATATTCACAATTATTTGCTTGATCCTCATTCTGACAGCCTTAGTTCAGATTGACAACTTATTGCAAAAACCTGACTCTGCAAAGTTTCTTTTGTTTTGTTCTTTTGAAGTTTTATTAACACCTTGTATCTACATTCCTTAACTCATGTTAATGAACGAATGGAAGTTTTGGCTTATTTACTTGACATGATTCAAATCTTACTTGTTAA
The DNA here is from genome assembly GCF_024542745.1 of Macaca thibetana thibetana. NCBI lineage: Eukaryota > Metazoa > Chordata > Mammalia > Primates > Cercopithecidae > Macaca > Macaca thibetana. The sequence continues at coordinate 68,093,296 of NC_065579.1, read as the reverse complement.
CTTACATTAATGTGTTAATTTAATAGAGCAATAACAATAATCTGCCCTTTTCAACATGTAAAACCAGTTTAAAAATATATTTTCAAGCAAAATATATTTTTCTAAATATTTTCAAAAACATTTAGGACATAATACTCATTTTTTGTTAAATGTATTACCTTCACCCATTCACTGAGTGCCTGTGTTATAATAAATGTAAAAAATAAAATTTAAAGAGAAATTAAATTGAATGAATATTATAAAGAAAGTTATACTTAAATGAAACATTTTACTGCAAAGAAACTCACACCAACTGGTATAATATAGTAGTTCTCAACTGAATAAAATTTGACTTTCAAGCAACATTTTAGTGCTAAAGTTGAGAAACCCTAGTGTAGTACGATGTAATTTACCTTAACATTTTACATAAGACTAATGAATAACCAAGTCATTGCTATTTCTACTGCCCAAAAGATTCTTTTCAAAACAACAATTTCAAATACACAGATAAACGTCTCAGAAGATATTGCTCCACATTTAAATTAATTATAATTAAAAACTTCAGTATTTACTTAACTCTGGGTATAGTTTCATAGCAACTGCTCATTTTCTGTAAATATTTGTTGACATCTCTCTTAAGGGGCAAGAGAATAATTTGGTAAGGTTTTTTTCTTAAATTCCAGTCGTTATTAATATGAACATAGGTTAAGGCACAACAAAACTTTAGGACTTCAGCTTTTCATCTTTTCCATAAACTGAAAAGGATCCAATATTGCTTTGAGAAAAATCTTAGCTCTGCACCATGAAAGACTGCACTCAGCTTTGAGTTGATGAAGGATAGACTTAGATTTACGCAACTCAATTTTCATTAAAAAGTGTCATTCCTAAGTCTAGCTTATTTAAGGCTTGAAAACACAACTTGCAGTACAGGATCAACAATATATCTGTCTTCGGATGAGGAAGATAATACTTAGGAACATGCTAGAAGCATGTGCAATCTCTTTATTTGTCTGTACTGTAAAGTGGAATTAGGCCATTCCAGGAAAACCTCCATACCTGGGACTACGTTATGGCTATCAGCAGAATAGATTTTTCTAAACTGTACTTTGATATGATGTCATCAACCCAAACAGAGATATGAAATAGTCCTATGAACCTCCTTGTTTTAATTCCCAGGTTTGAAAACATTTTTCACAATGTCCTCCTTTTCAGAGTTCACAGGGGCAAAAATAGAAAGAAAAGTCTTTAGTTTTTGTTCCGGGGTAGTTATGGTACTCCTGGGACACAACTATTGTGGAAACTGTTGATTGTGCTAACGTATATGGTTGTCAGAAAGCACAGGATTGAACTTGAAGACCACCATAGCATACAGGAGTTTGTTTTTAATAAACTTTCTTCAATCTTTTCTCATATGTACTGCCTTTATATTCTCCTTGCTATTGTATCCTAATTTAAATATTATGAGTTTTGACTGTGTTTAGCTTTAAAATATATATTTGTGGTTATCATTTTTGTATTTTTCAGACTGAAAATTATTGTTTTGATGCTTATTATAGTATGTCAAGTGAAATTTTAAGTAGCCCAAGTCTTCTTTACATAGAATAGAGACCTTATCCCAAGTCTCTCTTTGATGACTTTATATCATACCATGATGGTGCAGAGATGGCTTTCCATATAGAGTTGTTACGTTTATCACAGTAAATTAGCTCCTAGAAACTGAGACTCTTCTCTACAGATATACTGAAGAAATAGTCAATGGATTTTATGTGTTTAGGCACTGAATCAGCTAAACTATCCATGTGGCCATCATTTTTTTCTATTTCAAATGCTGAAATAAAACATATGGAGCAGAAACTATTTCGGAGGGGATCTTTCACCATTTTTTTGTGGGATAATCACAGAACTGAAAAAAAAAAGGAAATGGAAATGGGATTGATATTTTTATAGCCTGTATAAATTCCAGATTTAGATGCAGTTATCCTTTATGTATTGTGATAGGGTGGTGGGGCCTAAGGGAATATCCTGGGCCACTGGGTTAGTAGAGAATCTCTCTGGGTTCTGAAAGTATTATTCTCCTGAGTATAACACTCTGATCCCTCCCTGTCTCTCTCCCTCCCTCCCTCCCTCTCTCTCTTTCTCTTTTTCTTTCTTTCTATTTATTTATTTTTTGATGAAGTCTTGCTCTGTCGTCCAGGCTGGAGTGCAGTAGTCTGACAGGTCACTGCAACTTCTGCCTCCCAAGTTCAAGCAATTAGCTGCCTCAGCTTCCCGAGTAGCTGGGATTACAGGCGCCCATCACCCCGCCTGGCTATTTTTTGTATTTTTAATAGAGACAGGGTTTCACCATCTTGGCCAGGCTAGTCTTGAACTCCTGACATCGTGATCCACCCGCCTCAGCCTTCCAAAGTGCTGGGATTACAGGCATGAGCCACCATGCCTGGCCAACACTCAGATTTCTAACTAGTGTAGACCACATTCTTTCATTGTCTTTCATCTTCACTTGCTATTTTATTCAGGCATTAGTCATCTGGCTCAGATTTTCTGTAATCTCATTTCAAGTAGCTTCTTCATTACCTGATTAGACCCAATGCTTGTCACTGCTAACCCGATTTCCTCAAGTCTTATACAATGAGGTCTGTTAGACTCTGGGTCTGTCTTAGCAGATGGGTTAAACTTAGACAAGAGGTTGAGTTATTTATGACTAAGTGAAGAAGGAAAAAAGAGATCTCAGAATAATGTAAAATTTAAGGAAATAGTTGTTAAAAATTACATTTTGGTTAAAATAATAAACATGGGAGATTTAGCTATAGGGATTCTGAAAATAAACTGAGGTTCTTATTTTATTATAAACATACAGTTTATACAAAAAGAATTATTTTATAATAGATACTCTGAAAATTCAGCAACTGAAGTCTTCTCTATCACATTTTTTATAAAAATAGCTACATTTATTTAGCACATATCTTTTGCTAGGTACTCTGCTAAGAACTTGGCATGCCTTATGTTATTTACTTTCTTTTAGGATTGCACTGTAACCCCAGGACTATTATTATTCCTCAGTAGATATGAGGAAACTAATGTTCAAAGAGATAAAAATGTTATCAAAGACATACATTTAGGAGGTGGTAAAGCTAGAATAGAAAACCAGGTTTCTGACCCAGCCTATTTATTTAATCACTATGACATACTGGTATAAAGCTGACATCTTGAAAAGTATATCTCCTTTATTGAAAATGAAGCAGTATTATATCCAGTTCTTTGATATCATATTTTATTTTTAACATTCATTGAGATCTAGTTTACATTTCTTACAATTTACTTGTTTCAAGTGTACTATCTAGTGTTTTTTTGCTATAGTCACAGATGTGTGCAGTCATCACCAGAGTTGATTTTAGAACATTTCGTCACTTCTAAAAGAAACCCCCTACCTTTGGTTAACTTTTCCCAAGCCCCATCCCCATTCTCCATCCCCTCTCCTTAACAATCACAGATGTACTTTCTGTCCCAACAGACTTCCTAGCTCTGGATGTCTTATATTAATGGAATCACATAATAAATGGTCTTTTGTAACTAGTTTTTCATTAGCATAATATTTTAAAGGATCATCAGTACTGTAGTATGAGTCAATATTTCATTATTTTTAATGGTCAAATAATATTCCAATGAATGTGTATGCTACTGTTGTTTGTTTGTACATTCATACATTGATGAGTCCTTGCCTTGTTTCAACCTTTTGGCTATTATGAATAAAGTTAGTAAAAATATTTGTGTACATATTTCTATATGGACATATATTTTCACTTTTATGGATACAATGTATATCTAAAAGTGGAATTTCTGGGCCATATAGTAACTTTACATTTAATTATTTGGGAACTGCCAAACTATTTTCCAAAGCAGCTGTGTCATTTTAAAATTGCATAGTACATAAAGTTCTTATTTCCTTGTCAATATTTTTAATATCTGACTTTTTGATTCTAGTCATCTTAGATGTGTTTGATATCTCATTGTGGCTTTGGTTTGCATTTTTCTGATGATGCATGATGTTACATGTATTTTTATATGCTCACTAGACATTTGTGTATCTTCCTTAGACAAATGTTTATGTATATATTTTGGTTAGTTTTTAATTGGGTGCCTTTTTATTAGGTAGCAAGATTTATTTGTATGTTCTGAATTTAAGCCCTTTATCAGATATATGATTTATAAATATCTTATTCTGTGGATAATCCTTTTACTTTCTAGAAGCTGTCTTTTGAAATACAATTTTTAAGAAATTTTTGATGGTGTCCAATTTATTTTTTTCTTGTTGCATATTTTCAGTGTCATCTAATAATTATTCGTGAAATCTAAGATCACAAAATTTACACTTTTTGAGTTTTTTAAAGAATTTATAGTTATAACTCTTACATTCATGTTTGGATTCATTTTGACTTTTAATTTTTGTATGCAGTGTGAGGTATGGATCTAAATTCATTATTTTTCCGGGGGCAATTTTCCCAGTTGTGCAAGTTCTATCTGTAGAAAAATCTATTTTTCCCGCATTGGATAGAGTCATCATTATTGTTAAAAACTAGTTGTTCATAAATATATGGGTTTATTTCTGGAGTCTCATTTTTATTCTGTTGATCTACATGTTTATTTTGCACCATTACTAAGCTGTCTTAATTAACATTTGTAGTATGTTTTGAAGTTGGGAAATATGAGTCATCAATCTTTGCTCTTCCTTTTCAAGATTGCTTTGACTATTTTGGATCTTTGTAATTTAATAGGGATTTTAGAATCAGCTCATAAATTTTTACGAAGAAGTCTGCTTGGTCCTGATGAGAATTCCATTTAGTTTGCGATTAGTTTGGGGAGTATTTCTATCTTAACAATGTTAAATCTTCTAATCCGTTAATATGGGATGTGTTTCTGATAGTTAGATCTTCTTTAATTTATTTGAACAGTTTTTCATATTTTTAAGAGTATACATTTCACACTTTCTATAAATTTCTTTATAAGAAAAAAATGAAATATTGTCATTTGTGGCAACATGGATGAGCTAGGAAGACATTATATTAAATAAAACAACCCAAGCACAGGAAGGTAAATACTGCATGTTCTCACTCATATATGGGAACTAAAAATGTTAATATCATGGAAGTACAGTAGAAAAGTGTTACTAGAGCCTGGAACGGATAGTGGGGAAGGGAATAGAGAGTGGCTGGTTAATGAATACAAAAGTATAGGTAGATAAGCTGAATAAGTTCTAGTGTTCAATAGAACTGTAAGCTGACTCTAGTAAACAATAATTTATTGTACTTTTTCAAATAGTTAGAATACAAGGTTTTGAATATTACCAAAATAAAGTAGTGATAAATGTTTAAGGTAATGGATATGCTAATTATTTTGACTTGATTATTATAAATTATATACACGCATCAAAATATCACATTGTATCTCATAAACTTGTAAAATTATTGTGCATCAATTAAAAACAATAATAAAGACAAAAATATTTACAAATGTTATTTTTGTTGCTATCGTAAATGAAATTGTTTTCTTTACTTCATTTTTGGATTGTTTATTGCAACATTATAGAAATACAACTGGGAAGTCAGGATGGCCAACTAGACACAGCCAAGGAAGAGCATCTCCCACTGAGTGATCAGACCATCAAGAAGACTGGCACACTTTGAACAGAACTTCAGAGGGTAGTCATTGAGAGTGGGTGAAGGGAGGACTCAAATCCTGGGCTAATGCAGGAGGAAGCTGGGAGCCCTGTATAAGACTGCTGAGCACCAGGACTCATTTTTGGCCTCCAGTGTCTCCTGGAAAAGGGGTGAGTTAAATAGGCAAGGAGTGGCCCACTCTCACCAGGGACCTCCAGAATCCTAGCTGCCGAAGACCCCCTGATCCCCACAAACATTTGAGTTGACAGGGAAACCATTTTGGAGAGGTTGCTGGAACAAGACGTCAGTCTGTTTGGACCCCAGAGGGTTTGGTACAGGAAAGGGTGCAATGAGCACATCCATAAACACCCATACTCCAAGGCTCAGCAAACTCCTCTAGGTGGCTTTAGCCTTTGTTAACTGTTAGATTTGGACACAGCAGGGTGGCTTGGCTCTGGGATGGGGCCAGTCTGATTTGAGGGGCCACTCTGTCTGCCAACCTCTCCCAGAGTCCTTGCCTGTCTGAATCCACTTGCAGTGTAGCCCCAGATGCCCAATCTGAGTGCTTCCCAAAAGCTGCTGCCATTGCTCCTTGACTGGAAGACTGCACTTAATCATTGAGGAGCTCCAGCAGATTGTCCCTTGACAATGTGCACCCACTGACCTGCATTTTCCTACCAAATACAGCATCCCCAACCCACTACACAACTTTGCAGATGTACACACATGAGCAAACCTCACTGCCCCAGATTTGCCAGTGTGTGTGTGGACTCTGCTGTCCTGCAACCACAAGCACAAGTGCACCCACAGATGTTGCCACCTCACTCCAGTCAGTGCCTCATCCCTGTCAATGTGTACACACCCAGCCTTGCCACCACAGCTGGCACAGAGGTGGGTGCACATGCTGCCTCCCCACCACCATATGGACACTGGCATCTGTGTGCACCCAGCACATTGTGCACCTGGCACGTGTGTGCTGCTACTGCCATTGGCACACCCGCATGTGTAGACACTGCTACTCTGTTCTGTTAAGGATGCTGCCATTCCACCACCACCAGTGACTTTGTGCATGCTGCAGCACTGCCACCACCGCCAGGGCCCTGCCCTGACCAATTTGCATGCACACTGCCATGCCATCAACACTGCTGTGATGCAGGTGTGAACATGGACCTCACTGTCATTGCCACAATGAAGCATTTTGGGTGGCACTTCCCATGGGAGTTTTGTTTCCAGGGAACACTTTAGCCCTTTCAGTATTAACAGGTGCTTAACCTCAAGGAGGCAGAGCATAAAGGAACAAGTCTGCTGCCAACTGCCCAGGTTTAGAGCATGCAGCTCAGAAATGTTGAGCTGAGCCTTGGCCCCATAAAATCTTCCAGAAATGAAGCTAGTCAACTGAATCCATCTTATACTACAGTCAAACCCTAAAGGGCATTTAAGACTATAAAAGCAAAAAAAAAAAAAAAAAAAAAAAAAAAAAATCAAAGAACAGCAACTTCACTAAAAGAACATCAGCACATACAGATGAGAAAGAACCAGCATAATAACAGTGGCAACTCAAAATGTCACTGTCTTCTAACCTCCAAATGACTACCCTGGTTCCCCAGAAATGGTTTTTATCCAGGTTGAAATGGTTGACATGACAGACATAAAATTCAGAATTTTGGTAGGAATGAAGATACTTGACGGTCAGGAGAAAATTGTAACTCAATTCAAGGAATCTAAGAAGTGCAGGAAAACAATTCAAGAGCAGAAAGGTAAAATAGCCATTTTATGAAATAACAAACAAAACTGCTAGAGCTGAAAAACTCACTAGAATTTTTTAATACAATCAGAAGTATTAACAGCAGAATAGACCAAGCTGAGGAAAGAATCTCAGAGCTCAAAGACTAATTCCTCAAATTAACTCAGTCAGACAAAAACAATGATAAAAAGAATACAAAAGAATAAACAAAACTTCCAAGAAATATGGGGTTATGTAAAGAGACAAAACCTACCACTCATTAGTGTCCCTGAAAAAGAGACAGAACAAGCAACTTGAAAAACATATGGAAGACATTGCCAACAAAAATTTCCCCAACCTCACTAGAGAGGTCGATATTCAGAATCAGAAAGTGCAGAGCATGCCTGTAAGATACTAGAGTTGAGCATCCTCAAAACACATAGTCCACATAGTCTTCAGATACTCCAAAGTCAACATGAAAAAAAAAAAAAATGCTAATGACAGCAAGAGAAAACAGGCAGAACACCATAAGGCTAACAGTGGACTTCTCAGCAGTAACTTTACAAACCAGAGTCCTATATTGAGCAACTTTAAAGAAAATAAATTTTAGTGAAGAATTTTGCATCCAGCCAAACTAAGCTTCATAAGTGAAGGAAAAATAAGATTCTTTTCAGACCAAAAAATGACATGGGAATTTGTTACCACCAGATTTGCCTTAAAAGAGGTCCTTAAGGGAGTGCTAATCATGGAAATGAAGTATTGTTACTGGTCACCACAAAAACACATTTAAATATACAGACCACTGACAATGTAAAACAGCCATGCAATACAGCCTGCAAAGCAAGAAGATAACAACATAATGGCAGGATTAAATCTGCATATATCAATATTAACCTTGAATGCAAACAGGTTAAGGACCCCACTTAAAAGTCACAGAGTGGCAAATTGGATAAAAAAGCAAAACTCAGCTGTGTGCTGTCTTTAAGAGACCGATCTTCAGTGACACCTATAGGCTCAAAGTAAAGGGATGGAGAAGAATCTACTAAGCAAACAGAAAAGAGAAAAAAGAAGGAGTTGTTATTGTAATTTCAGACATAAGAGGTGTTAAACAAAAAACCGTCAATAAAAGTCAAAAAAGGCATTATATAATAATAAAGGATTCAATTCAACAGGAAGACTTAACTCTCTAAATATATATGCATGTAACACTGGAGTCCCGAGATTCATAGTATAAGTTCTTAGAGACCTATGAAGACAAATAAATACAAAACCATAGTAGGAGACAAAAAAACCCCACTGACATTACTAGACAGATAATTGAGGCAGAAAACTAACAAAGATATTTGAGGCCTGTATTTGACTTGTGACCAAAAGGATCTAACAGACACCTACAGAACTTTCCACCCAATGACAACAGATGATATATTCTTGTCATCCACCCATTGCACATAGTCTAAAATTGACCATATGATTGGCCATAAAGCAATTCTCAACAAATTGAAAAAAGCTGAGATCATACGGATCACACCCTCAGTCCATATGCTATAAAAATAGAAATTGATTTTAAGAAGATCTTTCAAAATCACACAATTACATGGAAATTAAACAACTTGATCCTAAATGACTTCTGGGTGAACATTTAAATTATGGCAGAAATCAAGAAATTTTTTGAAACTAAATAAAAACAAAAATGTGACTGAGTGCGCTGGCTCACACCTGTAATTCCAGCACTTCGGGAGGCCTAGGCAGGTGGATCACCTGACGTCGAGAGCTTCAGACCAGCCCAACCAACATGGAGAAACCTGTTCTCTATTAAAAATACAAAATTAGCTGGGCTTTGTGGTGAATGGTGGTAATCCCAGCTATTCGGGAGGCTGAGGCAGGAGAATTGCTTGAACCCAGGAGGCAGAGGCTGCCATTAGCCAAGATTGTGCCATTCCACTCCAGCCTGGGAAATAAGAGCAAAAGTCTATCTCAAAATAACTAACTAACTAACTAAATAAATAAATAAATAAAATAAAAACAAAAATGTAACATACCAGAATCTCTGGGACACAGCTAAAGCAGTGTTAAGAGGAGAGTTTATACTGTTAAACACCTGCAGCAAAAAGTTAGAAAAATTTCACATTAATAACCTTAGATCACAGTGGAGGAACTAGAAAAATGAGAACAAACAAAACTCAAATGTAGTACAAGAATGTAAATAATCAAACTCAGAGACAAACTGAATGAAATTGAGATGCAAAATGACCATACATAAATCAACAAAACCAAAAGTTGGTTTTCTTTAAAATAAATAAGATTAATAGACTACCAGCTAAATAATAAAGAAAAAGAGAGAGAAGATCCAAATAAATAAGTCATACATTATAAAGCAGACATTATCACCAAACCCACAGAAATACAAAAATCCTCAGAGATTATTATGAACACCTTTATGCACACAAACTAGAAAACCTAGAAGAAATGAATAAATTCCTGGAAACAAATAATCTCCCAACAGTGAAATAGGAAGAAATTGAAACCCTGAATAGACCAATAATGAGTCCCAAAAGTGAACCAGTAATAAAATGCCTATGAACCAGAAAAAGTCCTGGACCAAGTGGATTCACAGCTGAAACTTACTAGACTTATAAAGAAGAGCTAGTATCAATTGTATTGGAAATACTTCAAAAAATTAAGGAGGAGGGACTCCTTCCTAACTCACTCTATGAGATAAGCATCATTCTGATACCAAAATCTAGTACAGACACAACAACAAAAAAGAAAGCTTCAGGCCAATAACTCTGATGACCACAGATGCAAAAACTCTCAACAAAATACGAGTGATCTGAATCCAGCAGCATATCTAAAGGCTAATCCACAATAATCAAGTAGGCTTTATACCTGGGATGCAAAGTTGGTTCAACATATGAAAATCAATAAATTTTATTAATCACATAAACAGAATGAAAACCAAAACCACAGAAATATTTTAATAGATGCAGAAAAGACTTTCAATAAAATTCAATATCCCTTCTTGGAAAAAAAAAAAAAAAACAAACCCTCAACAAACTAGGCATTAAAAGAGCATGGTTCCAGCTGGGCGGGGTGTTTGATGCCTGTATTCCCAGCACTTTGGGAGGCCAAGGTGGGCAGATCATGAGGTCAGGAGATTGAGACCATCTGGCTAACATGGTGAAACCCCGTCTCTACTAAAAATACAAAAAAATCAGCCAGGCATGGTGGCAGACACCTGTAATCCCAGCTACTTGGGAGGCTGAGGCAGAAGAATGTGTGAACCCAGGTGGCAGAGCATGCAGTGAGCAGAGATCGCACCACTGCACTCCAGCCTGGGTGACAGAGCTAGACTCCATCTCAAAAAAAAAAAAAAAAAAAAAAGGGGAGAGGAAGAACATGATTCAAAATGATATATGCCATCTGTGACAAACCCATAGTCAACATCATACTTAATGGGTAAAACCTGGCAGCACTTTCCTTGAGAAGCAGAATAAGACAAGGATGTCCACTCTCAACAATCCTCCTCAACTTAGTCCCAGAAGTCCTAGCCAGAGCAACTGGACAAGAGAAAGATATGAAAGGCATCTAATAAGAAGAGAGGAAGTCAAAGTATCTCCTCTCACAGACGATATGATTTTATATATATAAAACTGCATAGTCTCGACCCAAAAGCTCCTAGATCAGATAAACAATTTCAGTAAATTCACGATACAAATTCACGATACAAAATCAATGTTAAAAATTAGTAACATTTCTATATACCAACAATATCCAAGTTGAGAGCAAGAATCAAGAATGCAATCTCATTCACAGCAGCCACATACACACACACACACTATATACATGTGTATATATATATATATATATATATATATATATATATATGAATACAGCTAACAAGGGAGGTGAAAGATCTTTACAATAGAATTATAAAACACTACTGAAAGAAATCAGAGATAACACAAACAAATGGGAAAACATTCCATGCTCATGGATAGGAAGAATGAATATTGTTAAAATGATCATACTGCCTAAAATGGTCAAAGCAATGTATGGCATCAATGCTATTCATATCAGAGCACCAATGGCATTTTTTTCTAGAATTAGAAAAAACTATTTAGCAATGCATTTGGAACCAAGAAAAGAGCCCAAATAGCCCAAGTAATCCTAAGCAAAAAGAAAAAGTTGAAGGCATCACTCTACCTGATTTCAAATGCATTACAAGACTAGAATAACTGAAATAACATGGTACGGGTACAAAAACAGACACCTAGACCAATGAAACAGAATAAGCAGCCATAAATAAGCCACACACGAACCATCTGACCTTCAACAAAGTTGACAATGACAAGCAATGGGGAAAGGAATTCCCATTCAATAAATGGTGGTGGAATAACTGCTAGACATAGGCAGAAGATTGAAAATGGACCCCATTTTTTTTTAATACTTTAAGTTCTAGGGTACATGTGCACAAGGTACAGGTTTGTTACTTATGTATGCCTGTGCCATGTTGGTGTGCTGCACCCCTTAACTTGACATTTACATTAGGTACATCTCCTAATGCTATCCCTCCCCAAGTCCCCCACCCCATGACAGGCCCCAGTGTGTGATGTTCCCCATCCTGTGTCCAAGTGTTCTCATTGTTCATTTACCACCTATGAGTGAGAACATGTGGTGTTTGGTTTTCTATCCTTGCAATAGTTTGCTCAGAATGATGCTTTCCAGCTTCATGCATGTCCCTGCAAAGGACATGAATTTATCCTTTTTTATGGCTGCATAGTACTCTATGGTTTATATATGCCACATTTTCTTAATCCAGTCTATCATTAATGGACATTTGAGTTGGTTCCAAGTCTTTGCTATTGTGAATAGTGCCGCAATAAACATACTTATGCATGTGTCTTTATAGCAGCATGATTTATAATCCTTTGGGTATATGTCCAGTAATGGGATGGCTGGGTCAAATGTTATTTCTAGTTCTAGATCCTTGAGGAATCACCACACTGTCTTCCACAATGGTTGAAGTATTTTACAGTCACACCAACAGTGTAATAGTGTTCCTATTTCTCCAGATCCTCTCCAGCACCTGTTGTTTCCTGGCTTTTTAATGATTGCCATTCTAACGGGTGTGAGATGATATCTCATTGTGGTTTTGATTTGCATTTCTTTAATGGCCAGTAATGATGAACATTTTTTCATGAGTCTGTTGCTGCATGAATGTCTTCTTTTGAGAAGTGTCTTTTCATATCCTTTGCCCAGTTTTTGATGGGGTTGTTTGATTTTTTCTTGTAAATTTTTTTAAGTTCTTTGTAGATTCTGGATATTAGCCCTTTGTCAGATGTGTTGGGAACAAGACCCCCAAAATCTGGCCATAAACTAGCCCCAAGATGGGTCATAAACAAAATCTCTGCAGCACTGTAACATGTTCATAATGGTTCTAATGCCCAAACTGGAAAGTTGTGGGTTTAGGGGAATGAGGGCAAGGAACACCTAGCCCACTCAGGGTGGAAAACTGCTTAATGCCATTCTTAAGCCACAAACAATAACATGAGCGATCTGTGTCTTAAGGGTGTGTTGCTGTTGCAGTTAACTAGCCCAACCTGTCCCTTTAAATTAGCCCATCCCTTCTTCTCCCATAAGGGATACTTTTAGTTAATTTAACATCTATAGAAACAATGCTAATGACTGGTTTGCTGTTGACAAATACTTGGGTAAATCTGTGTTTGGGACTCTCAGCTCTGAAGGCTGTGAGACCCCTGATTTCCCACTTCACACCTCTATATTTCTGTGTGTGCATCTTTAATTCCTCTAGCACTGCTGGGTTAGGGTCTCCCTGACTGAGCTGGTCTGGACAAGTGGTGTCCATTCATGGGGGCTCGAATGCAGGTCAAAGGGTCATTGGAGCAACGGTTGGAACGGAAAACTACCTGGAGGACACCCGAGTACTCTTAAAGCAATCCCTGTGGTGAGTAAGAAGGGGAGTTTGGAAGCATCAGGCTAACAATGGGACAGGTCTGGGGTCTGGTTCGTTTCACCTTGGAACTTTTTCACACTGATAATGAGGAGGAACAAGAGTACAGCAAAGTAACAGAAGTGGTTACAGAGCATGTTTATTTGCCAGCTAAAGCTAAAGTGGCAAAGGAAGGAGAGGTTCATCCCTACCCTTCTGCACCCCCTCCTTAGTATTTTGAAGAAAATGACCCCACAGATCTTTTTTTTTCTGGAGGACATGGGCAAAAAGTAGTTGCCCCAGTGACTGTTCAAGCAGCACCTTGAGTGACGGCTCTTAGTTCTATTCAGGCAGGAATTCAGCAAGCTAGACAAGAGGGTGATTTAGAGGCTTGGCAGTTCCCTGTTGGAATACACCCCCCAGATCAACAGGGAAATATTACAGCTGCATTTGAGCCTTTTCCTTTTAAATTACTCAAAGAATTAAAACAAGCAATAAGTCAGTATGGACCAGGTTCTTCTTATGTAATGGGACTGTTAAAGAATGTTACTGTTTCCAGTCGAATGATTCCTACTGACTGGGATGCCCTTACTCGAGCTTGTCTAAGTCCTTCTCAGTTCTTATGATTTAAAACTTGGTGCGCAGATGAAGCTTCCATTCAGGCTGCTAGCAATGCCCAGGCCCAACCTCAAATTAATATAACTGCAGACCAACATTTGGGGGTTGGTGCCTGGGCTGGTTTAGATGCACAACTGGTCATGAAGGATGATGCCATTGAACAGCTTAGAGGAGTGTGCGTTAGAGCTTGGGGAAAAAAAATCACTTCAGGTGGGGAACAATACCCTTCCTTTAGTGCTATAAAACAGGGACCCAGAGAATCATACTATCGGGAGAACCCACTCCCAATGTTTAATGTGGGTTCTTTTCTATTTCCTAAGTGTCTCGGCTGGGTTGAGAAATAAAGGGAGAGAGCACAAGAGAGGGAAATTTAAAGCTGGGTGTCTAGGGGAGACATCACATGTTGGCAGGATCCGTGATATTCCCCGAGCTGTAAAACTAGCAAGTTTTTATTAGCAATTTTCAAAAGAGGAGGGAGTGCACGAATAGGGTGTGGGTCACAGAGATCACATACTTCACAAGGTAATAAAATATCACAAAGCAAATGGAGGCAGGGCGAGATCACAGGACCACCGGATGAGGTGAAATTAAAATTGCTAATGAAGGTTCGGGCATGCATTGTCATTGATAATATCTTACCAGGAAACAGGGTTTGAGAGCAGGTAACCTGTCTGACCACAATTTATTAGTTTGGAATTTTCCTCATCCTAATAAGCCTGGAAGCGCTATAGGAGACCGGGGCTTATTTCATCCCTTTGGCTTCAACCATAAAAGACGGGATGCCTTAAAAGGGGCCGTCTACAGGCCTACCTTCAGGGTGCATTCTCTTTCTCAGGGATGTTCCTTGCTGAGAGAAAGAATTCAGGGATATTTCTCCTATTTGTTTATGAAAGAAGAGAAATATAGCTCTGTTCCCTCTGGCTAACCGGTGGCCAGTTCAAAGTTACCTCTCTTGTTCCCTGAACACCGCTATTATCCTGTTCTCTCTTTTTTTTTTTTTAAGTTGCCCAGATTTCATATTGTTCAAACACACATGCTCTACAAACAATTTGTGCAGTTGATACAATCACAGGGTCCTGAGGCGACATTCATCCTCCTCAGTTTACGAAGAAGATGACGGGATTAAGAGATTAAAGTAAAGACAGGTATAGGAAAACACAAGGGTATTGATTGGGGAAGTGATAAATGTCCATGAAATTTTCACAATTTATGTTCTTCTGCCATGGCTTCAGCTGGCCCCTCCATTCGGGGTCCCTGACTTCCTGCAACACCATGCATTGATTTTATAGCTCGGTTATAGGAGTCTCTTAAAAAGATGATTGCAGATTTGGCTGCTCAGGATACAGTGTTGCAGTTATTAGCTTTTGACAATGCTCATCTCAATTGCCAGGCTGCTCTGCAACCTATCAGAGGGAAAGCACATTTAGTTGATTATATCAAGGCCCGTGATGGTATTGGAGGTAATCTGCATAAAGCTACCTTGTTGGCACAGGCAATGGCAGGAGTGAGAGTGGATAAAGGAAATACTCCATTTCCTGGAGCTTGTTTTAACTGTGGGAAGCATGGTCATACTAAGAAAGAATGCAGAAAAAATCAGTGAGTCAGGCCACAAGAAAGGAGAAAAAATAAAACTGTTGATCCTGAAATGTGTTCAAAATGTTAAAAAGGAAAATACTGGGCTAGTCAGTGTCACTCCAAGTTTGATAAAGATGGGAACCCAATTTTGAGAAATACCTTGAGAGGCCTGTCCCGGGCCCCATTCTAAACCGAGGCAATTCTGGCTCAGGCCATTATCTCACCCCTGTACAAGGTCTGTCCCCCGCCACATCTGGTAGTGCCAGAGTAAATTTATGCTGCACAAAAGCTGTGAGCCTTCTGCCTGGGAAATCCCCACAAAAGTCCCAACAGAAGTCTGTGGACCCTTGCCAGCAGGGACAACAGGATTACTTTTTGGAAGGTCTACTGTAAGTTTAAAAGGGGTACAAATACATACAGGAGTCATTGATTCAGATTACAATGGGGAAATTCAAATTGTTGTATTTACTTCTGTTCCCTGGAAAGCAGAGCGAGCCAGGAGAGCGCATAACACAGCATCTGATTGTGCCATTTGTGGAATGGGAAAACGTGAAATTAAATGAACAGGAGGATTTGGAAGCACAAAGAAACAAGGCAAGGTAGCTTATTGGATAAATCAAACTACTGATAAACACCCTACCTGTGAAATAACTATTCAAGGAAAGAAATTTAAAGGTTTGGTAGATACAGGAGTGGACATTTCAATCATTTCTCTACAGCACTGGCCATCCACGTGGCCAATTCAACCTGCTCAATTTAACATAGTTGCAGTTGGTAAAGCCACTGAAGTATATCAAAGTAGTTATATTTTGCGTTGTGAGGGGCCCGATGGACAACCTGGGACTATTCAACCAATTATAACTTCCGTACCTATAAATTTATGGGGAAGATATTTATTACAACAATGGGGAGCACAAGTTCTAATTCCAGAACTATTATACAGCCCTCAAAGTCAACATACAATGCATGAAATGGGGTATGTCCCTGGTACAGGACTAGAAAAAAATTTGCAAGGATTGAAAGAACCACTTCAAGCAGAAAAACAAAGTTCCTGTCAAAGATTAGGAAACAATTTTTGATGGTGGCCATTGTTAAGCCTCCAGAATCTATACCTGTAAAATGGTTAACAGATAAGCCAATTTGGATAGAACAATGACTGCTAAGTAAAGAAAAACTTGAGGTTTTAGAGAAATTAGTTGCAGAACAATTAGAAAATGGGCACATAGCTCCAATATTTTCCCCTTGGAATTCTCCATTTTCTGTAATTAAGAAAAAATCAGGTAAATGGAGAATGTTAACTGACTTAAGAGCCATCAATTCAGTTATACAACCTATGGGAACATTACAGTCAGGATTGCCTTCTGCTGCTATAATTCCAAAAAATTGGCCTCTAATGAGGTCATAGATTTAAAAGACTGTTTCTTTACTATCTCTTTAGCTGAGAAAGACTGTGAATGGTTTGCATTTACAATTCCTGCAGTAAACAACCTCCAGTCTGTTAAGCATTATCATTGGAAAGTGTTGCCACAGGGCATGTCAAACCGCCCAACAATTTGCCAGATGTATGTGGGGCAAGTAATTGAACTTACTCATAAAAAAATTTCAGTGTTACATTATTCACTATATGAATGATATACTTTGTGCTGCCCTCACTCAAGAAATATTACTCCAATGTTATGATCACTTGCAAAACTTGATTTCTTGTGCTGGTTTAATTATAGCTCCTGACAAAATTCAGACTACTAGTCCTTACTCCTACTTGGGGACCTTAGTAAATGACACTACTGTTGTGCCACAGAAAGTAACCATACATAGGGATCAACTGAAAACATTAAATAACTTTGAAATTAATTGGATACTACCTGCTCTAGGCATTGCTACCTATGCCATGATTAATCTGTTTTCTATCCTTTGAGGAAATCCTAGTCTTACTAGCCATCAGCAATTAACAAAAGAGGCGGAGGCAGAGTTACAACTGATTGAGAAGCAAGTCCAGAAAGCTCAAATAATTAGAATAGATCCAGAGAAGACTCTAGATTTGCTATTTTTTTTCACTCAGTATTCACATACTGGTATTATTGTCCAAGAACAGGACTTAGTAGAATGGCTTTTTCTTCCACATACTAATTCATGGACTCTAACTCCTTATTTAGATCAAATCGTTAGTATGTTAGAGATTGGGAGAACTCGGATTGTTAAATTACATGGATTTGATCCTGGAAAAATTATTGTGCCTCTCACAAAGGCACAAATACAGCAAGCTTTTATAAATAGTCTTACTTGGCAAACCCATTTAGCTGTCTTTGTGGGTGTTCTCAATAATCATTTTCCCAAAACCAAGTTGTTTCAGTTTTTGAAATTAACTAATTGGATTCTCCCTAAAATAACTAAATTTAAACCAATTGAAGGTGCTGAGAATGTTTTTACAGATGGGTCTAGTAATGGTAAAGCTTCTTATTCTGGCTCAAAATGTAGTTTTTCAGACATCCTGTACTTCAGCTCAAAAAGCGGAGCTTGTAGCTGTAATTGAAGTATTGACTGCTTTTGATATGCCTATTGATGTGATTTCTGACTCTTCATACATGGTTCACTCCACACATTTAATTGAAAATGCCCAGTTATGATTTCATGCAGATGACCAACTGATGACAAAAACAGAAAAGGAGGAAAAATAGGGATTATAGGACAGCCCATACACAATTGAATCTAGCATTATTTGGTGAAAAGATCCAATAACAGAAAGTTGGGAAATAGGTAAAATAATAACTTGGGGTAGAGGTTATACTTGTATTTCTCCAGAAAAAAATCAACAGTTGAGTTGGATACCATCAAGACACCTGAAACCTTGTCATGAGCCAGATGCTGAGGAAGAGATTCCGGGAGGATCCTGAGGACCCCCAGGTTGCAGCCATGTCAAGACTGATGCAGAGGAGGACCCCAACTGTCACGAGCAACACCCGTCAAATACAGCCAACCATCTGGGGACAGATGAAGAAGCTGTCACAGATGGCAAAAGAAAACCTGAGGAAAGTGGGACAACTAGTCACAACTAATAATTTAATGGTAGCTATAATAATTTAATGGTAGCTATATCACCACTACTGTGAGTATTCCTTCAATAAGGGCTGGTAATAATGCCTGGATGCAGTCACTCTATGATACAGTTACACATGCTTTCTGATCTCAGTATTTACCATAATAAATCTGCTCCTATAATTGAGGCATACCACCCTCAAAAACCTATTTATAAACAGGATTGGATCCAGTTAGAAAAAACAAACTTTATTGTTTAGGAATATTGCTTTGCAGAACAGGCAGAAGTTCTGCACAACGATTCCTATGGAATCATTATTAATTGGTCCCCTAAGGGAATGTTTAGCTTGAATTGAACCTTTCAGTCTGCATGCCACAGTCACATTATGTTCAGATGATCTGAACAAAATGACCACATGTTAGAAATGTTAAGAAGTATGGCAAAAGTTCCCATTATCTGGAACCTTGGCGGTATGGTGGCACTTCAACTTCAAATGATATGGCCCACTCTAGGAGCTAAACATAAGGATTTTTGGAAACTATTAAATGCTCTTAATAAGAGCAAAATTTGGGAAAGAATAAAAAAGCATCTAGAAGGATACTCTACAAACTTGTTTTTGGATATAGCAAAATTAAAAGAACAAATATTTAAAGCATCCCAGGCACACCTGACCTTAATAACAGGAACTGGAGTGCTTAAAGGAGCTGCAGACAAATTGACAGTTAGTAACCCATTAAAATGGATAAAAACACTTGTAAGCTCTGTGATTTCAATGATGACTGTGCTTTTAATCTATGTTATTTGTCCTTGTATAGTCTGCAGATGTGGATCCCGACTCCTGTGAGAAGTAGCTTACTGTGACAAAGCTGACCTTGCTTTTATCTCTTTGCAAATCAAAGAAGGGAGACATGTTGGGAGCAAGCCCCCCAAAATCAGGCTGTAAACTGGCCCCAAGACTGGCCATAAACCAAAGCTCTGGAACACTGTAACCTTTTCATAATGGCCCTAATGCCCAAGCTGGAAGGTTGTGGGTTTACAGGAATGAGGGCAAGGAACACCTGGCCTGCCCAGGGCAGAAAACCACTTGAAGGCATTCTTAAGCCACAAACAATAACATGAATCATCTGTGTCTTAAGGGCGTGTTCCTACTGCAGTTAACTAGCCCAACCTATCCCTTTAATTCGGCCTATCCCCTCATTTCCCATAAGGGATACTTTTAGTTAATTTAACATCTATAGAAACAATGCTAATAACTGCTTTGCTGTTAATAAATATGTGGGTAAATCTCTGTTTGGGGCTGTCAGCTCTGAAGGCTGTAAGACCCCTGATTTCCCACTTCACACCTCTATATTTCTGTGTGTGTGTTTTTAATTCCTCTAGCGCTGCTGGGTTAGAGTCTCCCAACTGAGCTGGTCTCGGCAAGATGGGTTGATTGTAAATATTTTCTCCCATTCTTAAGGTTGCCTGTTCACTCTGATAGTAGCTCTTTTGCTGTGTGGAGCTCTTTAGTTTAATTAGAATCCATTTCTAAATTTTGGCTTTTATTGCCATTGCTTTTGGTGTTTTAGTCATGAAGTCCTTGCCCATGCCTGTGGCCTGAATGGTATTGTCTAGGTTTTCTTCTAGAGTTTTTATGATTTTAGCTCTAACATTTAAGTCTTTAATCTATCTTGAATTAAATTTTGTATAAGGTATAAGGAAGGATACCAGTTTCATCTTTCTACATATGGCTAGCCAATTTTCCCAGCACCATTTGTTAAATAGGGAATCCTTTCCCCATTTCTTGTTTTTGTCAGTTTTTTCAAAGATCAGCTGGTTGTAGATGTGTGGTATTATTTCCAGGGTCTCTATTCTGTTCCATTGGTCTATATCTCTGTTTTGGTACCAGTACCATGCTGTTTTGGTTACTGTAGCTTTGTAATATAGTTTGAAGTCAGGTAACGTGATGCCTCCAGCTTTGTTCTTTTGGCTTACAATTGTCTTGGCAATGTGGGCTCTTTTTTGGTTTCATATGAACTTTAAAGTAGTTTTTCCCAATTCTGTGAAGAAAATCATTGGTAGCTTGATGGAGATGGCATTCAATCTATAAATTACATTGTACACTATGGCCATCTTCACAATATTCATTCTTACTATTCATGAGCATGGATTGTTCTGCCATTTGTTTGTGTCCTCTTTTATTTCCTTGAGCAGTGGTTTGTAGTTCTCCTTGAAGAGGTCCTTCACATTCCTTGTAAGTTGGATTCCTAGGTATTTTATTCTCTTTGAAGTAATTCTGAATGGGAGTTCATTCATGATTTTGCTCTCTGTTTGTCTGTTATTGGTGTATAGGAAAGCTTGTGATTTTTGCACATTGATTTTGTATCTTAAGGCTTTGCTGAGGTTGCTTATCAGATTAAGGAGATTTTGGGTTGAGATGAGGGGGTTTTCTAAATATACAATCATATCATCTGCAAACAGGGACAATTTGACTTTCTCTTTTCCTTCTTGAATACCCTTTATTTCTTTCTCTTGTCTGATTGTCCTGGCCAGAACTTCCAACACTATGTTGAATAGGAGTGGTGAGAGAGGGCATCCCTGACTTGTGCCAGTTTTCAAAGGTAATGATTCCAGTTTTTGCCCATTCATTATGATATTGGCTGTGGGTTTGTCATAAATAGCTCTTATTATTTTGATGCATGTCCCATCAATATCTAGTTTATTAAGAGTTTTACCATAAAGAGCTGTTGAATTTTGTCAAAGGTCTTTTCTGTATCTATTGAGATAATCATATAGTTTTTGTCTTTGGTTCTGTTTATATGATGGATTACACTTATTGATTTACATATGTTGAACCAGCCTTGCATCCCAGCGAAGAAGCCAACTTGATCATGGTGGATAAGGTTTTTGATATGCTGTTGGGTTTGGCTTGCCAGTATTTTATCGAGGATTTTTACATCAATGTTCATCAGGGATATTGGTCTAAAATTATCTTTTTTTGTTGTTGCGTCTCTGCAGGCTTTGGTATCAGGATGATGTTGGCCTCATAAAATGAATTAAGGAGGATTCCCTCTTTTTCTATTGATTGGAATGGTTTCAGAAGGAATGGTACCAGCACTTCTTGTACTTCTGGTAGAATTCAGCTGTGAATCTGTCTGGTCCTGGACTTTTTTTGGTTGGTAGGCTATTAATTATTGCCTTAATTTCAGAACCTGTTATTGGTCTATTCATGGATTCAACTTCTTCCTGGTTTAGTCTTGGGAGGGTGTATGTGTCCAGGAATTTATCCATTTCTTCTAGATTTTCTAGTTTATTCGCTCAGAGGTGTTTGTAGTATTCTCTGATGGTAGTTTGTATTTCTGTGGGATCAGTGGCAATATCCCTTTTACCATTTTATATTACATCTATTTGATTCTCCTCTCTTCTTTATTAGCCTTGCTGGTGGTCTATCAATTTTA
Organism: Macaca thibetana thibetana; assembly: GCF_024542745.1. Lineage (NCBI taxonomy): Eukaryota > Metazoa > Chordata > Mammalia > Primates > Cercopithecidae > Macaca > Macaca thibetana. Next base: position 68,071,326 of record NC_065579.1, on the reverse strand, counting down.
TTGATCTTTTCAAAAAACGAGCTCCTGGATTCACTGATTTTTTGAAGGGCTTTTTTTGTCTCTATCTCCTTCAGTTCTGCTCTGATCTTAGTTATTTCTTGCCTTCTGCTAGCTTTTGAATGTGTTTGCTCTTGCTTCTCTAGTTCTTTGAATTATGATGTTAGGGTATCAATTTCAGATCTTTCCCGCTTTCTCTTGTGACCATTTATTACTATAAATTTCCCTGTACTCACTGTGTTAAATGTGTCCCAGAGATTCTGGTATGTTGTGTCTTTGTTTTCTTTAGTTTTAAAGAACATGTTTATTTCTGCCTTCGTTTCATTATGTACCCAGTAGTCATTCAGGAGCAGGTTGTTCAGTTTCCATGTAGTTCAGCGGTTTTGAGTGAGTTTCTTAATTCTGAGTTCTAGTTTGATTGCACTGTGGTCTGAGAGATAGTTTGTTATAATTTATGTTATTTTACATTTGCTTAGGAGTGCTTTACTTCCAACTATGTGGTCAATTTTGGAATAAGTGTGATGTGATGCTGAGAAGAATGTATATTCTGTTGATTTGGGGTGAAGAATTCTGTAGATGTCTCTTAAATCCACTTGGTGCAGAGCTGAGTTCAATTCCCGGATATCCTTGCTAACTTTCTGTCTCCTTGATCTGTCTAATGTTGACAGAGGGGTGTTAAAGCCTCCCAGTATTATTATGTGGGAGTCTAAGTCTCATTGTAGGTCTCTAAGGACTTGCTTTATGAATCTGGGTGCTCCTGTATTGGGTGCATATATATTTAGGGTAGTTAGCTCTTCTTGTTAAATTGATCCTTTTACCATTATGTAATAGCCTTCTTTGTCTCTTTTGATCTTTGTTGGTTTAAAGTCTGTTTTATCAGAGACTAGGATTGCAACCCCTGCTTTTTTTGTTTTCCATTTGCTTGGTAGATCTTCCACCATGCCTTTTTTTTGAGCCTATGTGTGTCTCTGCACGTGAGATGGGTCTCCTGAATACAGCACATTGATGGGTCTTGACTCTTTATCCATTTAGCCAGTTTGTGTCTTTTAATTGGAGCATTTAGCTCATTCATATTTAAAGTTAATATTGTTTTGTGTGAATTTGATCCTGTCATTATGATGTTAGCTGGTTGTTTTGTTTGTTAGTTGATGCAATTTTTTCCCAGCATTGATGGTCTTTACAGTTTGGCATTCTTTTGCAGTGGCTGGTACCAGTTGTTCCTTTCCATATTTAGTGCTTCCTTCAGGAGCTCTTGTAAGGCAGGCCTGGTGGTAACAAAATCTCTCAACATTTGTCTGTGAAGGATTTTGTTTCTTCTTTACGTATGAAGCTTAGTTTGGTTGGTATGAAATTCTGGGTTGAAAATTCATTTCTTTAAGCAGTTTAATATTGGCCCAAACTCTCTTTTGGCTTGTAGAGTTTGTGCTGAGAGATCCGCTGTTAGTCTGATGGGCTTCCTTTTGTGAGTAACCCGACCTTTCTCTCTGGCTGCCCTTAACATTTTTTCCTTCATTTCAACTTTGGTGAATCTGACAATCATGTGTTTTGGAGTTGCTCTTCTCAAGGAGTATCTTTGTCGCATTTTCTGCATTTCCTGAATTTGAATGTTGGCCTGTCTCACTAGGTTGGGGAAGTTCTCCTGGATAATATTCCGAAGAGTGTTTTCCAGCTTGGTTCCATTCTCCCTGTCACTTTCAGGTACACTAATCAGACATAGATTTGGTCTTTTCACATAGTCCCATATATCTTGGAGGCTTTGTTCATTTCCATTTCTTTTTACTGTTTTTTCTCTAAACTTACCTTCTCATTTCATTTCATTCATTTGATCTTCAATCACTGATACCCTTTCTTCCAGTTGACCGAATCGGCTACTGAAGCTTGTGCATGCATCACATAGTTCTTGTGCGATGGTTTTCAGCTCCAAGTCATGTAAGGACTTCTCTACAATGTTTATTCTATTTAGCCATTCATCTAATCTTTTTTCAAGGTTTTTAGCATCTTTGCGATGGGTTTGAACATCCTCCTTTAGCTCGGATAAGTTTATTATTACTGATCATCTAAAGTCTTCTTCTCTCAACTCATCAAAGTCATTCTCTGTCCAGCTTTGTTCTGTTGCTGGCAAGGAGCTGCATTCCTTTGGAGGACAAGAGGTGCTCTGATTTGTAGAATTTTCAGCTTTTCTGCTCTTGTTTCTCCCCATCTTCATGGTTTTATCTACCTTTGGTCTTTGATGATGGTGATGTACAGATAGGGTTGTGGTGTGGATGTCCTTTCTGTTTGTTAGTTTTCCTTCTAACAGACAGGTATCTTAGCTGCAGGTCTGTTGGAGTTTGCTGTAGGTCCACTCCAGACCCTGTTTGCCTAGGTATCACCAGCAGAGGCTGCAAAACAGCAAATATTGCAGAACGGCAGTTGTTGCTGCCTGGTCTTTCCTCTGGAAGCTTCATCTCAGAGGGGCACCTGGCTGTATGAGGTGTCAGTCGGCTTGTACTGGGAGGTGTCTCCCAGTTAGGCTACTTGGGGATCAGGGACCCACTTGAGGAGGCAGTCTGTCTGTTCTCTGATCTCAAACTCCATGCTGGGAGAAGCACTACTGTCTTCAAAGCTGTCAGACAGGGACATTTAAGTCTGAAGAAGTTTCTCTACCTTTTGTTCAGCTATGCCCTGCCCGCAGAGGTGGAGTCTACAGAGGCAGTCAGGCCTCCTTGAGCTGCAGTGGGATCCACCCAGTTCGAGCTTCCTGGCCACTTTGTTTACCTACTCAAACCTCAGCAATGGCGGACAACCATTCCCCAGCCTCATTGCTGCCTTGCAGTTCGATCTCAGACTGCTGTGCTAGCAGTGACTGAAGCTCCGTGGGCATGGGATCTTCTGAGCCAGGCGTGGGATATAATCTCCTGGTGTGCCGTTTGCTAAGGCCATTGGAAAAGTGCAGTATTAGGTTGGGAGTATCCCGATTTTCCAGGTACCATCTGTCATGTCTTTCCATTGCTAGGAAAGGGAATTGCCTGACCTTTTGTGCTTCCCAGGTGAGGCGATGTCTCATCCTGCTCTGTGGGCTGCACCCACTGTCTGACAAGCCCCAGTGAGATGAACCCGGTACCTCAGTTGGAAATTCAGAAATTACCCGTCTTCTATGTTGCTCAAGCTGGGAGCTGCAGACTGGAGCTGTTACTGTTTGGCCATCTTCTCTTATACCATATACAAAAATCAACTCATGGTAGATTAAAGACTTCAATGAAAAATGAAAAATTATAAATAAATGGAAATAAATTATTTTATAAATAAATTAGAAATATTTCTTCTGATTGGGAATTCATTTTGATTACTATTAATACTAAATTGCTTAAAATACCCTAAACAATTATCCATTTATGAATAAAAAACTAAAATTTTATTGAATATACATCTCATAATGAGTTTATCAGGACTCTTTTGATTGAATGAGATAGAACTTGGTATTAATTATACTCTTACTTTTCACTTTTAAAGATTTTTTGAGTTGTTAATTCATGTTTACACAAATAAAAGGATGTTTAAATTTTGTTATGAAATTGCTCACTCAGTTATTTAAACTTTTCTTATTTCTTAAGCAAAACATATTTGTATAATGTAAAAATGTTCTTTTAAAAGATTGTTATATGTCAGCTAGGATCTCTGTATCCTCTTTGTTTTAATCTTTTTTTAAAAGTAAATAATTGGAAACACCTTACTTTGAAAAGGACTTGTTACTCTTTCACTAGAGTCATTGAGGATATTAAAGTCTGAGAATACACCCATAACACCTGATAGAGAATTAACTAACAGTACCTTCATTTTTACTTATCTGGGTTAATGCAGTGTTATCAGATGTGGGTGAAAGAATGAAAGTATTCTTAGTTTCAATAAACTTTTTATAAAATGATTTATCTCATTTGATTTACAGAAAACATCCACGTCATAATTTGGTGGCAAAGACAATCTGTGGTCAAGTACATTGAAGTGAAGAAAACAAACAAAAACCCCTGAAAAATGAATTATGAAATATATTTTGCCAGATGATTACTAAAAGAAATCAATATTTGTTATATCTAATGAAATTTAAATGATTTTAAATTTATCAAATAAAATAAAAGGTCAGATTTCATCTTTCATCACTTATTTTGAGATAAAACAATACAGTATGTCACCACAATTCAAAAACCATTTTGAACAGAAAAGTGTGATAAAAGAACACTATAATTTTGATACACAAATGCATACATTTAAGCCTCTACACATATACACACACTTAATAAAGTGTTAGAAAGTAGATAAATTTCAACAAAATCAGTAAAAGAAACACTTTTCAGATATTTACAAGGACAACCACCTATGTTTAATTTATTTTATTCCTCTTTTTTAGCATTAGAAGACTTTCAAATTGTTAAAAAGTTTCCCAATCTTTGTAAATTATCCCTATTTGTTACGGAGCAAGATGGCCGAATAGGAACAGCTCCAGTCTCCAACTCCCAGCGCGAGCGACACAGAAGACCGGTGATTTCTGCATTTTCAACTGAGGTACTGGGTTCATCTCACTGGGGAGTGCCAGACGATCAGTGCTGGTCAGCTGCTGCAGCCCGACCAGCGAGAGCTGAAGCAGGGAGAGGCATTGCCTCACCTGGGAAGTGCAACGGGGAAGGGAATCCCTTTTCCTAGCCAGGGGAACTGAGACACACAACACCTGGAAAATCGGGTAACTCCCACCCCAATACTGCGCTTCAAGCAAACAGGCACACCAGGAGATCATATCCCACACCTGGCTGGGAGGGTCCCACACCCACGGAGCTTCCCTCATTGCTAGCACAGCAGTCTGTGATCTGCCGGCAAGGCAGCAGCGAGGCTGGGGGAGGGGCGCCTGCCATTACTGAGGCTTAAGTAGGTAAACAAAGCTGCTGGGAAGCTCGAACTGGGTGGAGCTCACAGCAGCTCAAGGAAACCTGCCTGTCTCTGTAGACTCCACCTCTAGGGACAGGGCACAGTAAATAATAACAAACACAGTAGAAACCTCTGCAGACGCAAACAACTCTGTCTGACAGCTTTGAAGAGAGCAGTGGATCTCCCAACACGGAGGTTGAGATCTGAGAAGGGACAGACTGCCTGCTCAAGTGGGTCCCTGACCCCTGAGTAGCCTAACTGGGAGACATCCCCCACTAGGGGCTGTCTGACACCCCACACCTCACAGGGTGGAGTACACCCCTGAGAGGAAGCTTCCAAAGCAAGAATCAGACAGGTACACTCACTGTTCAGCAATATTCTATCTTCTGCAGCCTCTGCTGCTGATACCCAGGCAAACAGGGTCTGGAGTAGACCTCAAGCAATCTCCAACAGACCTACAGCTGAGGGTCCTGACTGTTAGAAGGAAAACTATCAAACAGGAAGGACACCTACACCAAAACCCCATCAGTACATCACCATCATCAAAGACCAGAGGCAGATAAAACCACAAAGATGGGGAAAAAGCAGGGCAGAAAAGCTGGAAATTCAAAAAATAAGAGCGCATCTCCCCCGGTAAAGGAGCGCAGCTCATCGCCAGCAACGGATCAAAGCTGGACGGAGAATGACTTTGACGAGATGAGAGAAGAAGGCTTCAGTCCATCAAATTTCTCAGCGCTAAAGGAGGAATTACGTACCCAGTGCAAAGAAACTAAAAATCTTGAAAAAAAAGTGGAAGAATTGATGGCTAGAGTAATTAATGCAGAGAAGGTCATAAACGAAATGAAAGAGATGAAAACCATGACACGAGAAATACGTGACAAATGCACAAGCTTCAGTAACCGACTCGATCAACTGGAAGAAAGAGTATCAGAGATTGAGGATCAAATGAAGGAAATGAAGCGAGAAGAGAAACCAAAAGAACAAAGAAGAAAAAGAAATGAACAAAGCCTGCAAGAAGTATGGGATTATGTAAAAAGACCAAATCTACGTCTGATTGGGGTGCCTGAAAGTGAGGGGGAAAATGGAACCAAGTTGGAAAACACTCTTCAGGATATCATCCAGGAGAACTTCCCCAACCTAGTAGGGCAGGCCAACATTCAAATCCAGGAAATACAGAGAACGCCACAAAGATACTCCTCGAGAAGAGCAACTCCAAGACACATAATTGCCAGATTCACCAAAGTTGAAATGAAGGAAAAAATCTTAAGGGCAGCCAGAGAGAAAGGTCAGGTTACCCACAAAGGGAAGCCCATCAGACTAACAGCAGATCTCTCGGCAGAAACTTTCCAAGCCAGAAGAGAGTGGGGGCCAATATTCAACATTCTTAAACAAAAGAATTTTCAACCCAGAATTTCATATCCAGCCAAACTAAGTTTCATAAGTGAAGGAGAAATAAAAACCTTTACAGATAAGCAAATGCTTAGAGATTTTGTCACCACTAGGCCTGCCTTACAAGAGACCCTGAAGGAAGCACTAAACATGGAAAGGAACAACCGGTACCAGCCATTGAAAAACATGCCAAAATGTAAAGACCATCGAGGCTAGGAAGAAACTGCATCAACTAACGAGCAAAGTTACCAGTTAATATCATAATGGCAGGATCAAATTCACACATAACAATATTAACCTTAAATGTAAATGGACTAAATGGTCCAATTAAAAGACACAGACTGGCAAACTGGATAAAGAGTCAAGACCCATCAGTCTGCTGTATTCAGGAGACCCATCTCACACGCAGAGACATACATAGGCTCAAAATAAAGGGATGGAGGAAGATTTACCAAGCAAATGGAGAACAAAAAAAAGCAGGGGTTGCAATACTAGTCTCTGATAAAACAGACTTTAAACCATCAAAGATCAAAAGAGACAAAGAAGGCCATTACATAATGGTAAAGGGATCAATTCAACAGGAAGAGCTAACTCTCTTAAATATATATGCACCCAATACAGGAGCACCCAGATTCATAAAGCAAGTCCTTAGAGACTTACAAAGAGACTTAGACTCCCATACAATAAAAATGGGAGACTTCAACACTCCACTGTCAACATTAGACAGATCAACGAGACAGAAAGTTAACAAGGATATCCAGGAATTGAACTCATCTCTGCAGCAAGCAGACCTAATAGACATCTACAGAACTCTCCACCCCAAATCAACAGAATATACATTCTTCTCAGCACCACATCACACTTACTCCAGAATTGACCACGTAATTGGAAGTAAAGCACTCCTCAGCAAATGTACAAGAACAGAAATTGTAACAAACTGTGTCTCAGACCACAGTGCAATCAAACTAGAACTCAGGACTAAGAAACTCAATCAAAACCGCTCAACTACATGGAAACTGAACAACCTGCTCCTGAATGACTACTGGGTACATAACGAAATGAAGGCAGAAATAAAGATGTTCTTTGAAACCAATGAGAACAAAGATTCAACATACCAGAATCTCTGGGACACATTTAAAGGAGTGTGTAGAGGGAAATTTATAGCACTAAATGCCCACAAGAGAAAGCAGGAAAGATCTAAAATTGACACTCTAACATCGCAATTAAAAGAACTAGAGAAGCAAAAACAAACACATTCGAAAGCTAGCAGAAGGCAAGAAATAACTAAGATCAGAGCATAACTGAAGGAGATGGAGACACGAAAACCCTCCAAAGAATCAATGAATCCAGGAGTTGGTTTTTTGAAAAGATCAACAAAATTGACAGACCACTAGCAAGACTAATAAAGAAGAAAAGAGAGAAGAATCAAATCGACGCAATAAAAAATGATAAAGGGGATATCACCACCGACCCCACAGAAATACAAACTACCATCAGAGAATACTATAAACACCTCTACGCAAATAAACTGGAAAATCTAGAAGAAATGGATAATTTCCTGGACACTTACACTCTTCCAAGACTAAACCAGGAAGAAGTTGAATCCCTGAATAGACCAATAGCAGGCTCTGAAATTGAGGCAATAATTAATAGCCTACCAACCAAAAAAAGTCCAGGACCAGATGGATTCACAGCTGAATTCTACCAGAGGTACAAGGAGGAGTTGGAACCGTTCCTTCTGAAACTATGCCAATCAATAGAAAAAGAGGGAATCCTCCCTAACTCATTTTATGAGGCCAACATCCTCCTGATACCAAAGCCTGGCAGAAACACAACCAAAAAAGAGAATTTTAGACCAATATCCCTGATGAACATCGATGCAAAAATCCTCAATAAAATACTGGCAAACCGGATTCAGCAACACATCAAAAAGCTTATCCACCACGATCAAGTGGGCTTCATCCCTGGGATGCAAGGCTGTTTCAACATTCACAAATCAATAAACATAATCCAGCATATAAACAGAACCAAAGACAAGAACCACATGATTATCTCAATAGATGCAGAAAAGGCTTTTGACAAAATTCAACAGCCCTTCATGCTAAAAATGCTCAATAAATTCGGTATTGATGGAATGTACCTCAAAATCATAAGAGCTATTTATGACAAACCCAGAGCCAATATCATACTGAATGGGCAAAAACTGGAAAAATTCCCTTTGAAAACTGGCACAAGACAGGGATGCCCTCTCTCACCACTCCTATTCAACATAGTGTTGGAAGTTCTGGCTAGGGCAATTAGGCAAGAGAAAGAAATCAAGGGTATTCAGTTAGGAAAAGAAGAAGTCAAATTGTCCCTGTTTGCAGATGACATGATTGTATATTTAGAAAATCCCATTGTCTCAGCCCAAAATCTCCTTAAGCTGATAAGCAACTTCAGCAAAGTCTCAGGATACAAAATTAATGTGCAAAAATCACAAGCATTCTTATACACCAGTAACAGACAAACAGAGAGCCAAATCATGAATGAACTTCCATTCACAATTGCTTCAAAGAGAATCAAATACCTAGGAATCCAACTTACAAGGGATGTAAAGGACCTCTTCAAGGAGAACTACAAACCACTGCTCAGTGAAATAAAAGAGGTCACAAACAAATGGAAGAACATACCATGCTCATGGATAGGAAGAATCAATATCGTGAAAATGGCCATACTGCCCAAGGTATTTATAGATTCAATGCCATCCCCATCAAGCTACCAATGAGTTTCTTCACAGAATTGGAAAAAACTGCTTTAAAGTTCATATGGAACCAAAAAAGAGCCCGCATCTCCAAGACAATCCTAAGTCAAAAGAACAAAGCTGGAGGCATCACGCTACTTGACTGCAAACTATACTACAAGGCTACAGTAACCAAAACAGCATGGTACTGGTACCAAAACAGAGATATAGACCAATGGAACAGAACAGAGCCCTCAGAAATAATACCACACGTCTACAGCCATCTGATCTTTGACAAACCTGAGAGAAACAAGAAATGGGGAAAGGATTCCCTATTGAATAAATGGTGCTGGGAAAATTGGCTAGCCATAAGTAGAAAGCTGAAACTGGATCCTTTCCTTACTCCTTATACGAAAATTAATTCAAGATGGATTAGAGACTTAAATGTTAGACCTAATACCATAAAAATCCTAGAGGAAAACCTAGGTAGTACCATTCAGGACATAGGCATGGGCAAAGACTTCATGTCTAAAACACCAAAAGCAACAGCAGCAAAAGCCAAAATTGACAACTTGCATCTAATTAAACTAAAGAGCTTCTGCACAGCAAAGAAACTACCATCAGAGTGAACAGGCAACCTACAGAATGGGAGAAAATTTTTGCAATCTACTCATCTGACAAAGGGCTAATATCCAGAACCTACAAAGAACTCAAACAAATTTACAAGAAAAAAACAAACAACCCCATCAAAAAGTGGGCAAAGGATATGAACAGACATTTCTCAAAAGAAGACATTCATACAGCCAACAGACACATGAAAAAATGCTCATCATCACTGGCCATCAGAGAAATGCAAATCAAAAACCACAATGAGATACCATCTCACACCAGTTAGAATGGCGATCATTAAAAAGTCAGGAAACAACAGGTGCTGGAGAGGATGTGGAGAAATAGGAACACTTTTACACTGTTGGTGGGATTGTAAACTAGTTCAAACATTATGGAAAACAGTATGGCGATTCCTCAAGGATCTAGAACTAGATGTACCATATGACTCAGCCATCCCATTACTGGGTATATACCCAAAGGATTATAAATTATGCTGCTATAAAGACACATGCACACGTATGTTTATTGCAGCACTATTCACGATAGCAAAGACTTGGAATCAACCCAAATGTCCATCAGTGACAGATTGGATTAAGAAAATGTGGCACATATACACCATGGAATACTATGCAGCCATAAAAAAGGATGAGTTTGTGTCCTTTGTAGGGACGTGGATGCAGCTGGAAACCATCATTCTTAGCAAACTATCACAAGAACAGAAAACCAAACACCGCATGTTCTCACTCATAGGTGGGAACTGAACAATGAGATCACTTGGACTCGGGAAGGGGAACATCACACACCGGGGCCTATCATGGGGAGGGGGGAGGGGGGAGGGATTGCATTGGGAGTTATACCTGTTGTAAATGACGGGTTGATGGGTGCTGCACACCAACATGGCACAAGTATACATATGTAACAAACCTGCACGTTATGCACATGTACCCTACAACTTAAAGTATAATAATAATAAATAAATTAAAAAAAACACTTAAATTAGAAATAAAAGAGAAATTTCTCACCCCCCCCAAAAAAAAAAACAATTATCCCTATTTCACTGTGTATGTTGTATTCATGCATATTTATATAAATTTTTCTCCTGTAAAATTATTCTAATGTATTTAATAAAGCTCATTATTGCTGTTCATTAAATTATGGTCTATAAATATGTAAATGTATTATGGGTTGTGTATACATGAAAATCTATCTTGGAAGATATGTCTCCTTAAAAACAAGTAATTTGAAAAGGTTAAACTAAGTTTAATTGACTATTATTTACTTAAGTTTCTAAGGATCATAAATATATATGTCAGTTCAAAGTTTTACAGCAATTTGTAGACATATTCCAATTTTCAGCTGGATGTGTGGTGTATTATGGTTGCCTCCTGTTTGTTATTCATTCATTATAGTCCATGTGGCATACAAACATTTGTAAATATCATCACAGTTAATACTCATCCTAGCCATTGAATGCAAGTAAAGTACTCTTTTTCAGATGTGACAATGGAGGATTAGGACATTTTAGCTAAACTGCTTATTTGATGGTGTGGCAGATATGCAGTTACAATCCTTGGCCTTCTGACTAAAATGTGTCTGTGTGTGTGTGTGTTTCCAGAAAATCCCGCTGAATTTTATGATAAAGCATGTTTTGTGGAAAGAGCAATGAGCATTTTCATTGGCATAGGCCAAATGAAGCTCTATGTGAAAATTTAATAGTGGCATGATGGAAAATCACACATAATGCAATTTTTGTGTTGCTTTCACAGGCAGTGAGTGAACAGTGTGGCTGCTATTGACACCCACTGAGTTAGTCTTTCCTTCCCTGGTGCTTCTTTGGAATCAATAATGGCTATAAAACTGACCAAAAGACAAGAACAAACACAGGTGAAGTACACTTTTCTCTAAGAACAACATGCTCTTTAATTATACAAGTCTATAGTGGTGCTTATGTCCTGTCTCTCTTTTGTTCTCTGTCTTTCTGTCTCTCTCTCTCCATCTCTCCCTTGTAAGGACTTAAAGTCGAATTTAGGAGCATGTATCTACCTACTCTGTTTGGAAATAATATTACCAGTGTGCTTCTCAGAACACAGAGTCAGATAGCCAATCATCTCTAGTTCAAGATTTGGTTTTCAGAATATTCAAATTACAGTTTTTGTTATCTGTGCAAATTATTTGTAACACGCTCATTTATACTCTCAGTTAGTAATGGTATTTTAAAACAGAGGAAGTTAATGAATTCCATGTAGAACTGAACCAAAGAAATTTGGAAATAAAAAGGGCCATGGAGATAATCTATTTTGCTTCTTTTGTTACATAGCTTTATAATTATTAACAATTAGGATCCAACAATAGCTACAGACCCCCCTCCAAAAATTTACAGATTAAATTTTCTGTAGTTATATGTGCATTAGTGAAATGCTTTCATGCAATATTCTCTAATGGAGAGCCATTGATTTCATTAAGTCAAGCTAATTTTAAGCTAAGAAATTAGTTTCAGAAGATGATGTATCCATTATGCAGAATTAGCAACAAGATTTACAATGAATATCTGTATTTTATTCCTAGTTTTCTGCTATTTTTACCACAAATATATATCAACAATTATTTAGCAGATAGAGCATAATTATATTTGCATAAATGTCACAATATATTAATTTTGTATTAATTCTATACATTTTACTTGTTTTTCTAGGTCCAGATGTTTCTGTTAACCCCAATTGGTATCAACCCTACACTTTCTAGACAGTGAGCATAAAAAAAAAAATGGAAATAACATACATTTTTAAATATTTAGTATAAAATTACTAAAAGGTTCATTAACAAATTAAGACTCCTGGCATTCTGAGATTGACTTTATCTGGAACAGGGATATATATAAAAACTTATATATATATATATCTCAAACATATATACAAACCTATTATATGAATCTTTTTGTCCTCTACATTTTGCAAGTGAAAATTAACAAAGAATACATCATATAGTTGTCAAACTATATGATGCCTAGAAACTTTTTGTTGTTTTTTTTTTTGAGACGGAGTCTTGCTCTGTCGCCCAGGCTGGAGTTCAGTGGCGCGATCTCGATTCACTGCAAGCTCTGCCTCCCGGGTTCACGCCATTCTCCTGCCTCAACCTCCCATGTAGCTGGGACTACAGGCGCCCGCCACCGTGCCCGGCTAATTTCTTGTATTTTTAGTAGAGACGGGGTTTCACCGTGTTAGCCAGGATGGTCTCGATCTCCTGACCTCCTGATCCGCCCGCCTCGTCCTCCCAAAGTGCTGGGATTACAGGCGTGAGCCACAGCGCCTGGCCGAAACTGGTTTTAAGTCTAGTGTTTGCAGAAAGGTAATTAAATTGAAAATAAATATGATGAGTGAGAGTGAAAAGCAGTTTGAGTTATTATATTTAAATATTGGTAAATATTTATTCACCTATGTTAGACAATGGGAATGTTGTCAGTAGCCACAAAACTCCATCAATTTAAAAGTAAATGCATTCTGGCCGGGCGCGGTGGCTCACGCCTGTAATCCCAGCACTTTGGGAGGCCGAGGCGGGCGGATCACAAGGTCAGGAGATCGAGACCACGGTGAAACCCCGTCTCTACTAAAAATACAAAAAATTAGCCGGGCGCGGTTGTGGGCGCCTGTAGTCCCAGCTACTCGGGAGGCTGAGGCAGGAGAATGGCGTGAACCCGGGAGGCGGAGCTTGCAGTGAGCCGAGATCGCGCCACTGCACTCCAGCCTGGGCGACACAGAGCGAGACTCCGTCTCAAAAAAAAAAAAAAAAAAAAAAAAAAAAAATAAAAGTAAATGCATTCTGAAGAGAAATAATTATAATTTGTAAGACCATGAAAAGCAATGTAATTTCAAGATACTATGTTTATTTTATACTAAAATTTATTTAAATTTATTCAAAATCCGGTTATATGAACCTATAGATTTAGGCTTGTATTAATCAAAAAAGTAATTTACAGATTGACCTGAAAATAAGAAAATACTCATTATCTCTGTCAGACTAAAAACCTTAAATATTACAATGTTTCTTATACTTTTAATAATGTATTTTCTTCCAGAAGATTACTTCAATTTACTAATTGTGTACACTAATTATGTGACATATATTTTATATTTAATTAATAAACATGTTCATTTGAAAATAGAAAATGTCTATCACAAATAATTATATTATTATTTTTTATATTATAGATCCCAATAACAAAAGATACAAAGTCTCTCATCAATGTATCAAAAACTTCAGAGAACCAGCAGCTTCTGAAAGCCAGCGGTCTCTTAAAGTGACTGACCATCAATTCAACATTAGTAGTGATCAAAGAAAGTAACACAGAGGTTTTATACATAATTTTAATTTGACATTTCTCTAGTTTCAAATACGGACTTGACTTTTATTATCGTCATTCAGAAATCAAATGTAGAAAAGATACAAGTTATTACTCTTTCTAATAGACTTAATGTTTTTTTGAGAAATGAAATATTTTATTTCCTTACATAGCACTTTTACATAAAGTATGAATGTTTGTCCACATTATTCTCTATGAAAGATTTTGTCACTTAAATCTTTTGATAAATGCTCCTAGAGAAACAAGTAACATAAAGACAAAGAGGGAATGAAAGATTGAGAAAAGGTAAAAACAGTAATTAACAGTATATAATTATGTTTGAAAAAATCACTTATTAAAGATGAAATGCTTCCTTTTTTAAATCATGCCTGTCTTTTAATAGTATGAATGCTCCCTGTACAATGGTGAGTAAGTAGAGCAAATTAATCATTAATAAAAAAAGACTGTCTAAATTGTGATTATCAGTGAAAACAAAGAAGCAGATATAACAACATAATAAGAATATAATGATTTATTTATAGTTATAATCGCATTTGAATATGACATTTTCTAACTCTAAAACACCTTCTAAAGATTTTGCAAGTTTACAAAATAGTTGACATTATTTACTTTTTTGATAATATATTACTTTTGAATTCTCTAATTTTCCTTATTTTGAGCTTTGCCACTAATTCCACAATGTTTTTAAAATTGTTGTTCTCATTTATAAGAATTCATATCATGGCAATCCCCAGAGACTACTTATATTTAAAAAGTAGCTTCTCATCCAAATCACTCTGTCAAATCTTTCTTCTAGACTTGCCTATTGGAAATTGTGATATAAAACAAAGCATGGGTCATTTTCAGTCAGTGATTTTAGGTTAAGTGACCCAGTTACCTAGAAATGACCTGTTCTATAATCACATGCCTGCTATGGCAAGTAGTGACAGGGGAAATTTCTCTGGTAAGATGACATTGCACAGTGACTTGTAGGAAATGAGACAATTGCGTTTCTGAGTACGAGAGTAATCAGACCAAATGTTCAATAACAAAGATGAGATTTGGGGAGATGTTTGCTTGCACGGTTAATGAAAACGGAGGTTGACAGATGAGGTAACAAAGAAAAAGAGGTTGTGTAACTTGTACTGGTCAGTGGAAACTATTTTAAAGGCTTTGGCTTTACTCTGACTTTAGTGGCTAGGTACTTGTTCAAGGGTAGATAAGTGACATCTGACATCTATGTAAGAAAATATTTAAATAAAGTAAGGGTTCAAGCAGAAGAATAGATAGGCAGCTATTGCAATTATCAAAGCTGATGAAATAAGGTTGTAACATTAGAGGTTGAAATCTATATATATGTAAGAAAGTATAGCAGGAGGGAATAATTTGCTTATAGATAGATGTGGATTATAAGACCGAAGTTTCCAGGAGATTTTTGTTTTCTGTTTTGTCATGTGTGTTTCTTTTTTTAAAAATTACTTTATTTCTCTTTTTTTGGCCTGAGAAACTGTAATAATATCTTCCACTGAGTTGTGGGAGGACTTGGAAAGGAGCATATTTAAGTGACAAGGTTAGAACAGAACTGTACAATTTGTTTTTGTACATATTACCTCTGAATTGCCTATTAACCATCCAAGTGGTGAAGTGAAGTAGAACTGTAAAAGGATTATTGTGCTGAAAAAGACTATTCAATGTCATTTATCATAATAATATCACCTGAAGTTTGTATGGGCCACTCTTGCCCATGACTGGACATGATTTCCATGACAACCCTGGAAATAGCTACTTTCATTATTACTAGGTGGGGGGGGGGGGGGGGGAAGTTCAGGGAAGTTGTTTTTCCAAGTTTCTTATTTCAAAATAGAGGTCATAAATTTCTTACAGGATTGTTATAAGAATCAAAATAATGCAATGAACATAATACATTGAGTTAAAAATCACAG
This sequence comes from Macaca thibetana thibetana, assembly GCF_024542745.1. Lineage (NCBI taxonomy): Eukaryota > Metazoa > Chordata > Mammalia > Primates > Cercopithecidae > Macaca > Macaca thibetana. The sequence goes on along the minus strand of NC_065579.1, from coordinate 68,055,437 downwards.
TTTTCACACAAATAAGGTACTAAAACCAATATAATAAAGAGTACTTAACAATGTTAATTTATGGACTAGAATTTCCATTTTATGATTCATGACCAAATATAATTTCTAATACTCTTGCTCAACAATTTTCATAATGTAGTACAATGTTTGCCACAAAATAGGGATTCAAGAAATGTTTTTCAAATACATAAAAACTTATGCCACTTTATACATATAGAAGGAAATAACAGATCTGCCAAGAGCCAAATATTTTAAAAGTTACATTTCTTAAACCACATATTACTTAAAAACTGTAGAGCTAGTGTATGGGAGAAAATAAAAATTATTGATAATACCAAAAGTGGATAATTTTGGAGTTAATTTATTCATGTATTGTTTTTCCTTTTGGGAGAGCTGTATTTTATGACATATAAATAAAAATGTTGTACACAAAACTATTCTCTTTATGAGATTTTGATTATATAAAAATTCCAAGAATTAAAGATTACATTATCAATGTGTGAAATATAGCGTGCTGAGTATCTTTATATTGATATTAATTGAAATTACCTTATGAGTTTCCAAAAGTTTCTAAACTCAAATTAGAAATTACTTGATCTCAGGAGTAACGTAGTATCATGTCTACCACACTCTTTTTATAAGAGTAGTCACAGATTCAATATCAAAATATTTAATAAGTAAACTTTTTTAAAGTTAGGCTTTAAATTCTAAGCTCACAAAAGATATTATTTATGCATTTTTTTTCTTTTGACTATATGTAGCACAAGAGTTACATATTACTCTCTTACCTTGGAGGTTTGGTGAGGATTTACTGTGTACCTGATTTTACCAATCTGGCATATGTAAATTGGTGAGAGAACAAGACTGGGCTTTTTCAACAGTAAAGCAAAGTTAGATGATTTTAAGTGTAAGTAATTATTTTACACATTGTTTTAGTAAGAAAAAAAGACACTACAATTACAGGATACAATTCTTACATAAAAAAACTTTTCTTATCCCATTTAATAAACATTTTTTAAGCAATTATTTCCATCTCCTTGAGTTAAAAGTTCAGAAATAATTTTTATTCATACAGAGGAAGAGAAAATAAGAAAATTTGTGGCTTGTCTCCATTTCCTTCTGAAAAATACACTCTCCTACCTCTGGAGCTTACTAATTATTAATCTAGAATGGTCATAATAAATAAAATTTGGACAATAAAATTTTGTGGTCATTATAAAAGTTGCATAAAAAGTAAAAAGGTTCTAATGAAGTTTTTACTTTTGGATTCTGGATCCTCGAGGATTGAAATAATTTAGCTTCATATGAACCAAATAACCATTGAAATATAAAACTTCTAATTTAAAAAAATTGAACCTGTAGTATATACCAGGCACTGTGTTATGTGCAAGCAATAGATCTCACCTCAAGGTGATTTTGTCCCTCTAATGAATATATGGTTGTCTTTAGAGACATTTTGGATTGTCATAACTAGGAAGTGCTACTGATACCAATTGAGTAGAAGTCATGGATATTGTTAAACATGTTACAATGCATTGTACAGCCTCCAAACAAAGAATTATCTGGCCCAAAATGTAAGTAGTACCAAGGCTGAAAAACTGTAGGCAATGGGGATATAAAGATAAACACATAGTTACATATTTTAAAATTGTAAATACTACAGGTATATTTTGTTTTATTGCATTTCACTTTACTATACTTTATAGATACTGCATATTGCAGATTTTACAAATTAAAGGTGGATGACAAGTGGGCAAATCTACAGGTATTGTTTTTCCAACAGCAGGCATTTACTTTGTGTTTCTGTGTCACATTTTGGTAATTCTCATAATATTTCAAAGACTTTTATTATTGTGTTTTCACTAATGGTGATTACTTTTGATCAGGAATCTTTGCTGTTATTACAGTAATTGGTTGGGGCACCATACCTGTACCCATAAAAAAACACCAAACTTAATGGGTAAATACTGTATGTGTTCTGACTGCAACACTAAGTAGCCATTCTTCTCTCTCCTTCTCCTCAAATGTTCCTAAAGACACACAATATTGAAATTACACTAATTCATTGCCCTACAATGGACTACAAATGTTCAAATGAAAGAGTTGCTTGTCTCAGGTTAAATTAAAAAGTGGAAATGATAGGCCAGTCGCGGTGGCTCACACCTGTAATCCCAGCACTTTGGGAGGCTGAGGTGGGTGAATCACATAAGGTCAGGAGTTTGAGACCAGCCTGGCCAACATGGTGAAACCCCGTCTCTACTAAAAATACAAAAAATCAGCTGGGTTTGGTGGCAGGCACCTGTAATCCCAGCTACTCAGGAGGCTGAGGCAGGAGAATCGCTTGAACCTGGGAGGCAGAGGTTGCAGTGAGTCAAGATCACACCACTGCACTCCAGCCTGGGGGACAAGAGCGAGACTTCATCTCAAAGCAAAAAACAAAACAAAACAAAACAAAACAAAACAATACAAAACAAAATAAAAAAACTGGAAACGATTAAGCCTAGTGAGGAGGGAATGTTGAAAGCCAAGACTGGCTGAAAGCTAAGTTTCTTGTATCAAGCAGTTAGCTAAGGTGTGCATGTAATGCAACATGTCTTGAGGAAATTAAAAGTGCTACTTCAGTGAACCACAAGTGGTAAGAAAGCAAAACACCCTTACTGCTGACATGGAGAAAGTTTTAGTGGTCTGAAGAGAAGATCAACTTTGCCATAATATTCTCTTAAACAAATCCTAATCTAGAGGAAGGGCCTAATTATCTTCATTTAAATTAAAGCTAAGAGAGGTGAGGAAACTCAAGAGGGAAATTTGAAGATAGCAGAGAGTGGCTCATGTGGTTTAAGGAAAAAAGCCTTCACAACATAGATGTGCAAGGTGAAGCAGCAAATGCTAATGTAGAAGCTGGACCAAGTTATCCAGGGATCTAGCTAAGATAATTAAGGCGGGTACACTGAACAAAAGATTTTCAATGTAGACAAAATAGCTTTTTCTTAGAAGAACATGCCATCTAGGACTTCATAGCTGGAGACAAGTTAATGCCTGATGTCAAAGCCTCAAAGGAGAATCTGACTCTTGTTAAGGGCTAGTGCAGATGGTGATCTGAAGTTGAAACTGATGCTCATTTACCATTTAAAATATCTTAAGGGTCTTAAGAATTATTCCTAATCTACTCTGCTTTTGCTCTATAAATGGAACAACAGAATCTGAATGACAGCACATCTGTTTACAGCATGACTTATGGACTATTTTAAGCCCACGGTTGAGACCTACTGCTCAGAGAAACAAAATAAAAGCCTTTACAATATTGCTGCTCATTGACAATGCACCTGGTCACCCCAGAGCTCTGATGGAGATTTACAGGAAGATAAATGTTGTTTTCATGCCTGTAAATGAAAAATCCATTCTGCAGCCCAATGTTATAAGAGTAATTTTGACTTACAACTTTTATTATTTAGGAAATACATTTTGTACAGATATAGCTGCCATAGATAGTGATTCCTCTGATGTAGAGGAGTAAAGTAAATTGAAAACCTTCGGGAAGGGTTTCACCATTCTAGATGCCATTAAGAAAATTTCTGAGTTACAGGAGGTCAAAATAGCAACATGAATAGGAGTTTCTAAGAAGTTGATTCTAATCCTCCTGTATGACTTTAAGGGATTCAAGACTTCAACGGAAGAAGGAGCTACAGATGTGGTAGAAAGAGCAAGATAGGTAGAATTACAATTGGAGCCTGAAGATGTAACTGAATTGCTGCAATATCATGGTAACATTTGAACCAATGACAAGTTTCTTCCTATGGATGAGCAAAGAAAATGTCTTCAGAGATAAAATCTGCTTCTGATGAAGATACTGTAAACATTGTCAAAATGACAACCAAGTGTTTAATTGATACATAAACTTAGTTTATGACTCTAATTTTGAAAGAAGTTATACTATGAATAAAATGTTGTTAAGAAGCACATCACATGCTACAGAGAGATCTTTTGTGAAAGGAAGAGTCAATGTGGAAAATTCAATTGTCTTAGTTTAAGAAATTTCCACAGCCACTTCAACTTTCAGCAACATCACCCTGAACAGTCAGCAGTCATCAACATAGATGTAAGACCTTCCATCAGCAAAAAGTTGAGGACTTGCTGAAGGCTCAGTTGATTATTAGCATTTTTAGCAATAAAGTATTTTTAAATTAAGGTATGTAATGCATTTTTAGACATAATTCTATTGCCCACTTAATAGACTATAGTATACTTTAAACATAACTCTCTCTCTCTCTTTTTTTTTTTTTTTTTTCTTTCGAGACAAGATCTTGCTCCATTGTCCAGGCTGGATTTCAGTGCCATGATTATGGCTCATGGAAGCCTTGACTTGTGGGCTCAAGCAATCCTTCCACCTCAACCTCCCAAGTAGCTGGGAATATACGCATGAGCCACAGCACCCAGCTAATTATTTTGTATTTTTGTAGACACAGGATTTTGCCACGTTGCCCAGGCTGGTCTGAAACCCCTGGGCTCAAGCAATTCTCCTGCTTCAGTCTCCTAAATTGCTGGGATTACAGGCATGAACCACGGTGCCTGACTAACATAACTCTTACATGCAGTGAGAAACCAAAAGATTCTTTTAACTCACCTTGTTGGAATATTCCCTGTATTGTGATGGTCTGGAATCAAATCCGTATCTCCAAGATATGTCTGCACATACTAAGTTCTATAGTTTGAATAATCAAAGTTATTTCATTAATGTACATTTATTTAAGAAATATTTTCACTCATTATGATATAATTTCTTTGGTAGAAATCAGTGGCCTTAGTGATGGGGCAAGGTATTCTATCTCTTTACATTGCTACAAAGAAGTATGTTTCAACTGAATGCAACTCTCAGACAAGAATTTGCCCACATAAAATCTTTTTGGCAAGCAGGCTCAGTGATAATCTTCCTCATGTTCTCTAAGCTCTAGGAAGAACTAGTTTTCTGTCCCTGATGTGCTCTCATCAGCACTGTGCACAAAATGCTGCTTCTGGTACATAAAACAATATTCTAGCAGAAATATCAACAAGCTCTCCTGTCAGCTTTGATTATAGGTATGATTGGACTCCTAAGTTTAGGATGCATTTCTAAAGTGTGTAAGTTATTGGTTTCACTGGATTCTTTTGTTTGACACATGCAAAGTAGAATTTCTAAAAATAAATTCTTGCTAACTGATATAGTTTGGCTCTCTGTCCCCACCCAAATCTTATCTCGTAGCTCCCATAATTCCCACATGTTGTGGGAGGGACTCAGTGGGAGATGATTGAATTATGGGGGGATGGGTCTTTCCCATGCTGTTCATGTGATAGTGAATGGATCTCATGAGATCTGACGGTTTCAAAAATGGGAATTTCTCTGCACAAGTCCTCTCTTAGCCCGCTGACATATGTGAAAGATGTGACTTGCTCCTCCTTGCCTTCTGCCATGATTGCAAGATTTCCCCAGCCACATTGAAATGTAAGTCCATTACACCTCTTTCTTTGTAAATTGCCCAGTCTCGGGAATATCTTTATCAGCAGCATGAAAATGGACTGATGCAGTAAATTAGTACCAGTAGAATAGGGTATTGCTGAAAAGATACCCAAAAATGTAGAGGTAACTTTGGAACTGGGTAACGGGCAGATGTTGGAATAGTTTGGAGGACTCACAAGAAGACAGGAAAATATGGAGAAGTTTGGAACTCCCTAAAGAGTTTTTGAATGGTTTTTACCAAAATGCCAATAATGATACGGACAATGAAATCTAGGCTGAGGGGGTATCAGATGGAGATGAGGAACTTGCTGGGAACTGGAGCAAAGGTGATTTGTTATGTGTTAACAAAGAGACTGGTGGCATTTTGTCCTTACCCTAGAGATTTGTGGTACTTTGAACTTGAGAGAGATGATTTAGGGTATCTGGCAGAAGAAGTTTCTAAGCAGCAAAGCACTGAAGAGGTGACTTGGTTGCTGTTAAAGGCATTCAGTTTTAAAAGGCAAACAGAGCATAAAAGTTCAGAAAATTTGCAGCCTGACAATGTGATAGAAAATAAAATCCCATTTTCTGAGAAGAAATTCAATCAGACTGCAGAAATTTGAATAAGTAAGGAGGAGTCAGATGTTAATCCCCAAGACCATGGGGCAAATGTGGCCGGGGCATGTCAGAGGTCTCCACGACAGCCTCTCCCATCACAGGCCTAGAGGCCTAAGAGGAAAAAGTGGTTTCCTGGGTCAGGCCCAGGGTCCCCATGCTGCATGCAGCCTAGGGATTTGGTGTCCTACATCCCAGCCATTCTAACCCTGGCTGAAAGGGGCCAACATAGAGCTTGGGCTGTGGCTTCAGAGAGTGCAAGCCTCAAACCTTGGCAGTCTCTACGTGGTGCCAACCCTGCAAGTGCACAGAAGTCAAGAAGTAAGATTTGGGAACCTCTGCCTAGATTTCAGAAAATGTGTGAAAATTCCTGGATGCCCAGCAGAAGTTTGCTGTAGGGGTAGGGTCCTCTTGGAGAACCTCTGCTAGGGCAGTGCAGAAGGGAAATGTGGAGTGGGAGCCCCCACACAGAGTCCCTACTGGGACACTGCCTAGTGGAGCTGTGAGAAGAGGGGCATCATACTCCAGACCCCAGAATGGTAGAACCACTGATAGCTTGCACCATGCGCCCAGAAATGCTACAGGCACTCAACACCAGCACATGAAGGCAACCAAAAGGGAGGCTATACTCCGCACAACCACAAGGGTAGGGCTTCACAAGACCATGGGAATCCACTTCTTATATCAGCATGACCCAGATGTGAGACATGGAGTCAAAGGATATCATTTTGGAGCTGTAAGGTTTGACTGCCCTGCTGAACTTTCAGGGGCCCTGTAGTCCCTTTGTTTTGGCCAATTTCTATCATTTGGAATGGTTGCATTTACCCAATGTCTGTACCCCCACTATATCTAGCAAGTAACTGACCTCCTTTTGATTTTACAGGATCATAGGCAGAAATGACTTGCCTTGTGTCAGATGGGACTTCGGACTGTGGACTGCTGAGTTAATGCTGAATTGAGTTGAGACTTAGGGAGACCGTTGGGAAAGCATAATTGGTTTTCAAATGTGAAAACATGAGATTTGGGAGGGGCTAGGGGCTAAATGATATGGTTTGGCTCTGTGTCCCTACCCAAATCTCATCTTTTAGCTCCCATAATTCCCATGTGTTTTGGGAGAGACTCGGTTGGAGATGATTGAATCATGGGGTGGGTCTTTTCCATGCTATTCACATGATAGTGAATGGGTCTCATGAGATCTGATACTTTTAAAAATGGGAGTTTCCCTGCACAAGTCCTCTCTTTACCTGCTGCCATCCATGTAAAATGAAACTTGCTCCTTCTTGCCTTCTTCCATGATTGTGAGCCCTCCTCAGTCACGTAGAACTGAAAGTCCATTAAACCTCTTTTTTTTTTTTTGTCTGTAAATTGTCCAGTCTTAGGTATATCTTTATCAGCAGCATGAAAACAGACTAATAAACTAAAGGATAGGCAGTGAACATCTTTCTAACATAAATAGTGAACAACTTATTAAACAAGCAAATCAATTACTTAAATAATATTTAAATAATTTATAATGGTAAATAATGAATCTTTTTATATTTAGCACAGACAAAGGAGGTTGAAAACATTGGAGTAACTGCAGGTCTGATGTGAACATTTGACTAGAATATTTCAAATATTAATTTATCATTCTGTAGTGGGTGTGTATTTCTGATCAAATTTAAATATCATGTATATGTTGAAATATTTCAAAATGAATTGCAGATATTATATTCACTTATATCTCTCGATAACTCATTTTTGAATATAGAATTTGATGTATGGAGAGATTAAATATATGCCCAACATTACATAGTGGTAAACTGCTCACCAAAATTTGACAAAGGCTTGTTTAATCTCAAAGTTCTTACTCTAATCCCATACTACTCCCTTTACAAGAGTTAATCACCTAGGTTTACAGAGAGACAGATAATCATAATGCAGTTTAATTAGTGCAGCAATAGTGATTTTCCACAGGTATATTTGGACTGATAGAATTGGTACTACACTGAGTTGCGGGCTGGGGGATAAAGCTGGATGTTGGGAGAAGTTGGTGGAAGGCATAGGAAAAGTAGGTTCAAGAAAGGCAACATTGGCTATAAATGAGTTTTCTGTTTGAGGAAGTTTAAAAAGCCTGGGTCAATTGTGAAAGTTTATTTTTTTCATTGATGAAACTGGTCAGGGTATTGTAGGCAGCAGAAAATAGTTGAAATGTTTCAAACGTATTTAAAATAAATGTTTCTGGCAAAGGCATAAAAGATTGATTTCAAAACTAGAGTCAGGGAGATCAAATGGAGGGTTTTTAGAGTAAATCAGGAGGAAAAGACTTTGTCTAAACTTGGAGATATATGGGTTAAGTAAAGGTTATGGAAGGGATGAACATGAGAAATGTAAACCTTTTTGATTTGTGAGTAATTCACTAAATTCAGGTGGAATGTTGCTTGAGAAAGATGACTCAAGGATTACTTCCAAAGTTCTATCTTGGATAAGTGGTTGATTACACATGGTGAGGGCGGGATTGGGGATAGCAGAAGGATTCCTGTTACAAAAGTACTGAATTGTGTTGCTCATGGAGAGCTAAATAAAGGAAAATGCTTAACAATAGTTTCCTTGGAGATGTCTCGAAATTTCTATAAGATTAAAAATGTTCTTTCCTATTTTCCAAAGAGTTTTTTGTTATGATAAGGAATGAAAGGCCACGTGTTTTGCAGGTTTATGTTCCTCTGTCCATACATAGCATTTATCAGTGGTACTGTTCCAGTCAATTTATTTTGAAAAAAACTATCAGTGGCTTTTACCATGCTTTCACACACACAATTAATCTCATTTTAAAAATAATGATATCCCATGTCAAGCCCAGCTTCAGTCTATGAGTTCAAAAGTTATTCTTATGAGTTATCTATTCAGAGTATAAAGTTGAAAATTCACATCCATGAGATTTGGAGATTCTACATCATACATGCACAGTGAAGTGAGCTAGAATTATTTGTAATAAGTAGGTTTAGATTTACACAAGTAGTTAAGTTAGATTTCTATGTCTGAAAATAACAATTCTCATCATTTTACAAATGACTTATTTGATCAAGATTGCTAACATTTCAGGCAACAGTCCCATAGTGGGTGAAAATAATAAAACAGTTTCTATTATATGGTGCTTAGTATATATTACATATCCTATTTGTTATTTTACATTTACTGAGCTGCATTCTCATTTATTTTAATCCTCTTAACATCCCTATGCCTTTTTTAAGGTATGATAAAGCTGAGGCATACGGAAAAGTAAGTAACATGTCCAAGGTCATATAATTAGCTATTGACAGAGCTAAGACTCAGACTCATGCTTCTCACTCTGAAATTCATGATTTTCATCAACACACTTTTGAGAATAATGTTATTATATATATTAGCTTTGATCTGCTCTAATTACAAAAATAGATCAATAACATGCAAGAGTTGGTATTTTATTGTGATTTTTAATTTTTGTTTTACTTGGATGGATGCTCACACTCGTGTGTGTCATGACACTGTTAAAAATATAGAAAATATTATTAGAGCATAGCAAATTTTAAAAGCAATCAAGAATAAAACCAAAAATAATAAAGAAAGGCTAGATAAATACTTTGTATGCAGCAAGGATGCAATAAATATTTGGAGAATAAATGGAAGAAATGACAATTGGTACATCTGATTCATTTACATAAAAATTGAACAAATAGGGTTCTTGGATAGAATTATTTAGTATTATGTATTGAGCATGAAAAATGTTTTCCATGAGCAAATATTTTGATCTTAGTATTATTAATATTGAGCAGTTCTTTCTAATATTAATTATACCACAGTACCTACCATCTTCCTAGTTATCCATTTCATTTTATTATATGCTTTTGTTGCAAAAATAATATATATTCATTTATATTTTAAGATAAGTTACAAAGTATAAAGATAAGGAAGAAAATAAAATCACCCATAACTGAATCATTCAAGAGATAACTGCTATTAACACTTGAAAAATATATTTCATAAGAATTATGTTGCAAGTACCAATCCCTGGATGACACAATGAAAGATGATCAATTGTATTGCACGATTAAGTCGTAGTCCACATTCTTGTTCTTTTAACCTAATTTCCAGTGATGTGTGATCCTTTACTATCTAATATTGATGAAAATTAAGCAGTTAAAGATGAAAATCCTTTAACAAATAATGCATGCAGTTGTCCCTCGGTATCTGTGGGGGATTGGTTCTAGGAACACATAGATATCAAAGTCCATGACTGCTCAAGTTCCTTATGTAAAATGGCATATTATTTGCATGTAACCTACACTCATTATTCCATATACTTTAAGTAATATCTAGATTACTTATAATACCTAATACGATGCAAATGCTATGTAAATAGTTATCATACTGTATTTTATTTGCATTATTTTATTGTATTTTTATTTTTCATTTATTTATTTTTCCATTTTTTTTTTAATCCCCAATTGATTGAATTCACAGGTTCAGACCTATGGATATAGAGGACCAACTGTATTTTCTTTAACAGAAATTGTCTTTGAATAAGGATAAGATTAGAATTATAGAATATTTTTCAAAGAAAATGTGATTATTTGTAGAAATACATAATGCATCAGAGATTAGTTCCAGCCTTCTCAGATTCATAGCTCTTAGGTTCCTTCTGGTGTTAAATGCTTTGAGCCAAGTTCTGATTTTACCTGATTAGCTTCCTAAGTGAAAAATTATAGTTAACATTTATTGAGCACCTGCTACCTGCACGGAAGATTGCCTGACCCTGCAAGGTAGTTAGGCAACATTTTCACTTCTTTATGTTTTGGGAAACTGAAGGGTAAGATCTATTAGAGGCATAAAATCAGAAAGTTTATTATGCAGAAATAAAACAAGAGTCCATCGAGATCTCAGGAAAAAATCTGGAAAACTACCGGGATCCTCAGGGTCCTCCCTCGACCTGTTTGTGTGCGTCTGTTATGCTGATCTATGTAAAACATCAGTTCCAAACAGATGTTCTTCATGTACTCAAACTCTATGAATTACAATCCGAAATATCCAAGGTATCTTTATTTCAAACAATGGTGGTCAAGAAGCCGGGTTCAGGCAGTACACACATAGCTGTTTAGTTTTTCCCTGTGTGCAGTGGTACTTTTCAGATAGTGGTAGTAATGAGTTTAAAGACAATCTAAGTTACCTTCTACATTGAAACTCAGGAAAGCTTAATTTACAATTGCTCACATTTAATCAGGATGTCCCTAGGTCTGTCTTGCAACAAAGCCCTTATTCTTTCTACTATACATTACAGACTCGCCATAGATAAAATAGCATCAATAAATTGATTTATTTTTTTACCAATTTGTTGAGTTATTTTGTAGCTAAACTGTCAGCTATAAAAGTTCTCTTGTGTTTTGTAAATATGTACATGCTGGTTGTTTTAAAGTTACATAACTGGAAAAAGTGTAAAAATCTGTTTCCTTTTGCAGCTCACTGAAGAAATTTACAAAGCCATACTCAAACAAATCAGATTTCAACCACAGTATTTTATTAAAAATTGTGCAATTCCTCAAAGTAAAACAACCTAAGATGTTGTTTTATTATTTTCTTCTTGATGTTGTATATAATGCAAATGAATTAAAAATCCAAATCACCATGTAGCGTATTTGTCTTATTCCAAAAGCATCCTGATAGTGGTAGAAGTCAAGTTTTAAAATTTTGGTAAGGTTCCTGATTATTTAAATGAACAATGCCTAGCAATCCCCCCTCAACTCCATTTTTTCTTTGCATTTATGTTTTATTGTTATTATTATTTTGGTTGGAAAACACATAACAGAACATCTACCTCCTTAACAATTTTAAGTATACAGTACAGTTCTGTACTGTATGTACTGTAATAGATGAACATTGTTGTACAGCAGATCTCTGTAACTATTGTACTTGATCATAGTGCATGATCCTTTTTGTGTGCTATTGAATTCAATTAGCTAAATAATATTTTTAAGATTTTTGCATCTGTGTTTATCAGGGATATTTGCCTGTAGTTTTCTTTTCTCGTAGTGTCTTTGTCTGGTTTTGGTATCAGAGTAATGCTGAATAAAATGGGTTTGGGAGAGTTCCTCCTCTTCATTTTTTTTTTTTTTGAAGCGTTTAAGAAGGATTAGCATGAGTTCTTTAAATGTTTGGTAGAATTCTCCAATAAAGCAATCTGGTCCTGGATTTTTCATTGTTGGGAGGCTTTTGACCATGATTCAACCTCCTTGTTGTGTGTAGGTCTGTTAGAACTTTCTATTTTTTTCATGATTTATTATTGGTAATATTTTCCTAGGAGTGTATCCATTTCTAAGTTATCCAGGCTGTTGGTGTATAATTGTTCATAACAGTTTCTATAATCCTGTTTGTGTCTGTAGCAACAGGTACAATGTCTTGTCTTTCACTAATAATTTTATTTATCTAAGTCTTCTCTCTTTTTTCTTAAGCTAGCTAAAGATTTGTCAATTAAAATGAATTACTCAAAAAGCCCACTCATAGTTTTATTAATTTTTCTATATTAAGTTTTCTAGTCTTGATTTCACCTATTTATTCTCTGACTTTTATTATTTCCTTCCTTCGGCTAACTTTGGGCTTAGTTTGTTCTTCTTTTTCTAGTTCCATCATATAGAAGATTAGGTTGCTTATTTGAGATAAGTATTTTGTTTGTTTGTTTTGAGACAAAATCTTGCATTATCGCCCAGGCTAGTGTGCAGTGGCGCGATCTCAGCTCACTGCAACCTCCACCTCCCATGTTCAAGCGATTCTCTTGTCTCAACCTGAGTAGCTAGGATTACAGGCGCCTGCCACCATGCCTGGCTAATTTTTTGTATTTTTAGTTGAGATGAGGTTTCACTATGTTGGCCAGGCTGGTCTTAAACTCTTGACCTCATGATCTGCCTGCCTTGGCCTCCCAAAGTGTTGGGATTAAAGGCGTGAGCCACTGTTCCAGGCTAAGTATTTTTTTTTTTTTTCCACAAAGGTATATACTGTAATAAACTTCCCACTTAGTACCACTTTTGCTGCATTCTTAAGTTTGATATGTTATAATTTGTTTCAAGATATTTTCTAATTTCCCTTTTGATGTCTTCTGTGATTCCTTGGATCAGATGTGTTATTTAATTTACACATATTTGTGAAATTTCAATTTTTCTTTCAATATTGATTTCTTTTTAAATTAGTTTTAACTTTTATTAAACTTTTGTGGGTACCTAGTAAGTGTGTATTTTTATGGGGTACCTGAGATGCTCCGATACAGTTATGCAATGTGAAATAAGCACATCATGGAGAATGGGGTTTCCATCCCCAAAAGCATTTATTGTTTGGTTCATTCTATTTTGATTAGACAAGATTATTGGAATGATTAAACCTTTTTAAATTTGTTCGGAGTTTTGTGTCTGACATGTGATTTATCCTGGAGAATGCTTTGAGTGTGCTTGAGAGGGAAGTCTTTTCTGCTGCTCTTGGGGGAGTGTTCTGTGTATGACTGTTAGGTACCGTTAGTCTACAGTGTTTTCATATCCGCTGTTTCCTTATTGATTTTCTGTCTGAATGCCCTATCTGTTTTTGAAAGCGGAGTTGAAACTCCCTAGTATTATTGTGTTATATTTTATTTCTGCCTTCCGTTAAGTCGGTGTTTGTCACATATAATTGAGTTTTCTGAAGTTGAGTACATATATGTGTTATATTTTCCTAGTAAATTGACTCTTTTGTTATTGTATGATGTCTTTGTCTTTTGTGACACTTTTTGATTCAAAGTGTATTTTGTCTGAGATAAGTTTGGTCATTTCTACTTTTTTATTATTATTTACATAGAATAACTTTTCCATTCCTTTCCCTTTCAGCCTATGTGTTTCTTTAAATATAAAGTGGGTCTCTTGTAGAGAGTACATAGTTGAATCTTATTTTTATTTTTTAAATACGTTTAGCCATTCTATTTCTCTTGATTACAGAGTTCAATCTATTTACATTTAAATTGATTACTGATTGAGGAGTACTTACAATCGCCTTTTCTTAGTTGTTTCTGTCTGTCTTGTAGCTCTTTAGTCCTTTTCTTTTCTTGCTCTCTTGCTTTGTATTTTGTTGACTGTTTGTAGTTGTTGGAGGCCGCACCAAAATTTTTTTTTTTTAATGATGAGGCATAATTGAAGCCTGTCAGTAACAATATGAACCTGTGATCAATTAAGCAGCTGACCAGTTGTTACCTCCTCCTTCTTGCTCTTGTTATCCAATAAATAAGAAGGGCTGTGGAAGCTCAGGGGCTGCCTTTCCTCACTAGAAGCAGGGAGCTCTCTTCTTCTTCCCCATGCTAGCCTTTCCTTAAAATAGTTACTTTTGTTTTCTGTTATCATTTCTACATTCGTCCATTCATTCAGTCTTGTAGTGATGGTCTCAAGCAGTAACAGTAGTAACTGCTGTAATGATGGTCTCAAGTAGTAGTAATGGCAGTCGGCTACATGTAGTGACATGCTTCTATTCCATTTTAATTTTCTTTAATGGCTATTTCTATTGTGGTTACTATGAAGTTTACATTAAATATATTGTGATATAACATTCTATTTTAAGCTGATATTAACTAACATTAATGGCATACAAAAAGTCTATTCTTTTACTTCTCCCTCCATGCACATTGTTATTGATATCAGAAATTACATATTGCTTATATGCTTATATGTGTATTCATTAATGTATTTTTATACTTATAGTTATTTTTATAATTTTTCTATACTTTTAATGTTCTATACCATAATTAAAAACATTCGTGCATCAGTATAGTATTAGAGTGTTCTGTGGTTTTGTATATACTTACCTTTACCAGTGAGTGAGCTTTAGACTTCCATATGCTGTCATGTTGTTGTATAAATCCTTTTGTTTCATTTTGAACAACTCCTTTTACCATATTTTAAAATAAGACTGGTCTAGAGATGATTAATTCCTACCGCTTTTCATTATCTTGGCATATCTTTTTTCTCCTTTAGTTTTGAAGGACACTTGTCTGTGTTCTTTCAAGCTAAAAGTTTTTGGACTCTGTGAATCTGGGTGTCATGTTCCTTCTCCAGATTTGGGATGTTTTCAGTCATTTTTTTTTTTTAAATAAGCTTTTTTTCCTTTCCCCCTCTCTAGTCTCCTTCTGCAAACTCCACAATATATATATTGGTTTACTTGATGATGTTTCATTATGCTTTCTTTACACTTTTAAATTATTTTTATTATTGTTATTGCTATTATTATTATTACTCCTCTTACAAGAAAACTTCAAATGACCTGTCTTTGGGTTGACTGATTCTTTTGTCTTCTTGTCAAGTCTTCTATTGAATCCTTCTACTACATTTTTCAATTCATTTATTGTATTTTAGCCTCCAAATTTCTGTTTGATTCTTTGTATAATTTCTATCTCTTTGCTAATATTCTCATTTTGATTATGCATAATTTTCCTGAGCTCACTGAGCACCTTGATGACTGTCATTTTAAATTTTTTCACAGGTAATCTATGAACCTTCACTTCTTTATGACCAGTCTCTAGAGTTTTAGTTTGGAATAGGCCACGTTTTGTTGTTTTACCATGTGTCTTGTAACTTTTTGCTGGAATTCATTCATTTGAAAAAACAGCCACTTCTCCCCATCTTTGAAGACTGACATCATACAGGGTAAGACCTCTGTCAATCAGCCAAGCTACAGATTCTGAGTGTTTCTCCAACATTTTCTGTAGATGTATCTTCCTTGAACATCTATGTATAAATTTCCCAATTACAGGAGTTTGCCAGTTTCTTTTTTAGGACCTTATAAGCACTTGCTCTTTCTGGTGTTTGCCCATGACACTGAAGATTCTTTGTAGCTGCCACAAGCCACACAGCTTTCATTTGTTCTCAACAACCTCCAGGATCCTAGAATATGCTGGGTCGTGTCAGGACTCTTGAGTTAGGTGAGACACAAATGGTCCCTCAAACAGTGTCTCCACAAGTCAGAATGTTGGGTAAACACTTTACCCACTGAGAGAGAGCCCATCAAGTTGTTTCAGCCTCCATCTGCTTATTCCAAATCCTCTGCAGCTGCACCAGGCACCCCAGTTCTCTTTGCTTCTCAAGGCCTTCAGACATGTAGAATACGCTGGGTCCTGTCAGCACTTTGACATGGATGAGACAGAAACTGGTCCCTGTGGCTACCCTACAAAAAACCAGAACATTGGGCACACATTCTACCTCTTTTCCTCTCCATTAAGAAGTTACAAGTTGAGGATTTTCTCTCACCCCTTCAGCACTGAGTTGAGGTGAGGAAGACTTTGGCAAGTGAGTTTATGTAGTCTAAACATTTGTCTTTGTTCTCAGAGAATCCCCAGACTAAAACTTTCTCAGTGTTTAGATTCAGGCAAAACAGAAACTTGTTCCTCTGGCAATCCCTTGCAAAGTGTTGACTTTGGACATGTGTTTCAGTCTTTCATTCCCCTTTCCAGGGAGAAGACATAAACTGGGAATTCCTTCTCAATTGTACTTTACTGAGCTAGCAGGTAGGGCTCTAATGAGTGAGTGCCACTTTTTCTTTTTTTTTTTTTAAACCAGCTTTGATGCAGCTGATTTTGCATTCACCTGGGATTCAGGAGACTCTTAACTGTTTTCACTGTTTCTCACAAAGGAAATAAATCTGTGTATTGTTGGTTCAATATCTCTGTAGCGGGGAAAAGGGATGTGGAGATTCCTATTCTACCATCTTACTGATATCAGCTTTCTACATTTTTATTTTGAGTCAGACTCATCTTTTAGTGATGTGGAGTAGCAGAGAGAGTGGGATATAGTTAATTCAACTGTGTTGGCAAAATCAAGGTTATGTGGCTAGGATTAATTTATAAGTTTAGGATATGCCAAACGTTCATTTGAAACATTTGATACTTGAGTAATAATGTAGTATTTCAAACATATTTTCTAAGTTTTGTTTGTTTTACTTCCATAGCAGTTATCTGGTTTGATCCTTAGAAAATGTCTTCTGTAACTGTATCATCTTTGGTTTCACAGAGATAGTATCAGTGAGTTCTTTCTCATTACAAACATATTCTTTGGCAGGATAATCTAAGGATTTTTCCTTGAATATTTTTGTGTCCTTTGTAAAACCGTGGTAAAATGTATTGTCTAGTAGATTAGTAACTGTCTTTTATATGACAAGCTATGCGTTTAAATGGTCTAGATCACAATATTGGGAAAAAAGTTTTTCTTTCTGTAATCGTATGCTTTTTAAAATTAGATAATTTTATAAAATTAGGTAAATTAAAATAACTTAAATAACATTTTGCTTTACTTTTTAAGAAATATAATGAAAATATTAGTATAAATGTGTAAAAGCTAAATTTATTCATTCAAGTAATTAAAAATTATCTTACAATTTTTAATGAAATTTCATTAATGGATTATAACATTTTAATTTAGTTAACCTATTTGTTTTAATAAGTAACATTAAATCAATCACAGAAGTAGCCTAAGAGATTTGAAGAACACAAATTAACTATTTTTTTTCTACTTACATTGATTTATTAAGGTCACACATAGGCATTCATTTCAAATATATAAATTCTTCCTGATCTGTTTTTTAAAGACATTAGTGATTTATGTGTTTCAAGGCAACTGTGGGGAAAAAAAGCCAAAAATATTGATTTCCGAGGTTAAATTTTTAAAAAGAAAAAGCCAAATCATTAAATAGTTGTATAATAAAATGTAGTGAAACATGTTTGTGAGAAAGTAGAATCTGATCATGAGAAGTTTATACTTGTATTAGCAAAAGACAGCCCATCTGACAAAAAAATATGAATAGAAATTAAATATTTATTTAGACAATTTTTATAATTTAAGTTTTAGATATTTTGTACTTGAGAAGAGAAATATTTGAGCTGTAAGCTATATGTAGAAATGTGTATTTCAAAGACAAAGCTTGATATATTACCACCTAAAACCTCAACAAAAATTCTATTCTTAAAAATTGAGACAATTTATACCCCTGGAGCTCTACTAATTCCATAGCTGTACAGTTGAACTAAGTCAATAGGTTATACATAAAATATGGTTGAGATATTTTTCAAGACAGCTTTTCCTTATGCACGTGAGCAAGACTGAAGAGCAGAAATAGGATAAAGGGAATTCAAATAAAACCTTTTTAGTTATCATAGTTATTTATTATGTTCATGCTAATGAATAGACACAGATGGTGTTTTTCTATTAACTTTAAGACTTGAAAGCAAGATACTTTCTAAAGTTCTTCTAGTGTGTGCCATTTATTTCTTGACTCTGGTTACAATGTTGAGTGTGACACTAAAATCTCTAAGAAAACAATGTGATCTACTGAGAAACTAGCCAACTTTTGAAACTATGGCACTCTTAAAAAATATTCCGTCTTTTTGGGATATTAAAAATGTATCAAGCTTTTCTTAAGATACAAGGAAATAATTTAATAACAACAATCTGAACTATCCACCTTTTACTCCTCCTAAGTGATCATGTAGAAAATTTTCATCTGAATAACTGGTAATCATGGTTATCTAATTACTATAAATTTCCTCCCTGTACAAAGCACAATTTTAAATAATCATTTTAATTATATGTGTCTAATTTTTCTTATCCTAGGTAGTATTTTGAAAATTCTTAATATTAAACAGTTGTTCAGATAATTATAAAGACTTTCTTGCCTTTCAAAGGTAATCTAGATATAATCATGTTTTTCAATGTTATAATTATTAAATAAGAGGGTACCTTTCAGGAATTTCTTTTTGAAATTAAATACTAAAAATGATGTTTGAAATGCAAAAATAACTGAAGAACTCTTATCCATCACATGTACAATCCAAAATTCACCTGGAACCAGCAAAGAAAATTAAATATATGTATATTTAATACACACATATGTGCAGCCTATGTGTGTGTGTGTTTGTGTGTGTCTGTGTGTGTATCTGAGCAGTTAAAGTACATGTCAATAACCTCATTCCCCATGCTAACGTTTATAGGAAAAGGCCTAATATTCAGCCAGTACACACTGGTTTGAACACAGTAGTTGTTCATTTATTGAATGAATTCCAAATGGTTTCAAATACTTTTCAGAGTTGCAGCTGCCTTTGGCCTGTACTCCAAAAGCCTCAGTTCTCTTAAGGATGCTGCACCCAAAGGGCATACAGATGGAGAGTTTCAGAATCCTGTTTCCGCGCTGTGTCTGGTGCTGAAGCTCATTAGGCAGTACACAAACCATATTGGTTATTAAGTATTGCAGATAGCCTGTGTATTGGAAAGCTCTCTAATTCTTTATTGTAAGTCTTTTCAATCTAATTTTAGACAAACATCTAATGAGCTCTGTTCTAGTACTGTTCCATTTTTACATTTCTATATGCTTCTGTGGGTACGGTAAAACAGGTATAACATAACACCTGCATAAATTTAAATATTTTGTTTTTATCGTTTTTAGTGCATTTAAATAAAAATAAATTGATAAAATGTAAAGAGCAAATGTGTATAAAGACAAAGCAGCTAAGAGAAACTTACAGTCATTATCAATATAAATTTGTTTAATTCAATCATACTTGTATTTCAATTATTTCTAAAGATACTACTGTGTCATATCAATGTCTAGAAATTATCAGTTCATCATAAAGTAATTGTAAAACTATGTTCTGTGTCCTTAGTGAAAGAAATAAGTAATTAATATATTTTACATATATCTTTATCAAAAATATTTAAAATATAAAAACTTTGAGCTTAAATTAGACGTGATTAGCAGATTACTCTTTTTTTTTTTTTTTTTTTTTTTTTTTTGAGACGGAGTCTCGCTGTGTCGCCCAGGCTGGAGTGCAGTGGCGCGATCTCGGCTCACTGCAAGCTCCGCCTCCCGGGTTCACGCCATTCTCCCGCCTCAGCCTCCGAGTAGCTGGGACTACAGGCGCCCGCCACCACGCCCGGCTAGTTTTTTGTATTTTTAGTAGAGACGGGGTTTCACCATGTTAGCCAGGATGGTCTCGATCTCCTGACCTCGTGATCCACCCGCCTCGGCCTCCCAAAGTGCTGGGATTACAGGCTTGAGCCACCGCGCCCGGCCGCAGATTACTCTTTAACAATAATTGTTAACAGAGTGTTGCCCTTCCTTGATAACTAAGTATATGGATCATTTGTTTTACTTTTGAAAGGCATTTTTCCTGGTTTCAAGTACAATGTCTGAATTCAAACAAAAGTATCTGAGAAATAATGGTACCTTAGCAGAAGGTTACATATTATACAGCCACTGTCAAAAGAGAGAATAATAATAAATTGCATAAGCATATGGTAAGCCCAATACTGTGAACTCTTAAAAATTCAATGAGTTATTATTTAATCATGCATATTTACCTATGTTTATGTGTTATTTGTATGTGGGGAAAAATAGAACAAAAACCCAGACAAAACATACATACAAACAAACCAACACATCTTACACACACACACACACAAACACACACACACACGTACACACTGACATGTTTTCAAAAAGAATGAAGAGGATGCTTTGGAGAAAAAAAAAACTTGTCAAATGTTTTAACTTTGCTACTGTAACAATATGATCTGAGAATCTCCAAGAAGTAGGCACTCTGTATATTTTCACAAACATATATAACCAATGAATATTTTTCCAAGTCACTCCTTGCCTTAGTTTATTTTAGGTGTCAACTTGACAGGACTAAGTAACACCTACAGAGTTGGTAAAGCATTATTTCTGGTTGTGTCTCTGAGGGTATTTCTGGAAGAGATTGGTGTGTGAGTCAATGAACTGAGTGGGGAAGATCCACCCTCAATGTGGTCAGGCACCATTCCATTGGCTAGGGACTCAGAGAGAAGAAAAAAGAGAAAAACATTTTCTCTCTCTCTCTCTCTCTCTCTCTCTCTCTCTCTCTCTTTCTCCCGAATCTGGGACACTCTTCTCTTCCTGACTTCGGATATCAGGACCCCAGGCTCTGTGGCCTTGGGACTCCAGGACTTACACCAGTTGCCCTCTGGGTTCTCAGGCCTTTGGCCTTCAAATAACACCATTGACTTCCCTGGTTCTCAGGCCTTCGGACTTAGACTAAGCCACACTATCAGTATCCCAGGGTCTCCAACCTGCAGTTGGCCTGTTGTGGGACTTCTCAGCATACATGATTATGACAGCCAATTCCACTAATAAATCCCCTCTCATATTATCTCTCTATATATCCCGTTGGTTCTGTCTCTCTAGAGAAGACTGACTAATACACTTCTGTAAACATCTTTCAAACCAAGACTGCTAATTTACATCAATTTATTAGTTATCTGCAACTTTAGGAATCAAACAAAGTATATTTAACATTTGTAGATGATTATACAGCAAAATTTAACAATACTTAGCATATGTCGAGGCAATATAATGACATCATTCATTACAATGCTTTTTAGTCAATAAAACTATTAAAAGATATTCTTGGCTCTTCACTTTGAAGTAGAACATGAGTGTGCAAGATAAGACAGAAGGCATCTTTTTCTTTCTTCCTACTTCTGATTTTCCAGCTCAGTATTATATTAGAGGCTTCCCACTGCACAGATGGAAAAGGAGGGGAGAAAGCTGTAAAGCGGTGAGTGATGGAATGAGGATCATAGCACTTAAAATTAAAACAGGATTTCTAAGAGCTGAAGTAATAATAATAATAATAAACATTGAAACACGGTTAATTAATTTGTTCTGCTACAATTTAATTATTGTAAATGGGACAGGATGGTCCTACATGTACACCCAGTTGATCCTGGGGACCTCCAAACTCACTGATGATGTGATCTTAATCATGTCTCTCCAATTTCCCGGACCATTATAATTTCAACTGTGAAAAGAAAAGAAATTAGCTTTAGCACTAAGAGCCTGGATTAAATAATTTCTTAGGGCAATATTTACTTTTAGTATTAATATTTTTATTATTATTCCCTTAATACATTGAAATAGAAAGTGATATTTGTTATTTCTGTTATAGGAAACAATATGACTAAAAATGAAAATATCTTTTGGTTCACTTCTTATAAATAAGTAAAAAGACAAAACTCTTTGTGTGAATTCTGTGCACTGCTGGGGCAAGCACTATGGCAATGACAGTACACATGGACACAGTGTGGCTATAGCTGCAGGGGATATTTTTTATTGTTTATTTTCTTAGGTTCTTTGCTTAATGTCTAAAATGATTACATGATTGAATTTATCAGTATCCTTTAGTAAGCCATAAATACTCAACTTAAATTTGAAAACTGTATACAACTGGGGATGTTTATTCTAGAGCGAAGTATGACAGACAAGAAGACCATCCTAAAATATTGAAGGAAAATAATGTGGAGGAGGCTAAGGTTTATTCTGTGTTTTCTGAGAGAATAACTAAGACTCAATGAGCTTTCTTAGGTCTGAGGGAGAATGTCTAAGAATGGAATAGATAAACACACGAAGTATTGATGTTCTCATCAAAGCACCTGCTCACACTGAACAAAAATTAATGTTTTATCCCTTAAATGAGTATGTGGTTAAATGACTTCTAGTGGTCCTTTACATTACAAGATGGTGGTTGTTATTGTTATTACTGAAAAACAAAACGTTTGCTATTTAAGAACGCATTCTTTCTAATACATTTTAACAAACTGGCTTATTTTTTTAAAAAACTGCTATCACCTTTATTCAACCCTATCTATTGCAGTTATAGATATACTGCTATTGCCTTATAGCTGGTTTTCTTCTCTGTGATTCCTACCAGTCAGACAAATTCTTCAGGCTATCTCCAGAGGGAATCTCCGCTCTGAACATGAAACTACCCTGCCACATTTTGTCTTGTCAGCTTTTCACTCCCAACTCTGCCTATTGAAATCTTAGCTGAAATGCCATTTCCTTATAACACTTTGGCAGGGTGCCATCTTTCTCTACCCACCTCTCTCTCTTTCATCACAATCCTTTGATTAATTTTTCTTTTTAAATATTTATTTTTGGGTATGTAGTACAGTATTTCTCCATTAAATTTCCAACTCATTAAGGGTCGAAGACATGCTTATTTATTTTTATATTCTCCTCCAGTGTCTAGCAGTAGTTTTAAAATATACAATTTTAAGTTTTTTTATTTTTATGAAAATTTCAAATGGGTAAAGAAAACAGAATAGCATCATTATCTGTACCCATCACCTATATTCAACAATTTTAATACAAGATCAACTTCATTTAAAGTCTCCCATAATCTGGCATAAAGCGATATGTATTGACTTGTTGATCCTTAGTATTTAACACAAATCTCATGCTTCAGGAAATGCAGGTAAATCTCATTTTCTTGAATTGAGAGTATATGTGTATTATGTCAATATGGGGCATCATTCATGGTTTTTTTTCACCTTTATATGTATCCTGTATTATTCTGATTCATTTGATGGTATAGCTGAAGAGTTAGAACATAGGAATAATTTGGTGGCATAGCACACTGGCTCACTCCTGTAATTCCAACACTTTAGGAGGCTGAGGAAGGAGGATTACTTGAGTCCAGGAATTTGAGACCAGCCTGGGGATCACAGTAAGATCCTGTCTCTACAAAGTTTTCAAAAATATTGTCTGGGTATGGTGGTGCATGCCTGTAGTCCAAGCTACTTTGGAGGCTGAGGTGGGAGGTCCTTTGAGCCCTGGAAGTCAAAACTGCAGTAAGCCATGATTGTGCTGCTGTGCTCTGTGACAGATCAAGGCCCTGTCAAAAAAAAAAAAAAAAAAAAAAAAAAAAAAAAAGATTTTGGGACTCCATTAAGACAATAATCACTTTTAGTGTTTATTTCATTTTTTACTTAAAAATCAGTTTTATTAAAATATAACTCATATACAATTAAATTTACCCATTTAAAGTGCAAATGTAGTTTTTAGGGCTTTCAGTGTTATGCAACCGTCATCACTCTGTAATACCAAAACATTTTCATCAGCCAAAAAAGAAGCCCCATAGACTCATAGGCATTAGCAGTCACTCTCCATTTCTACCCCTCTTCAGCCCGAAAACCACTACTATCTGTCTTCATGGGTTGCTTATTCTGGATATTTCAAATAAATAAAATAATGAAATACATGGTCTTTTGTGTCTAGCTTTTTAAATTTACCATAATGTGTTTAAGGTTCATCTGTGTTGTAGCATGAATCAGTACTTCATTATCTTTTACTGTCAAAAAAATGTATTCTATTGGATGGATAGACCTTTTTGTTGTTGTTGTTCAGCCATCAGGTGGTGGATATTTGGGTTTTTCTTCTTGGTGATTTGAATAATGCTGCTATAAATATTTGTGTATAGATCTTTTGGTGAATATATGTTTGCAATTCTTTTGGATATATATCTCGAAGTTGAAAGTCTAGATTATATGCCTTCATGTTTAACGTTTCAGGAAACTTCCAAAGTGCTTTCCAAAGTACCTGCACCACTTTAAAATACCATCATCAGTGTATCTGAGACTTCCGATTTATTCACATCTTTACTGTCCCTTCTTACTGTTGATGGTTGCGATTTTAGTCATCCTAATGGGTATGAAATGACACCTAATCATGTTTTTGCTTTACATTTCCCTAATAACTAATAATGCTGACCATCTTTTTATGCACATGGCCATTTGCATGTCCTTTTGAAAGAAATGTCTATTCAAATCCTTTGCTCATTTTTCATTTTGTCTATTTATTTTTTACTGTTTTTTAGTTAAAGAGTTCTTTATTCATTGTGGATACAAGTGTCTTGTCAGATACATGAATTGTCAGATACATGAATTACATCCCATTTGATGGGTGGTATTTTCACATTTTTGATGGTATTTTGTAACAAAAAAAGATTTTCATAATGAAAAATTGCAATTCATTTATTTTTTTCTTTTATCATTAATGTTTTTGTTGTATATGAAACTTTTGCCCAATCTAAGGCAAATACTTTCTCCAATGTAGCTTCTAATAATTTTGTAGATTTAGCCTGTATATGTAAGCCTATATGATCCGTTTTGAGTTAATTTTTACATATTTTATTATTATTATTATTATTATTATACTTGAAGTTCTAGGGTACATGTGCATAACGTGCAGGTTTGTTACATAGGTATACTTGTGCCATGTTGCTGTGCTGCACCCATCAACTCGTCAGCACCCATCAACTCGTCATTTACATCAGGTATAACTCCCAATGCAATCCCTCCCCCCTCCCCCCTACCCCCTCCCCATGATAGGCGCTGGTGTGTGATGTTCCCCTTCCCAAGTCCAAGTGATCTCATTGTTCAGTTCCCACCTATGAGTGAGAACATGCGGTGTTTGGTTTTCTGTTCTTGTGATAGTTTGCTAAGAATGATGGTTTCCAGCTACATCCATGTCCCTACAAAGGACACAAACTCATCCTTTTTTATGGCTGCATAGTATTCCATGGTATATATGTGCCACATTCTCTTAATCCAGTCTGTCACTGATGGACATTTGGGTTGATTCCAAGTCTTTGCTATTGTGAATAGTGCCGCAATAAACATACGTGTGCATGTGTCTTTATAGCAGCATGATTTATAATCCTTTGGGTATATACCCAGTAATGGGATGGCTGGGTCATATGGTACATCTAGTTCTAGATCCTTGAGGAATCGCCATACTGTTTTCCATAATGGTTGAACTAGGATACCAAAGCTTGGCAGAGACACAACAAAAAAAGAGAATTTTAGACCAATATCCCTGATGAGCATCGATGCAAAAATCCTCAATAAAATACTGGCAAACCGGATTCAGCAGCACATCCAAAAGCTTATCCACCATGATCAAGTGGGCTTCATCCCTGGGATGCAAGGCTGGTTCAACATTCGCAAATCAATAAACATAATCCAGCATATAAACAGAACCAAAGACAAGAACCACATGATTATCTCAATAGATGCAGAAAAGGCTTTTGACAAAATTCAACAGCCCTTCATGCTAAAAATGCTCAATAAATTCGGTATTGATGGAATGTACCTCAAAATCATAAGAGCTATTTATGACAAACCCACAGCCAATATCATACTGAATGGGCAAAAACTGGAAAAATTCCCTTTGAGAACTGGCACAAGACAGGGATGCCCTCTCTCACCACTCCTATTCAACATAGTGTTGGAAGTTCTGGCTAGGGCAATCAGGCAAGAGAAAGAAATCAAGGGTATTCAGTTAGGAAAAGAAGAAGTCAAATTGTCCCTGTTTGCAGATGACATGATTGATTATTTAGAAAATCCCATTGTCTCAGCCCAAAATCTCCTTAAGCTGATAAGCAACTTCAGCAAAGTCTCAGGATACAAAATTAATGTGCAAAAACCACAAGCATTCTTATACACCAGTAACAGACAAACAGAGAGCCAAATCAGGAATGAACTTCCATTCACAATTGCTTCAAAGAGAATAAAATACCTAGGAATCCAACTTACAAGGGATGTAAAGGACCTCTTCAAGGGGAACTACAAACCACTGCTCAGTGAAATAAAAGAGGACACAAACAAATGGAAGAACATACCATGCTCATGGATAGGAAGAATCAATATCGTGAAAATGGCCATACTGCCCAAGGTAATTTATAGATTCAATGCCATCCCCATCAAGCTACCAATGAGTTTCTTCACAGAATTGGAAAAAACTGCTTTAAAGTTCATATGGAACCAAAAAAGAGCCCGCATCTCCAAGACAATCCTAAGTCAAAAGAACAAAGCTGGAGGCATCACGCTACCTGACTGCAAACTATACTACAAGGCTACAGTAACCAAAACATCATGGTACTGGTACCAAAACAGAGATATAGACCAATGGAACAGAACAGAGTCCTCAGAAATAATACCACACATCTACAGCCATCTGATCTTTGACAAACCTGAGAGAAACAAGAAATGGGGAAAGGATTCCCTATTGAATAAATGGTGCTGGGAAAATTGGCTAGCCATAAGTAGAAAGCTGAAACTGGATCCTTTCCTTACTCCTTATACGAAAATTAATTCAAGATGGATTAGAGACTTAAATGTTAGACCTAATACCATAAAAATCCTAGAGGAAAACCTAGGTAGTACCATTCAGGACATAGGCATGGGCCAGGACTTCATGTCTAAAACACCAAAAGCAACGGCAGCAAAAGCCAAAATTGACAAATTGCATCTAATTAAACTAAAGAGCTTCTGCACAGCAAAAGAAACTACCATCAGAGTGAACAGGCAACCTGCAGAATGGGAGAAAATTTTTGCAATCTACTCATCTGACAAAGGGCTAATATCCAGAAACTACAAAGACCTCAAACAAATTTACAAGAAAAAGACAAACAACCCCATCAAAAAGTGGGCAAAGGATATGAACAGACATTTCTCAAAAGAAGACATTCATACAGCCAACAGACACATGAAAAAATGCTCATCATCACTGGCCATCAGAGAAATGCAAATCAAAACCACAATGAGATACCATCTCACACCAGTTAGAATGGCGATCATTAAAAAGTCAGGAAACAACAGGTGCTGGAGAGGATGTGGAGAAATAGGAACACTTTTACACTGTTGGTGGGATTGTAAACTAATTTTTACATATGTTTTAAAGTAGGGATTCAACTTCACTCTTTTGCATGTGGCTTTCCAGTTGTTTCATCACCATTTGTTGAAAAGATTATTCTTTTCTGATTACATTTTCTTGACACCCTTGTAGAATATCAGTTTACCTAAATGTAAGAATTTATTTCTACACTCTCAATTCTATTACATGATCTTTATGTCTATCTTTATCCCAGTTTCACACTGTCACACAGTGCAACTTCATAGTAGGTTTTGAAATTAGAAAGATTGAATATTCCTCTTTTATTCTTTTCAAGATGTTTTTGGCTATTCTGTACCCTTTGAATTTCCATATGAATTTTAAAATTCATTCACCAATTTTTTCAATAAATTTGGATGAGATTCTAATGACGATTTCACTGAATCTGTAGATCACTTTGGTAACTGTTGCCATCTTTACAATATTAATCTCCAATCCATGACACGGAGTGTATTTCCAGTTATTTAGGTTTTCTTTAATTTCCTTCAGCAAGAAACAAGTAATCCAACAAAAAAATAGGTAGATTTTTTTTCCAAAGAAAACATATAAATCATCATCAGAAATGTTAAAAGGTGCTCAATGTCAGTACGCATTAGAGAAATGTTATTCAAAGTTGCAATGAGATATTACCCCATAACTGTTAGGGTGGCTGTTTTATAAATATATATATATTTTTTATATATATATATATTTCTATATATGTATTTATATATATATTCTCGCTGAAATATATATCAGTGAGAATATGGGGTAATTAGAGCCATTATACACTGTTGGTGGAAACATTATACATTATAATGCTGTATAATGTTGTAGGAGCCATTTTTCATTCTGTATCAGCAGTGTATAATGTATAGTGGGAGCTGTCATACATTATACACTCATGGAGTACCTATTAAGCAGGTTGCTGTAATTCAGTTTGTTGAGAATATCTTTAGTAAAATAACTTAGTGAGTTTCACATTAAATCCATCGTCTTTGCCAGTCATTTCAATGATAAATTGAAATGAATATGTGCCACTTGAAACATGATTTAGCAATTTCTTTCATTCACATAACTTGCGTGTTAATCCACATTCTGGTAACTTTTTTAAACTGTATATTTATTCACTAGTTTTCTCCTGAATTCTGTACTTCTATATCCAGTTGTCTGTATACATATGTGTTCATGTCTTATAGATATCTTAAATACCATATATCAAAGCAGAGGTTATCAACTATTCCCAAAATGTATTCTTCTCCAGAGTTTCCACCTTAAATGATTTAACAAAACTTCAGTTTATCAAAATAGAATTCTAAGGATAATCTGAAATTTCCTCTTCTCCCTTCATATTTGATTTCAAGTTTGTCACTAAGCTGCATTGTGATTCTACTTCATAAGAAATACTTGAATAAATCTTTCTGTCTCCATTCTTTCAACCTTAGTCTATTATCCTTTTTTTTCTGAATTACTTTAATATATTACTACAAAAGTCTTCTATTTTCTCTGACTTTAGTCGTAGTCTCGTAAATTTATTCCCCATACTGAAGCTTGAGTGTTTAGTTTTAAGCACACATATAACAATGTTCCCCTCATTCTCAAACTGCATTTGTTTTTCACATTTTCCTTAGCTAAAATCTAAATGCTTTCATTCGATTTGTAAAACCTCCAATGACTGGGTTTCTACCTACTTCAGCAGCCTCATCCTTCCTTTCCTCCCGTCTAGTACTTAATGTCCAGTCATATAAAAATTTTTTTATTATACTCAATACGCCACACTGTATTTTACAACTAATGCCCATGATTCAGTCAGCTTTTAATACTTATGTGAATTTGTGCATTGAATTTCTAACTAACCTATTTTGGGGTTTACCTCCTCTCACAAATATACCACCTTTAATTTATTTAATTTATTTTTTACACCTGAATATTTGGACACTTTAAATTGGGTTACATGATAAACTAGAATTCTCTTATGCAAACTGGGATGTATGGTTACTCTTCTTTTATTTCATCCCTGTATTTTTCTAGAATAATTTTTCTAAAAGATTAATTAGATGATTGTGCTTCTTCATGTTTAAAATTATTCAATATCTTTCTGTTGTTCTCAAATTAATCCACTTCTCAAACCATAAAAGGTTATTCATGCCCATTCTTTACCTAACTGTCACCATTGCTTTTCTCCCTTATGAATTTCCAAGTGTTTACAGTTCTCTGAAGGTGTCTCATTCAGCCATGGTGAGCCTCTAAGTGAAACTTACTCTGCCGTTGCCTCTGAAACAACTTTATTTATTCTTTAGTTAAATCCCGTCTTACTCTTATATGTCATTTTCTTTTGAAATGACCTTTCTGTAGTCTTGGCCACATGCTCCTTCTATAGGTTAAAATAATATCTGAATATTCTTATAATTGAGGTTTTATCAATTCTATTAAATTTTACTGAGTTCAAGATATTCTTAAAGACTTTGATGAAACAGGAGGTTTTGAAATTCCTGTCTTCATTTGCTTTATACTCTAAGAGAGGAAAAACAATAAAATAGTTAAAATAGAAATTATGTAATTTCTGAGAGGAATTAAGAGACTAGGTCTATTAATAGAAGTGGGTATTTTGTAGTGACTAGTGAGAGAAAAGCCTCAGCTTGTATTATAATAATTCCCAATTAGACTTTGGGTACTTGGAGGGTAGAAAATAAGTATTTTATTTCTGTATCTTCAGTAAGTAGCCTAGTTATATCTCCTTGTGAATATTTTATAAATGTTTTATAGTAACTTACTATTAATGACTGTCCAAATATTCCTTCAAATAATCTTAATGTTTTTCTTTTAATATTGTGTTGATTTTTTCTACATTTTTCATTGTTTTTCACATTTTATGATTTTGTAAGAGTCAAACTAAAGGCAAGGGAAAGAAAAATGAGGTAGCTATGATAAAAATTGGAAAATAATGTAAATTGATGTCACAATATAAAAAGAATTTTTTTTCAGTATAGGACACACTAGAGTTTTCAAAACAATAATATATAATAATTTAACTTGAATAGGAATGTAAGAGCTTGAGCATAAAAAAATGGAGATTTTCTATTAAATGGTTTATAATTTTTTAGGCTGAAGTAAATTTGTGGGTTCCTTTATGTTACTACAGAAAAATTTTGCAGAGAATAAATGCAACTTTGAGCATTTTACCTGTTTGTTAGCAGTATCAACAGTGGAAATACTGCTGGAAAATCTTAACATTCTAATTAACAAATCTGTTAAATTCTCTACTTCTTGAAAATTGAGAATCCACATTTAGTCTAAATAATTGTATGTTCTCTTGTAAAGAAAAAGCAACTATTTTAAGTGTGGCCACTAATTTTAAGCCTAGGTGAAAGTTAAAAGTAAAAATTTTCCTATTGCTTAAGAGATAAAATGATAATAGTAGTGTCTTGGTCAAAGAGAATGGTAACTTAATTAATGGTAACAATTATAATAAACCTTCTTATTTTAATTGTGTATAATTATATCAGCACACACACAAAAAGTATGTCTACATTTTTTATGACTCATCTAGATTTCAGTGCCCCAGTGTAATGGTATTATCACTACTTCATAGGAAAATGTTATTTGCTACTTGACTTTTAAATAGCATGCATTCATAGGAAAACCATTTTACTCCCTAATCTTTAAAAATAATATTGGATATAGTTTTTAAAATTTTAGAAAACATTGTTCATGGGGTTTCATTTTATATGTTTAAAATTAATCATTAATATTTTATACAATTTGTTTTAATTTCTTTTCTAATATTTGTGGGCTACCCCGATGTAGCATGTAAAACCAATCCAGGAAAAAAAAAATCAAAAAAGTGCATAAGAAAACATTTTTTAGGTTAAAAATAACATAACATATTTGTTTTTGAAAGGAAATAGTTGAACTAGAATACTGCTTATTCACAACTTTAAATAAAGTAATATAGAGTTTCAACATCAAATGTAAGTTAATAATAAAGAGGAGGTGGAACAAGATGGCAGAATAGAAGCCTCCAGCAATTGCAATCCCTACAGGAACAACAAAATTGAACAACTATCCACACAAAGAAGCACCCTCCTAAGACCCCAAAATCAAGAGAGTGATCAAAAAACCAAGTTTTGAGATCTTATTAAGGAAGGAGACACTGAAGAGGATAAGAAAGACAGTCTTGAATTGTATGCACTGTCCCTCCCCCATCCCCTGAGTGTGGCCTTATGGTGTGGAGAGAGAATTTATGTGCTTGGGGGAGGGAGAAGGTAGTGATTGTGGAACTTTGCCTTGTAACTGAGTGCTGTGCTGTTACAGTGGCAAGTGACATGGGCAGAACTCAGCTGGTGCTCCTGAAAGGAGCATTTAGACCAGCCCTAGACAGAAGCAAATCATTCATCCCAGCACTCAGAACCTGAGCTCCAGAAAGCCTTGCCACCGGCTTGGGAAGCTGGTTAACAATGATCAGCACAGTTTTGTTGCAGGTGCTGTTCAATTTTGCCTACACCCCACTTCTACAGTTTTTACTGCTCAAACAAAATACAGGGCTGCTGGTGAAACTGTTCAGTCACAAGGCTCTGTAAGAGAAGACTGAAAAGCTGACATGTGCTGGGGTCCTAAATAAACTTGAAAGGCAGTATAGGCCACAAGGACTGCAAATTCCTGGGCAAGCCCTGGGGAAGCTTGGAGCCAGTGGACTTGGGGGACATGTGACCTAAAGAGACATCAATCAGGACAGCCAAGGAACTGCTTGGATCACCACTCATGAAGGCATAGCAGTAGTACAGTTTGCAGCTCCCAGAGACACTCCTTTACTCTGCTTGAGGAGAGGAGATGGGAAAGTAAAGAAGTCTTCATCTTGCAAATTAAATACCAGCTCACCCACAGTAGAATAGGGCACCAGGAAGAATTCTGAGGCTCCCATTTCAGGTCTTTTTTTTTTTTTTTTTTTTTTTTTTTTTTTTTTGAGACGGAGTCTTGCTCTGTCACCCAGGCTGGAGTGCAGTGGCCGGATCTCAGCTCACTGCAAGCTCCGCCTCCCGGGTTTACGCCATTCTCCTGCCTCAGCCTCCCGAGTAGCTGGGACTACAGGCGCCCGCCACCTCGCCCGGCTATTTTTTTGTATTTTTTTAGTAGAGACGGGGTTTCACCGTGTTAGCCGGGATCGTCTCTCGATCTCCTGACCTCGTGATCCGCCCATCTCGGCCTCCCAAAGTGCTGGGATTACAGGCTTGAGCCACCGCGCCCGGCCCCATTTCAGGTCTTAACTACCAGATATTTCTAGAGACACCCTGGGCTAGAAAGGGACTCGCTGCCTTGAACAAAAGGACCTAGTTTTAACAGGTTTCATTGCCTGCTAAATAAAGGGCCCTTGGGCCCTTAATAATGAGCAATGCTATCCAGGCGGTACACACCACAGACCTTGGGTTAGACTTAGAATCATGCTGGCTTCAGGTCTGACCTAGCACATTTCCAGCTGTGGTGGCTACAGGGAAAGATTTCCAATTGTGGAAATAAGAGAAAAGAGTAAGGGGACTTTGTCTTGCATCTTGGGTACCAGCTCGGCCTTAGTGGGGTGGAGCACCAAGTAGGCTTCCCTGGGGGCTCAATTCTAGGCTTTGGCCCCTTCATGACATTTCTGGACTTGCTCTGGGCCAAAGGAGTTTCTATACCCAAAAGGGAGAGACCCAAGTCTGACAACATTCACCAAAAGCTGACCAAAGAGCTTTTGGGCTTTGAGTGAACATTTGTGGTAGCTAGGCACTACTTGCTGCAGACGTAGGGTGGTGATGGTCATAGGGAAAGACTTTTCTGCTTGAGGAAAGGGGAGAAAAGAATGGGAAGGACTTTGTAATGTAACTTGAATGTCAGCTCCTCAGCATGAATATAGAGCATCGTGTAGATTGCTAAGGTTCCCAACATTAGGCACTGGCTCCTGGAAGACATCTCTGGACCAGCCCAGGGTTGGGGGAACTAGACACCCTGAACAGAAGAAGACAAGCCTGGATGGATTTGCCACCTGGTGATTTTAGAGCCCTTGGGCCTTTAGTGAACACAGTCAGTAGCCAGGGAGTCCTCATCATGGGCCTTGGGTGAGACCTAATGCTGTGCTAACTTTAACCCAAAACAGTCCCAGTGGTGGTGGCTAGGGGTGTTTATGTTACTTTTCCCCTAGCTCCAGGCAGATCACCATAGAGAGAGAGAGGGACTTTGTTTGGGGCAAAGTAAGAGAGGAGAACAAGAGTATTTGCATGGTAATTCAGGAAATTTTCACAGATCTTACCCAAGACCATCAAGGTGGTACCTATATAAGTCTACAAGAGCCTTTCCATTATGGGGCTTGGGGTCTCCCTTAATGCATATATAGCTGCATTGAGCAAAGACTTAGATCACAACACCTAAATCCATTCAGATACTTGGAAAACCTTCTCAAGAGGGATGGGTACGAACAAGCCCAGACTATAGGGACTACAATAAGTACCTAATTCCTCAATGTTCAGACACTGACAAATATCTAAAAATAACAAGATCATCCAGGAAAACATGACTTCACCAAACGAACTAAATAGGCATCAATGTCCAGTCCTATAGAGACAGAGATATGTGACCTTTAAGACAGAGTATTCAAAAATAGCTGTTTTGAGGAAGCTCAATGAAATTTATGATAACACAAAGAAGGAATTCAGACTCTTATCAGGTAAACTTAACAAAGATACTGAAATAATTAAAAAGAATCATGTAAGTATCCTGGAGATAAAAAAAAAAAAATGCAATTGACATACCACAGAATGTTTCAGAGTCTTAACAGCAGAATTGATCAAGAAAAAGAGAGAAATTTTGAGCTTGAAGATGGGTTATTTGAAAGTACACAGTCAGAGAAGACAAAAGGAAAAAGAATAAAAAGAATGAAGCACACCTAGAAAATCTAGAAAAATAGCCTCAAAATGGCAAATCTAAAAGATATTGGCCTTAAAATTGAGGCAGAGAGAGAGAGATGGGTGGAAAGTTTATTTAAAGGGAAATAACAGAATGCCCCAAATCTAAACAAACTTCACAATGTTCAAGTACAAGAAAGTTATAAAACACCAAGCTAGTTTAATCCAAATAAAACTACCTTAAGACAGGTAATAATCAAACTCCCAAAGGTTATGGATAAAGAAACAACCCAAAAAGCAGCAAGAAAAAAGAAATAAATAACATACAAAGGAGCTCCAATATATCTGGCAGCAGACTTTTCAGTGGAAACTTTACAAACCAGGAAAGACTGGTATGACATCTTTAAAGTGCTGAAGGGGAAAAAAAAATATCCAGAATAGTATATCCAGCAAAAATATCCTTTAAAATTGAGAAATAAATACTTTCCTAGATAAACAAAAGCTGGGAAATTTTATCAATACCCAATCTATCCTGAAGAAATGCTAAAGGGAGTTTTTCAATTT
This sequence comes from Macaca thibetana thibetana, assembly GCF_024542745.1. Taxonomy (NCBI): domain Eukaryota; kingdom Metazoa; phylum Chordata; class Mammalia; order Primates; family Cercopithecidae; genus Macaca; species Macaca thibetana. Next base: position 68,020,388 of record NC_065579.1, on the reverse strand, counting down.
GAAAGAAAAGGATGTTAATAAGCGATAAGAAATCATGTGAAGTAACAAAACTCACTAGTAAAACACACAAAAAAACACATAGTATTTTAACACTTTAATTGTGGTGCAAAAATTCACAACAAAATACTAGCACACAGAATTCAACAGTACATTAAAAATATAAATCATTATGACCAAGTGGGATTTATCTCAGGAATGCAAGGATGGTTTAGCATACACAAATCAATAAATGTGATACATCATAACAGAATGAAGGATAAAAAAATAATCATTTCAATTGATGCTGGATAAACATTTGATAAAATTTAATTATCTCTTCATGATAAAAATCCTCAGAAAACTTTGCATATTCAGGTATGCTGAACCTATCTCAACACAATAAAAGCAACTTGTGACAGATTCACAACTAGTACCATATTGAGCAGGAAACAATTAAAAGCCTTTCCTCTAGATTCTGGAACATGGCAAGGCTGCCCATTTTCACCACTGTTATTCAACATAGGACCAGAGGTTATTGATAGATTAATCAGACAAGAAAAAGAAAGAAATATCCAAATTGGAGAGGAAGATGTAAAATGATTCTTGTTTTCAAGTGATACAATCATATATTAAAAACAACCTAAAGACTCCATCAAAGAACTATAACTGATAAACAAATTAAGTAAAGTTTCAGAATACAAAATCAACATACAAAAATCAATAACATCTCTATGTACTAATTGTGATCAATGCAAAATAAGTCAAGAAAGTAATTCCATTTGTAATATCTACAAATAAAATTACATACTTAGCAATTAACCAAAAAAGTTAAAGATCTCTGCAATAAAAATAATAAAACACTGAATCAAGAAATTAAAAAGGACATAAAAAATGAAAAGATATAGGCCAGGCACAGTGGCTCATGCCTGTAATCCCAGCACTTTGGGAGGCTGAGGAGGGCGAATCACAGAGTCTGGAGATCAAGACCATCCTGTCTAACATGGTGAAACCGTGTCTCTAATAAAAATACAAAAATTAGCCAGGCATGGTGGTGCACATCTGTAGCCCCAACTTCTCGAAGTCTGAGGGAGAAGAATTGCTTGGACCCAGGAGGCGGAGGTTGCAGTGGGCTGAGATTGCACCACTGCACTCCAGCCTAGGAGACAGAGTGAGACTCTGTCTCTAAAAAAAAAAAAAAAAAAGATACTCCATGTTCAGTGACTAGAAGATTAATATTGTTAAAGTATCCATACAACCCAAAGCAATCTACAGATTCAATGAAATTCCTATCAATATACTAATGACATTCTTCACTGAAATAGAAAAAACAATCGTAAAATTTATACGGAGCTACAAAAGGCCCAGAATAGCCAAATCTATCATGAGTGAAAAGAACAGAACTGAAGGAATCACATTACGTGATTTCAAATTAGACTACAGAGCAATAGTAACCAATGATTACTATAGCTTAGTACCGTCATAAAAACAGACACACAGAGCAATGGAACAGAATAGAAAACCAGATGCAAATCCATACATTTACTGTGAATTTATCTTTGATAAAGTTGTCAATAACATGCATTGGGGAAAGGATGGTCTCCTCAATATATTGTGCTGGATAAACTTGGTATTAACATGCAGAAGAATGAAACTAGACTCCTATCTCTCACCACGTACAAAAATCAAACCAGAATGGATTAAAGACTTGCATCTAAGGCGTCAGCCTATGAAACTGCTAAAAGGAAATATTGAGAATAGTCTCTAGGACATTGATCTGGGCAAAGATTTCTTGAGTAATACCCTATAAGCCCAGGCAACTAGTGTAAAAATGGACAAATAGAATCACATCAAGTTAAAAATCTTATGCACAGCAAAGGAAACAATCAACAAATTGAAGGGACAACTCACACAATGGGAGGAAATATTTGAAAACCATCCATCTGACAAGGGATTAATAGCCAGGATATATAAGGAGTTCAACTCAATAGGAAAAAATCTAAGAATGCAATTTAAAAACTGGGCAAAAGATCAGAATGGACATTTCTCAAAATAAGGCATACAAATGGCAAATGAGTATATGAAAACGTGTTCAACATTACTGATTATCAGAGAAAATGTAAGTCAAACTACAATGAGTTATCATCACACCACTGTTAAAATGGCTTTTGTCAAAAAACAGGCAATAATGAATAATGGCAAGGATATGGAGAAAAAGAAACCTTTGTATGCTGTTGATATAGACATAAATTACTACAACTACTGTTGAGAACAGTTTGGAGGTTCTCCAAAAAACTAAAAATAGAGCCACCATATCATTCGACAATCCCACTGCTAGGCATTACAGTGCAGTGGCACAATCATGGCCCAAAGTCCAAATCCTGTATCACATTACTTCTGATAGCTTCATACAAAGATGGCCAGGGTGTGTCTTCCCTCTTGCTGCGGTGAGTGATAAATGCCAGTTGTTCAACTAAAAAATAATAATATTAAGTTAATAAAATATATTCTTAAAACAAATGAGGTTAAGCACAGAGAAACTATCATGTTAATAACATTTCTTAATGTAATATTTTTAGCTTCATGACCCAGCATATTTTGCAAGTCACTCTCTTTTGACTAAGGTAACAAAGGTCTATTTGAACATTTGCTGGATAAGATACTGCCTTACTCTATACTTGGTTTTATAAAGCCCTTGTAAATGAGAACACCATATCAAGACCAATTCTTCATGAGTAAGTCAAGTATTCATAAATTTGATTCACTTTTCAAGTATATTCAGTAATAGTTTAAAATATCACTTGGTGTACATTGTAAGAAATTTAAAATTAAAAAATGTAGTTAGCAGCAATTTCTGTAAAGATTCTCAGTGTTAATAAACAACTTAATCAGAAATAGTCATCAAATATTGTGGATATTATCCATACTTGTACAATACTTTTAGGATAAAATTTAGGCCACCATACTTTTTACAGCACTTTCCCTTTGTTATGGAGAAATGAAATGAAAAAAATCATTGAACAACCAATACTAAATATTACCAATGAAGAAAAACATGGATAGAACATAATGTGATATGAAAATGATACTAGACAAGAAAGGATTAAATGTATGACTTAATATTTTTAATATTTTGTGTTCAGACACTTGAAAAGCCATATTAAATGCTAAGATTTAAAAGTAAGAAAAGTTAAACAGCATAATCGGAGTGGAATTATATATTTTACCCTCCTAAAAAGAAATTTAAAGTACGTAAAGTAAGTTGTATAATTAATTTTAACACATTTGTTTCCAGTTAAAGATCCCTGTAATAATGAAGACACATTCCTTCTAAAATATACAAAATTGCGACATGCAAATAAAAATAAAAATATATATGGGAAGAAATTAATTATTTTAAAATTCCATGGAGATGCAGAAAGATTTACTTAAAACAAGAAATTTAAGTTATAATTTTTTTTCTAGTGATATCACAACAACATTTTGCTTTATCTTAGGTTTTATTCAGTTGCAAATATCTAGACTGAGGACACAGTTATCATGAAGCTAAGCATTCTGCATTCTGTACTACTCCTGCCCTAAAACAAGCAAACATAAGTTTTGGAATCCTCCCTTCCTTCCTTCCTTCCTTCCTTCCTTCCTTCCTTCCTTCCTTCCTTCCTTCCTTCCTTCCTTCCTTCCTTCCTTCCTTCCTTTCTTTCTTTCTTTCTTTCTTTCTTTCTTTCTTTCTTTCTTTCTTTCTTTCTTTCTTTCTTTCTTTCAACAGAATCTTGCTAAGTTTTGGAATCCTTTCTTTCTTTCTTTCTTTCTTTCTTTCTTTCTTTCTTTCTTTCTTTCTTTCTTTCTTTCTTTCTTTCTTTCAGACAGAATCTTGCTTTGTTTCCAAGGCTAGAGTACAGTGGTGCAATCATGGCTCACAGCAGCCTAGACCTCTGGGACTCAAAGGATCCTCCCAGCTCAGTCTCTAGGGCAGTTGGAACCACAGTGATGGGCCAGCAAACCCAGCTAATATTTTATTATTTTTAATGTTTTGTGAAGATGGGATCTCCCTGTGTTGCCCATGCTGGTCTTGAACTCCCAAGCTCAAGTAATAATCCTGCCTGGTCCTCCCAAAGTGCTGGGATTCCAGGCATGATATACCATGTCCAGACAAGTTGTAGAATATTGATGCATATTTCCTCAAACTAATTCTTAATCATATATGTAAATATCTGCCCTATTTTCAATAATAATTTCTACTTAGTAACCTTAATTTTATCATTTTACCATGGATCATACTATATTACAATGATTATGTGATCATAACTAATATAACCAACCAGAATAAAATGTATATACCATCATAATATTTTTAAAAAATCAGTTAAGAGAAAAATATAAAGAGCATCTGTCACCTTTCTATTGTGAGATACTGAGTTTTCAGTCACTGAATATCCTGCTAAGCATTTAAGTTTTAAATACATACAATTGTTCATTAATTTATTATTATTATTTAAAATAATTAGATTATGCTACCCAATATTTTATCTTTTTTTTTTTTTTTTCCTCACTTAAATTATCAGGGAACCTTTCCAGGTGAACAATATATCAGTTCAGTTAAAGAAGGCCTATTTGTTATTGATACTTTAATACCTAACCTGAAAACCCTTAAGAGAGTAGTAGTAGAGTATACTCTCTTGTCAAGGATCTAACATTGAATTTACTATAGCTCAAGCCTTAGCAAAAGCTGTGCTGGAAAAAAAAGTCTATGTAGAAAATATATCCTGAAAAAAATACAGTCTGTCCTTTTGGAGATTATGTGAAAAAGAATCCTTGGATTCAGCCACGTGATCAGAGAGCTGCTACTTAAAGTCAAGTGTGCTTCAAATATGCTGAACTCTGCCTCACCAAGATGTTACAAAGACTCTTTGATGCTGTCTGCTTTATTTCCTTTACTTCCTTCAGTCTTATCACTAGAAAACATTATAACACAGTATAATAACTATTTTATGAGGATTCATAGGGGAAAATGTGCTTCTGCTCATTAGCTGGCTTATTTTTATCTTATGGGTGTAAAATGAGTCAACCATTAATACATACTACTTTATGATTTCTGGTTACAAATCCCAAAGATTTGTAACATTTTTCAACTTCCTTAGAAATGGCATTCAGTATAAATTGTAACAATCTATGCCCTTATTTTTTTCCATCACATGATTTTTTTAATTACATTTTTACCTTATTGTATATATTTTGTAAAATATTTCAAATATATTTTATTGAGAAACAAGGTAAAATAATTATATAAATTCAAGATAAGTTAATAAAAGCATTTCCTTTGTTTATAAGAGAATAACTGGGGGGAAAAGATCCACATTATGGCTGCTGGGAATTCAGACCATTAGTAGACCATTTAGTTTCTGAATGTGGCTAATGGGAGCAGATATTTGTGGATAAGGTATGTAGTTATGAAGTTTATGTTGTAGTGACTGTTAGCCTTGTGATATTATGGTATTTTTACAAACATATGAACTTAAAAACTGACTGCCTTGCAAGGGAAGGATTAAGTTCGAGTGTGTTATCTATTTAATATTTTAAATTAATTTACCATAGCATTTATTATTCTATAAAGGAAATGTTTCCTAGCTTTTTCAGTAATATTGATCTGAGAACAGAATTCAATTTCATCTACAAATCCAGTGATTTCCAATAGTCTTATTCTCTTTTGCTTAGCTTTGCTTTGCTTTGCTTTCATTTTGGAGTGCAATGTCAGCAAGTGCCAATACCCCTAATAAAAAAGTTGTATGATTATGGAACTGTAAGTAATTTTTAATTGATGATAAGATGCATTAAAGATCCATAATAAATTGTTAATAAGACAGGTTGGAGTCATATCTCAATCTATAAATACAAAATTCATCATTATTTTATATACTGAAAGATGCTCAAGTGAATTTGAACATCCTGCAACAAAGAAATCAAGATGTAAACTAGAAGACTTTGATCACAAAACTGCTTATCTCAGTGAAATATGAAAGTGAGCCACCTCCACTCTATTTAGCTTTGAATTTTTAAGCTACAGATGGTCTTGAGGTATTTTTCTTTTATATTTTACTGAATAGTTTCAAAGATTAAGTCACTGTGCATTAATATCATATTTTTAAAGCAATGCTGACATAATATATACACAATAAAATACCACTGATCCTTTAAAAAGAAGGAAGTTCTGTCATTCGCAACATGCTGAGAGTATGCTAACTGAAATAAACCTGGCATAAGAGGACAAATGCTGCATGACATGACTTATACGTAAAATCTCAAAAAGTCATGCTGAGAGATGTAGAAAATAGAATGGTGGTGGAATAGGGGGATGGGGTGAAGAATGGAAGGTGAGGTGAACTGGGATGGATTAAGAAGTCGGAAATGTTAGTCACAGGGTACAAAATACCAATAAGAGAGAAAAAATAGGTTTTCGACATCGATTACATGGTGTCATGACTACATATAATAATATATTGTATATTTCAAAATTTTTATAAGTAGGTTTTCAAATGCTCTCACCACAAAGAAATGATACGTATATAAAGTGACAGATACATTAATTAGACAGATTTAATTATCATGTCATAAAATACACTTTTATCATAACATTACATTGTACCCCATAAATAAATGCAATTATTTTTCAATTAATAAAATAATTTTTCAAAATTATAAACATAGTTACCTTTTAAAATTCAAGCACCCAGCTCGTTTTGGCTGAACTCAGTTTCAAGGTTTACTTTTCATATGCTTTAAATACTATGTCAAAAATCAGCCCTGCCCTCCTCTATAAGAGATACAATATTTTTTATCTTTCTTGCAGAAAGCTGTTGAAAATCCTGTTATTTAAATATTTTTGAACATCCCTTCTCTTTCTCCTTAACTAGTTATTTTTCTGTTCATGCCTTAAAATTTTTGTTTTCAAAGGATTTTATGTTGATCTGTTTTTCTTCAAACTGCACTTCCCCTCTCAATTTCTATGACTTTACATAAGATTACCAAATCTCTCCCTCCATTTCCAAAATTGCTTCTCAGTATCAAATCTGTATATCGAATTATCTCCTGAAATTCTTCATCTTGGTGTTCCTAAGGCATCTGAAAACATAACAGCCCCTAAAGGCATTTATCCCCCATCATTGTGTGAAATGCACACCCATACATATACGCTTAATTAATACATAAGGATTGTATTTCTTGATCTTAGTGAAGTCTATTGAAATTTGTAATCATGGCAGAAGACTAATTTGTAAATGCTTGTTTTATTTATTAGAAACTTCTAACTGCTTTTTAAAAATTATTATTTGTGAAAAGAATAGCTTTAAGCTCACTTGAAGGATTTCCTCTCTTCATGACAAAGCCACCAATTCAAGTTTATGTGTTCTATTTTGCTCATAGCGTTTAGGAATTGCTCTTTTTTCTTCTACTTTGATATAATTTTGTTTTATAATTATGCAAAATTTTTATACAACTCCTATGCCAAACCTACAAAACAGGGTACATTTAGAGAAATCTAGCTTTTATCTATTGCCTAATTTTTATTTATGTTTTCCTTGTAACCATTTTATTCACTTGATGAATTATTCTTTCATTTAGAAAAAAATTAAGAAAGTATGTATAATTTAAAATTTATTTTTGAGAATATGTGTTGCCATAAATATGCTCCAATCATTTGCATTCTTAAATGTATTTTATTTTAGTTGTCAAAATCCCATGAAACTCATAATTACTCTAGATAATAATAATTAACAAAAGGAGATTTGCTCCAGGATGATGGAAAGTATAAAGGTCGACATATTATATATATAAAAAAGAGAGATTAATAAATGTCAAAACAATCTAAAATACAATAAATCATCAAGCACAATCACTTTGCTTTGATCTAAAATTAAGGGTAACCAAGACTGATTTTCATAAGTGGTTTATGGAAGTCAGGATAGAATGTTGTAATTGCCAAATGATACTGAGCTGGTTTACCATGTTTTTACACATAGACGTGCCAATAAGTAAATATAAAATAAAGTGAGAATAGGAAAAGAAACTAAGAAACAGAATTTACCATAGATACACACATTTACACTTACGAAGATGTTAAAAAGAAAAGAGAAAAAAGTAATAACCAAAATAATAAAATATTTGTTTTACAAAAATATGCTTCATAAATTTCTATGATGCTTATTGAATGCAAACTAAATATTTGGCTATAATAGTATTAGCAGTCAAAAGAAAGAGAAATGCATGATTAGATGTAATGTTGAAAGCACTGTCAAAAAATTAACACCAGTTGTTCATAAGAGGCAAAACTTTTCTGATACTGAGAATATGGGTTCTCACAAAAGCATCATTGAAAGACATAGAAAACAATATCTGTATATATACAATATTGGCAGCATCACTACAATAAACATCCAGTGAGTATCAAATGAGTTATATTTGGTGCATCACAAAACAAAAGATGAAAATGGACCACTCTGATATCATTCAAATAAATTTATATTATTATATTTTAAAAAACATGTCTAAAAATTGTACAGTCACAATGATGTGTTCACATTTATAAAACGAGTATATTTAATATAATTTAACATCACCGTGCATCTTGAAGAATCCTAAAGAACCTGGCAAAATGGAGAATCTATAGAAGTATTACAGTATTCCATTCTCATGTCACGAATGAAAAAAATCTAAGTTTCAGAGAGAAAAAAGGTATCAGTAAGGAAAAAAAATTGTAATGGTAAAGTTGAAATCTTGCGGCTCTTTCCCTCCTGTAGTTCAGTGAGCAGGAGGGAGTGGCACTCAGGAGCTTCTTCGCTCCCACAGCTTGGTGAGCTGGAGGGAGTGTTAAGGTTCTTTTACTCCTGCCATCTGTTGCTTGGCGAGCAAGAAGCATTACAGCTTTTTGACTTCCACAATTCTACAAGTTCTGGGTTCTTGTTTCACCACCAAGAGGAATAAGGTACATGGACACCAGAGAGTGAGTAAGGCAGAGTAGAATTTTATGGAGCGGCAGAAAGAAAGCTCTCAGCAAGCTCTCAGCAGCAAGAAGGGACCCAAAAGTGGGTTGCCATCTGTGAGACTGATTGTGGGGTTTTTAGGGCTTAGAATGGGGGAATGCATGGATCCATGTGTGGGCTTGGAAAAGGCACCATTCAATTGGTTAAAGGGCATCCATCACTCAGAAGAAATCAATTGAGAGAGAGTGGGTAAGATAACGATGGAAGTTCTCATTCTGGTCGTGGACTCTATCTGAAACTGGCAGTTCAGTTTTCAGGCTTCAGACTATCCTTGGCGTGAAGGTCAGTTTCACCAGGAACCTGTCCCTGTCTGTCTATGAATTTGTCTGTCTCCTGTCATTGTCAAAACGAAAGCCTAAATTCCTTAATTTTGTTTTATATTGTACCATGTTGTCTTTGTCAGGTATATACTAGGAGACTGACTCATGGCTTTAAAACTGTAGTGACAAAACAGCTTTAGTTATTTCTATGCGTTATAAAAATAAATAAGAACTAAAACATTCATAATCACAACTTCAAACTTGAAAAAATATTTTTGCCTGTATTTTCTCATTTGATGCTCACTAGTAACCTTGAGATGTAGCTTTGGTGATGCCATTTATTAGATTAGAATCAGAGAATCACAGAATATATATAATTGATCTGACGTTCAAAAACTAGTAAATGAGAGGGTAGGGATTCATAGGCAGAGATTTGATTCCAAATTAAGCATCCTTTTTATTAATCTGCAATTTTCAGTGTCATAACAACTTAGTCTGTTGTTTGAATTATTTTTTCAATAAATATTTACTAAACCTAAGTTTGTACAAATTATGATCTGAAGAGTCGAAAAGCAGGTAATTATAGAAAGACTTCATTTCTGCTTAACAAGAATTCACATTGTATACAGGAAATAAAAGTACAATAGTAATGTTGATAACTCAAGTTAGTTAACCAGGTGTTCTAGTAATCTGTTCATTTGCTGTCATAAACTTTTTGTATCATGAGTGATATCAAATAACATAACAAAATTTGCTAGAAATAGCAGTACTCCAGGAAAGGTTTGCTTCATTTGCTTTATTTAAGATACATAACTGTATGTTTAACACTAAGGATGTTGGCTGGCACTGTGAGAACTATTAGTAGTTATAATAATAGTGAGAATTTTTAATAGATATAATAATAGTAAGACCTGTTAGTAATTATAATGAAAAATCTATAGTGAAAAATCACTTAGATTATGCAATGTATGTTGAATGGACGTTTTTCATAAAGAAGTTATTTCCTCTCTCCAGAGTACTACTGACAATTTAAGAGGACACGTAAGAACCACTGTGAAATGGGCTGAAAGGATTACTGGCATAATTCATCATTTACATATTGTATTACTAAAGTACAAGACTTTTTGAAACTTTAATGAATGCCACACTTGTTGCTGAAATTCACAAGTGATTTCTCAGTCATGATGAATGCAGATTCTGATTCAAATTTTTATTTTCAGTAGAATATAAAGCACATTTAAATGAACACTTTTGAAAAGTGGTTGCCTGCATAAGATTTGCAGGATTCTTTTTTTTACAATTTAACTTAGTCCCCCACCATCATTTTCCATGCTACAGCATCATTTCCATTTTTCCCACAAATAAATACCTCATTAACATAATATTGGGTTCTAGGTATTCATTTTGGAATCATACAGTTTCAATTTCAATCTGTAATTTGATTAAAACTAGTTATATGACTATGGATACATTATATAACCTTTCTATAAGACTGTCTTCTGTCAAATAGTTATTTAAAAAAAAAAAAACTTCTCATAGTTGTTGCTATAAAAAATTCATACATATACTCTAAGTTGTTCATACATATACTCTAAGTTATCTAGAGCCATTATTATCATTCTTATTATTCTAATAGTTAAATGAATGGATATATGGATATGAAGCTATTTTGATTTGAATTAAACAATAATAAAAGTATCCTATATGTAAATACTGTTTTACTGTGAAGAGAGGAGAGAGAGAGAGAGGTTCCTTTTCCAACACTATTATGTTTTGTCTTGAGAAGAAAAGAAAAAAAAAATCAAGAATAGTGAGTTTATTTTCATTAAGAATTAGAACGCATATTTAGTTTTGGACCATGAGGGCAAAGACCTTTGGCCACCAAAAAGTTTGCTGAAAAATTACTGACATGAAGCAGATTGATTAATTGGATAAAAGGCATACAAATTGATTTAATGTATATACAGAGATCCTTCAGAATGAAGACCCAAAGATACAAGGACATTATCTATTTTCATCATTAGATTTAACAAAATATGGAAAGCTATGTAGAAATATGATTGGATGACAAGGTCATGATCTAATGCTAATTGACTGAGTAGGGAAACCCAGCAAGGCCTTTTGTTGTAGATTCTTCCTACCTCTCTGAGCATACATTTCCTCTCTCTGGGTGTGGGGTGGAGCCCTTGCTGAAATGGGGGGTCTATGACCTACAGTCAAACATGCTAGCTCAGATAATCTTGTATTAGCCAGTTTTTAAGGAGAATATTTTAAGTTTTATGGCTGCCTCTTGGGAAAAGAAACTGGTTTGTATGACCTTACTTCGGGAAGAAGGATTCTAGTTTCTATGGCCAGCATGTGGGGAGAATTGTTTTTAATTTCAGGTAGTATGGAGAATAATAACTACATTCTCTATGAATTTTCAATCTCTAGTGTAAGAATATTTATTGAATAAAATGTTTCTTGTTTACCTGAATAATGAAAAGTTTTGCATTTCATGCTGTTTATGTCTTGTGATTAAACATATGGTATGTGTTTCAAATTTCACTTAAAATAATATTTAGATGACTTTTCCCTGAAATTAGTAAGCTAGCGTTTACATTTTCATTTTGTTAATTAACAGACTTTACTTATCCCCTTAAATTAATGTGTATTTTTAGCTTAATACTAAGAAAAAGATGAGTACTTGGTAAGTTCAGCTATGAAAGGCAAAGATTATTAAAGAATGAAAAAAAAAAACCCTATAATGAATTATTAGTGAAATGAATTATAAATCTTACTTTTATACATACATGTAAATTGTCTCAATATATTTTTTCAAACTAGTGAGTAGTGACTAGCTACCCTTTTATCTTTAATGAGATAGCATAATAAAAATAAGTATAGATTGCTAACTCTCAAGGAAATTGTATAGGTAAAAAGCAGAGGCATAGCTTGACTAAAGTATGAAAGCACGACTGACTTCTGTGTTATAGTGCCTTTTTTCCCATGAAATGTGATAACTGCATTACTCTTTGCTTTTATAAACCAATTTTATCATTCTGGAAATATAAAACTCTTGACATCATAAAACAAATACACTTATGTTAACAGAGTTTAGTTTATTATTTTTGCAAAGGGAATAATGTAACTTTGATAGTTGTATTGTTTCTTACCATATAACACCTCATGGGAAGCTAAAAAAAGGACACACCATATTGAGTTACACCCTATTTGGAAGGAATGTTTTAAGCATAACATTGTTACTGTGGTAGCATTACTGCCTCAGTGATATTTATGCTGCTTTCATTTTAGGTTCCTAATAGACACTCTAATAACTAATGCATTCATTCTATTTCAGAATCACTTAGCTTTGACTTGTATTTGTTCACAATGTCCTGAAGAAACAAATTTGAGCTTTTCCAACATTAAAGTTCTTGGAAAACTTTACATCAATTACAGTAAAAGAGAATAATCAATAAAGCACACCTGCTTCTTCTTTTAATTTTTATATGGTGAATAAGATGAGTAAGATTTAATTAAATATTTTACATATGAAATATAGTTCTAGTTTTCTAGATTTATTACTAAAATTAACACATAAAGAGTGTGTTAACTACTTTTTTATAATTCTAATTAAACTACTTATTTATATTCAATTTTCTACTTACCTATATTCACTTCAGTTACTATGGTCACCCTTTCAATCAGCTTTCTGTTCAGTTTGTTATATTAATGTTTTTTAATTGATTGAAGGATCAATTATGTATATTTATGGTATAAAATGTGATATTTTGAGAGAGATATGTATACACACGTTGTGAAATGACTAAGTATAGCTAATAAACATATTAATCATCTAACATAATTATCATGTTGTGATCAGAACTTTATCCCTTTAAATTAATGTGCATTTTTAGCTTAATATGAAGAAAAAGATGAGTACTTGGTAAATTCAGCTATGAAAGGCAAAACTATTAAAGAATAAAAAAAGAAAAAACCTAAAATTTTAATTAATGAAATAAATTATAAATCTTAATTTTAGATATACATGTAAATTGTCTCAATGTATTTTTTTGCAAATGAGTGAATAGTGGCTAGCTATCCTTTTACCTTTAATGAGATAAATCTATCATCTTAGAAACTTTTAAGTATACTATACATTGTTATCAATTATAATCACCATGCTGTATAACCGATCTCCAGAACCTATTCTTCCTGTCTAATTGGAACTTTGTGCCCTTAAACCATCTCCCTATTCTTTTTCTAGCCCCAGCCCCTGTTCGCCACATTTCTACTCTGTTTTTATGAGTTTGATTTATTTTTATTTTTAGATTCATATATAACTGAAATCACACAATCTTTGTCTTTTTGCGCCCACTTTACTTCACTAAGCATAATGCCTTCCATGTTATCTATCTTGTTGCAAATAACAGAATATTTGTCTTAAAAGACTCAGCAGCTTTATTGAGATATAATTTACATATTATGCAATCTATCCATTTAAAATGGATTTTTGTATGTTCACAACAGTCGTTCAACCATCACCCCAGTCCATTTTAAAACATTTTCATCACCCATAAAAGAAACTTCATAACCTTTAGCATTGGTTCTCCATTCCTCTTCCCTATCTTTTCTACCTTACCCCATGCCCCCAGGCAATCACTTATCTACTTTCTGTCTCATATATTTGTCTATTCTGGACATTTAAAATCTGTTTTTCCTCCCTAACTGTAGTTATATCCTTTGACCAACAGGCACAGAAAGACAAATACTGCATGACCTCACTCACATGTGGCATCTAAAATATTGTATCTTACAGAAGTAGAGAGTAGAATGGTGGTTACCAGAGGCTTTGGTGGCTAGTGGGTTGGGAGGATAAAGATATATTGGTCAAAGGATATATAATTACATTTAATTGAGAGAAATCTTTTTAAAATATCCAGGATATTCTTTCCTAATGTGAAATATTATTCCATTGTATAATATACCACATTTTCTTTATTCATTGATACATTGGTGTATCAATGTACATTTATATTGATAAATTTATATTGATTCCATATCTTGGCTATTATGAGTAACATTACTCATACACATAATAGTATACTCACACTCACACTCATACTCACTCTTGGACATAATAGCCAAGATATGGCAGAGAACGGGAGTGCAGATATCTCTTTGACATACTGATTTTATTTACTATGAAAATATACTCAGAAATGAAATTACTGGATCATATAGTAGTTCTATTTTTAATTTTTTGAAGAAACTTTTTATTGTATTCCACTGTTCAGTTAATTATTAAATCACTCCAAGATTCTGCCATTTGTTTCCTAATCAGTCTCTTTGCATCTATATTCAATTTTTAGTATCACTAGATACATTTTTCTAAAGTATTAAATTCATATAATTATTCACTTTGTAAAAAAAAACAAAACAAAACACTAATGTGGATACTAAAAGTTCATAGTATAAAAATCTAAGTGAATTGTACTGGAATTCAAATATCTTCATTACCCGTGTTCAATCAATATTTTTTTAATACAGGCTAAGAGCAGATTTGTTTAATGTCATCAATCTATTCAACTACCTATTTAGTAAATTATATTATTTTGGTAGCAGCTATGGTAGTAGTAGTTGTTGTAATTATAATACATACTATAATATTTATTTACATAACACACTCCACAATCTTTATCTATTTATTCTGTACAAAAATCTTTTAAAAGAAGAATTATTGTCCCAGCATGGTGGCTCATACCTGTAATCCCAGCACTTTGGGAGGCCGAGGCAGGCTCAGGAGTTCGAGACCAGCCTGGCCAACATGGTGAAACCCCGTCTACTAAAAATACAGAAATAAGCCAGGTGTGGTGGCACACGCCTGTAATCCCAGCTACTCGGGAGGATGAGGTAGGATAATCGCTTGAACCTGGGAGGCGGAGGTTACAGTTACCCGAGATCACGCCACTGCACTCCAGCCTGGCAACAGAGTGAGATCCTATAGCAAAAAACAAACAAACAACAACAACAACAGCATTATTATATTCACATTATTGACAGGAAAACTAAAATTGAGAAAAGTTATTGGTAACTAGCCTTACCACATGTAGTGACAAAGAATAGAGACAAAATTTTCACCTAGGTCCATTATATGCTGAATTATATTCTTTCATAGTAGTTAAATATAAGTAATCTTTGGCCCAATAAAAGACAATTGTTTCAGTTGAATTTAGTCTCTGTTCATTTAGTATATAGTTAAATCCTTGTTTTCTACTATTTATTATAATATATAAACCCCTAGCTTATGCCAAAGTCAAATTCATTTCTGAAATTTTTTGAAAAAAGAACAAATCTAATGCTTGTAATTCCTGTATTCTATTTTTCTGGAAGATCTAGCTATTATTACTTATAATTTAATGCCTTTCTAAAGTATGATTTTTCTAAACTATTTCTACCCTAACCCCAAAGTTACTTAAAATGGTCATAAGAAACAACGAGTAAGTAGCTATATGACTGTTAGCAAATTATTTCTTTGTTTTCACTCCTGCTATGCAGGCCTATCAGATGAAGTGATTGAACCAAATGATCACAAAATTATCTTCCCTAAATAGCAAAATATATTGTCTATTATGGATACAAGTGGAACACAATGTAGTATATACTGACCCCAAATTACTTCTAGGTGGTAATTATTTTTATAATGGATAAAGATGGAATGAAAATGGATAAATTAACAGATAGATGACAGAGAGAGATGGAATACATATATAATGATTACAAAGATATATGATAGACACATATAGAAATATGAGCATTTCTTTTCCTAAGAATTAATTATATTTGGAAAAGGATTGAGAAGAATAACTGTACATAATAATTATTTGAGAAATATTAATTATTATTATTGTTGTTGTTATTAGCAGAATCTACAGTCTTATTCTAGAATAATTCCAGATAATAAGTATTTGACAATTAGTAAGTAATGATAGACATTTTGCCAACACGTGTTCTTCGGAGGTGCCTCTGTATCTTCAGAATGGTGTAACTTTCCTAATTTTGGACATGTGGTGAGATGGTGTGGTAGGCAGAACAATAACCAGTCCCTCTCCAGAGATGTCCACATCCTAGTATACTGAGTTTGTCAATATGTTACCTTACATGACAAAAGCGACTTTGCATATGTGATCAAATTAAGAATTTTGAGACAGGAAGATTAGCTTGTATTATCTGTGTGCAAAAGTCCTTACAAGAGAAAAAGGGAGGCAAGGACAAATGAGATGCAGCCATAGAAGCCGAGGTCAAGAGATTTGAAGGTGCTATGCTGCTGTATTTGAAGATAGGGAAAGGGACTATAATCCAAGGAATACAGGTAGGCTTTAAAAGTTCAAAAGACAGGCAAATGGAATCTCTGTAGAGGTTTTAGAAGAAACGCAATTCTGTCATCACCTTGATGTTAACCCTACAAGCCTTGTAACCCTCAGAAGGGTTTATGGAAATTTATTACAAGTAGAAGTAACACGACTAATAAGAAACTAATGCAAAGGATAAAGAGGAGTGGGAATAAAAAAAAAAAAAAAAAAAAAAGAAAGGGAACGTAAGGAGAAAAGGAGAGAGATGATTTTGTAAAACAGTAAAGCAGATACATTTTCTTGAAAGTCATATACAGTAGTTCATACTCATGTCCTTACAAAAAAACTGGCTTCCCCTCCATAATCTGTTACCTGCTCACCTTAAAGTATAAATAGGTGACATAGCTTAAAGTATTATAAGACTGAAAGTTTTTTCATTTTAGTAACAGGAGACCCTAAAGTCAAACTAATGAAACTTCAATGGTGTAAGGTTATAAAAAACCTGACCACTAGAAGATAATTATTTAGGGAGCAGATGGGCTTTCCATGTGTTCTTGAAATTTTGCTTTCTATGTGGTCATCAGTCTCATGAGGTAGACTATGTACTTAATGGTAGTTTATGATCTGTCTTCTCTTTTTTAATTGTAACCCTTTTGTTTTTTGTTTTATTTTTTTGAGACAGAATCTTGCTCTGTAGCCCAGGCTCAAGTGTAGTAGTATGATCTCAGTTTGCTGCAACCTCTGCCTCCCAGGTTCTGGTTCAAGAAGTTCCCCTCCTCAGCCTCCTGAGTTCCTGGGATTTCAGGAATGTGACAACATGTCCAGCTAATTTTTGTAGTTTTAGTAGAGACAGGGTTTTACCATGTTGGCCAGGCTGGTCTCGAACTCCTGACCTCATGATCCGCCTGCCTCGGCCTCCCAAAGTGCTGGGATTACAGGCGTGAGCCACCGTGCCCAGCCAAACAAAATGTTTTTAATATCTCACAATTATGTGTTCTTAGAAAGGATATGTGAAAAAACTTGTTTTTCTCAAACTCCTGGTCTCCTGACTTTCTGAAAACCACCAGCTTTCACCTTGTCTTATTTTTTAGCAGCTGAAAATCGCATCCAGATTTGAACTTTGTCATATTATAACTGTTCTACCTCCCATAAGGAAATTCTGAAATTATCCTCTTTGAGACAGTTTTCTCTCACCTATTTATCTCTTTCATCTCCTCATTCCTCCTGACCCTACTTTGTGCTCCAGTGTAAAAATGAATCCTCCAACCCAGTGTAACTGTCTTCTGGATTCTGAAGTTTTGCTCCTCCTCAAAGCAAGTGGTTCCAAGCCTTTTGTCTTAGTTCTTCCTTGTCAACCAACATGCACTTTTAGAAAAGTCACATCAATGTGCTAGCTGGGCCTCCACGACTAAACTTTTCTTTTCTTCTACTCAAACATTGTTTACATTATTATTATTATTATTATTATTATTATTTTTTGTTGTTGTTGTTGTTGTTTGAGACGGAGTCTCACTCTGTCACCCAGGCTGGAGTACAGTGGCACAATCTCGGCTCACTGCAACCTCCGCCTCCCAGATTCAAGCGATTCTTCTGCTTCAGTCTCCTGAGTACCTGGGCCTACAGGCATGTGCCACCACGCCTGGCTAATTTTTTGTATTTTTCGTAGAGATGGGTTTTCACCATTTTGGCCAGGCTGGTCTTGAACTCCTGACCTCGTGATCTGCCTGCCTTGGCCTCCCAAAGTCCTGGGATTACAGACATAATCCACTGCACCTGGCATCATTGTTTACGTTCTTGATAACCAGTTTCATTATTTTTTCCCACTCTACTCCGTTTCAAAAATTTTCTTTTGTTACCATGATTTCACCTTAAAAACCTCTATCCCTAGCAAATGTGTCCCCTAATCCACAATCCTAACTGTCTTTAAATGACACAATTACCCAGGTAATTTTGCCCCAGATCTAGGAGTTGTTACTGATGCCTTCTTTTCGCTCAACCCTACATCAATCATCTTCCTAAGGGCCATCATTTGGTCCAAAATGTATCTCAAATTTGCCTATTGTTTTTTCATATCTACTGCCAACAGTCTACTCCTGAAACACTTATTGTTTCTCAGCTTTTTCTTTCCAGTTTCTCTTATCCCTTTTGATAGCTATTCTCTATACAATATCCCAAGTTATCTTCTTAGAATATAAGAGATAATATTTAGGCATTCCTTAGAATATGACAGTCCTATTCCGGTCTTTAGAGCACCATTCAAATTCTATGACTAGCTGTACAAGGTTCTGCATGATCTGACCCCTGCTTGCTTCTTCAGGCTCAGGTCCTAGTCTCACATGCTCACTTATTTCCAGTCTTACTGAAATCATTTCAGTTCTTTCATCATGCTGTGTCCTTTTCTACTGGCAAGCCTTTATTGATCTGTGCAGTCCTCACTGGGAATGACTTTCCTTCCATTTTTTACTTTACTAGTTTCATCTAATCATTCAAGTCTCATTTTAAATTCAACTGCTCAAAGAGGAATTCTCTGTCACCATTCTAAAGCCCAAACCCTTATTACAACAGCCTTTCTGTTTTCAGCCCACTGAGTATATTTCAAAGCTTATTATCTGTTTTTAGATGTATTATTTATCTATTTTATCATCTTTTAATTTGGTTCCTTTACTGGAGAAGAAATCATGCATGTTTCATTTATTTTTCAACAAATCCTCAATGGTCAGCACTGTGCCTAATATACATAAATTCTTAAGAATTTGTTTAGTAACAGAACAAATGAAGTCCTCACTTTCAATCCTGTGACATTGGTTTTCTATGTTGATAAAATGATTAGAACTGGCCATTGAGAATTCTTTCACATATGTCCTTTTCATTTGAAATGTTTCCATATCTTCAAGTATTTTATACTCTCTAGTTTTAGAAAAACACATTAACAACTGGTCTCATTCCTGCTCAATATCCTCAGGATTTCCTTGTTCCCTTTGTATCTTTTTAGTAATTTTCCATCTAGTTAGTTACTCCTTTGTGTGACCTCTAAGAACCTAACAAATTCATTCCTTGACTATGCTTTCCTATGTCTTGTCTTTCTAGGTCTAATTCTTTGAAAACATGAGTTATCCATGTTCCCTATGCTCTTTTACATCTCACTCCATTACATGCTGTGGGCTCTGCCAACAACCCTCATGAAAATATTTCCCCAAAAAGATTAATTTATCAATTACAAACCACATGCTTAGGATTTATTTCAACTAGACTCTATATTGCATTCAACTATGGGGCTGCTTGCTAGCATGAGATTCTTGTGGCAGTCTTAACCTTTGATCAGTTTTGCTCCATATTTGTGATACTTTATCTTCTTTTACCCTACACTTAATGTGTACACACATTTCTATCTTCAATAATGTTCTCCTTCTTAACTAGTCTCACTCTATCAAGCTTTATATCTACTTCAATATTCATTTCTATATTCCAGTTTCTTTCATTATTATACTTTATACAAACTATGTTTTCAATAAATGTTTGTCAAATGAAATTGACTTGAAGCACTATGTCTTATTCCTGAACTTTATCTTTCCAGATTTGAATCTATTAAGTGGGACTGGCATGATCATGAAGAAGGACACTATCTCCTGCAAAGTATCTGCCTGATGTATTAGAACAATGGGGCATAATCAGAGTCAGCAAACCCTACTTCATTTAAAGATCATATAGTCTGTAAGAGAAACAAAATTATTTTCTATACATTTCTTACCACAGGTAACCACGCTTGTTTCTTCTCCACTTTAACAGAGAAAAGGAAATATGAGAAACATAGAGCCCAAAATAGATGCTGGCTTTCTGTGAACAGTGTAAAGGCTTTAAAAAATGTGAAATATTAAGCAAAATTATTAAAAGTCAGTACATTTAATTAATTTCTCTTTGTGATTCTTTCCACTGCCCACCAAAGTCACTTCATTTCCTCTAAAACTTGAGTCAAGACTTACATTCAAGTTAGTTATTTTTAAAAGAACTGATGCTTGGGTCGGGTGAGGTGGCTCACGCCTGTAATCCCACCACTTTGGGAGGCGGAGGTGGGCAGATCACCAGGTCAGGAGATCAAGAGCATCCTGGCTAACACAGTGAAATACTGTCTCTACTAAAAATACAAAAATACTGTCTCTACTAAAAATTAGCCGGGCATGGTGGTGGGCGCCTGTAGTCCCAGCTACTCGGGAGGTTGAGGCAGGAGAATGGCATAAACAAGGGAGGCGAAGCTTGCGGTGAGCTGAGATCGCGCAATTGCCCTCCAGCCTGGGTGACAGAGAGAGACTCCGTCTCAAGAAAAAACAAAAAGAACTAATGCTTAATCCACACTTGTCCTGTCAGTTCACAATTTCTTTGTTTCTTTTATCTCCACTTGAATTATGCACATACTGAGTTCCTCATTTTATATTACTTGAAGATACTAGAATTCTTTACATTGAATTTTGTATACAGTATTTCATAATGATAAAAGTAAAATGTTTATATGAAAAATATATTTCACAAAATACATAGTAATTCTAATACATTTTAGGAGGTAGAAGGACTATTTTATTCAATATGTCTAATTTCATGCATTTAGTGGTGTGGAGGAATGATGGTTCAGAAAAGATACCTAGGACCTAATGCATAATAATCACTTTTATTTAATTATAATAATTTTATTTGTTGATGCACCATTGCCTCGCAGACAAGAAAAATTCGATCTAAAATAGCAGATAAAGTTTATTTAAAAGGCCGGGCGCGGTGGCTCACGCCTGTAATCCCAGCACTTTGGGAGGCCGAGGCGGGCGGATCACAAGGTCAGGAGATCGAGACCACGGTGAAACCCCGTCTCTACTAAAAATACAAAAAAAAAAAAAAATTAGCCGGGCGCGGTGGCGGGCGCCTGTAGTCCCAGCTGTTCGGGAGGCTGAGGCAGGAGAATGGCGTGAGCCCGGGAGGTGGAGCTTGCAGTGAGCCGAGATCACGCCACTGCACTCCAGCCTGGGCGGCAGAGCGAGACTCCGTCTCAAAAAAAAAAAAAAAAAAAAAAAAAAAAAAAAAAAAAAAAAAAAAAAAAAAAAAAAAAAAGTTTATTTAAAAAGAAAAAAGTTTAAAAATGCCAAAAATAAATAAATAAATAATTTGATGGCCCGGATGCCCAGATGTCAGGATGTATTATTAGTTTCAAATCAAAGTCCTTGAAATCTTTTTTTTTTTTTTTTTTTTTTTTTTTTTTTTTTTTTTTTTTGAGACAGAGTCTCCCTCTGTCGCTCAGGCTGGAGTGCAGTGGCAGGATCTCAGCTCATTGCAAGCTCCGCCTCAGCTCATTGGAAGTTCACGTTGTTCTCCTGCCTCAGCCTCCGGAGTAGCTGGGACTACAGGCGCTCGCCACCATGCTCAGCTAATTTTTTTGTATTTTTAGTAGAGACGAGGTTTCACCGTATTAGCCAGGATGGTCTCGATCTCCTGACCTCGTGTTCTGCCCGCCTTGGCCTCCCAAAGTGCTGGGATTACAGGCGTGAGCCACTGAGCCCAGCCGAAAGTCTTGGAAATCTTAAAATTCATAGCACTGAGTTTTCACTAGGAAGTATGCATATTTAGGAAAGTTAATAAGCATTTGATATGTATTACCAAAATCTATACTACAAAATGTATAAAGTAAGACTCTCTTTAGCAGTCTCTGTCAATAGTTTAAAGCAGAGTTTCTCAACCCAGACTGCCCATTATCACTCCCTGGGGAGATTTGACAGGTATCATTCCTGAGGACCCAGTCCCAGAGATTCTGATTGAATCAGCCTGAATGGCATCCCTGGAATGGCAGTTTTCAAAAGGTCCCTAGGAAATTCTAATGTTCTGTAAGGATGAGAACCACTGGTTATAATTAAAAGTATGGGTTTTTGGTCACTATTAGCACACGTATAAATATATATATATATAAATTTATTTTACTTTATTAAAATGCACACAAACAAGGTACTAGACAAGACCTTATGTATCTCTTATTATATTTCTGCTTCTGCCTTTGTTACCACCAATACGAATTCCGTATCTGTCATCTAATAGTCAATCAAAAAAGTACGTGTTCACTTGTGATTTGGACTGCCTGCTGATGTTCATGCATCATTCTTTTGTCATATTCCTCACCAGTGTTTTTAAACATAAAATATTCTCCCATTGCATAATCAGTGCTATCACTAAAGGAAATCAAAATATTTTATCCCGAAATATATTTCTTTGACATATTTTCAAATAGCTGTCACAGGACCAGCTGAATGAGGTGGGAGAAATTTGCATCTGTAGAGAATCTACGTTAAATCAGCCAAGCCTTCTTTTTCTAGGCCTTTCTCAGATCTAGGAGACTTTAACTGGGACTCTGACACCTTTAAAGATCTGAAAAGAAACATTTACCATCTATTCTCTCTGAGGACTACCACCTTTGAGGCTTTATCTACATAACAAGGCTACCTTTGCTGGCCAGGCCTCTTCTTTTCTCCCTCCCATACTTGTCTCTCTACTAAAATTTAATTTACCAATATAGTATCTTTTGGGCTGTGCTCTGAGCTAGCATTCTTAAAAGATGGTATATCATTTCTGTACCTCACTGGGAGCTTGGATCTTCATTTTGAAGGCTCCCTTGTGTACATGCCAAATAAATGTGCATACTCTAATTCAATTCAATTTTGATACTCTCTACCTGAAAATAGCATCAGATGCTAGACATTGAGGACTCATTTCCACAAGGCTTGTTCCCACTTCTGATGCCAATAAAAAAAAACCCAGGTTGTTTTAGTTTACCTGTATTTCTTACTAACAGGTGTTTCTTACCCACAGCTGCCTCCTCAGGTTCAAATAATTTTCTAGAGGAGCTGTTATAACTCAAGAAAACATTTGATTTTTATTTATCAGTTTATTATAAAGAATATTACAAAGGATACAGGTTAACAGATGCATAGGGTGAGATATGTGGCAGGGGGTGCATAGCTTCCATGCCACAGGTGCATCACTGTCCAAGAACCTCCACATGTTCAGTTATCCAGAAGCTATGCAAACCTGGTCCTTCTGGGTTTATATGGAAGGTGCATTACACAGACATGATTAATTAAGTCTTGGTAGCCAATTTAACCTTAAGGTCCTCTTCCCTCCATGGATGTTAAGAGTGGTAAGGCTAGCTAAAAGTTCCAACCCTCTAATCCTGACCACCTTACTCTTGCTGGTGCTGAGCCCCCATTCTGAAGCTACTTGGGGGCTTCCAGTCACCAGTCAACTCGTTAGCATGCAAAAAGATATTGTAACCTCCCAAAGGGTTAACCTTGCCTACTGCCTAGACAGATCTGATTTATCAAGACAGGGGAATTGCATTAGAGAAAGAGTAATTCATGAAGAGCCGGCTGTGCAGAAGACTGGAGTTTTATTATTGCTTAAATCAGTCTCTCGGAGCATTTGGGGATCAGAGTTTTTAAGAACAACTTTTTAGGTTGGGAAAAGCCAGTGAGTCAGGAGTGCTGACTGGTTAGGTAGGAGACGAAATCATGGGAAGTTGAATCTGTCCTGATATACTGAGTCAGTTTCTGGGTGGGGGCCACAAGACCAGACGAGCCAGTTTATTGATCTGGGTGGTGCCAGCTGATCCATCAAATGCAGGGTCTGCAAAATATCTGAAGCACTGATTTTAGGAGCAGTTTAGGGAGGGTCAGAATCATGTAGCCTCCAGCTGCATGAGTTTTAAACCATAATTTCTAATCTTGTGGCCAATTTCTTAGTCCTACAAAGGCAGTCGAGTCCCTGGGCAAGAAAGAAGTTGGTTTTGGGAAAGGATTGTTATCATCTTTGTTTTAAACTATAAACTAACTTTCTCCCAAATTTAGTTCAGCCTACATCCAGGAAGGAACAAGGACAGCTTAAAGGTTAGAACCAATATGGAGTTGGTTAGGTTAAATCACTTTCACTGTCTCAGTCATAATTTTGCAAAGGCGGTTTCAATATCACTTTGAAGATTCCAAGGATTTTCTGAGTTGGATGCTAGGAAACAGGGACAAAGACCAAATATGTATTTCACAATATTGCACGTGTACATTCATCTGCCTCCACCTCCAGCAGATTATAACAGCCCAATGAAAAGAATTCACTCTTTCGTATTAAAGAAGCAAAATCTGGTCAGATGAGTAATAAATGACGTAGTATGGAATCAAGAATGGTCTTGTGTTTTTTTTCTACATGACAAATTACCATAATCTTAGTAGTTTATAACAGTGCACATTTATTATTTCACATTTCTCATGGGTTAAGAATCCAAGTACAATTTAACCATGTCTTCCATTTATGGTCTCTCAAGACTGACATTATAATGTTGGCAAAACCTTGTTCACTTTTGGAGACGTAACTAGAGAAGAATCCACTTCCAAGATCATACAACATATTGGAAGAATTCATTTACTTGCAGTGATGTGACTGAGAACCCAGCTTCTACTTGGCTGTCAGACAGATCTTCAGGATCTAGAGTCAGCCCACAGTTCCTTCAAGCAGCTGCAAACTTCAAACCTGCAAGGAAAGTCTACTCCAGTCTGCTTATATCACATAATATAATGTTGAGAGACTGACATCTTATCTCCTTTGTTATATGCTATATCCTATAAGACAGTAATAACCCTGCTCAACCACTCACCACACCCTCACTCAACAAGGAGGGAATACAAAAAGATGTACATTAAGAAATGTGAATCATTTGGGTCACTTTGGGGTCTATTTGCCAGAGGGTCACCATAAACTTGAACTTGATTATGTATTTAGGGGAAGACACTCATACTACCATAAAAGGAATGGGTGGAGTACCAGAGTAGGATGTTTTGAAGAAGACAGAATCACTCTGACAACCCTTACCTATAGTCGAATCTAGTGAGGATTTGCTTCTTGTGTGGTGTAGTAAGGGGAGATCAGTAGCGACAAAACGTCACCCATTCCTTGTCTCTTTATATCCTTGAAATCTGATCATCTCTCTGTATGAAGCTATGTAACTATTTTCAATGTTCCGTATGTATTTACTTTGAGGAAACATGAGTAAACTGGTACTCATAATGTAACTGTTCAGCTGATTCTTCCTGCTCACTGCCCAAACAAAATCAATTCACAGAGATCATGGCATTTCAGCAAAGAGTTTAATTGTCAGGGGCCAGCCATGCAATACGGGACATGGAGTGATTACTCAAATTAATCTCCTTGAAGGCTGAGATGTTAGGGGTTTTTCAAAGACAGTTTGATCAGCGGGGGCTAGGGTACGGGGAGTGCTGCTTGGTTAGGTTGGAGATGAAATCATGGGGAGTAGAAGCTGTCCTCTTGCATTGAGTTGCTTCTGAGTGGTACCACGGAGCAGTTGGTAGGTCTAAGTGGAGCCATCGGTTGGTGGATCCGGGTAAAGCCATTAGTTGTCAGACATGCAAAAATTGTGAAAAGATATCTCAAAAGGCCAATCCCCAGTCCACAATAGTAATGTTTTCTGCAGGAGCAATTGGGAAAGTTGCCTATCATGACCTCTGGAATAATAGCTGACAATCATTTATGTTTCCACCTTAGCAGAATTTAGTGTCCTCTAGCCTCCTAGCCTGGTGTTCTCTCATTAGCTTTACACAGGGGGTTCAGTTCTGAGAAAGGTTCATTATTGTTTAAACTATAAAGTAGATAGATCCAAAAATTAGCTTTCTTGCCCAGGAATAATTAAGGGCAGTTTCAAGACCAATGGCAAGATGAGGGTGAGCCAGATCAGATCTCCTTCGCTGCCATAATTTTCTCACTGTTATAATTTTTTCAATGGCAGTTTCAATAACATGGAGTAGACTTGACTAGGCTGTGGTTACTAATAGCCCCCTCCCAAGTCCTAGTGAATTAAAATCACAAAGGTTTATATTTTGCTCATGCTACATATACGTCATGGGTCATCTGGGCATTCTGCTTCATGTCCTCCTCACTCTAGTACTTAGGATGCTAAAGCAGCTCTCTGGAAAATCGTTGATCTCCTGACAGGTGGAAAGAGTATGGGGCATATTGTACACTAGCT
This sequence comes from Macaca thibetana thibetana, assembly GCF_024542745.1. Lineage (NCBI taxonomy): Eukaryota > Metazoa > Chordata > Mammalia > Primates > Cercopithecidae > Macaca > Macaca thibetana. The sequence continues at coordinate 67,993,735 of NC_065579.1, read as the reverse complement.
CTTAAAGTTTCTACTGGTGGTAATCCCAGCACTTTGGGAGGCCGAGGCGGGCGGATCACAAGGTCAGGAGATCGAGACCACGGTGAAACCCCGTCTCTACTAAAAATACAAAAAATTAGCCGGGCGCGGTTGTGGGCGCCTGTAGTCCCAGCTACTCGGGAGGCTGAGGCAGGAGAATGGCGGGAACCCGGGAGGCGGAGCTTGCAGTGAGCCGAGATCGCGCCACTGCACTCCAGCCTGGGCGACAGAGCGAGACTCCGTCTCAAAAAAAAAAAAAAAAAAAAAAAAAAAAAAAAAAAAAAAGTTTCTACTGGCGAAGACATGTCACTTCTCCTTACATTGACCAAAGTAAGCCACCTAGCCATACCTAACTTCAAAGCAGTGGACCATGAAAGGTAATTGAAAATATATGATGAACTGGGTTAAAGAATACTAAAAGGAAAGTCGGGGTGAAGTGTGTTATGTTATAGGAAAGAGGTCCAATCCAGACCCCAAGAGAGGGTTCTTGGTTCTCATGCAGGAAAGAATTCAGCGTGAGTCCATAAAGGGAAAGCAAGTTTATAAAGACAGTAAAGGAATAAAAGAATAGTTACTCTATAGACAGAGCAATCCTGATGGCTGCTGGCTGCCCCTTTTTATGGTTATTTCTTTATGACATGCTAAACAAGGGGTGGATTATTCATGCCTCTCCTTTTTAGACCATGCAGGAGTCAATTTAGATATCGACATGTTTTCTTATTGTTTGTAAGATGCCACTTGCAGAAAGTTGACTGATCAACTATTTAGATAAATTTGATTTCTTTGGTTAGCTAGAAAAATGGTTAATATTGCAAACAACATTGTAATAGTTAAGTTTATGTAACAAGTTAGAGGGTAAGACTTGAAATTGTTAGTGTAATTGCACTACAGAGTCTAAAGGCAGAGAGCCAATCTCAGTTTTAATGATATGATTGATTCTATCCCAATAATTAGACCCATTCCTGTGAGTTCCATTACAAGTCATGATACTATGACTCAAGTACTAGCTCTCTCTTTAGCTTTAGATTTTCTTCCCTCTGAAATTTGCAGTGTCTACACAGAAAAATAACAACATTTGGTGAAAACAAATTCTTCATTTGTGACCTCAAAGATATTTAAGAGGTCACCTGAATGATAACTATGTCAGCCTCTTTTTAGTTAATAGTCTGTAAATTCTTGATTTTGATGTTTTGTTTGAGTTATTAGCTCAGCTTGGAAAATACAGCTCATACAAAGCCAGAAAAAACCTTCAGTTTGAGGAAAAGCAGCCTGGGCATGAGATACATTAGCAAAGAGTCAGGCAAATGTCCTTAGAAAATGGCAACAGAAAAAAATCTCAAGTTGTCAGAAATTTACAGAAGGAGAATCAAGGGCTTGGCAGGCAGAAGACATTGAGGTAGGTAATAGGAGGTTCCAGCCAGTAGATCATACATATCACAGTAACAGCAGGAAAACTCCTGAAGATCATCTGAAGGAGCAGGATATCCAGACACCTTATGTTAGGTTCTACCACTTGTTAGCCGTATAGAGAGAAATATCTTAACCCTCTTTGTACCTCAGTTTCTGCATCTCTAAAATCAGAAAATCAATACCTCTGATGCTGCCAACAGAATAAAAAGTTAATGTATGCAGCTATAACATTCTGCATGTCAGCTACAAATACGGTAAATATTTCAGCCTCAAGTAATAGTCTTTAAAATTAAAGAAATAAAATATTCTTTTATTTCTGCAGTAATATTCAAATTTCATGTAGCATAGGCAATAAAATAATTCTAGTTAGTGCCTTTATGCAAGAAACAATTTACTCAGATTTATTAGGCCTGATAGTTGTTTTTCTGCACTTAAAATGAGATGGGGTTCAAGCTGTAGTCATATGTCAAAAAAGGTTGGCCCAAATTAAATGGAACCATAATTATTTCATGTTTTCACAAAAAATAAAAATCTTAAAAATAGAGTTACAATGGATATAAAAGCAATCTCCAAATTGCAGAATTCTAATATAAAGACTTTGACCTTAGGATTAAATGTGGAAAGTTATTTTAAGTGATGGTATTCAGTAATCCTAGATATCATTCAGAAGGAGTTCAGGATGAATTTCTAAATAGGCTCAAGAAGAATTTACATATATCATAAATAATGCACTGAGGAAATATGGATATTTAGGTTACATAATTACATTCTACTATTTTTTAAGGATAACTTGGAAGAAAATGATAATTCCCTTTCCAAAGAAATCTTTATTGCTTCTGTTACAGACAAAATATTAACTCAGTTGGATGATTTTAATTGAGCAGAATGATTATTATACACATAGATATTGTTAGTGAATATTAGACCCTGCAGAATAGTGAAAGAATTGTAAACTTGAATCACAGTTGGGGTGCATATGTGCGTTTTTATTCCTTATAGCCATATGGCTATAGTGTAAAGACTAAATGAAGAAAATTTGCCATGTGGAAAGTCAGAAGTAAGATTAATTGACTGATAATTGTTAAGTGAAATTGATAATGCTATTCATACAGCATGTTTTAAATTAGTCCTAAGAGTGGTAAAGATTTTAGGCCACAAAAAGTTACATATTCTTTCTTCAAACATGTCTACTTTCATAATACTTTTGAAATCTACAAATACAAACATGTTCATGTTTAGAGTGAATATGTTTATCATTGCATACATCAAGAAAAAAATTTGTTTTCTTCTTCAAAATTTCATAATAATCTCTTTCTGAGTGAGGTAGACATGTTCAATCATGTTTTGTTCTCTTTCTGTCTTTGTGTATCTACACTCAGGGTTCCTGCTGCACACACAGTGAGCCACATAACCTCATCTCCAGTGTCAGTTAATTCAAAAGGGACAGATTCTGATCCACACTTCATTAACCTGTGATTCTGTCTATGAAGCTGGAATTTCTGTCAAGGATACCTCAATTCTACTTATTCTGCGTTGAGACTAGAACGGGAATGGCTTAACCAGAGAAGCAGAGAAAGAAAACAGTCAGAGAGAATAAAAACCTATATATGGAATCAGACTCAGTAGAACTGAGAGAAGAAACCAGAAACTACAGAAGAAACTACACACTTGACTACTATCCTAGCAGATTTTGATTTTCATGTAAGTCCCAACTGTGCTTTCTGCTCTTGGTTTAATTAAGGTGCACCCTTTTCCCTTATATTAAATTCTCCATTTCTTCTTAAGCCAGAAGGAGCAAATATTGTTTACCTTCAACAAAATAACTTGCCTCAAGAATAAAAACGCACTGACTTGCATAGTTTCTACATTTGCAATTGAAGAAACGAATATTGTACTGAATGCAAGAGGTAGATTCACAAGTTAAACTGTTTGACAGGGACAACGCTGCATTAGGACTCAGTTATTCCATTTTACTGTTAAATATTATTTTCATATAATTCATTCTATTCACTTCTGTGTCATTTTCCTGTTTAGATCCCCCTATTATCTTTGCTCTCCTCCCCACTAGATCTCATGTAGCTTACACTTTGGCAAAGTACTGCAATTTGGTGAGAAAAAAATAAATCCAAGGCAAACACTACAGTATTTCACAAGCCTTCAGTGAAGGGAAAGCAGCTTTTAGAGTACACCTTTTTCAAATGTAGGAATTTGATTTCACCATAAACAACAGTACCTTCCTGGAGGATCTCTTTGAAATATAAAAAATTGTGTATTATCTGTAGTTTATTAAGCTCTAACAGAAAGAAGAGAGAAAAGATATAAGGAATCACTCATTTATTCATTTATGAAGAGTCCTTACTCATTTTTTTACAAGACTACAGATCTAGAGTATAAGGAACATAATCCAACCAACAAGCATTTTTAGCACCTTACAATCAAGATCAAAGCCTTCTAAAAATCCAGCTGTGAGTTTCTTTTAATTAGCTCACTACTCAGCATAACATATATTACAAGTATTCCTTCTTGAATAACTTCCTTGAATAATGCAGCTGGGAGTATAGTCAGTTGAGCATTGATGCAGCTGGGTAGCTGAAAAGATGAAAATCAAATGTGAATTCTGATGAAGTAATTTCATTTTGAGCTTTTCATATTTTTCCCCCCTAAATTAAAAAGAAATGAAACCTTGAGTTCAGCTGGTTCACTACCTACTTCATGACAACTCACATTTTCAGAAAATAGAAGTATTTTGCCCAAAATGAATACTAAACATAAAATTCTATCTTCTCACCTAATGGTGAAACATTTTTTTATGTGTGGAGCCTATAGTAATTTGTTCCGATTACATAATAGCTGACCTGCTTTGTGAAGTAAGGTGAACACGTTACTATTGGTAATACAGTTTAATCTTGCTGTAATTACTGATTATAAAATGCTGTCTTGTCTAAAAACATTCATATATGTTCAGTTTCAAGAATAATTCTATTGAGGAATAACTATAATGCTTATCCTGAGATAATCTTTCCATTTGTGAAATAGTATCAGTAAGTTTTCAAAGATCATTTTTTCACCTCATACTTATTATGCAATAAATGTCTTCAGGAATTTAATCAGTTGATAACATCATAATTTAGAACAATAAATCCATGAAATTCAATTATTATAATGGAAATTTTTCCTTGTTCTAGTTATATATAAGGCAGCCTATTTTAATTATGTTTTAGTTTTATCTCTTTTTGTTTTACATTAATATTTAAATATATTAGACTTTATAATTTTAGAGTATAAAGTGCTATTTTTCATTTATTGATTTATTAATTTATTCATCAAACAAATATTTCTTGAGAGCTCATTATGTGCTATGTGGTATGCCAGGTACTGAAAATACAAAAATGAACAATTCAAGTCTTGGCTTTCAGCTTCACAGTTATTTAGAGAAAGAGAGACCACCCACAAATAGTGTCTACACATCTATCAGCTTGGCTTAAAAATGTGACAATACCGAAAGCTGGCAAGGATGTGAAGAAATGACATCATTCATACAACGTTCATAATAATGAAAAATGATACAGCTCCTGTGGAAACCAGTTAGGCAGTTTCTTATAAAACTAAACATGCAACTACCATATTATTCAGCTGTTATACTCCTGGGAATTTATCCCCGGGAAATGAACATTTATGCTCACATAAAAAGTTGTTCCTAAATGTTTGTAACAGCTTTATTTATAATAGCCCAAGCTGGAAACACTTCAAATGCGCATTAAAAGGTGAATGGTTAACAAACCGTATGTACACATCATGGAATATCACTCAGCAATGAAAAATAACTAATTGTTGATACATTCAACAACTTAGAAAAAACTCCAGGAATTTATGCTTAATGAAACACATCCAATCCCAAAGATTACATACTACATTTTTACATTTATATACTATTTTATGAGTGACAACATTTTAGAAATGAAGAACAGATTAGTGGCTGCCAGGAATTAGGGCAATGGGTAGGAGAGAGAGAAGTGAATGAGTTTACAGAAAAGCAAGATGTGGGATCATTGTGGTGATAGAACTGTTCAGTATCTTGACCGTACTGATGGATGCACAAATATACAGATATGGTAAAATTGTATAAAACTAAATGCATATACATACTCAAATGAAGACAAGTAAAAATTGCAAAATCTGAATAAGATCAGTGGTTTGTATCGGTTTTATTATCCTGGTTGTGACATTCGAGGACACTTTTACAAAGTCTTGCCATTGGGGAAACGTTAAGTAAGGTGTGCATAGGATCTACCATTTCTTATAGCTGCGTGTGAATATATAATTATCTTAATATATTTTAAATAAAAGTATAATAAAATGAGAGAGTTGATTTTACAGAATTCGACATAGGATATAGTAGAACTATAAGGAAATTGTAGATGCTTTTTATATTTTTCCATTGAATGATTGATTCATTCATTTATTCATTTAGTCTATTTATTGAGCACCTAGAATGTGCTAGGTATGATATTGGTAAAGGTACATGAAATGCACAGACATTCCTGGCCTTTTATTTCTTCTATTCTAGTGAAGAGATAGACATTTATTAAAAAGTGGGTATAAGATATATTCTTAGATTGAAAGTTTATGAGAAAAAAAAATAAGGCAGAAAATGAGTAAGAAAAAAATACAACAGGTAGGGTGGGGTGGAGTAGTTTCCTAGATCATGTAGTGCCTTGTCAAGCATGGAAAATATTTTAACATTAACTCTGAGTGAAATGGACAATCTCAAAGAGAAATAGCTTTTTATTTTATTTTATTTTTATTGTGTTCATTCTTGAAGTATATTTAGAGAAAATTGAACTTATTGTATGTGTAAAGCTGGATGAATTCTGAACCCAAATTGTATTCAACACTCAGATGAGGGTGGTGTCTCGCCTCTGTAATCCCAGCCTTTTGGGAGGCTGAGGTGGATGCATTGCTTGAACTCAGCAGTTCAAGATCAGCCTGGGCAAATTGGCAAAACCCTGTATCTACAAAAAATACAAAAATTAGCTGGGTGTGGTGGCACATGCCTGTAGTTCCAACTGCTCAGGAGGCTGAGATGGGAGGATGACTTGAGCCCAGGAGGCAGAGGTTGCAGTGAGCTGAGATCATGCCACTGCACTCTAGCCTGAGCAATAGAGCCAGACCCTGTCTCAAAATAATTAATTAATCAATAAATAAAACACAACAAAAATATAAAATAAAATAAAGCACCCAAATAAGAAAGAAAACATGAAGTCCTGCAGTTTACTTCAGACTTCCTTCTGGTCACAGCAAATCTATCAGGGGAACATGTAGAGAGATATAAATAGAATTAACTTTTCTAATTTGGAGAGTATCTTGTGAATTCGGAGGCAAAAGATCTGTTTTTGAATGTTTGCTCCACCTCTGGCTATTCACATGGCCTTTAGTTGTTTCATTTATTAAGTGAAAATAATGAACTTAGTTCACAGGAGATAATGTGTTAAAGTGCTTAAATTATTAAATCATGTACATATTAAAGTCATTATTACAACAAATAGAAAGCTTGGTTTACTTAACAGCTCCAAGTCTAATTCTTTTTAAGGAGTTTTATTATTTGAACATTATATTGAGGTATTCTAAATTTCCTATTTAATTCTTACACTCTCCTGCTAATTCTAGTATCTTTTAATTTGTTTTTCAATAAACATTTTTCACCAAATATCTGTTTAAGAACATGACTTTCTCTAAATGTTATTAAAATTGACATGTTTTAAATAATATGCCTTTTTATGCTCATTAAATGTGGCCAAAGTTTGTATAAAGAAAATACACTTTGTTCCTTATGTGACAAATCTACATACATTTCTAAAAAGTCTCTGTTTTTTTTTCCAGATAAAATATATCATTTCTATGTTAAATTTTTATTAGATTTTCTTCGATAAGAGTCTTGGTTTCCCACTGAGAGATTGAATTAAAAAAATTGTTACATCTACTTATAAAATTCAATAAAATTCATTAACCCTCTTAAGTCACTTCATTTTCACTTATGTAATAGGGTTTCTTTCTTTTGTTCTATTCTGCAGGTGGTATACATGTCACCATATTTTTTCAGAACAAAGTAATAGCATAATAGCCATATATTACTTCTGACTTATGACTATTAAAAACTTTTCCCTTTTTGATCAAACTCTAATAATGTGATATTTTTCAGTTTTTTAAATTCAAACTGAAAATAGTATAAGCAAAACCCCACAATACTTATTATATTTAACTGTGGGATAATATTTTGTAATTAACATTAAATTTTGAGGTTTCAATTTGAGTTTAAGTAAATGAGTAAACCATTCATTTAAATAATAACCATTCAGTTGTCCAAAATGTGTCTAGTGCATTCTTTCATGTTAGAGATCTTCTCAAGTTAGACTTGGTTTATTTTTCTATGTAAAATTTAAAAGGCACACTTTATAATGTTAATGGCATCTTAAAACAAATACCAGTAAAACAAAACAAGGGTCCTTAGTGGCAGAGAGTAACTGGACTCTGATCTTTGAGCAAACAATTATCAAGTTAATCTTGTGTACTGGGGGTGGGTAAATAATGAGATAATGAGTAGTTGTTCCATGGGGAAGCTAATATTCTAGTGATAATTGAGCTTTGACTGTCTTATTTCATAACCAATATCCTAGTGATAATTGAGCCTTGACTGTCTTATTTCATAGACTCTGAAATAAGTCAGCCTTCTTATAGTTTCATCATTTACACAGAATCAAGTTAAACCATATACCTTATGTCAGCCTACTTTCTCACAAATTATTAAAGACAAAGAGATTAGGTATATAATTTTAAATTCATTCACAGTGTTCTTGTATTACTGTACTTGATTCACTTCTTTATATTAATCCTAGGAATAAGGCAAAGGAAAATGAATATTTCATTTCTGATTTTTAAAAGTATCATTTTATTTTCAACGGTTATATCATTTTATCTGTTGTTTATTCTTGATGAATGAATTTAAGTAGAATCCAAGAAATGAAAAATAATTCCAAAATTAGATTCAATCTATTTCAATAGAGTGAGAATTTTCTTCAACAATTGCGCTTGATAAAGATGTATTTAAGTAGTCTCAAACAATGCTAACCATAGAATTTAAACTCATGTTTTGATAGTGACAGATTTCTTTTCAATTTAGGAGTATAATTTTTCAAACATTAAAAAAAGTTATATTCATCATCCTGAGATAACAGGATTATGTATGTCAGAACAGAGCTCTCTACTTGCAGAAAATAAATTTGATCAAGACATATCAATTACATATATCAAGGAGAACATTTCTGTCAAGCATCACAATAAGCCTACCAATCAGGGTGTTTTTTAACTATATCACTCTCCCCTGGATAGTCTTAGAATTACCACCCTCATCTAATGGAAATTTCTTAGAACAAGAAAATAGCAATACGCTCTTTAGATTTAGGTCATCATGTTTGCATTATAACTCCATTATCTCCATTATCTATTATAATTCCATTATAACATAGGGATAGCCTCCTGACTAAAAGGCAGCCTATAATTAGTCTAGACAGCAATCTATGAGGTAGTCAATAGGAAGATGAGCAGATTCCAGTTCATAAGATTTCCCTGGAGAGATTACAAACTCAAATGCCTATAGCAACCAAATAACATTTATGATAATGTTTGTAATTTTTTTAAAAATGCTTGAGCATACGAAGTGCAATATGCATTAAGTTGCATTCCAGATGAATTCATTTGCTCAGATCAGTCCCTTATCATCTAGGGTAGTTAGCACTTAATCAGAAAGACCTCAATTAAGAGAGATGGATATTTTAAGTGCTTCAAGCTATCCATGTACATATGAAGTTTTACTATTTAGGAAAATAAATGTCACAATCTTCTTGTGAAAATATTGAAATTCATGTTTTTCAGATTAGCTAAAATTCTTTTGGAGAGTTATGCCTTGTAAGTGTTTTTTTTGTTTGTTTGTTTGTTTGTTTGTTGACACACCTCTCATCCTTTCAGCCTCACTTCTACTTCTAGCAGTCACTGCAATAAACACTCCATGTAGCTTCCATATAGTTTATAATTATCTATATCCTACCAAACTTGATATGCCCCTTATGTGGAGCCCAATAGATCAATAAGTCAACAGGAACTTGGAAGGAGCCAGGCTGGTGGAACAGGGACCTACCCCATTTGCATTAGCTTTGTGTGGAAAAACCATAGCCACTATCTTGCAACTCCAGAAATGAACAGTATGCAGATTGCAAAATGGCTAAAAGCAGCAGAGCATTTCCTCTGGGCACCTGGAGAGGAAAGGCCTGGCAGTAAAATATTATTCCATCATATTCTTAGCGTACAGCACAAGCTCACCTGCATGTACCTCCTTCCAACAGGACCTTATAAACCTTACCTCCAGCATCTGCCTCTTTGCAGACAGCCACTTCTCTGCTATGCTGCTCATTGCATCTTTGCAATATATCTTCGCACTTTCTCTAATAAATCTGCCTTTCTTTATCTACATCTGTTTTGGCAAGTTTCTTTACCACCTGTGACACTAACCCCAAAAGTCATTCGTCACAACACATTTTTTCAGTTTGAGATGGAAATATGAGCAAAGTGTCTTGTACATCAAGCATATATTGCCATATCTAGCAGATTGGTGATCTGTGTGACATTGATTTCTCCCAGGTGTTACTTTTTTCTTTTTCCTGTGCTCAAATATGTTAAGAAAATACAAGTTAAAACAATATTAAGTAGGTTAATTTATTAAAGGACAACATGGAACATTTATTATTTATTTAGTTTTAGAGGAATTTAGGATTTATTCTAGTCTACATGTGGATAACAAGAACCTAAAAACAATAAACAGTGTGACAATCTTATAATGGGTATAATTTTTCTTCAGAAACATCAGTTTTTGTTTTGTTTTGTTTTTGTTTTTTTCTCTGAATAGAAACCTCTGGTTTAAGAACTTCTTGAGCCTATGAAGCCAAACCAAAGCTGACTTCAGGTTTTTAGGTCTGCCAGAAAGTGACAATTTTTACTCACTTACTTTAAGAGTCTTGAAATCAGGCATTCTATGCATTGTCTCAAAAATGATTTAGTCAAAGCTTTGGCATTAAAACCAATGTTTCCCTTTGTATGCTGTTATAAAGAGAGAGCAGGCCAGACATGGTGGCCCAGGCCTGTAATCCCAGCACTTTGGGAGGCCAAGGTGGACAGATCACCTGAGCCCACAAGTTTGACACCAGCTTCGGCAACATGGCAAAACCCTGTCTCTAAAAAAATACAAAAATAAGCCAGGCATGGTGGTGCGCCTGTTGTCCCAGCTACTCAGGAGGCTGAAGCGGGAAAATCACCTGACCCTGGGAGACAGAGGCTGATTGTACCAGCCGTGATTGTACCACTGCACTCCAGCCTGGGCAAGAGACAAACCCTGTGAAAAAAAAGTATATTATTATAAAAATAAAATTATTTATAAATAGTTTTGAATTTTCAAAGTATCATATAGAAAAAAAAAAGTGCTGTCACCATTGTTCACACTCAACATTTATTTATTTATTTATTTATTTATTTATTTATTTATTGGAGACAGAGTCTTGCTCTGTTGACCAGGTTGGAGTGCAGCGGTGCTATCTTGGCTCACTGCAACCTCTGCCTCCGGGTTCAAGCAGTTCTTATGCCTCAGCCTCCTCAGTAGCTGGGACTACAGGTGCATGCCATCACATGCAGCTATTTTTTTTGTATTTTTAGTAGAGACGGGATTTCACCATGTTGGCTAGGCTGATCTCAAACTCCACCTCAACTGATCCACTTGCCTTGACCTCCCGAAGTGCAGGGATTACAGGCATAAGCCACTGGGCCTGGCTCCAACCTTTAATATTCTAAAGTATACTGTGACTCCTAAGTAAAGAGAATTTACAAAATGTATATAATTGTGTCATTTGCAACCAGAAAAATAACATAGGCAGGGGAAAGCTATAGCAAGATATTAATAGTACTTATTCATGGCAAGCTATATTTGGTTTCTAGTTTAAAACTTAACAAGACTAAATGCTACATTTATAAATGAAGAAAAAACAAAGTGTTATATATTTTCATATCCCCATATTCACTATTTTACACATTTTTTTTTCTTTACTGTCAGGCAAACAAAATTATTTGCTTAGGTTAGGGTATTAACCACAATTTTCTTTACCAATTGCAGAAGAAGTATGTTACGCTCCCCATGAAAAAAAAGTAGGAACTTTTCCTAATTAGATTCAATAGAACATATTTATTTTTCCCTGACAAGGCATTTGATATGTGATAAAAATTGGTTATATCTGAATTCCTCTTTGGAGAACTTGGAAAGTTGTGTATTGCAAAAAATAAAAATATTTCACCCCAAAATATACTTCTTTGACATATTTGGAGATGGCTTTCAGAGGATTCGCCATTAGAAGTGGCCCTGCAAAGCTGTATTTTCTGGGAATATTTGCATCTGCAGAGAAAATCTGCATTTATGCAGTCAGGCTTTCTCTGAGAGCTTTTCCTTGTCTGTCTGTAGGAGAGATTCACTCAGAGACTGATATCTTTGAAGGTCTGAAAGAGTATTCACTGTCTACTCTCTCTGAGGGTTGCTACCTATGAAATTCATCCATATAAAGAGATCAGATTTGCTCGACAAGCCTCCTCTTTTACCCCTCCCATGACCTGTTTTGCTACTATCCAAAACCCCATTATTTCTGTAACCTCAAGATAGTACATAAGTTTTTGAACCCCATTGGGGGATTGGAGTAATCACTCTGTGGCTCTCTTCCATATGTGCGTTAATAAATTTGTATGCCTTTTCTCCAATTAATCTCCTTTCATGAGTTGATTTATCAGAGGGTAAGCTTTCCCTTGGCCCCTATTGTACTTTTCCAAACCGTGAGACTGGAGTAGTCCAGGTAGAACAATGGGGTTACAACTATTCATTCTTACTTACTAAAGACAGTGCAGCAAGCAAGAAGTCAGTGAATCACAATTCTCTTCAGTTTGCAGGATCAAGTTAACTTTTAGCGCATCTCTTATTTTTCTTCTTATTGACACGATTCTGTATGATGCAATCCTCTTCTAATTTCCTCAACAGATTTCCTTAAAATGGAATGAACTAGATTTTATACAACACCTAAACTAATTAATATTAGCATCATAATAATATTATTTTAATATAATTACTTTACTAAAACAGGGGTTCTACTTACCAGCAAACTAACAGAGGATTATGAAGATTGCTACTACATTTTGCAATCTTTGGTAATATGTATGAAATAATGCAATAAGTCCATAGCTTTGTTTTCTTTTGTGTCTTGCCCTTATCTTCCCACAAGTCTTAAATACTCTCTTTAAGGTCTATAGTTCTGTACATTTGCTCCTTACTACACTAATTTATGTGCTTGAAATATTTTATTTTACTGAATAATATTGATGTGATAATATGTGTTTAATAACTTACAGAATTACAGTACACAATACAACTTTCACATATTTCATGAACCCTGCATGATGCATCAGTTGCCATCTCTCAGAAACAGGAAATTAGGTTGGATGAACCATGGGTTTGGTCTAATAATACAACACTCTAAACTAAAGTTGCCTGGAATTAATACAGTGTTTCTAAAATGCTTCATGCAATTTCTTCATTAGCTTTTGTGATTTATTTGCCTGTATTTTAACAGAGGAGTAAATTTAATAGTCCTAACAAAACCTATATCCGTATATCCAGCATAATACATTGTCTCTTTGTAAGAAAGTATGGACATAACATTACGTTACTAATCCTTGGAAAAATAATGAGACACTTATTACAAAGTCTCATTCTGTATGACAGTATGTAGTTTATAAACTGTTGTAGCCCTTCTTGAATTAAAAAAATAATTAAAATGGCAACATTTTATCTAAAATTCGCTTCATATTATGCCTGTCTTTCCTATTAAGTTATCCTTTGTAATACTGTCTAGAATCAACATTCCAGGTGTTTTACTATCAACAAAAATTAGACTAGGACCACTTAATTTAAATAGTATTTGTACCAAATATTTGCTTGTTTTGCAACATGATAGACAAATTGACATGAACTGTATGCACAGACACTTATCATATGGAGAAGCTGTACTTTTTATCACACAGGGCCTACACCTAGCACTGCAGGTGTTGCAGCTATAGCTAGGTTCCAGCAACCTATTGTGAATTGCAACTCAGTGGCCATTGCCTTCATAGGCAAACTCTTATTTTAACATCACAGATGGCTGAAACAGGTTCACTGATTATCAGAAATGACAGCACATTACTCGTTGTGACATGAAATATATGATATTTTTGCTAGAGAAAGAGTAAAGTAAATAACCAGCCGTATTAGCTATTTAATTTCTAGACATTCATATGAAAAGTATAGTTGTTGAAAATCTGTACTATTGAAAACTGTCATTTATTTAATAAATACCTGATTTAAGAGAAACTTTTATAAAGCCTGTAATTCATGTGTTTGTAGAATAATTTATAAGAAATCTAGTGTGATGAGTTATATATGTATACATATATTTGTATCAAATTTAGTTGTTTTTACAACACAAAAGAGTGTGTATATCAATAAGGGTAGACTTTAGATAACACAACTAGAAAAAATGATTAACCTATTATAGTAATTATGGAAAAAATATGTAGTTCAACAGTCAGTACAGATTTTATGTAGTGCATGCCCATCTAAATTGGCAGTTGAACTCTGAGATACTTGGAGTTGTAAAAGTACATAACCAGTAGACAGGTTTGTTGTTTATGCATTTGAAAATGCAGTTTTCATAACAATGAAAAACTTGCAAATAAACTAGGTCAGCTGGATAATTTGAGGAACACTCTGGATGAATAGCTGACTGATTAGAATTATTTGTCTATAGCTTTGGGATCCTTCCCCTTCTCCTCCCTCCAATTAATCAAGTGTAAACTTTTAAAATGTGTATAATGGTAATAATATGATATAATATTATGATAACAATTAATAATAACATAATAATATGATAATATATAATATATAATAATATGATAGTGTTACAACAGATTGGAAAAATAATCTATTTTGACATGCAAGGAAGTTGTATTTGGGGAGGTGGGAACCATGGTCCTCTAAAGAGGACTCAAGCCATGGGAGGTGAAGGCTTTACTAGTAACAGCAACCCCGACTTATCAGATTTTCTGTTTTTTTTGTTTTTTGTTTTTGTCTCTATTTGCTTAGAAGAGCAAGGTTAGGGTGAATCGGTTCAAATTCAGTTCCTATCATCCCATCCTAAGATTCAAATTACTTTCTTCTATGCAGTGGAATCTACTTGTTGTTTCAATCTAGACGGTCAGCTTGTGGTCTTCCATGGCTCATCTCAATTCTTTAAAAATTATTTTCTTCAATGGTAGATACCAGAAATTTGCTAATCATATTTATAATAATTAGATTGAATAGTATATGCAGTTAGAATTAAGTTTTCCCTGTAGATTTATCATTCCTTTTTTTCAGACAGAATTATCTCTGGAATAAAAAGCTCAGCTCTTGGTCTTGTTCTATCTCTGGCGAGGATGCTTTATCATGCAATTTCCCTTAAGGGGAGCTTCCTGGTGGATTCTATTCTCTCCCACTCCAACCACAATGTCTTTGCCCACGATTTTTTATTTGTCTGTTTTGATGCCTTGCAGTTACCACCTTACCTATTCTGTTTCCTTTCAGGAATCTAAATACACACAAGGAGCTTAGATTTTCCTGAGAATCTTTGCTTTCTGATTCTCAAGACCTGCCAGCTCTCGCTATGGCTTCTTACTAGGGCAGCTAGTTGGAGCAAAGACATGGTCTGGCTATTTGTGTCAATAGTCTTTTAATTACTCTGATGACTATGCCTGGAAACCACTCCTTCTCTCCACACCCAACAAGATCTGCCTGTAAATTAGATTTTATACACAAAATTTGGGCTGTGTTTTCCTCTACCCCGTATTCACTATTGTATTAATAGCCACTTTTGTATTCCATTTACTAGGAATTATGCAAAATGTCATGCTTTTTGTGATGCCTGTACTTCTGAATTTCCAATGTTTTTTAAGGCTTTTCTTTTGGTACAACTTAAATAAACAGAATTTTGGGAAATAAATTTGTATGTTTTGTGCAATGTCTTCAGTCAAAAGTCATCTTTTAAGAAATTTAACTATCTTCTATTACCTATTTGTTGTTCATCTATTTTGAATGTTAAAAAACAAAGGACTCCCACATAGAAACTGCTGGCTTTTGAAATATTAAATTAATTAGTAGGAAGCTTAGCCTAAGCAAAGAAAAATAAGAGAATTGTCAAGTTATAACAAGGAGAAAGAATAGTTAACTATTTTTACTAATTATCTTAGCTCAATCTCAAACTCAGAAGACCTGTGCAGAAGGAAATAGCAACTAAAGTTCATTTGAGTATGTAGGCATTAACTTCAATTAATAGCGGATTTTTATTTAAGGACTAGAAAGAATTAGAAAATATCATAATAAACTGATTATTATAAAAGGACATCTAAGACAATATTGTATATCTTATTAAAGATATCTTGTTTCATATTCCTGTGATGAAGCTCTCTCAGACTTAAAAGATGTCAGTATATAACAATAAGCTGGTAGATTTCCAAGGACTAAGGTGCTTGTTTTTTTTTTTTAAATAGATAGAATAACAGATGAGTTATTATCTAAAATGTTTTCCTTTCTTCCTTGATTTTTGAAAGCTTAGAGCTGCTTTCTGCTCAGTAGTATTTACAGGCAGAAAGTTAAAATTGTATCTTCATTTATTATTTGATGTTAGTCTTGTGTTTTTACTTGTGTTTTACTATAAAACCATAAAAAGTGTGCTTTACTTTGTCTTGTACTTTAACTGCAAGCCATTGAGAATACTTTTTTGGATGTTGATAGTATATAAAAAGGGAAATAATTTTGAGCATATAGATTTTTTTTTTTCTGATTGAATAGGAGCTTCACCTTGTTCTTTTTGTGAGAGAAAGGAAAATCTGCAACATAATGTGTCTAACTTTCTGCCAAAAAGAGCACTTGAATATATATTATGTAAATAGAGGAGGAAATCATTAGGCAATCTCCTCATTCTTTGCCATCTCAGGGTAGTTTTCATTTTATCATTCTGGACCTTTAGATTTTACTGTAGTCATGTGCTTCTTCACCAAGAATAAGCTCCTATTATCCATGACGTACACATTAAATGGTGAACAAAAACCATTAAATGTTTTTCTAATATTCCTGTTATCATAAATGTGCCTAACTGGAGAAAAAGTTTTAAAAACTTTTATTTTTGAGGAAGGTAAAGGTTAGAGTACCATTAACAGAAAATGTTAATTCCACAAAGAGAGCAATTTCACTCACATAAATAAATAAAAGAAAATTAATTTTAATGATTGCCTTTAGAGTAATCAATTATCACACATTTTATAGACTGCTAATCGCATGTATCATGGCAACCCTTCGAAGTAACTATCATCACTTGGCATATATTAAATACATTAATGCACTATATTTCATCAGCATAATTTGCATATCAAATCTATTTTAGAGATGTAATACAGACAAACCTCAGATATATTGTGGGTTCAGTTCTACCAACACAATAAAGCAAATATTTCAACAAAGCTAGTCACGTAAATTTTTTGATTTCTTGGTATATATAAAAGTTATGTTCACACCATACCATAGTTTATTAAATGTGCAATAGCATTATGTCTAAAAAATGTGCATACATACTTTAAATAAAATGTACTTATTGTTAAAAAAAAAAAAAACATGCTATTATAAAAATACACTGAGCCTGCAGCAAGTCATAATCATTTTGTTGATGGAAACTCTTCTACGTTGATAGCTTCTGACTGATCAGGATAATGGTTGTTAAAGGTTGTTGCGGCTTTGCAATTTCCTAAAATAAGACAACAATGAAGTTTGCCATAATAATTGACCCTTCCTTTCACGAAAGATTTCTCCATAGTCTGCAATACAGTTTAATAGCATTTTACTCACAGTAGAACTTATTTCAAAATTGAAGTAAATCCTCTCAAGCCCTGCTACTGCATTGTCAACTGCATTTCTGTAATATTCTTTGTTGTCATTTGTGTAATATTTTTGTCATCATTTCAACAATGTTCATAGCATCTTATCCAGGAGCAAATTTCATCTCAAGAAACCACTTTCTTTGCTCAACCATAAGAAGCAGCACCTCATCTGTTTAAGTTTTATCATGAATTTTGATATTCAACATGAATATCAATGAAATTTCAGCAATTTAATCACATCTTTAGGATCCACTTAGAATTCTACTTCTCTTGCTCTGTCTACCACATCTGCAGTGATTTCCTCCACTGAAATATTGAATCTCTCAATGTTATCCAGGAGGACTGGAATAAACGTCTTTCAAACTCCTTTAAATATTGCTCCTTTGACCTCCTCTCAAGAATTATGAGTGTTCTTAATGGCACTTAGAATGATGAATTTCTTCTATAAGTTTTCAATTTACTTTGCCCTGATCCATCAGAGGAATCACTATCTATACTAACAGTTATTACCTTATAACATGTATTTCTTAAATAATAAGTCTTGTTTACTCCTTTACCCATGGGCTGCAGAATGAATTTTGTATTAACAGACATGAAGACAACATTTACCTTTCTGTAAATCTCCATCAGAGCTATGGGGTGACCAGATGCATTGTCAGTGAGCAGAAATATTTTAAAAGGATTTTGTTGTTGTTGTTTTTCCTGAGTAATAAGTCTCAACTGTGGGCTTCATATACTCAGTAAACCACACGGCAAACAGATGCGTTGTCATACAAGCTTTGTTGTGCCACTTATAGGGCACGAGCAGACTAGATTTAACATAATTCTTAAGAGTCCTAGGATTTTGGAATGGTAAATAAACATTGGCATTACCAACTACATTAGCCTCTAAAAAGAGAGTCAGCTTGTCCTTCGAAACTAAGAAGACAGGCATTGACAGATCCTCTTTAGCTATGAAAGTCCTAGATAGCATCTTCTTTCAACAGAAGACTGTTTCATCGACATTGAAATCTATTGTTGAGTGTAGCTGCCATCATCAATCTTCGAGATATTCTGATAACTCGCTGCAGCTTCTACATCAGCACTTGCTACATTACCTTAGATGGTATTTGATGCGATGTGATGCAATGTGATACTATGCTGTGTTATGTTGCTATATATTTTGTAGATGGCTTCTTTACCTCATGAACCAATCTCTGCTAGTTTCTAATTTTTCCTCTGCAAGTTCCTCATCTCTTTCAGCCTTCATAGAATTAAACAGAATTATGATTGTGCTCTGGATTAACCTTTTGCTTACAAAAATGTGGCTAGTTGATGTTCTATCCTGAACACTAGAACTCTCTCCATCTCAGCAATAAGGCTGTTTTGCTTTCTTATCATTTATGTGTTCACTGGAGTAGCACTTCTAATTTTTTTCAAGAACTTTTCTTTTGCATTCCAACGTGGCTGCTTGGCATCAGAGGTCTATTTTTGGCCTATCCCAACTTTTGGCATCCTTTCCTTATGAAACTTAATTGTTTCTAGCTTTTGACTCAAAGCGAGAGACATGTGGAGTCTTTCTTTCACTTGAAAATTTAGAGGCTATGTAGGGTTATTAATTGGCCTAATTTCAATATTGTTGTGTCTCTGGGAATGGGAAGCCTGAGATGGAGAGAGATGAGGGAATCAGTGCAGCTATTAGAGCACACACAACATTTATCAATTAAGTTCACCCTCTTATGTGGGTGTGGTTTGTGGTTCCCTAAACAATTACAATAGTAACATCAAAGATACAAAATAGAGATCACCATCACAAAAATAATTTGCTAGTCCATTTGCATTGTTATAAAGGAATACCTGAGTCTGGGTAATTTAAAATAAACTAGATTGCTTTCGACTCATGGTTCTACAA
This sequence comes from Macaca thibetana thibetana, assembly GCF_024542745.1. Classification (NCBI taxonomy): domain Eukaryota; kingdom Metazoa; phylum Chordata; class Mammalia; order Primates; family Cercopithecidae; genus Macaca; species Macaca thibetana. The sequence goes on along the minus strand of NC_065579.1, from coordinate 67,974,336 downwards.
GGTAAAACAGGAAGCATGGTATTGGCATTTGCTCCTGGTGAGAGCCTCCGGAAGTTTTCAATCATGGTGGAAGGTGAAGGGGAAGCAAGCAAATTACATGTGGACAGAGGGAGTAAGAAAGAGAGTGGGGAGATCCCAACTCTTTTTAACAACCAGATATCATGTGAACTCAGAGTGAGATCTCCCATAGCACCGCAGGGAGGGCACCAGGCCATTCATGAGGGATCCACCCCCATGACCCAAACACCTCTCACAGAGCTCCACCTCCAACATTGGGGATCACATTCCAGCATGTGATTTGTAGTGGACACACATACCAAACATATTTTATAATAATTATGGAAAAGTTTGAAGTATGAAAATTACCAGAATGTGATACAAAGGCAGGAAGTGAGAACATGTTGTTGGAATAATGGCACTGATATATGTTCTCAACTTATCATAAACCCACAATTTGTAAAAATGCAGTATCTATGAGCTGCAATAAAAGCAAAGAACAATAACGAGGTATACCTATATCTAGAGATTTTCTGCCACCACATCTGCTTCAAGTTGATTCTTTATCCTTTCAAATGCAAGTGTTTCATTAAACACTTAAAATTTCACCTGCAACTGAGGTGCTCCACCTTGAAAGTCCATAGTACTTTTATCTGACTTGCAATCCTAATTTTGCTCCTCTCTTTATTAGACATGTTTTTGTACTTGCTTTACCTGTTTCTTTAAAACAAACAAACAAAAAAAAAACTGTTCTTTTGGTGCCATTTATTTTCTTATTTTGTTTCTATCTTGCAAAGTACATACTCTAGTGTGCTGTATATTATAAGCATAAGCATTTAAATCAGAATTTAAATATATGCCTATAATCTTATAGTATTCATTTTTAAAAATATACACATTGTATTTATGATAAAGAAGTGGCAAACAGTAAATTATTAGAATTGCCGATTACACAATTAATAATTCTTCAGATAAGAAAATTATATTCAGATAAAACGTATAGGACAGATACACACACATATGATGGAAATTATAGAACTGATGGATAAAAATCACTCTCAGAAAGTATGTTTTCTATTCACATTATAGTGACTAAATATAAAACTATTGTCTGGGTTAATGGGGAAAATTCTGAGAAAGAAATAGGTAACCACAGATCTTTTCCTGAACGTATCACATTATGTCACTTTAGCAAATTTCCTTAATCTCTCTGTTTCTTAATTTTCTCACCTGCAAAATGGAATACTTTTTTTTTTCTATTAGCCCATGAAGTTCTTGTGATAACATACTTTGCTAATTGTTTGAAGCTCCTTGAAGATTACTAATTAATATGCAGATATAAGTTGTATTATTAGTTTTACAACGGGATACATTAATACCAAAAATTTCCAGAGGGGGACTATGGTAGTCTTCATCAGCTAAGTACTAGAACACTAAAAAGCCATGATTATAATATTTTAGTTTTAAAACTCTGTTTTCAGATTGAGATGATTGATAGTTAAGAATAAGAAAAGTGCAATTTATTGGTTGGTATAAAGAAATGTTTCTTTTTTTGTTGTTTTGAGACAGAACCTTACTCTGTTACTCAAGATGTAGTGCAATGGCATGAATATGGATCATTGCAGCCTCAAATTCCTGGCCTCATGTGGTCCTCCCACTCCATCCTCCCAAGTAGCTGGGTCTACAAGCATGCACGACCATGCCTGGCTATTTTTATTTTATTTTACTTTATTTTGTAATGACAGCATCTCACCATATTGCCCAGGCTGTTCTTGAACTCCTGTGCTCCAACAATCTTCCCACCTCAGTCTCCGCCTAAAGTCCTGGGACTAAAGGCATGAGCCACCACACCCAGCAGAATTACTACATTTTAAACAATGTGTATAAATGTGTAGTTATGAAAGATGTTTAAACAATAGAACATGAAGTTTGTTTTGGTCAAGTCTAGATTAAATTTGTTTTGCCTTTATTAACCATGGGTTTTTATCAGTCCGCAGGAGCTAGGTCAGTATGATAAGAGCTGCCTGTATTTTCAACATTAGTTACAAGGCTTCCAGCCATTTACCTCATTGAAGCAAATCTAGAAACATTTATTTACCTACATTAAAGGAACACTTAAAATAATAACATAATATAGCTACCAGAAACTCTAATCAACATGTATTCTAAATGTAGTATTTTATACACCCTCAGTTAATACCAGATTCTGAGAAGTTGTCTTTGGTCCCTCTGCTCACAGTCTTTTTATTCTCTGGGGTTTGATTTAAATTCTTGGAGGTTTGCCCCTGATTGCATATTCAAATTGTTATCTTTCCTCTATGGATTGCAGGTGGTTCTTAATCTATATTCTATTACTGATTCCTTTTATAATCTCATGAATTCTATGAATCTGTTGCCTCCATCCTTACAAATGTGCTCATAGTTTTATACACATACAATTTTTGCATGTAATTTTACATGGTTCCAGATATTCCAGAGCCAATTCATGTTTTAAAGTCATAAATGACAGAAAACTATTTTAAAATATAAATGACAATTTTTAATAGATATAATAAAGTGTGTTTTTTTTTTTCTCTGTTAGTTGGGGGCAGATGATAGGAATTTGCTTTGAAAGTCACTTTCAATTTGATGATTTCACTTCTGGTCAGAGTTTCCAAATTCCATTATGTTGCCTTGTGCATAAATCATGCAGTCTAGAATTATTGGCCTTTATAAACACATGTATTTTATTTAGGAGTGTGAGGATGAGTCATTCTTTAAAAATAGCGGGATGCTTTTTATAAAATGAGCTATGGATGAACTGTTACTACCTGACTAGAGATGGGAGGGGAGAAACAAGAATAAAATGCAAAGTGAACTTTGACCGTGTAAAATGTTTAGACACTTTAGAGTATTTGGTACTTTTACTTCAGCATTTTCAGACTTTGTGTTCACGAATTTAACTAGTCACAAGTGAGCTTTAGTGATATGTAGTAATTTGTCATTTCACAGAGATATGAAATTAAAGAACTGATGTGGGGGTAAAAATTATAGCAGAGCTTGAGGCTAGCAATAAATTCAGCATCTGCTTCTCAAACAAATTCTTATTGCTAGATACCTATAAGATTGCTTAGCAAGATTGCAGGGTTTTTTTTCATAGGAGAAAATTATTTGATATTCTGGGATTCATATACTTAAAGACATGAGATTCTCAGGCATAACCCATGTAAATCAGAGTCTATTGTAATATTAGCACCATCTCCTCTAAATTCAATCTGGAAGAAAAAAAATGCCAACTAATCAACCCAAATTAGGAAACACTGATCTGATGTAGGAGGTTATGCACAGATTCCCAACATTGTCTATCAATTCTATAGAGTATTGAGAGCTAAAGTGTTAGGTAAAGTAGAAACTAGCTCTGCATTTTTTTCCATGTGTTTCTCATGTTGAAGGGAATACCCCTTCTCCCAGTTATGTAAATGTGAGATGAGAATTAAAGAAAAATTTCCTGAGGGATCTTGAGTGTTATGAAGCCACTTTTTCAGATCTATTTTATAATGTCCATTAGAAGAGCTGCAAAGGAAATAATCATATTTCATAATTTTGTTGGAATATAAATTTCATTCATGTTAATTATTTGAAATAATAGAAAGTGCAATATTTTACTTAAAATATAATATTTTAGGCAGGTATAATCAAATGAGACAGATTTGCAAACAACAAGAATGAAAAAGCTTTTAAATATAGTCATACGTGAGATAAGAAAAGGTTACCCCAAATCTTCAAGTGAAGCCCAAAGATGAATAAATGAAAATTAGATAACAGACTGTATTGCTTCAGCTAAACAAAATTAATATTTTTAAATGACTGAAATGTGAATGCAATAAAACGAAAATCACAGCAGTCAAATTAACATTTTCACTAGGACATTTATTTTCGTATTGATTTAAGAAATGCAATCAGTGGTCAATATATGCTAATTATATGGTAGGTGATAGAGATGCAGTGAAGAAAATGATTGTGCTTAAATTCTAGTTGTGATAAATAGAAGAAAGCCCAAATAATAAAAAAGGGTAATCAAGGCTTCAACTGAAAATGTGAATTTTGCTTTGGTAGGTCTGAGTCAGACAATCGGGCAAGACTTTTGGAGGCTCCATAGGGTTAACTTCACTATGGAAAGTGATAGCAGCTGGGCACAGTGGCCCATGCCTGCAATCCCAGCAGTTTGGGAGGCGGAGGAGGATGGATCACCTGAGATCGGGAGTTTGAAGCCAGCCTGACCAACATGGAGAAACCCCATCTCTACTGAAACTACAAAATTAGCTGGGTGTAGTGGAGCATGCCTGTATCCCATCCCAGCTAGTGGGGAGGCTGAGGCAGAAGAATCACTTGAACCCAGGAGGCGGAGGTTGCAGTGAGCTGAGATTGGGCCATTGCACTCCAGCCTGGGAAACAAGAGCAAAACTCTGTCTCAAAAAAAAAAAAAGTGATAATAAGGCTAAAATATGTAAACATGTCATATAATCATAATTCTACAGCTGACAATATTGTGACTAGAGAGTCTAACACTTCCAAAGTTACACTGCTAATTGGTGACTGTAGAAGTATCTGTATTTAAATATAGCATTTGGTTTTTATTCTGTGAGAATTGTTACCTTAAATATTATGCCATTTTCTTGGGCATAATTAAGCACTTCAATTTAGATTATTCATTAACTGGACTGCTCCAAAGCATAGAGGAAAAACAATACTGCCTCTAGTTAACATTGCTTTTCCCAGTAAAGGTCTTGGAAAGCACTTTAAGCAATGCTACTGAGAAAGAATCATCATAATTCACTTCCAGCATACTTCAAATGTTGTAGTATTCATTAAAACCACATCCCACTCTTAAAGCCTTTATTACCCTTATCTCCACACACTGGTTGAGTTTCCATTTTATATGGCCTTCGAGCAGATGAGTGCTATTAGAAGAATAAGCATTAGCTGATGGAGCGCTAAGAGCAAAAAAAAAAAAAAAAAAAAAAAAAAAAAAAAAAAGTGGTTCACTCTGTATAGTAGTATCTTGCCTTCCACTTTCAGATAGCAAAATAAGCATCTAAAAATTACTGGATGTGGATTGAGAAGTTGGGGACTAACTGACTTTCAGAAAGTTCCCTAAAAAAGGACTTGTAAAAATCTAATATTGAAATAATATCTGTGGACAAACTTCTTTTTAAGTCCTTTCTAAAATGGAGAAAATATAATTCAAGAGGCTCAAATCAAGTCCAAGGAGAAGTAAAAAGAAAATATCAACATGATAATTAAAACAGGAATTGTATTTAAGAGATTATATGAAAACACAATAGTCATAAAATTAAATATTCTCAAAACATTCATTTACCTAATGAATACATTTTAGTGTTTGCTGTATGCTAGCAATATGCTCAGTCCTGAAAATAGAGTGGAGAAAGAGGTTGAGCTGAGAATCCAGTGGAGGATGAAGAGAGGTAAATGGACAGTTGTAATAAAAGGATATAAAGGCTATAATGGAGTATATTTATTGTGTTAACAAAAATTATTTTGTCACAAAAATTCACTTAGACCTGCTAGAGTCTGCAGTCAGGCATATCATCCTGAAAAAGTGATATCTAGGCTGAGGCTTGAGTGTAAGTAGGATTTATACACTTGAAAGGTAGAGATAATCGTTTCAGTCTGATAGAAAAGTATGTATGAAAAGTAAAGTGAAAAATGCAGGAAATTCGAAGAACTAAAAGAATTCCACTGTATATAGTTAAACTATAACATTCAAGGGAAGAAATAGCAAAATTCATGATAATTCATTTGGTCTATGATTTAATTATAATATGTATAACATATTTTTAAGCCTAAGAATTTAACTCTAATGATTATTTTTGAGCACAATCTGTTACATTCTTACTTTTATTATTTCTGAATATGCTGATGTGTATGGATCTATAATAAAAGCCATTATCCAAGGAGCAATGGAGAGCTCTTGCAGGGCTTATAAGAATGTATCTTAGCCAGATTTTTATTTTGGAACACTTTGGTTGCAAGATGGATAATAAATTAGAACAGAAAAAGACTGGAAGAAGGGAGCCAATGTAGGAAGCTCAATAAAAAATATAAAGGAATCCTGCTGAAATAAGTGGGTGAGATGACAAGACAAGGTGGCTAGATTTGAGAGAATTGTAGGATATAACAGAGACATGGCTTAGTGATTGAATTAGGTAGACCTAAGTTTGGTGTCTTGGTTTATTTGGGTAGCTGGACAGATAAAGGTAGAGAAGATAAATAAGTAGGTTTGCAATAAACACATGCTGAGTTCAGTTTTTATTAGTTGATTTGAGTAATCTGTGGATAATGCAATAGAAATACTTCCAATAACAATTGGTAGAATGTCGAAGGTACATATTCAAACATATTCAGCTATGTCTGAATTCTGATTTCAGACAAACTGGGACACCTGCTATATTAACAAATGAAATGAAATAATCAACTGCAGCTAGAACCCAATGTGAATAGTTTGAGGGGTCAGATAAATAAACTCTGTATTGTTTGCTTCTCAAAAGTCTCAAATTGTCTACTTCATGCAGAGCTATCTCCTCTCCTTCAGCTTTCTATAAGCCTATACTTCTTTGATTCATGTTCCTCAATTTCACTGAGGTTTTTTGTGTTAAGGTGACCAGCAATCTGGATCAAACCTAATTTGATGCTAATTTCTTCCTCACTACTTTCTTTACCTCTTAATAGTATTTCACATCCACTCTACCATACCTGGAATCCCCGCTGCTGTCTCCCCCATTACTTTTGTGATGTTTCTGTTTTTGTTTCCCTCTAAATTCACTGGCTGCTCCTCAGTTTCCTTTCCTTTGCTTCTTCTTCTAATTCATCTATAAATATGAGAGTTCTGCTGGGAGCTTCATTTTTACCTCTTGCCTAGGTGATCTCATCTAATTTCATGGCCCTAACTAGGTTTTACCTGGTGATAGTGTGCAAATCTTTTTCTATCCCTGATATTTATTAGCATATTTAATAGGCATTTCTAACTTTCAAAATTAATATGTCTAACAAAGAAATCTTGATATTTCCTCCTTTACTAAAAAGCATCACCTCCCTTTGAGTTTCTTAGGTAAAAAAATTCCACAAGTCATCTTTGATGCTTTTCTGACATAGCAAAAGAAACGATATTCTAAATTTTGTTTTGCTTCTATATGTGAAGTTTTAATGTTTTAATGGCTTAACAAAATTACTTGAAAAGAACTTGACTTAAATGTATACCATATAGTAAAATAGTAATTTGGAGAAATAATCTCAACAGTTCAAAAATCTCCTACATTTTCTTGTTGATGCTTTGACAGATGACATACCAGAAAATCTCCAGTCGTAGAAATAAAGATGCTGCAAATAACCTCTACTCAGCTAATTGATAACCAGGGACATAAATACATCAAAGAGAATATATAATATTACTCAAGGGAATATGGTGTGTTAGGAAATGTGCAATGTTTATTAGTTGAAAATGAGAATGTATTTTTGAATTACAACATTGAACAGTTGGTTACCTCTTATAAATAAAAACACTAGCTGCAAAAACAATTCTCTAATTGAAAGACAAATAGGCATTAATGACGAAATAAAGAAAGTCTTTTTTTGAATTATTTAAAGTGTTTTTGTTTAAACAGTTTAGCAGAATTGTATACATTGTACTCAAAAACATCTTATTAAAAATTGCAGTAAAATTTCATTATATAGTTTTTGTAGTGATTTTCTTTCAACTGTAATAACCTAATTTCAAAGCCCTCTAGAAATCCTATGGGTGTCCCCAGCAAGGTGGAGGGAGTGGGGGGAGGGAGAGGGTGAGACGTGAGGTCTGGCGGGTGGGGTGGGGGGGGGTACGGATAGGCAGGGGGACGGGCGCGGGGGTGCGCGAGCCCCCCCCGCCGGGCAGGGGGGGGGGGCGGAGTGAGGGGCCGGTGGATGGGAGTTCGGATGGCCGTGGGGGGAAGCGGGCTGACGAGGATGGAGAGCGGCTGAGGAAGGGATGCTTGAGGGTAGGGGGGGCCTGGAGGTGTGGGAGGAGCTAGGGGGGGGCGAGGGGAGGGGGAGGTGGGCGCGGAGGGTTGGGCCAGGGTGGGGGGGGGCGGGGGGGCGGCGGGGCGAGTCGGGAGCGGGCGGAGATTTCCACCCTTATTGTTTTGCCTTGTAATGCATGTGATAGACATTCAAAAATAAATTGCATTTTCTTAAACAAAAATTATCTGCGGAGACGATGAATATTAATAAAGGGCTCACCCTGGAGTCTCATTATATGATATAGGAAATGTAATAAGAATAACAATAAGTATCTATATCTTACTTGTCTAAAGAGTGAGTAGGGAAATTTTAATCTTTTACAAAGTAAAATAATTTTTCTCCTGAAATTGTCTAGCTAATTGTACCATTAAAAAGGGAAGAGAAATAATCGTTTTTGAACACCTGCTCTATGGATCATATTGTGCTGCATGCATACTTCTCTGCTCATGGTAAAATACTCAAAAGTCTGAAGTAAAATGAGAAAAATAGTATGTAAATTAGGTTTTTTAAAAAGTTAAATATATTTGAAGTTCATAAGATTCTGTTTTTATTCTGAGTTTTAACTCCCTCTTGGTGTCCAAAAGTTTTTATTTTGTTATATGATAGTACAGATAGATATGGAGTTTGCTTTTGTTTACTTTGAAAAAATATAAATCCTATATGAGTTCCTGGAGGTTTTGAAAAGTGTTATTATTTTATAGAATGTAAAATTATGGGAACTATGACTGATACTCAAAAGTTCCCTTTATTTTAAAGGTAATATTAAAATATTTATTTTTTTCCAGTATAATAGTTGATAAATTGTAACATAAAGAAATAATGAGCTTTTCCAGGTCATTCAACTAATAATAAAGAGGTGATGGCAAATTCAAAGAGAAAACAAATTGAAATCAGTTGGAGTTTGATGAATTAATCTATTAACTACCATTGATTGAACTATTTGGAAGTATTGTTTCCTCTCTTAGAAAAATAAAATTATCTTTAAAGGTGATGACATAATAATTCATTTTATCTTATTTCTGGGAGTCAGTTTATCATACTGGAATGCCACATCTCACTTGCTATCTCTAGAAATGCCTCTTCTTATCTCTTTCAAAGCTGTAGTTTAGTGACTAGAAAGTGATGTAACCATAAAATAATGAAAAGTAAAAATAGAAGTTGGGGAGATCTTGTTTTTGAGAGGTGCGTATTGATTGTTGTTTTTCAAGAGAAAGACCAGAGGTTGGCTTTAAAAATTAAAAATATAACATTAAAATAAGAATCATGTTACAAAATGAGAAAGGAGGAATACAAGGTAATTAGCTAAAATTACAGCTAAATCTAGAGCCAAGATGATCACCACAGCAGAGGAAACAAAGGTAATCAGTTAAAATCCAAGCAGCAGATAGTTCTAGTGAATAAGATAGGCGGTGATTGATAGGACAGTGTATTTTTGTTAGAGAAGCTGTGTTTCTGGGCCAAAAGAATCCAGCACTGAGAGGCCAAAGGCCTGAAAGTCAGTCACAGCCAAAGAAATAGAAGTCATTGAGATACTTGAAATAGTTACTGTTTAACTCATATCCGGGAAGAAGGCTGCTCTGAGTTTGGGGCAAAGCTGAATACGTTGCTTATGATGAAGACGGACGCTTGCAAAAGAGGAAGAAATGACCTTTTCTTAGTTCCTGATTTAGTGTAGTGTTTCTCAACAGATTTTCACTTTTGCATGAGCTGGATTCTTCTCTTTCGTTTTTCTCTCTTGCCGTTTTCTTCTTTATTTTTCAAAATCCTTGTACCTGGAAAGCCACTCACTTCTATGTAGTTAAAACATCTGGGTGTAGAAGGCAGAACTGAGCCACTAGAATCTCTTTCTTTTGGTAAGTCTGATGTGCATCCATTGTTACGAACCCTGAGAATGTTGTAGATCCAGTGAACTGAAGTAATCCTTTAAAAACCAAGATGTTTCAGAGTACAATGTGGACAGATTCTCACATGTGGGGTATAGGTTACCATTGATCATGTTGTGATTAATTCTTGGATTGAAGACTTCTGGTAAATAACACTCAACAAAAATAATTTTAAAAATTACTTAAGAAATAGAAGGACATTTGGAAGTGTGAATAGTGAAATGAGGAAGGAATTTACCTAGGTGATGCTATGTTAAATAAAAATTCATCATGAGGTTCCAAAGATTTAAATTAAAAAAATTGTATTCATAACTAGTATTACTTAATAACAAATTCACCAATTTAGGTTGTACACAAAAAATTGAAAGTGCAATGAAGCGTAGAAGATATTTGGAAACCGAGCTGAAAATTTATTGATTGAAGGAGGAAAATTTAAACTTGGAATAATAAATAACAGACAGCGAATGATTATATTTGTGTTTCTTACATTTCAAAGTGCATACAAAACTCTTTAGGAATCTTGTTAAAATGAAGATTCTTGGCGGGGCACGGTGGCTCACGCCTGTAATCCCAGCACTTTGGGAAGCCGAGGTGGGCAGATCACGAGCTCAGGAGTATGAGACCAGCCTGACCAATATGGTGAAACCCCATCTGTATTAAAAATATGAAAACTTAGCTGGGAGTGGTGGTGTGCACCTGTAATTCCAGCTACTCAGGAGGCTGAGGCAGGAAAATCGCTTGAATCCGGGAGGTGGACGTTGCAGTGAGTCGAGATTGCGCTGCTGCACTCCAGCCTGGGCGACAGAATGAGACTCGGTCTCAAAAAACAAAAACAAAACAAACAAAAGATTTTGGCTCAATAGGTTTGGGTAAGACTTGACCTTCTGTACTTCCCAAAAGCTCCTTGATGATGCCATTGCTACTGGTCCATACATCTTGAGTAGTAAGTCTCCAGTTTAGACCATCTAAATAAGAGATAACCCAGAGTAAGTATACAGGTCATCATGGAAAAGAAAGGATATTTATTTTATATTTTGATTATTTAATAATATTAGCGGCCCATTTTTTGTTAGGTTGTTTTCAGGCATTAGGAACAACAAATTGTATCCTCTGTAAAGCTCTCACTGACTTTACAGAAGATAATACGATAATATAATTATGTACCCAGTGATGTACCTTAACATGACAGTTTTCTCCTGGATGGGATATAGTATGCAACATTCTAAACACATGAAGAGGTTTATAAAAGAAATATTAAAATGATCTTTTTGGAGTTTATGATAGCAAGTTGTATTTCAAGTGTTAATTTTATCATCTTTCCATAAAACAGGCCTAATTAGTCTCAGGATCAAAACGCTGGTTAGAAAAATGTAACAATTTGGTGTGTGTATTGGGTAAAGTGAATTTTCTGGGTTGAGTAAGAACTGCATTCATTGTGGCAAACAGAACTTCTGGATGAATGATTGGGCTTTATTTCCATACGTTACAAGGGCTTTTCTAGGAAAGGTCAAACTTTGTTTCAAAAAAAATTTCATAAGCAGTGAAAGGCTGGACTTACTCTAAGAACTATACATATCTGACCCTTACAATATATCCTAGATCTCCTCATGTATAGTTATGCCCAAATAGGGCATAAGGGGTTGCTGTGGTAAGAATCTGAAAAACAAATGGGAAACCCAAGAAATCATTTTAATAAAATGTGTGGGCAACAACTGCAGTGCAAAATGTGAGTGGCATTAGTCTAAGTGTGAAGAGTGGAATCAAGATGGCAGTAGGTTCAGCATGACAGTTGTCAATGAATAGGCAATGGAAGCAGTTAACAATGGTTATGGTTACAGATACATTTTGGCTCCTCAACACTGGGCATCCTGCTCCTGCTGTGAAACTCACTTCCTTAAACCCTGGGCATCTACAGATTTGTCACAAATTAAAGAAGCAGCAGCATAACTCATTGGTGCCTTCAAAGGACCTTGACACCATATCTTCTACTTTTAGTATCAGTAGCAATTAGAAAGCTCTTTGCATCTTTAACAGGAGCAATAGAATATTAAAATAGAAGTCCCATTTTAGAAGACATTATTGGAGATCAATTCCTCCAGATTGACAGAACTATTAAGGAGAAATTTCAAGGAACTGATTTTCTTACGAAGTGGGTGAGATAGAACCATAGAAGAACTGCTCTTTAGGTGACATTTATATCTCCAGAATAACAGCACTGGAAAATACACATAACAATTTTTTTTAAGCACAAGGAAAAAAGTTCTTCATACTTTCATCATTAAGAATATCCTTAGATACCTAAAATTTCTAAATGAGAAGGGAGTGGAGAATTTTAAACAGAATCTACTGAAGTGTTATATTTCGAAACTAAGATTATAAAAATAGGTTTTTTTTTTTGAAAATGCTTCTTGAGACTGAAGAATGATTGAACTTAAGGAAATATACTTAAACAGAAAAGTATAGTGTGAATGACATAATAGCAGTGCCTGGTATCTGTGTTTATGAAGTATTAACAAAAAGAAATGGAGATACTTTTTGGGAAACCAGCATAGCTACTGAAGAATTAATGGACTGGATATTGAACATAAAAAATAATCAGTCTACTGGGAAGACATTGTATAGCAGTGGAGTCAACAGACAATAGAAAAATTTACTAAACAGCTTCTTTTGCTTATTTTAACATTTTTTGTAACTATAGGATATAAACTTAAGATGGCATATAAACTAATGACATGGCATTTTTAAGGATCAATTGAAAAGTTTTCAGAACCATGTGACTATTTATTTTCTATAGTTACCAAGGATATTCAGACTTAGTAGAGAATTTAGACACATTTTTTATGATTTAGTTCCACTTTCCTTCATTATGCTGGAAAAAGTATAATTTGCTTCTGGAAGTCAGGGATACAGCAGAGGAATAGAGATAAAATGTAAGAATGTCTCATTGGTTAGATTTTCCTGTGACTCCAATATTATGCCATCTGAGTCACAGATAACAATTAATTGCTAGTAAAATGAAAATGCTTTATATTTTCCAGGTTTCCCACTACCTTTAAAACACAGATGTTAACTTGCTCCTGACACTTTTACTTTTATTTTCGTATTTTATTTTTTGCTGTCACCACAGCATAACAGTTGCTTTTAAGTCAGAATTAGAAAATTTAAAAATAGATATGGCCCTGCCATTTATTTCATGTTTTGTTTCAGGATATACATCTTTTTCAAAGATGTGTCTCTCTTCCATCTTTGCTAGGAGAGAAAGATGAACTGTCAGGTATCAGAATAGCTCAATAAAGCAATAAACCAGAAATGCAAGAGTTAAACCATTACTTACTATGATGGTATAAGCAAGAGTCTTACATTAGTGGAAGCACCAGCTCACCCCTTATTCTGTTTCCCCCCACGGAGGAGCACATTTAGCTAGAGTCATGTAGATCAGTGAAGTAGTGGGGGTTGTCTCACTGTTGAGAGAACTCAGAACAAGAGGCTCAGGCAAATGTATAGATTTTGAGGTCAAGGGGAGAGCATGGGGAAAGAGGAGTTGATATGTATTACATACTGAGTCACAGTGCAGCAAATAGTCTTCAAGATTTCTAATTTCTCCATAAGTAAGTCTCAGCAGAGGTGCCTGAAGCAGATGTGTGTCCAAGGCTACAGATTAAAAGATAGTGAAAGGAATATGCCAAGGTTAGGAATGTAAATATGGGAAAAGCATGACCAATGAGGAAGGCCTGAATCCTTGACCACAATTCCCCCCAGAGACTTTAATGCAAGGACTGTGTACTATGTCTGGGGTGGAAAAGACAGTTATTCCCCATGAGGCTGGCCAGGAAGAGGCTTTGTAATTGCCTATTGTCAGGCTTGAAAAATTATGCATTTTTTTTTTTTAACCAGAGTGTGAACTTCTCAGGATGGATCTTTGTAGACTTACAAGGCCCTTGAAGGACAAAAGCAATAAATGGCATCACATGAGATTTTATTAGCCTGATTCTGTTCAACCAAGTATAACCGGATATATTAGTTTTAAACAATTTACTTAGCAGGGCTTGTATTAGTCTATTCTGACACTGCTAAAAAGATACCACCTGAGACTGATTAATTTATAAAGAAAAAAGGTTTAATTGACTCATAGTTCAGCATGACTGAAGGCCTCAGGAAACTTACAATCATGGCAGAAGGCAAAAGGGGAGCAAGGCACATCTTACATGGTGGCGGAAGAGAGTGAGTGTGAAAGGGGAAGTGCCAAACACTTTTAAAACCATCAGCTCTTGTGAGAACTCATGCACTATCAGGAGAACCGCATGGGGAAAACCACCCCTATGATCCCATCACCTCCCAACAGGCCCTTCCCTCAACATGTGGGGATTACAGATTGAGACGAGATTTGGGTAGGGACATAGAGTCAAACCGTATCAGGGGTCAATGTCGAAATTAATATCAGATCTCATTCTGGGACTTCCAGGACAGAGAAAGAATAATCTGAAACAAAGTCTGACCTGTCTCCTGCCTCCTGACCTGCCTCACGCTCCTCTGCCTGAATGGACTTGGGAACTTCAGAATTTCGAAGCTCTGTCTCCTGACATCAGAGATGGACAGTAAGACTGGTCATCCTAGCAATTTTCTGACCATTAACATTCAGAATTGCTTTTTTTATTTCATGTATGATTACAAATCTTTTGTTCTTTCATATTTGCTCAACAGAGACAGGGAATTCTTATGTTACCTCCATTTCTATACACATTTAACTAATGTAATATATTCTAAATATAATTATGTAAATTATTTTACCACTTTTTAAAAATTTTCCAGTATGTTCTAAATTTAACACATAATATTAACTAGCAGTAGCTATATATATATCAGAAATAATGAAACATTGAAACACATATAGAAAGTGCATATTTCCTGGGATCACTTTTTGTCTCTACTTCAGTCACTTTAATGTATCTTTCATAATTAATACACTTATACAGGAGAGACGCTGTCTGTTTGATATTATTGTTTTGGTACAAACAGTAATTCAGTCTTTCAAAGCTTGTCAACTAACCAAGGTAGAAGAAAACCAGGAACTAGAAGACACAAAATTGACATAATAGACGTCACTCACTGCCTGCCCCTAGAAGAATGTAGAAACCAATTTTATCCTGACAGTGATGATGCCACACAGATTAGAGAACAAAAGAGGATACAGTAGGTTTAAAATATTGGGGGAATTTAACATAGAAATCAATGATATTACTTAAGTAATAAAATGTCAAAACATCACTGAGGAACTTCAGAGAAAATTTTAAGATGCATATTAGGTTGGGTCAAATTTAAACAAATTTAATTTGTTTATATATTATATATATTAAACATCTCATAATTTTTCTAATAATTATTAAACTAATATTATTTATATAAGATTACAAAGCTGATAGATGAAAATCCTCATGAAAATAACTAGAAAAATCAGAGAAAATTTAAAAAATTTGTTTTACTAGTTTGAGTGTTCTCTGAAGAATTGAAGACTTGGCCAAAACTTAATTGACCATAAATTGTAAGCACAATATTAAAAGATATTAAAAAGACCAATTCTACACAGTCTTATTTGTGCTTTATATTTTTTTTCGATGAAGATCCACATTAAAATATAAGTTATATTTTACACTTTAAAATAATTTTTTTTTCTGGTGGTTAGATTTTCAACTTATGTAGATATTCTGCAATGTCTACCTATGAGAGAATTATTTCTTTGCCAAATGTAGCAATTGCTCCTTTTCCTTTAGTGAAACCTGTGTAACACAGCTTTGCCATTTGATTCCTACTTAAGCCTGCTCATTTTATAAGAGAAAAGAACCCAATCAGTGCATCCTTTATATTCCAAAAGCCCTTTTAAATTGAATAAATGTTTAAGCCCTTAAATTATACAGAAGTAAATTTGATGTAATCATCTATCCAGTTTTACTAAATTTTCTATTCTTAACATAGGAAACTCACCATTATCAACTAGAAAACATTATTATCACTACTATTATTTTGTATTTTTCCATCAAGGTAAGAATTGATGGAAGATCGGAATTGTATTTATATTTTCAAATCAATACAAAATATTCTTGGAGAAATCAACTTATTATGGTCACTATTTGTGATTTTTAACACATATATGTAACATTGTATAATGTTATAAAATGTTACATATTTATTTATTTTTACAGTTTAGAAAGATAACAATATACAAAGCCCTTAACTAACTACATGGCTTATGTTGGAACTTAGCCAAATATCCCTGGAAGGGGTATGATCCGAGATTATTAAGGGTAAAATCTATTTTGTTGTTCATATTTTCAAAATCAAACAGGAATCAGAGATAGTTAAGAGAACATTTTTTAAGTCATATTTATTCCCCAAAAATCCTGAATTCTAAAGTAATTCCATATATACATTGAGTTACTAGAGAATTTTCTGAGTAATAGTTACCTGCTCCAGAGGGGAGCCACCCATGGAAGGAGGCTGACTAGGCTGTTTTGGCAACAATGTCTTGTTGGGGAACATTGCAAGTAATATATGAATAGCATCCATCAGAAGTTCTTATTTTAAAAGACCCTTATTTACCTAGCATGGGATTATGGATCCCATTGGCCTCAAGTAACTCCAGTTAAAGTTATTGTTTACATATAACTCTACTGAGTGGCCTGGAACATGTTTATCTCTTCAATAACCTCTGGAGCATTTCCTGCATTATGACAAGCAGCCAGAAGTAAAGAAAATCTTTCTGATGATGGATTTTTTAACTTCTGGGGAGGAGATATTTCAGTTTGTGATTTATATCCAAGTGATTGATTCCAAATTGTGATAGTTTTATGGATTATACAATTGAAAATCTTCATAAGCATAAAAAGTGAATAATCCTAGCTATTAGGTTAAAGTTATTGTTACAATGTAAACTTAACTTTTAGCAAAAGGAAACTCAAGCACTTATACACTGAAAATGATAACTTGGTTGTTATTATTTAGCGCTTCTAAATAAAGATAAAGTGCTGGTGATATTGTATAGATATGCAGAAGCACTGGTTCTGTATCCACAACCAAAGAAAAGAGATTTTGAACACTTTTTCTGTTAACTGAACCAAAAATGTTATTTTTGAATTACACACAAAGCAATAGAGTATCTGATATGTCCTACACCACAATATCAGTATCTCATATTTCCTCCACCTTATTTTGAAATATAAAATAAGGCCTCATGTCATTTAAATGACACTATTTTGGGAATTACCATTTCAAGATTATTTTCATCAGCTCTTCCCGATGATCTCTAATATTAGCTCACTTGGTGCAAAGTAATAAATATAGGTTTCCCCTGCTAAAGATGAAAAGTAGAAAGACCCTATTTTCTTGGTTTTTGTTGTTCCCTCACCCATCTGAGCCATCCAATGAAGGGCAGTCACACAGACTATACCTCAGCTTTAAAAAATAGTGAGAGTCCTATCTAAATTTACACCAACTAAATTCCAATTTTGGGGAGTGTGGACAATTTCACGACATTGGAAGTACAATCAAAATACATTTGTTTTTACTGAGGTACCTAAATTGAGGACTTTTCTAAGAGAAATCTATTATAGCAGTATTACCTGATTTTTAAAAACTGATACCAAACAATGACTAAGAACAGGTGCTACTCTATTTAACGTGTGTTAACTCATTTATTCTGCAAAACAACACTGTGAGGTAGACTTTTCTAGGATCTCTAAAAGTAAGGAAATGAGCATAGAGATATTAATAATTTCCCAAAGCTGTGCAGGTGATGAGGGGGCAGAGTCAGATTTCCAACCCTGCAGTCTGGCTACAAAACCCATGCCTTAACCGTTGCACACTATAACTTCTCCTGAGGCTTCACTGTGTGCAAACTGCTAGCAACTTCATAAACAGTTTCCTCTGTCTTGGAAACTGAGCATCTTACTATATGTAACTGAGATCCCACTGAATTATTATAAATGACTAATATGTAAATGCGATTTTTCTTTTGTTTTCACTAAATAGCTATTCATAAGCTTTGCAAAAATAAAGCTGAGATCTTCAGAATAAAATCCCACTGGTATACAATTTAGAGATTATTCGTGCTTGATTGTTGTAAAATTCAACTCTCAAAATATCCTGATATATCCTGTTACTTCCCCTTTACAAATTATCTTGCATCTTTTAGTAATAGTATCTAATCTTATTGCATTACATTTTTATGGTACATCCATTCATTTTCTTTTTGGAGGTAACTGGAATGTAAATAAATAAATACATAACTCTAAATAATCTTGACTTATGAAAAAGTAAGTAAAATATATAAGAGTATTTCCAACCTTATGCTAAGCAGCCAAAGGTAAAGAAAAACTTTTTGATGATGCAATTTAAAAATTACTTTTAGGTATCTTGGTATCAATGTACCATTTACTGATTTGGTTCCTGTGATTGAACAACTGTTTTATACTTGGACATAATAGAAGTATGTTTATGGTGACACATTAAAGTGGAAGATTATTTGGAATAATATATGATCTGTCCCATTTTACTAGGGAAGAAACGACAACTCAGGAGCTTAGTTGGTGTCAGTTCCTATAGCTTTTAAGTAACAAAATCACTGGTTTGGGACAAGATATTTTTATCCTAGAACCAGTATACTTTTGACATAATGATTGTGAATAAGTGGCTCAACTATTTTTCTGTGACATTTACTCTCCAAAGACCGGTAGGGCATAGGAGAAACTTCAAGCAGGGAATCCAGAAAGATCCAGAAGATAAAATATGAAGTCAGAACTTCCTCATTACAAGTATAAATAAAGCAACAGTGGCATGGTAGAGTGGCGATTATACTGATGGACATTTAGGCAAGCATAGATGGCTCAATCTAGTCACCATCGCTGAGTGAAAGAACAACATGACACATAAATAGCAAAGAGAATGCATGTGGGTAATGACAATTCATTTCAAGAAGACAAAATCAACAAATACTACCCCTCCCTACCCTGCAAACACTCAGTATCTGAGAATTCTAAGGTTTGAGAATTCCCAATGTGTGTTTAGTGAGGTGATGGTTATATGCTGAGTACAGCCAAGCTAGGAACATTTTTTAAATTTCAAAATTGATCATCTTTCTTCCCCCAATAAGACCTTTTTCCTCCTCTATATGAAATATCTCAAATATAACATGAGCTTTCATTATGTAGAATGGCTAGGGTATTATGTCTGTCTCAGTTTGGTCCAGATTATCTTCTTATAGCTATCTGTATGCCTATGATGTTGTTGATGTCTCCCGTGTTGGGCTGTTCGTATGTAACCCTCCAGTTTATACACAACTCTCTAAAATCAGGGCTTACACAAGCTGTGAAATCAAGGGGAGTCATCACTCAGCTTATGTTTTTCGATCTACTCCTAAGAATTCAGTGACTTTTGCTTCACCTGTATTAATTGATAAAGTGATAGTGAATATTGATATTTAGTCTAATAATAGATGAAGCTATATTCTCATTGCTTAGTTGGGATAATGAACAATGCAAGTAAGATGAACAAAGCAGATTGCATAGATTCAGTTTGTTATGAAATAAGTCACAAATTGCCTGAAGTATCGAATTACGTATTAGGAATGAACAGAGTCATTTCAATGGAACTGAAATTCTTTTCATTAAGTGGCTACGACCTCTTCTTCCCTGATAAATCTGGGATAGCTGTTATTTATGTCAACTTTTAAATTCTGGTTTTATGGTACACCATCCCTCTCTGGTTTTAGAAATCCATCCTTCCTAGAGATGAATTAAAGATTCATTGACATTTCAGTTACTTTGAGAGGGATTTGTATCGTATCAGGAGACTTTGTGTTTCTTTGCTCCAGTTTATTCTGCCTAATTTACACAAAAATTCCATTTTTGTTATCTATTTTTTAATATGTAGAAGGGGAGAGAGACATATAGTATTCCAAATTCTGATGAAAAATGTAAATAACAATAGCAAAAACAACTGTTTTTTTTTTCACTGAGTTCAATTTTTTTGATATTTCACAGTTATCTCTCAGAGAAATTGATAATTGTTCCATTGAACTCTGAAATTCTTGAAAGGAAGACCCTACCAATTATCATCTTTGTATTCTTACTGTCCAGCATGGCATATTTTACATGATAGGCAACCAAAACACATTCACTGAATGTATACCTACATTATTTATACAGTTCTTGAAGTACTATTCACATTTTTTTCTTTTATTACTCTGTGTATGTGTCTCCATGCGTATGTGTAGGTATACAGATAATTTTCCAGAAGTATTTTTAATATGTTTATTACATATCGAATAAACAAAGTGTATAGTGAAAAGAAGTGATCTACTGACGACAAAAGAAAATGCCTTTTCAAATAATAACAAATAGCATCATTTCCAGTACTATTCCCGGAAAAAAACTGACGGTCAGGCTGCTTATTCCTGTGGCCCAATAATGAGATGCAGATGAAATGGGACAACAGTGAATTTCTTTCTGTAACCGGTTACAGGGAGAAAGCCTGGAAATTACCACCAGACCAACTCAGAATTTCCAGAATTTTTATACTTTCTAAGCTATATGTCTATGTGTTAACTGTGCATTCATCTAAAGACATAAGTAATTAACTTCTTCTAATCTAAAACTAAGATCTGAGTCCTGAAGACCTTCCTCTGAAGCCTCAGTAAATTCACTTAATCTAAATGGGTCTAGGTGCTGGGGTGATCTGTTTAGGCCCTCAATAACCTTGTTTGTGGAGGCTTGGGGAATTTCTACAGACCCCCAATAAAACTTGTTTAATCCTAAACAGATCCTATTAAGAATTCCTTCATTATCTTGCCATGCTTCAAGGTTTAGGCAAGGCCTAGGCAAAACTCTTGGGGGGCTTTTGTTACACTCCAGCCTTTGTAAAAGGGCACTGGCTCTTTAAGCTTTTAATATTTAACTTTACCATTCAGTCAGTGCTGAAACAGTTGTTATGGAGGCCCGTGTTAGTGAGACCTGGCCTGTCACTGTACTTCTAGTTGCTTATATAGCAGCTGATCAAATTTTCAACAGTAAAGGAAAACACTCATTTTATATATAAAGATGTGGTGCTAAAGCCTGTAACTTCTTATAATTGCTACATACCTTAACTAGGAATTGCAAATAGAAACAACAGTTATAATTTGATGCTTTACAGATTTTAGGAAGTAATTTAGAACTTATGTGAAATATCTTCCATTTACAATAGTTTATTAATAATTTCATATTTTTCCAAAATTCAGGTCTCTCAAATGTGTATTCATCCAGGATAGTAAACATCATATTTTTGCATAAATCTAAAAATATTGAATATTATAGAATAGTTCATGCATTATATTTTATCAAGCTTAATTTTTGTTACTGATGTGCATTCACATAATTAAATTACATTCATGTCTACTATTAAAAACAATCACTGATAAATTTATTGTGATTCAGTATCAGATATTGTAACATTATGCTAATACATTTTGATGAGGTTAGTATTATTTAATACATGATGAGACACCCAGTAATGCCAGATGGACTAGGACAGATCAACAAGTCCTGAGGGTAAATGATAATCACGTAGAGGGGGAAATACAATTACAAATTATAATTATATTTAACTTGAGTTTCTCAAAGAAATGAATAAAACATAATTGCAGTTTAAGTATATTCTTGTAGTTAATGAAAGCTATTTCATGAGAAGAGAAAATATGAAGGGATATTTTACAATAGGCGCCAAAGGCAAGAAACTATGAATTAAAATAAGGAAAAGAATTTTTGGAAACACATAAGCTCTTAGATTAAAACTGCTGATAGAAATGCCAATGATGATGCAAACAATGGTTTGTTTCTACACTCTGAATAGATCTAAGGTATGTAAACAGTTATACAAACGGAATAAAATGCTTGAATGAACTTTTCTGCTGAGAAGCAGACAGATTTCACAATGTTTGGGCACATCTCTTATTATACAAATCGATCATCGTTCAATATAATTTTAATTTTCTCATAAGCAATATAAAATGCCTATAGGAGGACTCATGAAAACTTCAAATTGTGAAGCTTATGAATATTATGATCTCTCTCATATCAAAATATGAACAAACATTTTTTAAAGTAAAGAAAAACAATAACATCACAAAAAATTCTCTTGTAAGAATTATGGTTAGGGAGAAGCTTGAGAAAGTTTTCCTCCCGGTGCTGGCCTAGATAGAAATGGTAGCAGCTTCTAGACTCATCTGTGTCACCTCTGTTGCTGGAAAAAAAAAAAAAAAAAAAAAAAAAAAAGCCATAATATTCAGAGAGAAGGGCAACAAAACTCTTGCCCTTAGGGCACTAATGAAAACCTATTACAGCTGGGAAACACTGAAAACAATCACACACACACACACACACACACACACACACACACACACACTTTCTAACCAGGGAGGAGGGGAAGAATCTTTGCTGAGCTCAACATTATAGCTGGAGAGGAGTAATACAGCTGTGAAGGCCACATATACGAATATCAGGACATGGTCCCTTTCTAAAACCCAGGTTAAATCCAGATAGTATAGACAACACCCTGCTCACCAGCAGGCTAATGTGCTATGGGTAAAAATACCCATCTGTCATAGAAGAGAATTTTTTTTTATATATATATAAAGAGATTTGTACTTAAAATGAGAATTGAAATATATCAAGGAAACCTGATAGTTGCTTTGTCAGAGGCTTTACAACTGCTTGCTCAGATATCAGTAATTTGCTCACACTGGGCAGAAGGAAGAAGTTTCTAAAGGTAATCACTTTGCTAATAGAGTGCAAAAGCTGCTGTTAAAACATAGCAGACTTCAAATGCAGGTGCACCCCTCTTCATACAATGAGAAACTTGTGCTCACATTCAAACAAGTGCTTCACAGAAGAAAATGGACAAATGGATTATAAAAGGGGTTACAGGAAGTTTGACAGGACTGAGAAATTAACTAAAAAACAAATTTCTATATCGCAATTTCTATTTACTTGGTTAGTGCTGCATCATCAACAAAATTATCAAAATTAAAAGTATTTTAAAGATAGTAGACTATTACTAAGCCTACAAAAAGCATAAAATTATTCAAAACATACAAAAGAAACTTGTTATTTATTGACAGTTATTTAAAGGCCACTACCAAGGTCAATGCAGGAAGTTCTTCCTGACCAGCTTTATCAGGAAGCTTGTAACATTTGGATTTCATAGAACAAATTTTTGTAAAAATTAAGCAATATTGTCTAGTTATAATGTGTATGAAGTATGATGGTCTAAAGTATTTCCTCTTCAAAAGCAGATATTCAGGGTAGAGTCTCCTTTAATACACATAATTTCTACTTTGGGACATCAGAGCATTTGAATCAGGTAAGAAATCATTTTATTTCTACTGTCATACAAAAAATAAGTAAATGTTTGTGGATTCCTACCTCTTTCCACTAGGCAGTGCCAGTCTGCAATTTAGATTTCACCACAAATGTTACCAATTAATGGTCCATTTTATATGTTTAGGACTATGTGTCTTTTCTCCATAGCCTTATAGTTAAATTCTCATATATGTGTGTTTGTATGTATTTATGTTACTGTTTATATATATTTGTATACATTATATATAATAAAATGTAAAATATAGTGAAAATATATGAAATCACTCTTAATTGAAACTTAAAACTCCTACAAAAGCAGAAATAAATTTGTTTAGCAATTTTATACAGAAGCTTAATGCATATTTAATGAATGAATGGGTTTATGAATAATAATCTTTAAAATGTAGTATTTTCCTGTTTTTAAGACTCACTTATTTCACAATAGAGCTACAACTACAGACACATCTTGAATTCAAAATTAATAATTTGTTGCTACTCTAGAAAGACATTTGAGGAATGTGCATTGAGTTGTCAATTGAAAATGAAGTAGAAGAGTTAACTTCTAAAATTACAAAGTTTTTAGAGATGGTGGTGAGTGCTTTGGCTTGATTTTAAATATTTTAATGTTTAATTTTAAAAATTATTTTGGTATTTTTGTTGTTATTGCTCTCTTTTTCTTTCTGTGTGTATGAAAAAAATATATATGTATTTCAACTGTTATAAACTCAGGGAGAACATTCTCAACCTATGGAATATTTTCAGATGTTTTCAGAGATTTTTGAGTTGTTTGTGCTTACTGTACCATAAATTATTTCACAATTTATTAATTTTCTTCTATATAAGTACTAACCACTTTTGTTTTTCTATACCAATAATTTGGTATCTGTTATTCCTTGGTTTCCTGCTTCATGGCTTTCCCATTCAAGCATACATGGTCTCATTCACTCAAATGAACATTTGAAATACAAAAAGAATATAGTCTCAGCAATGCTGCCTGTGTTGTTTCCTCAGTTTGAAGTAGACAGGAACTGGCTTTTGATATTTAACCGTGAAAGCCAATAGTCCCTCTGTCAAGTTAGAAGTGAAGGAAGCTTTTATCCTTATAAGTTTGGGACTTTTTTTTTTTTTTTTTTTTTTCTGATGAGAAATCAATCTCTATTGTTGGAAAAAGGGAGTAACATGAGGCTTTTGCAATATTGGGCATAAAGATTGAAATGGAAGTACCATAGAAAGGGGATAGAAAAAAAAAAAAGGAAAGGTGATTGGTCATTTGGTCATTAAGTTCATGTAACAACTAAAGTCAGAACTCATCCTGAGATAAGTTTCAGGGCCAGTCCAAGAACTGGAAGTTGTAGGGTCTGTGTAGTGTTTAAAGAACCAATTGTGTCAACTTTGTGGAGACTGACAGTGGCTGTGGCCCAAGTAGTCTATCTGAGCTTTGAATGTGGGCAACCATCAGGTTTTGGACCCTTAACAATAAATACTTCACTTTGAATTCACCACAGTAAGTTCTAAAGCCCATATTTGAGGAAGTCCTTCCATGTTCTGTGTTCTGTAGACTTCATCTACCAAGCTGACTGTAGGGATACTTACAGAAAATAGTGAATGGGAAGGAAAATATTAACAAAAGTAATTTCAAAATGTCTTGATTTAAGGAAATAATCTGTATATCTGAAGCATTTACCTATTGCCAGCTCCCAAAATACCAGGAAGGAAGGAAGGAAGGAAGGAAGGAAGGAAGGAAGGAAGGAAGGAAGGAAGGAAGGAAGGAAGGATTCAAGCTAAGGCATAGCATAATAAAATGTTAAAACAACTGAAATAAGAAAAATATCTTCAACTATATCAGAAAAATGCACAATAAACTAAATGAGGGTCTGACAGGTGATGGAGTAATGCCTTGCAAATACTAAGAAAAAATAATTTTCAAACTAAAATGTTCTACTCAATCATGTCATTTTTAAAAGTAAGAGTAGTATAAACATATTTTCAGATAGATGAGGATTAAATATATTTATATTCTGGTCACTCATCTTTAAGGAAATACTGAAGGCTATCTGCCAGCAAAAGAAGGAGGAAACCAACAAAAGAGGATAAAATTGAATGTAGTAAAATGGAGATTAAGCCCAGTAAAATATACAGAGAAATTTTAGATAATGTAATGTATAGGATGACTCAAAAGCAATTACGTAGTCCATTCTGAAAGAGTAAGACAAAGTGCATCATGAGGAAAATCTCTTGGAGGAAAAATAAACATAATCACTTTGGAACAGTGAGCATTCAAATAATTTTGAATAAAGAAAAAATTAGAGATTTTATATTTTGTTATATATCTGATTCACTACATGAAAGAGATCAATATAAGATCATAGAATTCTAAGTAAATGAAAAATCCAAAGCAGTTTATTAACACCAGATACGTCAAGCTGTTGAAAACAGACAAACATACAAACGAAATTTTAGTACATTAACTGGCAATGTTATTCCTACTAAATCCCAGCAAGAGAACACACACACATGCACACACACCCCACATACCACACACACAGCACATACCACACACACACACACACACAAACATCATACACACATACATTGGGATGGTGATATAAGGAAATTTAGGAACAGTGTAAGCCAAATCGTTATCAATCAAATAATAACATCAACACAATTTCTAAAATTGATAAAACATTTTTATGAAAGCATATTATTTAAAGTAGAGGTAAATATAAAACAAATATAAAATGACTAAAATAATTGCTTTTGGGAGCATAGTTGTGAAATAGAATGGGGAAATCCTTTTTTTAAATACACATTTAATGTTGGTGATTTTTTAAACTTGTGAATTACTTGATAAGAATGCCAGGTAAAATATCATTATTGAATATCAAACCTTCTAAATTAAATTTCATTCACATGATTTTCAATGGGTTAATTTGCTGCCTATGTGAATCAAATACTTGACTTGATGCTTTAGTGTACATATATTAATGTTTTTTCTATCCCAACTCTCAAGGAGTCTATAATTTTGGGAAAATGGCAAATAGTCACTATATAATTAAGTATCTCCAATTGTAACACTAAGTCATCTGCTCTTTCTGTAAAAAGAAAGTGTGTGTTGTTTATTTATTATAAATTTGGCATTGAGTAATGGGCTCCAATCCCCTTTACTTCCTGTTTCTAGTTAATTATGTAATTTATTTCTGATTATTAAAAATGTTATATGCTAGTTATAATTTTAAAATTTATAGTGCATATATACAATATATAATATAAAAGATCAAAGTATGCTATAACCTTTTCTTTTCTTTTTTCTTTTTCTTTTCTTTTCTTTTCTTTTCTTTCTTTTTTTTTTTTTTAGGCCGGGTCTCACTCTATTGCCCACGCTAGAGTGCAATGGCACAATCTTGGCTCACTGCAACCTCCACTTCCCAGGCTCAAGTGATCTTTGTGCCTCAGCCTGCTGAGTACCTGGTACTACTGGAACATGCCACCATGCTGGGCTGATTTTTATATCTTTTGTAGAGATACAGTTTCACCATGTTGTTCAGGCTGGTCTCAAACTCCTGGACTCAAGTGATCTGCCCACGTTGGCCTCCCAAAGTGCTGGAATTACAGATGTGAGCCACTGCACCAGGCTGTTATAATCTTATAACTCACAACATAATCACAGTTATTTATTGCATAGTATATTCCCGGGTTTTTCACAATTACTGTTGTCTTTTATCTATATATTCAGTTTCATATTTATATATAAGCAAATATTATTTTCTGTTACAATTACACTATATTAAGGATAATACCTTGCTATTGACTTTGTGTTTTATTTCCTACTCTGTGGTAAATTTTACCTTAAAGTACATACAAATCTATGACTTTAAATATTAAAGAGTAGTTCATTGTAAACACCACAATTAATGGCAAAATTGTTGATTGACTAGCATTTGCTTCCTTTATTTTTGCTATTACCAACAATACGGAATGAAGATTTTGTAATTATTGTACTTCCATATGACAATATTTAAATATAAAAATGTTCCAATGATTATGAATATCTTATATATTGATACATATTACTAATTTGTTACAAGTGGTTACAGCAGATCTTATAGATTGCTATCGCTTCTGGAAATGACATGCTTTTATTAATCAAACTCTGTCATAATCAAGTGATGCTAATATTTTGTTAATGTCCAAAGATCAGATTCTTTAAACAATGTTTTCATGTCTTTAATTGACTAATTGGTTAATTATTATTTAGACTGGTATCTATTTATATTATTAATCACAACTGTGTTTCTTTTAGTATAAATTACTCACTTTCATATAAAGTTTTCTTCATTTGCTTGGTCTCTTTATTTTCTAGTGCAATTAGTGCTTTGTCTTTATCTTTTTTTTTAGCATTTTTAAAAAAATTATTATTATACTTTAAGTTCTAGGGTACATGTGCATAATGTGCAGGTTTGTTACATAGGTATACTTGTGCCATGTTTGTGTGCTGCACCCATCAACTCGTCAGCAACCATCAACTCGTCATTTACATCAGGTATAACTACCAGTGCAATCCCTATCCCCTCCTCCCTCCCCATGATAGGGCCCGGTGTGTGATATTCCCCTTTCCGAGTCCAGGTGATCTCATTGTTCAGTTCCCACCTATGAGTGAGAACATGTAGTGTTTGGTTTTCTGTTCTTGTGATAGTTTGTTGAGAATGATGGTTTCCAGCTGCATCCATGTCCCTACAAAGGACACAAACTCATCCTTTTTTATGGCTGCATAGAATTCCATGGTGTATATGTGCCACATTTTCTTAATCCAGTCTGTCACTGATGGACATTTGGGTTGATTCCAAGTCTTTGTTATTGTGAATAGTGCCGCAATAAACATACGTGTGCATGTGTCTTTATAGCAGCATGATTTATAATACTTTGGGTATATACCCAGTAATGGGATGGCTGGGTCATATGGTACTTCTAGTTCTAGATCCTTGAGGAATCGCCATACTGTTTTCCATAATGGTTGAACTAGTTTACAATCCCACCAACAGTGTAAAAGTGTTCCTATTTCTCCACATCCTCTCCAGCACCTGTTGTTTCCTGACTTTTTAATGATCGCCATTCTAACTGGTGTGAGATGGTACCTCATTGTGGTTTTGATTTGCATTTCTCTGATGGCCAGTGATGATGAGCATTTTTTCATGTGTCTGTTGGATGTATAAATGTCTTCTTTTGAGAAATGTCTGTTCATATCCTTTGCCCACTTTTTGATGGGGCTGTTTGTTTTTTTCTTGTAAATTTGTTTGAGTTCTTTGTAGGTTCTGGATATTAGCCCTTTGTCAGATGAGTAGATTGCAAAAATTTTCTCCCATTCTTCAGGTTGCCTGTTCACTCTGTTGGTAGTTTCTTTTGCTGTGCAGAAGCTCTTTAGTTTAATGAGATCCCATTTGTCAATTGTGGCTTTTGTTGCCATTGCTTTTGGTGTTTTAGACATGAAGTCCTTGCCCATGCCTATGTCCTGAATGGTACTACCTAGGTTTTCTTCTAGGGTTTTTATGGTATTAGGTCTAACATTTAAGTCTCTACTCCATCTTGAACTAATTTTCGTATAAGGAGTAAGGAAAGGATCCAGTTTCAGCTTTCTACTTATGGCTAGCCAATTTTCCCAGCACCATTTATTAAATAGGGAATCCTTTCCCCATTTCTTGTTTTTCTCAGGTTTGTCAAAGATCAAATGGCTGTAGATGTGTGGTATTATTTCTGAGGACTCTGTTCTGTTCCATTGGTCTATATCTCTGTTTTGGTACCAGTACCATGCTGTTTTGGTTACTGTAGCCTTGTAGTATAGTTTGAAGTCAGGTAGTGTGATGCCTCCAGCTTTATTCTTTTGACTTAGGATTGTCTTGGAGATGCGGGCTCTTTTTTGGTTCCATATGAACTTTAAAGCAGTTTTTTCCAATTCTGTGAAGAAACTCATTGATAGCTTGATGGGGATGGCATTGAATCTATAAATTACCTTGGGCAGTATGGCCATTTTCACAATATTGATTCTTGTTATCCATGAGCATGGTATGTTCTTCCATTTGTTTGTGTCCTCTTTTATTTCACTGAGCAGTGGTTTGTAGTTCTCCTTGAAGAGGTCCTTTACATCCCTTGTAAGTTGGATTGCTAGGTATTTTATTCTCTTTGAGGCAATTGTGAATGGAAGTTCATTCATGATTTGGCTCTCTGTTTGTCTGTTACTGGTGTATAAGAAGAATGCTTGTGATTTTTGCACATTAATTTTGTATCCTGAGACTTCGCTGAAGTTGCTTATCAGCTTTTGGGCTGAGACAATGGGGTTTTCTAAATATACAATCATGTCATCTGCAAACAGGGACAATTTGACTTCTTCTTTTCCTAACTGAATACCCTTGATTTCTTTCTCTTGCCTGATTGCCCTAGCCAGAACTTCCAACACTATGTTGAATAGGAATGGTGAGAGAGGGCATCCCTGTCTTGTGCCAGTTTTCAAAGGGAATTTCTCCAGTTTTTGCCCATTCAGTATGATATTGGCTGCGGGTTTGTCATCAATAGCTTTTATTATTTTGAGATACATTCCATCAATACCGAATTTATTGAGCGTTTTTAGCATGAAGGGCTGTTGAATTTTGTCAAAGGCCTTTTCTGCATCTTCTAAGGTAATCATGTGCTTTTTGTCTTTGGCTCTGTTTATATGCTGGATTACGTTGATTGATTTGCGTATGTTGAACCAGCCTTGCATCCCAGGGATGAAGCCCACTTGATCATGGTGGATAAGCTTTTTGATGTGCTGCTGGATTCAGTTTGCCAGTATTTTATTGAGGATTTTTGCATCAATGTTCATCAGGGAAATTGGTCTAAAATTCTCTTTTTTTGTTATGTCTCTGCCAGGCTTTGGTATCAGGATGATGTTGGCCTCATAAAATGAATTAGGGAGGATTCCCTCTTTTTCTATTGATTGGAATAGTTTCAGAAGGAATGGTACCAGCTCCTCCTTTTACCTCTGGTAGAATTCAGTTCTGAATCCATCTGGTCCTGGACTTTTTTGGTTGGTAGGCTATTAATTATTGCCTCAATTTCAGAGCCTGCTATTGGTCTATTCAGGGATTCAGCTTCTTCCTGGTTTAGTCTTGGGAGAGTGTAAGTGTCCAGGAAATTATCCATTTCTTCTAGTTTTTCTAGTTTATTTGCATAGAAGTGTTTATAGTATTCTCTGATGGTAGTTTGTATTTCTGTGCGGTTGGTGGTGATATCCCCTTTTTCATTTTTATTGCATCTATTTGATTATTCTCTCTTTTCTTCTTTATTAGTCTTGCTAGCAGTCTATCAATTTTGTTGATCTTTTCAAAAAACCAACTCCTGGATTCATTGATATTTTGGAGGTTTTTTTTGTGTCTCTATCTCCTTCTTCAGTTCTGCTCTGATCTGTGTTATTTCTTGCCTTCTGCTAGCTTTTGAATGTGTTTGCTCTTGTTTCTCTAGTTCTTTCAATTGTGATGTTAGAGTGTCAATTTTAGATCTTTCCAGCTTTCTCTTGTAGGCATTTAGTGCTATAAATTTCCCTCTACACACTGCTTTAAATGTGTCCCAGAGATTCTGGTATGTTGTATCTTTGTTCTCATTGGTTTCAAAGAACATCTTTATTTCTGCCTTCATTTCGTTATGTACCCAGTATTCATTCAGGAGCAGGTTATTCAGTTTCCATATAGTTGAGAGGTTTTGATTGAGTTTCTTAGTCCTGAGTTCTAGTTCGATTGCACTGTGGTCTGAGAGACAGTTTGTTATAATTTCTGTCCTTGTATATTTGCTGAGGAGTGCTTTACTTCCAATTATGTAGTCAATTTTGGAATAAGTGTGATGTGGTGCTAAGAAGAATGTATATTCTGTGGCTTTGGGGTGGAGAGTTCTGTTGATGTCTATTAGGTCTGCGTGCTGCAGAGATGAGTTTAATTCCTGGATATCCTTGTTAATTTTCTGTCTCGTTGATCTCTCTAATGTTGACAGTGGGGTGTTGAAGTCTCCCATTATTATTGTATGGGAGTCTAAGTCTCTTTGTGAGTCTCTAAGGACTTGCTTTATGAATCTGGGTGCTCCTGTATTGGGTGCATATATATTTAAGATAGTTAGCTGTTCCTGTTGAATTGATCCCTTTACCATTATGTAATGGCCTTCTTTGTCTCTTTTGATCTTTGATGGTTTAAAGTCTGTTTTATCAGAGACTAGTATTGCAACCCCTGCTTTTTTTTGTTCTCCATTTGCTTGGTAGATCTTCCTCCATCCCTTTATTTTGAGTCTATATATGTCTCTGCATGTGAGATGGGTCTCCTGAATACAGCAAACTGATGGGTCTTGACTGTTTATCCACTTTGCCAGTCTGTGTCTTTTTATTGGAACATTTAGTCCATTTACATTTAAGGTTAAGATTGTTATGTGTGAACTTGTTCCTGCCATTATGATATTAACTGGTTATTTTGCTCGTTAGTTGATGCAGTTTCTTCCTAGCCTCGATGGTCTTTACATTTTGGCATGTTTATTCAATGGCTGGTACCGGTTGTTCCTTTCCATGTTGAGTGCTTCCTTCAGGGTCTCTTGTAAGGCAGGCCTAGTGGTGACAAAATCTCTAAGCATTTGCTTATCTGTAAAGGAGTTTATTTCTCCTTCACTTATGAAAGTTAGTTTGGCTCGATATGAAATTCTGTTGTTAAAATTCTTTTCTTTAAGAATGTTGAATATTGGCCCCCACTCTCTTCTGGCTTGGAGAGTTTCTGCCGAGAGATCTGCTGTTAGTCTGATGGGCTTCCCTTTGTGGGTAACCCGACCTTTCTCTCTGGCTGCCCTTAAGATTTTTTCCTTCATTTCAACTTTGGTGAATCTGGCAATTATGTGTCTTGGATTTGCTCTTCTCGAGGAGTATCTTTGTGGCATTCTCTGTATTTCCTGGATTTGAATGTTGGCCTGCCCTACTAGGTTGGGGAAGTTCTCCTGGTGATGTCCTGAACAGTGTTTTCCAACTTGGTTCCATTTTTCCCCCTCACTTTCAGGCACCCCAATCAGACATAGATTTGGTCTTTTTTTTTTTTTTTTTTTTTTTTTTTTTTTTTTTGAGACAGAGTCTCACTCTGTGGCCCGGGCTGGAGTGCAGTGGCCGGATCTCAGCTCACTGCAAGCTCCGCCTCCCGGGTTCACGCCATTCTCCTGCAGTATTTTTTAGTAGAGACGGGGTTTCACCGTGTTAACCAGGATGGTCTCGATCTCCTGACCTCGTGATCCGCCCGTCTCGGCCTCCCAAAGTGCTGGGATTACAGAGATTTGGTCTTTTACAAAATCCCATACTTCTTGCAGGCTTTGTTCATTTCTTTTTCTTCTTTTATCTTTAGATTTCTCTTCTCTCTTCATTTCATGCATTTGATCCTTAATCTCTGATACTCTTTCTTCCAGTTGATCGACTCAGTTACTGAAGCTTGTGCATTTGTCACGTATTTCTCGTGTCATGGTTTTCATCTCTGTCAGTTCGTTTATGGCCTTCTCTGCATTAATTATTCTAGTTATCAATTCTTCCACTCTTTTTTCAAGATTTTTAGTTTCTTTGTCCTGGGTACGTAATTCCTCCTTTAGCTCTGAGAAATTTGATGGACTGAAGCCTTCTTCTCTCGTCTTGTCAAAGTCATTCTCCATCCAGCTTTGATCCATTGCTGGTGATGAGCTGTGTTCCTTTGCAGGGGGAGATGTGCTCTTATTTTTTGAATTTCCAGCTTTTCTGCCCTGCTTTTTCCCCATCTTTGTGGTTTTATCTGCCTCTGGTCTTTGATGATGGTGATGTACTGATGGGGTTTTGGTGTGGGTGTCCTTCCTGTTTGTTAGTTTTCCTTCTAACAGTCAGGACCCTCAGCTGTAGGTCTGTTGGAGATTTCTTGAGGTCCACTCCAGACCCTGTTTGCCTGGGTATCAGCAGCAGAGGCTGCAGAAGATAGAATATTGCTGAACAGCAAATGTACCTGTCTGATTCTTGCTTTGGAAGCTTCCTCTCAGGGGTGTACTCCACCGTGTGAAGTGTGGGGTTTCGTTCTGCCCCTAGTGGGGGATGTCTACCAGTTAGGCTACTCAGGGGTCAGGGACCCACTTGAGCAGGCAGTCTTTCTGTTCTCAGATCTCAACCTCCGTGTTGGGAGATCCACTGCACTCTTCAAACTGTCAGACAGAGTCGTTTGCATCTGCAGAGGTTTCTGCTGCCTTTTTTTTTTTTTTTTTTTTTTGGTTGTTGTTTAGCTGTGCCCTGTCCCCAGAGGTAGAGTCTACAAAGACAGGCAGGTCTCCTTGAGCTGCTGTGAGCTCCACCCAGTTCGAGCTTCCCAGAGGCTTTGTTTACCTACTTAAGCTTCAGCAATGGCGGGCACCCCTCCCCCAGCCTCGCTGCTGCCTTGCTGTTAGATTGCAGACTGCTGTGTCAGCAATGAGGGAGGCTCCATGGGCATGGGGCCCTCCAGGCCAGGTGTGGGATATAACCTCCTGGTGTGCCTGTTTGCTAAGACCCTTGGTTAAGTGCAGTATTGGGGTGGGAGTTACCTGATTTTCCAGGTGTTGTGTGTCTCAGTTCCCCTGGCTAGGAAAAGGGATTCCCTTCCCCCTTGAGCTTCCAGGTGAGGCGATGCCTTGCCCTGCTTCAGCTCTGGCTGGTCAGGCTGCAGTAGCTGACCAGCACTGATAGTTCAGCACTCTCTAGTGAGATGAATCCAGTACCTCAGTTGAAAATGCAGAAATCACCTGTCTTCTGTGTCGCTTGTGCTGGGAGCTGGAGACTGGAGCTGTTCCTATTGGGCCATCTTGCTCCGCCCCCATCTTTTTCAAATATCATCTTCAATGTGGTAAATGCCTTTCAGATTTATACATAGTATTTTTTGTAAGCTTATAAACTTAAAAACATAACACTTTCCCTTATATTTACTGTCTTCCAAGTCAGGCAAAAAAGTGGTTTTCACACATTCCAACTATAGACATCTTCATACATACATACATATATATATGTGTGTATATATATATATAGGTTTTTATGGCACTCTTTTTTCAGGGGTTGTTTTGAAGTAATTTTTTGTTTTTTGTTAATTGGGTTGTTTTTGGAGGTCTAAATTTGAATTATCATTTATTCTTTGATTCAGGATTGAATAAATAGAAATTATTAACCTAATGGTGCGAAGAATTGAGTTAAATGTATTTTCTCCCATATAGTAATATTATATATCAGACTCATTTAAAACTCAATTCAAACTGTTCAGCAATATAAAGAGCACTATTGGCTCCTAGCACTTGAAAGTTCAGCGGTTGGTCTGACCTTGGTCTGATCTTCATCACAAATTTCAAATGGTCTTCATCTCAGGTTTCAAACAAGGTCATCAGAATCTCTTTTGTTTTTAATGTATGTGTTTTTTTTTCTCTCTCTTAGTTTTACCTTGTCTTCAACTTTAAACCCATGTCAACTGGTTAATAAATCATTAGTAAGTGGCCCCCAAGTTTAAAACCAGTGGAAAGAAGATGATTCTTTCTACAGTTTACATAAAAGTCCTGGAATTAGTTCTTATTGACTTGAATTGGGTCTAATGCTCATTCCCAAAGCACACATAGCCTGAGTCATGAGGTATTGCTGGCTGGAACTTCATGCATCACTCCTTGACCTTCATGACAGTAAAATGGGAAGGAAATTTGAGTAATTTTATAGGAAGAAAAATAGATTTGAGCAGAAAGAAAAATAGTGATATATTATTATGAACAGATTATCCTATTGCTCTTTAAACGTGCAATGAACCATTTCTAACAGTGACTTGAAATATCACTTTAGCACAAAAACTAAATTTCTATTACTCTATATCAATCTCATTATAAATCCATCAAGGTAAAAATAACAATATAATCCTAGAAAGATTCTCATTGAAACTGTATTAATATTCCATAATAAATATGGAAAATGAAAATCTTTTCACTTTTAAATATCCTCTCCATACAAGACTTATCCAAGTCTTGTAAATGTTTTGACTTCAAAACTATTTTAGATTTTGTTACTATCATAAACGGGAAATACTTTGCCATTACATTTTACTGGTATCAAATAACTTTATTCATGTTAATATACTGTCTCAAATCTCAGAATATTATGTAATATTATTTTAAGTGTTATTTATATTTAATAAATATTGATTGGATTATCTATGAAAGAAGATTTAACCTATTGACACATGAAAAGTTTTTCAGATCATTTTTCTCTATGCTCAGTTTTTCTTGGTAGAAGGAAACTTGATATCTAAAGTTGGTGGTATATAAAAAACAAAAGTCCTGCACTACCTATGTCAGTGAGAAGTACAGCTTTTTTTTTTATACTCTTGCAGAAGAGGAATTTTTGCAAAGGCATTTCTAGTTCTTGAATGACTAATTACACCTTAGCAAAGTAAGTAATAGCCACCTTTTATAATGACATTACTTCATTTATCTTCAAATCATTTCTAAAAGAGAATCATTAAGTCATGCATTTTCCAGGTTAGCACAATGAAGAATGGAGACGTTTCTGCTTTTTTTTTTTTTTAATTAGAAAGTAAAATATCAATTTTTCTTACCAGTAGCCCTACTAAGTTCCAATAATCAAAAAACAAGTAAAGATAACTTAAATAGACAATGGAGTTGTCCATTGTGTTTCTGTTTTTGGTGTTGCACACCGCTGAATGAGAAACTACATAAATTTGTAGCCTATTCTTTCATTTGATTGTTTATCTTTTGCCATATCTCATCTGGTTTGCTTCACAATTAATTTATTTTTCATTAAGATTTACATTTATAAGTGTGATCACATCTTAAAACTTCCAGTGTTTTATTTATTTTGCCTGAAATTTAAGGGAAAACTCTCCTCCCCATCACCAAAATAAAAGAATTATTTAAATAAGTTTAAATGGAATATAGATGGTATAAGATAATCCTTGGATTATCAAAGAATATGGGATTATGAAATAATCTCTTAAACTCTCCTTCCTTCCCTCCTTTCTTCCTCCATCCCTCCCTCCCTTCCTTCCTTCCTTCCTTCCCCTTCTTCCTTCTCTTTTCCTCTCCGCCTCTCATACTTTCTTTCTCTCTTTTCATCTTTCTCTCCCTTCTTCTTTTCCTTCTTCTCTAAATTCATTTCAATTTCATCTTTTCAAAAAATTTAATCAATATATTCACTTAAATAATCTGTATTTGAATTATCAATAAATTAGACATAGAATAGAAAGAAAAGCTCAAAAGTCAGTTTGTAATTACAATGAGAGGATTTGACTTTCAAACAATATTTTAAGGCTTAATAGGTATAGTATCTTGAATTTTTACCTCACTGAGTTGCAGAGGATAACATCTGCATTGTGAAGCTTACCTCATATAATTATTTAGACGTTTAGATGTATGTAATAAAACACTTTGGAAAACATTTCACAATATAAAAATGTGAAGCATTGTTGTAAGTATTACTCCATAGGATTAGAAAGGAAAAGTTGAAAAATCTTACACAAATTGAATCTGAAATTCTAAAACACTATCCTACATTCTGTAGAAAGTTCACACTTAGACACAAAGTGACCTCCAAATATTTATTTGTCTACTCTCAATTGGGAAAAACAAGTGCGAAAACAAAGGACCAGTAAGTTTAAGAGACTGGTCAACTATTGCATGATTCACATATGAGAGATGAAATTTGAACCCATGCTTTGTACAGAGCCTTTTCTGTCAATGCATGCTCTTTGCTCTACTGGTTGATGAATGTTTTGTAAAGAAAAGAAAGCTTAACATTTATAGTAATTCCTATTGAAACTCATTTTTCTGTTTTCTAATAGGAAGATATTTATATTAAGCAATCTAAACTGTTACTCCTGGGATGCTTTGCTCTTCTTCAAATAACCAAGGAACTAATTGTAATTTGTCATGCAAAGAAGGAAAAGACCAAAATTCATTTTAGGTTTTAACACCTTTTGCATATATTCATAATTCTGAGGATTACAGGAGAAAATTCCAGAAGTTCATCTTTCCAGTTGAGAATTCATCCTTATAAGCATTGTAACAGCAATCAAGCATAAGTAAGCGTGCACTTCACAATATCCTTATTGTGCAAGTCTGCTGAAAAAAGAAGCCCAAGCAATATGTGTGAAGCATTTGGTGTCTAATATTTACTGTCAGCTGGATTTTGCCTATAGAAAAACAAATATCAGCTGCTGAAATGTCAGGTTGTTTTGATTTTATAATAAACAATGAGAGAGAATTATGATTAAAGCAGTGGGTGACCAAGAGTTTCAACAGCGTAAGTGCAGACTTCCTTAGGGCTAAGGCTGCTCTTTTTTTTAACTGTTAGTAAAAAATTGTTAGTACGGTGGAAGGCAACTTTCAAGAGACCAAACACAATAACTGTTAGATTTCAGGATATTGTCCTTGACTCAAGAATTTGTAATAACTTATCACTCTAGGATAAGCACTTGGAATATTTATCCAAATATGGCCAAATAGGCCAGAAGTCCAGTGCCTGAGCAGCAATGGCATAGCTCCAGCAACTCTTTGTGGTTGCTTTTTAGGATTTTTTAGGTTTCAAATTCCAGGTATATTTTACCTCGTTTTTAGAAACGAAAGGCCCATTGATCCATTTTATTATTTTCCATAGATATAAATATTATTGAATATAAAGTGTGTGAATTTTTATAAGATACTTTACTTTAAGGAAGGCCATATTTCTTAAGTGAAATTAAATGATTCAGGTGTCTTGCAGGCGAGCCGAAAATCAAACCTCAGTAAGTTAAGGAACTTCCTTTCTTTCCCTTGATACCTAGAACCCAGCATCAAACATAATATTCACCAGTTCGACTCATAAAGCCATGGCTGCATAAACCTGTTATGTTTGGGCTTTGACTAGTTCCATGATGGTTTAATTTGAGAACACTTCACTTCAGGTCCAGGCCTCCTCCCTCATGTCTGTCTCCCTCGGCCCTGGACTTCTCAGTTTGCATCTATTCTTGATATATATTTGCCTCCCCGATGCACTATTTCTGCAAGCATTCCACTTCTGCTACCCTGGGGTTTATAGACGTAGCAAGGACAATATTGTCTTCTACCAGAAGATACATTTTATGACAAAAGAGATGGTAAAATGGATTCATGGTCATAGGACTCATTGGCATTTTCATATATCCCAACACCCTGATGCAGGTGATCTAATAGAATAAAGAAGGGCCTGTTGAAAGTTTAGGTAATGTGATGGTTTAAGGACAATACCCTGCAGATTATAATGCTGTCTCTTCAGGATCCTGAATATGTAAGGAAACAATGGCATATATACGATACTTTGTTTCTAAACCTAGAATACATGGATTTTGAAACGAAGGAAGTGGTATTGGTCCTTCTCAACATCATTCTCAGTTTCCTACTTGAATGTATTATTCCCAAGGTGTAGTGGATTTTAAGGTCTATGTTTTCAGAATTAAAGCTTCTTTTTCAAGGGAACTTGAAGCTCTGACTACCACCTGGTCAAAGGGGGTTTCTTAACACGAACAATGCAGTAGGCATAGAAAAAAAGTTACTCTATCGGTAAGAACCATTTAATTCTGATTTCCATCAAGAACCAGGATTGCTGGTAGGCAGTAGGAATATGGAAAAATACATCCAGATCATCCAGATCCATGTACTTAAATGGTAAATGCACAATTGAAGAATCATAGCTTGACAAGAGAAAAAAATGTATCTAGACTCCTCGGTGATAAATTGAACAATGGAGACTAGTCAGAATGCTGGCTAAGGGTGTAGACAAACGAAAATAAGAAAGGGAGAATAGGGATGAATATCCTTACAAATAAATGCAGCAATGAAGATTTGCTTTCATAAGCCTCTTACTTTCATTCTTTTCAGAGACCAAAGTGGACCTTTCCCTTAGTGGGAGCTTTGTGATGAAGTAGGCTTAATAAGGTTATGTGTGTATCTGAGTTATAAGAGAGCAATTGATATGGAACCTCTCTTGTGCATTATTTGATATGTCCTCATAGGTTTCTTTTCTTCTTTCTTTCTTTCTTTCTTTCTTTCTTTCTTTCTTTCTTTCTTTCTTTCTTTCTTTCTTTCTTTCTTTCTTTCTTTCTTTCCTTTTTCTTTCTTTCTCTCTCTCTCTTTCTTTCTTCTTTCTTTTTTTCTTCTTTCTTTCTTTCTTTCTCCTCTTTCCTTTCTTTTTAAATTTCAAATTTTATTTTAGATAAAGGGGTACATATGCAGGTTTGTTACATGAGAATATTAAGTGCTTCTCAGGTTTGGGGTACAGATCCCATTATCTAGGTGGTGAACATAGTATCCACAGGTAGTTCTTCAACCCATGCATAGTTCTCTCCCATTCCACTCGAGAAGTCCATAGAGTCTATTGTTCTCATGTTTATGTCAATGTGTGCTCAGTGTTTAGCTTCCACTTACAAGTGAGAGCATGAGGCATTTAGTTTTCTGGTCCTGTGTTAGTTCACTCAGGATATTGGCCTCCACCTGCACCCATGCTGCTGTGCATAGGACAAGATTTCATTATTTTTTATGGGTATGTAATATTCCTTGGTGTATACGTACCACGTTTTCTTTATCCAATCCACCACTGATGGCATTTGGGTTGATTCTACATTTTTGCATCATGGGTTTGTTTATTTATTTATTTATTTATTTATTTATTTATTTATTTATTTATATTTACTACTGCTGCAGCCAGCTCTGCAGCTCATGTTGTGAGCTCCTGTTGCATTTTGCCCTTGGGTTTTGCTGTTAAGGTAGCAGTAGAGATACTGAGAACAGCTCTTGTATTTCCTAAATTGGTTACCTTTATGCCCCATGAGGGACAACCTTTGACCTATGGTATATAATTCTCTGTGTCCCTGAGAGTTAGTCCTGAGATGCATTTCATTTTACTCTTCAAGAGTTCCTGTTAGAATGAGCAAACAGTTATTTGTATGTATTGACTGTCCCTCCTTTTTTGATATCACACCTCTTACTCACTCCTGCTCTCTAGATCACATTATGCAATAAAGTCTTCAAATTTAAACCTTTTTCAAATTCTGCTTTCTAGGGAACTCTGGCTCCCACAGAGCCCAGGGTGTACTCAATGTGAGAATTTTTTGCCAAAGTGCTTTGTTCTTTAGTTCATGAAAAACAGTGCTGTATTGTTTATTGGCTGGGTCCATTTGGCCCGTTGGCATTTAGGTGGCTCTGCTGCTTGTGGTATCTACTTTCTCCACATATAAGTCTTGGAGTGATTATGTTCACTCTAATTTTTAAGGTGTTTATTGATGAATCTCTACCAATCACAGCCTCTTCCTCAACTTTCAGGCCATTGTCCTTTGCAGTAGTAGGATACCACGACTCATTGCATCTGTACCCTGCATGTGGAGAATTGAGCTTTCTCTGAGACCTGACCACTTTTTCTCCCTCAAGTCTTTGCAAGATTCAAGGACAACTTAGAACAGTTGCTATGAGAATAGGCTTTAAAAATTTAAGAACTCTGCAATCTCTCGTGGTGTAATAAAAGTCAAATTTTCCAAGACTTATAGTTTTGGCTACTCTTCTTTCCTAAACAGCTTAAGCTTAAACAAAAGACAGGCTATTGCTCATTTTGTTGTTACATAAAGGTTTTGGGGAAAAATATTTATTTACTTTTGGTGAGGTGGGAAAAATATTGGCTAGAAAACTTTCAATATGATATTGTTCATATCTATTTCTTACTAAGTATATGTATTTAAGTTGGTCATGGGCCTTAATTTCCCCACATCTAATATGGAAATAATATCTACAATACAAGAATCATGTAGGAATAATAAGCAATAATATTTGTGATACAAACTTGTTCATAATTTTTAGAAATGTGAGATGTTTCCACTATAGTGGTTATTCAAGTTGACATAGTACTTACTATATCCAAAATAAAGTTTTAAATTAAGTAATACTGTTAAATTCAAATGCACCTGAATATAAAATAATTAAACAGAATATATCTATGATTCACTAAAATGATCAGAAATGTACATCTTTTACTCACTGAGCAAGGGTCAAACTATATGAATATAGATGCTGGAGGGCTCCTCAAAATGTTAGGGTTGGGTTTTCTATGCCTTGTGAAGATCATTTAGGTATTACTACGCATTATGTTACACAACATTAGTGTATAGTTCTACATTGCTAAAATAAAATATATATGCATAATAATGGTAAAATATTGTTCTCTGTAGTACAAAAATCATATTTTCACATCTGGTTAGACTTTATATGCATCCTTAGCTTTATTTATCTGCACAATGGAAGGAAAAACACGTATCTAAGAAGGATTGTGAATTATTCCTAAATGCTTTTTCATATTCTGAAATGTAAGAGATGCTTAGAGAATGTTTACTGAATGAATTTCTAATAAAATGTTTCAAAGATGTAAAATTGTAAGAAAATATGCCCTTAAAACATTGTCCATGATTAGACCTACTGAATAAGATTGTTAGATAAGTGGACTTGTAAAATAAATTTATGATCGTTAATACTGAGTGTCAACTTGACTGGATTGAAGGATGCAAAGTGCTGATCTTGGGCATGTCTGTGAGGGTGTTGGTGTTGCCAAAGGAGATTCCCATTTGAGTCAGTGGGCTGGGAAAGGCAGACCCACCCTTAACTGGGTGGGAACCATCTAATCAGCTGCCAGCGTGGCTAGAATATAAAGCAGGCAGAAAAACATGAAAAGACTAGACTGGCCCATCCTCCCATCCTACATCTTTCTCCCATGCTGGATGCTTCCTGCTGTTGAACATCAGACTCCAAGTTCTTCAGTTTTGGGACTTGGACGGGCTCTCCTTGCTCCTCAACTTGCAGATGACCTATTGCAGGACCTTGTGATCATGTGAGTTAATACTTAATAAACTCCTCTTTACTCCTCTTTTTATATATATAAAAAATACATATATTATGTATGTAAAGGCTATATGTAAATATATATGCATATATATGTAAAGCCTATATATATATATATGCTTTACTAACTGCTTGTCTTGGATTGTTTTGTGCAGCTATCAGAGTATCTGAGACTCAGTAATTTATAATGAGCTCACATTTTTGGAGGCCAGGAAATTCAAGATCAAGGAGCTGGCATGTAGTGATGGCCTTCTAGCTGTGTCATCATGTGGTAAAAGGGAGAAGGTCAAAGAGAACAAGTATATATATACACATACACACACACATGCATATATTATATACATACATATATGTATATATTATGATAGTGTGTATATATATACACACACATATATATACACACACTATTAGTTCTGTTCCTCTAGAGAACCCTGACTAATACAAAAATTCAGATATCACAATTTTTTAATTCCTTATTTATTTCTGTGATATAGCACATTTTTGTTATATTTGTTATATTTGATCAGTCCATAGTATATAGGAACAATATCAATAAAAGAGATCCATCTCATTTCAGTACAACTCATTGCTGAGCAGCCTCACTACTTGTATGTATGTTTTCATTCTCATTTCCTTAATAGCTTTAAAGGCATTCCAGATTTTCATGGATGAGAAATGGAGTAGACTACACTTTTGAACTCTATGAAAGTGTCTAGAGTTGGAGATGATTTGTAGATTGCAGGCACAAAGCTTGAAAGGCAACATTTTGCACCAATTAGGAAAGTAAAATATTCCTGGCTTTTTATCATCTGCATAATTAAATTTGGTTCTTGTTTACCATGTTCAAACCACTATAGAGATAAAAGAACCATTATTTTAGAACATGTGGTACTATTATTTGAATGCATCATTCTACAGGACCTAAGTAGGAGATTGTATTTTTGCTTTTATGGAATGCATAAGAAAAGACAAAAACTTTCATTAAGCCCAGGGGAAATGCACATTGCCTTGGCACTATGAGAGCAAAGAGAGATTTTTCTTCCTCACAAATGTATGTATTGAATCTGGTTTGTTTGGAATTAAAACTGTCAAAAATGATCTTATAAAAGAAGGTTGCATTGTTTCAAACATTAATGTATTTACAATTTTTGTTATTATGTGACAGTTTTTAAAAAGTTTTTACTTTAAAATTTTATCAGACTTACAGAAAAGATTCAAGAATAATAGAGTTAAGGCTCATAGATCTTTTTTTTCAAATTTACAAATCGTTATTTTGCCACATTTGCACTTTCATCATCGATCCTGTACACACATGCATTTGCATACAATATTATTGTTATTTTTTTTATGAACAACCTAAGAATGTATTTCCATAGTCAAGGGTTTAGCAAAAGCCTTTCTCCTTTATGCATGGGAGTTTGCTCTGTGGATAACTCTATGCCATTATTCCTTTGATTAACCTGATAAATACTGGAATGTCAAAGATGTTGCTGGCTGCTTGTCCTGGATTGTTTTGTGCAGGTATCAGAGCATCTGAGACTCAGTAATTTATAATGAGCTCACATTTTTGGAGGCCAGGAAATTCAAGATCAAGGAGCTGGCATCTAGTGATGGCCTTCTAGCTGTGTCATCATGTGGTAAAAGGGAGAAGGTCAGAGAGCAAGTGGGGTTCAATTTTGCCCTTTCATAATGGCATGAATCCCATCGTTGAGAACAGAGCTCGCAGGGCTTCGGCACCTTTAAAGGTCTCACATCTTAACACTGCCTCAGGGGCAACCAAATTTTAACACTTTTGGAGGGAGCAAAAATTCAAACCATAGCATTACTTAAGGTAAAAATGACCTTTAATTAATAAACTGCATGAG
Organism: Macaca thibetana thibetana; assembly: GCF_024542745.1. Taxonomy (NCBI): domain Eukaryota; kingdom Metazoa; phylum Chordata; class Mammalia; order Primates; family Cercopithecidae; genus Macaca; species Macaca thibetana. The sequence continues at coordinate 67,930,248 of NC_065579.1, read as the reverse complement.
TAGTTGATAGAAAACTATACGGGGGTCTTCTCTGACTATACTAACTCCCATAACTGGCATGTCCTTTGCAGAAACCCTAAAATAATGGCTTATATAAATATTATAAAATATATTGAGCCTGTGGGGTCAGATATTTTAAAGCTGTATCAGCTCCTGTAGCCTCCTGATCTTTATCATGCCTTTGAAATATTGCACTGCAATAAGGACTTCTGGAGAAGAGCAATACCTGACACTCATTCTAGCAAGCTGTGGTTCCTGCCCTGTTACTTCTGATTGGAGTGGTACCCATGAGAATCTTGTCACTCAAGTCATTCAAACGAATCTTGTCACTTGAATGTCTAGCTGAATCTAAGAAGATCTTCAGGTGGGGTTGCAGTTGCACATGCCATCACCTCAATCGTTAATGTTTTTAGTGTCTATTTCCTGAAAACAAGGTTATTCTCTTACTTAGCTGCAATAAATTAAAATTAAATTAAATTTTGAAATTAAACTAAATTTTAAATTTTAAACTTAATGAAATAATGTATACTGTTTTGTTTTGTTTTTAAATGGAGTCTCGCTCTATTACCCAGGCTGGAGCGCAATGGCACAATTTCGGCTCACTGCAACCTCTGCCTCGTAAGTTCAAGTGATTCTCCTGCCTCAGCCTCCTGAGTAACTGGGATTACAGGTGTGTGCCACCAGGCCCGGCTAATTTTTTTATTTTTAGTAGAGACGAGGTTTCACCATGTTTGTCAGGCTCAAACTCCTGACCTCGTGATCCACCCGCTTTAGCCTCCCAAAGTGCTGGGACTACAGACATGAGCCACTGTGCCTGGCCACTGCATTTTCATTAGCCATTCATCTGTTGATGAACATTTAGTGTGATTTCATTATCTAAGCTATTGTGAATAGTGCTGCAATAAACATGGCAGTGCTAGTATCTCTTTGATATATTGATTTTCTTCCCTTTGATTTATACCCAGTGCTGGAATTGCTAGAAGGTAGTCTTATTTTTAGTTTTTTTAAGAAACTTCCACACTGTTTTCCACAATGGCTGTACATAGTATATGAACACAATGTAATACCATTCAGGCTTAACGAAAGAACAGAAACCTGTCATTTGCAGCAACATAAATGGAACTGGAGGTAATTATGTCATGTGAAATAAGCTAGGCACAGAAAGACAACACATGTTCTCACGAATATGTAGGAGCTAAAAAAGTTGATCTCATGGAGACAGAGAATGGAATTATAATTACCAGAGGCTGAGAAGAATGAAGAGAAGCTGGTTAATGGTACAAACATAGAAGCAATAGAAAGCCCTAGTGTTCTATAGCACAATAGGCTGACTATGGCTAACAATAATTTTTATATATTTCAAAATAGCCTTAAGAGAAGAACTGAAATGTTTCCAAGATAAAGTAATGATAAATGTTGGAGATGATGAAGATGATATTCATTAGTACAGTCTTCCAACTTTTTCATGCTCTTTCTAGATTCTCTTTTGTGGTGTATTAAAAATGGCAACGAATTCTGTGTGAATCTTGAGTTGACCTCACGAGTTGCTCAAATAAAGTAAATGTGAATGAAATCATTACTATGTGACTTCCGAACCTAAGGTTTATGAGGCCTTGTGACTTTCATTTTTGCCTCCTTGGAGCCCTTCGACTGTCAAGTAAAAAAGTTTAGGCTAACCTCCCAGTGGATGAGACACTATGTAGACAGAGAGGCCCAACTGACCACCCATACCAACTGCCAACAAATGACTGGCTCCCTCTTGGGCTGGCCAACCTCTGTTGAGCCACCAGCTTACTCTCACAGCATGAAAGAGTTCAGGTGAGACCAATTGAAGAGCTGCTCAGCTACCTTAGCCTAAATTATTTACCCACAAAATGGTGAGCTAATAAATTAATGTTTTTTGAAGCCTCTATGTTTTGGGGCAGTTTTTTAATATAGCAACTTATGACTGATAGACCACAGCTGTTTTGGACCCCTTGAATTTCCAAATAAATTTAACTTCATTGTGCTATTTTGCACTAAACAACCAAATAAAAACTCATTAGATTTTGCTTGAAACTGCATTAAATCATGACAATCCAATATTAGGATAGTTGAAAATTTTACAATTTTTAGTTAACTCAATATCTGTTTCCCAGTATTTCATTAAATGCTTTAGTGCTCACAGGTAAACAAAAGATGGTATATATGGTTACATAACTTTGAAAAACACTGGATGTTATATATAAAATAAAATATTATAGGTACGGTAATATATTACAGATCTTGAAAGTTGTCACAGGAATAAGAAAAACTGCTTCACTTAGCTTAATGGGACACTTCTGAAGTTGGACATTGAAAATGAAAAAAAAAAAAAATGTATCCAGAGAGAGGAAGTGGAAAGTTTGAAACAGTTTATAAAGTGTTACTAAAATAGTAACTCATGTTTCCACAATAAATGTACAAAATAAAAGAGGTGCATATTTTAGAAATACACAAAAGTGCCTACATGTGATGTGGCTTGACTGTGTCCCCATCCAAATCTCAGCTTGAGTTTTCTCTCTCAGAATTCCCAGGTGTTGTGGGAGGGACCCAGGGGAGATAATTGAATCTTGGAGGCCAGCGTTTCCCACCCATTATCCTGATAGTGAATAAGCCTCACAAGATCTGATGGGTTTATCAGGGGTTTCCGCTTTTGCTTCTTCCTCATTTTTCTCTTGCCACTGCCATGTAAGAAGTGCCTTTCGCCTCCCACCATGATTCTGAGGCCTCCTCAACCATGTGGAAATGTAAGTCCAATTAAATCTCCTTTTCTTCCCAGTCTCGGGTATGTCTTTATCAGCGCATTAAAATGGCCTAATACAATATTTGCTATGGCTAACTTAACAATTAAAAAAAAAATCAAAATGTGATGTCAGACAGAACAATAGAAGGGAGAAAATACACACACACACACACACACACACACACACACACATAAATTCCGAATCTAAAATTTTAAAAAATAGTTTAAAAAACGAAGCAAGCAAATGCCAGGAATCCAGGGGTTTAACTCTGTAAAGACATAGGGAGACCCAGGGAAGGCTATTGCCTATACCGGTGTTGTTTCTCTTCTGTTGTCTACTATAATCCCAGAACTTAGGGAGGTTGAGGCGGGCGGATCACGAGGTTGGGAGATCGTGACCATCCTGGCTAACACGGTGAAACCCATCCCTACTAAAAATACCACAGGGCGTGGTGGTGGGCGCCTGTAGTCCCAGCTACTCAGGAGGCTGAGGCAGGAGAATGGCATGAATCTGGGAGGCGGAGCTTGCAGTGAGCCAAGATGGCGCCACCACACTCCAGCCTGGGCAACAGAGGGAGACTCCATCTCAAAAATCAATAAATAAATATATAAAATAAAATGGTAATAAATAAATAAATCTGAGTAACATTTATGAGATAAACTATGTAATGAAACTTTCGTGACAAAACCTTTAATTGTTCTGATAAAAGAGTAAAAACCTCTGGAGTAGTAATTCACAAACTCATATTATTATGCATATAGAAAAAAATAATATTTGTATGGCACACTGAGGCAAGCAAATGGGGATAATGTGGGCTGATAGTGACTGTACTTGGATATTTGTTCACCTCAGGACCTTCCCAGCTTCCCAGGGGTAATATGTCTTCCAGTCACACTAGTTTATAAACTGTTATTTTCTCTTCATTAGGAGGAAATGACATTCATTGCCCATAGCCTACAATTAATAAGGTGACTTACAGTTTCAGGATGATTTTTCTAACAGGATTTTAACATATTATTGTCTAACAATATTTTCACAAGAATTTGCTGTTCGGAAGCTTTTTCAGAGGAAAAACCCTCTCTGCATCATTGTAGTACATAGATCCTATCAGATCACCTTGAACGTTATACACATTCAGTGATTACATTATGAGTGAATTATTGATTAACTCTCTCTCTCTTATAATTCTGTGAATAAATATGACAGAATAGTGAAAATATTATGCCAAATAAGATCAAAGTTCTCATATACATTCTTTTCTCATTTCCATCAAAAACTAAAAGAAAAATTCCGCTACACATCTTAGTTCAAATATAATGATATCTGTCACTTTATCTTGGACTTTTCAGCTAGCATACCCAATATGGTGATAGGATATATGCATCTATAATCATCTTTGAAATTATTTTCACAGCTCCTTGTATGGTGCCTGCATGTAATAAGTACTCAGTACGTCTTTGTTGACATATTAAATCAAATCTAATCTTAATTGTTAGTGTCTAATAAGACTGAGGGTTCATGATCTTTCCAATATGAGCCTACAGGGGTCTCATTAGTATTCGGATCATCAGTCAACAGCTTGAGTCAATTAAAGTGTATCTTTCACAATCTGTAAAGAGATTAAAATTCACACACTACTTTAGAAACCCATTAATAATTCAAAAATATGTTTGAAATTTCTTATCCTCTGACACCAGCTCATGGTGAATATCAATTTAATTACATTCAGAAAACTTACCTTAAGCACATACTACATGCAAAGCCCTCAGTTCTACACTATGGAGACTATCAAAGTAAAAATGACATGGCACTTATTATAACTCTGATTTAGTATTTGATAATTATAACTCAAATTTAGTATTTGATAATTTACCAAATACTTAGGAATGATCCATCTGTATTATTCCATTAAATAATCATATTCATTTATTTATTCAATCATCCATTAGGCAAACATTTACTGAGTACCAACCATGTATTGGGCATTATTATCAGTTCTTGGGTTAAAAGAGGAAACAAAACAGTCCAAGTCCTTGCTGTCATGGAAGGTATACATTTGTGGGGAAGATAATAAATAAATAAAATGGAAAATATTAAATATATCTATGTGGTCAGCTGTAACTGCTAAATTATGTTGTAGTAATCAACAATTCTGAAATCACTGTGCCTTCTATTGACCAGGGCAAGCTATGTCTGTGTTCTAGCTCTCATTCTGCTCTATGTATTTTATTCATTATGTAATCTAAGCAAAGGAAGCAATTCTAATCTGGGACAAAGCATTCTCATGGAAGACTCAAAAGTGCAAGAAACTTTTAATTGAAGTCTCTTGAACAAAACCATATAATGGCTATTAAATGCTCTGTTCTAATTGGAATACAGCTACTTTTGTTCTTACCTTATCGATCAAGCAATTCAGGTGGCCAAATGTGATTTCAATGGTGCAGGCAAGTATATTCTTTCCAAAAGGAGAGATGTGTAATACCCTTACATGAAATGGAAGTAAATATTTGGGAGAAGTAATTTATCTCCTCCTTTGTGTATAAGTGGAAATGGCACCAGAATAAGAGAAGGATTTTATTGTTATATAAGTAGATAAGAAAAGCATCAGTAACACATGAAGAAAAACATGAAACAAGTTTGGGATTGAGCCATTCCAATACCCAAATTAAAAGCATCACAGGCAGATGATTACCAGGGAGCCAAAGTGGCTGGAGAATGAATGAGAGAGAAGGATAGTATGTTATGAGGTCAGAGAGGTGGGAAGGTGGTTGGTTTGAGTAAATATTTTAAAAAGATAACTGGAGACTAAAGAGGAGAAAGCGTGGAACCACAGAGACAAATTAAGATGCTCTTTAAACTATTCGATTTAGAAGCGTAGGCTAGTCTGTACAGATGAAGATTATGAGAAGTCATAGGTTTCTGAATATATTTTGAAAGTAGAGCCATCAGATTTTGTGGATGGATGGTTTCTATAGTGGGAAAGAAAGGGGAGAAAGGTTGACTTCAAGATTTGTGGTCTAAGCATTTGGAATGATGGAGTTGCCACGTTTATTTAGATGAGGAAACATGCAAGAGGAACACATTCAATGAGAATGTTAGGAGCTCTGCTTTAGACTTAGCTTTGAATATCTATCATAACTTTAATCATATAAAGGAGTCGGACATTTAGGGAATATTTTGAGTGTTGCACTGCAAGCACAAAGGGGTAACTTAAACCCACTACTCTGGATAAGGTCACAAAAGGATTTGAGTGTCAACAAAGAGACCTAAGGATAGAATCCAAGTACAGTCCAATATTAGAGTCTTATATCAGTTTCAGTGAATGAAATAAGGTAATTAATTTCTAATTGTACAGATAAGGTAACTGAGTATTAGTATTATAATAGAAAACTTAAGCAACATTTTCCATGTTAATAAGACAGACCAAGAATAAATGTAGGATGTAAAACGGATTTGGAAGGACAAAAATCAGTTCTATTTGTACATAAAAGCATAGATATGTCACTGGTGATCAGATAGAGAAACAAAGAAAAAGTGCATACATGATGTGAATAATAGCAGAGAGCAGATACAGTACAATATTTCCTTTAGGCATACAGAAAGCAAATAAAATTCTGGAAATTTCTGAAGTCAAGAAAATAAACAATATTACGTAGGTATACTATGAAAAGAAGGAAATAATGTTAAACAGAGATGAATGCAAGATTCTTATATTTATGTACTAGCTAGAAGAAGAAAAAGGAGAAAAGAAAAATTAAATGGATGAGGAAAACCAAGTCAGTGAAATATATGGCAGTTAAGTGTTGTTAGTGGGAATGGGGAGATGTTTAAAAAAATCAAAACTAATAAAAATGTTAGGCTTAGTATACAATTGCGTCACAATTATAATACATATGTTCAAGAAGGTAGAGGAAGCATTTAAAATGTTTCAGTAGCAACATAGGATAAGTGGAAAATATCCAAATAAAACTTATAAAAAATAACATGTCTAAGATTTTTCAAAAATCTCTTGTATGAGATTAACAACAGAGTAGAAAATACAGAGGAAAAGACTGGTGATTTTGAATATATAATAATAGGAATTATCCAATGAAACATGTGCTATTCATCATATATAAATATTTTTGGTAACATTTATTTAATTGTTTGGCCAATTTTTTTAAACTGGATTGTCCTCTTATTCGTTAGTTGTTAAGTCTTCCTTACATTTTATGAACACAAGTTCTTTATCAGATCTGTGATTTGCAAATGTGCTTACTCAGGTATGACCTGTCATAAAATTTTCAAAGCTGTGTTATTGGAAAAATAAATATATTAAATTTCGATGAAGTCTAATTTATAATTTTTCTTTTACTGATTAATATTTTATTATTTTAGGGTTATATATATGTGTGAATATATATGTCTTTCTTTGCCTAATCCAAAACAGCTAAAGTTTTCTCCTATATTTTCTTCTAGATAATTTATGGTTTTAGTGCTTACACTTAAGACTAGGCTCAATTTTTTTGCGAATGCCATTGACAAGCACAATTTCTTAAAGTGAATTCCTCTTCTTCATTAATTTCCTTGACCCACGCACAAAAATCAACCGACAATAAACATGAAAGTATATTTTTGGACTTTGCATCCAGATCTATTCATCTATTAATTGATATGTCTGTTCCTATAAAAATACCACACTATCTTAATACTATTGTTTTATATAGTTTTGAAATTGAGAAATGTAAATTATCAACCTTTGCTCTTTGTTTTCAAAATTGTTTTGATTAAACTCCTTCCTTTTTGCTTCTATATACAAGATTGGCTTGTAGATCTCTATAAGTAAAACCATGGGAATGTGATTAGGATTGTGTTGAATCTGTATATAAATTACATACAAAAGAATGTCTAAAATTAAAAAAAGATTTGCTCTAACAAGTGTTTAATAGACATAAAGATCTACTGAAGATTTCATTGCTGGTGCACAAGTAAAATGATACACACAATTTGAAAAATAGTTTGGCAGTTTCTGGAAAAGTTAAACATAAGTTTACTGAATTATCAGCATTTTACTAATATATTAACAGAAAATAGTCTAAATTTCCATTAACAGGTAAATTGATGAAAATATTTTTGGTATATTCATATAATTGTATACTACTCAGTAATAGAAAGAAGTAGACTACTGACACAGCAACATGGATGAATCTCAAAATAATTATGCTGAGTCAAAAAAATCAGTCAAAAATATATATACTTTGTAAGTATCTGAAATTAAAATCTAGAAAAGAATAACAAATCTATAACAGAGAGCAAATCAGTGTTTGCCTTGGGTCTGGATAAGGGTACAGGGAGTAGAAAAAAGGAGGGATTAATAAGGAAACTTAGAGACTTTTGGAGGAGGATGAATATGTATATTATCTTTATTGTGGTAGTATGGTATACATTTGCTAAATTGTATTAAATTGTAATTCACATGTAATTTTATGTTAACTGTACATTTTTAAAGAATTAAAATTATTTTTCATAGGAATACAAAATAGTTTATATTTTTCTCATAGACTGAAATATTTTGTATTAAGTTATATTGTTTAAAACGCTAACATTTTCACTGAAACAGTTTATTCAAATCTATATTCCACAGGGCTTCTTTAGCTCTCACTATCAATATGTATTTGATAGTTAACTAGCAATCTATCCATGTTGAGTCTCTGGTTACAATAGTATCTGTAGGAAACATTTATTTTCATATTCAAAAGGCCATTCATCAACTTAAATTGGCTGTTCTCACTCTGTCTTCATATCCCAGTTGTAATAATGAATCTTTGCTTGTTTTTAGATCTATAATCTACCTTAATATTTCTTCTGTTGTTACTCCTATGTCTTTTTATTTTCCTAAATTTGGGCCATTGTTTTGATATTTTGCCCTGTGCTTCTCTCATTGAAGATTATTCACTTACCTTTTCCTTGTGTCCTCAAGGTTTAGAAATAAGTGTCTGACCTCAGAGCCTATGGTAATCTTGCTGCTTATTGAGTATTTCATTCTTGATCCGAATCTTCCTGTTGCGGGACTCTATTAGCTATACTCAAGTATTTTTCATGTCTGGTTCTTCCTTATGCACATTGTCTCTGTGGGCTTACATCTGTTTTCTGACACACCCTTTCTGGATATCACTTTATGTTTGACTTTTAGTCACTAAAAGTTGATGCAGGTTCTCAATAACTTACGCTGCTCACAGGAGTTGTGGAAATTTTGCTCTAAGACATTTCTCAGTGGGCCAGTTTTATTGCTGTTTGTCATTTCATGCTGCAAGAGATAACATGTGTCTAATAACAAACTTACTGCAGAAGAGACTTCATAAAAAGGCAAAAATGTTATTTATTGTTAGCTTTGTTAAGATTCCCTTTCTGAAGTTTGAGAAAAAATATGACAATAAATATTACCAAAATGTGACAATTAGATCACTGTTTGGAAAGTTTTACTTGTATTTAATGAAGGAAAAATATAAATGCCCATTTTTACAAATACACAGAGCAACTTTAAGAACTCATCCTTCGTTTCTTCAAATTTAAATTAAGGCAATGATGCCCTACAAAAATTGATAGAATATAAATCCCCTGTGGAAACAGTGTGACCAGAGGCAGGCTTTTAGTCTGAATTTCCTTTAAGCATTAGTTTCTTAAACTTGGAATAATGGAGGGTGATTTACAAATTAATTATGTAGGTTTCTTGTTTAAACATGAGTGTTTAAAAAATTCCAAATGACATTTGCAGATCAGCACAAGTTTAGATAAATACTGTAGTGTGTTATAGATCTGAATAACCCATTTATTTAAACCTGCAAAGAAAAGTGAGCTAGTTATGGGAAAAGACCATACACAAATTATCTCTTGATTGCAAATGCCCTTGGTGATTTGTAATTGTGAAATTTAAAAATCGTCATAGAAATGCAAAATTGGTACAGATTGTATTAAGGTTATACAATCAATAAATAGTACTTGTTAAATTTTACTCCTGAGCATGTTATCTTACAGATCTTTGCACTGTAAAAGGAAAGAAAGGGTTTGTCTTTTAAAATATCTGTTAATTAATCTTTTAGATAATGTATGTTAATACCATGTGATCCATCTAAATGAAGACTACTATAAATAACATTCAGAGGCCATGTTAAGTTCATGTTAAATGTATACAATTGTATGTAAATTTCATAACTATATTTTAATATGCATTATCTCTTCAAGAAGCAAGCATTTAAATTGATTCAAAGAGTTTTTAAACCGCATTTTTAGAAAAAAAAAATGTAACTTCGAAAATTTGGGGATCAGGTTTGAAGTAATACTCAAATTATATGCATATAAATCAGCATATTGGGAAGCAACCTCATAATATTTATCGGGAATTCAAGTGCCGCCAAATTTTTATTCTTTTAATCTCTCTTAATTGAAAAGCTAATATGTGATTAGAGTTGTCCACCAGAATAAGTCAATTTTCTCACCATGAAAGTATCATAGTGAGCATACTCACATATCTCACCCTTGAAGGCATAAGATAAAGCCTTCTTTCTGAGAAATTATACATGGAGAGTTAAGTTTTCATTTGATACTCAATTTTTCTGAAATTCTAAAGTTATTACGGCAACCTGAGTTTGTATGCAAAAAAAAAAAATTGGTGGCCTTATCGGTCAGTTAGCTTCAGAAACATAATTGGTAGATTGTTATTTGTTGAACTAAATTAAACTATAAGAAATTGATCAGTAGTGTTAATGGTTCCTGGTAGTCAAAGGGATGTGAACTGAGAAGAGGAAATAATGGTCCCTTTTAAGAGAAACATTTTACAAAGTGCTAGAGACAGACACCAAGAAGCAAGGTTTAGAAGTACGTGGATAACGAGTACATTCAGTCAATAAGTCTCAATGATTCATTTATGATAGCTAAACTTTATAAATGCTTGAACTTCAAAATGGTTTGATAGATAAATAGGACAAGATACAAAAAGAGAAAATTATCAATAAAGTCAAAAGAAATAAAATGCAGTACTTGAAAAAGTGAGGAAAAATTACTTACTGTAAGAATAAAAATTCAGGCCGGGCGCGGTGGCTCAAGCCTGTAATCCTAGCACTTTGGGAGGCCGAGGCGGGCGGATCACAAGGTCAGGAGATCGAGACCACAGTGAAACCCCGTCTCTACTAAAAATACAAAAAATTAGCCGGGCGCGGTGGCGGGCGCCTGTAGTCCCAGCTACTCAGGAGGCTGAGGCAGGAGAATGGCGGGAACCCGGGAGGCGGAGCTTGCAGTGAGCTGAGATCGCGCCACTGCACTTCAGCCTGGGCAACAGCGTGAGACTCCGTCTCAAAAAAAAAAAAAAAAAAAAAAAAAAAAAAAGAATAAAAATTCAATAAAATTTGGAAGTGGATAGAAAGTAACAAATAATTTACATGTTCTCTGATCATTTCAATGTAATAAGAGGATTGTCATCTGTATAGAGCAAATGGTTGATCTGGAAAGTGGAAAATTAAATAAGATCTAGAAAATTTAATGGATCATCATTAGAAATCAATATAAAATTGACTGAGTTGTACATTAAGCATGGCTGATTTTGGTTTTACTTCAACACATTCAGTGTTGTTGTTTTTAGTCCTTGACTCTCACTTGTATCCTACTTACAGTTGAACCATATGATGATGTTTCAACCAATGACAGGACTGCATGTGTGATGATAGTCCCACTGGATTGTAATACTGTATTTTAACTGTACCTTTTTATGTATAGATATGTTTAGATACACCAAGAGTTACCATTGTCTTGCATTTGCCTACAATATTTAGTTTAGTAACATGATGTATAGGTTTGTAACCTAGAAGAAACAGGCTATACTACATAGCCCAGGTGTTTAGTGAGCTAAACCGTCTAGGTTTATGTAAATACGCTTTTTAATGTTTGCACAATGATAAAATCACTAAACGACACATTTAACAGAATAAGTATCCATCTTTAAGGATGCGTGACTATACTTAGTTACTCATTAACAAATTTTGATCATAATTAGTCTCAGTATCAACATATTTAATTTACATTTACTGAGTTTTCTCAGGTGACTCACACTGTGCTTTGAGAAATATAAAGACTTGAAGACTTGAATACTGAACATTATGTTAGAAACATGAAACACTATCTTCGTTCAACCTTTAGTGTATCATAAGGACTGATTAATGGAGCAGTACTTCACGTCTTGTTATTTAAAGGGTACAGGTAACAGTTTGATGTAGTCATTGAATAAGATAAGACCAAGGTCATCCAGGTTGGCTTTTGAAGAAAAATACATCCAACTTTCCTAATGAAAAGACATGGACTCTGAAAAGTTCTTTTATGACTGAATGCTGTGTTAGTGTAGTGTTAAGAGAAAGGTTATAAAGTCAAGAAAAGCGACTTTCTAAAGCACACAATTTTTGTATGGAGACATTGTATTAGTGCAGCAACACTAATACATTGGAATGAGATTTGAAAGTACTTATAAAATGAGAGTGTGATCTAACCAGAAAAGTAGTGAGGGTTAATGAGATTTGCAGTATAGTACTCTACAGCACAAACTAAAATCCTACAAAGCAGAAGATCTAGCAGTGGCACTTAGACAATCCCAAAGTATGAGAGCTACATGCCTAGAAGACAGCTGCATCAGAATTAGTAATTTGCTTCATCAGTCTCAAACAGAGAGGTAGCCAATGAGCTGTTGGTTTCATAGGGTATAAAAGTACTGAGAGATAACATGACCAGAGTATTTATAACAGTTCTTTGCCATATGTTCAGAATTCATATCCAAAATTACATTTTTGAAAGTTCAACTAAGAAAATTTGTAGTGCTTACTCACATTCTCCACTCAATAGGCTATTTACCTGCTTTAATTTGGAGCAGGCAAACAGTGAATTGAAGCAGTGAAATGTACTTATTGTGTAATGCTATCATGAGATGATTTACGTTCTTTGGGGGTTTGGCTAGTGTTTTAAGTTAAACCTTTTTTCTGATGGCTCCTACTACATGTTCTTCGAAGACACTCCATGATGGGTCACGTCTCACCAGCAGTATTTTTTTTTTTTTAAACACCCAATCACATAACAATTGTTTCCTCTAGGAATGAGCTTCTTTTGGAGCTCCTTGAACTGTAGTTCAAAATACTAGTCAAAATCCAAAACAACCTCTTGCCAGCTGTGTCTTGAATAGTCTACACGTGATCCACAGGAAACATATATGTCCTTTTTTTATCTGCCCCTTAATCCCCCCAAAAGTTGGAAGTATATGCCGTCACCAATTCAAGAACAGCTTTATCATTACAGCACTGGCCATCTACAGTTCCCAATCCTTCTGATTCCCCAAACAAAAATCAGTAGCTTCAAAATATAAATCAAATATTCTAGGGGTTGCATTGGTGAATCTTTTCCAGGCTTGACCTAAAAGTAAAAGTACATTCAATCATTTTTCCATAGGGAAGGAGGGAAAGGAGATTCAGAGACTGTCAAAGCTTCCTTCCCCTAAAAATTCTCCTTCTAAAACAAACAAACAAAAACTCCTTCTAACTTACGTGTAGACTGTATATTAGATCATAATACTGTGTTAGATAATGACATGATAATATTGTGTCAGTCAAAATAAAAAATTCAAAACAAGGAAACAAAGAGCCTTGCAACAGCAAATAAGTATTTAATTAATTGTCAATTTCTTGTTAAACTTTATTCATTACACTTTCCTATAACTGGAAAAAAGGTACTTGGCACTTGAAAATACTTGCCATGTGTTTTCTTGGACCTCATCCAACATTATTTTAATTTCAATATCACGTAAAACACAGCGCAGCTAGCTGGTATATTTGAAAAATATTTGTTTTCATACAAGTTATTTATGATATTAAAGTATACAGGGGTTGATAAAGTAGCTATGATTTTGTTAAATAATGATTTTAAAAATGAGTCACAGGAAATAAATATTGCTTAAATACATTTTATGAAATAGCACACTGATATTTTAAAATTTAGGATTAATTAGGAAAAATTCACTCAAACCTTTTCATTTCTTGAACAGCATGTCTGAATTTAATTATTCTAAAATTTTATTTCAGTCATTTTGTTCACTGTATTTTATTGGATAATTTGCATAAGTATCTTGACATTTATAACTCTTTCCCCTGTCATTTTCATCCTGCTATTTAGACCATCCAGTGTATTTTTTTCTTAGTTACAGATATTGTAACTTTTTGACCTAAAGTATACATTTCATTCATTTTTGTACTTACTGGTTCACTTAAAACATGTTTTTCAGATATTGTAATTATTACCTGAGGTTCAATACACTCTAAGTTATTCAGCCAACTGCAAGCTGAGTTGACAGTTCATTTCTATAAAATATAGTTATCGTAGAAGATTTATTATCCTTATGCTTACACAATGATTATGTAGGTAATAGTCTGACAATAAAAAGCAGTATGGTCTGCTGAAGTTTAGAAATGCTGTTTACTTCTTGATATAGTCTGTCATTATGTAGATAGTTACTATGGTTTCTAAAGCTTCTGCACAAAATAATAATAAATTTTAAATCGTCCAAACCCTCACCAATTATATCACTTATATCGCTGCCAAATTAATCCTCTTCTCAACATCACAAAAATAAATATTCTATATTAAATTATAGGACACTTTATTGAGAGCAAGGAGAAAGTAAATTTAGGTGATTTCTTCAGAAACTAATATCTTTCAACTTGAGGCAATAATATTCTATGATAAGCAACTCTATCCAGTGAGTCACAATATCTCTATACTATTTAAATATTGCCCAACTACTTTTAGCAGATATGCAGCAAAGTTAAAGATGGCAACCTGGTTATAAGAGTTGAGTATAGTAAATAAGTAGAATGTAACAAAATTTTTTCTTAAATCTATCCATATGTTAAAGATATCCCTATAATCTTATACAACCCAGGAGAGTTCGGATATCTAGAGGTAGGTGTCAGGCTTACTAAATATCACAAAAAACACACTCTGCATAGGACAAAGTCCAGTTTTGAAAACAATGTGAGAGAAGAGGAGCATAGATCCAAACAATAAAGCTGATTTTAGCCATCAACTTCAAGTTGTGGGGGGCAGGGGCCAGTGAACCCTGACCGTATTGTCAACAGGAAACCAAAAAGATAATAGTCACTTCAACACTAAAACCATAAAACATGTGGAATAAGTCAAGGTTAAGCTGAAGACAATATTGGCAAACATTTCACTATAATTGTTGGTTCAGTGTTTTCTTAAATTAAGTTTTCTAGAGTGATTAAATTCACTACTCCTCTAAATAGCAAGTTTTAGTTTTTGTTTGTGACTTAAAAAGACCATCTAATATACAATACTTTATTTCTTAAAAAGTAAAATTATAAAATGATTTTGACAATAATGGAAATGATGATACACACATATGGTGGAGAAATAACCCTTTATTAAATTATAATTATTTAAAAACATAAGTATAAAAAATCATAGTTATTAATTCTGAAACCTGTGTTTCTAAAAATTGGTAATCAGTTTTTAAAAACAAAGTTCTCTAGATTTACAGCCTAACAAGTAATTTAAACTCTAATGACATTGCCATTGTAAAAATTATAATGTGTTTTTCAATATGTTGTACATGTACATTTTTAAGTACATAATACATTCTCTCTTTTAAGAGAAATCTTAAATTGTATTTAAGACTTCAATAATATCATTGAAAATATTCAAACAAGCAATTAGGAAATGGGGTAGATTTTTTACTAGATAAAATATATAGAACTAGAGAGTTAGTCATTGAGGTTTTGCTTACTATAAGCCTAGGCCTTTCTTTCTTGCTCCTAGTGATTTTAGAACTGATTAAACAATGCTTAACGTACAAACCCAGACAACACTTGAGTGTTACTTCCACTTTTTAAAAAATAAACCTCATTTTCAGTGTTCGAAAAAAGGAATATTTTCTAGTCACACACTTTTTTGGTATAATTCAATGTAATTAATCAGCATCTTAATTTGATAATCTCTGTAGTTTAATATTGATATGTAGTTTTATAGTTTTTAATTGGTATTCAATAAATCATTCTGGCATTTAGTTGTATATATATATTTACATATATCTAAATTTCTCTTTGAGGATGATTAAAAGCTTATAATAACAAGTTGAAATCAATGATTGCCTTTTTTTATTTCTATCAATTGTGGGTTTTATTTCCTAGCAGTTTTGATTTCCAAAATGTAATACTTACATATTATAAA
The DNA here is from genome assembly GCF_024542745.1 of Macaca thibetana thibetana. Lineage (NCBI taxonomy): Eukaryota > Metazoa > Chordata > Mammalia > Primates > Cercopithecidae > Macaca > Macaca thibetana. The sequence continues at coordinate 67,914,232 of NC_065579.1, read as the reverse complement.
GCAATGCTATATTATTGTAGATTAGGAAGAGATGATGACAATTTTAATGGTGATATGTTCTAAATCACAGTGTGCACATGTATCCTGATATTCATAGATTCTCTAGAAATAATTTCCTCAATTAAGAAAAAAAAAAAAGCTAGGCAGGGTGGCTCATGCCTGTAAGCCCAGCACTTTGGGAGACTGAGGTGGGAAGATTGCTTGAGGCCAGGAGTTTAAAACTCCTGTTGGCACAATCCTGTAGTCTCAGTTACTTGGGAGGCTGACGCAGGTGGATTGCTTGAGCCCTGGAGTTTGAGATTGCAGGGAAGTACAACCATGCCACTATAGTCCACACTCCAGCCAGTCCAACAGAATAGGACCTTGTCTTTAAAAAAAAAAAATCCGGTTGTCTTCAAGAGAGTTTTTTTCCTAGTTTATGTACTTGCCAAGACTTGACTTATTATTGTCAAATAACTGATGAAAAATGAAAGAGGAAATGTTATGTTGAAAGCTGTTACATATCATGTAATTTTGTTGTGATTTCTCCCAAGAAATACTTTAATCTAGGTTTTAACATTGTCATCAAGAAAGCATTTGTTAAAAACTTAACTGGGCAAAGTTTAGATAAAGACAATTCTGAAAAACTAAGCTGTGTAGAATAGTATCCATCCTTGGTTTTATTAGGTGGAACTATTTGAAATTTACATATTTTAATAAAATAACTGATCTATTCTCTTTAAAAATATCAATGTTATAATATAAAATATATAATATAAAAATATTAATGTTATAAATGACAGAGAAAGGCAGAAAATTGTCCCAGATTAAGAGATGAAAGAGACACAACAATTAAACACAATGCATGCTCTTGAACTGAAATGGATTAAACGATTGCATCAGTATTAAGTTTTCTGAATTGGATTATACAAGTGTCTGAATCTGTGGTTATAAAAGGAAATATCCTTATTAGATAATGTACATCAAAGTGTCAAGGTGTAAAAGAAGATGATAAATGTAATAAACTCTGAAGTGCTTCAGAACAAAATCTATAATGTATATATTTAAAGTGAAAGAAAATTAAAGCAAATGTGGCAAGATATTAAAAAATTGTGAATCTCGGTAAAGGTAATGCAAGAGTTCTTGGTATACTCTTGAAACTTTTTATAGTTTAGAATTATTCAAAATAAAAGTTGAAAAACAGTTGAGTGCCAGCAGTTTTGGATGGCCCAACATGATTATCATTTAAGACTGAATTATACATGTAACACTTTGAATTATGTATGAGATGCTTTCTTTCTAGTCTGCTTTTATAGACTTGAGAGCATCATTTCATACAGAAGCTCATCACACTACCATTAGGCAGAACCATGGATACTCTACAGCCTTAAAGTCATAAGGAATCCTTTTTTAAAATTTTTCTTACATAAAATACTGCCTGGGCAGAGGTCTACAATATCTTTTTATTCCAAGCACATGATTTTATTTTAGTAAGATTAAAATGTTACTATCTAATTATATCAGAGTTTCTAACTTATAATTAATATGTAGCTTGAAGTATTTGTGACATAAGGCCAACATCTCCTCCACTTCTCCACCAAATAACAAAAATCAAGCATGTAATAATCTCACTTATAATAGTAAACTGAATGTCTCTTGTCATGATCTCACAAGAAACCATATCACATATCTGGGAAAACTCATGAACCATATGTTATTACTCCCAAAGAAGCACAGTGTTCCATTAAATTTGAAAGGCAGCGTGAAGCACCTTGCAGATTATATTCAGGCCAGACATATATGTCAAAATGAATCCAGATCCATTATCCTTTTACAATGTATGATGCCAAATAAATTGATGTAATCTGACATTGGTAGCACCGAAGTTTATCTCCATTCAGTCCAGAAATCTCTCTAGCACTCTTATCCCCCAAATAATTGCTCTCTTCACAATTCAAATATATAGGAATACAACATTTTCTATTACTGAGTAATCAGAAGGAAGACAGACATGAAAGAAACTAGTCAGGGCTTTTAAAACTAATGGCTCCATCACACACAAAGAAAACTGTCAGAAATAAAATGAGGCATAGGAGTATATGTGTAGAGTCAGACTTTTACAACTGCACTTGACACTTGTATTAAACATTAGCTTCAGTAAGAATTATTTCACAAGAAGAAATAACAGCTTTACAAATAAATAAAAGTACAAATTTTATGCCATTGTGCCTTGATTCTTTACTAACCAAGAAAGTGAAATTGAAAGTGGAATTTTTTATGTGCTGCTTTACTTGGGAAACCCTCTCCATTCTTTCTGAAATCTGTACTTTTGGGGGATAGTATTATTCTTTAACTGAAACCCACTCCATATAATCAGATATATTACACCCAAGTGTTCACTTTATTTGAAACATACACATGGGTTCACAGCAATAGATCAGTGTTTAGTTATGAAGATGAAATTTTTGCTGACATGATATTCCTGTAGGATAAAACAAATGAGTCAGGAAGGACTATATTCTAAATCTGATTTTCTAACTAAAAGTACAACTGCAAAACCTTGCTTCAGAATGTCACAGGGAATTTTTTATAGCAAGTAGTTAGTTTTACTAGAACGTGTTCATTCATAGAAAGAAACTCAACTGAAATATTAACTAAGTTTTCAAATAAGATTAATTCACAAATTTGGGATAGTTGGGCTTACAAACATAGAATAATACAAACCGACCCTATTCTACTCTGCTTCTTGCGTGTAAGCTTCTCAACCTGTTTTATGCCTCTTTGCAGGGATATCGAATGTGGAGGTTTCATTTTAGAATATCCGAAATTTGACCACAATCGGAAATGGTGAGTCAGATCATGTAAAAAGCAAGAGACATTCATGATAATCAATAAGATTTTTTCTAACTCAAAGTGTGCATGGTTCTATGCTTTTTGATAAAGTTAGCAATGGTGTTTGTATATCGAATAGTTTTGTAGTGGGATTTATAAAAATCCTTTCTGTTATACAATTGAGGACAAATTAGAGTTTAAGAAATAATCATCGGTAAATTGAGAGAAAGCATTAAGAAAATACATTATTTTATTATTAACAATGAAGATCCAAACATTTCATTTGGAAATCATAAAATACTTTGTTGTTATTGTTGCTTAATCTTTGGATATATATTACGGAGTATACTTCCATTCGTTACCTATGGTGTTCACCTTGACCAAATAGAGTTCTGGCCTTTTCCCTTGGCTTTTGGCAGGTTATCTTAAAGCCCTTGGAATGTCCTGCCTGCTAAGAGTGGCCAATAGTGTAGTTTCTGGTGGGGGATCTTGGACCACTCAGTGTCATCTTAACTTCTGCACAAGTTGGAGACTAGATTCAGCCACACAGGCAGTCAAAATGCAGTACAAACTCTGGATACCAAAGCTCAGAGGAGCATCTCTGGTTGGCAATATTCCATGCATATTGTTACCCATGGTTGCAGGGAGAAAACGTGTTGTCTATACAACTCTACTGAGAGAAAACAACTGGAAACCTTGTTCTTAGTGTCACCCTGCCCGATGTATCTCTCCTTCTGCCAATTTTAATTTGTATCCTTTCACCATAATAAGTTATAACAGTGAATAAAACAGCTTTTCTGAGTTCTGCGATTCCTAGTAAATTATCAAACTGAGGGGTGGTCTTGGAAACCCCCAAATTTGCACTTGGGGTTTGAGGATGATCTTGGGATTTCCAAACTTCACATCAGAGGTCACTTTCCCTTTTAACTGCGTGAAATCATGAACAAAAGTCATCTGTTAGGAAGAATCACTTATTTCCTGTTTTGGGGAGGTGAGTGGGGGAAAAGAAGAAATTGCTTAATCCTATCAATCTGAATTTTCTAATTTGTGTAACGAGAATAAAAGTGTCTCTCACACAAAATATCTGTGATAATTAAGTGCGTTTTTTATGGGGTCTCATTCTATTGCCTAGGCTGGAGGGCAGTGGCACAATCTTGGCTCACTGCAACCTCTGCCTCCCAGCTTCAAGCAATTCTCCTGTCTCAGCCTCCTGAGTAGCTGGGATTACAGGTGAGGGCTATCACACCCAGCTAATTTTTTATATTTTTAGTAGAGCATGAGTTTCACCATATTGGCCAGGCTGGTCTCGAACTCCTAACCTCAAGTGATCTGCCTACCTTGGCCTCTCAAAATACTGGGATTACAGTCATGAGCCACTGCGCCTAGCCAAGCTTTTAGATATATGTTAATTTTCTGTAAAATAAGCCTGGCCTGTGGTGTGGTGTGAACTCTGTAAATGTTAGAATTATGTTATATAATCATAATTTACTTCAAGACCATTTGTAAGAAGGCAGTAATATGTTAGAAAACAAAAACAAAAAAATTAATAGAAACTCAGTTTTTATGGAGGTATAGGTTTTACCATATTAATCCTCTTGCAATATGTAAATAGTATATGACACATGAACAAATAAATTCAGAGCAACAAATTTTGTTAGATATTTTCCTCCAAGTTATTTATCATGTAATTATTTTATTTTAGAATATGATTTAGAAGAGAAAATCATATAAAAATAATTCATATTTTAATGTATACAATTTTATATAATATAAACTCTTAGTTTTATGATTATAATTCAAAATTTTCATATATCTGTAATAACATTGAAGCACATTTAAGATTGAAATCACATATACTATACCATAATAATTCATTCAGCTTTATAATCTATTCACTTTGATTTGTACTCTAAAAATTATTTTTCTCCTATTCTTATTTGGTCCATTAATTTAACCTAAATAATTGTCATTGCTGCTGAAAATCAATATGTGTATGTGTATGTACACTAAATTACATAAAAATATAACAAAAACACTTCGTTATGAGTATTCTGTTTTTGTAATTTGTGATGAGCTTTATGTGTCTGCATAAAGCATTCTATTGATTTTTTTTTTCTCAGAGTTTATATAACTCTGTGCAATTCTGAGACCTGCCATGATTGTGCTGGGAGTTATTTACAGATGATCTATTTCTTCTGTTGGGAATACAGAACACAAGTTTTCCTTATTGTTCTGGACATCTCACCCACTAAACCATACGTTTTCTCTTAGGATAGAAGTAAATAGCACAATTTGTTCTCAAAGATGACTAGCTGTTTTTGAAATGTGAGGAAGCTCACGGTAAATGCGCAGAATGTTAGATATAAATAAGAAAAATGAAGCAGCAGAAATAAATCTTTTATGATTTATTCTCTCATTCATTTATATGGAGGCTATTTTTTGCCACAGCTACAGGTGACAAAAAAACAAAAAAAATTACTAGTTTAAAATATTCCTGAAAAAATAGTATTAATTTCATCAGCATCCTGAAAATGCACCTATGGCAAACTTTGTAAAAAGTGCACACTAAAGATTGATTTATAATTAATCTTTGCTTGATTTACTGTATTTACAATCCTGGGAATATTATTTTATTATTGATACATTTAATTTTTATGATCTTCTTTTTTAAACATGTATTATTTTATGCCTATCTTTTTGTAATAAATATTATATAATTCAGACATTAAAAATGAAGGAAAGAAGTATTGGGATTTTCAAAAATGTTATAATAATTTTCTGCAACTGAATATAACCAACTATAAGGTGGAATTTTATTACCTATTTGATGGACAACAAATAGTTTATTGGCACTTGTTCAAGAAATAGTTTCTTCTCACCCAAAATAATTAGAACAAGATAAGTTGTCCTTCTGCATGCTGAATGATCAAATATAAAGTGGAAAAAATAGAGGAGTAGCATTAGAATAAGTCAGGGAATTTAACCAAGCTAAGAGATAATGGCAAATTATATTTTCCAAAGATGGTCACATCCATACATATTCCACCCTAACATGCTCTGGAAATATGAAACTGAATACCCCTGTTCTTGAATATGGACCTAATAGTGATTCTAATAAATGGAATGCAGCAGAAGCAACACTTTATGATGTCTGCGTTTAGGTCATGAAAGATAATACAACTTACATATGGTTATCTCACCCTAGGTTATGCTCATGTGAGGATCACAATCACTATGCTCTAGAGAAAGAATGCATGTCAGTTTTCTGGTAGTAATCCCAGAAGGTAAATAGCTTCAAGTACCAGACACGTGAGTGAGTCTCTGATGATTTCAGCCCTCAACCTTCAAGCCTCTGCTGTCAAGTGGAACAGATATGAGCTTCCCACACAGAAGTCTGCTAAATTACAGATACTTGAGGAAAATAAATGTCATTGTTTTAAGCCATTATCTTCTGGAGTGTTTTTTATTTGCTTTTTAAAAATATAGCAACAAATAATAGGAACAGGTGAAAATTAGGGCAAGTTCTGAGTTGAGGATAGACTTGTTATTTAAATATTCAGAGTAGAAATACTGCAAACTATGGTTCTTTCTACTAACTCACAGTCATGATATTTGTACATATTTAACAAAACTAGATTAAGTCTAAATTTCCCATCTGAACAAAAAATATATACACATGTAACAGGATAAAATAATCATCAGTTTTATAATTATGTAACCAGTATTAAATAAATTGGGCCAAATATAGTATAATTTTATTAACTATAAATATCTAAAATGGTGTAACAAGCTTTTATTCCTTTATATTGTCTGGGAGACAGGTTTATTTCAAAAACTTGTTTCAAATACTTAAGTTATTTGCTTTGTGTTTCTAAGAATGTGGGAAATATTGCTTTCTATTCTTACTCAAACTTGTAGTATTTATTCTAAAGTACAAACCACCCTTATTGTAAATTTAATTTCAAATATTTAAATGTCTCATCTATTTTAAGTAAATCACCGGAACTATGAACATACAATGCATAGAAGATACTATAAAAATGTTTCTTCATGTGTTTCTTTTTCTTATATTTATTCTCAAATAAAACCACCTATTTCATTAGAGAAGATAAGCTGGGTTATGCCGTTTTATAATCATGACATGAGTCTCTAACATAAAATAGAGAGCATAATATTATGGATAGTATACAATTTGTATCCTAAATAAATGGATTTGTGCCTTCTCCCTTTACCCATTTATCCACAAGTTATCACCGCTTTTGGTTCATTTCTTCTTTTTGAGATCTTAATATGATATAGATGAACAACAGGAACTAATCTACTAACCTTATTCCAGAAGAAAAAGAGAATTAGTTGGTACTCTTCATATACACATTAAATCTCCTGCAAAATCATATTGCTTAGGCTGAGAGCTTAAAAAGATGTAGAAAACTTGCCTTCTGCATGCAGAAAAGTGTCACGCATGCTGCCAGTGATGATAGGGATTGTTTATAGGTAAATGTATACTATCATAGACGAGGTTGTTTTAGTTTTTCCTTTCTTAATCCAAAAGCCTCATTTTGAAGTCATCCTGGTTACAGAAGAAGCATTTTTATTACTTTTTATTTCACTTCAAGCAAAATTAACAAATTCAGAGCATTTTGCTTATATATTCTTCTAAGGCCCTTTGGCACAAGTAATTATAACTTACTAATAATATAACTGGCCTCAAATTTAGATAACATTTTCTAATGAGTTCAAAATAATTTTATTTCTCCCTGAATATCCTCAGAGATTCCTGCAAACTAAGTAAAAACTTTTATTACTATTATTACTTCAAGGATACAAAAATTAAAGAAAATGAATTTCTGGAGGATATGTAGCAGTAAATTGCAGACTTATTGAGATAGTTGTTTGTTAATGGTTTATTACAAATGAATTGCTCACTTTCCATCCTAACTCCTTTCCTCCCTCTTTGTTTCCCTTTTTCTCTGTCCACAGATGTTAAGTTAATGCTTAGTATGTGTCAGGTGCTGAGGATCTGGGGATACAGACATGGTTTATTTATGATCTATGCTTTTGAGGTGATCACTGTGTAGTTTGAATAAAAGTAGATCAATCACACAACTCCACAGCAGTAGAGTAAGTGTTACACTGAGAGCTAAGAACAAGGTGCTCTGGAAGCATACAAGAAAGACTGGTTAACTCTAAGAGTCCCTGGGAGAAAAGTAAGGATCACAGAATCAGGTGAAAGGGAACAGAACTCAGGATTAGAAAAACCGTTGATCCTCATTATTTATTAATTCCATATTTGTGAATTTGCCCACCCACTAAAATTTATGTGTAACCACAAAGTCAATACTTTTGAAAATGTCATGGACATTTGAAGATTTGTGCAGAGTGAAAAATATTTGAGATACCTGACATGCGTATTCCCAACTGAAATCAGATAAGACTATGCTCTGCCTTATTATTTCGGTTCTTATACTGTAAATGTTTCCTTTACAAGGTCCATGTAAAGCCATAATTTTGTGAGTTTTGTTGGTGATTTCTCTGTGTAAAACAGCCCCAAGCATAGTGCTGAAGTGCTTTCGAATCTCCCTAAATACCAGAAGCCATTGATTTACTTTTCAGAGATAATTTGTATGTTAAATAAGTATCATTCAGATATAAATTATATTCCTGTTACTTGTATTATTAAATAGTAAATTTTAAACAGTAACACAAAAAGCAAGCTTATGTTATTTAAGAATTGCTAATAATGTTGTTACCAGAGGCTCACAGGAACCTAGCCCTATATCTCCCCTAGGAACAATGGTTTGGAATTAACTAATTCAGTGTTTGCGGTAAAACACAACTACCATGAATAACAAAGATTGACTGGATGGGGTATCTCAAGCAACATATTTTTCTTATTCCATAGATATTTTTGAATAATATTATTTTGGTTTTGCTTTTTTCTCTATCATTCACAAGTATGAAAACAGTGCTTTTGTCTTATTCATCTTTTTATTTTCAGTCAAATGCTCACTATATACCAGTAACTCAATATATGGTTTTTGAATATTTTTTGGATCATAGGAGAGAGAAGAATGTGGATACTGAAGAGAAACAATTGGCTTATTAATATTGGCATGAATATAAATTCTCTAAGGCTTTTTGATAATCAAGATTTTAGAGAAATTGTATAATTTTATTTCAAATTATCCTTGGTTAGATATCCTTAAAGAAATACATTTTTAAAGAGTATCTGGTTAAAACATGTAACTGTCATGTTTCAAATTTGGGAGTAGTAGTAGAATTGTTTCCAGTTTGATGTTTATGTCAAGCTACAAGTCACATTTTTGGTGGTCATTATGTGCTAGATTTCTTCCCTGTATCTTAGCCCAGATCTGCTTTCTACCCTTCAATTCTGCTCCTAAGAGCTGACCTGTATATCACAATGAGTGTGGGAGATTTGAGGGAGAAAAGATAACTATTTCCTATTTCTCCACATCCTCTCCAGCACCTGTTGTTTCCTGACTTTTTAATGATCGCCATTCTAACTGGTGTGAGATGATATCTCATTGTGGTTTTGATTTGCATTTCTCTGATGGCCAGTGATGATGAGCATTTTTTCATGTGTCTGTTGGCTGTATGAATGTCTTCTTTTGAGAAATGTCTGTTCATATCCTTTGCCCACTTTTTGATGGGGTTGTTTGTTTTTTTCTTGTAAATTTGTTTGAGTTATTTGTAGGTTCTGGATATTAGCCCTGTAAACTAGATGTACCATATGACTCAGCCATCCCATTACTGGGTATATACCCAAAGGATTATAAATCATGCTTTTATAAAGACACATGCACACGTATGTTTATTGCGGCACTATTCACAATAGCAAAGACTTGGAATCAACCCAAATGTCCATCAGTGACAGACTGGATTAAGAAAATGTGGCACATATACACCATGGAATACTATGCAGCCATAAAAAAGGATGAGTTTGTGTCCTTTGTAGGGACATGGATGCATCATTCTTAGCAAACTATCGCAAGAACAGAAAACCAAACACCGCACGTTCTCACTCATAGGTGGGAACTGAACAATGAGATCACTTGGACTCGGGAAGGGGAACATCACACACCAGGGCCTATCATGGGGAGGGAGGAGGGGGGAGGGATTGCATTGGGAGTTATACCTGATGTAAATGACGAGTTGAGGGGTGCTGATGAGTTGATGGGTGCAGCACAGCAACATGGCACAAGTATACATATGTAACAAACCTGCACGTTATGCACATGTACCCTAGAACTTAAAGTATAATAATAATAAAAAAAGAAAAATAAATAAATTTAAAAAAAAAAAGATAACTATTTCCTATCTTCAGTAGACTGCATGCTTAAATCATACTCTCCCTCAGTGTTTCAATATATATTGCTGTGATTTATAAAAACAAAACAAAACCTTAAGACAATAATCAATGACTTCTCATTCATAACTGTCTCGCCCAGTTTCAGCTCTAGGCTGAAAGTCAAACTGAAAGGTGCTACCCCCTTAAAAAGCACCATCTACTGTCTGCCTGCGCTATGACTGTCTTATGTGATTGAAAGAAGCACGAGAAGTCAACCTGAAAAACAAAGCATACAAAATAATCAGCTTGTCTAGAAGAATGGTGATCCAGAATGTTCAATTTGTAGTAAAAGTATCTGAGAGTATATGAAATAACAGAAGATATTATACATGCACAGATCACACATACACATACAGAGAGATATGTGAGTATATATATATATATATATATACACACACACACACACACACACTTTATTTTTCAGAGATAATTGGTATATGTACATATATATACACACACATATATAAACACATATATGTGTGTGTACCTGTGGTTTGTGTTTGTGTGTAGAATATTTACACTTATATGCTAATTTTAATGGACTCAATCAATTATTTTAATGGCTGAATGTGTCTCTCTGTGTATATATATATATATATAAAAACAGAAATGTCATTTAGAAATGCCAACATGATATTTTTGTCTAGAATTTTTTTAAAGGTTAATAATTTGTTTTATATTCCACTGTAAAAATAAAGATATAACTGTATTATATGATAGCTAAATATTATGTGAAATTATGGTTTGTCAACCAAAATTCAGAAAACAATGAGCAGATATATAATGATTTGGAAGGCAGTATGTTACAGCCTAATGACTGTGAGTCATCCTAACTTGCTAAAAATCAAACTTGTCTAACATTGTTTCCTTTTATGACCTTTTCACTTGGTATTCCCTCTACAAGAAATTCTCTCTACCCAGATATCTGTGTAGTTATTTTCCTCACTTTATTGTGGTCTGTGTTCAATTTCATTTTTTAGGGAGGGTCTTCAATAATCACCCTTACCCAAATAGTACAGTGATAGTACTCAGTTCTGTTTATTTCCACTAGTGTTTATCAGGAACAAATATGACATTAAATACTTGTTTAAATTTTTGCTAATAGCATGTAAACTTTGTAAGGGCAAGGTAGGTATCAATTTTATTCAATAAAGTGTTAACAATGTCTAGAAAAATATCTATTACATAGTTAGCACTCAGAAAATAAGTTAAAAGAATTATGTCTTTGAATGTTAGGCATATGATAAATTCATATTGAAAATTAGAAGTCACGATACATAAAATGGATATGACAATTTATAATGCCATTTTGTCCATGATTTTCATGCATATTAACATTAGTTCTAACAGTAAGCTATACTCATTAATTACTTATCTGCCTAAGGCTCCTTAATATAAAATATTCTAATGATTTTTAAATTGTGACAGATTTACCCTCAAGGAATGTTTTGCCTAAGGATAAAGAATATACTCTAGACATATTAAATAAGCATATCAACAAATGTAGGAAAATGTTTTCTCATTCTATCTTTATCACAATGTATGTATTAAAGCTTAAGACTGTATTTAAAGAACATAAAGAAAACAGTATTTTTTTTTCTATTGTATTGTGGCTTTTTAGAAATCTCTGTAAAGTTAGCATTAAATTATATACCTATGTACATCATTTCAGATTTCTTATATACAAGATGTATGTTACATTCTTGAAAATATAAAATTTCAGAAATGAGATATTAAATATCTACATCCTACCTCTCATGTGAAATTTAATGCTCCCAATTGGCTGAATGTATTATTAGGATATTTTGAAAATTAGTGATTTTTTAATAAGTACATATACATATATATATATATATATGCACACAAAATCACAAAAATGTATAGGTATTAGACCTTTGCGTGATGATTATATAATTAGTAAAAAAATGTGAACTACAATTTACTATATAAATCAATGCTTGCATGTTTGTCTGTGCCCTTATTTTGTAAAGTCAAATGAACTTCCCCTCCCACTCCATCATGGCATTAATACAATCAGGAAAATTGAAGGATATATATTGAGTTTTCAGAGTTACAATCAAAGACAGGGTTTGTCACTTAGGATTCTTCTGCCATCGGTAAAGATTTGCATACGTTTATATACATCAAAAAGAAAAAGCTGTACTTTTTGAAGGTATAAGAACATCTAAAAACATAACTAGCTTATAGGCATTATTATCTAAAATGTAAAAAGTAATGTCTATTATTCTGTAGAGCTGATGATTGCTTTGCGTCTCATATTGTCACTAAACAGATATTTTTGCTTTCACTTTTTAAAATTAAAAAGTCCATTGAGGACATTTTTTTGCAAATAAATTTTACTCCAAAGTCATAGGTTCTTTTCTCTTGGTAACATGTAGGGTGCTACAATGCTATATCCCTTAACATTCATTTCTATTTAAAAGAAGTTCTCTCTTTCTCCAGCTACTTACCATTTTTTAGTAAATTAAATATTCAAAATTCCATCTCATTTGGATCATCTTAGTTGAAACCAATCACTGTCACCAATATGAGAAAATATGCCCCAACTAAAAAGTGTGATTTACATCAGCTTGCCCAGAGTATTTCTGGGGAAGTCTTGCCCAAAGCACATGGCAAGAATAGAGATCCCAGTCTAGAGGTTAGCATAATAGAAAAAAAATAAATTTTCTTTCTACAAGTGGTCTTTTTCTTTTACATGCATAATACATCAATTTTATGTGTGTATACATTAAGTGTCATTATTTAAAACACATATAAAAAGAAAAAAGTACAAGTAACAATAATATATATTGCTCAGGACAGAAAGTTAAGTGTGATGTCTTCATAATGAGTTCACAATTTAAATCATTTATAAACAGTTCTGATTTTCCTGGATAATGCATTCCTTTAGGAACCAAGCCAAAAATATGTTTACTTGTGAGAATGTGATCCATTGCTCTAAAATATAGTAAGCCAAGAAGTAATCTTTCTAGTTTTATGCTTCTTCCTTAATTAATCAATACCTTTTACTGTTGAGAAAAATTGAGCCAGAATAACCATTTTATAAATAAATCACTTGAGTCTCAAAATGCTGTGTTTCCTTAGCTAAATTTGAGAAGGCTGAGATCCATCAAAGAAATTTTTTATGCTTTTTAATTTATATGCTTAGCTAAACTTAGAAAAAAGAGAGATAAGTCAAATAAAAGAAGAAATAAAGAAATCACAAGTAATAAAATACAGTAAGAGACTACTATATACAATTATGGGAAAAACTCAGGATTAGCTGGCTTCATGGCTAGATTCCACCACACAGCCAAAGAATAACAATCTTTCTCAAACCCTCTCAAAAATGCAGAAGGAAAGAATAAGTTCATTTTCTAAGGCCAGCATTTCCATGACACCAAAGCCAAAGATGTTACAAGAAAAGAAAACTACAGGCTAGTACCACTCATAATAATAGGTTTTAAAATCCCCAACAAAATAGTAGCAAACCATATTCAATGGTACATTAAAAGAATCATTCATCATGTTTAAGTGGAATGTATACCTGTGATACAAGGTTAGTTCAACATAAACAAATCAATAAATGTGATTCACCATGTCAACAGAAAAAAATGACAAAAACCATATGATCTCAACTGAAGCAGAAAAAGTATCTGACACAATTTAAAATTTTCATTATAGCCGGGCGCGGTGGCTCACGCCTGTAATCCCAGCACTTTGGGAGGCCGAGGCGGGCGGATCACAAGGTCAGGAGATCGAGACCACGGTGAAACCCCGTCTTTACTAAAAATACAAAAAATTAGCCGGGCGCGGTTGTGGGCGCCTGTAGTCCCAGCTACTCGGGAGGCTGAGGCAGGAGAATGGCGTGAACCCGGGAGGCGGAGCTTGCAGTGAGCCGAGATCGCGCCACTGCACTCCAGCCTGGGCGACAGAGCGAGACTCCGTCTCAAAAAAAAAAAAAAAAAAAAAAAAAAAAAAAAAAAAAAAAAAAAAAAAAAAAAAAAAGAATTCTCCCTCTCACTACTTTTGGTAAACCTAGAAAAGGCAGTCCTAGCCAGAACAACTATACAAGAGAAAGAAAAAAAAAATCTCAAATCAGAAAAGATGAACTAAAATTGTCTCTGTTTGAATACATGATCTTATCTCCAAAAAAAAAAAAAAAAAAAAAAACCTAAAGACGCCACCAAAAAACTGTTAGAACTGATGTTTCACGTTGTTTCCTGTTTCTATAACAAAATATTACAGACTAGGTAATTTATAAAGAAAATAAATTTATTACTGTTATAGAAGATGGGGAGACCAAGATTGAGTGGCTACATCTGGTGAGGGCTTTCTTCCTGTGACATAACATGGCAGAAGGACATGACATGATTGGAGTGTGCCTGCCAGGTCTTTCTTCCTTTCCTTTTAAAACAATCAGTAGTACTATAATGGGAGACCCAGACTATCTGATGATTATTACCTTCCAGCCTCCAATCAATACATATGTTTAGAGCTTAAGTTTTTAACATATGGAATTTTGGAGACACATTCAAACTATAGTCACTAATAAGCAAATTTAGTAAAGTTGTGGGATAAAAATTCAACTTACAAAATTAGTAGCATGTTTATCATTAACAACAAACTCTCTGAAAAAATAAGAAAACAATACCACTTACAGTAGCAAAATAAAATACATGAGAGTTAATTTAACCACAAAAGTAAAATTTTTGTGTACCGAAAATTTAAAAATATTGGTGAATGAAATTAAAGACATAAATAAGTGAAAATATAGACCATGCTTATGAATTGGAATAATTATGTTGTTAAAATGTTATACACCCCCAAGCAACCTGCTAATTAAATAAAACTCCTATCAAAGTTCCGATGTCATTCTTCAAATAAATGGAAAAAATATTCTAAAATTTATATAGAACTAAAAATGTTCCTGAATAGCCTTAACAATCTTGACCCCCCCCCAAAAAAGGCAGGACATACAACAATACCGAATTTCAAATTATATTACAAAGTATAGTAACAAAAACAATATGGTACTGGCATAGAAACATACCCACTTACCAATGAAATAGAGAACCCAGAAATGAAGCCATATAATTATAGTCAATTGATTTTCAAAAAAGGAGTAAAGAACACATATTGGAGAAAGGACAATTGCTTTAATAAATTGTGTTGGGAAAACTGTTTCATACAGAGAAGAATGAAAATGTATCTTTATCTCAACCCTTACACAAGATTCAACTCAAACTGGATCAGAGATTTAAACATAAGACCTGAAACTATAAAACTGCTAGAAGAAAACATAAGGGAAAGCATTTGTACACTGGTCTTAGCAGAGATTTTATAAATATGACACTCAAAGCACAGGCAATAAAATAAAAAAAAGGCACATGAGATCCCATCAAACTAAAAAGCTTCTGCACAGCAAAAGAAACAGTGAAATGATGAGACAACCCACATATTGTGATGAAATCCTAGCAAATCTTACCTCAGATAAGGGGCTAAAACCCAAAATATACAAAAAACTCAAACTATTCAATAAAAAGAAAACAAATAATCATATTAAAATATAAGCAAATAAATTGAATAGACATTTCTCAAAAGAAGACATACAAACAACCAAAAGATATATTAAAAATGCTCAACATCTATAATAATGGAGAAATGCAAATTAAAGCCATAATGAGGTATTATCACCTCACATCTGTTAGATTGGCTGTTATCAGAAAGATGAAAGATAACAAATGTTGGCGAGGACAAGGAGAAAATAAAACGCTTGTAAGTTGTTGATGATATCGTAAATTAGTACAGCTCATTTGTAAAATAGTATAAACATTCTCAAAAAACTAAAAACAGAATTACCATATGAGCCAGCAATCGCTCAGCTGGTATGTATCCAAAGAGAAAAAAATAATAATGTGCTGAAAGGATATCCACATGCTAGTGTTTTTTCAGCATTATTCACAATAGTTAAGATACAGATGAAAATATTTTTAAAATGTGATATATATGCAAAATGATGTACTATTCACCTTTTAAACTCTAGGCAATTCTGTCACTTCTGACAATATGGATGAAGATAGTTCATTCTGTTAACTGAACAAATCCAGACACAGAGAGACAAGCATTGTGTTATCTGGCTTATATGTGGTATCTAAAAATGTTGCCATTATAAAATAAAAAGCAGAATGATCACTAGAGGGTAGATGTGAGGGTGGAAGGGAAATGGGGAGACATTGGCCACCAGATATAAAGTTACAGTTAGATAAAAGACATAAATTCTGGTGTTCAACTGTACAACAAGGTCACTATAATTAATAACAATGTATATTTTAAAATAGCTAAAAGAGGATTTTAAGTACTTTTATAACAAAGAAATAACAAATATTTGAGGTCATCAATATGCTAATTATTCAAATTCGATCATCCAGAATCTATACACCTATCACTATATCATTGTATATCCCACAAATATATGAAATTAGTATGTACCATTTAAAAGTAAAATTTAAAAAATTAAGTCCTCCTGCTTTCCCCCAGCCTCTTCTAACATAAGAGCCTGACAGAGCAGAATGATTATAATTAAGCAGAAAATAATGTGGCACAGAACAAAGGAAACAGAACGGTTACAGTTATTAAGAGATTGAGAAAAAAGAAGACGGGAGAGAAAGATCTTAAATAGAAATGCCCCTGCCAACCATAACAAAGCTGGTTAAGAGATGGTATAATGTTTAAGAATATGTCAAAACAGATTTCTTACGGTCAAGTTCCAATTTTGTCACTTACCATCTATCATTTCTGGCACTTAGAAATTTACTGAATTTCTTTTTGCTTCAATTTTATTATTTTCAAATCGAACCTCTACCTTGCTCAATTAGTCTGAGTAATAATTGTGGTAAAAAGATGTAAACTTAAAGTACACTTTGTAAAATATTCTATTAGTCTATAACCAAATTTTAGTGAGTATTGGAGACTTAATAATTGAAATTAAATTCCAAATCCCACTTGAGTTTAATGCAGATAGAGGTAAATGATTTCTGGAAGGTAGACCTATATCTCTCTGGAACCAGTGACTCAAGACTCTTCTGATTGCATTGCTCTCACCACCACTACGTTATAAAAATCCATAAGCATATGAGGAAAGAGACGGACCATCACATGGGACATTTTAAAACAGGTTTTCTGGAACTGGCAACACCAATTCCAGTCAGATTCAATTTGCCAGAACCCAGGGACATGACCACATTCACTTTAAGTGAGGCAGAAAGAACATGTTTGCTGTGAGTCCTGAAGACAAAGAGAAAACAGGATTAATGCTCACCCCTTGCAGGCTCTACCATGTACATTTTTATAGTACTTTATAATGTAAACTATTAATATTTCTATCAAAACAAATATCCTATTGCCATTAATTTGAATAGAGTGGATACCCATGAGCTGCTTTCACCATCTGAAGACTATACAAGAGCTTAAAATTTCAAGTCAAAGCTGAAATTAAAAACCATGTTGCATATACTTTTAAATTGTTTGGATTGGCTGCATAACAGTAAAAATCAATATTTATGAATTATACTACACATATATTCCATTACTTATTTTTAGATTATAGTAAATGTACTTAGATAGTGTTTGTGACAGTTCAGCCCATCAGAAGGTATCAATAAAGATTAAAAAATTATTCAGACATTAGAGAGTACTAAGATGTCTCCATATGAAAATATGGGTTTCATTGGTGATGATGGTAATGTGTGCAGGCAGCTGACATCTATAAAATGGGTACATCAGTGGAGAAAAGAAAACCCATAGGGCCTTAGTAATGAGTACTTATAAGCATTTAATAAAAACCTTGCTACTAGTTAGTGCTAAGAATTTATTGAGAATATGCATTGACTTTAATCAAGTAACTAAGAAAAAATGCCTTTCAGAATTAAAGTTTCATTGAAATTATAAAGCATGAATACAATTAATTCTAACATCAATTAAAAATCTAGAAAACATTTAAAGTTTGCTTGTACTGTATTTATGTGGTGAATTTAAACTTTGCATTATTAATAATGAGTAATGACATCTATGGCATTGCTCCTCCTCATCCCCTTATGTGAATCCACATTTTATTGAAATAATAGAGAAATATTGACAAATCGAGTACCACTTCACAGACTTGACCACATGTTCTAGAGTGTAGCCTTAATAGGAATGGATTGGGCAAAAGTCTAGTTTCACTTATTTTCTTTTGGTTCTCCTCCTTGGGTATTGTTTTATGTATTTGTCTTTTTATATGCGAGTGAATTGTGTAGGATTTTAGATTTAGACTTGGCATGAAAGTGGGGAAAGTAAATTGTCTGTTCTGAGTATGAGTTAGCTGAGATTAAATTATGTTGTCTTAACAAACAATACAAAATTCTGTAGCAGTTTATGTTATTCAATTATGTTCACTCATCTCACATCATCTTTACAACAGAACTCAAGCTATAACAGCAACTGTCTCTCAAACATTGTGAATCTTGGAAAACAAGACAATATGCCAAATTATATGTTGACTTTATCATTTACGCATTGAAGTAATACAGGTCATACCTACTTACTTTTCTGTTTATGTCCTAGCCTGATATTAAAGGATAGGAATGTATAATCCTCCTTTGGAATTGAGAAGCAAATACTTTTGAACAATAAAATAATCACAACATATTCTCCTGCTCTTAAATTTTTATTTCCATCACTCTCTCACATGAAAGAGATACCAAATAAGACAACTTAAACATTTGTTCCAAAGGCTCTACCAAGCTTGAAGTTCAGGACTTCGTGTAAATTTTCAAATCAAGTATGAGAATGTATATGTTCTCCTCTTGTTCTGGAGAACTGAAAACAAAAAGAAAACTTACTTCTACTCATACTCTGACACTCTTATATACTTAAAAGCAAAAGTTGGAGAGAGATAGGATAAATGACCCTAAATACTCCTTTTTGAAAAAAGAAAGACAAGAAAAAACACAGTAGTCACTGTTTCATAGCAATTGTAAAATCTCTTGGTAAGAAACAGTGAGGGTCTCCTTGCCTGGGGGCTGAAAATATTCTTTTGTAATATTCCATTTTTCTCTCTATGAGATTGTTCTTTGCCCATTGCTTTTTATTCTTAACTGTTCTTTCAAGCAGGCCATTCTATTCCCATTATATTGCTTGGACACCTGTAAGGACTCTATGAAAACATAGGCATTTCATAAAAATGACACTCTTTCTCAACTTGCTTCCTTTCCTTTGATGGTTGGGGCAAAATATTTATTTTAATTCCTGAACATTTACAGTCCCTGTCCGTCCAGTATGGATGCTCTTTAACAGTATACCTCTCAAAAATAGTAACATTCTAATGAATTAGATTGTGTCATCTCCAAGTATCATTAGCCGCACCTATAATGTTTTGAGACAAAATTACCTATCTCTAGACTTAACTGAAAGTAACTTGAGTCTATTAGGCTTCAATGGAAGAGCTATATCTTCAGTCTCTTTTTCCTTAAACCGTATTGCGTAATTGAGAAAATCTACTGGGCACCAACTTTTGATTCAGACATCTTTGCAGTGAACTAGATATACCCATCCTGCTCAAACATCTCAGTTTTGTCTCTTCCTGGATGGACAGAAATATCACTTCTACTTTTCAACCTCCCTCATTTCTCTAATTTCTAATATCCCTAAATATTTTGCAATTTTAAGTTTTATTATTTATTTCAATTATTTTTTGAGCTCTTTTCTTTTTATGTCAAATTCTATCTATAGAAATCTAGTCTCCCGAACATCCGCAACATCTTGTTTCCCAATTTCTTTGAATAAAATCAAGAGCCAATTTCTGTATTATTTAGCCTACCTAAATAATCTATTTATAGTTTTTCAGTCCATGAGTTTCTTCAAATTAGATAAAAGCAGTTTTCCATAAATAACGGAAACTACAAAACACAGAACAATTAAAATGGCAGTAGTAAATATTTACTCATCAATTTGCCTTAAATTTTCTAACTGAAAGATATAGAGTGGTACCAAACCAGACAAGGATAGTGCAGGAAAGAAAACTACAGGTCAATATTCCTGATAAACAGATATAAATGTCTTCAACACAATAAGCAAACCGAATTCCACAGTACATGAAAGGCTCATACACCATGATCAAATGAGATTTATCCCTGGGATACAAGGATGGTTTGACATCAAAAAATTAAGAAATATGATACACCACTTTAACAGTTATTCTGTTATAAAGGATAAAAATCACATGAACATCTCAATAGATGCAAAAAAAAAATGCATTTGACAAAATTCAATATTCCTTTGAGGTAAAAGCACTTAAAAATCTAGGAATAGAATAAACATACCTCAACAATAAATACCATATATGACAACCTCATAGCTAACATTATATTCAAACATGAAAAGCTTTCAAATTTTCCTCTAAGATCAGGAACAAGGCAAGGTGCCTACCCTCACCACTTCTATTCAGTATAGTCCTGAAAGACCTAGCCAGAGCAATTAGACAAGAAAGAAGAAGAAAAAGCATCCAAATCAGAAAAGAAGTAAAATTGTCTTTGTTTGCAGATGACATTGTATATATAGAAAAACTTAAATATGACACCAAAATACTGTTAGAGCTGATTATCGAAGTCAGTGAAGTTGCAGGATATAATATCAATATTTAAAAATTAATTGTTTCTGTATACTAAAAATGAACTATCTAAAAATAATTGGAGAAAAAATTATATTTATAATAAAATCAATAAGAATAAAATACGTGGGAATAAATTTAAATATGTAAGACCTACACATTGAAAACTATAAAACATTGCTAAAACATATTAAAATATATGTTACTGAAACACCAGATGTTTGTTCTACGTCCTGCTAAATGCTGCACAGAAAGCCAATCACTGAGACAACAAATAGTGCCAACAAAGAAAACTTTAATTGGGTGTTGCAGTAAAGGAGATGGGCAATCAGTCTCAAATTTGTCTCTCTGACTGCCTAAAATTAGAGGTTCTTATAGCCAGGAAGAAATGTAACAACATGTAGGAAAACAGGAATTTGGGAGGCAGCAGATTGCAATCATGATGAATGATGGTGCCTGGCCCCTCATTGTCTAAATGTGATCATCTGGTGAGTTTCAATTCTTTGATACATTTTCAGAAGCCCGAGGGTCCTTTACTGAGAGAGAAGCTCAAATAAAATTTATGCAAGTGTCAAGCTTTAAGACCAGAAGGATCAATTTCTATGTTTATCAGAAAAACCTGTCTATAGGACTATTGGGTCAGCTTCATATAAGAAATAAATGGAAAAATATTCCATGTCCATGAATTGGAAGAAATAATATTGCTAATTATTTAGTGCAATACCTATCAAAGTTCTAAAGGTATTTTTCACAGAAATAGAAAAAAAATCTTAAACTTCATATAGAACCTCAAAATATCCCTAATAACAAAACAATCTTGAGCAAGAGGAACAAAGCTAGAGAAATCACACGTTCTGATTTCAAACTGTGTCACAAAACATTAGTAATCACAACTATATGGTACTAACATAAAAAGTAGACAATTAGCCCAGTGAAACAGAATAGAGGTCCCCAAAATAAATATATGCATATCGGGCCAATTAATCTTGACAAGGACTCTAAGAATACAAAGTGAAAACAAGTTATTTAGTAAACTATGTGTCATATATATATGTATATATACATACATATGTATTTTCTTTATCCAACGGAATATTATACAGTCAAATAAAGAAGACAATTCTGTTACTTGAGACAACATGGAAACATAGATGGGCTTGGAGGACAGTGTGGTAAGTAAAATAAGCCAGATACAGAAAGACAAATGCTACACGGTCTTACTTATGTGTGGACTCTAAAATAGTCTAGTCATAAACACAAAGAATGGAATGGTGAGTGACATGAATTGGAGGATAAATAGGGGTTGAAGAATGGAGAAGTGATAGTTAAAGGATACAAGGTTTCGGTTATGCAAGATAAATAAGTCCAGGAAGTCTACTTTACAGCAGAGTGTCTACAATTAACAATACTGTATTGTATGCTTAAAATCGCTAAGACAGTAGGTCTTTTGTGTTTTTAGAAAGAAAACAACTAAGTATTAAAATAAAGGGGTTGGGAGGAAACTTTGGGAGGAGATGAGTATGTTTATGGTCTTGATAATTTCAACAGGTATATACTTATCTTCAAACTCATCAAGATTAAATATTAATACATATAGATTTTTACATATCAATCATCCTTCAATAGGTAGGTGCTTTTTACATAGGCAAACATAACTTTATAGTCCTATAGATTGCTTGTCTTGCTTTTTCCTCAGTGTATATTTTCTCTCAGAGTTCACAAACACTGACTGGTCAATGACGTAGCTTAACAACATCTTAATCTCAAACCCGCATTTCCAAGGAAAGTTAAATACCAATGAATTAAAGATTTATACCTGTGGCTACAATAAGAAAAAAAATGCACTTTAAAGAAATACCAAGCACCTTGATCCTGAAAACTTAAAATAAGATTAGCAATATTTTAATTATATTTTAAAATTAAAGTTTTTAATTTTACTGGATAACTTTTAAAAAGTTATAATTTTAGTTTCAAGTTATCCTAATTTGTTTTCTAATTATTTATTAAAATGAGACCATGTCAACCATCTACTTTGCGAAATAACTTTATATTAAATGAGTTAAGTATTTTTTAAGTTTTGTTTTTTTAATTGGCACATAATAATTGTACATATTTATGGAGTACAGCATAATATTTTGATTTATGTATATAATATGTAATGATCAAATCAGGATAATTAGCTTATCTATTACCTTAAACATTTATCATTTCTTTGTTGTGAGAACATTGAAAATCCTCTATTCTAGCTATTTTGAAATGTGTAGTATATTATTGCTAACTATAGTCATCCTACTGTTTGATGGGAAACTGGAACTTATGTCTCCTAACCGTAACTTTTCACTCATTGACAAACTTCTCCCATCTTCCACTTCCCCTTGCCCTTCCCAGCCTCTGGTAATTGATTTTCATATTAGATTGTAAATGCACAGATATTTAGAAGCAATGAATGTTCCACATTTTCCTATTTCATTACCAGTAGACAATGTATATCTTGAATTTTTTATCATGTCTAGTAATACAAAACTATCAGTAGTAGTTAAAACTTAATTTTCACAATAATCCTATGAGATATAATCATGATCACTCCATTTTGACAAATGAGTGAACCGAGGCATAGAAGATTTCAGTGTCTTGTAAATAAATAATAGTAACATAACATTGCATTTTGGCTACAAACTATTTGGCTCCAGATTAAACAATCCATATCACTGATCTACCAACTAAATTTATCAATGGATACATACTATTTTGCTATAACCATAGAAAATGAACAAAAATACAAGTGACTAATAACACATACTCCATAGATTTTTAATTTTGTATCAACTAAATACCTCAACATCTAACAGTATAGTTTAGTTCTTGTTTATACCCAATAAATACACATTGTACAAATGGATAAATGAGTGATAAGGCAGTAAATGCATTAAAGATTTTTAGGCATTCTTATTTCACGGATAATAAACCTCCTGATATTCTGAAGAAAAGTTTATGTTGGTGTTAGATTATTTTCATCAAAGTAAATGGCACATTCAAATGGTGGAAATGCAGAATTTGTTTTCAATAGAAAAAAACTTAATATTATCTATTGCTTAAAATAAATTAATTCAATGATGTTTTAGAATTTCCATAGCTAGTAGCCTCACATAACTGGAAAAATTATTTTGGCCTTGGAATTTTAATACTTTAAGCTAACTAAAATTACTATTATATTTGTTTTTTTAAATCTCATCCAGTCATCTGACTGATAATGTAATGACTTTTTTCAGATTGAGAAGTGTCTGTGGGTGGCCACAGTGAATGACAGATTGATACTTTGAGGAACTAAATGAATCCAGGAGACAGAGATACTTCATTGCCTTTCTTGAATCATCCATCTATGGTGCCATGTTATTCAGAAATTAATGCAATTCCATAAATGAATAATGACTTAAATGTACTCATAATGATTGTTAATGCACAAGCATTTTCTTCTTCTATATAATCAGAAAAAATTGATGTGGCTATGGCTAGACTCATGTTCTTTTTTTAGAGTTACTCAACAAAGATACAACAAAGAAACTAAAAAACAAGAGAAGAAAAAAATAAACGAGTTCTAATATACAGTGCAGCATGTAGAGTAAGCGGCAGTGCTCAAATTTTCCAAGTTGTCCTGAGATTAATTTAAAAAAAGGACATTTTTAATGTTAGGGTCTGTAAGAGTGCTTGTCTTTGGAGAATGTCACCATTATATGTGATAACACTGATATTTAAACATAATTTATAAATCAAACAGTAAATATTTTATCAAGTACAAAATCAGTCCTTTCCGTTGTCGATTAAATAACAGGAAAACAAATGGAAAGTTGGATCACAGTTAAATACAATTTAAGATAAAAACATAGTGCACACCCTGTGATTTGGGCACTTATTCATTCATTGAACATTTGTACAATGTCTATTTTTTTGCCAAAATTTACAAGTTATTGGTGATAAATGTATAAAAACTAAATATTATTGAGGCATTTACTACGTACCATAAGGTCTGAAAAGTTTGTTGTTTTTTTTTTTGAATGGTACAATGAGATATACATCATGATAGGTTTTTGTGTAAGGTACCACAAAGCGCATGGAGCAGATAGGACTAGCTCACCTTTTGAAGTAAAAGTGATTATTGAAGTATGATAATTGTGCCTGTGTGTTCATGTGTGCACACACACGTGTGAGTGTATGTATGAGTGTGTTGTAATCTGTCTAATCTTCTTCTGGTTTATGTGGATATCTCCATCTCCACTCCATGTGGTTCTGTTGAGACCGTCTGTTACTATGTTCCCCTACTACTTCTGAGTAAGCCTATACCCCAACAGAGACAAGATGTGTTTCTCAACTCCAAGGCCATTGTATTTAGGTGTGGAATGGTGTCTTATCCATGTCTTCTCAGAGATTCAGATTGAGATATGAACATTGGAAAAGAGCTGAGATTGCTAAATAGAAATGATGTGGGTGTGGGTTTGCCACTGAATATAGTTTTGCCAACAGTCATGTCGCCCACACTGGAGAAGAATAAACCCAGAGACCAGCAAAGACAAGTGATCCAGAGAGACAGCATTCTGGTCACATTTTTAGGTCCCCAAATATATGCATGAGTGAAATCAAGCAGAAGCAAGCTGTGCCAAAAAATAGAAAAGTTTCTGAAAATCTGAGCCTCTAATCCTACCCTAACTTGTTTTTTAAAGAAAGTTCATGCTTTTACTTGCCATTGAAAGTGTCCTGTTGATATGGATGAAACTAAATGAATCCAGGAGATGGAGAAACAATAATGAGAGAAACAGAAAATGAACAATAATACAAGAGTTAATAACACATACTCCATAGATTTTTAATTTTGTATTAACTGCAAAGATGGTGAGGAAAACATCCTAGAAATGAAAATATTTAAGCTAAACGTAAAGAATAATTATGAGTAAAATAGTTGATATTTGAGTGGGTGTGAGCTTGCCCTATAACTGAACAAAAATGAATAACTTGTGTAAATTACTACATAAGATAGTAGTCAATAACATAGGCATGCTGAGACATTCTAGTAAAGAGTCATAGGGAGATAGTTTAAAAATAATTTTAAGAATATGTTAAGGATTTAGAATTCATGTTGAAATTATTGAAAATATCTTCAATCATTTAATAAAGGGACTGGAGTTGTAAAACTTACATTTTTACCATGGTCTCACTGGAGTATGATGGAGAAAAATATTGGCAGCAGGGATGCTACCCAAAGTTTATTGCAATTCGTGTAAGAAGTGACAAAGGCTTAAATGAAAGCATTTTCTATCGGGTGAACCCCACCCCTGATATTCAACATGGGTTCTTTTCTATTTCCATAAGCGTTGGCTGGTCTGAGAAATAATGGGAAAGAGTACAAAAGAGAGAAATTTTAAAGCTGGGTGTCCAGGGGAGACATCACATGTCGGCAGGTTCCGTGATGCCCCCGAGCCATAAAACCAGCAAGTTTTTATTAGCGATTTTCAAAAGGAGAGGGACTGTATGAATAGGATGTTGGTCACAGAGATCACATGCTTCACAAGGTAATAAAATATCATAAAGCAAATGGAGGCAGGGTGAGATCAGAAGACCACAGGATGTGGCAAAATTAAGATTGCTAATGAAGTTTCATGTCCAGCTGTGCAGGCATTGTCATTTATAAACAAGGTTCAAGAGCAGAGAACTGGTCTGACTATAATTTGTGAGGCTGGAATTTCCTAATCCTGGGGATGCTGCAGGAGACTAGGGTGTGTTTCATCCCTATCTACAACTACATAAAGCAGACACTCCCAGAGTGGCCATTCAGAAGCCTCCTCTGGGAATGCATTCTTTCCCCAGGGCTGTTAATCATTAATATTCCTTACTGGGGAAAGAATTCAGTGATATTTATCTTACCCGTTTTCAGTAATAAGAGAAGTATGGCTCTGTTCTGCCTGGCCCACAGACAGTCAGACTGTAAAGTTATCTTCCTTGTTCCCTGAAAATCACTGTTATCCTGTTCTTAAGGTGCCCAGATTTCATATTGTTCAAACACACATGCTCTACAAACAATTTGTGCAGTTAACGCAATCATCACAGGGTCCTGAGGTGACATTCATCCTCACCTTACAAAGACGATGGGATTAAGAGATTAAAGTAAAGACAGGCATAGGAAATCACAAGAGTATTGACTGGAGAAGGGAAAAATGTCCATGAAATCTTCACAATTTATGTTCTTCTGCTGCGGCTTCAGCCAGTCCCTCCATTCAGGGTCCCTGACTTCACACAACAATTTTCCAAGACATTTTAGAAGGTAGAATCTATAGCGTTTACTGCCAGCACTATGTGTGGAGTGAAGAAACAAGCTCATTCTAAAATGACTACCAGGTTTCAGGCTTGGGTGATATAGTGGTTGATGGGATAAGGGCACAAAGAAGAAAGGACATATGAAGAAAAAAGAATTGTATATTTCAAGTGATAGATGTATTACGAGTTTAGCTAAAATATGTTTCAATAATTTTTTAGCCACCCACCATACGGTCCTTGTGAAGTCTCCTTGGCATTCATCAAATATTTATTCATTTGCTATCATAAGTTTTCAGTTGCTTTTCTCTTCAAATCTCATCTTTTGGACTTTTTCAATATGAGTTCCACAAATATCATATGTGGCTTCTATTTTCTAGTAATACATCCCATCAGGTACAGATACTGTGGTTTCCTGCCATATAAAACTTTTTATCTGTTTATTAATTTTGTTTCCTCTGGACTATGCTGAATTTTTCCAGTGATTGCCAACCTTTACTAAATGCCGTTATTTCTGCCAATATTCTGGATTTCTCTGTGTATTGACTGAAACTGTAGTTTTGTGCAAAAGTCGTGTTCTATTTAGTGCAGAAGTTAAAAGGCAGTGCTTTCTTCCTTGAGAGCTTCATTCTTCCAGTTGAACACCAAAGCAGTGTTGCTTAAAGCACCAATGTCTTATAGAGGTGTATTGAAAAAACTTTTCCTTTTACTTACCTAGCCCTACTCTTACCAAACCAGAGTCTAGGCTGTGAAACAATTTTTTAATGACAGTCACAAAGTCGCACTCTTATAATTTTAGATATTGTTAATTAATCAGCATGTCTTGCTTGAATTTCTCTGCCTTAAGAGCTAAATCTCACATAGGACCTTCAGTCAAATGGACTTACCTTACCAAGTTGCAAGAGGTGTTCACAACTCACAACTTTCCAAATTGGCTATTATTAGATCCCTGAGAGTATGACTGGCGTGTATATGTTTGTATGTTGTATGGAATCAGGTAAAGCACTTTCCCCCAGACAATAGTAATTAATCCTCACAAATGAGTTAAGAATAGTCTTAAAACTCTCATTAGACAATTAAATCCTTAGATCTTCAAAAATAGGACTGCAGCTTTTGCAGGTTTGCATGTTCTATAGATTCATATATAGTACCTTTTCCCAGAGGAGATCTCAATAAATTCCTTATAAATGAATTTTTTTTTTTCTATTTGTCTACAATAATTCTGTCATTTTAAAATATTTTAGAATGGAGTTTGTATAAATTGCTTCTTAGGATTTTGGCTGTAGTTTTAAACATCAAATTCAAGTACACAATAAGGAGGTTTTATTTTGAAGACTCCTGAGGCTGATAGAGGTATGCTAGTTCTGCCTACTCTGTTCAAGCTGATTCAGTGTTGAGTAATGTACTATGTTCAAGGCACACTTCAAGCACTGGTGATACAGAAAGTAAATAAGAATGGCAAAACCTATGTCAGGAGGCTTATATACTAATGGAGTTCATGCAGTGCTCACAGTCTACACACATGCCAAACACAGGGTTTGAAGAAAATGAGCTCCCACTTAAATTATACAGAAATTACGCAAAGACTGATTGCATACTGCACTTTCAGAATACAAACATAGTGTCTAAGGAGTAAGTAAAGAGTAAGATGTAAGTAAAGAATGATTGATTTGTTGTCATCGATCTTCTTTAATCATGCTCTAGGATCCAGATATATATATATATACACACACACACACACATACACACACTCTTACATACACACACACACACACACACACACACTAATCTAATGCAATGCCTTTTTCCTTCTACATTGAGGTCTGTTTTTTCAACTTATTCTTTCACTCCTTTCCCCCTATTCTCAGGCTATATATGACAGCTCTAGAATTTGAGTGAGTAGCAGAGAAGAGAAGCACAAGAGAAAAGTCCTACGTAACTGGCACAATTACCATCTGCATTTGGTGTCCTGTAGCTACATTGTATTCTAAAATTCTAGATACTAATTTTATTTTATTTTTTTTATTTCATGAGGTATTTTGAGAGTTTTATTTTATACCTCTTCTGGACTAAGAATCTTTAGTTTTCTAGTTTCTTCAAAGTGAACAATCTCATCTTTTAGAAAGAACAAAATATGAACTGAATATTGTCACATTTCTGCTTCTTACATTTTAACGGCACCTTGTCACTCTCAGAATAAAATGCAAATTCATTACCACTGCCTCTGAAGCCTGTGGAATCTGCCCCTCAGTATCCTCTAAGTGTGACGGCTGCCTCTTTGTTCACCCTTCTTGTGACCTAGGGACATACGGCTCTCGTTTCCACTCTAGATATGTCCCACATTATTATTATTTCTGCCTGATACTCTCCCTCCAACTATCTGTTCCTATTCCATTCTTCAATTCTTAGTTTAAATATAAGACAAGACTTTTGTGTAGACAACATCTAAATAGGCCTACTCCTTTATGTTTCCATTTTAGTGTGTTAATTTGCAAATGCATATTCATTCATTAATAAAAACAACTCTGGAACAGTGCATATGGTCTATGCCCATTTGAATAGAGTGATAAAATTTCTATGAGGATAGTGTTAGAAAAACAACTGTTCAGATTATCTGAGGCTTTTAAAAACTTACAAAGAGAGAAACAATTGAGTTTTGGTTTTCAGTAGGTATAGAATCAAGGAAAGGTAAGCTCCAAGTCTTAAAGCTTAGGTCAAATGAAATATTGAAAATTTTTTTTTTTTTTTTTTTTTTTTTTGAGGCGGAGTCTCGCTCTGTTCCCCAGGCTGGAGTGCAGTGGTGCGATCTCGGCTCACTGCAAGCTCCGCCTCCGGGGATCACGGCCATTCTCCTGCCTCAGCCTCCTGAGTAGCTGGGACTACAGGCGCCCCCCACTGCGCCCGGCTATTTTTTTTTTTTTTTTTTTTTTTTTTTGTATTTTCAGTAGAGACGAGGTTTCACCGTGGTCTCGATCTCCTGACCTTGTGATCCGACCGCCTCGGCCTCCCAAAGTGCTGGGATTACAGGCGTGAGCCACCGCGCCCGGCCCGAAATATTGTTGTTAATAATAATAATAATAATAAATGGAAGAGGTTAGAATGGCTTGACAACTTTTAGAAACATTTCTTCTTTGTCAAGATAAATGTTTTAATTCTTGAAATTATGGAAAAATTCTTATAAGAATAAGATCATGAAAGTCTTGTGTTGGTGAAGATGTGAGATCACCAAAGAATGGAAAGGAGATACAATTTCTAGTTTTATTTGGGTTGCAATGCAAAGGACTGAGGAAAATGTTGGAAATGATAGAAAAATTATTGTTTATCATTGAAAAAAATGAATGAGAATAAAGAGAAAATTTCACTAGTAAAGGTTCTCACATATGAGGAAGGGTGTAGATTGATGATTATGACATTAATACCAAGCAGAAATCTGTAACAGATACAAAGATGCTTTGTAAGTATCTAGAAACAGAATAAATTATGCTAATCTAAACTGGACAAATTTTTATAAGGTCACTGAACAAATAGATTCAAGCAATGTTATAAATACTTATATTTCAGAAATATTTAACAACATTCTAACACAATATATTTAGGTGAAAATAGAAAATTGTGATCTAATGAGACATATAAAAATCTCAAAAGCCACACTCCAAATTTACCAATTCAGGAGCTAACATGAACTTCAGAATAGGCTTTTGATATCACAGTTGCTGTCCCTAGTCTAGATTTCTGATTTGAATAATAATATGGATAGAAATATGTACCTATATGTATTGTTCTTTAAAAATCCAGGAAATATAATAAATATGCTGAATATAAAAATCAATATCAAACAGATATAGAAATTCTAAAAACATAGACCTTAATAAGTTGTAATTTAATCAGTAAAAATTTGAGTTTGTAAATGTTACATGGAATTTTTCAGGGTGATAAAATTCTAAATCCTGTCTGTAGAAGTGGTGTTAAAATTTGGAATTGTACACCAAAATGTGAATTTTACTATATGGTTTAAACAAAAATATAAATAAGTGAAACCTTCTTTTTACCTTGTTTAAAAGATTAAATCCACTGTAGCTGTCTTTAATTTTTTAGACAAAATGCTTTAGGAATTGTGTGAATAACTGTTTATCTGAGGAAGAGTTAATGCTTATGCTTTCAGATATTACACAATATTATTACACAATAAATATATTACACAAATAATAAATAACATTTTAAAGATATAAAGTTATTAAATTGTACAAATATTAATTTTACATTTAATGAGAAAAATTTTGCTATATATTACAAAATAGTTTTTCAGAAGTTACAGCCAATTCTGTAAAGAATAAATTCATAAAGCATTTAGATTATAAAGTATCTAGGTATTTTCTCTTGTGGGATATCCAAATGAAGATAAACATAATGGTTACAGATTAGCTCTTTCTATATTCAGCAAATAATGTTTATTGCTTTATAGTGCACATTAATACAATACTTTATAGTTATCTACCTGTTACTTCTAAACTATCATAGATTATCCCAGTTCCATTTACCTGAGCTTCCAAATACAAATTCCTAAAATTTCTTGATTTTGCATTTTGTAACAAATTGAATATTGGAAATAGATAACCCTCTGTCTGTATTCACAGACAATTATCAGAGGTTCATTCCTGGAATAGTAGCATCAACAATGCAAATGCAGGGCCTTAACCCAGGCTTAGTGAAGCAGAGATGTTGAGGTCAGAACTCAGTATATTTCATGTCTTTTAGGTGACTCTAGTGCAAGTCAAATGTGAGAACATCTGTGTGATAATATCAGAGACAATTCTAATACAAACCAGCATACAGTTTACAAAAAAAAAATAACTGAGTTAAAGTATCATCATAATAATGAGTGGGAAATGCCAGCAATTACTAGAGCCTAAGGGAGAGAAGAACCAAGACTCGCTCATTCATTTACAGATATTGGTTATGCATCTATGATGTTCAAGTTGCTGGAACTATGTGCTAATCATAGAGAAGTGACAAATTTGTGACCTTGTAGCTTACAATATGATACAAATGGAAAAGAGTAACAGCAAAAGCACAAGTATAGGTACATATTTTATACTTTTACATAGAGCAAAGTATGAATTGCTTTGAAAGAGTTTAAAAGAAAGACATAGATTCAGGGTCAGAAAAAAACTTTTTGAGGAATTTATAGTTCTAAGATGACCTGAAAAGTGAACCAAAACTTTCAGGTAGTCGTTGTCGTGTGGAGGAAGAGTGGAGCATTCCAGGCAAAAAGATGAGAATAACGTGCACAAAAGCTCTGAATTAGGAGAGATACTGTTCGGTTCTAGATCAGTCAAAAATAGTGGATGCAGCAAGGTACCTAGATTCTGTCTTAGGATGGAGGCACAGGCCTGTGCCCTTTGCCTCAATTTGCAATGATTCTGAAAGGCCATCCAAGCTCTAGAGTACCCTGTAGTACCAACTGACGTTGTTCTTGGACTGCATTTCTATTCTGATTTTCCTTTTGCTTACTCTCGCTTCCTCCTTCACTTCTTGTAGCTCTAATAGAGCTCCATAATAAGCCTGAGCTCAAGCCTCTGACTTTAGAGTCTGTTTGTACAGAAACTATGTAGTGCAGAAAGAAAAAAAGGCCATTGTAATGGAGGGTAGTTGAAAAGGGGTAAAGCAGCCTCAGGTGAGCCTGGGCAGTTAGGCACAAGACTGATACAAGCTCACGATGAAGATAACACAGTTAATTCTAACTGCAATAAGTAGCCATTAAAGCATATTTAACACAGGAGTTAAGAAATATGACTTAAGATGATAACACTAGTCACTGTATAGAAATATAAAAGGAATAGTTTTCTTTCACCTGTTAATATAAAATAAAATAATTGGCATAATTTTTCTCTTATGATGATATTCTAATCTTAATCCTATGTTGCCTTTCATATTTAGACTTCTCAATCACTGCCTTTCATAGGACAAGAATAAAATTTTTTCGTAAGTGAGATTTTAAGTTCCTTGGAAAAAGGCCTAAGCTTTCTAACTCTGAATTCTCAGAAACAATTAGCATGATTCTGAATACATAGTAAATGCTGAGTTCTAAAGTTAAAATAAAAGTTGCCTTGGGCACATGAGTTGCTAGAAAGGCGTTGGCTCTCTACAAGATGCCTCATTTGTCCTCATTATTTTTGAGTGTTCACGTTCACTGCAGCTGCCTGAAGTCAGTTCTTAAGCCTTGGCAAGCACAAGAACTGGATGTATCAACATACTAAGAATAGATTTGCATCATGGGAAAAGGCTCATATTAACCAAGTCCTGAGAGACAGATGTTTAAAGCCTGAACTCTAAGGTAGATCAGCATGTTTTCTCTTCTTTGGCAAACTATACTCAAATATAACTAAAATGCTATCTGTGCTTATGCTAGACTAAAAGTCAAATTACAATCAGAAATGTGTTTGGTAAGCACAGAATCAGAAAAACGAAAGTCACTGTGTGCTTTGAATGTGTGAAAGCATCATTCCATGAAGACAACCTTATTCACTCAAATCCAAAATATGGAATTTTGTGCTTATTAAGACCAAACAACCAAGTACCATGCTACTCGAATAAGCACATTCAAAACTTGCTTTCTTGATGTTTCTAGAGTCAAGGAGCCATATTAAAAGTACACTTTTTCTTAATTATGCTAATTACTTTAACATAAAAGTTTTAGTGAATTCTTGCAAAAGTAATTGTTTTCTGAATGATTTCCTCCTATCTCTGACATGACTTTGTAGAATAATTTACTAATTTTGTTTAAGATTAACTTTATTTCTGTTCTATGAGGGGAGGCAAGGTTTTTGAGTAGCAGCTAGTTTTTGTAATTTTTCTCTACCATTTGTGTGGTGATTAATACTACAAGAAGTAATAATATAATTTATTGAGTAAATGATATCTTTTGAAACTCTTGTGTTAGTGAGCTAGTATTGAATAACTTAATACTGACTACTCAAATAGTTGAAGGTGGAAGAAAAGAACTTTCCTGCAGAGTAGCAAAATATTTATTGAATGTTAGTTATCTGAATTTGTTACTAGTTAAGACAGCACAGAATTACTTATGCTGAGGCTTAAAGATATATGTAGGTTAAAAATATGGCTTCAGAAAACTTTCAAAAATTATCCACTGAATTTTCTTCACTTCTACATTTCCTTCTGTCATGACTGTGAGGAACATGATCAGGTTATATTACAGTGCATGTGTTTTTGCAGAGAAATAATTAAATTATCTAATATGGCTCTTTTGTTCCCAAGTTGTACATAAAGTAGAATTGCATATATTTAAGCTTAGACAAAATGTTTCATTCTCAATTAGATCAACAATGAATTTGGACATGTGTAGTATTTCAATAATAAATTTTAATTTTGGCAAGAGATTAAAGGAAAAAAAAGAAGTCCCTGGTGAAGGGAAAGCAGTAGTAAGAATAGCAGTGTCATACAATAAAATAGATGAGTAAAAGACTACAGTTCTGCAATTATTGGGCAATATGGAATTACTGTTTCTCTGATTATTAGATTTCTTATCTATAAAATAAAGATAGTAATACATACCCCATCCAAACAACTTCCTTACTGAGGCTAATTGAAATAATGTATATAAAACTATAGCCTTGTTCAAATGTTAGTGAAGAGTATTGCTATCAGTAAACAAAGTAAATTATTGATAATATAGTTATAAGAGTGTCCACAGATTTCACTAATAATAATGATAGTAAAATTGGGACATGTAGATTTTAATATCTCCGCACCCATTTGGTACTAGGGAAGTGAGACAAAACTGAAACTTAAGAATAAATAAATTAATTATTATCTTACTTTTAAATCATCACTAAACAATTGCACAAATTATTCATACTTTTATTTTTGTCATTTTTATTTCGTTTCATATTTGTTTTAGAACCAAAATTTAAGAAGAAACACTTTCTTTTTAGGCCCCTCATTTTCTGCAGGCATAGGCACATTGACATCAACTTTAATATAAATATAGAATAAATTTGTTTGATATAGTTTTGCTGCCAAATGTAGTGAATACAAAGCCTTTCCTTCTTGGTTCACTGCTTATGTGTAATGCAAATGCTATGACAGCTCAGCAAAATATCATAAGGCACAAATGCCAGATTGATTCAATTGGTAATATTTGTAATGTTGGGCTTTTTTGACATTTGAAAACATACATGATGAGATGTTCAAACCACGGCCAAGTCAAACAATAACCTTCAATAGAAATAGTTCAAGGATTTAGAACCAGAAATACCATTTGACCCAGCAATCCCATTACCGGGTATATACCCAAAGGATTAAAAATCATTCTATTATAAAGATACATGCACATGTATGTTTATTGCAGCACTGTTCACAACAGCAAAGACTTGGAACCAGTGCAAATGTCCATCAATGATAGACTGGATAAAGAAAAAGTGACACATATACACCATGGAATACTACGCGGCCATAAAAAAAAAAAAAAAAGATGAGTTCATGTCTTTTGCAGGGACATGGATGACGCCAGAAACCATCATTCTCAGCAAACTAATACAGGAACAGAAAACCAAACACCGCATGTTCTCACTCATAAGTGTGAGCTGAACAATGAGAACACATGGATACAGAGAGGGGAACATCACACACCAGGGCCTATCAGAAGGTGGGAAGCTAGAGGAAGTATAGCATTAGGAGAAATACCTAATGTAGATGATGGGTTGATGAGGGCAACAAACTACTCTGGCATATGTATACCTCTGTAACAAACCTGCACATTTTGCACATGTATCCTAGAACTTAAAGTATAATTTAAAAAAGGAAAACAAAAAAAAAGAAATGGTTCCACTGAGAGTGCCACGTAATTATTCTTCTAGTGTCATCTCACATAACCATTGCCAAAATCAGCTTTCCAAACACATTTCATCCTGCCACTCTGCTGCTTAAGGTGCTACAATTGATCCATATTGCTTACCACTTCCAGTTACAAATTCATCTTTTATTTATTTATTGTCTCAGCAAATCCTTATTGGGCTCCTACCCTAGAAAAGAACAGTTCTTGGGGCTGTGATGATTAAAACGGACAAATGCTCAAAAGCCTCACATTCTATTTAACAAATTCTTCAGAATGTTATTAAATATATCTAATATAACAAACTTAAGTATATTACGGAAATTACATTTGAGTTTTTATATATCCTGACTGCTTTCCACTTAATATAATTTTAATTTTAAAATTCTCTACCTTTCAACTTGCCTTTCAATCTTTACCCAAATGTCCACTCCTCTTCATTTATCCCATCCAAATTATTGTAAGACTATTTTCTCTACAAAGCTCATTTATAGTTTTTCCACATCACACATTTTTGCTAGAGTCACCAAAATCCAGTTTATCATTTCATTATTTGTTAATATGTTCACATTTGTTAATTTTATCTTCCTAATTAAATTACTGGCTTTGAAGTGTATAGTCAGAGCTTTCTAATATACCCACCCCAGCGTGTACTCAATTTCTAGGTACTTACTATCTGATGAATCTATTGATCTAATAGCTATTGAATCACTGATCTCTAAAATCAGAAGGTACTTTCAATGAACAATATTAATACAGATTTAAAATTAAAATATTTTACTAAATGTTAAAAATAATAAAGAGACTGTTGCATTTTCTGCTCTGATATTTTAATGAAGTACAACAATATACTTGAGAAATAAATACGCCATTTTTGACTTTATTATTCAAGTTCAAAATGTAATAGTTAATATACAATATGTTTTTGTGTGGCAACAACTAGTGAAATGATGAGATACAGTGCTTATTTCTACATAGAAATTGGATATATTTTTTTAAATCTCTGGTTTTGTTTGTTTTAAAATATGGATTGAAATGTTAGATTCATGATCCAATGTTATAAAATATAGAACATAGAATGGTAAAGATATATATCAACTCTATTGAAGAACATGTAAAACTGGTCACTTTGTTTCATTTTTTGACTTTTTTTCTCACAAAAATTTTGTGGCATGCAGTTTTTTATTCTGTTTTAAGCTATATGTGTATTGATTTGGGTTTACAAAATAGGATCTGTAAATGCATAATTGTGTAAATATTCTTAATACGAATGACTAAACAAAATAGTATCTTTTCAGAGTTTTGAACATCTCATTTGTCATTTGGAAAAAATAACAATTGTTTTGAAAAATGAACTTCTTATCTAGCTCTGATATTTATGTTTCAGAAAAATTATTAGATATTTCTATACAAAAGTGAACTTTTGCTTCTAGCCCTCTACAACTATATCCAGAATTTCCAATGATAAAACTGATTTTAAAGTAGTTCTGGTAATTTCTGAATATAGTGATGTCTTTGAACAGACTAAATTTTGTGGTGTGATTAATGATCACTTTATAATCTTCATTGCATTTCTTTCTTTACGAGTAACATCTATTATAACAAGTGGCATTACTAGAACTTTCCTGTTGAATTGAGTCACTAGGCAGATATTAGCTACAGAAGAAAGTAGAAGAGTCAAGAAAATAAAAAAATGTTGTGGAGTTAATTTCCCATACAATTATTTATTAGTAGAAGATTGCCAGCCTAAAAGACATACTAACTTTCCTAAAGCTTTGGTTCAAGTGTTTTATTCCATTGCACTTTTTTTTCTTTAGAGCATTTATAGTACATTCCATCTTCAAAATAGTTTAAAACTGTCAACCAACTAGTCCTCACAACACCACTTAGAAGCAGGTAATCATTATTATTCTAATTTACACTTGGGGGAAAAATAGTAAAAATGGCTTTAAAAAAAATCTCTTAGTGACTCAGTCAGAAGCCTGAAGCTGAATTCTAGCCTATTATACAGCTTTATCCTCAACGAAAGTTTTCTTTTAATAATTAGCCTTAAAAATCATGTAGGTCAAGTTTATTCAAATATTCAGTGAGTAGTAGTTGAGCAACAACTCTATACAGCACTTCCTTTCTGGATTAACTTATCTTGCATCCACAAAGAATTTACAAATGAATACAGTCATGCATATGTATACACATTCACCCATATACACTCACAAATGTACCTATGCACACACAGAGACATGCAAGTGCATAAGCAAATAGAGAGATTCTTTTTACCTAAAAATGATCAATGAAAGTCTCAATGAGTAGGTGTAATTTATACTACCCCTAAAATGTATATTGTAAATTTTTCCCCTTTATCTCCTGTCCTACAACTTTAAATGCCTAAATTATTTCTTGCAAATATTCCATCTGTGGATAGGGTAAACGTTCCTCAATTTTTTTTTCTCTGTATCTGCCAAAATCATTTCCCAATATCAAAATTCAAGTATTCCTGGTGATTTTTATTAGACAAATTTGGAAAAATGCATCATGAAAAATAAAATCTAACTTGCTTTTATGGAATCAAGTTCTTGCTGTTTTTCTTGTTTGTGCCCAGCCTCATTGGTCCTTCCTCACCTCATAGCAATAGGTACTGTTGCACTTTGCTTTTATGTACTTTTATCATATCACTTGTTAAACTCCACTAGAATTGTTTACTAGTTGATTTCCCAGCTGCCAACCATAGAACCTAGTTCAATCTCCTCAAGTAGTAGTTTAAGAAATACTTATTTATGTTACTCTAAAATGAATGATCCAGTGGAATCTAGAAGTTCTGTGTATTCCAATATGTAGGAAGAATCCCAATTAAAAATCTTCAGAGATTAAATATTCATAGCATAGTTAGGACACAATTCTCTATGGTAGAATCTGTGGGTTTGAGTGGAGAAGAAGGACAAGGCAGAAGTAATTTGGGATGAGATCACAGAAAATTTTGCATAGTGATGTATATTTACAGTTTCTGATTTTGCCTATGGCCCATTCTCTCATTCACTTTGCTCTAAGAATTCTCTACCTCATTTTTCTTATTCAGTCAAGCATTTATTCATTGAAATGTAATATGCCTTTCCATATCAGGTCATTCTGGTATTGTTTCAAAATTACTTCATAGCCGGCATCTATTAACTGATTCTTATTCCCACAAAGATTGACTTACCTAATACACACAAAGTATTAGATTAGTATTCACATAGTACATCGCTTATCTATTATTCTCTACTCTAAAAAATATTTAATGATTCTTCATTACCTGCATGATACACGCAGAGTTAATTGGTGTCTGGTTTTCCTTTTCCTTTAGTTACATTTGTCAGAAATTTTTAAAAACCTGCAAAATTTTATTGAACTATGAGAAATACAGAGTAGTAATATTTTGAAAGGATTATTACTTGTCCTAAAGTACATATATTCCCCACCTCAACCTATATAAAGACATAAGGTAAAGATGGCTAAATCTATGAAGAAAAAATAGTAG
Organism: Macaca thibetana thibetana; assembly: GCF_024542745.1. Lineage (NCBI taxonomy): Eukaryota > Metazoa > Chordata > Mammalia > Primates > Cercopithecidae > Macaca > Macaca thibetana. Next base: position 67,874,739 of record NC_065579.1, on the reverse strand, counting down.
TGTACACCCATGGTTTGGAAGGATGGCTAAAAGAAAATTTAACTTCCTGATGTTCTTTCTTTGAAGCTAAGGCTCATGATTTGAAACATATGGTCCTTTTCTTCTTGGCACAAATAATATGAGTATTTTTAGTTATCCCATCTTTCTATAATAAATTAAGTTTAAAAAGAGTACTTACAAAGTATGCAGTTTGGGGGTGGCTAAAGTATAAGGGTTGGATACCTAAAGTGCATGCCTGAGACAAACATAATACACTGGCAGAGTTGAAGTCATTATTAGATTATTCCGTCAACTATGCATTTATTCATTTTGTTTAGCTAAATTGTTTAGCTATGACAGAAAAAGAATGGTCCATGAAAGAACAAATTGATAAATTGGACTTCATCAAATTGTTTTTAAATCTCTCAAAGGCATCGTTAAAAAATAAAAGGACAAGTCACAGAATAGATGACAATACTTGTATATCTCTGATAAAGGACATCTATCCAGTATATATATAGATATCTATATATATAAAGTTTTATCTATATCCATATCTATCTATCTATATAACTTTCCAAAGTATAAAAGAAAATTAACCTAACCAAAATGGGGACAATGTTTGAACACCTATTAAGCAAAGCTGATATACAGATGTCAGAGAGTACATGCAAAGACATTTGACACCATTATTTTTTAAGAAATTGCAAATTAAAGCCACAATGAGATGCCATTAGACAGCTGTTAGACAGGTAATATTGAAAAAACTGGTTATATCAAGTGTTGGTGAGGATGTGAAGAAACAAATTCTTACATAATGTTGTTGGAAATGTGGATTAGTTTATTTTTAGTGATGTAAAAAATTATAGCAAATTTAGTGGCTTAACATCTTTCATAAATATGGTTCATGTATCAGAATTGATTAACTAAGAGTAATATATTATTATTAACTAAAGTCTATATTTTATTCAAATTTTCTCAGTTTTTCTCTAATGTCCTTTTGTTACCCTAAGATCCCATCTAGGATAACATGTGACATTTAATATTCTTCTTCGGTTTCTCTTGTCTTTGACAATGTCTTAGACTTGTACTATTTTTGATGACTTTGATAGTTTTGATAATTATTGTTTAGATATTTTGTAAAATGTCCCTTGATTGAGATTTGTTCAATGCTTTTCTCATTATTAGACTGGGGTAATTTGTCTTGGGGAGAAAAACCACGGCAATAAATTATCATTCTTACCAATATTAGAGTGTATATTATCAATGTCTTATTACTGTTGATGTTAATCTTGATCACCTGACTTTAGGTAATATTCATAAAGTTTCCCCATTGTTAAGTTACTTTATTTTCCCCTCCTCCCCATACTGTACTCTTTGAAGGAAAGTCTCTAATATAACATACACTTAAGGCATGAGGAATTATATTTCATCTCCTTACAAGATGGAGAATCTACACAAATTATTTGGAATAATAGGTTTTAAAATCAAATTTTGGAAGTTTTTAACCATTATTCATTTAAATTTTTTATATCCTTTCTTTCTCCTATTCTCCTAGGAGTCCCATTACATACATGTTGTAATGCTTAAGATTTTTATGCAATTCACTGACGTTTTTGCATCAGTTTTTTTTCTTCTTTGTTTCATGCACTGAGTAATTTCTATTGATTCCTCTCAGAGTTCACTGATTTTTCTTCTGCCATCTTATACCTCTTGTTTAGCCAATTTATCAAATTTTTCATTTTTGTTTTCACTCCTTTAAGCTCTAGAATTTTCACTTGATTTTATTTTATGGTTTACCTCTTTCTCTGTTGAAATTCACTATGTGTTAGTTATTTTCATACTTTGCTTTAGTTCTTTAAACATTTATAATATTCGTTTTGAAGACTTTGTCTAGCAAATCCGATATCTGTGCCTACTCAGAATTAGTTTCTATTGACAGCATTTATTCTTGGGTATGGGTGATACTTTCCTATTTCTTGTGTATCTTGTAATATTTTATTGAAAACTACAAATTTTTGATCATATAATGTATTGATCCATCTGGATTCTGTCTTACTTTTACTTTTTAATTACCTTGCCTGTACTCAAACAGCAGAAACTTTTCCTCCATGTTGTATAGTTGCTGATATCTCTGCTCAGCCTTTTTTTTTCATTTTATTATTTTCTTCTAGACTATCTTACTAGTGACTGTCTAGCCTAGTATCCAACCAATGATTTAGCCAGAGTTTGTGCTCAAGTATATTACGTTCTTCTGTGGCTCTTATTTCCAGGATCTTTTTGCTAATTTTCTGAAGGGTCTGCTGCTTACCACAACTGAGACTTCGGCTAGCAAAACTGTGTTTCCCCCTCCCCCACTATTCTCTATCAAGTCTGTCGCTTTTAAATTACAAAACTGCAAAGTTTTGTAGCCCACTTCGAATCATTTCCACTCCTCTGGAAGCAATGATTCTGATTTCCTTCCCCTGTCATTCTCCTCCCTTGCCATCTTCACCTTTGTAAAGCTACTTTTCTTGGCAACTGAACTGGGATTGTTGATGAGAGCTGCCCAAGGCAAGTTGGCAGCACAGTTTCCCAAAGCTCTCCTACTTTCCCAAGAATATATGTTATTCAATTCATTATCTGCCTTTGGCAACTCGCAAACCTGAAAGGACTTTTTTTTGAAATTTTGTCCAGTTTTATACTTTGTGTGTGGGAAGGATTTACCAGCATCTTCACACTGTCTTAATGGAAATCCTTCTCCAACACTCAAAACAGAGGCCAGTGCTAACAGGGCCATTGCCTCTCCGGGTGACTCTTCTTAAGGATTAAAAAGATATTTTAGGCCAGGCATGCCTGTAATCCTAGCATTTTGCGAGTTTGAGGTGAGTGGATCACTTAAGCCTGAAGTTCCAGACCAGCCAGGGCAAACTAGTGAGACCTGTAGGTTTTTATCTTATAAAAAGAAAATAAATAAAATTAGCCCTGGTGCAGTGGCACACACATGCAATTGCAGCTACTGAGGATGGGGGAGGAGCTGAGGTGGGAGAATAGTCTGAGCCTGGGAGATCGAGGTTGTAGTGAGCTGTGATCATGACACTGCACTTCCGCCTAGGTGACAGAGTGAGAGTCTGTCTTGGGGGAAGAAAAAAAAAAGATATTCTATTAGTATTTAATCTTCAGAGTCTGTTGTGCTGGACACTGAAAGCTATTTTCTTAGAACTAATAAAACTTTTCTAAACGATATAAAAAAGACATGCAACATGAGTGACCTAACTGCAACTTCAGTCAATGCAAGGTATATATTATAATTGATAAGTAATAGCTCATTACAGAATGTATTTCCATACCACAAGCCATTTTAACTGATCTAGTAGAAGTAAACTCCTGATTCTCCATTTGTTACATGTGTTGTGTATTTACAATAGATATGAAAAGTCAGTCAGTAAGGATCTTATGTTAATTTTATATTAAATGTAATTGTTAAATAAATACCTGCTCGTGGTTAGTGCATCATATGAGTATACATTCACCACAGAAATGTCTATGAGTAGGTGAGAACATAACAACAGCAGAAAAATATTCAAATTCTGTAATTCTAAATGAAAAGATAAGATGAATTTATTATTGTATTTCATTCTCATTTATGACTTTTGCCTACAGCAGTGGCATTTAAGCAGGAAAGGAAACCCCAAACTTTACCTTTTTATGTATTTCCATTTTCTATGTGGAAAATATGACAAAAAAATAATTCTACAGAAAAATAATAAAAAGTTTTAGCAAAAAGTTTGCAAACCACATACATGATCCTTTAGTATTTAATATAAGATACATAGTAGATTATATACTTAATATTATGTTATATGTTCCATTTTCTTCAAATACCTCATTATTTATAAATGTACTTATGTTAACAGACTATCTCATATTATATAAGTAGTATCATGTCAAAAATGAAATCTCACTCTGTAAGTAAATTTGGGAATATGTATGAATACATCTAATTTGTATGGGTATTTAGAAGAAAAATATTTGCTTCTTCACATATTTTAGAGTTAAATTAATGACCCACATCAAATTCAATAGCTAATATTAAAACTAAATTAATGTTTATTTTTAATATAAAATTTTAAAATACAACTAATTAAATACCACACTGTTATTACCCTGGAAGCAAAGCAAAATTTCCTTAATGAAAAACATATCTTCAAATTATCTGTATCTGTGTAGCAGGAGCTTTAATGATTAGAGATTTCAGTAAAGTCTAGCTATAAAAAAATTCGATTTACAGGCACTTAACTAGCTAGTCCTCATTCAGACCATTGCAATCAACACTTTCTTGTTTTAATACCAGAATTCTCTGGGATATTTCATTTGGAAAGACTATGGGATAAATCATTGACAATATTTAATTGATGCCAAAATTAATATTTTTCTATTTTAAAATCAAGATCTGTCTTACAATTTAAGATGTCTTAAAGTCATAATTAGTGACCTTTCTCTTTAGTGGCAAATTATATAATGATGCATCATACAATCAATGACAATTTAGATTAAACATAGATTATGTAAAGCGTGTCTATGAGTATGAGTCAATGAGAAATAAAAAACAATACATAATGTAGCTAAACTCCTCTGCATGAAATGAAACAGCAGTTTGGGGGATAAGTTCATCAAACAATAGAAGACAGAAGAGACTGTTCCAGCAATATGGCAGCATGGCCAAAGAACATTTAAGATCAAGAGTGTTAGCAGCATCTCTAGTGCAGGAGGCTCCCCTAGGTGAGCAGGACCTTGTCCAGGTAGAAGCAGGCTGAGCAACTGAGGCTTGTGTGACCCAGGTGGCAGGATTGCCCCTGGGCTGCTGGTATTCCTTGCCTGTGGTGCACAGCCACACATGAGTACTAATCCTTGAAGTCACCAGTGCACCCCTGTGCCTCTCTTCATCCCAGCTATGCCCAGGAGGTGGTGCTCAGTGATGCAACAGCTACTGCAACAGCTACCTACCTGGCATTTGCTTTCTGAGTGTAATGATAGAGTGTTACCATGCAAAGGTGTACTGCCCAGTGTACATGGAAACTAATACCACAACACCAGTTTTTGAGAAAAGATAAAGCTTCATGGCAAAGCCCCTGGAGAGGAGACAGGAGGAAATGCCCAAATCTGTCTTTCTGAGGCTGGGGTATGGGGATAGGTTTTATTAGTAGAGGGTTATAATGAAAGAGATAGGAAAACACAATGAAGCATGATCTCACTAGGTCATGCTGAGGTCCTTGGCTCTTAAGTCCATACTACAACAAAACTAGGCATCCTTTGTTCTGAATTTGGTCCCCGTTCCTTGATCCAAGTAGATTGGTTCTGCTTCCGGGTGACTCTTTCACTCTTGCTGGCTCCTAGGCCATGCATTTGGCATACTTACCTGGGCATGCTCCAATTATGTGACTCGCAATGTGAGGGTCTGCTGCACTGAAATGCAACTCACAAATTTGTTATATAAAATTTGAAGCAGAGTAAGCTGGTTCTAGGGTTGCAAGAGAGGTGACGGAAGCTGTGATTACTCTGATGGAAGGTTCTGTGCCTGCTTATGCTTGTCTTTGTGAGTAGTTCATGAAGAAAAACGTAAATGGAAATAAAAACGAAGAAACCTTGTGAAATGAAGGCCAGGATGATGAAGTCTCAGACGGAAATGAGAAAGTTATTGTGACCTGGAGTGAAAGTCATCTTTGTTCTTAGCAAATAACTTGACTGCATTTTAACAAATGATGTTTTCTAAAAGAACTCATATATACATAGTGGTGACTTCAGGGATGAGTACTAATGTGTGGCTGTGCACCACAGGCAAGGACCATATATATATGTCCATATATGGCTCTATGTTTCAGACCCAAGAATGATAGAGCCACTGGTAGCTTGCATCTTGGGCCTGAAACAGCTGCAGGCATTCAACTACAACTAGTGACCACAGCCAGTTCTGCCTGCTATAGAACCATAGCAGTGGAGCTGCCCAAGCCCTTGGGAAGCTACTCCTTGCACCAGTCTGCCCTAGATGCAGGACATAAAGTTAAGGGAGATTATTTTCTAGCTTTAAGGTTTAATGTCTACCCTGCTGGGTCTTACACTTGCATGGGGCCTACTGTCCCGTTATTTTGGCCATTTTTTCCTTTTTCAAATGAGAATATTTACCCGATGCTTGTACTACCATTGTACCTTGGAAGCAAATAACTGTTTTTGCTTTTACAGGATCATAGGTGGAAGGTGATGAGTCTCAGATGAGACTTAATACTTTTGCCTTCATGCTGAAAAATATTTAAGACTTTGTGTGGAACTATTGGGAGGGATAACTGTGTTTTGCAATGTGAGAAAAGCATGAGATTTGGAGAGCTAGGGGTGTAATAATATGGTGTGGATGCATGTCCACTCCAAATCTCATGTTGAAATATGATCCCCGAGGTTGGAGGTGGAGCCTAGTGGGAGGTATTGGATCATGGGGGCAGATACCTCATGAATGGCTTAGCACCATCCCCTTAGTGATGAGTGAGTTTTTGCTCGATGAGTTTATGGGAGATTTGATTTTTAAAAGAGTCTGAAAGCTCTTCTTTCTCTTTCTGGCTCTCTCACTTGTCATGTGATGTGCTGATTCCCACTTCAATTTCCACCATGATAGTAAGCTTCCTGAGTCCCTCACTACAAGCTGATTTCAACACTATGCTTCATGTTTAGCCTGCAGAAATGTGAGTCAAAATAAAACCTCTTTTCTTTACAGATTACCCAGTCTCAGGTATTTATTTATAGCAACAGAAGAACAAACTAACGCAATGTGTGTGTGTGTGTGTGTATGTGTATACGTGTGTGTGTATATATGTGAATGTGTGTGTATATATAGATGTATGTATGTGGGTGTACACTGCACAACAAAGAGAATGGGTGGGAAAATAAAGCTGAGATGACAATTTTTGGAGTCTATAGAATGGGATGGACAAATGGTAACTCACAAATTGGAGAAAGATAAGGGCTAGTCTGTAGGGCAAACAAACAAGAAGCAATCCTGATTTGAACCACAAATCACCCTGTCTTTTGCAGGGCAATTTGGTCCTTCCTCAGTGTAAAACTGGATCTTTGCTTTCTGCGCTCGACATATCAGGCAAGCTGAGAGCAAGGAGTGAGATACTATACTGGAAAGAGGAAGATTAAGTGAAAATCTGAACAGTTAATGGTGAGACTTCCTTCACCCTTTGCCTTCTTGTCTCCCACAGTGCTGGCATTCAGGATTATACAACCAGGGAAAACAGACAGGCAGAAAATTAATTGGTTTCCATCAAAATCACATTAAGATGAAATCTACTCACATATGAAGAGGTCCGATAAGCATTTTAGTGTGTTATTCTTTAGTGGGCATCACAGGATAAACTTGCACATAAGAAAGAGGATCTAGGAAACAATGAAGTCAATACAAAGGGTAGAAGAAAAATTACCAAAAAGAAAATAAAGCAAAAAACCTCAAGACAATAAAGCAAAAAATAGCCAACAAAAAAACCTCCAATCTATGAGATAGAAGAGAAAAAAACATAGTGAAAAATATTTTAATAGGATTAATCCAAAAAAGCAAACATGAAAATTAATCCAAGGATTTAATAAGATTAATCCAAGAAAGCAAATGAAATGTCCAGTAAAACAAAGAAAACAAGGAAAATGGTGGAGAGAAAATTATCAAAAAGAAAAGAAATCCCGAAACTGAAGGATATAGTGTCTAAATTTCGACATTTCACTGAGTGCCCAATGCAATGCATTTAAAGAAACCCACAACAAAATGTATAATTCTGAAATTTCAGAATATTGGTGAAAAAAAAAATACTCCAGAAGGAAGCAATTGAGTCTCATACAGAATATCGAGGATCAAGATGGCACTAGGCATTTATGTAGCAAAACTGGAAGGTTGAAGATGTCATGGAAAAATTTAAATTCTGAGACAAAATGTTCTTCAATCAAGATCTACATGCAGAAAAATTATTATCAAAATGTGAAAGTAAAGACATTTTCAGACATGCAAAATGTTTTCTCATTTATTTCCTATTCATTCTTTCTTGGAAAAACACTGAAAGACACGCTTCATCAAAACCAGGGACTACACCAAAAGAGAAAGAAAATGGAATGCAGGGAATGAACAATTCAACCCAGGAAGAACACATAAATAATTCCCAGGAAGATGAGAAGTGTTCTGTGTTAGTCTGTTTTTGTTGCTATAGAGGAATATCTGAGGCTTGGTAATTTAGAAAGAAAAGTGGAACATTTTGCTCACAGTTCTGCAGCCATGTACAAGCAGCATGGTGCCAGCTTCTGCTTCTGGTGAGAGCTTCCGGGAGTTTCCAGTCATGGCAGAAAGTGAATGGGAGTAGGCATTACATAGCCAGAGGGAGGAAGGAAAGAAGGAACGGTGAGCTGGGGGAGGGGTGCCACATACTTTTAAACAACCAGCTCTAGTGTGGCTTGAGAGAGCAAGAACTCACTCTACCTTGGTGAGAACAGCAAGCCATTTATGAGGGATATACCCCTATGACCTAAACACCTCCCACTAGGTTCTAGCTCCAACATTGGAAATCACATTTAAACATGAGATTTGGAGGGAACAAATATCCAGAATAGATCAGGTTTCATAATAACAGTTGTGGAGTTTTCCTGTAAGGCAACTGGTGCATACAGAATCAAGTAATAATACAAATTTTCAGTTTTGTTAGAAAAGCTGGGAATGAGTTAGCAATAGGAACAAAGAAGTGGCTCCTAAGAACCACTTTTCTAACAAAACTGACAAGTGATGTCTTTATTAATTTTTTGTGTAAATCTAAAAGTTTGACAGATTATACTAATATATAATCTTAGTAAACTAGGTAGCTCAAGTGTGAATAATAAAAAATAAATAAACATATTTATATTACATATTATAGAAGTATTACTATATATAGTAACATATAGAGTGAACAATATGCTCATAATATAAACATATAGTGAACAATATGTTCATAACATTAATAAACACTAGATATCAATTTAAGAAAAACAACATATGAATAGACTAGGAGGATGGGAGGAGGCCTGTGCATTTTCTCTTCATGTGAAAATGGGAATGAGTGGAGTAGGTTTAAGGACATTAAATCCTTATCTTCTACAGTAACTTTCATATACAAAGGATAGCTTTAAAACTGAAAAATTAAGGGAGAGATGCAAATTACTTAAAAATGTGGAGCTAAATATAAGAGAAAATGACTAGGAGGCGAAAATAGTTTTGGTGAACAACAATCATGAATGAGGAGAGTTTGTATAAGGGACTGCTGTTTCTCTTTATAAGCCAATGTCATTCATCTCACAAAACTAAAAGTATGTATTATTTTAATAACAATGGCACACACACACACACAGCAAATTGTTTGATAACACATCTACAAATGTTAATGTTGAAATAGCAACTCTCTCCACAATATACTTAGCATAGTCACAAAAAGGTTGACTTTTCTTCCTTTCTTGTTTCCTTTGTTTCTTTCTTCCATCCTTTCCTTTTTGTCTGACTTTATTTTGTTTATTTTTAGAAGACAATCAGATACGAGGTCGGGATCCACGTTCAGGATAATATTAGAGTTAGTGTTAAAATGACTGTTGAAAGATATTGAAGAAAAAACAAGAAATAAGTGGAATAAGTATGTACAAGCCTGAAGTTACCTCATTAATTTAACTCCTGGGAATTCACAGAGATCTTAGGGAGGGTTATCGACCTCTCAGAGGATTTAAGAAGTTTTGAATGTTTTGAAAGAACAAAGAAGCATAAGGAGACAACTGGGTTACTGGGTAAATCAGCAGTTCTTAATTGTGTGTAAAAACAAAAATTGATAGAATTTCACCTTATTCAACCTTGAAAACAAAAGGAAAGATTAGTATCTCTGTGTAATATTCTCATGAGTAATGAGGAGTGAGACTCTGGGCACTCTTAGTTAATAAATGTTATCCTCATTGCATAACATTAAAATTAACACATGAATTAGAACAGAGAAAATCAGTGTCTCCCAAGAAACACACTGCTTCTCAGTACCAAAATAATTCAAGGTAAGATCATCAATGGACTTATATAAAGATGAAAGGATGATTGTTCTGTCTTGGAATCATAGAAAAAGTGATTTGTAGAGGTCAGTGTTGATGGTAACTTTTAGCCTTGCTCCAGGATACAAGTCTTGACTGAAAATACAGTTTCCTTGGTTTTTAATGTGTTTTAAACCACCACATCTGGAACACAAAGCTGAATGCCATCTTATGACATATTCTGATTTCCTTCTCACAAAAATATTCTTTTGAGAGTTGAGCCTCTCACACGATTTGAAAGAAAATGCTCTAAACAAGGGGATACATGTGCTTCTCTGCAAATAATTGCTTCGCTTTACTATTGGAAGTTTTGAAACTGGTACTCTGGTTATAATTTCACTTTCTGCTGAAAGAAAATTAAATTGATAAATTGTCATTCTTGTTCTTAAGTGCTCATCCCTATGTGTGTAGTATTTGATGGTTAGGATAAGGATGGTAGATAGGTACATTTTCTTTGTTCTGAAATATCAGATTTCTGGACTTACAGGGCTGAGTGAGGACCAGACATTGGAATTTAGTGAGTCTAAAAAAATACACAAATAAATTCCATTTCATAGCATTTCTTTCTCTGAGGCCAGTTGGCCCCCTAATTCTCAGGGAAATGCAAGTGGAAGTTTCCTCTGACCTGCGTCTACCCTTTGATGTTTTCAAAGCTTCGGGAAATTAAGAAGCACAGTTGCTTCGGTGGTGACAATCATCTTATGTCCACTAGCATATTCTGTTTTGTTTTTGTTTGTTTGTTTTGTTTTTTTTCTCTTCATGATCTTTCATTGAGGAAAAAAAAAATGCAGTGTGTAAACCTGGACTTGGAGTATTATATCAAAAGTTCATAAGGAGGAAGTGTGGGATTACCAACCCCCATTCTTCTCACTAATCCAGTGTCATCTTGTATGCTAATGGATATTAGACTCAGGAATTTTCAAAAAAAGCCTTAATATATTTCCCGATCTTCTATGTTAATTTCCCCCAGAGTCACCTCACTCCAGATGCCTGCAAGTTCACCTATCTGAAATTGCAGATAGTTACTGAAAAGAGTGCATTTCAAAGAGAGCAGAGGAAGGCGTACTTGCTACCTTTGGGACATGGGGCTCACTGGTAGAGGTATAATATATCAAGGTTTTGAGAAATACGAAAGAGAGGCCACTTGGAGATGGACAGGAGAGAAAGGAAACTAAGAGGAAAATACAAATTTCACCTACTTGAATTTTCTTAATTTTAATGATGCTGTTTTAATCTTTTATCAAAGGTAAAACTGTTATCCAAATCAGAAGTCTCCTCACTCTTATCTTGAGCCATACCTAGACCAACAGGGTGACATTAAGAAGAAGAGGTAAGCCAAGCCATGAGAATTGTCTTCTCTGTGAGACATTTGTGTAGCCTATCTATGGAAATGTTGCTTGTGGATTTCGTATCTATTATAAAGGAAATGACATAAAACAGATAGTTGCATTTGCTTTTTATTAGATCATGGATTCAAAGAGTACCAGTTTTGTAAAGAAACTTAGAAATTATGTAATTCATTCACATAAATTTATCTGGAAGGAACCTGGGTGATACCAAATGTTATATCTAGTTATAGATCCAAAAATACATGATCCATAATTCACAAATCTAAAACAAAAATTAGTCTGAAATGAGATTTTAAAATAACATATCAGGTAATAATTTCTACCCTCAACCAACATGATGTAAATTACTGTCTTTATTTTAATTCTTCTTAGTATGACAATTCATAGCTTTTCCTGCTGAAATACTAATGAGAGCTGCTTCATTCCTGTTTGGGATATTAAGCAATATAGAGTACATGCATTGTTATCTAGTATTTTTAAAACACTCATGAATTAAAAACATATTTCTTTATAATGGTTTTAAATAAAAGTGTGAACATGATGAAGCAGAGGAGTGGTTAGAACTCAGTATTTCTGACTCTTTGTTCCCCATTCGTTGGGTTACACAAAGCTAGCTCCCATCCAAAAATACATCAGATCATATGATTAAAATTGTATATGGGTAACTAGCAAAAAATAGCTATTCTATTATAATATCCATGGTGGTTGATTCTTCAAGACCCATTCCATCTCAAATTATTAATCTAAGTTATTCATGGTAATATTTTTTTCTTTATCTTTGCTAATACCTAGTATAAGAATAGCAATGTGAACCATTTATTGGCAATCAAAATTAAGGTGAAGTATGCTGATTATCCTTTGAAAAATTATTTTTTGCCCCAAAAGAAGAGACACAAGAAAGACAGAACTCATGCTCTTTTTGCACTTGAAAATTATTGTGACATATGTGATGACTATACATAATCAACAAGTTAAAAGAGGAGTAGGCACAAGGGCAAAGTCAAACAATAAAAATGGCAAAGTAGTGATAACTTAAACTTATATAATGATTTTAATTATATATATAATTAAAATATATTTTAATTTAAATATATTAAATATATACTATATTTCATATATTTATTATATATAATAAATCTAAATTCATTATATAATATATATTACAATATATATAAAACATATTTTAATTTAAAATATATTATAATATATATACATTATAAAATATATATATTTATACTTTCCTTTTACAATGTGAGGTTATGCATGTTGACTATATTCCAAAAATAGAGTAAGTACATTCATATCAAAAAGTGTTTGCAAATTATACACATTGAAACAATAAATTTTCAATTGAACTTTATATTTTTATTTAGTCCTATTGGAATATGCAGATGGATATGTTGAATTTAAGGAAATAAATCACAGGAAATTATATATACCTTAATTACTATAATGTTTTTAGACATGTACAAGTAATTCACTGGCAATGATTTAAATCAATGGAACTCTTTTAAAGCTATAAGTACCAAATACTATTAATACAAATGTTTTGACAAAGATAAGCATTAAGAGATTTTAAAGCATTTGAATACATGATATGTCAATTTTTTTAAAAAGTTATTTTCACAGCATATATTTTAGACCTTATCAAAATTATTCTAATGTAGTCCCAGAAACAAGTAACAAGAGGCATAGCAATCATTTAACAAAAGGACAGGCAACTTCAATGTATACAGGGCAATTAAGTACAGTCCTCCTTTAATACACATGGGAGATTGGTTACAGGACCTACATGTGCCAAAATAGTATACTAAAGTGCTTCCGTTGGACCTATTGAAAATATGTATGTGAAAGTTTGCCCTTCATATATAGCATTTAGCATCCACAAATATTGTATTTTCAGTTTAATTTTGGTTGATTAGAATCCATGTACAAGTGGGCCCATGCAGTTCAAACCTGTATACTTCAAGGGACAACTGTACTGGGCTGGGAGAAGACAATGGAATTGGGAAAATTCATGGCCCATAAGGTAATCAGCTGCTATGTGGTTTAAGCAGAGATTTCAGATGACCCAAAAATATTTTGAGCAGACTGTTACTTTGGTGCCCTCCAATTAACCGCGTTTTCTGTTATTCATGCCATTGTGAAATCTCCTTCCACAGAATTTCTGGAATTGGCCATGTGACTAGCTTTGGCCAGTGGAATATCTTTAAGGGTGATGCAAGCAAAACATCAGTAAGTGATAAGTGCTGGCACTTTGGGTCCGTTCTCTTACAGGGTTTCCTTTTGGAACCCCTCCACCATTATATGAAACAGCCAAAATAGCTAAGTGCAGATGCCTATACAGAAGAAAATCAAACACCCAGTCAGTGGCACCAGCTGGGCTCCCAATCTTACATCTGGACTTTACAAGCTACCCTGGCCTCATATCCTACACTCATATCCTATCACTTTAGTGATATCAAAATCACTAAACTTTAGGGTAGTTTATTATCTAAAAAAAAGATAATTGAGACATTTCTACAATTCAGATTTTATGTGAACTCAATTTTTCTGAAGTACAATTATTATGACCACGTAGAGGCTAAACAGTATAGATACAGAATGTGTAACATTTAATCTAGCTCCAACTCATTTTACTGAAGAAATTGATGTCTAGGGGTTAAGTTGTAAGTTCTCAAAATTAGTGTAGTGTTGTAGTGTAGTGTAGTGTGGTGTAGTGTGGAGTACTGTAGAGTAGAGCCAGACTACTCTATTAGTCCTTATAAACTAATGAGTGCCTAGCTGATGTTAGATACTGTATTTAGACTGGATAGATTCGCAGGTCAGTCGCAGATTCTCCTTCCAAGAAACTCTAGTGAAGTTTAAAAATACATAAACAAACAATTATTGTATTCTACATTTTATATCATACTAAACCTATTTCAGTAACCTTCCCATAATCAAATTCTACCTACTCAAGAAGATGGTTTTCTCAGCTCACTTTATAATAAGTAAGAAGAGTAAGTTGGCTAGTGAAATGCTGGAGTCAGGCCTAGTGTAGAAGGATGGTTTATTTAAATTATGTTGTATAGATTTTCTTTAAAACATCCAGGATTAATTTAATTTAGAACCCATCTTTCCACTTTATGAAGTAAGCCATATTTGTGTTCCTTAAATACAGGAAAAACTTCTGTATGTGTCCTTTTTTTAAGGAAAAACATTCCATTCAGAATACCAATTCTAAAACATACTCTACTGTCTTACCATATGTATGTTTCATTTTCAACATTCTTCTTGTCAACTAAATGTAAATAATTCTAAATTATTCTCCCCCTCACTGTATCATGAGCAGTGACTTACCGTAGTCTGACAGTCAGCAAAACCTGTTATAAAAGCTTCTGTTATGAGACACAAGAGGAGATTAAAGCACAGCCCTGTCAGTCTGCAGAAAAAGAACATGTTGCTCATAGCTGGTTATTCTTTTTTTCAGAGCACTGAACTTGGCAGGAAAATCAGTAGGAGTAAGTGGCGGAGGCATGGGACTGGCAGAGATACGGCAGCCCCTGTGGAGAGGCTGTCTACAGATAACATAACAATAACCACAGGATCTGTGGGGTTCCTGCATGCATGTTGGCTTCACTGGAGAAACTAATCAAGTGGTAAGAATAAAGTTTAAGTTTACAAAATATAGGTGCTTGGATGCTCAGAAATATAAAGGTGGTGACTAGTGGCAGGATATTCAATATGTGTTTAGAGATATGTAACTGATGGCAAATAACAGAAACAAAATAGAAATAAAACACTTTTATAAACAAGAAATCTTGCACCATTTTTATTAAGGAAATTGATTCTGGAAATCAGTAATGTTTCTCTCAATCTCACTTTACATCATTTGACGCATTTGATAATCATTAGGTCTTTTAGTCTTCACTTTATTGCCTCAGACATTTTGAGTAAATTATACCTTATTTATTATTATGTATTTATTTTTTCACATTCTGTTATATTATTTTAATTAGGCTTTTTGACATAAGCTACATATAAATATTTGGGCATAAATTAAAGAATTATTTGAGCAGGGTTTCCAGCTATCAAATACCACTTTCCACCCAAATATAACTATAGAATGATGTGAAGTTTATTATACATATTTTAAGAGTGAAGTGTGGATGCTAGAGAATGTGCATTTGTTTCCTATGGAACTGAGTACAGAATTGGCTTTTGCTCTGAGGTTCTATTTACTATCATATATTTTATTTGCAGAAAACTCAGCAGGATTTATTTTCTTGGAAGTGACAAGAGAATTCTAAAATTTATATCGAAATTTAAAGGACTGTGAATAATCAAAATGACTTTGTAAAAAATATATTGGGGAATTACACTACCCGACTTTAAGACTTATGGTACATAATCAAGACACTGGAATATTGGTGTAAAGAAAGATAAATAGAGCAATGAAAGACAAGCCCTGAAATTTAACCACATATATATGGTCAATTAATTATTTACAAAGCTGCCAATGCAATTCAATCAAGAAAAAACAATCTTCTCAAGAAGTAGTCATGGAAAAATCATATAGCAATGCCACAAAACAAACCACTTTGTCTCTAACCTCATACAATGTACAAAAATCTACTGAAAATAAATCATAGATTCAAATGTAAGAACTACAACTAAAGCCATTTAAAATGAAACATTTACAAAAATCTGAATACTTTGTATTTTACAAAGCTATATAAAATAGACAGTATGAATTATGTACTGAATCAGTAACTTTATCAAAGCTTAAAAAATTATACATACATTAACATATAATACTGCTATGACAATAAAAAGGCAAGCTATAGATTGGAGTAAATACTTGCAAAAAAAAACTGGCAAAAGGATTTTGTTTAGAATGTATAAAACTTTTACAACTCAGTAATAAGAAATCCAACATTCTGGTTAACAAGATGATTAAGGATTTTGATGGATATTTCATCAAAGAATATATATAAGTAGTCAATAAATAAAAGAGAAAATGCTCAACTTCACTATTCATTAGGAAAATTCAAATGTAAATTACAATGAGATGCTTTAACTCACCCACTGGACGAAGTAAACTTAGGAAGAATGATCCCATAGAGTTTTAGCAAAAATGCGGACCAACTAGATTTTTTTTACCTTTCTACTTAAAATGTGAAATAACCCCATCGTCTCAGCCCAAAATCTCCTTAAGCTGATAAGCAACTTCAGCCAAGTCTCAGGATACAAAATTAATATGCAAAAATCACAAGCATTCTTATACACCAGTAACAGACAAACAGAGAGCCAAATCATGAATGAACTTCCATTCACAATTGCTTCAAAGAGAATAAAATACCTAGGAATCCAACTTACAAGGGATGTAAAGGACCTCTTCAAGGAGAACTACAAACCACTGCTCAGTGAAATAAAAGAGGACACAAACAAATGGAAGAACATACCATGCTCATGGATAGGAAGAATCAATATCGTGAAAATGGCCATACTGCCCAAGGTTATTTATAGATTCAATGCCATCCCCATGAAGCTACCAAGGAGTTTCTTCACAGAATTGCAAAAAAAAAACTGCTTTAAAGTTCATATGGAACCAAAAAAGAGCCCGCATCTCCAAGACAATCCTAAGTCAAAAGAACAAAGCTGGAGGCATCACGCTACCTGACTTCAAACTATACTACAAGGCTACAGTAACCAAAACAGCATGGTACTGGTACCAAAACAGAGATATACACCAATGGAACAGAACAGAGTCCCCAGAAATAATATCACACATATACAGCCATCTGATCTTTGACAAAGCTGAGAGAAACAAGAAATGGGGAAAGGATTCCCTATTTAATAAATTGGTGCTGGGAAAATTGGCTAGCCATAAGTAGAAAGCTGAAACTGGATCCTTTCCTTACTCCTTATACGAAAATTAATTCAAGATGGATTAGAGACTTAAATGTTAGACCTAATACCATAAAAACCCTAGAGGAAAACCTAGGTAGTACCATTCAGGACATAGGCATGGGCAAAGACTTCATGTCTAAAACACCAAAAGCAACGGCAGCAAAAGCCAAAATTGACAAATGGGACCTAATTAAACTAAAAAGCTTCTGCACAGCAAAAGAAACTACCATCACAGTGAACAGGCAACCTACACAATGGGAGAAAATTTTTGCAATCTACTCATCTGACAAAGGGCTAATATCCAGAACCTACAAAGAACTCAAACAAGTTTACAGGAAAAAAAAACAAACAACCCCATCAAAAAGTGGGCAAAGGATATGAACAGACATTTCTCAAAAGAAGACATTCATACAGCCAACAGACACATGAAAAAATGCTCATCATCACTGGCCATCAGAGAAATGCAAATCAAAACCACAATGAGGTACCATCTCACACCAGTTAGAATGGCGATCATTAAAAAGTCAGGGAACAACAGGTGCTGGAGAGGATGTGGAGAAATAGGAACACTTTGACACTGTTGGTGGGATTGTAAACTAGTTCAACCATTATGGAAAACAGTATGGCGATTCCTCAAGGATCTAGAACTAGATGTACCATATGACCCAGCCATCCCATTACTGGGGATATACCCAAAGGATTATAAATCATGCTGCTATAAAGACACATGCAGATGTATGTTCATTGCGGCAGTATTCACAATAGCAAAGACTTGGAATCAACCCAAATGTCCATCAGTGACAGATTGGATTAAGAAAATGTGGCATATATACACCATGGAATACTATGCAGCCATCAAAAAGGATGAGTTTGGGTCCTTTGTAGGGACATGGATGCAGCTGGAAACCATCATTCTTAGCAACTATCACAAGAACAGAAAACCAAACACCGCATGTTCTCACTCATAGGTGGGAACTGAACAATGAGATCACTTGGACTCGGGAAGGGGGACATCACACACCGGGGCATATTATGGGGAGGGGGGGAGGGGGGAGGGATTGCATTGGGAGTTATACCTGATGTAAATGACGAGTTGATGGGTGCAGCACAGCAACATGGCACAAGTATACATATGTAACAAACCTGCACGTTATGCACATGTACCCTAGAACTTAAAGTATAATAATAATAAAAAATAAAAAAAATAAATAAAATGTGAAATAAATAAGCAAAGTGAAAAATGGTTTTATAGTTTCTCAAAAATTTAAACATATACATACCATAAAAACCAGCAGATACATGCATGCATAATTATAGAAGATGCAAAAATAAACTCATTCAAATGCCCATCAGTAAACGGATAAAGAAATTGTGGTGGTATAAAGGAACAAGACTGAACAAACTAAGAGGTGATGAGAATAGAAAACAACAGGTACTTCTATTTTGCTTGTGTTTAGGTAAGTTGGTCTTAACATTTTGCAAATTGACAGTATCTCCTAAAGAGAAAATACAGCTAACCGAACACTCACATTTTTATCTGAGAAATCATTTTTTAGAGTCAAAATCATTTACAAGAATGCTCATTTCAGCTTCATTCATAATTGCCAAATACTAGAAAAAAAATAAATCTTTTGGCTGAAATACAGATGCACTGTTTGGGTTCAACTTCAACAACAATAACAACAATGAAAAACTTGCTGCCTAATTTTCAGAATCTATCCTACCTTTTGGGTTTATTTCCTGGTCTTATCAGGATGACCTGTGGCAATTGAGTGAGCGGTGTGGTGGTATCTGAGGTCTTTGAGCAGCTTTCAGCCAGTGTATGAGCAAGGGAATAGTAGCTGAGGTCACTATCTTTTGGGAGCAACCCCCAATTAATGAATTACTATGAGCCCAGTCTACTGGGCAATTTTTACTTTGAGTCTTCCTAGAAGACTGGCAAAGATATTAGTTAGTCTACCTGGCAATCCAGTGACTTTTCCTCCTATTTCTTACAGGTATTATTCTCTATTTTAGCTTTTGCACACCAAATTCTGTCTTAGCATGTACTTTCCAGAGAATTCAACAAGCACAAATCCATTCATCAATTAGTAAATGATAAATAGATAAATATTCATATAATGGATCACTTGCCAGCAGAGAAAACAAACTACTAGTATAAAATCTGATAGATATTTTGTGGAGAAAAATCAGCCAAACACTAAAGAATATACAATATATTATCACATTATATAAAGTTCAAGAAATTATAGACCTAATCAATGATGATAGAAATCAGAACAATCGTTACTGCTGGATTGGAGGTGAACTAGAAGGGGATATGACAGGACTTTCTGGGTCATCAAGATATTCTGAATATTGACCTGGATAGTGGTGCTTGGGTGTATATTTATTTTAAAAATTAAATAATATAATTGAGATTCATGCACTTATGCACCTCAGTGAAAGCATTTTTTATCTCAGTTTATTCCTTCATAGGCACATACACAAAGTACAAACAATTTCAAGTTAGTCTTGTGTTCTATCTTGTCAATCTGTATTTGGAGCAGCTGAACACTTGTGGAAAATTCTCACAAACATACACTGAAGTGAAAAAATAAATTTGAAATTTCCATCTTCTACTGAACCTTAAACTCTGTTTTGAAATACACTACTTTAAAAAATTATTTTGACAATGTTTATAGTGTCTATTTAACACATTCTCCAGGTCTAAAATTTTATTAAAATTGTGAACCCATCATCCCTCTCTCACACTCTTTACCAGTATATAACCTCAATTCCCATTTCAAAGAGAAAATAGAATTGGATAGATTAAAACTTGCCTACATTAACTAGAAGATAAATAAAAAATCTTAAAAGATAGTTTAAACAGTAGTGCATCAAAAACTCTTTAGCATATATTAATTCTATACTTCAAAATGAACTACCACCAATGCATCTCCCCAAGATAAACAAAACTGAACAAAATTGTCAGGGATAGATTTTTGTTTATTCATTTATTCAATGAAACTTTAGAAACATTGTTTTGATACAATTATAATCATTATCAGAGTAATAGTGGAGCAAAAATTAAAAAGTTATTGTCATGAAAAAAGAGAATTATAGGCAAAACTCATCATATTCATAGATTTAGGGAAACCTACAGGGATTAGGGATAGGGTTACGGTTAGGGAAAACTATCAGGGAAATATTAGCAAAATGTATCCAAAAATGTATAAAGCAAAAATAATACACCATGATTAAACTGGATTTATTTCTGAAATGTAAGACTAGTGCAATCCTAAAAAATCTATTAATACATGCAACAGACTGAATGTGTCTACCCCAAATTCATGTGTTGAAATCCTTGCCCCAAATCTCATGGTATTAGCATTTGAGGTCTTTGGGAGGGATTAGGTCATGAAGGCAGTAGCCTTCATAAATGGATTTGGTGCCATTATAAAAGAGAACACAGAGACAAATCTTAGTCCCTTCTACCATGCGGGGTTACAGCAGGAAGTTGGCCCTCTGTGAACCAGGAATTGGGTCACGATAGACATCAAACGTACAATTGCTTTTATTATAAACTTCTAAGCCTCAAGAACTGTGAAAAATTCATTTCTGGTTGTTTTTGTTTCATTTTGAGATGAGGGCTTTGCTATATTGCTCAGGCTGGTCACAAAAATCCTAGGCTCAAGCAATCTTCTTACCTCAACTTCCTGAGTAGCTGGGACTATGGGCACAACCTGCCACACCTGGTAAATTTCTGTTATAAAAACCAGAACCACCCAGTTTTACAGAACCCTGAGCTGACTAACATGTAAATGGCTTTGGAATTGGATAATGGGTAAACGCTGAAAGAATTTTGAGGTACATATCATTTCTGTGTGCCCCTCACTCCATTAACACCTCATGCTATTTCTACATGCATCTACATTCTAGTAAATGAACTACCAAGGGTGATTTTGGTGAAGGTTGAGAAAGAAAAAAGGTGAGCTAGAGAGACATTTTTGATCTCAGAGAGTACGAAATAAATTCTGAACAAATTTTTGTGGAAAATAAGAAAGCTGTGACAAGTCCAACCGGGTAAATCAATCCCACTGGATCTTAAGTCTTGAGAATTATCATATTTGCCTCAATACCCTGACAGTCAGCTGCGTTGGAAAGGGGATCCTACCTTCTGGACCCATTAGAGTGCAGTTACTATCTACAGACCCACTGGGGCCTCAGTATTGTCCCCGTAGTCTTTCCAGGCAGGCTGGAAATCTAGATTTCAAGGGATAGGACCTCCTACAGAGCTGTGGGATTGAGAGTGTCCAGGGGAGCCTGGAAGAGCTTCAGGGACCAAGCACACAGCTCTGTGGAAGTGAGGTCCATGTAGAGAGGTCACTGGGCCAAGTTTTGGGACTTGGGCTGCCAAAAGCATTACTGGCCTAAAGCCTGCCTGGAAAGACTGCAGGGACAATACTGAGACCCCAGTGGGTCTGCAGATAGTATCTACACTATAATGGGTCCAGAAGGTAGGATCTCCTTTCCAATGTGGCTGAATGTCAGGGTATTGAACCACATGTGATAATTCTCAAGACTTAATGTCCAGTGGGATTGATTTACCCTGTTGGACTTGTCACACCTTTCTTATTTTCCTCTTTCTCCCTTTCAGATTGGGAATGTCCATTCTATATCTGTGCCATCATTGTATTTTGGAAGCATATAATTCTTTGATCTCACAGATTCACAGCTAGAGAGCAATTTGCTTCAGGAGGATGATATTCTGAGTCTTACCTATATCTGATTTATATGTATTTAAATAAGACCATTGGACTTTGAACTTTTAAGTTTAAGCAGGAAAGACTAAAATAATCAACTACTTTGAATCTATAGAATCTAATCCAAACTGTATAGCAGGCAGGTGACTAATGAAAAAGGCGGCTGAATTTCTGTAAGAGAATGTCGTGGGATTTTCACTTACCAGCTTTCTATCCATCAATTTCCCAGTGGGTTTGTGTTCATGTGTATGGCGGCCTACATTCCCAATATAGTTTGCTGGAACCAGGGAGCGAGTATAAACTTTATGCTTAAAATATTATGGCCATGTGTTTTCACCAGTCTTATGGTTTCCTGAATGATAAAGAAGCTAGTCTTTGGCTTCCTGCCTCTCTCTTGTACTTCAGTGGGTATCAGGGTATTGTCAGTGGTGTCTGTTGAAAAATTCAAAGATGTATACTGCGCCTGCTTGAGGAAGAGGATATTGGAGAAAGCCAGCAGCAGACAGATTTAAAAGCCTAAGAAAGAGAAGCCGGAGGAGAAAGTTTCTTGAAGTAACAAGAGCCAAGAAGGGGCAACACATATGATGGGGGAAACAGAATACAATATGTATACCCAAGGCCAGATGCATAGCTTGAAAATATCTGAGAGGATCTTAACCCTGCATCTTCAATGGATCTGAGGGCTCCACAAAAGCTGCTGGTGAAGGCTAAGGCAGAGTTTTATGAGGCCTGGCTTTAATAAAGGGGTACCCCAGCTCAGAAGCAAGCTGCAAAGACTGAGAAAATAGTGATTATTGTGTATCTTTTATTTTGACCTAGGCATTTAAGTAAAATTCTGTTCAATAACAATGTGACCACGGAGAAAGCAGAACAGAGATTCCAGTGACCACACACAAGGAATGCAGCTTTTGAAACATGATTCAAAAAGTCATGAAATAAATGGATGTCTCAAGTCTTTCTTCCAACAACAGAATTCCCTTGGGAAGAAGAAGAATGTGATTTCTTGAGTTATCACATTATAATACCCAAAACACTAATTTTTCAAAAAACAAGTACAAGACATAAAAAGGAACAGAAAACAGCCCATTCATAGAATAAATTAAATTGACAGAAACTGCTTTAAGATGTTCAGGCATTGGACTGAATAGACAAGTATTTTAAATAAACTCTCTTAAATTTTAAATATACTTGAGCACTTAAAGATGACCATATATGAAGAACTGAAGGAAACGAGGAAAACAATGTATGAGCAAAAGTAGAATACTAATATAAAAAAAAGAAATTGAAATGTAAAAACTTTGGGAGGCCGAGACGGGCGGATCACGAATCTAACACGGTGAAACCCCGTCTCTAAAAAAATACTGAAGCTAAAAAAGTACAATAACAAAAAAAAAAAAAAAAAAAAAAAATTTCTATACAGTAACAAACAAGTTGGAGCTGGCAGAAGAAAAAAATCAGCAAGCCTGATGATAGAATTTATGCAAAATGGAATGCAGGAAATAAAGAAAAATGAGCGAAACCTCATAAATGTGGGACACCATTAAGTGTACCAACAAATGGTAACTTGTCATTTTTAGGAGAGGAGAAAAGGAAGGAACAGAAAATATATTTTTAAAAATGGCTAAAAACATCACAAATTTGTTGAAAATATGAATTTGTAGTTTCAAGAGCTCTATAAAATTGACATTGAATAAATTCAAATAGCTACCTACCCAGACACATTATAGTAAAAATGTTGAAACCCAAAAATAAAGACAAAATATTGAACATATCAAGAAATAAAGCGACTTGCTGCATAACAATACAAGGGAACCTCATTAAAATCAACACATGGTTTATAATCAGAAATGGAGAATTTGGTAGAATGAAATATTAAAAAACACTAAAAGAGGATTGGGTTTAAGATGGCGGATAGGAGACAAGACTAGTTTGCAGCTCTTGCTCAGATGAACAGAGCAGCATGTGGAGACTCACACTGTGAACTTTTGCTCTAAGAACTACCACAGAAACGTATCAGGAAAGCCGAGATAATCCAGACTTTTGAAGGAACTGGATTGCCACTACAGGCTCCCAGAGATGACAAAAATGGTGATTCTGCTTTCTTTCTCAATGGGATGCTCATGGTCTTGTGCAAGTTCTCAACTCTAGTCACTGGCTGCCTGGAAATAAACAGGGTGCTGTTTGGGGGGCATGGTGGGAGTGAGACCAGCCTTTAGGACAGAAGTTTGTATGGGAGCAGGCCTGTGAATGCTGGCTTTCTCCCACTTCCCTGCTGACCTTTGTGACTCAGCAGAGGCAGCCATAATCCCCCTGGGAACATAACTCCACTGGACTGGGAACCACACCCCATCCCCCACATCCACAGCAAGCCCAGACAGAGGAGAGGCTGAGCTCAGACATGCCTATCCCTGCCCTGGCCTGGTGGTCTTTCTCTACCCTCCCTAGTAGCCAAAGACAAAGGTCATAATCTCTTGGGAGCTCTATGGCCCTGCCCACTGCCTGAGAAACCTGAATACTTAACCAAGTGTCCCTGGGCAAGTTTGTATCCTCCCTATAGGAGCACAGCTGATGTGCTCTTGAAAGTGCCACTTCCTGGCTGGAGGCCAACCAACACACTAAACTGGAGTCACACTAAACAAAAACACAACCGAGGACCCTCACAGAGTTCACTTCACTCCCCTGCTACCTCTGTCAGAGCAGGTGCTGGCATCCACAACTGCAAGACCTGAAGATGGACCACATTACAGGACTCCTTGCAGACACTTCCTAGTACCAGCCCAGAGCCTGGTAGCTCCTCTAGGTGGCTAGACCCAGAAAAGCAAAAACGATCACTACAGTTCAGCTCTCAGGAAGCGCTATTCCTAGGAGAAGTGGGAGAACTCTACATCAAGGGAGTACTCAATGGAATAAAAGAATCTGAACAGCAGCCCTTGAGTCCCAGATTCTCCATCTGACATAGTCTACCCCAATGAGAAGGAACCAGAAAAACAATTCTGGTAATATGACAGAACAAGGTTCTTCAACACCCCAAAAAGGTCATACCAGCTCACCAGAAATGGATCCAAACCAAGATGAATTGCCAGAAAAAGAATTCATTATTAAGTTAATCAAGAAGGCACTAGAGAAAAGTAATGTCCAACTTAAAGAAATGAAAAACATGGTACAGGATATCAGAGGAAAATTATTCTTTGAAATAGATAGCATAAATAAAAAAATAACAACTTCAAGAAATCAAGGATACCCTTAGAGAATGCAAAATACACTGGAAAGTCTCAGCAATAGAATCAAAAATCAGAAGAAAGAACTTCGGAGCTCAAAGACAAGGCTTTCAAATTGATCCAATTTGTTAAAGACAAAGAAAAAAAATTAAAAAAAAACGAACAAAGTCTCCAAGAATTTTAGGACTATGTTAAATGTCCAAACCTAAGGATAACTGGTGTTCTCAAGGAAGAAAAGAAATCTAAGAGTTTGGAAAACATATTTGAGTATTTGAGGGAATAATGAGGAAAATGTGATACACACACACACACACACACACACACACACACACACACACACACACACCATGGAATACTACTCAGCTATAAAAAGGAAAAAAAAAAAAGATGACATTCACAGCAACATGGATAGAATTGGAGACTATTACTCTAAGTGACGTAACTCAGGAATGGAAAACTAAACATTGTATGTTTTCATTCATATGTGAGAATTAAGCTATGAGGATGCAAAGGCATAAGAATGATACATTGGACTTTGGGGACTGGGGAGTAAGGGTTGAGGGTGGCAAGGGATAAAAGACTACACATTGGGTAGAGGGTATACTGCTTGGGTGATGGTGCATCAGAATCTCAGAAATCACCACTAAATAAGATATTCATGTAATCAAACACCACCTATTCCCCAAAAACCTATTGAAATAAAAAATTAATTAAAAACTCTAAAGAAAAAAAATTCAAAAAGCTGCCAACTGAGAAGCTTACAGCCACCAAAACTATCTTTCAAATATTAAAGTGAAATAAAAACATTCTTTTTTTTTTTTTTTTTTGAGACGGAGTCTTGCTCTGTCGCCCAGGCTGGAGTGCAGTGGCCAGATCTCAGCTCACTGCAAGCTCCGCCTCCCGGGTTCACGCCGTTCTCCTGCCTCAGCCTCCAGAGTAGCTGGGACTACAGGCGACCGCCACCTCGCCCGGCTAGTTTTTTGTATTTTTTTAGTAGAGACGGGGTTTCACCAGGTTGCTAGGATGGTCTTGATCTTGTGACCTCGTGATCCGCCCGTCTCGGCCTCCCAAAGTGCTGGGATTATAGCTAACCTGGTGAAACCCCGTCTCTACTAAAAAAATACAGAAAACTAGCCGGGCGAGGTGGCGGGCGCCTGTAGTCCCAGCTACTCTGGAGGCTGAGGCAGGAGAATGGCCTGAACCCGGGAGGCGGAGCTTGCAGTGAGCTGAGCTGAGATCTGGCCACTGCACTCCAGCCTGGGCGACAGAGCAAGACTCCGTCTCAAAAAAAAAAAAAAAAAAAAAAAAAAAAAAAAGGAAAACATGGAGGGAAATGCTATCTGACCTATGTTACAGGAAATACTTAAGCTAGTTCTTCAGGCTGTGAAGACGCAACACAAAAGAGTAATTAAAATCCATATGAAAAAATGAAAAGTATTAAAATCCATATGAAAGAATGAAAAGTAAAGGTAATTATATAGGTAATACGAAGCACAGTAAAATTACACATTTCTTTTCCTTTCTTCTCTTACATAGTTTATAAAGAAACTGTATAATACAGTATCTATAAAATTATATTGTTGAGCCTATAACTTATAAAAGGGTAAATATTTGACAATGGGAGAGGGTGAGAGTGAAGTGGTTTTCTAACAGTATAATAAGGCAAAATAATAAATCAAATCCATATGAGAAAAATGAAGAAAAATTTAAACGGTAAGTATGAAGTTTACTGTAAAATGTCCGTTAATAAATATTTGCTCTCCTTTATTATCTTAACTTTTTTTTAAAAAAAACAAGATTTTTATAAAACAATGTTTAAAACTATATATTTCTGGGTTTTAATAGTAATGGTTTCAGAACTATGCACATGTACTAAAAGTTTATTGAAATTGATTCTTTAAACCTTTGATTTTTGTGATAATATAAATTGTATCTCACAAACTCTTTTTTAAAAGAAAAAAAGACGAGGAGATAGCTTGGAAGACTGATTTTCCCTGAGATAGGAAATGAATACCAAATATTTTAGAAATAACAAAAATCTAGAGAAAACAATTAACATATGGAAAATATAATAAAAATAATCCACAGTTTATTTTTCTTGCTCCTCCAGGCTAATGTACTTTTCCCATTTTAGGATTCCTCTAAGTTATATCATTAGAAGCAGAACATGGGGAAATTAAGTAAGTGAGGGAGACTTCTTGCTGTTCCTGTTGCAAGGAGGTTATTTTTTGTCTGGATTAAAATCCTTTTAAGTGTTGCTAAATGTGACGACTCAAATTTGCATTCTCATGAGAAAACTTGAGACTTTTTTTGTGGGGGAGGGTAACCATAAGGCAAAATGTCTACAGATAGCTTAATTAAAAAATGAAATTATCATTGCTTTCTTTGGTGTTACCCAATATTAACCCTCTACCCTAGCCCTGGAACCTGCCAGAACCTGCAGACTTTTCAAAAATCCCATTCATCGTGGCGTGAACCCGGGAGGCGGAGCTTGCGGTGAGCCGAGATCGCGCCACTGCACTCCAGAACTCCAGCCTGGGCGACAGAGCAAGACTCCGTCTCAAAAAAAAAAAAAAAAAAAAAAAAAAAAAAAAAAAAATCCCATTCATCATGTTTACTTTGAAAGTGTAAAATTAGTTACACGAAACTACAGGAAGTTCGAATTAATATATGTAGACTATCCTAGTTTCAATTTCTTCCAATAAAAATAAAAAGATATTTCTTAGTATGAGTCCTGTCATACCTAACTAAAGGGAAAAAAAAGCAGAACCAAATTATAATGCTATCTTAATAGGTTAATGAACACAAGCTTGTAGCTCCTATTAGTGTTCTAACTTGTCATTCAGATGTTGCAGGTGAATACAGTGGTGTTCATTATATGTTCATTCTATCTTTGTTGCTACTGTAGCAAGTATTTATAAAAATGAAGCTATTTGACCCAGCAATCTCATTTCTGTGCATTAACCCAAAGGAATATAAATCATTCTATCATAAAGACATGCACATGTATGTTCATTGCAGCACCATTCCCAATAGTCAAGACACGGAGTCAACCTAAATGCCCATCAATGGTAGACTGAATAAAGAAAATGTGATACATATATACCATGGAATACTATGCAACCATAAAAAAGAATGAGATCATGTTCTCTGAAGGCACATGGATGGACCTGGAGTCCATTATTCTTGGCAAACTAATGAAGAAACAAAACAAAATACCGCATGACTTCATTTTTAAGTGGAAGCTAAATGATGTGAACACGTGGACACAAACAGGGAAACAACAGACAATGGGTCCTACCTGAAGGTGGAGAGTGATGGATGTGGGGAGAGAAGCAGAATAAATCACTAGGTTTAGTACCTGGGTCATGAAATAGTCTATACAACAAACCCCCTCAATAAGAGTTTATGTATATAACAAACCTGCATGTGTACCCCTGAACCTAAAATAAAAATATTTAAAAAATAAAAAGGATGCATAAAACAGTGGATATATGTCCTATGGTAAATTATGGTGTGGTTCAATTTTACTGTTTTCTTCATATTTTTAATGAAATAACTTTTAGGTTCAAATTAAAAGTGTATATTTAAAGAGAAAAGAAAGAGCTAAGCCAGGAAAAGGATAATTGCTGTGGAAGTGGTAAAATACATGGTGAGTTTGTATGTTTGTGAATTTCAGCTACATTCCTATTTTGTTTGTTTTTTAGCCTAGTAAAATAGAGCTTCTCAAATTGGTGTCTTCATGAATATGTCCTAAAATGATGCATGTAGAGATAGCTTTTACCTCTGATTACTTTTAACCTATTTTGTAGTGCGTTCTCTCCTAGATGCTGTCAGCCAAGGAGATCCTCAAATTCAGATATACACTATGGTACTGTAAAAATAACTGATATTTCATACCTCCTTTGTTCTTTCTTGCAGTTCTTTCTCTCAAGTACGTAATACTAGTAGATAGTTTGATTAAGAAGAATTTTAATCAACCCTTTCTGCACAGGATTTAGCAGAAATACTGGGGGTACGAGGCAAAGTATGTAATAATTATTTATATACTGAAAATGATGATAATAAAGTTTTTACTTATTGAATAATTTTTGTGAGATGGGATACTTATATTGTCTTAATATTTACTCAAATAAAATATGCAAATTAGATATTATTACCTCAATTTACAGATAAGAAAATGAATGTACAATAAGCTTGCATAGTGAATAGAAGAGCATATATTTCAACCCCACTGTTTTTTCTAAATCCACTTTGTCTTCCAGCTTCTAAAACAGTTTTTGAATTATCATTTCTCTACCACAACAGTTGCACATGCACGCGCACACACACACACACACATACAATATCACAAGAATAGTTATTGGTCA
Organism: Macaca thibetana thibetana; assembly: GCF_024542745.1. Classification (NCBI taxonomy): domain Eukaryota; kingdom Metazoa; phylum Chordata; class Mammalia; order Primates; family Cercopithecidae; genus Macaca; species Macaca thibetana. The sequence continues at coordinate 67,845,082 of NC_065579.1, read as the reverse complement.
ACCATATTTTCTGTTTTAGTAGAATAATGCCCAGAAAGGTATTAATGTTTTGCATAGTATGTGGAATAAAAGACTGTTTTTACCTTTTATCCATACGAATTTTTTATAAACGACTATAAAAATATTATTTTATCTATACAGATATCTATTTTTATATATGAATAATATATATATTTCTATATATATATTAGAGAGAGGGAGAGAGAAGTCAAGAAAAAGTTCTGGTTAAATAAGAGACAGAAAGCCTTTTATTATATACGTAAATTAACTCTTTGAGACAGTTTGTTCTGATTCTGGTCATTTTTAGCTTCCTCTATTTTTAAAATATATGCTCAGAAAATGACCTAGATTTTGTTACTGATCTCCTAGGAAATTTTATGTGACTATTTTTTAGTTGATCCAGTGTAGAACAATGCATGTAAAATAAATCCATAATTTTTAAAAGGAATTTTAAAAATTGTCTTGGCAGGGGGCAGTGGCTTATGCCTGTAATCCCAGCACTTTGGGAGGCCGAGGTGGGCGGATCATGTGATTCAGGAATTCGAGACCAACCTAACCCACAAAACATGGATAAACCCCGTCGCTACTAAAAATACAAAATTAGCCGGGCATGGTGGCCCACGCCTGTAATTTCACCTACCCAGGAGGCTGAGGCGGGAGAATTGCTTGAACCCGGGAGGCAGAGGTTTGGTGAACCAAGATCGCTCCATTGCACTCCAGCCTAGACAAGAGCGAAACTTAGTCTCAGAAAAAAAAAAAAAATTCTGAATTCAGTTGTCAAAGTAGCAGATGCTGCTAAGAGTGGAATGCATTGTCTTCAATGGTATATATATATATTTTCATCACCAGCCTGATGAAAATATTAGAGAAAAATAAGAAGAAACATTAGAGTAACTGACAAGAGTAACTGAAGAAAGTAAAGTAATTGTTTTGTTATCACATCGTTTGAATGCAAGAAAATTGAATATTTCAAGCACAACATTTCTCACTGATTTATTGATAACCTTTATGAATATGAAGCATAAACAACAAATATTTTCAAGTTAAATTTTAAAATAAATAAATGTCTGTTTTTATCATCTAGAATAATTTCCCCTACATGATCAATTATCACATTCTGCTAATTTGCCTATCTACTATAAATGGTAAGCCTAGAAAATATTTTGAGTGGAAATCTCTTCCATTTTCACATCTGAGTCATTCAACTTGTAGTCTATTTGAAGACCAGTTGAATCTGAAACAATGAGTAAGATGATGAGAGCTCAATATTTATGGTTTAAATATAAAAGGGGTATCCCAACTCAGAAAAAGAGGGGAGATCTGGAAAAATCCTGCTTTCTGAAGCTTTTGACAGTATTTTCATACTGTTCCTGCCTGACTAAAGTGAAACAGCTACACATTGAGAGGTGGTGGAAGGTATATTTTTATTTACCCCTTATCCCCCTTTCGTATGCCCTTTCCCTATGGGTTCATGTCCTACCAGTATCTTTCTGACTTTTATGTCTTAGGGCTTGTACTTAGGCTGTCCTTGCCCAAACAACCCTTTTTGTTCAGCATTAGTATTCTGTCTTCTTCCAAAATTGGAAGATTTTGTTTCTTGGATATTTATATTCTATACTAGAAGTTGTGATAAATTAATCCATCCTAAATGATGCTAAAGGGCTAGTGTCAGATTATCTATCTATCTATCTATCTATCTATCTATCTATAATTTTATCTCCCATCCAATCATTTATTTGTACATTTGATGATATGGTGTATCTGCTGTCTGCCAGATACAAGATGGCTTCTAGGGATTAATTGCCTAAAAAATATCTATCAAGATGTAAAAGACATATAAAACCAAACATTGGAAAAATATCTAACGACTATTATAATAATATGTCTCAAAATGTTTTTTAACATGTATGTGTTATTGAAAGAGCAACAGAAATATGTCTCAAAATGCTTTTTTTTAAAAGGTGTATTTGTAAAGGAAAGAACTTTTTTTTTTTTTTTTTCTGGAAAACACTTTCTACTTTCAGGAAAGTGTCATTTGACATATTTAAAAAAAGAAAAACTAAATAGAAGGAAGAGCAATGCTAAAAAATTTATCAAGAATAAATAAATGGAGATCCAAATATTGAGAGAAAAGGTTCTCAAATTTGTGCTCCCAGAATCAGGGGCATCAGCGTCATGTAGTAGCTTGTTAGAAAGCACATTCTTGGGCCCAGCCCAGAACTATTAAATGAGAAACTACAGGAGTGGGAATGAGCAATCTGTGTTTAACATGCCTCTCACATGATTCTGAAGCATCCTTTAATAACTGAAGAGTAAATCTTTTTTTTTAAAGTAACTATTTGGTATAGCTCCAACGTAGGCTATACGGGTATGAATTCAAAAGAGATTTGGGTACTGCCCAGTAGAATATTGGAAAATATTTGATGACGAGCATAGAATTGAAATGTTCATAAGAGTTCTAAGAAAATAACTCTTATGGTATCATCAACATTTAATAAAGCTGGTGAAGAGATACTTCATAAACCATGAGTGTTGTATGAATAAAGCTTTAGCATCATTAGTGGAAGAAGAGTGAGGGAGAGGAGATACATACAAACATAATTGGAAATGTACAGTTTCTCGGAAAACTTGTATGTCTTTCAACAGAATTTCTGGAGACAGTGCTCTACCAAAGAAAATCAAATACAGGGAATTGTAAGCACCATGGCATGTTGATGGGGATGAGGTTGATTGAAAGGGATTTGTGCTACCCTACGAAGTAAAACTTCTATTTATAGCAAAGTATACTGTGCAATATGAAGGAAAGACAGCAGAGTCACTGTCTTATGTTCTTTGCATTCTTCATGTATATTAAGCAAGTCTGTACATGCCTAAACTCCAACTATGGATTAGCTTCAAATTAGTTCCCAAATGGTTCATAGACTCCAGACAAGTTCTAGGCCTCTGGAATCCAAATTCTCGTGTGCCCTAGACAAAATATTGTAACAATTAAATGGTTTTATGGCAACATTAGAAAAATAAACTTCTAAATTTGCCTGCAGAATTCAAGGAACACTTTGGGGAAAAAAAGCTGGCTTTTGGTTTGAATCTTTAATATTGTGTAGATGTATACTGACAGAAAGGGGCTGTAGCTTTGTTTTGTTCTGTTTTGTTTTTTTTGAGACAGAGTCTGGCTCTTTTGCCCAGGCTGGAGTGCAGTGGCACAATCTTGGCTCACTGAAATCTCCACCTCCCATGTTCAAACCATTCTTCTGCCTCAGCCTCCAGAGTGGCTGGGATTACAGGAGCCTGCCACCACACCCAGCTAATTTTTGTATTTTTAGTAAAGATGGGATTTCACCATGTTAGCCAGGAGGGTCTCGATCTCCTGACCTCGTGATCCGCCCATCTCAGCCTCCCAAAGGGCTGGGATTACAGGCATGGTATTACATTGCGCACGGCTGGGGCTATGCCATTCTAGAGAGAGAAACTGTATGAACATAGTCACAAAATGGATAGGTTCATAGCTACTTAAAGAAAATAGTAATTAGATTGAGAAGTGCCCATGTTTATATTTTTGCCATCTAATTCTGGCCTCACTGTGTATCATTTTTCAGGAGGGATAAGATTGGATGAAAGACCTTTCCTTAGTGCCTTCAGAGAGAGTATAGTGCTGCCAGCCTCTTGATCTCAGACTTCCAGCATCCCGAATTGTGAGACAAATTTCTGCTATTTAAACTATATAATTTGTGATACTTTGCTATGGCAACTGTCACAGCTATTACAAGCACTTAACACTTTCTTAATCTTTTAAGAACTCTTTTTGCCTTCATCTTCTTTGTTCATTCTGGTTATTCCATACTTTACTTTAAGATTTAGTCTCCTGCCATAGTTTAAGATTTAGACTTCTGAATTGTTGCTTTATGCAATAATTTCAGATCCATTTCAATTAAAAAAATGCCAAAACACAACTTTTCCAATATTGTGAGATAATTTTTGAGATATTGATTTGTATTTGCTTTTCTTCTACTTTCTTACTACAGAAATGTAGCCAGAATTTTTCCATTTTCTTGTCTCAAGCAAATGGGTGGCATGGGAATTTACAACTTACAAAACACAAAACGCAACTAAAGACCCATCTCTAACAGTTATTTATGGTAGTCTCACCTCATTGAGAATATTATGCTTGGGAAAGTATAAGAGAAAGAGAGAGGGCATAGATTTCCTACAAGGTGATGATAATAAAGTTGTGCAGATTAGCAGGATTCTCATCTCCTTGAAGAACCCTTGAGGAGGATAAAATCTCAGAATTGATTTTATTGTGCACCTGCATGGGTGAGGTAAAACCTAGACATACAGGTTTCCAGCCTTATCAAGATATCCATGTGTGACAGGCAGAAATCTACAGAGGTCCCAGCAGATTTCTGTTCTCTGGTTATATAATTCAACATTAATCAATTTTTTTTAATTTTTATGAATACATAATAGTTGCACATATTAATGGGGTACATGTGAAATTCTGATACAAGCATGCAAAGTTTAATAACCAAATATCCATCACCTCAAATATTTATTACTTCTTTGTGTTACAAACATTGAAATTCCACTCTTCTAGATATTTTGAAATATATAAAAGATTATTGTTAATTATAGTTCCTCTTTTGTGCTGCTGAACAGTAGATATTATTCACTCTATCTAATTATATTTTTTATCCATTAACCAACTCTCTCATTATTCCTACTACTCTTCCCAGTCTCTGATAACTATCATTTTACTCTCTATGTGCATAAGATAAATTTTTTAGCCCCCACATATGAGTGAAAACATACAATATTTGTCTTTCTGTATCTGGCTTACTTCACTTGACATAATGTCTCCCAGTTCCATCCATTGAGCTGCTAATGACAGAATTTCATTCTTTTTTAATGGATGAATAATATTCCATTGGTTATTATATGTGCTATATTTTATTTATCCAGCCATTCATTCATTGATGGGCACTTAGGTTAATTCCATATTTTGGCTATTGTGAATAGTGCTGTAGTAAACATGGGAGTGCAGAGATAGTTTCAATATGTTGATCTCTTTTATTTTGAATATATACCCAGTAAGGGAATTACTGGATTATAGGGTAGATATATTTTTAGTTTTTTTGAGGAGCTTTCATACTGTTCTTCATAGTGGCTGTACTCATTTATATTTCCACCAACAGTGTATGAATGATGGCATTCCTTTCTTCACATCCTTGCCAGCATCTATTTTTGCCTGTCTTTTTTATAAAAGTAATTTTAACTGGGGCAAGATGGTATCTCATTGCAGTATTGATTTGAATTTTTCTGATGGTTAGTCATTTGAGTGTTTTTTACATACACATGTTGGCCATTTTTATGTTTTCTGAGAAAAGTCTATTCAGATTTTTTGCACGTTTTAAATTGGATGATGATGATGACTTTGCTATCGAATTTTTTGCATTCCTTAAATATTCTGCTTATGAATCCCTTGTGAAATGGGTGGTTTACAAATAGGTTCTCCCATTCTGTGGGTTGCGTGTTTACTTTGTTGACTGTTTTCTTTCTTGTGCAGAACCTTTTTAGTTTGATGTAATCCCATTTGTATACTTTGCTTTTGTTGCATGTGCTTTTTGGTTAACATTCAAAAAAAAGCATTTCTCAGACCAAGGCATGGAGCTTTGTCCCTATGCTGTTTTCTGATAGTTCTAAAGTTTCAGATATTATGTTTAAGTCTTTCATTCATCCTGCGTTGATTTTTGTGAGTGATGTATGATAACAGAATAATTTTATTCTTCTTCATATGACTATCCAGTTGTCTCAACAACATTCATTGAAGAGGTTTTCCTTTACCCATTATGTATTCTTGGCATCTTTGTCAAAAATTAATTTTTGTCTTAGTCCATTCTTAGGCTGCTGTGAAGAAATATCGGAGATTGGGTAATTTGTGAAGGAAAGAGGTTTATTTTCTTTTGTTTTCCTTTTTTTTTTTTTTTTTTTTTTTTTTTTTTTTTTTTTTTTTTTTGAGATGTAGTTTTGCTCTTGTTCTCCAGGCTGGAGTGCAATGACGTGAACTCTGCTCACTGCAACCTCCGCCTTCCAGGTTCAAGCAATTCTCCTGCCTCAGCCTCTCAAGTAGCTAGTATACAGGTGCACACCACCTCGCCTGGTTAATTTTTGTCTTTTTTTGTAGAGATGGGGTTTCACCATGTTGGCCAGGCTGGTCTCGAACTCTTGACCTCAGATGATCCACCCGCCTCGGCCTCCCGAAGTGCTAGGATTACAGGCGCGAGTCATCGCACCTGGCGGGAAAGAGGTTTTATTGACTCATAGTTCTGCATTGCTGGGAAATCCTCAGGAAACTTACAATTATGGCAGAAGGCAAAGGAGAAGCAGATATCTTCTTCACAGGGCAACAGGATGGAGAGAGTGCAAGCAGTGGAAATGCCAGATGCTTATAAAACCATGAGATCTCATGAGACTTACTATCATGAGGAAAGCACGGAGGAAACAACCCCCATGATCCAATTACCTCTACCTAGTCCCACCCTTGACACATGGGGATTATGGGGATTACAATTCAAGATGAGATTTAGAATGGGGACACAGCCAAACCATATCACTGGGATGTATTTCTGCCTTCTCTATTGTGTTCCATTGGTCTGTATGTCTATTTTCATGCCAGTATCATGTTCATCTGATTATTATAACTTTGTAATATAACTTAAAATAAGGTATTGTGATTTCTCCAGCTTTGTTCTTTTTGCTCAATATTACTTTGGCTATTTGGGGACTTCCATGGTTCCATATACATTTTAGAGTATTTTTTCTATTTATGCAATGACTGTTACTGGTATTTTGTATTGTGATAGAGATTGTATTGGATCTGTAAATTTCTTTGGGTATTATTGTCATTTTAACGATGTTAATTCTTCCAGACCACATGCATGGAATATCTTTGGATGTTTTCATGCTCTTTAGTATCTTTTATCAGTGTGTTACAGTTTTCCTAGAAGTATACATCTTTCTTTTCTTTGCTTAAATTGATTCTTAGGTATTATAATTGTAGATATTGTAATTGAGACTGCATTGTTGATTTACTTTTCAGATTGTTTACTGTTATCATATGTAAATGCCATTAACTTTTGTATATTGATTTTGTGCCCTGTGACCATACTGAATTCTTTTATCAGTACTAAGAGGTTTTTGGTGGAGTCTTTAGGTTTTCCTAAGTATGAGATCATATTGTCTGTAAGCAAGGCTAATTTGAATTACTCCTTTCCATTTGGATGCACAAATCTTTCTCTTGCCTAAAGTGCTCTGGCCAGATTTCCAGTATTATGTTGAATAAACGTAGTGAAAGTGGGCATCCTGGTCTTGTTCCAAAGGAAAAGGCCTTTGATTTTTCCCCATTTTGTGCAATGCTAACTGTGACTTTGTTACATATGACCTTTACTAGTTTGAGATTTCTCCCTTCTATACCCAGCGTGATGACAGTTTTTATCATGAAGGTATGCTGAATTTTATCAAATGCTTTTTCTGCATCTATTGAGGTGATCATACTTTTTGTTATTGGTTCTGTTAATATGAAGTATCACATTTATTGATTTACATATGTTAAACCGTCCTTTCATCCTTGGATTAAATCCCACTTTGCTATGATGAATAGTCTTTTCAATGTATTGTTTAACTCAGTTTGCTAGTATTTTTTGAAGATTTTTGCGTCTATGTTCATCAATGATATTAGCCTGCAGTTTTCTTTTTATGATGTGTCCTGGTCTAATTTTGGTATCAGGGTAAAGTGGGGCTGGAAGGGTGAGTTTAGAAGTATTCCCTCCTCTGCTGATTTCAGAGTTTGGGTAGAATTGGTATTAATCATCCTTTAAATGTTTGGTAGAATTCAGAACTGAAGACATCAGGTCCTGGGCTTTTCATTGATGGTAGGCTTTTTGTTATGACTTTGATCTCATTACTTGTTATTGATTTATTGAGGTTTTCTATATCTTTGTAGTTCAATCTTCATAGGTTGAATGTATTCTAGAATTTATCTATATTTCTTCTAGGTTTTCCATATGTTGGCATAATAATCTCTAATGAACTTTTGTATGTCTGTTGTTTCAGTTATTATGTCTCTTCATTTATTATTTTAGTTATTTGGGTCTTTCCTCTTTTTTTTTTTTTCTTTATCTAAGTAAAGCTTTGTCAATTTTGTTTATCTTTTCATAAAATCAACTTTTTGTCTCGTTGATCTTCTGTATTTGTTAGTCCTAATTTTACTTATTTCTGCTCTGATCTTTATTATTTCTTTCCTTCTACTAATTTGTGGTTTAATTTGTTCTTGTTTTTCTAATTCCTTGAAGTGCATCATTAAGTTGTTTATTTGCAGTCTTCCTATTTATTGATATAGGCATTTATTGCTATAAACGTTCCTCTTACTGCTGCTTTTGCTGTATATCATAGATTTTGCTATGTTATATCTCCATTTTCATTTGTTTCAAGAAATTTTTAGTTTATTTATTTATTTCCTCATTGTTTCATTGATCATTCAGGAGCATGTTGTTTAATTTTTAAATTTTTATGAAGTTCCAGAAGTTCCTCTTGTTTTTGATATCTAGTTTTTTTCATTGTGCTCAGAAAATATATTTGATATGATTTCTGCTGTTTTGAATTTGTTGAGACTTGTTTTGTGGCCTAATATGTGGTCTATTCTGAAGAATGTTCCATGTACTGATGAAAAGAATTTAAATCCTGTGGCAGTTGTGTGAAATATTCTGTAAATGTCAGTTAGATATATTAGGTCTAGTGTATAGCTTACCTCTGATACTTATTTGTTGATTTTCTGTCTGGATGATCTGTCCATTACTAAGAGTAAGCTCTTAAATTCCTCACTATAATTATATTACAGTTTATCTCTCCCTGTCAATCTCCTAATGTTTGCTCTATGTACTTGGAAGCTCTGGTGTGGTATGCATACATATTTATAATTGTTATATGTTCTTGCTAAATTGAATTCTTTATCATTATACAGTTACCTTCTTTATCTCTTTGTACAATCTGATTTTTAGTCTGTTTTATTTGACTAGTATAGCAATTACTGCTTTTTTAGGTTTTCAGTTGAATTAAATATATATTTTCATCCTTTTATTTTCAGTCAATGTTTGTAGGTGAACTGGCCTTGTAGGCAGCATATAGTTGGGTGTTATCTCAATCCATTCAGCTTATTTATGCCTTTTAATTGGAGAACTGCACCCACTTGCATTCTTTTCATTGTTTATAAGTAAACACTACTGTCATTATATTGTTTATGTTCTGGTTTTGTAACTCCTCTTTTCCTTTCTTTTGTAATTAAACAATTTTCTCTAATAATATGTTCCAATTTGCTGCTAAATTTTGTAAATCTATTACAATTTTTTTTTAGTATTATTATACTTTAAGTTCTAGGGTACATGTGCATAACGTTCAGGTTGTTACATATGTATACATGTGCCATGTTGGTGTGCTGCACCCATTAACTCACCAGCACCGATCAACTCGTCATTTACATCAGGTATAACTCCCAATGCAATCCCTCCCCCTCCCCGCTCCCCATAATAGGCCGCGATATATGATGTTCCCTTCCCGAGTCCAAGTGATCTCATTGTTCAGTTCCCACCTATGAGTAAGAACACGCCGTGTTTGGTTTTCTGTTCTTGCGATAGTTTGCTGAGAATGATTGCTTCCAGCTGCATCCATGTCCCTACAAAGGACACAAACTCATCCTTTTTTATGACTGCATAGTATTCCATGGTGTATATGTGCCACATTTTCTTAATCCAGTCTGTCACTGATGGACATTTGGGTGATTCCAAGTCTTTGCTATTGTGAATAGTGCCGCAATGAACATACGTGTGCATGTGTCTTTATAGCAGCATGATTTATAATCCTTTGGGTATATACCCAGTAATGCAATGGCTGGGTCATATGATATTTCTAGTTCTAGATCCTTGAGGAATCGCCATACTGTTTTCCATAATGGTTGAACTAGTTTACAATCCCACCAACAGTGTAAAAGTGTTCCTATTTCTCCATATCCTCTCCAGCACCTGTTGTTTCCTAACTTTTTAATGATCGCCATTCTAACTGGTGTGAGATGGTATCTCATTGTGGTTTTGATTTGCATTTCTCTGATGGCCAGTGATGATGAGCATTTTTTTCATGTGTCTGTTGCCTCTATGCATGTCTTCTTTTGAGAAATGTCTGTTCATATCCTTTGCCCACTTTTTGATGGCGTTGTTTGTTTTTTTTCTTGTAAATTTGTTTGAGTTTTTTGTAGGTTCTGGATATTAGCCCTTTGTCAGATGAGTAGATTGCAAAACTTTTCTCCCATTCTGTAGGTTGCCTGTTCACACTGATGGTAGTTTCTTTTGCTGTGCAGAAGCTTTTTAGTTTAATTAGATCCCATTTGTCAATTTTGGCTTTTGTTGCCATTGCTTTTGGGGTTTTAGACATGAAGTCCTTGCCCAAACCTATGTCCTGAATGGTATTACCTAAGTTTTCTTCTATGGTTTTTATGGTATTAGGTCTAACATTTAAGTCTCTAATCCATCTTGAATTAATTTTCGTATAAGGAGTAAGGAAAGGATCCAGTTTCAGCTTTCTACTTATGGCTAGCCAATTTTCCCAGCACCATTTATTAAATAGAGAATCCTTTCCCCATTTCTTGTTTCTGTCAGGTTTGTCAAAGATCAGATGGCTGTAGATGTGTGGTATTATTTCTGAGGACTCTGTTCTGTTCCACTGGTCTATATCTCTGTTTTGGTACCAGTACCATGCTGTTTTGCTTACTGTAGCCTTGTAGTATAGTTTGAAGTCAGGTAGTGTGATGCCTCCAGCTTTGTTCTTTTCACTTAGGATTGTCTTGTCAATGCGGGCTCTTTTTTGGTTCCATATGAACTTTAAAGCAGTTTTTTCCAATTCTGTGAAGAAACTCATTGGTAGCTTGATGGGATTGGCATTGAATCTATAAATTACCTTGGGCAGTATGGCCATTTTCACAATATTGATTCTTGTTATCCATGAGCATGGTATGTTCTTCCATTTGTTTGTGTCCTTTTTTATTTCCCTGAGCGGTGGTTTGTAGTTCTCCTTGAAGAGGTCCTTACATCCCTTGTAAGTTGGATTGCTAGGTATTTTATTCTCTTTGAAGCTATTGTGAATGGGAGTTCATTCATGATTTGGCTCTCTGTTTATCTGTTACTGGTGTATAAGAATGCTTGTGATTTTTGCACATTAATTTTGTATCCTGAGTCTTGGCTGAAGTTGCTTATCAGCTTCAGGAGATTTTGGGCTGAGACAATGGGGTTTTCTAAATATACAATCATGTCATCTACAAAGAGAGACAATTTGACTTCTTCTTTTTCTAACTGAATACCCTTGATTTCTTTCTCTTGCCTGATTGCCCTAACGAGAACTTCCAACACTATGTTGAATAGGAGTGGTGAGAGAGGGTATCCCTGTCTTGTGTCAGTTTTCAAAGGGAATTTTTCCAGTTTTTGCCCATTCAGTATGATATTGGCTGTGGGTTTGTCATAAATAGTTCTTATTATTTTGAGATACGGTCCATCAATACAGAATTTATTGAGAGTTTTTAGCATGAAGGACTGTTGAATTTTGTCAAAGGTCTTTTCTGAATCTATTGAGATAATCATGTGGTTTTTGTCTTTGGTTCTGTTTATATGCTGGATTACGTTTATTAATTTGCGTATGTTGAACCAGCCTTGCATCCCAGGGATGAAGCCCACTTGATCATGGTGGATAAGCTTTTTGATGCGCTGCTGGATTCGGTTTGCCAGTATTTTATTGAGGATTTTTGCATCAATGTTCATCAGGGATATTGGTCTAAAATTCTCTTTTTTTGTTGTGTCTCTGCCAGGCTTTGGTATCAGGAGGATGTTGGCCTCATAAAATGAGTTAGGGAGGATTCCCTCTTTTTCTATTGATTGGAATAGTTTCTGAAAGAATAGTACCAGCTCCTCCTTGTACCTCTGGTAGAATTCAGCTGTGAATCCATCTAGTCCTGGACTTTTTTTGGTTGGTAGGCTATTAATTATTGCCTCAATTTCAGAGCCTGCTATTGGTCTATTCAGGGATTCAGCTTCTTCCTAGTTTAGTTGTGGGAGAGTGTAAATGTCCAGGAAATTACCCATTTCTTCAAGATTTTCTAGTTTATTTGCATGGAGGTGTTTATACTATTCTCTGGTGGTAGTTTGTATTTCTGTGGGGTCGGTGATGATATCCCCTTTATCATTTTTTATTGCATCTATTTTATTCTTCTCTCTTTTCTTCTTTATTAGTCTTGCTAGTGGTCTACAAATTTTGTTGATCTTTTCAAAAAACCAGCTCCTGGATTCATTGATTTTTTGGAGGGTTTTTTGTGTCTCTATCTCCTTCAGTTCTGCTCTTATCTGAGTTATTTCTTGCCTTCTGCTAGCTTTTGAATGTGTTTGCTCTTGCTTCTCTCGTTCTTTTAATTGTGATGTTAGAGTGTCAATTTTAGATCTTTTCAGCTTTCTCATGTGGGCATTTAGTACTATAAATTTTCCTCTACACACTGCTTTAAATGTGTCCCAGAGATTCTGGTATGTTGTATCTTTGTTCTCACTCGTTTCAAAGAACATCTTTATTTCTGCTTTCATTTCATTATGTACCCAGTAGTCATTCAGGAGCAGGTTGTTCAGTTTCCAAGTAATTGAGCAGTTTTGATTGAGTTTCTTAGTCCTGAGTTCTAGTTTGATTGCACTATGGTCTGAGAGACAGTTTGTTATAATTTCTCTTCTTGTACATTTGCTGAGGAGTGCTTTACTTCCAATTATGTGGTCAATTTTGGAATAAGTGAGATGTGGTGCTGAGAAGAATGTATATTCTGTTGATTTGAGGTGGAGAGTTCTGTTGATGTCTATTACATCTGCTTGGTGCAGATATGAGTTGAATTCTTGGATATCCTTGTTAACCTTCTGTCTTGTTCATCTGTCTAATGTTGACAGTGGAATGTTGAAGTCTCCCATTATTATTGTATGGGAGTCTAAGCTCTTTGTAAGTCTCTGAGGACTTGCTGTATGAATCTGGGTGCTCCTGTTTTGGGTGCATATATATTTAGGATAGTTAGCTCTTCCTGTTTAATTGATCCCTTTACCATTATGTAATGGCCATCTTTGTCTCTTTTGATCTTTGATGCTTTAAAGTCAGTTTTATCAGAGACTAGGATTGCAACCCCTGCTTTTTTTTTGTTCTCCATTTGCTTGGTAGATCTTCCTCCATCCCTTTATTTTGAGCCTATATATGTATATGCATGTGAGATGGGTCTCCTGAATACAGCAAACTGATGGGTCTTGACTCAGGATCAAGTTCACACATAACAATATTAACATTAAATGTAAATGGAATAAATGGTCCCATTAAAAGACACAGACTGGTAAACTGTATAAAGAGTCAAGACCCATTAGTTTGCTGTATTCAGGAGACCCATCTCACATGCAGAAACACATAAAAAATTTTTCTATTGTGGCTACCATGAGGATTAGCATAAACATTTCATACATATAACAAATTGTTTTAAAGAGATAAGAACTTAAATTACAAAGAAAACAAGTAGAAACAAAAAATATTTTAAAACTTTACACTTTAACATCATCCCCTCTCATTTTGACTTTTTGTATCCTCCTTTGTCCTTGACTTTGGACAGTTTGAATATTACAAATTTTGGGGTAGTATTATTTGGGTTAAATCTCTTTGTTGACATCTACCCTTCCTATACCTGGATATTCCTTTCTTTCCCTTGTTTTAGAAAGTTTTCTTTTATTACCTCTTTGAATAAGCTTTCTATGCATTGCTTTTGCTTAACTCGCTCTTGAATATCTAATTATTAGGTTTGGACATTCGTGGTAATGTTTTATATCTTGTGGGCAATCTTAATTCCTTTTCATTATTTTTTTCTTTTCTGACTGTGTATTTTCAAATAACCTGTTTTTAAATTAACAAATTCTTTTCTTTGCTCGATTCTTTCTGCTGTTAGAGCCTCTAATACAATTTTCAGTCATAAAATGTACTTCTCTTTTCAAGATTTTTGTATAATTTAAAAAATCATTTTAATGTCTATGTTAATTTTTCATGATGAATTTGTGAATTGATATTCTGTGTTATCTTGGAAGTCACTGAGTTTCCTTAAAGTTGTAGTTTTGAATTGTTGGTCAGAGAGCTCACACACTACCATTTCATGAGAGTCACCACTGGTTCCTTACTTTGTCCATTTGGGGAGATCACGGTTCTCTATTTTCCCTCTCTGTTTTTTTATGCAAATGTACATCTATATCTTTGTAGTGAATGATTAGATACTGATTACAGTCTTCTCTGTCTTGCTTGTTTTGATGGCTATTGAATATATTTGTTTAAGGATTCTTTACTGCTGGGGGCTGCTTCCTTTTTAGGCTCTAGGCTGTGCCTTAACTCCAGGTTCACCTCACCTATAGTAAAGGTTTGGAGTGCTGCCATTTCCAAATGAGAAAGACTCCAAAGGGGATTTCCTTGCAATGTGGGAAGGCAGGCTAGGTATTTGTGCCCAGGGGACCTGTGGAACAAATCTTCTAAAGTGTGTGCAACTGAAAAGCCACTCTGATTTGCCTTTGGCTAAGTCACAAGGCACAATTTCCAGGGTGGAGGATAGTAGTCCTGCTTCCTCTGCTTTCCTCAAGAATACACACACACACACACACACACACACACACACACACACACACATTTTTTTGCTTCAGGTATTTGCATTGCTTCCTGGAATTAAGGCAGGGGCAATATGCTGCCAGAGAACCCAAAGTGGTGTGAAGACTCATTGTCCACTTCTATCTCACTTTTTTCAGTGTAGAAACCATGAGTTGGGAGCAAATCTTCGTGCATTGATGACAGGCTGAATGGGGAGAGGGGAATCTCAGATATGGAAGTCTAATTCCACTACCATCTGTTAAGAGTTTCTCATTTATTATTATTATTATTATTATTATTATTATTATTTTAATTACACTTTAAGCTCTGGGGTACATGTGCAGAATATGCAGTTTTGTTATATAAGTATGCACATGCCATGATGGTTTGCTGCAACCATCAATCCATCACCTATCTTAGGTATTTCTCCTAATGCTCTCCCTCCCCTAGCTGCCCACCCCCTGACAGGCCCCAGTGTGTGATGTTCTCCTCCCTGTGTTCATGGGTCCTCATTGTTCAACTCCCACTCATGAGTGAGAACATGCAGTGTTTGGTTTTCTGTTCTTATGGTAGTTTTCGGAGAATGATAGTTTTCAGCATCATCTATGTCCCTGCAAAGGATGGGAACTCATCCTTTTTTATGGCTGCATAGTCTTCCATGGTTTATATGGGCCACATTTTCTTTGTCCAGTCTATCATTGATGGGCATTTGGGTTGATTGCAAGTCTTTACTATTGTGAACAGTGCCACAGTAAACATATGTGTGCACGTGTCTTTATAGTAGAATGATTTATAATCCTTTGGGTATATACCTAGTAGTGGGATTGCTGGGTCAAATGATATTTCTGGTTCTAGATCCTTGAGGAATTGCCACACTGTCTTCCACAATGGTTTAATTTACACTCCCACCAACAGTGTAAAAGCATTCCTATTTCTCCACATCCTTTCCAGCATCTGTTGTTTCCTGACTTTTCAATGATGGCCATTCTAACTGGCATGAGATGGCATCTCATTGTGGTTTTGATTTACATTTCTCTAATGACAAGTGATTATGAGCTTTTTTTTTCATATGTTTGCTGGCTGCATAGATGTCTTCTTTTGAGAAGTGTCTGTTGATATCCTTTGCCCACTTTTTGACCGGTTGTTTGTTTGTTTTCATGTAAATCTGTCTACATTGTTTGTAGATTCTGGATATTAGCCCTTTGTCAGATGGATAGATAGCAAAACTTTTCTCCCATTCTTTAGGTTGCCTGTTCACTCTGATGATAGTTTATTTTGCGGTGCAGAAGCCCTTTAGTTTAATCAGATCCCATTTTTTTAATTTTGGCTTTTTTTTAGCATTGCTTTTTGTCTAGGCAATACCATTCAGGATTTTTCTCAATTTTCTGTGGTCCTGGGAACTGTCTCATCTTCACATTTTAGTTCTGGAATATTGCTGGTGATAATATTGGTACCGTATAATTGCATAACTGTTTTAGGTTTTCTGTGGTGAGGAATAAAGCTAGCTTGCTTCTTCACCATTGTGGAACTGAAGCCCTCCAAAAAAGTTTGTGGTATTTTCTTATGGCATCAATGAGAAACTAATAAACCATGCTTCAAGGGTGACACAGAAGTGGAGTAGACACTACTCCAGGTACAAAGTGCCCTGGACAAAACAGCCATCATCAATTATTGCAACAGACTGGAAATTGGAGGTTAATTTACTATTTGGGGGGCACAACCTGAGCTTCCAAAATTTTTGTGCAAACTCAAAAATTAAGGGATGGCTATAGTAAGTTCTGTGATTAAGCCGGACATAATTTTAAACAAGGAAATATTATCATTTGTGTGCCTGAGTTTATTTATTAAGATGTGTTTCCACTTCCCCAGGATAAACTGTCTATTATATTTTCCAGTATATTTCATCCTCTGTGCTAATATTTCAAATGCACAATATATTTATATTTATGTCATATGGTCTACAAGCCTCAGCTTATTCCATCAGCCTCATTTCATTAGGTCTTCCAAGGTCTTTCAGAATAATACTCTATGCTCCAAACATCACCAATATATAAACTTTGTTTTGTTGGTATTTTTTAAATAAATTTAACCAATATATTTTTACTACCTATTGTATTAAACAAGTCCTTCTAGTTCTTTCATATAACTGTATTTAATAGTATCATTCATCATACTAACAAAACAATTCATCTCTTGTGTATATCATGAAACGTAAGCTCAAATACTTAAGTTTGCCTAGGATGCTCCTTTAATAAAAAGCAAAGCAAGGAATCAAATTCATGTCTGCTTATCTCCTATTGTAAGATATAGCTACTGACTCAAGCATCAGTTGGTAAGTAACCATTTAACAAGTAAATCCTATTGGAAAATCGCTGTAGACTGCCTAATGCATTACCCTTCCCTGTGGTTTTTTTTTATTTCAACAAAGCAGGAGTCCTTGAATCAAAAGAATGAAAATTCAAGAATAGAAAAATTAATCTAAGAAATTGAATGGAAGTTGGCCAGCAGTAGTACCATCCAAGCACTATTCCAGCTCTGATATCATGTTAAGTAAAAATTGCATCTAGTGAAATGGATTTGAATATTTTTTTTGGCATCTTCTTCCCCCAAGGCAATAATGCTGCTTATGACTTAGGTTCATATTGTTGTTACTACACCTCCTGCCATCATCGTTTCTCTAACACTCCCTCTTATTTATGCACCTTTAACTACCTAGCCTTTATGCATAAGCTGAAGGAAGGTCGATCTAGGTGTGGATCTAGGCATCTCAGTGAGAGAATGTTACATAATGGTCTGTCCCTCAAGCACTGGCCTTTGGATTAAGGCTTATCTTAATGCTCTAAGATACTTGATGTGTGTCTTAATTATCATAGTTATTTTCCTACAGTAAGTACCAAAAATGAAATATTTATTATTTCAAGCTAACACTAATAGGCTGATTTAAAACATATTAGTATTCTTAACTCACTTAAAATTGTAAATTTAGTAAACTTCATTAACAACAGAGCAACTCCTGCTTTTAATGTGAATCACAGTTGATTAAAAGCTGCCACTTGGCATGAAAAGGTATATCATTAGAAGTTACTGTGATGTTTCTTCAGAAACTGGAGGGACATTAGAAATAATTCTTATTGTCAAAGGGCTAACTTCTTCAAAATCTGAACTTTTAACTTTAAAGCAATATAAGGTTTGTAAGAAAAAAGGAAAATAAGAAAATGAATTGTAAAAGTGCAAGTGAAATACAGCGTTACAAGAACAAAGCTGAGAAATATGGCATTTCTATTTTATTCAATAATTAGATAACTCTCTTCTTGAACTTAACATGATGTCAAAAAAAAGTTTCTCTTCAGTTGAGTATTTTGATTGTTAACCTAAGTTTATTATTTTACTTTTCCTTATTTCCAAAGCTGTTTAGGGCATCTGCTAGGAAGAGTACATTTTATACAACCTTGGTTCAGCATAGTTGCAAAAATCAAGGGCCCTCTGATGATCAGAATGTGTCCTCTGAATGACATTAGTTCCCAGCTGCTAATTTTCCTATAAAACTTTTAGCAGTGTGAAATCCCCAGAGAATTGTGGGATAAATCATTAGATATTGGGACCATTACTTCTTTATGGAATATTTCAAGCTAAATTTCATTCCTGAATATCTCCATCAGTGCAGTTAAAGAAATATTAGAGTAGGATGTTCTAATTTTTTTTGTATATACAATATATTAATTTTTAAAGATGGAATTTTGAGAAATGTGCATCTAGCCTACCTCTTTCTTTTTTTTTTTTTTTATCAGTCTTAAAATTTTAATGTAAGTATTGCCATCTCTTTAGGCCAATATGAAAATATTACAAAAACTAAACCAGAAATTCAAATGGAAATATACCACTTTCAGAGCTAGAGAAATTCTCCTGAATAGCTAGTGAGTTTCCAGTGATCCTTACAAGGAAAACTTTTTTTTTTTTTAATTAATTTATTATTATTATACTTTAAGTTGTAGGGTACATGTGCATAACGTGCAGGTTTGTTACATATGTATACTTGTGCCATGTTGCTGTGCTGCACCCATCGACATGTCATTTACATCAGGTATAACTCCCAATGCAATCCCTCCCCCCTCCCCCCTCCCCATGATAGGCCCCGGTGTGTGATGTTCCCCTTCCTGAGTCCAAGTGATCTCATTCTTCAGTTCCCACCTATGAGTGAGAACATGCGGTGTTTGGTTTTCTGTTCTTGTGATAGTTTGATAAGAATGATGGTTTCTAGCTGCATCCATGTCCCCACAAAGGACACAAACTCATCCTTTTTGATGGCTGCATAGTATTCCATGGTGTATATGTGCCACATTTTCTTAATCCAATCTGTCACTGATGGACATTTGGGTTGATTCCAAGTCTTTGCTATTGTGAATAGTGCTGCAATAAACATACGTGTGCATGTGTCTTTATAGCAGCATAGATTTATAATCCTTTGGGTATATACCCAGTAATGGGATGGCTGGGTCATATGGTACATCTAGTTCTAGATCCTTGAGGAATCGCCATACTGTTTTCCATAATGGTTGAACTAGTTTACAATCCCACCAACAGTGTAAAAGTGTTCCTATTTCTCCACATCCTCTCCAGCACCTGTTGTTTCCTGACTTTTTAATCATCGCCATTCTAACTGGTGTGAGATGGTATCTCATTGTCGTTTTGATTTGCATTTCTCTGATGGCCAGTGATGATGAGCATTTTTTCATGTGTCTGTTGGCTGTATGAATGTCTTCTTTTGAGAAATGTCTGTTCATATCCTTTGCCCACTTTTTGATGGGGTTGTTTGTTTCTTTCTTGTAAATTTGTTTGAGTTCTTTGTAGGTTCTGGATATTAGCCCTTTGTCAGATGAGTAGATTGCAAAAATTTTCTCCCATTCTGTAGGTTGCCTGTTCACTCTGATGGTAGTTTCTTTTGCTGTGCAGAAGCTCTTTAGTTTAATGAGATCCCGTTTGTCAATTTTGGCTTTTGCTGCCGTTGCTTTTGGTGTTTTAGACATGAAGT
Organism: Macaca thibetana thibetana; assembly: GCF_024542745.1. NCBI lineage: Eukaryota > Metazoa > Chordata > Mammalia > Primates > Cercopithecidae > Macaca > Macaca thibetana. The sequence continues at coordinate 67,825,335 of NC_065579.1, read as the reverse complement.
CTTTGCCCATGCCTATGTCCTGAATGGTACTACCTAGGTTTTCCTCTAGGATTTTTATGGTATTAGGTCTAACATTTAAGTCTCTAATCCATCTTGAATTAATTTTTGTATAAAGAGTAAGGAAAGGATCCAGTTTCAGCTTTCTACTTATGGCTAGCAATTTTCCCAGCACCATTTATTAAATAGGGAATCCTTTCCCCATTTCTTGTTTCTGTCAGGTTTGTCAAAGATCAGATGGCTGTAGATGTGTGGTATTATTTCTGAGGACTCTGTTCTGTTCCATTGGTCTATATCTCTGTTTTGGTACCAGTACCATGCTGTTTTGCTTACTGTAGCCTTGTAGTATAGTTTGAAGTCAGGTAGTGTGATGCCTCCAGCTTTGTTCTTTTGACTTAGGATTGTCTTGGAGATGCGGGCTCTTTTTTGGTTCCATATGAACTTTAAAGCCGTTTTTTCCAATTCTGTGAAGAAACTCATTGGTAGCTTGATGGGGATGGCATTGAATCTATAAATTACCTTGGGCAGTATGGCCATTTTCATGATATTGATTCTTCCTATCCATGAGCATGGTATGTTCTTCCATTTGTTTGTGTCCTCTTTTATTTCACTGAGCAGTGGTTTGTAGTTCTCCTTGAAGAGGTCCTTTACATCCCTTGTAAGTTGGATTCCTAGGTATTTTATTCTCTTTGAAGCAATTGTGAATGTAAGTTCATTCATGATTTGGCTCTCTGTTTGTCTGTTACTGGTGTATAAGAATGCTTGTGATTTTTGCACATTAATTTTGTATCCTGAGACTTTGCTGAAGTTGCTTATCAGCTTAAGGAGATTTTGGGATGAGACAATGGGGTTTTCTAAATATACAATCATGTCATCTGCAAAGAGGGACAGTTTGACTTCTTCTTTTCCTAACTGAATACCCTTGATTTCTTTCTCTTGCCTAATTGCCCTAGACCAGAACTTCCAACACTATGTTGAATAGGAATGGTGAGAGAGGGTATCCCTGTCTTGTGCCAGTTTTCAAAGGGAATTTTTCCAGTTTTTGCCCATTCAGTATGATATTGGCTGTGGGTTTGTCATAAATAGCTCTTATTATTTTGAGGTACGTTCCATCAATACCGAATTTATTGAGCGTTTTTAGCATGAAGGGCTGTTGAATTTTGTCAAAAGCCTTTTCTGCATCTATTGAGATAATCATGTGGTTCTTGTCTTTGGTTCTGTTTATATGCTGGATTATGTTTATTGATTTGCAAATGTTGAACCAGCCTTGCATCCCAGGGATGAAGCCCACTTGATCATGGTGGATAAGCTTTTTGATGTGTTGCTGAATCCGGTTTGCCAGTATTTTATTGAGGATTTTTGCATCGATGTTCATCAGGGATATTGGTCTAAAATTCTCTTTTTTTGTTGTGTCTCTGCCAGGCTTTGGTATCAGGATGATGTTGGCCTCATAAAATGAGTTAGGGAGGATTCCCTGTTTTTCTATTGATTGGAATAGTTTCAGAAGGAATGGTACCAGCTCCTCCTTGTACCTGTGGTAGAATTCAGCTGTGAATCCATCTGGTCCTGGACTTTTTTTGGTTTGTAGGCTATTAATTATTGCCTCAATTTCAGAGCCTGCTATTGGTCTATTCAGGGATTCACTTCTTCCTGGTTTAGTCTTGGAAGAGTGTAAGTGTCCAGAAATTATCCATTTCTTCTAGATTTTCCAGTTTATTAGCGTGAGGTGTTTATAGTATTCTCTGATGGTAGTTTGTATTGCTGTGGGGTCGGTGGTGATATCCCCTTTATCATTTTTAATTGCGTTGATTTGATTCTTCTCTCTTTTCTTCTTTATTAGTCTTGCTAGTGGTCTGTCAATTTTGTTGATCTTTTCAAAAAACCAACTCCTGGATTCATTGATTTTTTGGAGAGTTTTTTGTGTGTCTATCTCCTTCAGTTCTGCTCTGATCTTAGTTATTTCTTGCCTTCTGCTAGCTTTCGAATGTGTTTGCTCTTGCTTCTCTAGTTCTTTTAATTGCAATGTTAGAGTGTCAATTTTAGATCTTTCCTGCTTTCTCTTGTGGGCGTTTAGTGCTATAAATTTCCCTCTACACACTGCCTTAAATGTGTCCCAGAGATTCTGGTATGTTGTATCTTTGTTGTCATTGGTTTCAAAGAACATCTTTATTTCTGCCTTCATTTCATTATGTATCCAGTAGTCATTCAGGAGCAGGTTATTCAGTTTCCATGTAGTTGAGCGGTTTTGATTGAGTTTCTTAGTCCTGAGTTCTAGTTTGATTGCACTATGGTCTGAGAGACAGTTTGTTATAATTTCTGTTCTTGTACATTTGCTGAGGAGTGCTCTACTTCCAATCATGTGGTCAATTTTGGAATAAGTGTGATGTGGTGCTGAGAAGAATGTATATTCTGTTGATTTGGGGTGGAGAGTTCTATAGATGTCTATTAGGTCTGCTTGATGTAGAGATGAGTACAATTCCTGGATATCCTTGTTAACTTTCTGTCTCGTTGATCTGTCTAACGTTGACAGTGGAGTGTTGAAGTCTCCCATTATTATTGTATGGGAGTCTAAGTCTCTTTGTAAGTCTCTAAGGACTTGCTTTATGAATCTGGGTGCTCCTGTATTGGGTGCATATATATTTAGGATAGTTAGCTCTTCCTGTTTAATTGATCCCTTTACCATTATGTAATAACCTTCTTTTTCTCTTTTGATCTTTGATGGTTTAAAGTCTGTTTTATCCTAGACTAGTATTGCAACCCCTGCTTTTTTTTGTTCTCCATTTGCTTGGTAAATCTTCCTCCATCCCTTTATTTTGAGCCTATGTATGTCTCTGCATGTGAGATGGGTCTCCTGAATACAGCAGACTGATGGGTCTTGACTCTTTATCCAGTTTGCCAGTCTGTGTCTTTTAATTGGAGCATTTAGTCCATTTACATTTAAGGTTAATATTGTTATGTGTGAACTTGATCCTGTCATTATGATATTAACTGGTTATTTTGCTCATTAGTTGATGCAGTTTCTTCCTAGCCTCGATGGTCTTTACATTTTGGCATGTTTTTGCAATGGCTGGTACCGGTTGTTCCTTTCCATGTTTAGTGCTTCCTTCAGGGTCTCTTGTAAGGCAGGCCTAGTGGTGACAAAATCTCTAAGCATTTGCTTATATGTAAAGGATTTTATTTCTCCTTCACTTATGAAACTTAGTTTGGCTGGATATGAAATTCTGGGTTTAAAATTCTTTTCTTTAAGAATGTTGAATATTGGCCCCCACTGTCTTCTGGCTTGGAGAGTTTCTGCCGAGAGATCTGCTGTTAGTCTGATGGGCTTCCCTTTGTGGGTAACCCGACCTTTCTCTCTGGCAGCCCTTAAGATTTTTTCCTTCATTTCAACTTTGGTGAATCTGGCAATTATGTGTCTTGGAGTTGCTCTTCTCGAGGAGTATCTTTGTGGCGTTCTCTGTATTTCCTGGATTTGAATGTTGGCCTGCCCTACTAGGTTGGGGAAGTTCTCCTGGATGATATCCTTAAGAGTGTTTTCCAACTTGGTTCCATTTTCCCCCTCACTTTCAGGCACCCCAATCAGACGTAGATTTGGTCTTTTTACATAATCCCATACTTCTTGCAGGCTTTGTTCATTTCTTTTTCTTCTTTTTTCTTTTGGTTTCTCTTCTCGCTTCATTTCATTCATTTGATCCTCAATCGCAGATAATCTTTCTTGCAGTTGATCGAGTCGGTTACTGAAGCTTGTGCATTTGTCACGTATTTCTCGTGTCATGGTTTTCATTTCTTTCATTTCGTTTATGACCTTCTCTGCATTAATTACTCTAGCCATCTATTCTTCCACTTTTTTTTCAAGATTTTTAGTTTCTTTGCACTGGGTATGTAATTCCTCCTTTAGCTCTGAGAAATTTGATGGACTGAAGCCTTCTTCTCTCATCTCGTCAAAGTCATTCTCCGTCCAGCTTTGATCCGTTGCTGGCGATGAGCTGCGCTCCTTTGCCGGGGGAGATGAGCTCTTATTTTTTGAATTTCCAGCTTTTCTGCCCTGTTTTTTCCCCATCTTTGTGGTTTTATCTGCCTCTGGTCTTTGATGATGGTGATGTACTGATGGGGTTTTGGTGTAGGTGTCCTTCCTGTTTGATAGTTTTCCTTCTAACAGTCAGGACCCTCAGCTGTAGGTCTGTTGGAGATTGCTTGAGGTCCACTCCAGACCCTGTTTGCCTGGGTATCAGCAGCAGAGGCTGCAGAAGATAGAATATTGCTGAACAGCGAGTGTACCTGTCTGATTCTTGTTTTGGAAGCTTCCTCTCAGGGGTGTACTCCACCCTGTGAGTTGTGGGGTGTCAGACTGCCCCTAGTTAGGGATGTCTCCCAGTTAGGCTACTCAGGGGTCAGGGACCCACTTGAGCAGGGAGTGTGTCCCTTCTCATATCTCAACCTCCGTGTTGGGAGATCCACTGCTCTCTTCAAAGCTGTCAGACAGAGTCATTTGCATCTGCAGAGGTTTCGGCTGTGTTTGTTATTGCCCTGTCCCCAGAGGTGGAGTCTACAGAGACAGGCAGGCCTCCTTGAGCTGCTGTGAGCTCCACCCAGTTCGAGCTTCCCAGCAGCTTTGTTTACCTACTTAAGCCTCAGCAATGGCGGGCGCCCCTCCCCCAGCCTTGCTGCTGCCTTGCCGGTAGATCACAGACTGCTGTGCTAGCAATGAGGGAGGCTCCGTGGGTGTGGGACCCTCCAGGCCAGGTGTGGGATATAATCTCCTGGTGTGCCTGTTTGCTTAAAGCACAGTATTGGGGTGGGAGTTACCCGATTTTCCAGGTGTTGTGTGCCTCAGTTTTCCTGGCTAGGAAAAGGGATTCCCTTCCCCCTTGCGCTTCCCAGGTGAGGCAATGCCTCGCCCTGCTTCAGCTCTCGCTGGTCGGGCTGCAGCAGCTGACCAGCACCGATCGTCCGGCGCTCCCCAGTGAGATGAACCCAGTACCTCAGTTGAAAATGCAGAAATCACCGGTCTTCTGTGTCGCTCGCGCTGGGAGTTGGAGACTGGAGCTGTTCCTATTCGGCCATCTTGCTCTGCCCCCCTACCTCTTTAATCTCCAAGATTTTATACTTGTAAAAGTTAGGGGATTGCCACTCTACAATTTTAAACTTCTATTGGCATAGAATTGCCTTATTTTGTCTTCTAGATTATATTATCTTTCATAGCAATTACTCAAATGTTTATTAATGTTAGCATTAAAACTCCATTAAGGCAGTCATTTACATATTGCTTACTTCAGGAAATATACCCAGATGGTTGAGCTAAAAACCTACATGTTCTACTTGATTTCTGCCTTTAACTAATCTTCTTGCTTCTGTTCTTTTGTCCCTTGTTATTCATTCTACAGCAACCAGAATGGTCTTTTAAAAGTTCCGACCAAAGCATGTTACGTCCAAGTTAAATTCATCAAATGAGTTTCGTTTGCATTTAAATATTATCCAAAACTCTTTACCTTAACTTTTAGGGCCCTACACAATTTGTCATTTTCTCCCTTTCCAACCTCGTGTTATAACACTGGCCCTGATCTTTGCATTGGTCGAGTTAGACTTTGCTTTGGTATGTTCCTGAAGACTCCCAAATTTGTTTGAAATTCAAGGCCTTTGGATTTGCTGAGCCTCATGTCTACTATATCCTTGCCAGAGATCCTAGCATGGTTACATTCCACTGTTACTAAGGTCTCGGTTTATGTCTCAGTTTCTCAGAGACACCTTCTCTTCCTTGCCTTCCCAATATTAACTGGTCATGATTGTTTTTCATAGTACCCCATTTATTTTTTCATTAACTTATTTGTTTGTTTATTCTTTCATGTATCTGCTTATTCATTCATTTATTTGACCAATCATTCATTCATTCATCTTACTTTTCAAGTTCTTCTTTAGATATAGGTATCAGAAAAGTAGAAAACTACCTTTAAAATTCACAAGTACATCCTTGATGTCAAAAGTATTTCCTGGTACATAGTAAGCACTGAATAAATATTTGTTGATGGAATAAGCAAATGAATGAATAGCTGAGGGACAGTAGTTATAAGTAACATTTAGAGGCAAATTATTAAAACTTCATTCTCTAAAAAAGTTTTGAAGCAATTTTTATAAGAAACTTTATGTAGTATTATACCTCATAAGTCAAAGATTAACCCTTTTTGTCTGGCAAATTAAAAAATCAATTTGAACTAAGGAACTAATGACACTTTTTGTAAGCCAGAATAGAATCAAATCCTGTCCCTAAAGCAAAATTATACCTATACATATATATATATAAAAAATATGAAATATAAAACTTCCATTTTCAGAAATGATTAAAGATGGAAGGTAAAATGTAGATTAAGATGTAAAATAGCTTTAATTCAAATAAGAATTGATCTTCCTGTTCTTTGCCATGTAATACAATATTGTACACAGCATGTTCTCTCTTTGTCTCCCTCTTCTCCCTCTTTCTAAATCTAGGTAGAGAACTATGGTCACATAGTGATAATTACTCTTTTGGCTTGCCTTTTCTTTTGCATATAATCTTTTACTGTATGATATCATTTTAGGATAAACATTCAGAGAAGTTAAACTAATGTGGGTCTTTTCAGAAATAAACTTACATTTTCGATATTTAAACAATAATGATTTTTAACATAATACACTGTGATCACCAATGCAAATTTTTAGTAAATTTGGAAATAGTCGACATCTATATTATCAATATTCTTGCGCATCCTGATTGAGTTAAGGTAATTCCATTGTTCAGATGATTAAAACTATTTGTTTTTTGAATAAAACCACAATTTGTTAGTTTGAATATAAGCTTAGTAGTTCCTTTTTACCTGTGAACATAAAACAAATTAACCTTTTAACAGTTAACCTTATTATCCATGTGTAAACATTTCTATGGGCATAATATATCACAGGTAGTGACTTATGTGCTTAGAAAGCCTATTAACTCTAAACCAATAGAGTACCACTTAATGAACTGCAGCAATAACAGTCCAAGAGGTTCCCTTGTGGACTGAAGAGATTTGCTGCCCTAGATGCCTAAACACTACTCAGGAGAAATTTAGACACTTGGAAAAATGCAGCCCATGGAAACTGTACCTACATAACCAATGCAAAGTCAGCACTTAAGGTACTTTTTCAGATCATTCAAAATCAAAGAAAAATATTTATACAATATCTTAAAATTATTGAGAGAAGCATAATTTTATGATTTTTTTAAGAGAGAAGTTGTTCTGTGATATTTATTTCCATAGTGCATTGCAGTATGTAGCACACAGTAGGTTCTCAATAAACATTTGTGGAATAGGTGGATCATGTGAATAAATACATAAATTATTTATTTGTTTTTAAAATCCAAATGTATTTAATCTTTTTTCAAACAAGATACTAATAAGGATGTAATAACATTTTGGGCATTATATATTTAATTTTTTAATCAGTAAGGCAATTCATATATTATACATAATGTTTTGATTTAATTTTATTTCACTTTTCCTAAAAATGATTTGTGGAAGGTTCTTATAATAAAAATAATTTTAAAAATATTATAATTATAATTATATTATAATCAACAAGGTATGTTTTGAAAGACTTTACAGAAATCATTTGCATACTAATTTTAATAATATAATGTTTCAAATTATAATCCTAACCATTAATAGCTTATTCCTCAAAAAAGTTGCTTTTCCACAAAAAAAAGCAAAATTGTTTTAGTTTGTTTTTCCTTTGTAAAATCATTTTAATTCAAGTAATTCTTTCAGTTCTTGAGTTCAGACTTGAAAAACAAAGCCAAGCAAGTTCATATTATTGCTTTACTTGGCATTTTATTTTTCTGTGTAATTTTATTTCAAAATTCCCTAGTATGTGTTATTCTAGGCAGAAGAGTTCTAATACAGTAGCCTTTCACATATAACTTTTCTATTCCTTTGATAATTTAATGATTTATTCTCTCTTCCTAATTTTAAAATGATTTTTTAAGAAAACCTTCTGGAAGCATTTATTGATTCAATAATTAGAACCGTGTGAAAAATCTATTGTAGATTGTTTTTAATATGCTTCCAGCATATAAAAATCATTAATTAGCTTGTTTTAACTACAGAATTAGAAGAGACTGATGTCTTCAAATAACCAATAATTACCCTGGACTCTTATCTAGTAGTATAATTTAAACAATTATCTCATCCTGCAAATATAATTTCAAGTATTATTTCCCTAAAGGCCTTATCTGGATGAAATAACCTGAGAATCATTTAATTAGAGGATTGACAGAGATTATTTTTTCCAGAGTTTAAATTATACATTCAAAAAAAGGATAATATCATCTCAAAACCTAAAGAAATTTAAGAAAGTTTTACAAACATTAATTGGCTTTCTTGAAAGTATATACATTGGTATAATGTTTTTATATATTGTTCTTTTTAAACAAATTATCTATGAACACACATAATGCCCAATGTATTGGTATTATAAAACAAAATATTATATTAGAATATTATTGAACACTTTTAAAAGTATTAAAACTCTAAAGAAATACATTTCACATACTGTAGATTTTTTGCTTATGTTCTTACTAACATTCTAAAATAAAACTTGTAAATTATTCACCAAGATTGTAACAACTTCAGAAAATATGGTCTTTCCACACTAGTATGTAAATGCTCTATGATTCTAAACATTTAGTTGTGTTCAAATAAATTACTCTGCATTTTAGATGTTTTGTATTTCTGCAGTTCACAGGATATTTCAATAGAAATGTCTCCACTAACAAAAAACAAAAACAAAAAGAAGGTTAAAAGAACGTTAGCACAGGTGTGCTGAGAAGTTATGAAAATTTATTTATACTTCCAGGGATACTTTGAGAAATATTTCAAGGCAGTCAGTTCACTGAAGTGAAGACTGTTACACATTTTCAATTTGTGCATATGAGACTATGACTATGAATCTTTTTAGAAAATGAGGAATTTAATAGGGACAGCATTAGAATATGTGAAAACCCACTCATTATTTTTTCTTTTAAATGAGACTGGCAAGTACAGCTCCAAAGACTAAGATTCTTCTCTGAAACTCCTTTTGTGTCTACTTAACACCCAAACAGGTGTGTGATCAAAGGTAACACAATTATATAGTGTCTAATGTTCTTCATATAAAATAAACCATTGTAAAAATATCTAAAATGTCATTCAAAATTATTTGAAAATGTAAAAGCACTATACAAATATTGAACATTGAACACAGTCATAAACAAAAATGTGGTGGTACTATATCTATATTCATTTCAGAAATATCAAACAATGGTAACATATTTTACATGTATTGTTGGGATAAGGCTGGTAACTTTACTAATAAGTAAATTAATTTTTACTAATCTTATAAAGCAAGATTTAATGTTTAAATATTGATGCAAATATATGGAATTCTTCAAAGAGCAAAAAGCTCAGAATTACTGGTCTCTGACATTTACTCTTCAGACTTCTTAAGCTCTAAAATATCTTTTCCTTAGAATCATGTTGCCATGGTGATGTTTCATATGAATTTGGACACAAAAGGTTTAAGACACGTTCATTGCAGAGGTATTGTAGAATCACTTAAAATGTGGTTGGCATCTGGAAATTATTTGATGGATCTCAGGCAATATTTTTCATCTTTTATAACGAGGTATAATGTTGCAATTTATTTTAAAATGAAGATGTTAATAAAAAAGCTAGTTCTAGATTTGGATGGCATTGATTTCAATTTGACACTTCTAGATGCAAGGGGTACACCATTACATAATAATGTAACTTATAAAATGTGTCATGGCTTTATGATGGAAAAATTAATGCAGTTTAGCTTTAGGGTAAACTTTGCTTCAGATGCAATTGCAGGCCTTTAATCTTTTTTGTAATACCATGTAGAATTGTCATTAACATCTCAAAGCACAAACACTCTAACAAAAATTAGAATAAGAACATCTTATTGTTTAAGTTTGAAATATGACAATTGGGGCCAATTTTCTGCCTTATCACCTCTTCAAATTTTGTACATGGCTATGTGGATGAAAAAAAAAATCTCTGTGTCATACAGGTGTATCTGAAAATATTCATAATTGTCGACCCTTCTCCTTTGGACACCGCGGAGGCTCAGGAAAAGGGTAGCTTTATCATCTTAAAAAATGTTCAGAAGCTATGCTCTCGTTTATAAGTGCGAGCTAAGCTATGTGGATGCAAAGACATACACAGTGATATGATGGACTTTGGGAACTGGTGGGGATGTGAAGAGTGGGGTTAAGGAGAAAAGGCTACATATTGGGCACAGTGTACACTGCTTGGATGACAGGTGCATTAAAATCTCTGAATTCACCACAATAGAATTCATCCATGTGACCAAAAACAACTTATACCACAAAAGCTATTGAAATACAATAATAATAATAATAATAAACATCAAGAGATAATTAAACATTTTGTGGATTATTTTGTCTTTAGATATGGTAAATTTGGATGAAAAGTGTATACCTTGTGAAACATAATTTATTAATAGGTATTAAATAAAAGATATTACCCCATAATATCTTGTTTCATTTAAAATAATTTATTTAGTAAAATAATTTATGATTTTGTATATTAATTATTTACTTTTATTTCACAAAGCAAATTAATTTCTGTTAAATGTATGACTTTATAGAGTGTGCAAAATATAAAGAGCCAATGTTAACATAATTATTCATAGCCAAATTCATCGAACCATACTCTATGTCTTAATCATTTTTTCTTCCTTTTTCCTCTCTGCTAAAAGTTAATTTCTCAGACTATAAATGTTTAATATGTACTCTCATCTCTCTAGAAGGAAGGTCATTCCTAGGGAAACTCTTAAAATAATGTATGACATAATGATAATTTTCCAAGATGATTTTCTTTTGAATTGCATATGCTTACCTTGAGAAATTTCTCTCTTTTCTCTTTCCATTACAAAAGCTTCTCAAGAGAGGCAAAAATAACAGAAAGCTTACTGGCAAGCCTGAATTAATTATGAAGAAGGAATATGAATATGACAGAAGCATAAAGAAACCTGTAAAATTTAATTTTCCTCAAATTACTTGCATTACAAAGCAATCATATTGAAGAATATTTTATGTATACATCAATAAAATGTCAGAAAAAGCATGACTGTAATAATAAGAAACAAGGCCTCTGTTTACAGTAGTGATATAATTTTGTTCCTACAGAACTTAAAATAATTTTTACATTAGGAAGTTTTTAAAATTCTGAAGTTTGAACAAATAAGAAAATGTAAACTATCACAGTGTTTGTACTTGCGCAAATGTTTGTTGCTTAAGTTATTATAAACAGTAACTAATACTTTCCTGCTACATCTCTCAAAAATGTAATCCCCCAAAAAGTTTCTTTGAACAGCATAAATGAATGATTTTTTTTTTATATAACTGCAATAAAACCTCTGGGAAAGAACCTATTATGAGTACTGTGTCAGCAACTTTAGCTTATTGCACAGGACTTATTCCCTTTTTCTCATAACTATGTAACAAATTTAAATTTCAGATTGTATAATTCCATAGCTGATAGGAGCCTTGAGCCTTTTTTAGACATTTAAAAAATTAGAATTACCCACCATTTTGGGGAGAAAATTTAATGAAGAAAATAACTCTTAAATGATGCTGACTGGTGTTTGCCTTCTGTCAGATTCTCAGAATTAGCACCAGATCATATCTGTCCAAAATGTATTTATGGATTCTAAAGTACACTTCAAAATTGCTTGAGCCACAAACATGCTTTTAAACTGTTGACCATGTAGAATTAAAATTATTCATTAACATATTCAAAGAGGAGAAACTGAACGACTAAGAAGGCTCAACATTGTATTCTGGGTTTGTTGTCATCTATTATTGTCGTTAAGTGTTTAGCAGATTAAGATGCTAAGGAAACTGTAGAAGAGTTGGCAACTGCAGCTGAGAATATGCAGAAAGGTGTTAACTCTCCTATACTGTATATGGTTTGTTTGTTTGTTTGTTTGTTTAAGGAAGAGAAGAGGTTTAAATTTAATGGATGCAATGAAGTAGAAAGCGAAAGAAGTGAAAGTAATGGTTCAGAAGGGCTGATTCTGCTATTTGCCATTCGTGTAGCCTTTGACAAGATGTTTAACTTTCTGAAAACATCTTGACATGAAGAAATAGCTACCTCACAAGATGCTTCTGATGATTAAAAGGAGCATACATAGGCGCACACATAAGCATTATTGTATGTGATTTATTGTGTGCAAAATGCTATAAATATGAGTTATTCCAAATGGGAACTATGGAGTATTGAGTACGTTTTCCATATTTAATTCTGGCACATTTGTCATGTAACTAGCCAGGCTTGTCTAAGGCTGCGTGCAGAATGCTCCAGTCTATGATTGTTCCACAGTTGAATTCTGCCATAACCAAAGTGCTATTCCTCATCCAAGTTGGTCCTTTTCCAATCTATTCCACACATTGCAGTTAGGATGATCTTTGCAAACTCGTGATGTCATTCATGCTGCTTAAAATCTATTATTGCTCAACATGACCTATAAAGCTGTATGTTATCTGGTCCCTGCATCTCTCTGGAGCTTCATCATGTAGCACTCCCCTGGTTTAACAAACTCTGCCACAGTGGCATTTTGTTTTGGTCCCTCAGACTTGGCATGCACTCTTCCATCACTGAGCATGTCCTTTTTTTTTTTTTTTTTTTTTTTTTTTTTTTGAGATAGTCTTGCTCTGTTACCAGGCTGGGTGACATGATCTTGGCTCACTGCAACACAACCTTCGCCTGGGTTCGAGCAATTCTTCTGCCTCAGCACTCTGAGTACCTGGGAATACAGATGCGTGCCACCACACCTAGCTAATTTTTGTATTTTTAGTAGAGACAGGGATTCACCATGTTGGCCAGGATGGTATCAATCTCTTGGCCTCATAATCCACCCGCCTCGGCCTCCCAAAGTGCTGGGATTATAGGCATGAGCCATCGCGCTGGGCTGCATGTGGTCTTTTATCTACCAGGAAGACACTCTCTAAATTCCAGCACCCCTCCCATTTGGATGTTCAGCCACTATTCATCCCTTTTCTTTCGCTCAGGTGTTATTTTTTCAAAAATATTTCTCTGATTGTTTTGTATGGTACAGAACCTTTTTACAATTCATTCACAGAACCAAGTGATTTTTCCTGCTGAACTTTTATCTCAGTTCGTCATTGTATATCCATTATAATGAATATTCCATTCATATCTGTTTTCTTTTCTGGGCTATCAACTCGTTGAGAACAAGATTCTATTTTCTGCTTGTTGCAAATCTGCAAAACATCTGAGTAATTACAGGGGCTCAATAACTACATTTTTATAAAACTCTTCTAAATATTTGTGAAAATATTTTATCTACAGTATTGATGTAATTATTTGCTTAATTATAAATCATAAACTTTTAAAATGAAACTATCCATGAATCAGGCTAGAAGGCAGGTAGTAAGAGAAACACAAGCACACATGGAGTCTGGTGAACATTCTGAGTATAGTGACATGTAGTAAGTGATTATTGAAGCCATTGCAAAATTCCAAAAGGAGAGAGCAATTTAAAGAGGCAAGTTGTAAGAATCCAGCAATCAGTCTGTTGGTGTTTGAGAGGTTTAGAAAAAAGGTTATCAGAGACTAACCTATGAGTTTAGGTGGAACTCAGATGGAGACTATCAGTAAGTGGAGATTGGAGTCAGTGTAGAGATGACATTCATGAAAGAAAGGAAATTACCATTTGCACAAATAGACCAGTGGAATTCCACAAAAGTGGAATTAATGTGGGCTCACTTGAGCTATTAAACTAGGACTTATTAAAGATCAACCTAATTATGAGAAAAAGAGTCCCTGAAATCTAAAAAGTAGTGATCCTAAGGGAAAAGATAAAGATAAATTCCTAGAGTAACAGAACAATTTAAAAGGCAAGAAGTCATAAAGATCTTTATACCAAAAGGAATTTATTTCCAATGTGAAAATATTTTCAATCAATATAAAATATACATGAATGCTCTGTTTCTGTAGTAGCAAGATACATGATGGAGGGGAGCAGGTGTCAGAAAAGTACATGGTAGAAGATAAAAAAGGGCTAAAGATAAATCACTGTTTGTTGAAAACAAAATAAAGCTATAATACATGAAAACAAGAGAAAGGAGAAGAAAAAAAAGAATGATTTCCCTTCTAGGGAATTTGAGAATATTCTGTATGCTGTCAGGGGTTTTTGAGAAGTCAGGAATGTAAAATTGCAGTTAAATCCAGTAAACAACCAGGCTTTGACTTCTCTTTTGGCCCCAGGTGGACCCAAGGTGTTTGAGTGACCCTGAGTAGAATGAACTACCTTATTAAGAAGATACCAAAATAGGGCCCGAGCGCAGGGATTCACGCCTGCAATCCCAGCTCTTTGGAAGGCCGAGGCGGGTGGATCAAGAGGCCAGCAGATCGAGACTCATTCTGGCTCACACGGTGAAACCCCGTCTCTTCTAAAAATACAAAAAAAAAAAAAAAAAAAAAAAAAATTAGCCGGGCGTGGGGGCGGGCGCCTGTAGTCCCAGCTACTCAGGAGGCTGAGGCTGAGGCAGAGGCAGGAGAATGGTGTGAACCCGGGAGGCGGAGCTGGCAGTGAGCTGAGATCTCGCCACTGGGCTCCAGCCTGGGGGACGGAGCAAGACTCCGTCTCAAATTAAAAAAAAAAAAAAAAAAAAAAAAAAAAAAAAAAAAAAATCCCAGCTACTCAGGAGGCTGAGGCTGAGGCAGAAAGGAGAATGGTGTGAAAGGGAGGCGGAGCTGGCAGTCAGCTGAGATCTCGCCACTGGGCTCCAGCCTGGGGGACGGAGCAAGACTCCGTCTCAAATTAAAAAAAAAAAAAAAAAAAAAAAAAAAAAATCCCAGCTACTCAGGAGAGGCTGAGGCAGAGGCAGAGAGAATGGTGTGAACCCGGGAGGCGGGGAGCTGGAGTCAGCTGAGATCTCGCCACTGGGCTCCAGCCTGGGGGACGGAGCAAGACTCCGTCTCAAATTAAAAAAAAAAAAAAAAAAAAAAAAAAAAAAAAAAAAAAAAAATCCCAGCTACTCAGGAGGCTGAGGCTGAGGCAGAGGCAGGAGAATGGTGTGAACCCGGGAGGCGGAGCTGGCAGTCAGCTGAGATCTCGCCACTGGGCTCCAGCCTGGGGGACGGAGCAAGACTCCGTCTCAAATTTAAAAAAAAAAAAAAAAAAAAAAAAAAAAAAAAAAAAAAAAAAAAGAAAGAAAGAAAGAAAGAAAGAAAGAAAGAAAGAAAGAAAGAAAGAAAGAAAGAAAGAAAGAAAAAGATACCACCAAAATAGGAGACAATGTTTTCTCGGATAGAAATATTGGAAGAATGGAAGGAGAGGAAAAGAAAATGAAATAAGACTTTTATCCACATCTTAAAGCAGTCTCTATGCTCTCCATGCTGTTACACATTTCGAGGTGTTTTCCTTCATTAAAACATTAAAATAATTCTATGCCTGTAGCAGTATAAGGACGTATGTGTAAGATGTGATATGGTTCACATTTCAATGATTATGACAGATATTACCTATATAACACATTCACAAAATCCAATATATTTGTTTCTTATTCCAAGTTTCCCTGTGTATAAATAGGAAGAACAGAGACTGAATAAACGAGAAAATAATCATGATAAAAAATTAATCTATATTAAGAAAAGAATTGTAAAATCACCTGAAAATTTTGAGCATAAAATGTTTAATTTCTAACAAACACTATATTCTTCATGAATTTCTTTGCTATTTTATTTGAAAAATTAACAAAATGTTCTCTTGGAAAATAATTTTTCATACACTTAGCTATTTTTTTTGTGTGTGATTTCTTATTGTACTTACTTATTTCACACATTATGGTCAGCAAATAATGGCCCCTAGACATACCCATACCCTAATCTTCAGAACATGGCAAAAGAGAATTTACGGTTGTCGTTAAGATAAATACCTTGAAATAGGAAGAAGATCCTGGATTACCCAGTTCAGTTAAATCTAATCACATGGATTCTTAAGGGTGGAGAACCTCTTTTGGCTTCAGGGAACCAGAGAGATGGCATTCTGAGAATGATTCTACCCACTGTTGTTGGTTTTGACGATGGAAGAATGGTCACTAGATAAGGAATATAAGTGGCTTCTAGAAGTGGGAAAAGGCAGGCAAATGCTTCTTTTCTAAGCCTCCAGAAGGAATGCAGCCTAGCTGACACCCTGAATTTTATTAAGTGGGTTCATATCAGACATCTAACCTACTGAAACCTAAATTAATAAATTGTTTTACTTTAATCCACCAAGTTTGTGCTAGTTTGTTACATCACCCAAAGGTAAATAATATATACAAACGCAATGATATATTTATCTGTTCGAAAAGTTAGCATTTGAGAGAAATAATAAAATGAACCTAATGAAGGAGGAAATAAAGTTTAATAGAACTCTCCGAGCAAGAATTTACAATTCTAATAATAAACAAGAGCTATTTTTTAGTTCTTTTGTCATTGAGATGGAATGAAGTTCATTCTTTCATTGCATTTACATTTTATCCCCTCAATATAATTCTGTGTACGTAATTCTTTATTAACTTCCCATAGATTCCATGCAAAAAATATATTTGGTAACTGTAAATGTGCTTTTATTATAAATTAGGGTAGCCAATATAAAGAACTACATGAACACTGTAATTTATATCTTTTATGTTAACCCGATTTAAAAAAAAAATACATTTTGGTTCCGAAAGTATTTTGTAAATTAAGACAAGTAAACTTTCAGAAAATATACTTAACTTCCAGACCTGTCTAAATAAAATGATTAAATACATTTTTTTAGGTTGCCAGAATCAGTAGGTGTGAACTCAGATCACATTTTATTTATCATCAAAGTCACACATATTATGTAAGAAAGTATGAAAAGTACTATTGTTATCAGCCATCAAGTGTGGATCAATTCTGCACTACATGAAATCACACAACATCATGATGAAAAGGATTTTATGTTAGATCACTATTCACTGAAATAATAATATGAATCTTTACAATTTTTATCACAGGAGCTTCTCTTTTGCAATAATACAATTATTGGTGTGGTCTGAAGTACATTATCACAATTCTTTTTTTTTTTTTTTTTTTTTTTTTTTGAGATGAAGTCTGGCTCTGTCACCCAGGCTGAAGTGCAGTGGCATGATCTCGGCTCACTGCAACCTCTGCCTTCTGGGTTCAAGCAATTCTTCTGCCTCGGCCTCCCGAGTAGCTGAGATTACAGGCATCCGCCACCACGCCTGGCTAATTTTTGTATTTTCAGTAGAGATGGGCTTTCGCCACGTTGGCCAGGCTGGTTAACTCCTGATCTCAGGTGATCTGCCTGCCTCGGCCTCCCAAAGTGCTGGGATTACAGGCGTGAGCCACCTTGGCCGGCCTATCTGAATTCTTAATAATCACAGCAATCCATGAAAGTTGCAAGAGGGCAAGTGTCTTTTTCTCTGTTCTGTTATTTGAACAGTAACTGCCACTATGTGGTGTCCAATATTTTTTTTAATGAATACAAAATTGGCTTAATAGTGTTGGTTGTTTTTTAATCATTTTATCCCAGTACAGAAAAGGAAACGGAAACTTAAAGAGCTTAAAGAGTTGAAAGTTATCCTGTTATTTGCAACAGAAGCAGGCTTTGATTCCAGTTAGTTTGCTCAAGTATCCAGACAGTTTAACACTATATAGAACTTGATACTACTAATGCCAGTTTAAATAGAGATTGCCTCTGAGCCAAATTCCTACTATGTGGCTCATATTTCTACGAAATGCATAGGTCTCTTCAATTTAGTACTTTAAGTTTATTTAGTCTTTCATTTGTTTGTTTGTTTATAGAATAGGATCAACTTCAAGTAAAATTTCCCTATCAAATTTTGTAAACATCTGGATTATTTAGCCTCCCAATCCAAATTCATCCAGAACTCTCAAACCCCTACTTTACTTTTAAGTTGTTGGGAGAAATATTTTACTCAAAATTGTGTCTATAAAATTTAATGGAGATGCACTTTGTTTTTATCATTTGTGGGAAAAAATAATCAAGTGACTGTGAAGGAAACAAGTTTTCTTTTTTCACTAATGTTTCATTCCCCTCCACTCCTTACATTTGGCTACACTATTATAAAGACGCTTTAAAAATATGTTAATATGTTAAAGTGCCATACTCACTCATAATACTGCCATAAACTACTGCTATAGATCTTAAGAGTTATGGTGATTTTATGTCAGTTTTCCTTTTCGTTGTTCTCTAGTAGTGAGATCTGCAAGCTTTTCATTGCCATTATTATCCTGGTTCATATGGCAAAGCTGAATCACAAAACTATGAAGAATAACTTTTATTTCTGCTAGTGTATTTTATTCCATTAATATGTCAGTACAAAGAAACTTGATGACAAACTGATTTATTTTTATGATTTGAGGATTTGTCAAACTCCAAAAGAGGTTTACACGTGCTTCTTAAAAATATAAGAAACACACAAGGAAGTGCTTCTTTTTCTAACAACCAATTATTTTCACAGGAAGTTTAGTGGATCCATTGTACAACCTCTGTCCGGAGTAAATGCATTGGAGAAACCCATGTAAGAATGTAATGTGATGATCAGTTCCTTTGTTTCTTTGGATTACCATCTAGTTTGAGATCATAGGTTAATTTTTTCACAAGACCATTCTACTAGGTATTTAAGAGAAACTCTATAAGAAACTCTTTAAGAGTTTTGTGGGCCTGCCTTTTTAGACTTGGGTGTGACATGAACCAAAAAATACCTAGATAGTAATTAATGAATAATATAGTATAACAGTGATATTATTAGAAAATACTACTAAGTATATATAGGTAGGTAGTCATCAACTCTAAAGGAAAATGTTGGAGCTATTAGAACTTTTCAGGTAACCATTTTGTATTAATAGTTTATTTTATCTTCTCAGATTTGTACCCTGTAAAGATGAAAACAATAAGATTAAAAGATAACATTTTTCTTATTACAATGGCAAAGCATATCAAGTTTCATAGTATTTGATTAAGTTATTAAAACTAATATTGAGTTACCAGTCAGAGCATGGTGACAATAACATTGTCCTTGCAAAAAATCTTGTCAGTCAGCATTAAACAATTTTAAATTGTAAATGCTAACTGAGAATATGCCATGCATTCCAAGTTTGGCTATTATTTTTTGAAACAACAAGGCACATAAAAGGGCACTAGTATATATCCTGTGAAAACATGCAAATATGAAAATTTGCTTGATTTATCAAATAAATTATTTAAGATTAAAATTTAGTCAAGAGCAATAGAAACTATACATACAAATGCAACAAGCAATAATATTTTTAGGTAAAATATTATATTCTTTTAATTATTCAATAGAAAAATACATTTAATTATTTAATAAGCATTCATTGAAAAACTTAGTTGACTGCATGTTTCACCCTGATTAAAAGGAGAATAAAAAAGATATATGGTTATGTTCCCAAGAACATTCTACTTTGGGGAAAATAATACAAAAGTAAAAATACAAGTTAATACAAATTTAATATTTTTCAATCTTCAGCCTTGCAAAATTCAACTTTAGTCACATTCTACTGAGGTACACATAAAGACAAACTTTGTCTCATCCTTGCTCCATGACATTTATTAGTATAAATGATTGGCAGAATAAAGGGCAAAACTATAGTGAGTTAATGCAGTAAGTATATGTATATATACACGTATGTATATACTTAACATCCCTCTTTGTACTAAGCACTATGCTAGTCACTGGGTCTATGATAATAAAGACCCTGTGCCTTTATGAGATTTACAGTGTGATGGAGGAGATGAAATTAAACTTAAATAAATAAATTATTAAAATTGAGTTTAGTTCATTAAAGGGAGAGAGCAAAACGTTAAGAAGAGACTGGTTGTTTTTAGATTTTAAAGACCTTGAAATCTTACATCTCTGATAAGCCCTGAGCTCTGAGTTCTTTATTTAAATACATCTTATCAGTCATAAAGATTTTTTCCTGTGCCTCAAATCTAAATATAACAATATTTAAGATAAAAAGTATAAGAATTTCCAGGTGCAGTGGTGGTGTACTCCTGTAGTCCCAGCTACTTGGGAAGCTAAGATAGGAGAATCGCTTAAGTCCAGGAGTTCCAGTTCAGCCTGGGAAACATAGAGAGACCCTGCCCCTCAAAAAGTAAAAATAAATAAATAAATAAATAAATAAATAAATAAATAATTACAAACCACTCATGTGCAAAATAACATACAGCAATGATTTCTGACACCTATTAATAAATCAGTGGTATTAGTTATTAATAATATGTAATAGGAAGAAGATCTTTTTTCTTTTATTAGAGGCATTAGAATAACCTCAAGGAAAGGAATTTGTTGTGAATTTAGCTTTACCTGCAAACAATTAGAAATTTGATAAAGGAAGAAAAAAGTGATCCTTGAACATATAAAATGTATTACTTTATTTAAATAAAACCAAATCATGTGTTAATATAATAACAAATAAAACAACACAAAATATTTTTGATATTTTGGAAACTTATGTTTGCTTTCTGAAGTTAAATCTCAGGCAATTATATCTATTCTGCTTGCTTGTCAATTTTCTCATTTTGGAGCATCATATTAAATGTATGAGACAGCAAATGTAGTGTTGGAAGAATCTAAAACTGGTTCTTTTCTGAAAGATAGGCAAAGTGGTTTATTCATTACACTCAAACTATCAAAACAAACAGAAGATGTCATATGTCCTATGCAAAATATGGCTACTTTGGCTGCAAAAGACACTTGATATTGTAAGCAATTAGAGAGGAAATAACAAATTTCTGTGTCTCAACGTTCCCATCTAAATATGCATTTGTTTCTTCTATGTTTCGTGGAGCTCTGTAAGAACAAAATGAGTCTTTGTATAGTCATGCACATGATTGAGCCTTCATAACATGTGACCATGATTATCAGTTACTCATGCCTGGCACTCACTGCCCCCTAATATGACTGGACCTGACCTTAGAGAATCCTTCACAAACACTGCATTCTTGTGGGGGACAAAGTTGCCTGGCATTAAACCTTATTTGGTCAAATGAATTTCAATTAATTATTATTTTTCAATAGTACATAATGCTGACTAGAGTTTGAAAATCTAGTGTTTTTACATCTTCTTGTTTACAGTGGAGGAAAAATGAGAAAAAATGACTATTCTACAATGCGTGATTGGTTTAATAAATTACAGCAAATGTATGAGACTGAAAACAAAGGTATGGAATAATATGGCATAGAAAGATTTACAATATAAAAGTTAATGAAAAAGAACAATACTATATTATACTTAAATATAAGAATATCCCACTGAGTATGATTGAAATGAGAAAAAAAATGGAAACAAATACATGGTCCAGAAATTTGATGGTTAATCTTAATATATCACAGAATTGTATGGCTTCATGTAATAGAAAACCCTGCTAACAGTGTTTTGGAATTTTGGGTGTTAGGTTTCAATTTTCTTGAAAATGTTAAGCCTTTTGGAAGTGTAATTAATATACAAAAATTACACATATTACAATATATGCATTTTAATGATTCTGGACCTATGCATACACCCATGACACCATTACCACAGTCAAGGAACTAAACATATGCATCACCTTCAAAATTTTTCTTCTGTTCTTTTTGTGTACATGTGTGTGTATGGTAAGAACACCTAACATGAAATCTATTCTCTTAACACATTTTTCAGTAAATAAGTTTGTATTGTTAACTATATTCATCCGGTAGGATTACTATAATAAAAACAAATAAATGTGACAAGGATGTAGAGAAATTAAAACTCTTGTACACTCTTGGTGAAAATGTAGGATGATACAGCCACTGTAAAAGACAGTATCTGAGTTTCTTTGCATATTAAAAATAGACTTGCCATGTGATCCAGCTACTGAATACATTTCTATTATAAAATAATTGAAATGAGACTCTGGAAGAGATATCCGCATCCCCGTGTTTATTGAAGCAGTATTCACAGTGGCAATAATATGGAAACAAACCAAATGTCCATAAACAGATAGATGGTTAAAGAAATTGTAGTGTATATACACAGTGGAATGTTATTTAGTCTTTAAAAAAGAAGGAAAAATGCTGCCATTTGTGACAATATAGATGAATCTAGAGAACACTGTGATAAGTGAAATAAGTCAATAACAGTGATATAAATACAATTTTCTTTTTCTTGTTAGAGTCTCACATAGACAATCTAAGGCTTGTAAGGAAGCACCATAACATTACAGGCCAGCTAATTTCTATCTTTACTTTTTGCCACCATGGTTTTTGCCTCCAATGTGATCTCATTTTTCAGATGGTTGCTGAAGCTCCAGCAATCTTGTCTACATTTTCAGTAGGAACTGAAGAGGAAGGGCAAAAAGAACATACCTTGCAGCTAAAGCAGCCATCTTTAAAGGGTTTTTCTAAAGTTCTTTATAAATGTATGTGAAGCGTATAAGAAAAATTAAATAAAGTGTCAATATTTTTGTGATCAGAATTGTTATACTTATGAGATGTAAATATCTCTTTATATTATGTTATCAAAACACTGAAAATGAAAATATTTGGATGGCACCAAAATGCTCTGTCAAGGACTGATATTGCAATAAAAAATAAAAATGAGCTCAAGAAACAGACTGACTTGTTTTGTTTGAGATTAAATAGTGATTTAAAAAAAGTCAGTTTTATAAAAATATATTTTAAAAATTATATCATTTTAGATGGCAGAGTGGTTTATTGCTTTATTTTCTTTATCTCACCTACTTCATCTTACCAGTTGGCACTCCCATTTCTGCATTGGAGAGCATGTTTTAATATATACATATATATTATTGAATTTAATTTACACTTAATATTATATAAATTTGTATATATTATATACTATATATAAATTTCAAATATATGTATTTTAACATAAATACTTTATTGGTTAATAGATAGGCAAGCGTTAGTTTCTACTAAAAGAAGACTGATGTCACAGTTAGTATTATAGGTACAGACATGAAATATGATGCTATAGTGAAGAACCTCCATATTCCATCTATCCAGACTGGAAGAAGACAAAGAACACAAGACAGTAACTGATTCATTTTCTCCACATTGCATAATGCACGTTGCTATTAGTAGGTGCTTTATAGGGTAGCACATATTTTCTTCAAGAAAATATAATCCTTCCCATTCTGCAACATACATCATTAATATGTTCAAATGCTTACAATTTTCTGTACTGTATTTTCTTTGGTGTAAAACTTTGATACCAGGAAATCCTTTTGAAAGATTACACATTACCTGGGAAATTCTAAATCTCCATTTTATCTTTTGATTAACTCCTACTATCCATCCTTGCTACTATTATTCATGCTGAAGCTTTATTCTTCCCCTTATGGGTGGTCTCATTTCTTCACCAACCTGATTAAACCTCTATAATGGCACCAAAGTTATCTTTACAAAACTGTTATGAACATGTCATCTAGCTTCTTAAATAAAACTGAAACTTGTTTTTAACACTTATCTTTATACATTTGAGCTACATGAAAGTTACTTTTTGTGTTTCCTAAGGCTTACTTTCTAGTTTTCAAATTTTCATATGCTTCAGAATTATCTGGGGACCATGTTAATGCAGAGATTACTACCCTATGATCCCCCAATTGTTTTACCTCATTGGTCTAGACTGGGCTCAAGATTTGCATTTCTAATAAGTTCCTATGTGATGCTGATAATCTATACTTAGTAGCACAATTTGAGAGCCATCTCTCTGAACATTCTTCCAAACATTTATCTTAAAAAAAAAAAAAAAAAAAAAAGGTTTGGTCTTGCTGTTCTCTTTGCCTGGATTGCTTTTCTTTCCTTTTTTAATTAAAAAGGAGTCAAATGGCATTTTCTTAAAAAGAATCTCAATTTTTTTGGAAAAATTTTGTTTCTACTTTCTTTGTTATCATAATAAATAAGTTCTTTTTTTCTACAACACTTTGACAACTACCTGTGACATAATTAGTCGTTATTTCTTATTACAATTATTTATGTACATAACTCTCATTTCCTGTTAGATTTTAATACATCTCTTTTAGGAAACTGAATCCTTGGATATGTTCTGGAATAAACCTTGACCTAGACACTGCTTTCAGCATAAATGTGAAGCCGAACTTCATACTACCTGACTGTGCAATTTCCACCCCTTCCACAGTTGTCCACAGACCTAAAGATTACAGAGTATAAGATATTTGGAGTGTAGAGCATTTGGTATTTAGAAAGCAAAAGGCATGGTATTCCTCAAGAATACCAGAATAATTCTGAAGAACAGTTTTGATGACAGAGATAGCATCAATTTATACTTGGTGATATTTATTTACACTACTCTGTATTGGGGCTGTCTTTCTCAGCCAAGCAGATATTTACCTAAGTGTATTTTAATACATGAAATACATATAGATATATCATAACATTATAAGATTTCAGGTCTGATAAATCAGATAGTGCATGAATTTTTTGATTAAATCTCATGGAGGAGTTAAAAATTCCTGGTAGTATAGAAGAAGAGTATGGCAAAAAATGAAACTATATTTATTACTAAATTTCAATATATTTTGTAATTTTTAGAAAAGAGAAGTTTTGTTGACAAAATGGAATATAATAATTGTTTTTGCTAAGCACACTTTAATATTTAGAATAACACTGGAAGCAGAGGTATGGAGCTGGGATTGTATCCTCTTTAGTGTTAAAAAATTAACATTTCTTGTGATGTAAATTAAAATTCAAGAATGTTTTATTATATAATACACAATCAGCAGAGAGAAAGATTGTTTTACATGTGAATTTTTTAAAGATGACTTTAAAAATATGGGCAAATTAAAAACTTCAAGGAAAGTATCTCTTAAATATAATTTTTCCACATATAGCATAAGGATTTATTAATACAGGGTTCAAGTTACATAAAGTTTTATTGTACAATTTTTCATATTCTAATTGGGTAACAAACATTTTTGCTTTTGCTCTTTTGCTTTATTTTGTGTTGTTTTGTTTCAATTATTTGCATATGCCATACAAAACTTTTCTGTTAAGCATAGCTCTTCTATTTGTAAAATTATGTTTGTGGTTCTGCTTTTTAAACTGAATGGTCTGCTCTCCAGTGGTTACACACTGGGGTGCCAAGTGAGAACTGAGATTTTTTTCTGAGTCTACTTTTCTCAAAATAATTTTTTTATAGAGGAGAATGAAGTAGTATAATTAGTGAATAATTACAAATATAATTTTCACAAAGTAGATTAGTATATTTACCTACATTTATTTATTTTTATTTATTTATTTATTTATTTATTTATTTATTTTTTGAGACGAAGTCTCTCGCTGTCGCCCGGGCTGGAGTGCAGTGGCCGGATCTCAGCTCACTGCAAGCTCCGCCTCCCGGGTTTACGCCATTCTCCTGCCTCAGCCTCCCAAGTAGCTGGGACTACAGGCGCACGCCACCTCGCCCGGCTATTTTTTTGTATTTTTTTTAGTAGAGACGGGGTTTCACTGTGTTAGCCAGGATGGTCTCGATCTCCTGACCTCGTGATCCGCCCGTCTCGGCCTCCCAAAGTGCTGGGATTACAGGCTTGAGCCACCGCGCCCGGCCACATTTATTTTTTTAAGTGCTGAACTCCCCATTTTTTTTCACAACCAGTGGGGACTTTTGGATTCCCATACCAGTTCCCGCAGGCATGATTTACTTTCCTCTGCTCTTACTAATGATTCTGTGGTAATATTTAAAGAGAGGTTTAAACAGTATCTTTCTTTATTCATCTAGAGACCTTTCTTCAAATCAAATTAGAGGTGACCTTTCTAAAACACAAATGCTGTCAAGACATTTAAAATCCTAAATGGCACTACATCTAATAAAGTGTAAAGTCCGTGGTACTTTGCAGACTGTGCCAGTCCCTCCCTAAGCAGTTCCTTTCCATTTGCTTAGACACATGACCAACCATTCCTCCAAACAGACCTATACGGTGGTAAATATGTGAAGACATTCTGAGTGTTTCAGGTGTTTTATATCTCCCTGAGTTTTCACAAGCTCTTTTCTGTTTCCTTTTGTTCTCTCTTTACACTTTTTCATTTTAGTAGATTCCTATTGATTTCCCAATACTCTGCTCACATTAACACTTTTGTACTCGACTAAGTAGGGCCAGTGTGACCTCTTCTTGTTTCCTCTGATGTTTTTGTCATAGAAAATTCAGTTATAGCACCTATGTCATTTTGTTATAATTCTTGCTTACTGGAAATAAGTGCAAAAAATTGGCCAATAGTGTGTAGTGCAACAACACAGTTGAATCAACTATTTCAGCTACACAGTCCTTAATTATCATTGTGACGATAGCTATCCTATTTCAACTTTATTAGCACTAATAAAATACATTTTCTTACAATCAAATGACAGAATTTTGTCCCAAAATGTCTGTACCAAATTTATTGTTTATTCAGTAAAACATTAGTATTGATTGTATTTGTATCACATTTTAGTCTTCAATTTTAAGACACTTATAGAAATAAGGAATTACATTCCCCTTATAATATTCTCCCTAAATAGAAATCCACCATCTGGAGTTTAAGAGAGTTATTTGACTCACACCTGGAGTTTAAGAAAGTCATTTGAGATCAACTCGTAAATATTACTATATCATAAAATATACACCCACATTTTAGAAATAATGGTGCTATTTCAGTTAGGACTAAACCAGTATTTCTTTTTATAAGAAATTCATAGGTAGAGTAACAACATGCATCTCCTTTATTTATTCTCTTGATGTAAGCATCTCCAGACATTGCAATCGTTGTGTGGTTTAGTTCTGTCAATTATTTTTCTACCGCTTCATAGAAGAGGATATTGCTCTATACAGGAGTGGTAGATTTATATGTCTGATTGCTCTTTCTTTTCATTCCTTTATTCATCCATACGTTCATCTATTAACTGGCATATTTATTACCTACCATGTACCCATCACTCTACTAGGTACTTTAACATTTAAAAGTCATACGATTTCTTTACCCACATGGAGCTTAACCTCTACTGGAGGAAAATTACAATCAGAAGTAAATTTATAATGTGAATTCAGAAACTGCCATAGAGTAGTTGGAGTGATAGAACTACTAGCTACGAGGGTAAGTTTAGATAATCATCAGGGAAGGACTTTCTGAGGAGGTGGCATTCAGCCAGGCACATATATGAACTGAATAAGTGAGCTGAAATGTTTCCAATTGTATTTCTCACAGGCAACTCAAAATGGAACTTTTAATTTCTCTTTTCAGACATGCTGCCCAACCACTGCACTTGGCCATCTCAGTGGATACCACTATCATTAACCAATGCAAGTTAGAATCATGTATGTCATGTTTTATGCCTACCTATTCCATCCTCATATATATTTACCTTGAATCCTACCACCTTTCTCCAAGTCCACTGTTGCAACTCCACCACAGTACATCATCTTTTTGGAGAATTGAGGCTGCAAGAACACCCAGGATGGGCCCCTCTTATCTCCTCTCTGTACTTTGTACTGAATTTTATTGAACTTTAATCAGTGCATGTGAATCTCTCCTGTTTAAAGATGACCCCTTGTTCTTATGATCAGGATGCAACTCTTTTGCAGGGACTATAAGCCATGATGCTCTAGTCACAGCCTTCCTCTTCATCCTGGTCACACAAGCTCCCTTTGCTCTTTTCTTTGTAGCCACATTGGCCTCTTTTCACTTCTTTGAGCTTATACTTCCTCTGGTAAAAAATAATTATACAGCGATATTTTTTATTTAGAAAATATTTTCATTCTCTCTTGATCAAGCTAACTTGTATTCATTTTAAGATTTCAGCATAAATTTCACTTCCCCAGTCATCTTCTTTAACACCCCTGACTAGGTCAATATTCTTATCATAAAGACCAAAGCTTCATAGTGCTTGCCTGGGACCAGATGCGTTTATATTTGTGTGCATGATGAAATGTTACTCTTTCTTTCTCACTGATTCTAAGTTTTTCAAAGGTGCATGGTACATACATTTTTCTCCAAAATTGTTTTACTAGTAAATTATTATTTATTCATTGGATTAAATAACTAATTAATGAATTTATTAGTGGAATTCCTTTCCATTTCTCTCCCCTTGCCTACCACAATTTATATGCATTTTTTTTTCTGACAATTTCTAGGCTTTTTTACTATGGAGCTTTTGAACATGCCATTGTCTCTGCAGAAATTTTTGAATTATGACTTCTTTTCGCTTTTCTTGTCTTAGTTTAATTAACACTTCACAGAGAAGACTTTCCAGCTCAACCTCTTCAGTGTTGTAGACCTAATTTTCTGCTTGTCTCTTTCAAAAACTGTATTAATTTTATAAACACAGAATTAATTTGTATTTCTTTTTAATTTATGTTTTTCATTAGACTGTGAGTTCTGCAGTGGCTGAGATCATGTCTCTTTTGGGCACAATTGAATTCTCAGTGATAAACACGGTGGTTCATGACTATTAGGCAATAATACTTTGACTGAACCAGTAAGATTTTAAAAAGCACAATAAAACAATGAAATATTTGAGAAATACAACTTATTAAATTTCACATTACTCCCCCTGCAAAAATCTAACATTTTAGTACAGGAATTGTTTATAAGAAAGCAGCGTATATATGAAACATGCCCAGTTTTTCCACAGATGCTAGTTTCACACTAAGTCCTACAGTTAATTCAAAGTCTCTTGTAGCTGATTGGAGATTTTTCCACTACCAAATCCACAAAAATTTAAGTCTTGATCCACACAGGTGTCGTTATGTGTCTTTCCGTGGTTCTCTCTCTCAGGCCCTTATTACTAGTAAACAAACCGTACTTCTCAACCACTCTCCATTCCAAATGATTTTGAAGTGTTTTTCTTTTAACGACTCATCTTAATGTTTACTAAATATATTCTCATCCTTTTTCCTCTCCCTAAAGTTATTTAGTGGAAATAAAGGCCTCATTGTTTTATCACAGTGATCAGAGATGAAACGTGTACATTTAAGAGTTCTGTGTTTTTGAGTACATAATTTAGTTTTTCATTCTACATTGAACATCAGAGATAGGAAATTCATTACCTAAAACAGCATTTCTCTTCATTTACTGTGCAAACATACTCAATTATTAATATTAAACTTTCTAACAAATTAAATAGAAATTTTCCTTTTCATTTCTTCTCAGTATATGCTAAACAATATAGTATTAGTAAAACTAATGTTTAGCCACTCCAATGCTTTTCTGTTTATGTTACAGTCAGGTGTAACTGTTGAATAAGAAATATTTGTAATCCCACCAATCACCATGAAAGATCTCTTTAACTTCGTAAGTAGACATTACTGAAATTACTTTAAAAATATTGTTAATACCCACATGTCTTCATGTAAATTACATGCACATTGTTTTATTCTAGATTTGCACATTCCATACTGAATAATAAATGAAATTTTGAAGTAACAAGTTATTCCACAGCATGCATTAAAGTATCAACATTTAAGTAAACCAGTATTAGTGTTCTGTACTTGATACTGCTTTCTCTTATGCACAGAAAGAGAGCAGGTTATGTTGCTTACCCAAATGATTTGTTTTCCAGGCTTCACGTTTATACAAGCTAGGAAATGGCAAAAATAATAATAATAATAATAATAATAATGGAGGGAACACTATCTATCCCTATATAGACATCATGCATTCTATAAACAAATGCCTTTGGACCAAGTAATTTAAGAAAATATTTATGTTTATGATGAGAGTTAATGACTAAAATGCTATTTGGCTATAAAGAGGGGTGACAGGCAAATGCAAGAAAAAGGCCTATTTATTTTGTGAGGATGTAAGTAGACTTCTTTTCACATTTGAACTTTTTATTTTGAAATAACATTTGGTTGGTTTAAAGAAGAGTTGCAAAGAGATTACAGAGAATTTCTCTACACACTTCACCTAGTATTTTCCTGAGGTTAATATCTTGCATAACCATGGATTCTTTATCAAAACAGGAAACTAATAATGTGCAATGTTAAGGTACAAACTAAAACTTCATTTAGATCTCACCAGTTTTCCCACTGCTATCCTTTGATAGACCTGTGATCCAATCCAGGACACAATACTGTATTTAATCATGATATCTTCTTATTGTCCTCCAATTTTTGAGAATTTCTCAGTCTTGCCTTTTATAACTGAAGATTACTGGTCAGCTATCTTGTAGAATGTCTTTCAATTTGAGTTTGCCTAATGTTTTGTCAAGATTGAACTAGGCATATAGATTTTGGAAAATAATGTAAAACAGGTAAAGTGCCTTTCTTGCGACCATATCAGAAGTTACATGATCACTATTAGTACTGGAAATGTTAAATTTGATCATTTGGTTAAGGTATTGTCTGCCAGGTTTCTTCACCATTTTAGTTAGTTTTGTTTTCCTTTCCACACTCTGTTCATAAACAGTGAGTCACCAAATCCAGTGTACATTCAAGAAGATAAGAATTAACTTCTATCTTCATGGGGAAGAATTATCAAAGAATTTGTGGATATATGCTAAAATTATCACATTAATTAATTATTTTGCTGATACAGACAGAGAGTCTGAGAATATGCAAATATCCTATTTCTTCTCAACAGTTATCGGTGGGTCCTGCCTGCAGCAACTATTATTATGGACCTATAGTGGTGAATTTCTATTGTCTTCATTCCTCCTACAATTATTATTTGGAATTCATCTGTAGGAATTTTTTGATTTCTCCTGAATTTATACATTTATTCAATCGTTTATATCATTGTGGACTTATGAATCTTTCTTACTTTCTTAGGGTTTGAATCCAACACTATATGTATTTTATTACTTAAATTGTTTCAGCTTTTATCACCGGGGACACTCAAGTTGCTGCTTGTATTTTTTAATTACATGTTATTTATTTTAGCAATTTATCACTTTTTGGCCCTATAATGTGCTTCAGGGCCCTAAAATAAGCCATTTTCCCAAGGATATTTTGTCCTTTTATTGAAGAGTGGTATGAAGAAATCAAGACCAGGTACTATGTATGTTCTTTGCTACTGAAGTCTTCTGAGTTCTTGCCAGCATTTGGTGTAACTTTCGTATACACACACACCCACACACCCCCGCCCCCACACACAATTTTAGCTATTCTAATTAGAATGTAGTTAGAGCTCATTATGATTTTAATTTGCTGAATTTAGTTGAAAATCGTATAACTAAGGACACTTCAAGAATATATTAGCTACACGTTACTTTTTCCAAAAATAATTCTTTCAGATTGTCACTACATGAAGCATTTTATAATTATCAGCTTACTGAATAAAATGGTACTTCAAGATTTAAGAATGTTTCTAAGAGCAATATCTCTCTGTTGCTATGCTACCATTACTTCTAACCCATATTATTTAATTATAATTTTTCATAATTTTTAGATTATTTCCTTTGTTGTTCTTTTGTCAAAGGTGGACATCTGGCCAAACCAGATAGAGTTATCTTATCATAAACTGTAGTTTGAACTTGCATAGCAAGTATTTTATTGAGGGTTTGACAGGTTTATAAAGCGTAATGAGCATAATTTTTGTTTTATATAGCAATTTACTTAAAAATTCTATTTAAGTTTTTTTTTGGAAAAATTACTTTGCCCACATTTACATTCTTAATAGAAACAGTATAATCAGAATGAAAAGATTAAAAATACAAAGAAAACCTATCTAAAAATTTAGGATTAAACAAAAACTTTTATAAGACCCAAATTTATCTATATTTTCTTTTTCTCATACTTTTAAGTTAATACATAACTTAAAATTTTTATTCTTTGTGTGGGGTTAGTTTGAGCTTTCTACATTGAAGATTTTTCTACAACTGATAATGTTAACTAACATTGTTAATTAATGTTCATAAAAACACCCATTTTTAAATAAAAGAATGTTTTTGTCAGATTAAATAACTTATATTCATTACTTTTCCCAAAATTTTATGCTGTATCCTTTGAATTCTAGTATTTTAAGACTCATAATTTTTATTCTCATATAATATTTTTATTCCTATGCTTCATAGGAAGCTTTTTGAATATACATAAGTTTGGTTGTCTACTATTTCAACAGGAAACATCTCCCTAGGGGTAAACTCTGAAAGAGTAAATTTTAAAAGAAAATATAATTATGGCTCTGACACAAATTTAAAAAAAAATACCAAATATTTTATTTCACTAATTAGTTAGAAAACTAGCAAGATGTTACAATGGTTTCCAAAAATAATTCAGTTTTACATCTACACCCAAAGACACGGAGAGGAGTTGGGGCAGGTTGGAGAGTGGAAAGTAAACATTGCTAATATGAATTTACAAATAAATGCAAAACTGCGTTGAGGGTCCGGAATTATATTTCCTCCCAATATAAATCATTAGTTTGCATATCTTCGTGAAGGAACAATTCAGCTGGCACTGCTATCAATAATCTACAACTTACAGAATTGCAAAATTACTCAAAAATAATAAAAGACAGGGAACTCTGCTTGGTTGATTGATAGGCAAGATACACACGGAACTTTCCTTCTTTCTCTGTCTTTTGCTTTTTTTATTTCAACAAAGGATCTGGCCCCTTGTGATTCAGTCCATGGATAACATTACTTTTGAGTAAACAAAATTTGGAATTAAACTCTTCCTTTACTGCAACGCCATGGTCTCAGTGAGGTGATTCTTGTCGGTGCAGTATGCAGAGAGAACCTGTCAGCGACTACGTAAGTTTCTGCCGCATCTCTTTCTGCATATTGAAATATCTACAAATATTTTTTCTGTTTCTTCACAAATGAATTAGTAACTAGTAAAGATATAAATGTCTTAATGCCAAACTTTCTCTCTTAAATCTCAGTAAATACAGCTTTAGTTTAGGCTGTTATTCTCCTGATGGGCGAGAAGAACAAGGGCAAGTAGGATAATTATTATTTTGTAGATAAAATAAAAATGGATTTTTCTTCTATGATTGTATTTTTACTCTAAAACTTGACCATTAAATTCGGCTATATATAAAAGTAGATACCTTTTATTAATAATTTTGCCTGGGCAGGGTGCGGTGGCTCAAGCCTGTAATCCCAGCACTTTGGGAGGCTGAGATGGGCGGATCACGAGGTCAGGAGATCGAGACCATCCTGGCTAACACGGTGAAACCCCGTCTCTACTAAAAAAAAATACAAAAAACTAGCCGGGCGAGGTGGCGGGCGCCTGTAGTCCCAGCTACTCGGGAGGCTGAGGCAGGAGAATGGCGTGAACCCAGTAGGCGGAGCTTGCAGTGAGCTGAGATCCGGCCACTGCACTCCAGCCTGGGCAACAGAGTCAGACTCCGTCTCACCCCCCCCAAAAAAATATATAAATAAATAAAAAATAAAATACTACTACTACTACTACTACTAATAATAATAATAATAATAATTTTGCCTGAAACGTATTTCTCAATTAGCTTGATAAATTTAAAAATATTCATCATTTTTATCTCAAAAAACTTTCTTATGTTTTATATATATATATATATATATATATATATATTTTTTTTTTTTTTTTTTTTTTTTTTTTTGAGGCGGAGTCTCCCTCTGTCGCCCAGGCTGGAGTGCAGTGGCCGGATCTCAGCTCACTGCAAGCTCCGCCTCCCAGGTTTATGACATTCTCCTGCCTCAGCCTCCCGAGTAGCTGGGACTACAGGCGCCCGCCACCTCGCCCGGCTAGATTTTTGTATTTTTTAGTAGAGACGGGGTTTCACCGTGTTAGCCAGGATGGTCTTGATCTCCTGACCTTGTGATCCGCCCATCTCGGCCTCCCAAAGTGCTGGGATTACAGGCTTGAGCCACCGCGCCCGGCTTATGTTATATTTTTAATAACTTTTATCTCATTGGTATTCTGTTCCTTCTTCTAAAAATGCCTTTTGTTTTTTATTTTTATTTATTTTATCATTTTATTTATTTATTTATTTTGAGTCAGAGTGTGGCTCTGTCGCCCAGGCTGAAGTGCAGTGGCCAGATCTTGGCTCCTTGGAAGCTCTGTCTCCCAGGTTCAAGCAATTCTCCTGCCTCAGTCTCCCGAGTAGCTGGGACTACAGGCGCATGCCACCATGCCTGGCTAATTTTTTTGTATTTCTAGTAGAGACAGGGTTTCAACATGTTAGCTAGGATGGTCTCGATCTCCTGACCTCATGATTTGCCCGCCTTGGCCTCCCAAAGTGCTGGGATTACAGGCGTGAGCCACGGCGCCGGACCCTCTTCTTTCTTAATTTAATAGTTATATCTTCTGTATTTATAATATTTTAAAATCAAATTTTTATTATCTTTATTACATGGGAGTAAATTATAAATTTTGATATTTATTATTTATTGGTGAATAAATAAATATCATTTATTAATGAATAAATTAATTAATGTTATTACTATTATTATTATTCAGTAGAGTGTTTATAACTGCAAAGGAATTTTTAAATTTAGCTGCCATATTTTAAATTTTAAACTTTCTGTTTCCATACAAAATCACTAGTAATTAATTGAAGGTGTGGATAAATTAAACATATAGTTTTTTCCAAAAACAGAATTCAAGGGTCACATTCAGACTTTTCTATAAGTTGAATTAGAACTCCTGCAATATCCTTTATACACAGACATTCATCTTTGCAAAGAAAAAGAAGTAGATGATTTTTTATTACTGACTTACTGATGAAATGAAAGTATGAAGGCAAGGTGGAGTGTTTCTTCTTCAATAATAATGCAGGGTCCCCTGCTGGGAAAGAAGAGGATCAAACTCTACTGTGGACAAATGAGCTAAACATTCAATAATGGGGGGTTCTAATTTGAGTAACATGATCATCTATATAGTATTAGAATTTTTTGACATTGAACAAGTAGGATGTCTTAATGAATGTAAAATTCATACTGTTACATGTTATTTCAAAGCCCAAGAAACTAAAAGAAAACCGGAACTTAAAGAGAATGTCCAGAATCAGCTCTGACAAAGAACTTGGACATTGTCATTCCCATCCTTACAACCAAGAAGGGGAGACAAATTGAAAATCAATTTTGTTTAAATTGTCAGGTAAACTAGCATTATAAAATCTGGAGACACAAACTCTCACAGGGACATAATCAAGATCTGCTTACCTGGAGCAGAAGGTACAAAGAGCACTTAAATGGTAGTTTTGATGAATTATTGGAGGCTGAATTTAAACTTGTGTGAGAGTGAGAAATTTGTGGGGAACTTGCTCTTTGGAGTTGCTTTCACTTTTGTGAGTTTTACCTCCAAGAACCTTAACATTTTTTCACTGAAAATTTAAGAAAAATGTGATGTCTTTGTCAGGAATAAGGGGAAAGTAGTCATTGTAAAATACACCTAAAACTTTTTTTTTGTTGTTATTTGTTTGTTTTTAAAGACTTGTACTCCAGGTTAAAAATAATTTTCCAGAGCTTTATCCCAGTGGGGGAAAATGTATTTTTCCAATTCAGTCACTTATATTTATATCATTTCATCTAAGGGAGTGGAGAAACATAGTCAAAAAGAGTTTGAGAATAAGGAAATAGATTGAGAATGTTGCAGCTAAGGAAGGAGCTAATGGGCATGAGAAACAAAGCTTTACAACTCAGAAAATATTTGTGACAGTCATAGCCCGAGACAGAGGTTTATAAAACACTGAAATTTAAACAGAAGATGAAAGAATATTCCCTTTCTTCACACTTTATCATCACACTAACTGGTTCTAGTCTAATACCAGCCAAATATGATCTAAAGCACAGATTCTTGCTGAGTAGAATTGGTTAGCGAAGTCTAAATTCAAGAAAGGAAACACAAATAAGGACACAAGAGGAATCTGAAAGTTCAAGCACTTATAACTACATATAGGAAACATTAAACACAGTCTGACCCCTACTAAGGTTACTGTAAATCCTCATGCTAAAGACCTTTTTACCT
The DNA here is from genome assembly GCF_024542745.1 of Macaca thibetana thibetana. Lineage (NCBI taxonomy): Eukaryota > Metazoa > Chordata > Mammalia > Primates > Cercopithecidae > Macaca > Macaca thibetana. The sequence goes on along the minus strand of NC_065579.1, from coordinate 67,789,332 downwards.
CATGTTTGTTCTTAGTCCCCAATGTAACATACTCAGATTTTAAGAAAAAAAAAATACAAGACATGACAAAAAGCAACAAAAACACAGTCTATCTATAATATAGAAATGATCAGAACCTGACATATGTTGGACTTATCGGACAAAGATTATAAAATAGCTATGATGAACATGTTAAGGACTATAACAAAAAAAGTGGATAAAAAGTAAGACAAGATGTGCAATTTAAGCTGAGAAATGCAATCTCTAAGAAAAAATCCTAAGGAAATGCAAGAATTGAAAAACACAGTAAAGTGAAGAAGGTTTCAATGTCCTCATTATTGGACATAACACAGTCAAACAAATAATTGGTGAGCTTAAAAATAGTTCAACCAAAATTTCTCCAACTGCATTGCAAAAACAACAACCACCACCAAAAAAAAAAAAAAAAAAAAAAAAAAAAAAAAAAAAAAAACCCAGAATAAAACATTCAAGAAATACAGGACAATTTCAAAAGATGTAACATATGCACAATTCAAATCTAAAAAGAATAGAGAACAGAGTGGAGCACATGAGAAGAATAAACACACACACAAATAAAAATGAAAACAAAAAAATTTTGGCATATAATACTCAACCTGAAAAACATAAAATCAAAGAGAAAATCCTGAAAGAATTCAGAGGGATGAGAACAACTCGACTAACAATGAAGCAGTATACATATCATACCTCAATTGTTGTCAGAAGCCATGCAAGCCAAAAGTGAGTGGAATAAATTATTTAAACTATTGAAAGAAGAAACAACACAATCTAGAATTCTATATCAAGCTAAACTATTCTTAAAACATGAAGGAGATATAAGGACTTTCTTAGATAAATTAAACTGACAGAATTAATCACCAGCAGAACTGCATTGCAATAAATGCTAACAAACAGTGTTCTAGCAGAAGTAAAATGGTATAATTAGTACTTTGGATCTACATTTAAAAAGAAGAGCATCAGAGATAGAAAAAATGTGGGTACAATAACATCATTTATTGTTTTTATTCATAATTGATCTAAAAATATATGTTTAAAGTAATATTTACTAATAAAATATGTGTACTGTGATTATAGCACATGGCAAAATGAAGTGAATGACAGCAGTATCACAAAAGATGGGGGAAAAGTAAAAATACTCTGTATCACTGAAAGTTCTCTAGGGGGAAAACAATAAAATATGCATATCTATCTATCTACCTAGATATGCATAGAGAGAGAGGAAGAGAGAGAGAAATAGATTTATTATGAAGGATTGACTCATGTATTATCAAGACGGAGAAGTCTCATGATACGCTGTCCACAAGCTGGAGGCCCAAGAAAGTTGTTGATATAGTTTCAGTACAAGACCAAAGGCTAGAGAATCAGAAGAGTTAATGGTGTGAGATCCAGTCTGAATCTGAAGGTCTGAGAACCTGAAGGTCCTGATTTCCAAGGGTAAAAGAAAATGAATGTGCCAGCTCAAGTAGAGAGAAAAAATTCACTCTTTTGATTTGTTGTTATTGTTGTTCTATTAAGGCCCTGAAAAAAATGGATAACGCCTACCTGCATTGGTAGATCATTGGTGAGAGTAATCTTTACTCAGTCTACTAAATCTCTTCTGGAAATACTATCAGAGACACACCAAGAAATAACATTTTACCAGCGATCTGAGCATCCCTTAGCCCAGTCAAATTGACCCATTAAATTAGCCATCATACTCTGCTATAAGGCATCTGCACTACACATAAATGGATATTCCGTTATTCGAAGGTAGGCTTATATTTGTTAAAAATGTACCAAATGTACATTATAGATTTGATGGCAAATACCAAAAAATTTAATAAGGAAACAAAACTGATTAAAGTAATAACATAAAATCACATGAAATGGTCAGTTAATTAATATTTTTAATATACTTTAAGTCCTGGGATACATTTGCAGAACGTAAAGGCTCATTCCATAGGTATACACATGCCATGGTGGTTTGCTGCACCCATCAACACATCATCTACATTAGGTATTTCTCCAAATGCTATCCCTCCGCTAGTCTCCCACCCCCTGACAGGCGCCAGTGTGTGATGTCTCCCTCCCTGTGTCCGTGTGTTCTCATTGTTCAACTCCCACTTCTGAGTGAGAACATGCAGTGTTTGGTTTTCTGTTCCTGTGTTAGTTTGCTGAGAATGATGGTTTCCAGTGTCATCCATGCCCTTGCAAAGGACATGAACTCATCCTTTTTGATGGCTGAATAGTATTCCATGGTGTATATGTGCTATATTTTCTTTATCTGGTCTATCTTTGAGGGGCATTTGGGTTGTTTTCAAGTCTTTGCTATTGTGAACAGTGCCATAATAAACATTTGTGTGCATGTGTCTTTATAGTAGAATGATTTATAATCCTGTGGGTATATACCCAGTAATGGGATTGCTGGGTCAAATGGTATTTCTGGTTCTAGATCCTTGAGGAATTGCCACGCTCCCTTCCACAATGGTTGAACTAATTTACATTCCCACCAACAGTGTAAAAGTGTTCCTGTTTCTCCACATCCTCTCCAGCATCTGTTTTTTCCTGACTTCTTAATGATTGCCATTCTAACTGGAATGAGATGGTATCTCATTGTGGTTTTGATTTCCATTTCTCTAATGACAAGAGACGATAACATTGTTTTCATATGTTTTCTGGCCACATAAATGTCTTCTTTTGAGAAGTGTTTGTACATATCCTTTGCCCACATTCTGATGACGTTGTTCATTTTTTTCTTATAAATTTGTTTAAGTTCCTTGTAGATTCTGGATATTAGTTCTTTGTCAGATGGATAGATTGCAAAATTTTTTTCCTTTTCTGTAGGTTGCCTATTCACTCTGATGATGGTTTCTTTTGCTGTTCAGAAGCTCTTTAGTTTAATTAGATCCCATTTGTCAATTTTGGCTTTTATTGTCATTGCTTTTGGTGTTTTAGTCATGAAGTCTTTTCCCATGCCTATATCCTGAATGGTATTGCCTAGGTTTTCTTCCAGGATTTTTATGGTTTTAGGTCTTACATTTAAGTCTTAAATCCATCTTGAGTTAATTTTTGTATAAGGTGTAAAGAAGGGGTCCAGTTTCAGTTTTCTGCATATGGCTAGCCAGTTTTCTCAACACCATTTATTAAATAGGGAATCATTTCCCCACTGCTTGTTTTTGTCAGGTTTGTCAAAGATCAGATGGTTGTATATGTGTGGTATTATCTCTGAGGCCTCTATTCTGTTCCTTTGGCCTATATATCTATTTTGGTACCAGTATCATGCTGTTTTGGTTACTGTAGCCTTGTAGTACAATTTGAAGTCAGGTAGCATGATGCCCCCAGCTTTGTTCTTTTTGCTTAGGATTTTCTTCACTATACGGGCTTTTTTTTGGTTCCATATGAAATTTTAAGTAGTTTTTTTCTAATTCTATGGAGAAAGTAAATGGTAGCTTGATGGGGATTGCATTGAATCTATAAATACTTTGAGCAGTATGGCCATTTTCATGATATTGATTCTTCCTATCGATGAACATGGAGTGTTTTTCCATTTATTTGTGTCCACTCTTATTTCCTTGAGTCCTGGTTTGCAGTTCTCCTTGAAGAGGTCCCTCACTACCTTGTAAGTTGTATTCCTAGGTATTTCATTCTCTTTGTAGCAATTGTGAATGGGAGTTCACTCATGATTTGGCTTTCTATTTATCTATTATTGGTCTATAAGAATGCTTGTGATTTTTGCACGAGAGAATGTATAAAGAGAGGGAGAAAATGAAAGAAACAACTAATAAAATGTGACAAATAGAAAACACAATCATAGTAGATCGATAATTGCTTTAAATCTGAACTGCCTAAATATACAAATGAAGAGCAAGAGATTGTCAGAGTAGGTAAAATAATAAAACAAGACAGACTCGGTTATATATTTTGTATAAGAAACTCACTTTAAACCTACATACTAAGAGAGTTAAAATCAAGGGCAAAGGAAACCATGGTAACACTAATCAAAAGAAAGCTGGGGTTACTATATTAATTTCAGGCAAAGTTGACTTTTGAACAAGGAATATAATAATGGTTAAAGAAGATAATTCATAATGCTAAAGGAATAAAAAAGTAGAAAACTTCAAATAAACAACCTATTGATGTATATTAGGTTTTTCTAGAAAAACCTAAGCAAGAGCAAAACAAGAGCAAACCAAACACAAAATTTATAGGAAAAAGAAATGACAAAAGAGCAAAAATAAATGATATTGAATAAAAGAAAACAACACAAAGGTGAACAGAAGGAAAAATCACTATTTTAAAAGACAAAGAAAACTGACGAAAACAAAAAGAGAGAAGATTCAAATAAATCAGAAATGAAACATGAGACATTACAAACGATTCAACTGCAATTCAAAGGATCATCAAGATGAATTTGGACATTCATCAAAAAAGACCATATTCTTTGTCATAAAACACAAAGTAACACATCTAATATGATAGCAATTATACAAAGTATCTTCTCATATCACAGAGGCATCAAATAGAATGGGAAATCAGAAAAATAGCTGAAAAAAATCCCCAAATATCTGGAAAGTAAACAACATAAATCTAAGTAACCCATGGTTTGAACAATACATCTGAAGGGAAATTTAAATAATATTTTGAACTAAGTAAAATGAAAATACAACTAATCAAGATTTGTGCAATATAGTGGGTTTATCTTTCTAAGTCAATAGATTTGGCAGTGGCAATATTAGATAGCAGAGGTCACTGTTGGGTCACCATGGGTTTGGGGATGATCTCTTTATATTTCTTATTCTTTTAACAACTTTCTGGCCAGTAACACATGATCAGAAATTGAGACAACTATAACTCTTCAAACTTCATTGCTGACATTTAAAGGAGAGAATCATTCATATATTTCATTATTGTCATGGAATTTACTATTCTGGATTCCATTTGCTCCCTAATCTAGAAGCAGTGAGTTATTATTATATAAGAAAATGAGGCCCTTTTACTTTTACTCTTTATTTAGCAGGGCTCTTCATATACAAAATATATCACCAAATAAACATGTATCTTGATCTAATCACAGGAAAACACTGTCTTTTCTGCAGTTAGATGTAAATAGTCTTGATATTTACCAATATGGTTTGTTATTAATGATCTTGGCTTCCTAAGAATTTCATAAGAAACATAAAGTAAATGTGTTTATCGTTTGAAGAATTATATCCATGAATTCCATGTGCCACTCTTGATTTTCCCCACTATGGTTTCATTAGTGGAGGCAAAGTCCATTGCCTGGATTTCTTCCATGTCTAGCACTACAGAGTTGCTTATTACATCAATGTTAACTCTTAATTAGAAGTTAATAACCAGAAGAAACTTATTGAAGTCTCCCCACAACCACCACTATCATAATCTTTGTAATTTGGGAACTACTTGATACACAAGTAAAGTTCTTCCATGTTTACCTTGGATGAACATTTTATGTACATATTTTACCCTCTCTGTTTCTATTTTTTTTGAAAAAGACTATGAGATAGTCCTCAAGATATCTGTCTGTTGAGCTATGGATTATTTTTAATTTGCTTATTGACGGAGTTTTGCTCTTGTTGCTCATGCTGGAGTGCAATGGCGCCATCTCGGCTCACTGTAAACTCCGCCTCCTGGGTTCAGGCGATTCTCCTGCCTCAGCCTTCCCAGTAGCTGAGATTACAGGGATGCACCACCAAGCCCGCCTAATTTTGTATTTTTAGTAGAGACGGGGTTTCACCATGTTGGTCAGTTTTTTGTCGAACTACTGATCTCGGGTGATCCTCTCGCCTGGACCTCCCAAAGTGCTGTGATTACAGGTGTGAGCCACCGCGCCTTGCCAAGTGACACTATTATTTTTGGTAATTATCACTGGTAATGAGGCTGCCCATTACCTTTTTCCTAATAACTGACTTCATATTTTGAGAACAAATCCAAGATATTTTGAGTTCATATTCCCTGCATCCCGTAATTTTCCTCTATTCGATTTCATTACTATTAACTCTAGCTATGTACATGGTAATTACTTAATGATGAGTATATGTTTGCTTATATGTTCACACATGTGCATACAAATTTTAAGTGTCAGTGACATGAAGAATGAACCTTGCATAATTAATCTGATAGATGGTATATATAAACATGACTGTAAGGTTGTTATTTAAGGGTTTTTTTAAAAAAAATGACCATGCCCAAATTTCTTGATTTTTTATTGAATTATACATTAGAAAATAAATGTTCACAGAAAATGTATTTTTCAATTCTAGCCCAGAATCTGTAAGTTATGAACTTTCATAAGTTTTAAGCTCCCCTCGATTTGCATCCCTGAGTGAAATCTATTCACTTGAAACGATAAATATTTTTAAGCAATTTTCATGCTCAAATGGTCATGAAATTGAGGGGGCTTTCAGGTTCAGCAAGTCGTATACATTTCCTGTTCTCCTTAACTCACTTTTCTTTGTGCAGACGTGGCATGTGTTCCTATGTTACTAAGGGGAATCCTTTTGGCAAGTGGGTACCATTAGGAAGAATTTTATGTTAAATTATTTTCAGCTTTACTAAAAGGAAATGAAGAACAATTCAAAATGCCATGAAATATAAAGCTTATATCAAAACATCACCATTAAAAACATATAGAATAAAAATTTTCATTGCTTCATTTTGAGATCAAAGACAATAATTAGTATTAATCCAACAAAAGAAACTATAAATAATAGACACTATTATGTCACTCTTTTCTATTTTATATTGCCTGTCATGCTTTTGTTAACATTAAAACATTATTAAATTCCTATAACATATTAATAGCCTCATCATGCTGTTTCCTACTGCTTTTCATGTATTACTTTTTTTTTATTCTCACAAAAAACATACCAAAGCAAAATCATTATTATTTATATATTACAGATTTGGGAAAAAATTTAGAGAAGTCATACAACCTTCACCAATTCTGGATTAAGTGTGCTTAATTCTCACACTATATTTTGTCTTCTCTTCTTACATATTTCCTTCAAAATAGATCAATCAGGACATGATATCAGCTATTTATTGTCTATGTTAAAATTTTATTCAAAATTGGTTAATATTCCTACACATATATTTGTCATTATATGTTTTTATTTAAGATTATTAAACTGTAACATGTGCATTGATTTTCACTTTTTTTTGCATGTGTTGTGAATACAAATAGTGTGAATTCTACACTTTATCGAGGTTTAATGATGCAATGATGTTATATTAAACATAGAGAGGTCACATATTCTAAATGAAATTCAGCTAATCATAATGCATGATAAAAATATATTTATTTTGCGATTTTTCTGTGGACCAGTCAGGACTATGACAAAGAGAGACTTCATGAGACTGATTTATGGGAAGAGAATAAAATTAGGAGAAAGTTGAAGATACTATTGTAATGTTTCCAGAATCATATTTGTTTTTAAAAAAGGTTTTACAAAAAAATGTATCTCTGTGTGTAAGGCTTGGATAAGGTTAATACCATTTTTATAATGTCATCAGGCCTCTTATGTTTGATGATAAATTTTGCAAGATTTACTCAAGCCATTGAAGTCTCTAATCTGGTACATTATGTTAGAATCCTACAGGAATACAACTTTTAGGAAAGTGTTTTGAACTCCTAAATCATTTTTTAAATGGTTACTCAAGAAATGTTTATATGATGCATCATTTTCCTATTAACATTGTCTCTAAAATACATTACCCAAGTAGATAATATCTGAAATACAACACGTTATATAGCTTCATAAATTATTTATGGACCAGAAGGCTCTATACAAATGTGCAATATCACATACACATAACAATATTCAATAAGTATAATCAATAATAGTGCAAAAACTGTTTTTGTAGGGAAACAATATGTAAGTAATAATATCTGCTTGGAGTCCTTTTTTTAACAAAACAGTATAAGATAACTTGATTTCCAGGTTTCTCTTAATAGTTTACAGATATGAAATGATGAAGTCCAGATGAAGTCCAAGTTATGTACAATTTCATATCTTACATTTGTAAACTACACTAATGTGCTTCAATTTTAATTAAAAAAATGCATATTAAGCAATGATTATTATGAATAACTTTATCTTTAAAATGATGTTGTGTAGAAAAGGGGGTCTCACTGTGTTGCCCAGGCTGGTCTTAGACTCCTGAGCTCAAGTAATCCTCCTGCCTCAGTCTCCAAAAAAGCTGTGATTATAGCCTTGAGCTACTGCACCTGGTTGATTATGTGCAATTTTAAAGGCAATTTATATGAAAGAAACTACTAATAACTCTCTCTGTTATATAACATATCACATTCCATTTTGATAGTTGAAAGATGTTTGAAGATTGAATATTTGGGTGATAGTAATACTATTTTAAGAGCAAATACTGGTAATATTAGTAGATGTTGGATATGAGGAGAATTGACTTTGACACAAGAATATTTCAGTGTTGATAAGAGCATAATGACTTATTAGGACAAGGCACCATTCAAATTATTCAAACTGGTTAATATGGTGTTTTCAGGAATACTTTTTTAAATTGAAACCATTAAGTTTTTAGAACAAAACAAAATGCTTTATTTTTGAAGGTGTTTTTATGTGAAGACAAGAGAAACGTCATAATAGGTCTCCTCATCAGCTATGAAAGTCTGTACAACTATCCATGGCCCTTGGATAAATGAGAATTTAATCAAGATTAGTAGGCATCATTTCCCAAAACATCTTCATACAAAATTTACTTCCACACATAAATTGCTCATATTTATCTTAAATTGTGCTCCTATACATATATACATACACATATATATGTATATATATGTGTATATATACATATGTATATATATACACTATATACTTTAAGCTCCCCTGGGCCTCGATTTACATCCCTGAGTGAAATCTATTCACTTGAAATGATAAACATTTTTAAGCAATCTTCATGCTCAAATGGTCATGAAATTGAGGGGGCTTTTGGGTATATATACACACATATATACATATATGTGTATGTGTGTGTGTATACACACATATATGTGTGTGTGTGTCTACATATATACATATATGTGTGTGTGCGTGTGTGCATGTCTACATATATACATATATGTGTGTGTGCGTGTGTGTGTCACATATATACGTATATGTGTGTGTGTGTGTGTGTGTGTGTACACATATATACATATATGTGTGCGTGTGTGTGTGTGTCTACACACATACATATGTGTGTGTGTGTGTCTACATATATACATATATGTGTGTGTGCGTGTGTGCATGTCTACATATATACATATATGTGTGTGTACACATATATACGTGTGTGTGCATGTGTGTGCGTGTGTGTACACATATATACATATGTGTGTGTGCGCGTGTGTGTCTACATATATACATATATGTGTGTGTGCACGTGTGTGTCTACATATATACATATGTGTGTGTATGCGCGTGCATGTGTCTACATATATACATATATGTGTGTGCGTGTGTGTCTACATATATACATATATGTGTGTGCGTGTATACATATATACATATGTGTGTGTACACATATATACGTGTGTGTGTACACATATATACGTGTGTGTGTATGTGTGTGTACACATATATACATATGTGTGTATGTGTATGTGTGTGTACACACATATACATGTGTGTGTATGTGTGTGTACACATATACATATATGTGTATGTGTGTGTACACATATATACATATGTGTGTATGTGTGTGCGTATACACAGATACATATGTGTGTATGTGTATGTGTGTGTGTATACACAGATACATATGTGTGTATGTGTATGTGTGTGTGTATACACAGATACATATGTGTGTATGTGTGTGTGTGTGTATACACAGATACATATATGTGTGTGTGTGTGTGTATACACAGATACATATATGTGTATGTGTGTGTGTGTATACACAGATACATATATGTGTATGTGTGTGTGTGTGTATACACATATACATATATGTGTATGTGTGTGTGTATACACATATACATATGTGTGTGTGTGTATACACATATACATATATGTGTATGTGTGTGTGTGTATACACATATACATATATGTGTGTGTGTGTGTATACACATATACATATATGTGTATGTGTGTGTGTGTATACACATATACGTATATGTGTGTGTGTGTGTGTGTATACACATATACGTATATGTGTGTGTGTGTGTATACACATATACATATATGTGTGTGTGTGTGTATACACATATACGTATATGTGTATGTGTGTGTGTGTGTATACACATATACATATATGTGTATGTGTATGTGTGTGTGTATACACATATACATATATGTGTATGTGTATGTGTGTGTGTATACACATATACATATATGTGTATGTGTATGTGTGTGTGTACATATAGGTATGTGTATGTACATATATGTACATATATGTATACGTGTGTGTGTATATATTTTTTTTCTTTCCTAATGGCCAATGTTATAAAGACATCCACAGGCTAACTTAAGAGCTCATAGAGATTTTAGGATTCAACCACATTTAAGTATTTGCAGGACTGAGGAGGACTTCATACCATATATCCATATATTTCAATATGTAAGTAATGCTAACAAGTTATTAAAACATTCATTCTGCCTTGGTAAATATGTTAATTATACAAAATTTAAAAATATGTACATGTACTATGACTTAAAACATGAATTTATCAAAGTTAAGTATATTTAATTATTTTGATTCTGCTGACACCCATGTCAAAGCAAAAATTACACTGGGCAAAGTTAAACAGGCAAGGAAAAATGTATTCAAGGCTAATGCATTAAGAGAGAGAGAGACTGCAACCTGAATTCCACTCCACTGAAACAGAGGCCTGGAGAGTTTTAAAGACCTAAGGTAGGATGGGGAATAGGGAAGGATTGTAGGACATGTGTGTTTATTAAACGTAAACTTTCTCATATTGTCATAATAGAAAATAGTCTTATTAGTAAAAGAAAGTATCCACAGAAGATAGGCTCCTACTCACAGAGAATAAGAGATAAGCGTTCTATCTTCTTTCATAATTATATTTCAAAGGCATGGCTGTCATGTTCTTGAATAAGACAGTCCTGGATTATAAAATTGGCCAGAGGCTTTTCACAAAGATTTACATCTCATAGGGGCAGAGAAAATTTATAATAACAAGTTTTTTAAAGTAAATACTTCAAGAAAAGAGAAGGAAGAGACATCTGAGATTATTTTATTTGGATTTAGATTTTGTAATGGTCAGGGTGAGAACAAGGTCTAGAGACGGGAAGAAATGTGACCATAGTTTAGTCAAGCTGAGGAAAACAGAATGCTTATTTTTGTTACTTCGATAAGTAATAAAATAAAAATATGCATTATTTATAAAATATTACATTTTTTAATTTATTTAGTCAAAATCAATATTAAAAATAATGCTCTTTAAAAAAGCCAAAAACAAGATATAACTGTGTTTGAAATATACAAATTGAATGTAAAATAAATTTAAAATTAAAAATAAACTATTATATATGTTTTTCTTCAAATGTTATATTAATATTAAAAGGAAAATACATGTTATAGTTGAGTCATACTTTTTTATCTAAATAATTGAAATTGAATATTTAAAAGTGAATTTATAAAAACATAACTACGTATCTTTTAAAATATCTTGATAAAAATGAAATGGCTTTACTTACTATTCTAATGTTCAATGTCTCTATAGAAGGCTATGTTAAGAATTGGGACCATGTTTCTTGAATGTTTTATCCAGATCTATCCATCCAACTTTCAGAATATTGTGATTTATAAAATAGGGAAAAATGTTCCTCAGCCATTTTGTACAAAGGATTCTCAATTCCTTCAGACAAACTGGAACACAAAAGTAATATCTTTTACTTGTTTCTGTAATTCAGATCCTCCACATTCACAAGCAGTGTCTGATTCCACGCTCAGTAGCAGCACAACCCACAGATTTTCATGCTTTGGGATTATCACCTTTGGCTTTCAGGGTGTGAATCTGCATGTTGGTAATGACAGAAAATGTTTCCAAAATATGATGTCCTTGAGCTCAGCACTGAATTTAAGTGTCATCTATATTTTCTTCAATGTATTTATTTCATATATGTGCTTGTGATATACAGGTTTCTTTAGAGTGTGAGGGCCACGATAGTGGTTCCTCTTACCAGTATCTATGCAGAGAGTTCATCCCAGACTAAATTCTACGAGGTATAGAATCACTATCACGGTACACTCTTAATTTTTTATTAAAACTTTAAACATTTGCCTGAACTTTGTTCTAATGATACTGTAGTTTTGATAATAACAATGAATTAAAAACTTGTGTGGATCTAACACAAATGTATGGGATACTATGTTCAATTACCTGAATGTAGAGAAATAAAAGCATTAATCTGTCTACATTTGGTTTATACCTTTATCAAATCCACATAGCATTCTTTGACCTATACAATTAAGACAAATAGCATGTTCCAATGAATGTTTCATTGCAATAATTCATATCTATCAGCCAATTTCTACTTAGTGAGACTGTGTACTTGATAGAAATGCTAATATTTGTTAGAATAATGCTGCTGTTTTTCACAGGCTAAAAATATTAGGAATGGAATCAAAGAAGAGAAAAAGATCAAACTCAGAAATGAGAAACTAACTTTTTTTTTTTTTTTTTTTTTTTTTTTTTTTTTTTTTGAGATGGAGTCTCGCTCTGTCACCCAGGCTGGAGTGCAGTGGGCGATCTCGACTCACTGCAAGCTCTGCCTCCCGAGTTCATGCCATTCTCCTGCCTCACCCTCCCAAGTAGCTGGTACTACAGGCGCCCGCCACCACGCCTGGCTAATTTTTTTTTTTTTTTGTATTTTTAGTAGAGACAGGGTTTCACAGTGTTAGCCAGGATGGTTATTTTTAAATTGTAAATCAAAAATAATGTTTATATCACTCCAAAACTTCATCGTTATCTAGTCACAGAAGGTTTTTTTTTTGTTTTGTTTGTTTGTTTGTTTGCTTGTTTTTTACAGAGGTCTTGCTATATTGCTTAGGCTGGACTTGAATATGGGGCTCATGAAATCCCCCCACCTGTCTCAGCTTCACAAGTAGCTGGGCTGCAGTGGCTGGCTTATAAGATGATATTTTAGTAAACGACTTGACTGAGGGTTGTAAATGTTTCCATCAAACCAAAGTGAAATATTTGGCTCCAGTAAAATATATTCATTTTAATTAAAAGTGTATGGCACAAATCCATTGTGAATACTTGAGCTATGTGTTAAAATATTCCTGGGCATACTAGTAATATGTAAAAGGCCAGCAAGAAAATTGGAACTAGAAGGTAAACAGAATCTCTGAGAATATTGAATCAAATTTGAGAACATTAAACTCTTACAAGGTAAGAATGTTTTTTGAGTAAAACTGATACATCCTATAAACAAAAGTTTACTCTAAATCATATCCATGTATACAATTAAGAGGCTGTAGAGCCATTGACCATGAATTACCACAAGTAATAAGGCATAGTCCATTTCCCAATATTGAAGAATAAATTGTCTGTTACTTGCTTTCTTAGGCACACCAGCAGTCAAGGTGCTGGCATATGACATAAACCTCTGCAATCACTTATGCCTTTTGGAGTTGAAGATACAAAAAGTAGTAAGTGTGAGGAAGCTATTCTCCTGAGGTCTGTACCAGGGAAGGCAGCTATATCTACATTCAGGTGGCAGTACTGGAAATGATTTGAGCAATGCTCTTAGTATGCAGAGCTGGTGGAATCAGAGATGCATATTGAAGTGTCTGTACTGAATGACAGCTACGGTCTGAATGTATCCCCCAAAATTCATGCATTGGAAACTTAATGCCCAACGCAACAGTGTTGGGAGGTGGGGTCTAATAAGGGGTGAATAGGTCATGAGGGGTCTGCCCTCATGAATGAATTTATGTTGTTGTCTCATGAGTGTAGTCATCACAGTAGTGGGCTTTTTCTAAAAGGAAGTTTGGCTTCCTCTTGCTCTCTGGCTCTCTTAGCCTTTAGCCTTGTACCATGGGATGATGCATCAAGAAGGCCCTCATCAAATTTGGGCATCCCTATTTTGGAATTATCATGCTACACAACTGTAAGAAGTATTTTTTTTAATAAATTACCCAATCTATGATAGTCTATTATAACAGAACAAAATGGACTAACACAAGAACATTATTAGCAAAGGAGCATTTGTGCATTTATTATGTGATATAACCAACTTTTGACATTACCCTTGGCTACATCGACTCTGAAGTTGATTCCAGAGATCCCCCATAACTTGTATGAGCTATCAAGATTTTTATCTGAATATCCTTTCTGCTTAAATTAGCCAAAACCAATATCTGATGCTTGCAATTAATAATCCTGATGAATGTAGGACACAGATTAATTAAAATACTTAAAACACTGTCTTCTAAAAATAAAACTTTCCCATAGTTCAAAACTTTTTATGTCCTTAATTATATAAACAAATGGGATATACACTTATTATATGTGACTTTCTATGGTAGAGATAACAATTTTTGAAGTACCTTGATTCTCATGCTTTATTGTAGTTATTCTTTTATTTTTAACTAGATTCTAACTGCTTATTGACAACTGGAAAGCATTTTCTCATGTGACTCCCTAAAGGGACCAGCTTTATTTCAAGTCAAAGCTGTTATAAAAACATCTTTGTAAAATTCTCTCTTTATCTGTTGTTTATTTCATAATTGATATATTTCATTATATCATTATATCAATAACCAGTGAGTTTGCCATTGTTAGCATCCATTTATGTACACAGTCTGCTTTCTGTATTTGCAGGTTTTGCACTCACAACTTTAACCACAGATGAAAAATCTTTATAAAAAATATAAAACAACAATAAAAATATAAAAAACTAAATGTTATAAAATAAATGTACATAGCATTTACATTGTATTGGGTGCTACAAGTAATCTAGAGATGATTTAAGGTTTATGTAAAAAACATGGACATTTCATACATTTTGTTATCCATAG
Organism: Macaca thibetana thibetana; assembly: GCF_024542745.1. Taxonomy (NCBI): domain Eukaryota; kingdom Metazoa; phylum Chordata; class Mammalia; order Primates; family Cercopithecidae; genus Macaca; species Macaca thibetana. The sequence goes on along the minus strand of NC_065579.1, from coordinate 67,774,311 downwards.
GAGTCCTGTAACCAATTCCCTCTTAGAGATGACTGTATACATTTGATATATCTATATCAACATCTATCTTGCTGTCTATAAAGAGAGGACTTTTTAAAAAGTAAAATAAAGGAAAGAGGCTCTTTAAATATTTTTCAAGTCAAGTATCTTGAGGAATGAATTGAATTATCCAGACAATGCCTCTACTTTATAAATAGTTCACTTTTTCTCCATGCCTAACACCATGGGTACTTTATTTAAGACACCTAATACTATGGTTTTAAGCTTAAGATTTTATCCTACAATTTGTGTTTAAGCACTAAATTCTTTTTTGTTTTTGTTTCCCAGCCTCAATTTCTTTCTTTGATAATTAGGTTTTCAATCTCTGTACCTCTGCCCTCTCCCCTTTCCCCTGTTCTTTGCATATGAAAGCTTGATTGTAAGGTTTTCCTGAGCATAACTGTGGTTTTCCCCCCAAGCCGCTAGTTCTACTTTGCTCCCCACATCTTCAGGAAAGGCAGCCAGTGAGTTGTTCAGCTATATCTGACCTTGATGCAGGTTTGCTGCATGCTGTACCTGGCCTGACACTCCATGGGCTCCAGCCTGGGGGAGGAGATAATCTGACAAGAATAACTTAATAGCCAGAGGCAGCCTGCACACCAAATAGATGCCAGGACAGCAGAAATGCTAAGTTTACCGTAAGGGATGAGCAGCTTTTTCAAAGTGTCTAACTGCAGGGAATTAAAGCTTCCAGATGGCAGAATGGCTGCTGATCTGCATCCAGACACTTACCCTGCAATTCCTTAAGACATAGCCCTATTTTCAGCAATTCTAACCTTAAATTCAAAAGACAGTCTTCTTTCCTTACCCACTTTACCTTTTATCTACCCTCGCAAAATGTGTAGGACATACTTATTTTTTTCTTTTCAAATTTTAGGTACAAACTGATACAAAAATAGTATGTGTAATTTAGGTTGGAAAATAATGAAATAGATCCAGAAGACAGAGAACTATTTACTCTCTCTCACACACACACTTGAGTCAAATAGTGCAAATAATTATACCTGCCTAGGCTTCAGGTCATTCTTTTGAAAAAAAAAATATTGTTTACAATATTCTGTGACAGAAAAAGTTACAGCTTATTGATTTAATAAAGAGCTACTGTAAAAAGTTCTAAAATCCTAATGCAAAATATAGTAATGTCCTACGATCTCACCATCTGGAGATCAGACTCTTGGCAACTTGAAACACAGACACGATTCCGAACTTAGAATAATTCAAAAAGGTTCTGGGTATTAAATATAGACTTCAGATGTCCCAGTCACTGTACTTCCTTCATTAAAGATGCATTGAAACTATATTATAAGGCTTAAGAAAGTTGTTCATAAATGAAAACAAAAGTGAAATATTTTCTTTCTAAACAAAACCAGGTACATATTAACAGGGCTCAGCAGTATATCATCTTTTATCTTTTTATTTTTTTTTTATTTTATTTTTTTTTTTTTTTTTTTTTTTTGAGACGGAGTCTCGCTCTGTCGCCCAGGCTGGAGTGCAGTGGCGCGATCTCGGCTCACTGCAAGCTCCGCCTCCCGGGTTCACGCCATTCTCCTGCCTCAGCCTCCCGAGTAGCTGGGACTACAAGCACCCACAACCGCGCCCGGCTAATTTTTTGTATTTTTAGTAGAGACGGGGTTTCACCGTGGTCTCGATTTCCTGACCTTGTGATCCGCCCGCCTCGGCCTCCCAAAGCGCTGGGATTACAGGCGTGAGCCACCGCGCCCGGCCTTTTATCTTAATAACCCATTGTTTCAGAACCATTTATTAGATAAGCTAATCTCTACTGATTTGTAAAATCATCTCTGTCATAGATGAAATTCCTCTGAATGTGTGGGTCTGCCTCTAGGTTCTTTCTTCTGTATCTTTGATCTATTTCTCTATGTTTATTTCATAATAACATAGTTTTAATTCCTAAGCTTTATAGCATGTCTCTAAATTTGACAGAAAAATTTGCATATTTTATTTTGCAAATCATCTTGCCTATTCTTAGCCGTTTACTTTTATGTTACATTTAGGATACGCTTCTTGAGTTCCTTTAAAAAGAACACATGGGAGCTGCATTTCATGGTTTCTATTATGTATTGTGATGACCAAGGCAATGAGACAATTGAAAAGTAAATGTTAAAAACACAAACACAAAAATGAGAATAAAACATTTTGTTGATGATACATTTTAAATTCCTGCTAAATAGAAATTATCAAATTTTAAATGTTGATCTTGTATCTAGTTCACTTGTTCATCTTATACTAACATTTTAAAAGTTCTCATATAAAAATTAGAGTTTATTCTCCTTTTTCTTTTTTCTTTTCTTTTTTTTTTTTTTTTTTTTTTTTTTTGGTTTTTGTTTTGTTTTGTTTTGTTGAGATGGAGTCTGGCTCAGTAGCACAGGGTGGAGTGCAGTGGCTGGATCTCGGCTCACTGCAAGCTCCGCCTCCGGGGTTCACACCATGCTCCTGCCTCAGCCTCTGGAGTAGCTGGGACTACATGCGCCCGCCCGCCACCATGCCCGGCTGTTTTTGTATTTTTAGTAGAGATGGGGTTTCACCGTGTTAGCCCGTGTTAGCCCAGATGGTCTCGATTTCCTGACCTCGCGATCCGCCCTTCTCGGCTTCCCAAAGTGCTGTGATTACAAGCGTGAGCCACCGCGCCCGGCCTATTCTCCTTTTTATATTTATGTTTTCAACATTTACTTTTCTATTATTTCATTGCATTGCTCAGAACAGTACATCATAGAAACCCTGAAATATGGCTTCCATGTCTTGCTCTTAAACTTAGTAGGAATTTATTCCATAGTATCTTTATTATTAGTCATGGTTTCTGTATATATTAGATGGTTTTAATTATGTTAATACAGTTCCCTTTGATTCAGTTTGCTAAGAAACTGTCTTTAATGCCATGAATGAGTACTGAATTATATTAGGTGCTTTTCTGCATGTATTGAGGTAATCTTTTTTAACGTCAGTTAATTTGATGTATTACATTGTCGGATTTTTGAACTATATTTCTATGCCATCAACAATATTTGTTTCCATTTTTTGATTCCATATTTTTGAACTATTATTTAGAATGTCTATATTTGAATAGTGAATGAGATTGAGATTATCTCTCTATCTCTGTATTTATTTGGGGCCTAATTAGCTTAGGACAATCAAGGATAAACCTGTAGTTTAAGAATGCCAGGGATGATGACTTATAAAAGAAATCAAAGTCTAAACCCACCATGGACATCTCACGAAAAACTGGAAAACATAAAGTAATTATGAGACTTTGGAGAAAAGTTGAATTTATGTAAGATTTAAATGTAGTGTTTTAATTGGTTCAAATCAAAGTAGGGCTGTTTGTAAAGGTGTCAATCTGAACATGGGACTGCAAGGGGAACCCAGTCTTGTATTCCTTTGAAAACTACAAACTAATGATGAACGTGAAATGCTGTGTTCATAAACCCCTTATCTGACATTCTCCAACAGGACTGGAAATCAAGACTGCTTCTCTGTGTCAAAGCCCCAAGTAGATCCCCCAGGTAAGACTAAGATAGTGCATTTACACTGATATAATTTTAAACAACAGAGTTTCTGGTAGTCTTCCATTTTGGAAATAGAGAACACAATTTTGCTATAAATAAGAAAGAAGTAGTCACTCGAAGGTATTGCTATGATTCTTTAAAGTTGCTGATTGATCTTGCCAAAAAAAAAAAAAAAAAAAAAAGTTTCTTATTAACTCAGTAGCTAGCTTTATCTTCACCTGTCATTCCAGCCTGATTAATGCTAGAGCAGATTTTGTGCTCTCCCATTTGCAACTGATTACCTGTCTCTGTCTCCACTTCTCAAATACATTTGTATTTATACTTGTATACAAACATGCATACATTTGCCGGGCGCGGTGGCTCAAGCCTGTAATCCCAGCACTTTGGGAGGCCGAGACGGGCGGATCACGAGGTCGGGAGATCGAGACCATCCTGGCTAACATGGTGAAACCCCGTCTCTACTAAAAAATACAAAAAACTAGCCGGGCGAGGTGGCGGGCGCCTGTAGTCCCAGCTACTGGGGAGGCTGAGGCAGGAGAATGGCGTAAACCCGGGAGGCGGAGCTTGCAGTGAGCTGAGATCCGGCCACTGCACTCCAGCCTGGGAGGCAGAGCGAGACTCCGTCGCAAAAAAAACAAAAAAAAACAAAAAAAAACAACAAAAAAACATGCATACATTTATACATCAACACATACGTACACTGGTAATAATACATTTATATTATAAACTAATGAGATATTATAATTCACAGACTAACAGTCTCACACAGACACAAACACACACATAATAATTTTATACTTTTACTGTTCCTGCTTGTTTTAATACCAAATATTTCATTGTCTGCAAAGTTCAGTTATGCAGATGTCCCACTTTAGGAAAGTGTAATCATCCAAATTGTTAACAACGTGCGTGCCGTCTTTCCATTTTTTGTTATCAATGTTATAGTTTCAAGAATACAGATATGTGTAGAAGATAACCTAATAAAATAAAACCTCCTGTGGCCCTACTCACACACTTCAAAAAATATTGTCATTTTGCTAAATGTGCTTCATATTTGCTTTTCATTGAGGAACACAGTGTTACAGACATCGTTATTATCTCCTAATCCTAATCTCCTCTACCCCTCCCTACCCATTGTTATCAACTGAATTTTAGTTATGCACATATACCTAAACAGAGTAAAATATATACAAATATATAAATATAATTAAAATGAACAATCACTGAAAAACAAAAATAATACATACACACACACCTATATATACACACACACACAGATATATTATTTGTTTTTCGATGATTCATTTTCATTTCCATGATAAGTAATTGATTGCTGTTGTTGTTGTTGTTGTTTTAGACAGAGTCTTGCTCTGTCTGTCACCCAGGCTGGAGTGCAATGGCGTGATTTCAGCTCACTACAATCTCTGCCTCCCGGGTTCAAGAGATTGTCCTGCCTCAGCCTCCCAAGTAGCCAGGATTACAGGTGTGAACCCATGCTTGGCTATTTTTTTTTCTTCTTTTTTTTTTTTTAGTAGAGATGGGGTTTCCCCATGTTGGTCAGACTGCTCTCAAACTCCTGACCTCAGGTGATCCACCCACCTCAGTCTCCTAAAGTGGTGAGATTACAAGCTTGAGCCACAGCACCCAGCCAATAGTTTTTATATCCATTCTTATTTCTTTTATTACTTCCTAGCATTGTTTCATAAAATCTTGGAATTTTGTGGTGTTGTTTGATTCCGTTTGTTTTGCTTATTTTAGTTGTCATGTTTTTGTTTTAGTAAACTAACCATACTTATTTCAAGTTTTATTTTCATATATATACCTTTTTAATTTTGTCAAAATTATATTTCAGTTCTTGTTTTGGTAATATATTTATTCATCTGTTTCCTCAAAATATTCATGAATTTTGATTTTCAGCTTTATTAGGGGTGGAACACTTATTTTTTCTCCTGTCTTTCTGCATTGACATTTGTTTGTCTAATCGTTTTGTATTTGCTTATTTTTAGTTTCTGGGGAGTTGCCTCTTTTGAACTGAATTGATGGACTTTGACTATCTCCCCTTTCTTATAGGGATGGGAATACTGAAAATAAATTAGACCCAATGAGCAAGCCATCAGTAAATTTGCCAACTTTTGGATGTAATGTGTTGTACTCTTGTCCATGTTTGTAGCTCCAAGTAAGTCATTGCTCAAATAGCCCTTAGTTTGAATTTTTCTTTAGACGTGTTCTTGAATAGGGGAATCCCTTCCCATTTCTGGATGCAGGTATTCTGTATCAAGCCCTTTTAGTCTGTCTGCCACTGATATGAATAAATTCGAATTTCCATTGTTCTACACTTCTTGCCATGTCTATCTGCTTTTGGTAGCCATACCTCAGCAGCCTATACTTTCTGCCTTGTTCAATGCTGTGAATTTTAAATCACAGATATTCTCGTTTTTAAATATAGTACTATGTTGTTTTAATTCATCAACCATTGCTATGTGTTTGCAGTAATGGAGAAGAGAGACATTTCCCCAACATAATCTAATAACACCATCTTGTAAATAAAGCATATTTACCTTATTTTTGTATTTATAGCGGAAACCCCTATAATTGCTTTACTGTTGTGTGTGTTACATCCCTACTATTTTCCCAAAGGTAAGTTTTGTTGAATAAATGAATGAATTAATGAATAAAAATTAACAAATGAACATTTCTTGACTTGGTAGGGAAATATTACAAGAAAAAAAAACTTACAGTATTACCATCATTAACTTACAATGTTCACATGTAATTCAGGTGCTATATCTTATTTGATAATTAAAATTATGTGTGTTTTAGATTCCTCTTATTTTACTTGAATGTTTTCCTTTTGAAATGGCTAGTTCTTTACTATGTTAGATAAATATTTCAGAAAAATAAGATAATATTTTTCTAAGGATGTGAGAGTTTGAAACTGTACTTAACGTAATGGCATAAAAAATAATCTTTTTCTACTGGGAAAGCTAACTGTATTTTAAACTTCTTATTAATGAAATAATTATTTTGGATCATCGGAAGGAAATACATTTTCAACTATTTTTAATATTAGAAAGGATTTGAAACGGCATTTCTACTAAGTGTATTTCTGTTAAATAAGATCAAACAATTTTCTTTCTTAAACAAAACGTAATTTGAAATAAGAGTCTCATGGAAATATTGCTCAACATGCCAGGTGACATCATAAAATAATGAAATCATTTGAACATAAATGGAATTGTTAAATATAATTTTACAGAATTATTCAGCTTTTTTAGTGAGCTAGGAAAATAATTTTTTTAAAATATTGTATATTATTACCCTTATAATACAAACATTTATAACAGAGACTTTCAAACATTCTATGAGTATACATATGCTATTTTCTGATATTTTAGTGTTACAAATATATTCTTATGCCTGTTTCAATGCAGTGACACCCCTTTCCTCCCAACAGTTGTTTGTATTTTTCTTTGTTGTTTATTCCTAGCATGAGCTGCTTCATGATTGATGATCCAGCAGGCTGTTATAACCATTCAGAGAGCAAGCTATGTCTTCATTTTTACCTTATTAACTTAAATGCCAGGGCTCATTGGCATGCTACAATTGCTAAAACTCAATCTGACCAAGCACATGGAAGAAAAAAAAGACTGAAAATATTGTCAGAAATCTCTTGATATATAGGTATCTATCACATTACTTATGAAAGTTGTCTGGTCAAAATACAGGCTTTGCCAACTATGGTTATAAATCTAATGGCAAACTTCACATGGTTACCTGTATGATTGTACTTAAAAACAGACACACATCTGGTAATGCCATTACTGTAGTTAGAAATGTTTGACCGCAGTGAAACTTTTTAAAAAATTACCAGAAATAAGTTAAACTTCATCCATAAATATATATAAATAAATGCAAACTTAATTGTTATTGTCTCTAAATCTATCCTCATGATCTTATTTTACCTAGCTGTATCTTTTACTCTACACTGCTGGGAAATTCTAGGCTCTATATTCCCGCAATACAGACCATAAATAGTCCTGCCACCGTGTCACCTACTTTACTTCTATGCCTTTGTTCAGGCGATTTTCATTTTTGGAATACTCTCTTTTTAACTGTACAACAAATAAAATCCTGCCTGTCCCTCAAGGTCTGGTTGTAAACATTAGTGCTACTTGCAGGTAGCCTCAGTTCTGAAGACAGAGTTGTTGTCTTCCTCTTCCGTTCTCACAAACGATTTCATATCTACTGATATAGCTAGGGTATTTGTTCCTGCCCAAGTCTGAAGTCGAATTGTAACCCACAGTTCTGGAGGTGGGGTCTGGTGGAGGTGTTTGAATCATGGGGGGCAGATTCTTCATGGCTTGGTGCTGTCTTCATAATAGTGAGTTCTCGGGACTTCCGGTCATTTGAAAGTGTGTGTGGCACCTCTTCCTGGACTCACTCTTTCTTGCTCCTGTTTTCACCATGGAACATGCAAGCTTCTGCTTCACCTTCTGCCATAAGTAAAAGCTTCCTAAGGCCTCACTAGAAGCCATGTTTCCAGTGCAGCCTGCAGAACCGTGAGCCAGTGTATTGGCCCATTCTCATGCTGCTATGAAAAAATACCTGAGACTGGGTAATTTACAAAGGAAAGAGGTTTAATTGACTCACGGTTCTGCGTGGCTGGGGAGGCCTCAAGAAACTTACAATCATGGCAGAAGGCAAAGGAGAAGCAGGTACCTTCTTCACAGGGCAGCAGGAAAGAGTCAGTGCAAGCAGGGGAAATGCCATATGCTTACAAAACCATCAGATCTCTTGAGACTCACTATCATGAGGACAGCATGGGGAAACCACACCCATGATCCAAATACCTCCACCCTTGGTCCACCCTTGACATGCGGGGATTATGGAGTATGACGGTTCATACTGAGTGTCAACTTGATTATATTGAAGGATGCAAAGTACTGATCCTGGATATGTCTGTGAGGGTATTGCCAGAGGTGATTAACATTTGAGTCAGTGGGCTGGGGAAGGGAGACCCACCTGTATTAATTTGTTTTCACACTACCGATAAAAGTGTGCCCCAGACTGGGCAATTTACTATAGAAAGAGCTTTAATTGGACTTATAGTTCCACATGGCTGGTGAAGACTCACAATCATGGCTGAAGTCAAGAAGGAGCAATTAACGTCTTATGTGGATGGCAGCAGGCAAAGAGAGAGGTTGGGTAGGGAAACTCTCCCTTGTGGTACCATTAGATCTCATGAGACTTATTTGCTATCATGAGAACAGCACAGGAAAGACCTGGCCCATGATTCAGTTACTTCCCACCAGATTCCTCTCACAACACTTGGGAATTCGCGATGAGATTTGGGTGGGGAAACAGCCGAACCATATCATTCCACTCCTGGCCCTTCTGAATCTCTTGTCCTCATATTTCAAAACTAATCATACCTTCCCAACAGCCCCCCAAAGTCTTTACTCATTCCGCAATTATTCAAAATTCCACAGTCCAATGTCTCATCTGAAATAAGCCAAGTCCCTTCCGCCTATGAGTCTGGACAATCAAAACCAAGTTAGTTACTTCCTAGATACAGTAGGGGTACAGGAATTGGGTAAATATAGCCATTCCAAATAGGAGAATTTGGCCACAACTAAGGCCATAGCATGCAGTTCAAAATTCAGTAGGGCAGTCAAATCTTAAAACTCCCAAATAATCTCCTTTGATGCCATGTCCCACATCCAAGTCATGCTGAAACAAGACGTGGGTTCTCATGGTCTTGGGTGGCCCTACCCCTGTGACTTTGCAGGGTACAGTCTCCTTCCCAGCTGCTTTCACGAGCTGGCATTGAGAGTCTGTGGCTTTTACAGGTGTGTGGTGCAAGCTGTTGGTGGATATACCATTCTGAAGTGTGGATGATGGTGGCCTTCTTCTCATAGCTCCACTAGGTGATGCCCCAGTAGGGACTCTGTTGGGGGTGCTGCAACCCCCATTTCTCTTCTTCATTGCCCTAGCAGAGATTCTCCTTCAGAGCTCCACCCCTGCAGCAAACTTCTACCTGGACATTCAGGAGTTTCCATACATCCTGTGAAATCTAAGCCGATGTCGCCAAATCTCAATTCTTGACTTCGTGCACTTTCAGGCTCCACACTACGTGGAAGCTGCCAAGGCTTGAGATTTGCACTATTGGAAGCCAGGGCTCGTGCTCTATGTTGTCCCTTTTCGGCCATAGTTGGAATTGCTGTGACACAGAGCATGAAATCCCTAGGCCACACACAGCATCGGGACCCTGGGCCTGGCTTAGGAAACCATTTCCTTCTAGGCCTCCAGGACTGTAATGGGAGGAACTGCTGTGAAGACCTCTGACATGCTTTGGAGACATTTTCCCCATTGTCTTAGGGATTAACCTTCGGCTCCTTATTTCTCATGCAAATTTTTATAGCCTGCTTGAATTACTCCTCAGAAAATGGCTTTTTCTTTTCTATTGCATTGCCAGGCTGCAAATCGTCCAAACTTTTACTCTGTGCTTCCCTGATAAAACTGAATGCCTTTAACAGCACCCAAGTCATCTCTTCAATGATTTGCTGCTTATAAATTTCTTCCTCCAGATACCCTAAATCATCTCTCTCAACTTGGAAGCTCCACAAATCTCTAGGGCAGGGGCAAAATGCTGCCAGCCTCTTTGCTAAAACATAACAAGAATCACCTTTGCTTTAGTTACCAACAAGTTCCTCATCTCCATCTGAGACCACCTCAACCTGGATCTTATTGTCTATATCACTATCAGGGTTTTGGTCAAAGTAATTCAACAAGTTTCTAGGAAGTTTCAAACTTTCTCACATTTTCCTGTCTTCCTCTGAGCTCTCCAAGCTGTTCTAACATCTGCCTGTCACCCAGTTCCAAAGTTGCTTCCATGTGTTCGGGTATCTTTCTGCAGTGCCACACTCTACTGGTACCAGTTCACTGTGTTAGTTCATTTTCATGCTGCTTATAAAAACATAATACCCAAGACTGGATAATTTACAATAGAAAGAGGTTTAATTTGACTTACAGTTCTACATGTCTGGGGAAGCCTCACAATCATGGCAGAAGGCAAGGAGGAGCAAGTAATGTCTTACGTGGATGGCAACAGGCAAAGAGAAAGATTGGGCAGGGAAACTCCCCCTTATGATGCCTTCAGATCTCATGAAACTTGTTCACTATGATGAGAACAACATAGGAAAGACTCACCCCCATGATTTAATTACCTCCCACGGGTTTCCTTCCACAACATATGGGAATTCAAGATGAGATTTGAGTGGAGACACAGCCAAACCGTATCAGGTGAATGCTCAGCCTCACCAGGGGGCTACTGTTAAAAAGAGGACATTGCTTGGGGAAAAAAGTGGGACCCTGTAATCTGTGGTGGGGATGTATGGGAGGACCCTGATGACGCTGGAGACACTAAGCTCCCAAATTCTGTTTGGCCTTTTTTGCCAGAGGAAATGGCTTCCTTATCCCCGGTGGTGGCAACCTCCCCTCCCCAACCCAGGCTGCTATCAGCCTTTCCACCTTTGTCAGAGGAGATTAATCCTGCATTCTCTGAGGAAGCAGCAGTGACCTTAATATCACCACCCTTAACCTGGGTGGGCACCATCTAATCAGCTGCCAGAGAATACAAAGCAGGCAGAAAAACATGAAAAGCCTAGACTGGCTTAGCCTTCTAGCCTATATCTTTCTCCAGTGCTGGATGCTTCCTGTGCTCAAACATCGACCTCCAGGTTCTTCAGCTTTGGAATTCAGGTGGCTTCCTTGCTCCTCAGCTCTTGTGATTGTTTAAGTTAATACTACTTAATAAGTTTCCCTTTTTATATATGTATATATCTATCATATTATCTCCGTCCCTACTGAGAACCCTAATACAAGGGGATTACAAATCAAGATGAGATTTTGTGTTGGGACAGAGCCAAACAGTATCAGCCAATGAAACTTGTTTTTGTTTGTTTGTTTGTTTTTTAAACTACCCAGTCTCAGGTATTTTGTATCAATATATTTATATAAATTATAATACATAATATATCTATATTAATTATAGTAATTTGATTTAAACTAGATCCAACCCAATCAAATAAACTTGTTTTAAGTGTGATTCTATTCCAGGCAGTATGCTAGTCATATACATACATAATCTCCTTTCAATGAATTTACAGATTGATAGAAAAGTAAATAACTATGTGATCTTCTGTATGTCAAGTGCAGCAATAAGCAAATGTATTACAAGATAAGCCTATATGGTCTAATGAAGAATATTAGAACTATTATTTCATAAGCTTAAAGTACAGAGCAAGGAATTACATGAGATCAAACTGGAAATACAGGCTGAAGACATATTATGAAGGGTCTTATGAGATATATTAAGGAGTTTGGAATATTTCACTTCATGTATTAGGGAGTGATAGAATTATTTGGAGTAGGAAGAATAAAAAAATTGCTAAAGAGAAGGAGTGATAGGGAATAAATAGTTGTTTTTACAGTGATTATGGAGTAAAATAAATAGGACCAAATCTTAAATTAGAAGTATGAAATGGAAGAACAAAAGTGAGGGGGAGTTCCAAATATTTAGGAAGTAGAAAAGCAAGCAGCAATTGATTGCATGCAGTGAAAAAACAAAAGACTTAATGCCATCTCTTGACATTCTACTCACCCTTTGTGAGGTAGTAATGTAGAGGTTTGTACTGTAACACTATAGAATCCCCCTGTTTATAAGTATTTTCTACCAGCTACTCAATCTCTTTTTCATTAAAGACTTGGCCTGAAGTGGTGGCTCATGTCTGTAATCCCAGCTCTTTGGGGGGCCTAGGCAGGTGAATCACCTGAGGTCAGGAGTTAGAGACCAGTCTTACCAACATGGTGAAACTTCATCTCTACTAAAACTCCAAAAATAGCCAGGTGTGGTGGCACGTGCCTGTAATGCCAGCTATAAACTAGGTAGCCTGAGGCAGGAGAATCACTTGAACCCAGGAGATGGAAGTTGCAGTGAGCCATAATCGTGCCACTGTACTCCCGCCTGGGCTATAGTGCCAGTTCATGCTTTTCCTTTCCACTCTAAGTTCTATAATTTTTCTATGTTGTTCTTAAGGATGACACATCTACCGCCTGGCCTCTTAGGTCCAAAACTCCTCAATTCTAATTTATTCCTAAGGCCAGACTCTTTAGATTGTTATTGACAACCTCCTTTCCTTCCAATTCATTGCTCCCAATTGCTTCATCTGTTTCATCTCAACAACCATCAACCTGGAATATCCCCCACTTTTCAGAGCTAATTCCTAAGCATTTTTCACAATTCAAAGCCAATTAGGGATCATGCTTCCTACCTCCAGTCTAAATCAGTCTCCCTTCCTGTTCTCTGCAGGGTCCATCTTCACAATCATTTTTTTAGCCCCAATTGCATTGTTGCTACATAGACCTCTGAAACTAAGTTCAGCTGAACTTAGCTGAAGGAAAAGACAAAACAATGCAGACAGGACTCCCTTCAACTTTGTGATACTAACCTTACGTGATCTCAGATGACTGCCATGGATTACTACAACATGCTTTTATTCTATTTATTCTCTTACTCTACTGGATAACTACTTCATTATTTTTCTCTTTCCAATCCTCCAAAATTTTCTCTTTCCATACTCTCAGCTGATTGTCTTTTTTCCTAACTCACTTGCAAAACAGAAGCAACAAAAACAGATCCTGTAAAACTTCCTTATCACAACCATTTCCTATGTAATTTTTTTCCTCTTGGATGCACTAAATTCAGTCTTTCCTTATGTGCATGAAAACCTGGACCTTCTCATCTTTTCAACAACACCATTTTTATTTGTTTTGGTACCTATACTTCATTGGATCAGTCCTTTATCATACAAAAAGTTCCTATTTCCAGAGTTTATATAAATTAACAAGGTGACACACAAAACTTACCCTAAACATGTATTACCCCTCCTGCTAAACCCCACTTTCTTCTCCCTTTTTAGAAAAATAATCTTAAATAATTTTCTATCCATACCATCTCCTATTGTTCGCTTTCTGTTTTTACTTAAACCAATCCAATCAGGCCTTTGCCATACCTATTGCTACTGAAAATTTTATTTTACTGTTAGTAGTAATTTCCAATGATGAAGTCTCAGTTTTCACCTGACTTAACCTATCAAGCACTTTTGACATAATTGATCTAATTTGCTTAATGTGGCAGGGGTACACAGGTGAATTATTTGTAGTAGTCAAAGTGGCAGCTTCACTATGCATAATCAGACTTCTGCATTCCCAAGCAAACTCATCCTATTAAAGGAATTTAGTTACAAGAAATAATACAGCTGATCCAGATATAATGTGATGGCTTTGGATTTATGAAAATTGAGAGAAGCTTGATAAAATATAAAAAAAGAAAGATAAAATATAAGAAAAGGAATATAAGAAGGATATATTTAAATCATTTTCTAATATTCTTTTTATATTTATATTATTTTATATACTTATAGGAATATAAATCCTTCAAAGTACACTAATACTTATGTTCATCTTGCCCATAACAAATAATTGTGTATAAAAACTGCCTGTTAATTACTAAATTACTCAGTATCTGTATTTTTTTTAAAGATTCCTTTTCAATCATTGATCATGTGAGACAAAAGGGTCTGGGTTCTAAACTAGATATATTAATAGTTTCCAGATAAGATAAAATAATAATATTAGTGGAGGCAGACTTACAGCCTTAAGTTATCTTCAGGAATATCATCGTTATCTATTTTTAATTTTTAAATTATTTTTTAAATTTTTGTGGGTACATGGTAAGTGTATATATTTATGGGGTACATAACATATTTTGATACAGACATGCAATGTGAAATAAGCACATCATGGCCAATGGAGTATCCATACACTCAAACATTTATTCTTTGAGTAACAAACAATCCATAAAGAGAGCTATATTTGCTCAAACACCATTCCTTTGTTTACCCAAGGTTAAGAGAGACACAAAGGAATAATCTCCTGAAAATACTTCATTATGTATATTATGAAAATAATTTTTTGACTATTTTATTTCTATGGCTTTCAAATCCATTTTTGTTTACATTCATTATGTAAATGTCAATAACTTATAGTATAGACATTTTCACATTTCTACTATCATACATAATTATATTTAATCCATAAAGAATAGACATTATCCTTTCACTTAAACCATCATGTTTGTAAATACCATTATAATTTAAGTGTGTGTGAGTGTATATTTGTATGCATGTACACATATATAATATACATATTTCAAAATGTAAATAGGTTTGCCCTGCTGTTGCTTTGACTCATTTAAAATGTTCTGACTTTAGTTTATGTAATCATAACTACTTATAGTTCATAAAAGGAGATTTTCATAGGAAATTAAAGATGCAAGGCCACACACTAAAGATGCTGAAATGTGTGCAAAGAATGCCTGTTTAATTTTCAGCAGTGTAGGTGTGAAATAGTCTTTCTTTCCCTTGAGTTTATCATTTAGCTATAAAATATTTATAACAGAGGCAAAAATCAAAATATAAAAGCTGTAAAGAATGGAAAATCAAAGGTGATGAAATAAATTTGATTAATTCTGAAACAGAAGGTGAAGCAAACACTGAAACACTGTTACAAGCAGTTGAACTAGGGATAGACATGCTTCAAATCCAAATGCAGGCTAAGGAAGGTAGGCGGCCTCTAGAAGCTGGAAAAGGCAAGAAAACAGACCATCTCATAGGGCCCCCAGGAAGAACACAGCCCGGAGACACATTGATTTTAGCCCAGTGAGACCCATTCTGACTTCTGACCTCCAGAACTCTAAGGTGCCCCAAATATTCATACATTTGTGCTGTTTTAAGCTATTAAGTTTGAGGTGATTTGTTACAATAGTAATAGAAAACAAAAGGCTTTACAAATTATTACATTTTGATAAAGATAGGTAAATTTTAAAGATAATTATGTGTTTGCAGGCATGTATGTATCTCAAAATGCTCATGTTTTGCAAACAACTGGGCTTCAAAGATTGTGGTTTTTGTTATCAATTTGGAGATGTATTCAGAAAGTCAGCTTAAGGTTATTTATACCCTGCTCAAAGGCATTGTTCATAGAAATCTATCACTACCGTATGAATCAAGAGAGAAGTATATTAGATAGAAGGATGCACTAAGAAAAGATCACTCACTAACATTCTACCTAATCCTTCCCATTATTCTATTCTCACAAAGAATGATTAGTTCATGTCTGGTTGGCTTTCCCTCAGTATCTAAGAAAATAGTTATCACTAGTAATAATGTATTCCTTACAGAATACTCTTTAATTTTCTTTCCCCCCAGCCATGCTCCCGACCCCACCCGCCATCCTAGTTTGATGGAATTAATACTTTTACTCTTGGGAGGATTACTTGCTTGGCTACTTTTAAAATGATCAACTTTACCCCTTGGAAGACTTTTCTTTTTTTTTTGTCTTTTTCGTTTTTTTTTTTTTTTTGAGACAGAGTCTCGCTCTGCCGCCCAGGCTGGAGAGCAGTGGCCGGATCTCAGCTCACTGCAAGCTCCGCCTCCCGGGTTTACGCCATTCTCCTGCCTCAGCCTCCCGAGTAGCTGGGACTACAGGCGCCCGCCACCTCGCCCGGCTAGTTTTTTGTATTTTTTAGTAGAGACGGGGTTTCACCCTGTTAGCCAGGATGATCTCGATCTCCTGACCTCCTGATCCGCCCGTCTCGGCCTCTCAAAGTGCTGGGATTACAGGCTTGAGCCACCGCGCCGGAACGGAAGACTTTTCTTTCTTCTAACCTAATGCATGTGAGTTGAGCTCTCCTTATAGAGAAACTGATAAGAATAAATGGTCTTTGATAAGAACTGAATGCAAATATTCTAACATCAGTCCACATATATCAGTTGTTTGACATTGGGCACCTAGGAAGACTGGAAAAGACACTAGGAAAGCAAACTACTTGTGGGTCTAGCTTGACTATACTCATCGATCTATTTCTGGTTTTCAAAGTACTTCCAGACTACTTAGTTTTGACGTGATAACTGGGTATCATTTTCATAGGTACAATTTTCTTGACGTTGTTTATTTTCCATTACTCAAAAGAGAAGCAGTATTGTGTCCCATGTACACCATGAGGACAAGTTTTCTTCAAATTTGAGAACTCTTAATTTGGTTAAGAATCACTATATTTTTACAATAAACACAGTTAGATGAGGCTTGGTTTTTTCAGAAAATTTGAAGCTGTTGAATTCTTTAGCAAATTATGCCACATTTATCCAGGATACTTTCTTCTTATTGTTAAGGATATTCCTTATTTTCCTTATTTCATAATTTTGTTTTCTTTTTAAAAAAATATTGGTTTAATTGTGATCAGAAAATGAATCTTAATTTAGAAAAACAATCAATATCAGTAATTCCTTACAACCATTGATAAACTGCCTTAGCTCTTTGGTGTTAATCTATTCAGGTCGCTGTAAATACAGATAAACACAAAAAAAGCTGAGACTATATTTTGTATATTATATTTTACAGAAAATTGATTTTTACTTAACAGAAACAAACACCACTTTGTGATAATATATTCACACTTTTAAGTGTCAAAAGACCAACAATTCTAATTTCTTATCTGCCTAGTTTTTTTCCTCCTCTACCTTTTCTTCTATCCTTCTATGGCAACTCAAAGAAACACTTACTAAAGTTCCTACTAGTTATGTAACTGTGCTAGTAGTGGCTGCTAAATCGTTTTCACAATGGCAGGTCTTCCAGAGGCAGAGTTTTCATTGCTTACAGACAGAAGGAGATTCTTCAGGGAGTGTAAATTTAGCTGGATATGGAGCAATAGGATTGGCAGTTGTGATTGGAAAAGTAAAATAGTGAAGACTAAATACTGACCATAAATACAAAAGGTGATGACAGCAATATTAATATGTTTTTCTTATAACTTGCATATATAAGAACTGTGGCACAAGGTCACAAATAATGATCATACATTTAATACATATAGCAGTTGGTTATCACTAATACTATCTATCTGAGTGTACGAAATGACTAAATGGGCTTCGACATAGCAAAAGTATGTGGAGATACCAGCTAAGTCAAAGCATCCCAATCAGAGAGCTTCTATTAAGGCCCTGCTGAAACAAATCCGAATTTAATTTAAACTCCATGGGAAAGGGTGCTCTTTGCTCTTCAACTGCTGCTTTTGCCTCAACACCCAGGAGTGGGACTATTTATCAGCCACCTGCTCCTCCACAGAACTGTGTAAACAGAAATGGATATTTATTTTTATTTTTATTTTTATGGTTTTCAACAGTCTGGGTCATGATCCAGGACTGCTGCAGAGATATTGCAAAGACAGAAAAATTATAAAGTCTCTGAATATTTTAATCAGCTTAAGCAGGGTAGGAAGACTTATGCGTAAAAATCATTACTTAACACATGTGCTGGACAATGAGTGGAAGGGGAGGCCAGTGGCATTGCTGCTTCAAACATTGTGCTAAGTACTTTCAAAAGAGTGAATACAATTCCCATTGGAAGATGTTCTCTTTTTAATTATTTCCTTCTCTGCATAACACAAAACATTCTGAGGCAGATTTCAGACTATAGTTTCTCTTTATAAACAGAAAGTTTTGTTTCAAAAAAATGCATACCATTTCTTGAGTTAGAATAGACTAAGGAAGTATAAATGCTACGGTGGCATGGACTAAATCAAGGTGGTGTTTAAAACACTATTTCAACAAAACATTCCTTGGCTATGCTGTACTTCTACATCCTGATTAGTAAAACTCGTTCACATGACAAAGGAATTGGGAAATGGGACCAACTGTGTTATGCTGGAAAGAACTCTAAACCACGAATCCATTCTGATTCTATCACTTTCAAGTTGTCCTCTTCATGCTCACACAGAATATGCTTTATTTAGTTTACAAATTGGAATGCAGCAATAGATATTTTAAGCATGAGTATCACATCTTGAAATGTTATGAGTTGTATTTCCCCTGAGAAATTTTTAAATTGCTTTAGCAACTTTATTTTGCCTGTGTATTTTAGATTCCACAGGCATTGTGTACTAATATAAATTAAATATATTTTGCTGAATAAATTAAATTTTATTCTTACTAAGGCCTTTGAGAGAATACAAAGTTGAATAAAATTTAACCCCAGCCCTCAAATATATTTTAATATAAAATTGAAAAAAAGACGTGTCACTTAAGGATAGGATTACATTCAGCTGTATTTTTAGTTGAATTAAAGAAATTTGTAAGACTCTGAAAGGCTTATAAATAGATTCTTTGGGCTATTAGCTTAGTCATCATGCTGGTTGTAGAGGGGAAATATTTGAATGTCACTATTGACTAATTTAGCTTTAGGTAAACAAAGAAAGAATGGACATGTTTCAGTAAGTGAGTTCCATGGTCAATTTCCAAAACTCCTAGAGTATACAAACAGGGCAGCATAGACATAATGAATAAAAAATGAATAAACAAATCTGTTAGTAAATAAAATATTAAATATTTTGTAACTTGTTTAATTTGGAAGTTTAAGAAACATTAGGGAGAAGGGTGATTAAAAGATAAATCTCACATTCGACTTTGAAGAACGGTATACTGCTACTAGAAACTGAGAAATCTAGATTTTTTTAGACTTTTGTGCAGGGAAGGTAATTCAGTGTTGAAAATATTAAATTGGCAATGCTAGGGATTTCTGGTGAAAATTTCGATGAGGTTGTTTGAAATGTTGAACTAAAACACGAATATACTGACAAATGATTAATTTAATAAAAGTAAAAAATAAAAGTTTGATCTATTAATTTGATTATAATGAAAAAATTTCAATGGTTGATAGTGATAAAGCCAAGTAAAAGAACCTTGTGAATGCTAATATGTAAAAAATTACCTCAGAATTTCTGGGAGAAGATTACAGAAGCCTGGGAAAATAGATAGCTCTCTGGATAGCGAGAACATATTGTTTTTGTTGCTTATAATTATTTCATTTTATTTATTGTCAGTTTATCATCAACATGCTATCATTTATATGTAGATATTTTTATCTTTCAACAAAATATAGTAAGAGAAATTAAAATGTAAAGTAGAACAAACAAAAATTTCCACATCCTTTTAGGTTAGCACGTGAGTAGTCTTTAGTAGTCTTAATATTATGGTCAGACTCCAGCCCCACCCCTAGATTCTCATATAATTTATCTGGCATGAGCTCAGATATTAGTATTTTTAATATAACTTTGAAATCTATTGTAATCAAAGGTTAAGAAGCACTGTAGTCCATATTATGCTTATTGTCATTTGTTTAGCTATTAAAAAATGAGGACTATTCTAAGACATACTAAGAAGGAAATAATCAGTGATTTTTTTTTTCCTAAGGCAGACTTATATCCAACCCTTTTGACCAAAAGTCTTAATTTTATTTATTTATTTATTTATTTATTTATTTATTTATTTATTTATTTTGGATACAGAGTCTCGCGCTGTTGCTCAGGCTGGAGTGCAGTGGCATGATCTCAGTTCACTTCAACTTCTGCCTCCTGGGTTCAACCAATTCTCTTGCATCAGCCGCCTCAGTAGCTGGGACTACAGACACCTGCCGCCATGCCCAGCTAATTTTTTGTATTTTTGTAGAGACATGGTTTCACAGTGTTGTCCAGGCTGGTCACAAACTCCTGAGCTCAGGCAATCCTCCTGTCTCGGCTACCCAAATTGCTAGGATTGCAGGCATGAGCCACAGCTCCAGTCCAAGTCTTGATGTTTTAAAGATTAAAAAGACCTCTAACCATTTTTTATTAAAGAAACCTGAGTTGCACAGACTAATGATGAGTTAACATACCTTTATGGAGGCTAATTGTGGGCCTGGGACTGTTCTAAGCACTTTGCATATATTAACTGATGTAGTACCCATAATTCACCATTGGGATATTCATTATACAGATGAATAAATTAAGGAGAAGCATACAGGGGTTATGTATCATGCCCAAGGTCATACATGCATTCTATGGAATATCCAGAATTTCTTTCCAGGTTGTCCAGCTCCAGAAGGCATCTTCTGAGTTACAGAGTTGTTTTTCAGAGTTCTATGGTTTTCCTGACTCTATTCTCAATTTTCTTTTCACTGTATGGTGCTATAGTTTTTTTGAGGCAGAAATTCTGGAGGTGAAAGGGCTATTTGGGGCACAAAAGAACACTTTATAGAAGAAAAGTAGAAATATAAATGAGTGAATGTGTACTTGATGTTTTTATTTATAGAAATGGAATCATGGACATATATTGGTAATATCATTGGTATTTTCACCTTGACAAAAGTATATGGGCGCTTCTCATTGAACTACTTCCTTCAAAGTTAGAAATAATGGAATCATTTAAATTAGAAAATGCAGATTTTATTTATCATATGATACAAGTAAGCTATTTACCAATAAGTTTATGACTTTTTAGTCTTAAACATTACATTTAAAACAGTACAATTTGCAACAAACTCATCATTCCTGTAAAAATCATCCTCATTATCAGCAACTGACATTATGTAGGCAATTATGTGAAGATATACTGGATCACTTGTTTGTGCTAATCAAAGAAAGGGTGCACTAAACCCACCTAGTAAAATATTACTATAGAGTAGGTATGTCAAGGGTAATATGGTTACAATATTTTTTTTCTGCTCTACTGTATTATTCAGCTGTGTACATAAGAAGTAAAGACAATTTAAAAAATTAGTGAGAGCTTGACTAGTTGTTTGGGATTTTTGTAGAAACTATCTCACAAAAGTGGCAAGTTATACAGTATTATATAACTAAGGTGCTAGGTTACTAATGGATTTTTTCTCTAGTAAGAACAATAAAAAAACATATTCATCAAACATTGATTTTGATTGTGTAAGAGACACGCATCTTTGATACATCTGTGTAAATAGAAACTCCTTAGCAACTGCTTAGTGAATTAATGTTAAATGAAAAAGTTATTTGCTTTATTCATTTCATTAATTAGTGATACCATTTTGTATTAGACATTTGTTGTGTTTTCACTGGCTATCACAAAACAGACACTCTGCTGATAAAATATCCCCACAATAAGCATTTTTTATATCTTGCCTCTCATCATAGAAGCTAAGGTAGCCAAATGTTTCCCTTTCTTACTCATGGATATAAGAGCCTAAGAAAGTTAAATTATTCTTTATTGGCCTGAAACTTTATAACCTTTATAATATGATGAATAAAATTGCCTTTTCTTGAAAAAAATACTTACAGATAGTGGCTGAGGTCTATTTTGCTCAAGTAAATCACCTCGAAATCTGGGTGTGTTTTATCCAAAAGACAATTTACAAATAATGCAATAAGCTGAACTTATAAAATAACTATAAATAAATTTCTCTTCAGAGATGAATTTTGGCATTTGCAGCTAAGAACCATGACTGAGTATCATGTTTGTATTTTTAAAGCACACAATAAAATCATGTTCTTTTTACTATATTAAAAAGTCCAAGAAATGTATGATATGTTGAAAAATTATTTTTTCATCTAAAAGAGTTTAAGGCAAATGTGCAGTTGCCATAGGAGAGTTCAGAAAAATCTATGTTCTATTTAATCATAATTTGCAACAACTTACTGACAAAAAGGATTAAGGAGATAAAAGGTGTCAGATAAAAAACTCTCTAAAAGTTTATTTGAACATTAAAAAGTGACAAAATAAAACATTTTATATTTAGTATAATGATAAAATAAGATGTTTGCTTTCATGTTTAACACTTTTAGTCTTCTGAAATGTTGCTTTTAAACAAATGTCTTCCATTATTATGAAAATATTTGTTGTGTTAGTTTATATTTCTTCCTCTAAAATTCCTCAACATTGTTCCAGAAAGTTATGACATATTTATAAAATAATATTTCTGTTTGAATCACAGATACTCAAATATTTTCATTCACATGACAAATACATTCTGGGGAAATCCTTAAAACTAAAACATATAAAAGTAGAGAGTTTCCTTTGGAAGGTATTTAACTAAGTTCTTTGATTTTATTTATTTATGATTAAACTATTGAAAGTATAGTTTGCTGAAATACCAGTTTAACAGAGTACTTATATCAAACCAACTTCTAATTGACATATATGTAAGCTTTAGTTGCTCTTTGTTTCAAGAATAAATGAATGAATTTTCATTGTTAAAATGTTTCTAGCCTATGGCAGGTATATTTCTAAGTTGTTTCCTGTATTACAGTACTGTGATAACAAAGTACCAGAGACTGGATGGCTTAACAGAATTTTTTTTTCCTCACAATTCTGGAAGTTAGAGATGTGAAATCAGGATTACTCTTTTCACTTTCATTTTTGTAGGGTCGATAAATAATCTTTCCTTCACTCATTCCAAGGTTCATAACTAATGAGATCAAAAGAAGAGATCAACAAGAGAAAAACTTATACATGTACTTAACATAATTTCTACATGACATGAGAGGCTTAAGAAATCAAAAACTAAATAAATATGTAAATAGGTATATTTTTATGAATATGCAGAAGTAAAATTTGAAGACAAAGGGATATGATTTAATGTTGATAAACAAGGAGAGAGGGTCAGCAAGGCCTGTATGTTCAGACTATTCTTGGCATCCATAGATGGACATTCCTTTCCTGTTGTAACTGATTGGCAAACAAAACATTAAAGAACCATTTTTTAACACCATGAGGGTTCTCAGGGGAGAAGATGGAGAAAGCCAGGGTGACGTAGGTTATATAGTTTGCTTCAAGAAAAGGCAAGAAGAAGGTGGATATGGACTTCCTCCTTCTGCTGTCTTCTTAGATGCCAAGGTGACATGTGTTGGGTTAGCTTGTCTTGAACCCCGTTATCCTCCTGTATAACACTTCCCAAAGAAGTTTCACAGTTCACAGACTACATTGGTGGATTATCCCATAACACTTTGAACTAGTGTCTCAATCCAGTTAGACGGTTAACAGATGTGTCTCATTTAAGAATGTGGTATTGCAGGTGGGCTTCCACAAAAGTTAGATTTCTAAATGGTACTTATCAATCAGGTATTTAACCTGGGGCATTCTGATGGAATCAGGCATAATCAGAGGCATTCTGATGGAAACAAAAGAAAAACAAACATTAATGGTTAGAAGAAACTATAAATTCAGTTTGTGAGTTTAGAGGATAGACAGTTGAGGAGATTTCTAGAAGTTGAGCTCTAAGCATCCCAGGTAGAGTGAAGTCAGGCAATGACAATTTGACAGGTTTTCCTGGTTTACTGTTAAACTTGGGTGTTCTGCTGGGCGTTCTGAGTGATAAGACGAAGTTTGTCCATGTATAAGCTATTGTAGATTTATCTGAAGTCTATATAGAGATATCCAGTTTTACTTGCAGGACTTCAGAAATAGGGAAGTTTTAATTTTAAGGATTTCAACCAAGAAGGATTGGAGAAAAATTGAAAATATTGTTAATTTGTAAAGTTGTAACCAGATATGAAAGAAAACTGGAAGAATTCAGAATTCAGTTCAGATCATAAGTAAATAACAAAACCTCCAAAAGAATAAACAGAATGAGGATCTCATGCCCACAAGAGTTTTAGTTTTTCATGAAACATAATTTTTCTTTCTGGAATCATATTAACCTTTTTGTATTCCAAAAATAATTAAGGTAAAATTTATTTATTTGCAAAATATTACTACTCTCATTAAGCGTGGCCCAATTCATTACATAAATACAGTAAGAATGGTGATTGATCACATAATCATTTTCAGTCTTTGCAGAACTTTGAATAAGGTATCTCAGATTGGAAATTTAAAAGCTTTGTGTGGCTAACAAGTCAAGACAAGTGTTCACTATTTGATTACTTCTGAAATTCCTATAGACTTGACTGAATTCCACTCCTTTGAGGTTATTCCAAATATTCCAAATATTCTGAAGTTCCTGGGCTTGCTAGCAACACATTCTTTACTCACCTGTAAGGCAACCATTTAAGAATAAAATGTATGGGAACCACACATGCAGAATTGCAGAATACCAGGGTTTTTTTTTTTGTTTGTGTTTTTGTTTTTCTTTTTTTTTCAATGAATTTTATTTTATTTTTTTATTTTTAAAATTTTTTTATTATTATTATTGTACTTTAAGTTCTAGGGTACATGTGCATAACGTGCAGGTTTGTTACATATGTATACTTGTGCCATGTTGGTGTGCTACACCCATCAACTCGTCAGCACCCATCAACTCGTCATTTACATCAGGTATAACTCCCAATGCAATCCCTCCCCCCTTCCCCCTCCCCATGATAGGCCCCGTTGTGTGACGTTCCCCTTCCCGAGTCCAAGTGATCTCATTGTTCAGTTCCCACCTATGAGTGAGAACATGCGGTGTTTGGTTTTCTGTTCTTGTGATAGTTTGCTAAGAATGATGGATTCCAGCTGCATCCAAGTCCCTACAAAGGACTCAAACTCATCCTTTTTTATGGCTGCATAGTATTCCATGGTGTATATGTGTCACATTTTCTTAATCCAATCTGTCACTGATGGACATTTGGGTTGATTCCAAGTCTTTGCTATTGTGAATAGTGCCGCAATAAACATACGTGTGCATGTGTCTTTATAGCAGCATGATTTATAATCCTTTGGGTATATCCCCAGTAATGGGATGGCTGGGTCATATGGTACATCTAGTTCTAGATCCTTGAGGAATCGCCATACTGTTTTCCATAATGGTTGAACTAGTTTACAATCCCACCAACAGTGTAAAAGTGTTCCTATTTCTCCACATTGTCTCCAGCACCTGTTGTTTCCTGACTTTTTAATGATTGCCATTCTAACTGGTGTGAGATGGTATCTCATTGTGGTTTTGATTTGCATTTCTCTGATGGCCAGTGATGATGAGCATTTTTTCATGTGTCTGTTGGCTGTATGAATGTCTTCTTTTGAGAAATGTCTGTTCATATCCTTTGCCCACTTTTTGATGGGGTTGTTTGTTTTTTTCTTGTAAATTTGTTTGAGTTCTTTGTAGGTTCTGGATGTTAACCATTTGTCAGATGTGTAGATTGCAAAAATTTTCTCCCATTCTGTAGGTTGCCTGTTCACTCTGATGGTAGTTTCTTTTGCTGTGCAGAAGCTCTTTAGTTTAATGACATCCCATTTATCAATTTTGGCTTTTGCTGCCGTTGCTTTTAGTGTTTTAGACATGAAGTCTTTGCCCATGCCTATGTCCTGAATGGTACTACCTAGGTTTTCCTCTAGGGTTTTTATGGTATTAGGTCTAATATTTAAGTCTCTAATCCATCTTGAATTAGTTTTCGTATAAGGAGTAAGGAAAGGATCCAGTTTCAGCTTTCTACTTATGGCTAGCCAATTTTCCCAGCACCATTTATTAAATAGGGAATCCTTTCCCCATTTCTTGTTTCTGTCAGGTTTGTCAAAGATCAGATGGCTGTAGATGTGTGGTATTATTCCTGAGGACTCTGTTCTGTTCCATTGGTCTATATCTCTGTTTTGGTACCAGTACCATGCTGTTGTGGTTACTGTAGCCTTGTAGTATAGTTTGAAGTCAGGTAGCGTGATGCCTCCAGCTTTGTTCTTTTGACTTAGGATTGTCTTGGAGATGCGGGCTCTTTTTTGGTTCCATATGAACTTTAAAGCAGTTTTTTCCAAATCTGTGAAGAAACTCATTGGTAGCTTGATGCGGATGGCATTGAATCTATAAATAACCTTGGGCAGTATGGCCATTTTCACGATATTGATTCTTCCTATCCATGAGCATGGTATGTTCTTCCATTTGTTTGTGTCCTCTTTTATTTCACTGAGCAGTGGTTTGTAGTTCTCCTTGAAGAGGTCCTTTACATCCCTTGTAAGTTGGATTCCTAGGTATTTTATTCTCTTTGAAGAAATTGTGAATGGAAGTTCATTCCTGATTTGGCTCTCTGTTTGTCTGTTACTGGTGTATAAGAATGCTTGTGATTTTTGCACATTAATTTTGTATCCTGAGACTTTGCTGAAGTTGCTTATCAGCTTAAGGAGATTTTTGGCTGAGACAATGGGGTTTTCTAAATATACAATCATGTCATCTGCAAAGAGAGACAATTTGACTTCTTCTTTTCCTAACTGAATACCCTTGATTTCTTTCTCTTGCCTGATTGCCCTAGCCAGAACTTCCAACACTATGTTGAATAGGAGTGGTGAGAGAGGGCATCCCTGTCTTGTGCCAGTTTTCAAAGGGAATTTTTCCAGTTTTTGCCCATTCAGTATGATACTGGCTGTGGGTTTGTCATAAATAGCTCTTATTATTTTGAGGTACGTTCCATCAATACCGAATTTATTGAGCGTGTTTAGCATGAAGGGCTGTTGAATTTTGTCAAAAGCCTTTTCTGCATCTATTGAGATAATCATGTGGTTTTTGTCTTTGGTTCTGTTTATATGCTGGATTATGTTTATTGATTTGCGAATGTTGAACCAGCCTTGCATCCCAGGGATGAAGCCCACTTGATCATGGTGGATGAGCTTTTTGATGTGCTGCTGAATCTGATTTGCCAATATTTTATTGAGGATTTTTGCATCGATGTTCATCAGGGATATTGATCTAAAATTCTCTTTTTTTGTTGTGTCTCTGCCAGGCTTTGGTATCAGGATGATGTTGGCCTCATAAAATGAGTTAGGGAGGATTCCCTCTTTTTCTATTGATTGGAATATTTTCAGAAGGAATGGTACCAACTCCTCCTTGTACCTCTGGTAGAATTCAGCTGTGAATCCATCTGGTCCTGGACTTTTTTTGGTTGGTAGGCTATTAATTATTGCCTCAATTTCAGAGCCTGCTATTGGTCTATTTAGGGATTCAACTTCTTCCTGGTTTAGTCTTGGAAGAGTGTAAGTGTCCAGGAAATTATCCTTTTCTTCTAGATTTTCTAGTTTATTGGCGTAGAGGTGTTTTTAGTATTCTCTGATGGTAGTTTGTATTTCTATGGGGTCGGTGGTGATATCCTCTTTATCATTTTTTATTGCGTCTATTTGATTCTTCTCTCTTTTCTTCTTTATTAGTCTTGCTAGTGGTCTGTCAATTTTGTTGATCTTTTCAAAAAGCCAACTCCTGGATTCATTGATTTTTTGGAGGGGTTTTGTCTCTCTATCTCCTTCAGTTCTGCTCTGATCTTAGTTATTTCTTGCCTTCTGCTAGCTTTCTAATATGTTTGCTCTTGCTTCACTAGTTCTTTTAATTGTGATGTGAGAGTGTCAATTTTAGATCTTTCCTGCTTTCTCTTGTGGGCATTTAGTGGTATAAATTTCCCTCTACACACTGCTTTAAATGTGTCCCAGAGATTCTGGTATGTTGTGTCTTTGTTCTCATTGGTTTCAAAGAACATCTTTATTTCTGCCTTCATTTCGTTATGTACCCAGTAGTCATTCAGGAGCAGTTTCCATGTAGTTGAGCGGTTTTGATTGAGTTTCTTAGTCCTGAGTTCTAGTTTGATTGCACTGTGGTCTGAGACACAGTTTGTTACAATTTCTGTTCTTGTACATTTGCTGAGGAGTGCTTTACTTCCAATTATGTGGTCAATTTTGGAATAAGTGTGATGTGGTGCTGAGAAGAATGTATATTCTGTTGATTTTGGGTGGAGAGTTCTGTAGATGTCTATTAAGTCTGCTTGCTGCAGAGATGAGTTCAATTCCTGGATATCCTTGTTAACTTTCTGTCTCGTTGATCTGTCTAATGTTGACAGTGGAGTGTTGAAGTCTCCCATTATTATTGTATGGGAGACTAAGTCTCTTTGTAAGTCTCTAAGGACTTGCTTTATGAATCTGGGTGCTCCTGTATTGGGTGCATATATATTTAGGATAGTTAGCACTTCCTGTTGAATTGATCCCTTTACCATTATGTAATGGCCTTCTTTGTCTCTTTTGATCTTTGATGGTTTAAAGTCTGTTTTATCAGAGACTAGTATTGCAGCCCCTGCTTTTTTTTGTTCCCCATTTGCTTGGTAAATCTTCCTCCATCCCTTTATTTTGAGCGTATGTATGTCTCTGCATGTGAGATGAGTCTCCTGAATACAGCAGACTGATGGGTCTTGACTCTTTATCCAGTTTGCCAGTCTGTGTCTTTTAATTGGAGCATTTAGTCCATTTACATTTAAGGTTAATATTGTTATGTGTGAACTTGATCCTGCCATTATGATATTAACTGGTTATTTTGCTCGTTAGTTGATGCAGTTTCTTCCTAGCCTCGATGGTCTTTACATTTTGGCATGTTTTTCAATGGCTAGTATCGGTTGTTCCTTTCCATGTTTAGTGCTTCCTTCAGGGTCTCTTGTAAGGCAGGCCTAGTGGTGACAAAATCTCTAAACATTTGCTTATCTGTAAAGGATTTTATTTCTCCTTCACTTATGAAACTTAGTTTGGCTGGATGTGAAATTCTGGGTTTAAAATTCTTTTCTTTAAGAATGTTGAATATTGGCCCCCACTCTCTTCTGGCTTGGAGAGTTTCTGCCGAGAGATCTGCTGTTAGTCTGATGGGCTTCCCTCTGTGATTAACCCGACCTTTCTCTCTGGGTGCCCTTAAGATTTTTTCCTTCATTTTAACTTTGGTGAATCTGGCAATTATGTGTCTTGGAGTTGCTCTTCTCGAGGAGTATCTTTGTGGCATTCTCTGTATTTCCTGGATTTGAATGTTGGCCTGCCCTACTAGGTTGGGGAAGTTCTCCTGGATGATATCCTGAAGAGTGTTTTCCAACTTGGTTCCATTTTCCCCCTCACTTTCAGGCACCCCAATCAGACGTAGATTTGGTCTTTTTACATAATCCCATACTTCTTGCAGGCTTCGTTCATTTCTTTTTCTTCTTTTTTCTTTTGGTTTCTCTTCTCGCTTCATTTCGTTCATTTGATCCTCAATCACTGATACTCTTTCTTCCAGTTGATCAAGTCGGTTACTGAAGCTTGTGCATTTGTCACGTATTTCTCGTGTCATGGTTTTCATCTCTTTCATTTCGTTTAGGACCTTCTCTGCATTAATTACTCTAGCCATCCATTCTTCCACATTTTTTTCAAGATTTTTAGTGTCTTTGTGCTGGGTACGTAATTCCTCCTTTAGCTCTGAGAAGTTTGATGGACTGAAGCCTTCTTCTCTCATCTCGTCAACGTCATTCTCCATCAAGCTTTGATCCGTTGCTGGCGATGAGCTGCGCTCCTTTGCCGGGGGAGATGCGCCCTTATTTTTTGAATTTCCAGCTTTTCTGCCCTGCTTTTTCCCCATCTTTGTGGTTTTATCTGCCTCTGGTCTTTGATGATGATGGTGACGTACTGATGGGGTTTTGGTGTAGGTGTCCTTCCTGTTTGATAGTTTTCCTTCTAACAATCAGGACCCTCCACTGCAGGTCTGTTGGAGATTGCTTGAGGTCCACTCCAGACCCTGTTTGCCTGGGTGTCAGCAGCAGAGGCTGCAGAAGATAGAATATTGCTGAACAGCGAGTGTACCTGTCTGATTCTTGCTTTGGAGGCTTCGTCTCAGGGGTGTACTCCACCCTGTGAGGTGTGGGTTGTCAGACTGCCCCTAGTGGGGGATGTCTCCCAGTTAGGCTACTCAGGGGTCAGGGACCCACTTGAGCAGGGAGTCTGTCCCTTCTGAGATCTCAACCTCCATGTTGGAAGATCCACTGCTCTCTTCAAAGCTGTCAGACAGAGTCGTTTGCGTCTGCAGAGGTTTCTGCTGTTTTTGTTGTTGTTAGTCTGTGCCCTGTCCTCAGAGGTGGAGTCTACAGAGACAGGCAGGTTTCCTTGAGCTGCTGTGAGCTCCACTCAGTTAGAGCTTCCCAGCAGCTTTGTTTACCTACTTAAGCCTCAGCAATGGCAGGCGCCCCTCCCCCAGCCTTGCCGCCAGATCCCAGACTGTTGTGCTAGTAATGAGGGAGGCTCCGTGGGCGTGGGACCCTCCGGGCCAGGTGTGGGATATAATCTCCTGGTGTGCCTGTTTGCTTAAAGTGCCGTATTGGGGTGGGAGTTACCTGGTTTTCCAGGTGTTGTGTGTCTCAGTTCCCCTGGCTAGGAAAAGGGATTCCCTTTCCCCTTGCGCTTCCCAGGTGAGGCGATGCCTGGCCCTGCTTCAGCTCTGGCTGGCTGGGCTGCAGCAGCTGACCAGCACCGATTGTCTGGCACTCCCTAGTGAGATGAACCCAGTAAGTACCTCAGTTGAAAATGCAGAAATCACCGGTCTTCTGTGTTGCTCGCGCTGGGAGTTGGACACTGGAGCTGTTCCTATTCGGCCATCTTGCTCAGCCTCCTGTTTTTGTTTTTCTTGAGAGACTTTATTGACTTCATAAAGTCAACCAAATTTAAACTTGTCTAGTTATATCTGAAAATGTAACATTCCAGTTAAAGCCTTGGTACTATAACTAGAGTTTTCAAATTTGTTCCGTTACAAGGATGACAGATTCTTATTAAACTTATGCACATAACTATATATTGCCATACAATTTAGAATACTAATGAGTAGTTTTCAAATTCTGGAGGAATCAGGTAGGTAAAAAACAATTGTTGAAATTTTGTTCACGATGATATACTTTTCAAAATTTTTGTAAGCCATAGATAGCTTAAGAAAAATAAACAATAAGGTTCCTTAAAGCTGGAAAACAAAACATTAAATAACCAGCAATGTTTCAAACAAAAACTCACAAAAACATGTATACCCCCCACTTCATTCAGTCCCATGTAATCACTTCTTGTTCCACTTAATCTGATAAATAGTTTCAAAAACTCATCAGTTTCTTCATTAGAGTTCTGGAAATTCTTACTTAGTCCAATGGTATGATTTAAAGTTATTGGAAACCTGCATTCTAGGTAAATTGTCAGAATCTTTTTCTTATGTCATTGAAAAAAGAAGCAATTTGGGAATGTAACTGATTGCAAACACTTTCATAAAATAATTCGAGTAAAACAATAATTGGCTATGGATGACAGAAGACTTAAAATAGTCACGGGTAAGATCTGATGAGAGTATATTATAATAATGATGCAACTGACAATGAAATGTTATTATTTCTGTGGCATACAACATTTTGAGATAACCGAAATTATTACCAATAACATTATACAAGGCCATATACATTTGTGGAAATTTTATCCTTTTTTTGAAATAATCATATCAATAACAAATATAACTTATAAAAATTTTAACATCACTTAATATTTGACAATGACTCCTATGTAGGATATATCAAATATACCTAATCAGTTTAAAATCCCTCTTTTATAAAGAGAGACAATAAATTATTTTCAGATATTTCAGAGGCCCATCTGAAAAGTCTAAAAATTAGTGCAAGATATTTTCAGATGTTTCAGAGGCCCATCTGAAAAGTCTAAAAATTAGTGCAAGATAAAAAAGGCTTAATTTATAATTTGATTTTGGGAAGTTGTCAAAAATGTCAAAGGTTTAAAACACTTGAGTAAATGGGATTACAGGTCACTCTGAAATAATACCAAAGTAACAAAAGTTATTAAAAGCAAATATAAAAAGTTAGTTACATATAGACATAGCTTTTTTAATATTGAGAAGACTCACTTTTCTTAAGTAATCAAAGATCTAATGAGGATAATGTAAAGCACAGAAAGTTATCTTAATGAAAAAAAATATTTGTTTCTGAGGAAGATTACTTACGAGGCTGAAAAACAAAATTTTTATAATTTCTTAATTAAGAACAGACCACCAACACAAACAAGAAACCCAAACAAAAAAAATCTTTTTCATTTTGAGAAAAGAAAACAAATTTTAGTTTTGCATCAGTGTACTATTAATACTAGGACTATTAAAAAATAAATACATGCATCAAATCTTAGCCAGCTCTGACTGCACAAGATAAGATTTTTTTTCAAAAACGTTTTTCTAGAAACCTTTCTTTGTTCCTCTTTCTTTTTTTCTGTACATTTTCTCTTTTTTTATTGTGGAATAACCAGTTATTCTACTTTAATACTGTAATGGTTAATAATGAGTGTGAACTTGATTGGACTGGAGGATACAAAGTATTGAGCCTGGATGTGCCTGTGAGGGTGTTGCCAAAGGAGATTAACATTTGAGTCAGTGGACTCGGAAAGGCAGACCCCCCACCCTCAATCTGGGTAGGCACAATCTAATCAGTTGCCAGTGCAGTCAGATTAAAAGCAAGCAGAAGAACGTGGAAAGATTAGACTGGTTTATTCTTCTGGCCTATACCTTTCTCCCATGCTGGATGCTTCCTACCCTTGAACATTGGACTCCAACTGCTTCAGCTTTGGGTCTCGAACTGGCTTCCTTGCTCCTCACTTGCATCTCTTGTGATTGTGTGAGTCAATACTCCCTTTTAATAAACTCCCCTTTATAAATACATCTATCCTATTAGTTCTGTCCCTCTAGAGAACCCTGCCTAATACAAATACAGAATTATTCCTTTTTTTCTTAACCATAACAAATCATCATGACTTATAACTTATCTTGTCAAAAATGTATTTCATTTTTTCTTACACATTTAGCATATATAATTGTCTCCTTTATAATTTGCAGTGGTTTTAATTCTATTTGTTAATTATAATTTTTAACCTTTAGTAACCTTAATTTCTAGTGAAAACTGAAAAGAAACTGTGACGTATTATACCAACATTGTATAGATGAACACAATTTCATAATTTGTAGAAACACATCCTTCTTCGTCGTATATTTTTTCATGTTTATTAACTAACAGACTCAAAGTATTTTATTTTTCTGTGCAATTTAAGAGCCCAAAAGTAGATAAATTCAGGTTCAGCAGTTAATGTTTCAGTACCACATAGATCTGAAGTGACCCAGACATTTAATTATTACCTATTACTTCATTTAACTTTGCATAATATTAGAATTACACTTACCAAGAAGATTTTTAAGTACTTATAAACATAATGGTATGTGAGAAGTTTATTTATACACATTTTTCCAAGTTATATCATATTTAACACCCTTGTTCTTAACAATTATGATTGAACTCCTCATCAAAATTCCATTAGACACTAGTCAAAGCTAACCGCTATCTTGTTTTTTCTAGTTGACAAGTCAAGCAAGTATCACAAATATCACAGAAGCAAAGGAAATTAAACGTGGTTTTCCCCCTCCCTCCCTCCCTTTTTTTAAGTTCTATTCAATCATTCAATTCATTTTTATTGCATATTTTGCTGTTAGTTTGTAATTATAGTTTTGTAACCTTAAACATCTGGTAGAGATAGCATAGAAATGTTTGACTAGTAAACCTGGGTAGAAAAAAAATATGTATAATGACAATTATTCATACATTCTTGTTTTTATTTTACCAGTACTATTTAAACTAGTTTTATCTATCAAAGCTTATTTCATGTTAGGTCAAGTTGAAAAAAAAAAAAAAAAAAGGAAAAAAAACTTGGGTTAGTCTCTATACGTCTGAAAGTTTTAGGAACACATAATATACATAAGCCCTCATTTATCTCTAAGCAAATTTGAATAGAACACATTTATGAGATAATATAAATTAGTAATACCATCAAGAGGTAGAGAAAATCACACACAGAAATAACCTACAAAAATAAATACAAAAACATATACAAATGTACAGACAGATACACATATCATAGTTTCCATTCTAAAATTTTGGTCGTGAGTCAGTAAAACATGGAAATATAAGCTTACTGGCTAATCTCAGCTTACATTTTTATTAAATTGTGTTTCTGACAAAAATGGGACAACTTAAGGTTACTGCTTACACGGAAAAAAAACATTTTACTATTTCTGGAAAAGACTTTTAAACTTTTTCATTTGCCCAATTTCCAAATTATGTGTGTGTGTGTGTGTGTGTGTGTGTGAGAGAGAGAGAGAGAGAGAGAGAGTAATCTCTTGAAGTTTTTAATTCCCAAAAGATAACTACCACATTGTAAAAGAGACAGGATACAAAATTAACATATCAGATGAACACAGAAAGAATCCACATTTCTCTATGAGGGAGTTTCAGAGGATATTTGCCTATTAACAGAGGTCAATCTTCCAGAGGTGGTGGGCTAGCTTTTAGGCAAATGACTAAGAAGAAATCTAGCAGCTGTTT
Source organism: Macaca thibetana thibetana (assembly GCF_024542745.1). Taxonomy (NCBI): domain Eukaryota; kingdom Metazoa; phylum Chordata; class Mammalia; order Primates; family Cercopithecidae; genus Macaca; species Macaca thibetana. The sequence goes on along the minus strand of NC_065579.1, from coordinate 67,739,733 downwards.
TTCTCCAAAGCCCTTCTAAATGGACAGAATACTCATTTCCAGATAGTCTTATTTTATTTTTATCTTCAAGTGGTTACTTTAGGGGGAGCTTGAGATCCTTGAAAACCAGGAACTCAAGGGACTGAGAGGCTGGAGTGAAAAAATGTCTGTCAGGTGTGGACAGAGAGATGGAGGAGGTAACAGCTTGAAGGGGGAAGTAGTGGATTGAAAAGGGATACATCAAGGATTGAAAAAGAAAGAAAAAGTGAAGGGAAAATACAAAATGTCAAAAAGTAGAAGAAAAAACCGGAAGTAAATGGAAAGAAGAGGTCCTAGAGAAGCCAGTATGGGGAGATCTTACGTTTCTCAAAGAGACCAATGAATTTTCACATTATTATTGGCAACGAACATTCCAAGAAAAAAAAAAAAAAAGGAAACTAATACGAGAAGGCAGAGCATATAGTTAGCAGGGATTTGAAAAGAGGATTTTAGTCCGCTGAGAAAAGTTCACAGGAAAGCAGAATCCAACAGAGACAACAGGTTTATACACTTACAAACCTGAGTAGAATACTACATATTCATAGTATTTAATGACAATTCTGAATTTCTGAATACATTTTTATATTATATGTAATACAATCTTTTATATATGTTGTATACAGTGTAAATAGGATATATATGATATATACATAGCCCAAATCTGAATATCAGCTTTCAGTTAAACCAACTTCTGACCACAGAGCTCTTAAAAATAAGTTTCTCAAATATTTTATCAAGTTTCAGTCAGGACAAACAACAGATATTTCTAGAAGTATTGATCTCCTTTTTTCCTTTTTTTTGGAGACAGAGTTTCACTCCAGGCTGGAATGCAATGGTGCAATCTCAGGTCTCTGCATCCTCCGCCTCCCAGGTTCAAGCAATTCTCTTGTCTCAGCCTCCTGAATAGCTGGGATTACAGGCACACACTAGCATGCCAGACTAATTTTTGCATTGTTAGTAGAGACAGGGTTTTGCCATGTTACCCAGTCTGGTCCCCAACTCCTGGTCTCAAGCGATCTGCCCACTGTGGCCTACAAAAGTATTGGGATTATGGGAATGAGCCACCACACAGGGCCCTTCTTTTTCTTTTAAACTAACGGTACCTCTCAAGTGACTCAGAACCCAAACCAATAAGCCTTTAATAACTTATCCATGGACAAAAGAGATGTCCTTCCAATAGGATGCAAGGCAGGGTGTGGTGGCTCATACCTGTAATCCCAGAACTTTGCGGAGACAAGGTGGGAGGATCACTTGAGTCCAAGAGTTCAAGAACAGCCCCTGCAAGATAGCGAGGGACCATCTCTACTAAAAATAAAAATTAGCCAGGTATGGTGGTGCACGTTTGTGGTCCCAACTACTTGGGAGACTACTGAGGTGGGAGGATCACTTGAGCCCAGGAGTTTCAGGCTACAGTGAGCCATGATTGTGTCATCGCACTCCAGCTTGGGTGACAGAGTGAAACCCACTCTCAAGCAAAAAAAAAAAAAGAAAAAAAAAAAAAAAGGAAACAGAAAACAAACTGGGTGCAGAAAATAGATGCAGCCCTCCCAAGATTTAAAACCACTTCCAAAGAAAGCAATAAGAAAGAAAAGATCTTTGTTGCCTGTAAAATGACATCTCTCATCTCCTATAAAACATAGAATGCCTCTGGTCACAGATTACTAGGGCGAATAACTAACCAAGCAAGAAAGGCTGAGATAACAAACTCTCTTGAGAGCTGGTACTGCCAAACAAAGAAAATTCTTGGACTCCCAGCCTATTCTACTGGCTGCCTGATACAAAACAATACTTGCACCCTCCAGCTGTGAGAAATCAGAAAGAATAATCTCACTGGTTGTAAAGCCAAGCTCACAGGACATAAAATTGGATGAACAGGAAAGAGATGACCATCCCTGGGAGAGAAGAAATCAATAACTAATGGATCTTCTAAAACCAAATTTACACAAGAGTGACCTTTCAAACAAATGATTTTATCCTGCTACTCTGAATTTGGTAAGTAAGGGAAAGAAGAAATTTTCTGTCCAACTGGACACCACCATCAGAGATCAGGGAGGGCTGATCTGGGTAAAAATTCTTACCTTTCTCTCTGCTATTTGTCAGTTGTCCCAGGATCTCATCTGTAGGCTGCAGAGTGAGTAGGTGTCTCAGCTTTCCGGGGTTGGGTACCAGAAACTGTAGGGGATAAAAATAATAGCTTTTCCTCACCAATCACAAGGCTGATGGCTGAAGCCCCCATAAAAAAAGCTAATTAACAAGAGAAAAGCATACAAATTTATTTAATATAAATTTTACATGACATGGAAGCCATCAAAAATGAAGACTCAAAAAATGGAGAAATACGTGTATTTTTACGGACAGATGTGCAGAGATATGATATGATTGGAGGACAAAAGCGTACAATCTATTGTTAAAAAACTGACAAAGCCTGTTTTTTCAGATTCTTCTTAACATCACTATGTGTCATTCCTTTCCTCCGGGTAAGGCAGGACACCTGCCACATTAAGGTTTTCAGGGAAGATGGAAGGGAGAAGACCAGAGAGTGACCCTCCTAAGTTTTAGGGGTTGCTTCAGGAAAAAGAATGAAGAGAAGGTGAATGTGTCTTACTGCTTCCACTGTTTTCCCAAATGCCAAAGTACCATATTATGGGGTAGCATGTCCTGAATCCAATTACTAGCAGATAGTGGTCTTCTCCCTGCGTCCTTCCGCCATCTTTCATCTGTGTGTGTATGTGTCCAAATTTCCCCTTCTTATAAGTACATCATTCGTAGTGCATTAGGGCTTAGCCTAGTGATTTCATTTTAACTTAATTATCTCTTGAAATACTCTGTCTCAGGACAAAGGTACTAGGAGTTAGGATGGCAACATATGAATTTTGGAGAGATGCAATTCAACCTAAAATAGTTTCCATCATTTTCTACTTACTCCATGTACATTTCTATGGAATATTTTCTTCTTGAGTAAATAGACAGGGCTGGAAAAAAGATGAAACCTGACTCTTTTGATTAGCTTATTAATCAGTTGACTTTGTGTTAATAAAAATAAGAAAACTTTCTGAATGTATTTGACCTAATCAGGTGAGTTCTCTAAAAGAAAGTGTAGTACAAGACAAGATACTCTCCGGCTGGATGCAATAAGAAGCAAACTGCTGTGTAACAGAGCCTATTGAGAGGGTTGCATGGCAGGATATTGGAGCTGAGAGAGGTTTTTAGGTGACAGCCAACAAGAAAACTAGACCTCAGTCACAGAGCCACAAGAAGAAACATTCTGCTAACAACCATGTGAGCTTGAAAGAAGACAGGAGCCTCAGATGAGATCAAAGCCCTACTGAAATCTTGCTTTCACCTTGGTGAGAGGCAACTAATATGTATTCAAATCATGTCTCACAAAAAACGTGAGATAATAAATTTATGTTGACTTGAGATGTGAAATTTATGGTAATTTGTTTTATAGCAATCAAGAACTAATTAATGATCTAAAATGAAACACATTCTATATGCACATATTTTTCTTCATAATTGATGCATTATCTATCAATAATAGATATTTTAATGATTAGATAGCATTGTTACAAATGTGCCATCTCGGTCTCAGACACTTGAGAATCTTAAGCAATACATTAAATATTTTTATCTCAAATTTTATTTTCAAAAAGAAAAATATATTGCGTATTTGTGTTAACTTAAAACTACGCAATAAAATGCTCAAGAGTTCTATATTTAACACTTTGGCCTTTATTCCACTCAATTTTTTTATCAGATGTTATAAAACCAAAGAAAAAAGAAGCATGTATGGAGAAAGCATATAGAAGTATATATAAAGGAAAATATAGAGATGTTAATTAACATTATAGTGGTATTCACATATACATTAAAATAACTAAGAATTAGGACTTAACGATTCATGAGGCCAGTTAAAGTAAGACAGAAGGATGTGATTCATCATGTTACATATAAATTATTTTTAAAGCATGACGTGAGAATTAAATGAATAATAATATGAAGTAAACATCAAATTGAAAACAACTTTTGGACATTTTTGGCCACTGTGTCTCAGAAAGTAGAAACAATATAGAATCTTTCCTGCTAGTTAAGTAATTGAATACATGGACCACATAGGCTTCAAGAGAAAAACAATATTCTCCAGTGTGTTTCTTTAAGAAATAATTTGATAAAATATGAAATTGCCTCACCTATTCTCAGAGAACAGCTCTATGATACATATATGTTGAGTTGACTGAGCTGAACACCATATGGAGGACTTACTATTTATTTATTAATGCTTTTTTTTTTTTCCTTTGAGACCCTATGGTGAGTACAGCTTAAGTCCCTGACACGGAAAGGTGTTGAAAAAGCCACTCACCCCATATTTGCCTTTTGTCCTAACAAGAGAGTTCATCTGTACATTGAGGCACAGAGACATTTTATAGCTCCTTATTTAATGACTCAAATCTCTCACTAACCAGAACAATGAGCTCCTATTATTACAACATATTAACATATCTTCATCTTCCAAAAGTTCTGCATAATTATATTTCTACAAAATTGCGTATACAATTTGAACTTCATTCCTAAAATGATTTTTTTGGGGGAACAGGTGTCATTTTTTCTAAAGCAGTGTTACATATTTTTTATTTCATCTTTAACTTTATTGCCTGCTGTTCAGAGATTATTGGTGATAACTATGCAGATCATTATAAAGTTTCACAATTTAATATAATTTTGAAAGAGCATTGCATTGAGATTATGAATTTTTAGCATTATCTTAAATATAATAATGAACATATATGAAAGGATGATGTACAATTACATATTTGATATTTCAACTTATCAATTCATTTTCAAGTCCTAAATTTTCCTTAATAATTTTTGGTCAGAGACATAAATATGCATTATATTTTTCTATATTAATTGTATTTTTTTCTATTTTATTGGTTTTAATGAATACTATGCAAATTACAGTACTTTGTTGTATTAACTACCTTTTGTTTCCTCTTTTACAACCCTTGATTTCATGTGTTTTTGCCCTAAATACAGCATTATCTCAAGGAAAGACTCTTATAATCAAACTGTAAAATATTTGCTTTTACATTTCAAATGTCAGAGTTTAAATAAATAAATATGTCGTGAGAAAATATGTGAAAGCTGGGAGTTCTTCTCTCCTGATAATAGAAGATGAAGATTCTCTTAGCTGGGAGAGTGAAAAGAATTAATTAGAAATCAAGAGTTATACTCTCTTGAACTTCTATGTATCTTAAAGAAGAGACTTTTAAATTTAAATTTTATCGTAGCAGAGGAGAAGATACATATTGAAAACAAAAGTGTGTTTGAAGGATCCAAGAGAAGAGGGCCAATGTATTGCTGTTACGAAGGAGGAACTAAAGTGTATAGCATACAAGCAGTAGTTGAGGACATGGCTCCACTTGTTATTTGGGCAGAAATTCTTGGCCCCATATTCCCTCGCCAAGTTTTCCTATGTTCACTTTGACTGAGAAGCAACCAAATGACTCTTATAAGGTCAGGAGAGATATAGAAGTAGACAATGGAAAGGGATAGGCCTAAGAGAGCTTCATGTATGCTTTAAAAGAGAAGCTGCAATGATCTACTAATAGAGACTTTCTGAAAGCATAAATGTATTAGAAAAATCAGCACACACAGGTTAAAAACAACTCTGGTAAGTGGGCTGGATGCCTGGATTGACTGAGGAAACTTGAAAAGACTTCACTAAAATTGACAGATTAGGTTTCTGGTATCAGGGGAGTGAATCTCAAAATAGGAATTAAATTCAGACATAAATAAACTGATTATATATATATGTATATATAGCCTTTCTTAAACTCAGAGAGACAAATATATATCTATATATACTTTTACATGTATATTCACTTATATAAATGCAACTATTTTTCATTTTTCAATTACCAAAAAGGAAATATGTATGTTTAGTTGATCTATATGTCTACATAAATACGTAAATAAACACATAAATTATGCTCCAGTCATTTTGAGATTTAAGATTACAATAAATGACACCATATAATTTATTTTTAATACAAAATGCATTTTAATAGAAAAATTTAATAAATTGACAGTAATTTGCATGGCTAATTCATCAGATGTTACTTGTCTCATAGTGTATAGAATATCTATTTTGTTACTCCTTTTGATTTTTATTAGTTTATCTATCTATGTCTCTATAGATCATAATTTATTTGAATATATTTTTAAATATTTCTCATCATAAATTCCATATACATATTTTGCTATTCTTAAAGTTGCTAAAATATTATTCTTCATTTTCTATTTTAATCATCAGTGATAACATTTTATCTTTTGAGCAATTTCTTATATATGATATAAAATGAGAAAATAATTTTATTTTTCTTCACAATGTCTTTCTACAGTTTATTTCTACAATCTGAAATTTTTAGATGCTTACTGTTTTGAATATTTAATTTTAGTGTTAATTATTTTTCCTTTACTGCCTTTTTTCAAAATTTCATTTGATGTGTTTCTAACAATTAACAGCAATTATATTATTTTGTATGTTGTTTTGCTTTATTTGCTTATCGTCAGCCTTTTATATATTGCACAGGGAAGGTGAGATGTACATTGACTGTTTTGTTCTTTGGAAATACAGATAATAATATATTGTTACTGTTTTGGATCACTTTTTTGTTTGTTTTGGGGTTTTGTTTTTTGTTTTTACAAGCTGGTTGTATGCAAGTCTCTTCCTTTATTATTAAAATTTATAGTTACCAGATTTTCACTGTGTGTATTTTTCTTCTAAGAAATTTTACCTAATAACGGATTAGCTTTTTGAATGTAGTTATATTTCCTTCAGCTTAAAGAAATAATTATCTAGCATTTGAAAGAATTTTGCTAGCTGCTCTTATAATTTGCTGATTAAATTTAAGTTATATCTAAACTTTATTAACTATTTTATTCACTGAAGTTTGTCTTTCATTCCTTGTTTACTTACAATAGTAACACACGGATATAATCTTGATAATCATTATTAAGTGGTACAGATAAAATAAATGTTACTCCTTGATTAGTCTCAATTTTCAAACCATTCTCCTCTACAGAAGGTGTTTTTTTTTATAGTGAGAACTTAAGATATCTAGTTCTTTTTTCTATATATTTATAATTACACATGGGCATATTCACATGTACACACACACACACACACACACACGGGAGTTTTGATTTGTCAGTTTTTCCCATAAATGAGATAAAGCAATAAAATGTCCGTCTTCCTTTTGCCAGTTAACATGTCTTTAAATTTTTTTATGTGATTTTACAAGGTTTTACACATTTTTTAAAGTTTTGACTTATACTTTCTGGTATGGATATAAAACAGCTCAATATTGGTAAGCATTCAATTACCTTTATTTTTTTACTTTATAAATGATTATGCAAAGCATATCTTTTGACTAGGTTTGTTTTTCATCTCCAGGCATCTGTCTCGTTCACAAGTATTATCTCAACATGCAACGCAGCGACCAACGACAGTAAGTGCAACAGAGTGTATGTAAATTATCAAAACCTTTGGAGTAGTTATAAGCAATAACAAACGTTTATATGAATTTGACACTTGCTATGTACAAACTATTAACCAGGCCTGGAATGGTAGCTGGTGCCTGTAATCCCAGCTACTTGGGAGGCTGAGGCAGGAGGATCATTTGCGCCTAGAAGTTTCAGGCCACAGTAAGCTATGATCACACCACTGCACTCCAAACTGGGTGACAGAGTGAGGATCCATTAAAAAAAAAAAAAAAAAAAAAAAAATCAATGGTGCTACATAGATTCCAATGGAAAGCACCCTAAGATCGTTGAATGATGTAGGTGTTTTCTGTTTGACAATAACATGATAGAAATGGATACTATGTAATCATGTTTTTAAAAACAACTTGAGTTCTTGAAGCACATAATTTTTCTTCAAAATAGAGGAAAACAATTTGTTTTTGGAAGTTTCATGTGTGAACCAGAATCTTTTAGCTTAAAAAAAAAAATCTAGGGTCATTTTCGCTATTGGCTAAAGATAAGCAGAAATTGATGAAGGGGTCAATTTTCAATAATGACAAATTATAATATAAATATTCACCATGGAAGATGGTCAAAAGGCAGAAAATATTTAAGATAAATATAATGCAGATGCTAACCGAGGAAAAAGTCATTTCCCGTTGACAGTTTTCAAGTTTTTATTTCCTAGTTTTTCCAGTTAGTGCTCTAAGATGAGTGGTTTAAGCATTTTGACAAGGAAACGTAAATTAGCTATGAACTACTGTTGGCTCTCTGGAATGACACATTTGACCCTGGGCTATGACTAATTGGGACATATACTCATGGGCTCCAGGCAGCAGACATCTTGGCAGAGGCTCTGGAAGGCTGATGATAGTAGTAAAAGATGTGGATGAACTAGGTCTTTGAGGTGAAAAAATAAGGGAAAAGAAATCAAGATTGAAACTCATTCACATATAATCACTCCAAACTCTCTCATTTATTATTTATTAAGTTTAGCATGCCAGCATCATAGTCCTCACACTCTTTTTTTGCCTGAATGTTGCCATTTTCTGTTTTTGTTGTTGTTTTTAAGATTTCCCTTTTTCTCATTTTAGGCATATTTCAGTGGATTGGAAAGAAGAGGTGTCACAATTTGTTTGGGAGATGAATTGTGAATTATAGTTCTGCTTTTTCCATTGTAATTTTCTCAAGGTTGCATGACATAATATTATACTTTAGTTTTCAAAAGTCTTTGACTATGTCAGCAATATCAGAGCAATCAGTCAAATCCAACCCTCTTAAATATCTAAGTTTAGGGTATAATTAGTATGATTCTCAGTACTGTATTACAACAGATATGGGAATAATATTTTCAAGGAGACCAATCCTAATACAAGAAGAAATTACTCAACTCAAATAATAATCTAGTCATTTTCATAGATTCATTCAGAGACTCTGTTAGTCTGCTCGGGCTGGTTTATGGTTTGAATATTTGTCCCCTCCAAATCTCTTGTTGAAATATAATTTCCAAAATTGGAGGCAGGTCTTGGTGGGGGTGATTGACTCATGGGACAGATCCCTCATGAGTGGTTTAGCGCCATCTCCTTGGTAAAAGTGAGTTACCCCTCAGTTCACATGAGATCTGGTTCTTTAAAAGAGTCTGGGACCTGCTGCTTCTCTTTCTCACCATGTGATGTATTGGCTTCCCTTTGCCTTCTGCCTTGTTTGTAAGCTTCCTGAGCCCCTTGCAAGAGGCAAATGCCAGCACTATGGTTCTGTACTGGTTGCAGAACCATGAGCCCATTCAACCTCTTTTTGTAAGTTACCCACTCTCAGGTGTTGCTTTATGGTCATACAAATTGACTAACATAGGCTGCCATAACAGAATACCCCAAACTGAGTGTCTTAAAGCACATAAAATTAATTTTCTCACAGTTCTGGAGCTTAGAAGTCCAATATCCATCAGAGTTGGTTTCAGGTAAGTTTTCTCTCTTTGTCTTATAGGCAGACACCTTCTGGCTATGTACTCACATGGCCTTTTCGCTATGCCTGCAGAAAGAAGGAGAAATCTCTGGTGTCTCTTCCTCTTATTATAAGGATATCGGTCCTGTTGGATTAGGGACCCATTCTTATGACCTCACTTAACCTTAATTACCTCCTTAAAGGACCTATCTTCAAATACAGTTACATTGGAGGTTACGGCTTTAGAACATAAGTTGTGGGAAAACATAACTCATTCCATAACAGAGATGATACTAAAAATATTTCACAATTAATAGATCATGACACCAACCACTCACAATGGGAAACAATAATGACCACAACAGTGTCATAAAAACCTCAGTAAAGTCTCTATAAACTGATTTTTATTCTAATTAGAATTAGTTTATTAACATTTGGCCTTATTAAACCATACATTAAGTCTGTTCAATATCAGTATAATTATACCCACATTAACTCCTTGAAGGTAATATTTACTTCCACAAACTTAAAACTTACCAAGTAAAACACACAAAAAAGTCTGTATAGGATAATAGTAATAACTATAATGCCTCTCAGCTGGATGCTACTATAATCTAGAACTAATAGTCAGAGTCATCAAAATTATTATTCTTGGCTAAAGATTAAAAACGATTCTGTAGATGCTCTAAATGCAATGCACACCATAAGAAAACTACAATTGATTTTCATTACCTGAACATCCAACTTTATAACTAAAAAGTAACATTTTCCTGTTACTGATATAGCTTACACTATTACTGTCCTTTAGAACAGGCTTTATAATTTTTCTTTTCTTGGGATTAAAGTTATCAATTCATCAATGTATTTTCTATTTAAGTTTTTAAAAAATGTGTTAACATTTATTTGCAAGATTAAGAAGCATATTTTAAAAAACCAAAAAATTCATGCAAATGCTTAAATATCTTTTTCTACTTTAACATAGTGATGTTGCAGCTGACAGTGTTAACATTATGTATCCAAAAATTAAGTCACAGTTTCCATAAATCCTAATTGGTAATGCCTTACTATTCAGAAGAAGTTTTTTTTCTTTTCTTTTTTTTTTTTTTAGAGGGAATCTCACTCTGTTGTCCATCCTGGAGCGCAGTGGCACAATCTCTGCTCACTGCAACCTCCACTTGCCGCATTCAAGAGATTCTCCTGCTTCAGCCTCCCAAGTAGCTTGGATTACAGATGCATGCCGCTGCAACCAGCTAATATTTTGTGTGTGTGTGTGCGTATATATATATATATATATTTAGTAGGGACAGAGTTGCACCATGTTCCCTAGGCTGGTCCCAAACTCCTAAGATCAAGGAATCCACAGGCCTTGGCCTCCTAAAAGTGCTAGGATTACAGGCATGAGCCACCGTGCCTGGTCTTGGAAGATTTTATTTATTTATTTATTTATTTATTTATTTATTTATTTTTTTTATACTTTAAGTTCTGGGGTACATGTGCACAACGTGCAGGTTTGTTACATATGTACACATGTGCCATGTTGGTGTGCTGCATCCATTAACTTGTCATTTACATGAGGTATATCTCCTAATGCTATCCCTCTCCCCTCCCACCTACCCACAATAGGCCCCAGTGTGTGATGTTCCCCTTCCTGTGTCCAAGTGATTTCATTGTTCAATTCCCACCTATAAGTGAGAACATGCAGTGTTTGATTTTCTGTTCTTACAATAGTTTACTGAGAATGATGGTTTCCAGCTGCATCCATGTCCCTACAAGGACACAAACTCATCCTTTTTGTGGCTGCATAGTATTCCATGGTGTATATGTGCCATATTTTCTTAATCCAGTCTGTCACTGATGGACATTTGGGTTGATTCCAAGTCTTTGCTATTGTGAATAGTGCCACAATAAACATACATGTGCATGTGTCTTTATAGCAGCATGATTTATAATCCCTTGGGCCTATCCCCAGTAATAGGATGGCTGGGTCAAATGGTGTTTCTAGTTCTAGATCCTTGAGGAATCGCCATACTGTTTTCCACAATGGTTGAACTAGTTTACAATCCCACCAGCAGTGTAAAAGTATTCCTATTTCTCCACATCCTCTCCAGCACCTGTTGTTTCCTGACTTTTTAATGATTGCCATTCTAACTGGTGTGAGATGGTATCTCATTGTGGTTTTGATTTGCATTTCTCTGATGGCCACTGATGATGAGCATTTTTTCATGTGTCTGTTGGCTGTATAAATGTCTTCTTTTGAGAAGTGTCTGTTCATATCCTTTGCCCACTGTTTGATGGGGTTGTTTGTTTTTTTCTTGTAAATTTGTTTGAGTTCTTTGTAGGTTCTGGATATTAGCCCTTTGTCAAATGAGTAGATTGGAAAAACTTTCTCTCATTCTGTAGGTTGCCTGTTCACTCTGATGGTAGTTTCTTTTGCTGTGCAGAAGCTCTTTAGTTTAATTAGATCCCATTTGTCAATTTTGGCTTTTGTTGCCATTGCTTTTGGTGTTTTAGACACGAAGTCCTTGCTCATGCCTGTGTCCTGAATGGTATTACCTAGGTTTTCTTCTAGGATTTTTATGGCTTTAAGTGTAACATTTAAGTCCCTAATCCATATTGAATTAATTTTCATATAAAGAGTCAGGAAAGGATCCAGTTTCAGCTTTCTACTTATGGCTAGTCAATTTTCCCAGCACCATTTATGAGATAGGGAATCCTTTCCCCATTTCTCGTTTCTGTCAGGTTTGTCAAAGATCAGATGGCTGTAGATGTGTGGTATTATTTCTGAGGGCTCTTTTCTGTTCCATTGTTCTATATCTCTGTTTTGGTACCATTACCATGCTGTTTTGGTTACTGTAGCCTTGTAGTATAGTTTGAAGTCAGGTAACGTGATGCCTCCAGCTTTGTTCTTTTGGCTTAGGATTGTCTTGGCAATGTGGACTCTTTTGGTTCCATATGAACTTTAAAGCAGTTTTTTGTTGTTGGTTTTTTTTTTTCCAATTCTGTGAAGAAAGTCATTGGTAGCTTGATGGGGATGGCATTGAATCTATAAATTAACTTGGGCAGTATGGCCATTTTCATGATATTGATTCTTCCTATTCATGAGCATGGTATGTTCTTCCACTTGTTTGTGTCCTTTTTTATTTCACTAAGCTGTGATTTGTAGTTATCCTTGAAGAGGTCCTTCACATCCATTGTAAGTTGGATTCCTAGGTATTTTATTCTCTTTGAAGCTATTGTGAATGGGAGTTCATTCATGATTTGGCTCTCTGTTTGTCTCTTATTGATGTATAAGAATGCTTGTGATTTTTGCACATTGATTTTGCATCCTGAGAAATTGCTGAAGTTTCTTATCAGCTTAAGGAGATTTTGGGCTGAGACGATGGGGTTTTCTAAATATACAATCATGTGATCTACAAACAGGGACAATTTGACTTCTTCTTTTCCCAATTGAATATCCTTCATTTCTGTCTCTTGCCTGATTGCCCTAGCCAGAACTTCCAACATTATATTGAATAGGAGTGGTAAGAGAGGGCATCCCTGTCTTGTGCCAGTTTTCAAAAGGAATGCTTCCAGTTTTTGCCCATTCAGTATGATATTGGCTGTGGGTTTGTCATAAATAGCTCTTATTATTTTGAGATACGTTCCATCAATACAGAATTTATTAAGAGTTTTTAGCATGAAGGGCTGTTGAATTTTGTCAAATGTCTTTTCTGCATCTGTCAAGTTAATCATGTGATTTTTGTCTTTGGTTCTGTTTATATGCTGGATTACGTTTATTGTTTTGCATATGTTGAACCAGCCTTGCATCCCAGGGATGAAGCCCACTTGATCATGGTGGATAAGCTTTTTGATGTGCTGCTGGATTTGGTTTGCCAGTATTTTATTGAGGATGTTTGCATCGATGTTCATCAGAGATATTGGTCTAAAATTATCTTTTTTGTTGTGTCTCTTCCAGGCTTTGGTATCAGGATGATGCTGGCCTCATCAAATGAGTTAGGGAGGGTTCCCTCTTTTTCTATTGACTGGAATAGTTTTAGAAGGAAACGTACCAGCTCCTCCTTGTACCTCTGGTAGCATTTGGTTGTGAATCTGTCTGGTCCTGTACTTTTTTTGGTTGGTAGGCTATTAATTATTGCCTCAGTTTCAGAGCCTGCTATTGTTCTATTCAGGGATTCAGCTTCTTCCTGGTTTAGTCTTTGGCGAGTGTATGTGTCCAGGAATTTATCCATTTCTTCTAGGTTTTCTAGTTTATTTGTGTAGAGGTGTTTATAGTATTCTTTGATGGTAGTTTGCATTTCTGTGCGGTCAGTGGTAATATTCCCTTTATCATTTTTTATTGCATCTATTTGATTTTTCTCTCTTCTCTTCTCCATTATTCTTGCTAGTGGTCTATCAATTTTGTTGATCTTTTCAAAAAACCAGCTCCTGGATTCATTGATTTTTTGGGGTTTTTTTTTGTGTCTCTATCTCCTTCAGTTCTGCTCTGATCTTAGTTATGTCTTGCCTTCTGCTGGCTTTTGAATTCGTTTGCTCTTTCTTCTCTAGTTCCTTTAATTGTGATGTTAGTGTGTCATTTTTAGATCTTTCCTGCTTTCTCTTGTCACGACTTAGTGCTATAAATTTCCCTCTACACACTGCTTTAAATGTGTCCCAGAGATTCTGGGATGTTGTATCTCTTTTCTCATTGGTTTCAAAGAACATCTTTATTTCTGCCTTCATTTCGTTATGTACCCAGTAGTCATTCAGAAGCAGGTTGTTCAGTTTCCATTTAGTTGAGCGGTTTTGATTGAATTTTTTAGTCCTGAGTTCTAGTTTGATTGCACTGTGGTTTGAGAGACAGTTTGTTATAATTTCTGTTCTTGTACATTTGCTGAGGAGTGCTTTACTTCCAACTATGTGGTCAATTTTGGAATAAGTGAGATGTGGTGCTGAGAGGAATGTACATTCTGTTGATTTGGGGTGGAGAGTTCTGTAGATGTCTATTAGATCCACTTGGTGCAGAGTTGAGTTCAATTCCTGGATATCCTTGTTAACTTTCTGTCTTGTTGATCTGTCTAATGTTAACAGTGGGGTGTTAAAGTCTCCCATTATTATTGTATGGTAGTCTAAGTCTCTTTGTAAGTCTCTAAGGACTTGCTTTATGAATCTGGGTCCTCCTGTATTGGGTGCATATATATTTATGATAGTTAGCTCTTCTTGTTGAATTGATCCCTTTACAATTATGTAATGGCCTTGTCTCTTTTGATGTTCAATGGTTTAAAATCTGTTTTATCAGAGACTAGGATTGCAATCCCAGCCTTTGTTTGTTTGTTTGTTTTCCATTTGCTTGGTAGATCTTCCTCCATCCCTTTATTTTGAGCCTATGTGTGTCTCTGCATGTGAGATGGGTCTCCTGAATACAGCAAATTGATCAGTCTTGACTCTTTATTGAACTTGTCAGTCTGTGTCTTTTAATTGGACTGTTTAGTTCATTTACATTTAAGGTTAATATTGTTATGTGTGAACCTGATCCTGTTATTATGATATTAGCTGGTTATTTTGCTCATTAGTTGATGCAGTTTCTTCCTAGCATCAATGGTCGTTACATTTTGGCATGTTTTTGCAATGGCTGGTACTGGTTTTACCCTTCCATGTTTCGTGCTTCCTTCAGGATCTCTTGTAGGGCAGGCCTTGCAGTGACAAACTCTCTAAGCATTTGCTTGTCTGTAAAATATTTTATTTCTCCTTCACTTATGAAACTTAGTTTGGTTGGATATGAAATTCCGGGTTGAAAATTCTTTTCTTTAAGAATGTTGAATATTGGTGCCCACTCTCGTCCAGCTTGTAGAGTTTCGGCCAAGAGATCTGCTGTTAGTCTGATGGGCTTCCCTTTGTGGGTAACCTGACCTTTCTCTCTGGCTGCCCTTAACGTTTTTTCCTTCATTTCAACTTTGGTGAATCTGACAATTATGTGTCTTGGAGTTGCTCTTCTCGGGAAGTATCTTTGTGGCGTTCTCTGTATTTCTTGAATTTGAATGTTGGCCTGCCTTGCTAGGTTGGGGAAGTTCTCCTGGATAATATCCTACAGAGTGTTTTCCAACTTGGTTCCATTCTCTTTGTCACTTTCAGGCACAACAATCAGACATAGATTTGGTCTTTTCACATAATCCCATAATTCTTGGAGGCTTTGTTCATTTATTTTTACTCTTTTTTCTCTAAACTTCTCTTCTCACTTGATTTCATTCATTTGATCTTCAATCACTGATAGTATTTCTTCCAGTTGATCAAGTCAGTTACTGAAGCTTGTGTAATTGTCACGTAGTTATCGTGTCATGGTTTTCATCTCTATCAGTTTGTTTATGGACTTCTCTGCATTGGTTATTCTAGTTATCCATTCTTCCATTCTTTCTTCAAGGTTTTTAGATCCTTTGCGCTGGGTACCTAGCTCCTCCTTAAGCTCTGAGAAGTTTGATCGACTGAAGCTTTCTTCTCTCAACTCTTCAAAGTCATTCTCCGTCCAGCTTTGTTCCGTTGCTGGCAATGAGCTGTATTCCTTTGGAGGGGAAGATGTGCTCTGATTTTTTGAATTTCCAGCTTTTCCGCACTGCTTTTTCCCCATCTTTGTGGTTTTATCTGCCTTTGGTCTTTGATGATGGTGACGTATTGATGGGGTTTTTGTGTGTGTGTCCTTTCTGTTTGTTAATTTTCCTTCTAACAATCAGGACCCTTAGCTGTAGGTCTGTTGGAGTTTGCTTGACGTCCACTCCAGACCCTGTTTGCCTGGGTATCAGCAGCAGAGGCTGCAGAAGTTAGAATATTGCTAAACAGTGAGTGTTGCTGTCTGATTCTTGCTCTGGAAGCTTCAGAGGTGTACCCAGCTGTGTGAGGTGTGAGGTGTCAGTCTGCATCTAGTGGGGGATGTCTCCCAGTTAGGCTTCTTAGGCTTCAGGGACCCACTTGAGCAGGCAGTCTGTCCGTTCTCAGATCTCAACCTCTGTGCTGGGAGAACCACTGCTCTCTTCAAAGCTGTCAGACAGGGACATTTACATCTGCAGAGGTTTCTGCTGCTTTTTGTTTAGCTATGCCTTGTCCCCAGAGGTGGAGTCTACAGAGGCAGGTAGGCCTCATTGAGCTGCGGTGGGCTCCACCCAGTTCGAGATTCCCAGTGGCTTTGTTTACCTACTTAAGCCTCAGCAATGGCAGGCACCCCTCTCCTAGCCTCACTGCCACCTTGCAGTTAGATCTCATACTGTTGTGCTAGCAATGAGGGAGGCTCTGTGTACATAGGACCCTCTGGGCCAGGCATAGGATATAATCTCCTGGTGTGCTGTTTGCTAAGACCCTTGGTAAAGTGCAGCATTAGGATGGGAGTTACTCTATTTTCCAGGTGTTCTATGTCTCAGTTTCCCTTGGCTAGGAAAAGGAATTCCCTTCCCCCTTGCACTTCCCACATGAGGTGATGCTTCGCCCTGCTTCAGCTCTCGCTGGTTGGGCTCCACCCACTGACCAGCACCGACAGTCCGACACACCCCAGTGAGATGAACCCCGTACCTCAGTTGAAAATGCAGAAATCACCCGTCTTCTGTGTCGCTCACGCTGGGAGCTGGAGGCTGGAACTCTTCCTATTTAGCCATCTTGGGCACCCACCCAAGGAAGATTTTAATAATAGCACAAATCTTCTCCTTTAAATCCCATTGACAAAAACTAAGTATCTTGTCCATCCCTAGTGGCAAAAGAAAATGAGTATAGTTCATTTTAACCTTTATCTAAACATGGGTTTGACAGTTGTCATTTGCCATACTCTGTGTTAGGCAGAAAATATTATTTCTTAGTCTATACAGCAACCAAACAAGGGATTTATTTTTATCCTTATTTTATGAATGCTGTCACATTGTCACCATAAATCACTGAAAGACACGAATATTTTGTAATGTTGGGATCTAAAACTAACTCTACTGTATCTACCTACAAATCATGTTCTCAAACTTTGCCAAATTTTAAGTTATTTTTTCAGTTTAAAACATATGATCACTACTTGTGTCTGTTAGGTACATTGTATGCTACAGACTGGAGGTGACACTCCTTTATGGCTCTTACAAATGTCATGAAAATTTACTTCTATTTAGTTATAGTGTTTGAGTTAGAATATGCCTTGTGGTGGGGAGAGTGGGTGTGGAGAACAAAGAAAAGAGAGAAGGAGGGAAAGAGGGAAGGAAAGATTCAGTTGGAAATGAAAAAATTCTTATGATTCAATTAGACTTTTATCTAATTTTGCTTATGGTGAGCCTTGAATAAAGGTATTATTCAAGGAAATAAAGGTATTATTAAAGGAAAGCCATTAAAAGCAATTTGAATTCCCTTAAGAAATATTTTGAAAGTACAAAAGTAGTACTGAGCATATATAATAGATATAATATTCAGAATTTAGTAATTACAAGATGATTTGTCCTTTGAATCTAAGTTCAATTTTATTCTAGCTTTCATTCATTAAAAAACCTCTTATTTTTATAATATTAAAAAATTATAATTATCACTAATACATTGATAAACCAATTTTTGAAGTAACCCTAGTTTAAAAGAAATATCTTAATGTCTTAATGTAATATATTTAAATTTCCAAGAAAAGAAAATCAGAACTCATTTTTTAATTGCTAAAGAAAATACTAGCCATTACCTAGATATCAGTTAATAAAATATATATATATATATATATATAGTGTTATATTAATGTAATGTATTATTAATTTATATGTAGGGAAACAGGTCTATTGTTTACTATCTTTTACTAAATTGTCTAAAGTACAATTTATATCTAAATATAAACAGTACTGTTTCTAGGTATATAGAACAATGCTGCAAGTCTTATACCTCAACAACTGTTGCTCTACACAAACTTGAGAACAACATGTTTTGATGGGAAAGTGGTAGAATCTATAACCACCTCTGAATTTTAGTTTCCACTCTTTCATCTGTTAACCTCATGGTGCAGATCAGACAAGTCTACATTTCCAATTGGAATCTTTAGCTTTATTTTATAAAACTATTAACAATAAAACTCACTCAATGCCTTAGTCAGTTTGGGCTGTTATAACAAATTACGATAGACTGAGTGGTTTATAAACAACAGAGACTTATTAGGTTGTTTATAAACAACAGAAGCTTATTACATTGGCCATTAAAATGGCAAAACCACAATTACTTTTTCACTAACCTAATATTTACCATAGTTCTGGAGGCTGAAAATTCAAGACCAGGGTGCCAGCATGGTCAATTCTGGTAAGATTTTTCTTCCATCTTAGAGACTACTGTCTTCCTTTGGCACCCTCACATGGCAGAAAGAGAATAAGAGAGTTTTTTGTGGTCCTTCTTATAATGGCACTAATTTCACTTATGAAGGCTTCACCCTTATTACATAGTTACCTCTTAAAAGTCCCACTTTCTAATATCATCACAATGAGGATTAACGTTTGTGAGGAAACAAAAACATTTAGTTGGTTGCACCCAGTAAGCTATCATGAGAATACAAGATAGGTGAAAACAATTACTATATCCCTCACACTCAAATAATATTGATTTTCTTTCTTTCCATCGTATCACATGATCTGAAGACACTGATATCTCTAAATACCTACAATTCCTTCATTCCTTTTGTTATTCCTTCTTTTTCAGTAAAGAAGAAAAAGGAAACATATTTTCTGATTACAGATTTTGTGGCTAGCATTATACACAGATTTAAACATTGTATGTCTAAGCCACTCCACAAACCTAAAAGACTTTTGTTTATTCCTACACATTAACTGGTATCTAAACACTTAATGAATTCTCCAATTTAGCCAAAAAGTGATCAAAGCAGGGTTCATTTCAACCATTTGATTTCAACTCTAATTTCTGCAATTTGCATTGCTTTATTATCCAAGGAGTAGATCTAGTGATTTCTAAAAAATGGAAGAAAATACAAGTGTATAGTTACACTGGAGTAATGAGAAAAAATATTCATACATATAGCATAATTTGAGGGAGGGGGAGGATATCAATAAACAGATAAAATCTAGGCATTTTTCTCTCAGAAATGTCATATTTTATGTATTTGAAATAATCTAGGAATATTAAGATTGATGTGGAAATTGTATACCTTGTTAATTGTTTCCTTAAAGAGATACAAGATCAACAGAGTAGGAAGTTCTTCATATCAAAATAAGATAAAATGCTCCCAAACTTGTATGTCTTTTGCTGGAATTTAGCTTGATGTTATCATTAAAATTCAACAGTTATTTTACCCTCAGAACATTAGTAAATGGACTGATTACTTTGATAATAGTAATAGCTGTTAGGCACTTCCCTGATAAACCTCTTAAATTTGGAGGACTTTGAAGCAAGCTTACTAGAAAGATATTGCACTGTTCCTTTATCTGCAACAAAATTTCTCCCACAATTTAAAAAATAACTCCACTAGGATTTAAATTTATTATTGTTCAAAGGATTTTCAAAGGAAAGGAAGGTGCTGCTAAATACGTTTAAGGAAGTTTTGATGTTTTCAACCATTATGAAACCATTTTGACTTAGTAACATATAAATAATTATTTGTACATAATTTTTTACACAAATACAAATAGTTGCTTTTCATTTCTAGTTATGAATATAACATTAATACATGAGAGGAAAATGGAAATATAGAAATTACGTTATATGTAATTAAAAATATATGCCTAAACACAAAAGCTAAAACTATTAAAGTTCAGGAAGGAAAAAAAAAGAAAAGAAAACATAATTGTGACCATGAGTTAGGCAAAGCATTTTTAGGACAGGATAAAAAAATAAAAAACATAAAAGACTAAATAAATAAATAAATAAATAAATAAAAAGATTTAGACATCATCAAAATTTAAAATTCTGCACTTCAAATATATCATGAAGAAAATAAAAGAGGAAATAGACTCAGAAAATTTCACAGTAAAAATATCGGAATAAAAAGGACAACATTTTAAAAATATAAGATCATAGAAAACAATTACTGTTATGTTTACTCTTAGAAGCAACACACTAGTGATGACGGAAAATTACGTTACCTTAGTGGAATATTTTATAACCCTATCTTGCACCGACAATTAAAGATAACTAATGAAATAATGTCATATTATTAACAATGCAAAATAGTACAAATTCAACTGGAGTTCTATCTGAAAAAAACGTGAACTACAAAGTATATATCTCAAAGCCCTTAAAGTTTTAGGTATTAACACTTGAAATAATTTATTCAAACATTTGAGTTACATCTTACTTTTTATGATTATACACTTTTTAGGAAAGAAAAGAATGAAGGAAGCACAATAAAAAACAGAAAAATAGTTTTCATTAATTTTCCAATGAGTTCTCAGTGCCTGCAGTTGGTAGTTAATTGAAAGGTTTCCAGTGGTGTCAAAGGAAATAACATAAGTTCCTTTAACAAAAAGTTGTAAATGAAGTCCACCTTTTTAATTAGTACCCTGAATGTTGACCATTCTAAGCACTAATTTGTTACTGGCCTTTTTAACCTCAGCTATGAACAATGTGCTATAACGAAATTTAATTTGACTCCTACATTATTTTTTTAAAAAAGATTGTTAATACTAAGCCTATGAAATTATTTTTTAAATGTGGACAAGTTCAATTAAGACCCACAAAAGGAAGTGAGGGTGTCATCTGGAGGAGACCTCTGGCCACGCATACTTGTATCTTAATGAATTAATCATTGTCCAGACTGACATTTGGCTTGCAGGACAAGAAACTCAGTCTCATCACCATCCCAAAGCTGTTTCAGCTGGGTAATATTAATTTATGTCAGTCAAGCTAAGAAAGATTTAGAATAAAATTTAAAGAATATGATATGAGGTATTACTCTCAGGATATTAGATAGGTGAGACAATCAGACTACCTCATACTTAATTTTAAAATAAGTTACCCAGTAGAACAAGTAATCAGAGGCTGAGTTTATGCTCAGATAAAAGAGACACATAGTTTAACAAATCAAAGTAAGAATCCAACAGGCTCTAAAAGTTGTAGATAATATAGCAAAGTTTGCCAGATTCTTACTTGGGGTGTCAGGGAACTGCTTCGGGACAGTGACTTAGTTCGCATTGCCTTCCTTTGTGCCTGTGATACTTCAAAATGTGTGTGAAATTTATCTCTTATTCTAAATGATTTAGATTTTTTTTCTGATTAGGTTGATATGTTAAACTATTTTGTGTTTATGCTCTATGGGTACTGGAGTTGTCCTGTTAGAGAGTGTCTTATAATCAATCTTGATATTCCACAAAAAGTATTGTGCCTATAAGTGCAAGTTTATTTTCTTCTCTGAAAAAAGGATTTCATAGTTTTGTTAAATTGGCATCACATCCAAAAATTTGTAATCCGCTGATTTAAAGCAAATTGGGCATCTTTCTCTTTAATTCGCAATTTTGATTTCATAGGACAATCTTGTTTACCTTATTTCCTAGAACTGAAGAGGCATATGACTTTTGCCCCTTGAATGAACTAGAAGTTTAATAATCACAAAAGCAAAGTTATGTACAGTTTTTGAAAACATGTGTATTAATTTTCTATTGCTGCATAATGCATTAACATAAACTTTTTAGCTTAGTAAACATTTATTTATTATCTTACAGGTCTATAGGTCAGATGTTCAGGTGGGTTTGGCTGGTTTGGACAATATCTCACAATACCTAACCTAGAAATAGGCACTTGTCTGGAAACTGAAAGAATCCACTTTAAGCTAAGTCATATGGTTAGCAAAATCTAATTTTGACAGCTGTACAGGAGGCAAAATTTTATCTCTATTCTTTTAGATTTTGGGCTAGGCTTGAGAATTAAGTGGACATAAAACAGATTAACAGGAGAAAAATGTACACATTTATATAAGTTTTATGTGACATAGGAGCCCTGATAAAGAAATGAGGACCCAAAGAAGTAGCAAAACCTAAATGTTTTTATATTAGGCTAAACAAAGACAGGCAATTTTGGAAAATTAAATGATGTGGGGAGATAAAAAGACAAACAAGAATTATCTTTACAGGATCTGCTTGTGCAGAATTCTCTTGGTTATGACTCTTAGTTATGTTTCTTTTCTCCTAGTATAGGCAAGGAGGGCATCTTCACTGGGAGTTTTTTTTCTGTTTTTTTTTGTTTGTTTTTTTATTTCTCTATTTTTTTTATTATTATGCTTTAAGTTCTGGGGTACATGTGCACAACGTGCAGGTATTTTACATATGTATACATGTGTCATGTTGGTGTGCTGCACCCATCAACTCATCAGCACCCATCAACTCGTCATTTACATCAGGTATAACTCCCAATGCCATCCCTCCCCCCTGCCCCCTCCCCATAATAGGCCCCAATGTGTGATGTTCCCCTTCCCATGTCCAAGTGATCTCATTGTTCAGTTCCCACTTATGAGTGAGAACATGCGGTGTTTGGTTTTCTGACAGAATCTTGCTCTGTCGCCCAGGCTGGAATGCAATGGCATGATATCTATAGCTCAAAGTAATCTATATTACGGAGTGGTATATTCTGCCACCCTTCACAGTGGTGAGTCTGGAATCTCTGTAGCCTTGCTGGCTGTCAGGTACAGGCCACTCACTGTTCCTAGAGGCCACAGCCTTCTTCTCATGTGGCCTCCTCCATCTTGAAATCAGGAATTGGCTTAGACAGATGAGACAATCTAACTAACTCATACTTAATTTTTAAATAAGCTACACAGTAAAACAAATGATCAGATGATATACAGGAATTGTATATTAAGTCTTTACCACAATTTGGCATTTCTTAGAGTTCCCTGTTTGCCATCAGTTGGAGAAGGCTCTCTATTTTTAAAATGATTCATGTAATTAAATCAGTTCCTCATACATTATGTCCTCTGTGTGTGTGTGTGTGTGTGTGTGTGTGTGTGTGTGTGTGTGAGACAAGGTCTCATATTGTCACTCAGGCTGGAATGCAGTGCCACAATCACAGCTCACTGCAGCCTCGACCTCCTGGGCAAAAGTGGTCCTCCTGCCTCTACCTCCCAAGTAGCTAGGACAACAAGCATGCACCACTATGCCCAGCTAAGTTTTTTAGTTTTTCCAGAGAGAGGTCTTACTATGCTGTCCAGGCTTGTCTCAAACTCCTGAGCAGAAATGATCCTCCTGCCTTAACCTCCCAAATTGTTGGGATTACAGACCTGAGCCACTGTGCCCGTCCTAAGGTCAATTTCTTATTTGTAGGATCTGAGGACAAAGTCAGGACATTGTTGGGGTGCCTTTCTAAAATTTTGCCTGCCACAGTTGAAAAACCAATCATTTACTAATTTAAAAATATCTAAGATTCTGGCCAGGTGCGGTGGTTCACGCCTGTAATCCCAGTACTTTGGGAGGCCGAGGCGGGCGGATCACGAGGTCAGGAGATAGAGACCATCCTGGCCAACATGGTGAAACCCCGTTTCTGCTAAAAATACAAAAATTAGCCGGGTGTGGTAGCGGGCACCTGTACTTGGGTGACTGAGGCAGGAGAATCGCTTGAACCTGGGAGGGGGAGTTGGCAGTGAGCCCAGGTCGCTCCACTGCACTCCAGCCTGGCAATAGAGCTAGACTCCGTCAAAAAAAAAAAAAAAAAAAAAAAAAAAAAAAAACAGCAACAACAAAAATACATGTATATATTTTTAGGTTCATATTCCCAAGGTACTTATATAAACTGGCTCAAACATAATATTTTCTGTGGAATTTTTCACTATTTTAACATACATAATATCACCAGCTATGATCAAATATACTTAAATAACTTAGATAACTCTATCTATCTATCTGTCTGTCTATCTATCTATCTATCTATCTATCTATCTATCTAGATGATTCTATACCAGAAAACTCAATATCAAATTTTATAAAGCTTTTCTTTAAAGAAAATTAAAAAGCCAAGAAACTTTGTGACTGTATAAAATTAAAATCAAGTGATATTCATTTGATTGTTAAAGTTAAAGTCTATTACTATTTATTCTACATTTGTAAGCTTAAGGTGACATATAGAGAAAGACATAAAAACTCTTCTGGTATAGTAAGTAAATTCTGTAGTCATTAAGATTTCCAGGTTTGTATTATCATAGATTTGTATTGTATGCCTGATAGGTAATATTCATCCCTCGAACATATTTTAAAAAGTAAAATTTAGAATAATTCATTTTAGTGACAATAGACTTTATAGTGGAGAATTGAAGTGGTGAAAAGTATTATTAAAAAGACATTTCTTTATATGAGCTGATTATCTTGTGAATATATCACACTGAAAAAATATAATGAGAAAAAATCAAGCCACTCATGCTTAAAATTATAATTTTCTAGGAATTTTAAAAATATAAGCTCAACTGTAAGGCAGGAAATAATTATGTTTGAGTAACATCAATTTTCAGAATTTATTTTTACATCTATGTGAAGATTACACTACTAATACTCTTGGATCATTTGAGAAATCTCTGCTGGATATCATCTTTTACTTTTCTTATATTAATTGTAAGGCAAATATATATATTTTAGGTTCATATTCCCAAGGTACTTATGTGAACTGGCTCAAAAATAATATTTTATGTGGAATTTTTTCACTATTTTAGCATACATCATATTACCAGTTATTATCAAATATACTTAAATAACGTGAAATCTTTGAGTATAATTATTACTGTGGCATAGGACTCTGAGGCTTTATCATGTTCTTAAGTACTACCTTTAAAAGGTAATCATTTAATTTAATTTTTGAGGAACTGCCTAACTGTTTTCCATGGAGGCTGCAATATTCCCGTTCCCACTAGCAATACACAAGGTTTTCAATTCCCTACATCTTTGCTAACACTTATTATACTCTCTTTTTTTTAAATAACCACTGTTGTAGGTATAAGGTAATATTATAATATTGATCTGTGTATCCCTAATAACTAATATGTTGGGCATCTTTTTATTTGCTTATTGGCCATTTGTATATCTTCTTTGGAGAAATGTTTATTCAAGTTATTTGCCCATCTTTTTAAACTGAGTTGTTTGTAGTTTAGTTGAAGGAGTTCTTTATACGTCCTGGATATCAATCCTTCATCAGATATATGCTAAATATATTCTGCCATTCTCTAGGGTAGTTTTTTACTGTATTGATAACATCCTTTGATGCACATAAATTTTAAAATTTAAATCCAATTTATTATTTTTGCTTTTCTGTGTGTTTTTGGTGTCACATCCAAGAAAACATTATGCTAAGTAAATGATATAATTATTATCGTGGCATAGGACTCTGAGACTTACTTCATCATGTTGTTAAGTACTACCTTTGAAAAGTAATCATTTGCCTCATAAAATCTATACTACATCATCACATGCTAAATATAAACTCATTAGTTTTCACTGGGGTATAGTATAAGTAATATAACAATGTTATTTTAAATATTTTAAGTGTGTAATTCACTGTTACTAAGAACAGTCACAATGCTGAGTAACCATAACCACTATCAATTTCCAAAACCGTCTTATCATCTGACACAGAAACTCCGTAAACCATTAGGCAGTGACACTCTGTGCTTTCCTCTTCCCAGCCCTGGTAAGCTATATTTTGTTTTCTGTGTCTTTGAATTTGCCTATTCTAGATACCTCAGATAAATAGAGTCATACAATATTTGTCATTTTGTGACTCCCTTGTTCTAATTAACATAATGTTTCAAGGTTTATTTACATTGTAGCATGTATCAGAAATGTATTTCTGTTATTGTGGGTAATATTCCAATGTATGTACATAGCACATCTATTTATCCATTCATCTATTGATGAACATTTGGATTATTTCCACCTTTGGCTATTGTGAATAATGCTTCTACGGACATTGATATACAAGTATGATTTTGAGTCTCTGTGTTCAATTATTTTTTATATATACCTATGAGTAGAATTGATGGTTCATTTAAATTAATTTTTGAGGAACTGCTGAACTACTTTCCACAGAGGCTGCAATATTTCACATTCCCACTAGCAATACATGAGGTTTTCAATTCCCTACATCTTTGCTAACACTTATTATATTCTTTTTTTAAATAACCACTGTTGTAGGTATAAAGTAATATTATAATATTCATCTGTGTATCCCTAATAACTAATATGTTGGACATCTTTCTCTGCGCTTATTGGCCATTTGTATATCTTCTTTGGAGAAATGTTTATTCAAGTTCTTTACCCATCTTTTTAAATTGGATTGTTTATTATTTAGTTGAAGGAGTTCTTTATACATCCTGGATATCAATCCCTCATCAGGTACATGCAAAATATATTCTGCCATTCTCTTGGATAGTTTTTTACTGTATTGATAACATCTTTTGATGCACATAAATTTTAAAATTTAAATCCAATTTATTATTTCTGCCTTTCTGTGTGTTTTTGGTGTCACATCCAAGAAAACATTGCCAAAAACAATGCAGTAAAGCTTTTCCCCATATTTTCTTCTAAGAGTTTTATAATGTTACCTCTTAAGTTTAGGACTATTGTTCTCTTTAGTTGCTACTTTTATAGGTACAATGTAAAGGTACAACTTCATTCTTTTGCCTGTGGATATCTAGTTTGCCCAGCATTATTTGTCGAAGAGGTTTTAATGTAGCAACTCTGGAAATCTGATTCTCCTACTCCCCAGCAATCACTGATTTTCAAAGTTAACGGTAGGGAAATTCTTAAGTAACACAGTTTTCAATTAAATTAAAAATCCTAATTTTTAAGATAAACGTGGCCAAAAATTTTGGCATGACATATGTATTTTTTTACCCAGATATTGAGGAAAGCATTACTGCAATCTTGCATTTTGTTTCTTTTGAAAGTTTTATATCTTTAAGACACAATCTTGAGTGAAATTTAGTATGGTTATCAAAATAACAACAACAACAACAAAATTGGCATGTTACTATAAATTAATTGGAAACCCTTTCCTTACAACTGAGATGACCTTTATTTGGATATGTTAAACTAGGAATTTCTGGATTACCTGAAACCAAGAGCTATATATGGTGTTTTAAAAAATTTAGACAAATTAAATTTAGCCGAGTTTATTCCAGCAAAAAATGAGTCCTAAATCAAACAGCACCCTGGACCAAAAGAGTTTCACAAAACTATATCAAGCAATGTGGTCAGACAGTATTTGCAGACAGAACAAGAAAATGACTTACAGAAACAGCTTGATGGAATACAGCTCAGAATTTGCCTTA
Organism: Macaca thibetana thibetana; assembly: GCF_024542745.1. NCBI lineage: Eukaryota > Metazoa > Chordata > Mammalia > Primates > Cercopithecidae > Macaca > Macaca thibetana. The sequence goes on along the minus strand of NC_065579.1, from coordinate 67,712,048 downwards.
TGTGGACATGGTCTGATCAGTTGGATGTCTGCCTTGGCCCAAGATATATATACAGAAATATACTCTTAAGTTAGGTTGCAGTTTGTTTATATACTAATTTAGGTTGCAGTTTGTTATATAAGAACGCAAAGTACCAAGGGAGCCTCAAACTAAATTTAGTTTAATTTAACAGTTCTCCTTCAAAACTGAAAGGATGACAAAAATCCTGGGCATTGATAGCACTCTGTTACCATCATAATTGACTTCTTCGTCTCAGTATGGAATTCACAATTCTTGATAAGTCAGCTGCATATTTATTTACGTTTTCTTCACAGTTTCATTTTCTAACCATAGATAATTTGATGTATAAGGAATGGCTGCATATTAACATTTAAGATTCTTGAGAATATATGAAATTCCAGGGACACTGTTATGATAGCTATTAGGCGAATAATACTAGGAAACTAAAGTATACTCTTTAGAAGGAGCTCCCATAAACCAAACTGATGAAAATAAAACACATCAAAAACGAGCCATAAAAGGAATCTACTTGTTTTAGCCAGATATCTTGTTGAGTTTTAACCATAGCAGCTATATTTATCCAAGTGCAGTAGAAGGTGTTAGCTATGGCATACACCCCCTCTTCAGCCAACAGGTAAGTTAAAGCAATTGTTTGATCTAAAACAATTTTAGCAAGAGAAGTTTGCTGGGCAACGGTAGCTTTTGCAGTGGAGTCAGTATATTAGCTAATGTTTGAAAAAAGATCTTTAATCATAACCTTATTTACATTTAGCCAGAGAAGGAGCATTCTCCCAAAATATGCCCATTTGGAGGAATTTATGACTGCTGGCAAGTTCCTCTTTATGCCATAATGCAAATTAAGACGTGTTCAGTTTCCAATTTGGTTTGGAGAGACCATGGTACTATTAGAATCTCTAATCCACATTGGCCTCTAATTTTCCACTTATGGGTACATGAAGTTGCCCACATGTTGAGCATTAAATCCTGTAGAGATAAAGTATACCCTAGTGGGGCACAACAGAGAGGCCTCTATGAGATGCCTTGTGCATTAGGGGTCACGAGCAGGGAAGCACTAGTAATATTTATCTGAGGCTCCATTATTATATGATTGCCTGGTTGGAGGTTACTAATGATTAAGGGATTAAGATGATACATTTGCCTATAAACTTTCAATTATCCTTTTTTTGATTCCTTTTTTAATTTCTGGCATAATTTAACTATAAAACCCTCATTATAGGTTTTTCCTACTGCATCTGAATGCCTGAAACTAAAAATGTAAACCTGTAGAAAAAAACACACATTCCACTTAGAATATCAGTAAAATTTGTTACAGGATAAGCCAAACAATCTCTAGTAGCATGTAAGGATTTAAGTTTATCATGACATATCTAACATTCAATTAAGTTCCCTGTGGAAGCTATTGATTAGGAAATCTTAATTATCTTGTCATACATAGACGGAAAAGAAACATAGGCAAAGAAGAAAGGTGAAAGAGATTTTATGATGGCAGAGGAGAGCGGTCTTGATCTGTAATCTTAGGAAAGCTGACTAGGCTGTCACCCGGTTTTGAGGAAAAACGTCTCTTGTTAGTTTTACCTTGAGGTCTTCAGTGGATTTAGAGTCCCAAGATTCTGAAGGGGCTCTGTTAGATTGAGAAATGTGGATCTAAGCTCCTTAAGTTTTACTGCCACGTGGATAGATCTTGGTATGGTCTCCTCCAACAAACTTCGAAAGTAGTCTTTTTGTGGTGTAATTTCCAAAAGGACCAATCTTCAGGTTCTAGGTTGTAAATGGTTAGGCTGTTGTTGGGTCATAAAGGGCTTTTACTGGTGAAAATATACTTTGGCAAAATGCTTTAAAGCCTGGCAATATTGAGTCATGTCAGAATTCATGAATGTGAGATACATGAAGTTCTATTATTAGGGGCATAGGCCTTCCAATGACTGTTTGTAAGGGGTCAATTAATGTTTCCCAGTGGGATTGGATCTGATTGCCATCAATTGATAATACCTTCGGCCAATCTAATTTATTCAGTTAGGTTCCTGGTTGCCATTGTGTTTGAAACACTTGACTATTTTGCAACTCGTCCAGTAAAATGAGTACCTCTATCACTGGAGATTTCTCCAGGAATATTCCATAAGCAAACATATTTTCTCACAAAATAATTATGTATTTAACCAGAGTGATAATCCAAATAATTCAAAGGAAAATACAATCAGTTACATAGTTGTAGGAAAAAAAATTAACTTTTTAATAGAGAAGACTTGGTTTTTCTTAAGAAGTAACAAATTAAATAATGACAACATGAAGTGCAAGATACCTTGGTAAAATACTAAACCTTTGTTTCTTAGGCCAGTTTCTCAAAAGGTAAAGGAAAATCTTTCATAATTACCTATTAAGAGCAGTTCAATACCCTAATAAAATCTTTCTGTTAACAGAGAGGACCAAATTCTAGTTTTACATGAATGTATTTTGATATTAATCTTAGTTTTAGAAATACTTATGAAAAATTACCTTCTAAAGTTGGTCACATATAAAGTTTATTTTACAATATTCATCTTTCATAAACTTCCATAATCTTCTTTTATCCTTTTGGTTATCTGTCTTATAATTTTGCTTTTTTTATTTTGAAATAATCATTTTATTCTAGGATAAAAATTACTATTTTTCCCTTAAAAAACACATCTTTGATTTAAGATTCACTTACCAAAATCACGTCTTCCATTTCTCATCTAAGTTGTTTCCTTTTTTATTTCTAGTTTTAATTATCATATATTAATTAGAATCTTAATTCTTAGCAACTGTGAATCAGCATTTTGTAGACTAATGAAATTTTATAATTTCTGGAATTATGTGTTTCCTTAAAGTGTAAGTTTTCATGTTTATTAACAATCTCAAATATATTTAGTTTCTCTATACCATATTAAAAACAATATGGCAGAAGTGCAGAAACATAAACCTGTTCAGCAATTAATGTTTTAGTATTATATTTGTAAATTATCTAGATGTTTAATGAATATCTATCATTTAATTTAACTTGGTAAACCTCCAGTGGTGTATGTTTCCAAAGAGATTTGTAAAGCTATTTTGAAGTACACATGTCATAACCCAAAACAAAGCAAGGCACCCAAGTTATTTCCTTGCTAACTATTTTTGCTGCATATGCATCTTATATAGTCATCACAAAAGTAATGAAACTAAAGAGCTAAAAACAAGATTTTTTTTTCATGTTTTGTTGCTTGATATATATGAAATAATGGATATTATACTTCAGCTTGCACATTTGTTCTTAACTTGAAATTACAGTTTATTTTTTTAAACATCTAATAAAGATACAAGTTATTGGCCTGCATCATACTTAATGCTGATAACTGTGATGACATGCCTGCTTGTATTACACCAACAATATTTTTATTTATCAAGGATCACCTAAGTCATGTGAACTTAAAAATAATTTGGATTGGTAATCATTTTTTGAAAGAACAATTAATGTATCTATTTTTAAAGCCAATTAAATAAACCTTTTTAACAATGTAATTTGACAATGTAATAAGATTTTTGAAATCACACATAAATACCATACATTCAGACATACATAGACATATTTAAAAACTATGTGTCCAGCACAATACTAAAAAACGTAATAATTGATGAAAGCATCCAGATTGGATCTGATAATTAAGTAGACTCAGTCGTAAAAAGTTGGAGAGTCTAATACACAAATTTGAGAAGCTCTAATATGAGAGAGAAGTCACCCATAACCCTAATTGCTTAAAGAGATTAATGGACACAATGGTCCTTGGAAGGTACCTTTGCTTGATCTCTTGATGCCCCTAGGGTTGATGGAGGTCTATTTTGGATCTAAATACTGACACACCAAATGGTTATAAGACTTTAGATAAATACATTTAGCAGAGTTTATGTGAGCCAAGAATGATTCATGAATTAGGTAGAAACTTGAACCAGCCGATGTTCAGAGAGCACAACCCACTAATGTGAGCAGATCATATTTATAGATAGAAAAAGAAAGAAACACACAAAAACAGCTTGATTGATTACAGCTGGGCCCTTTCCTTATATGGACATGGTCTCGTAAGTTGGGAGCCTGCGATTGGCAGAAGTTTGGTTGCTGTGATTGGCTTAGGCCCAGCTAGTTGTTCAAATAATGTACTCCTTAGTTAGTGTGGAGTTTGTTTGCATACTATGTTAGGTTACAGTTTGATATGCAGGCAATTAAAATACAAAAGCAGGATTAGGCCAAATGTAGTGTAATTTAACAGTGGTGAATCAAAAGCAATATAATATCCCTGAGTATCAATAAAAAGTGCTTAATAAAAAATAGTCATGATTACAGGGAACATATTACCTACAAAATGTTATTGTAATGTTGCAAATTTGGCCAGCACAAAGTTGGACAAAACCTGGCAACTGAGAAGATTCAACATGACCTAGAGATGGCCAATATTTTTTTTGGTGTGTGTGTATGTGTTTTTATCTTATTGTGTAAAAACAATTAACATGAGATTTGGCCTCTTAACAAATTTTAATTGTACAGTACAATATAGTTATCTATAGGCACGATGTTGTACAGAGGATTCGTATAACTTAGCTACAGTAATTGAAATTTTATACTCATTGATTAGCAAATACCCCTTTGTCCCTCCTCCAGCCCCTGGTAACCACCATTCTATTCTTTGCATCTATGAGTTTGATTATTTTAGGTAACTTATATAAGTGGGGTAATAAAGTATTTTTCCTTCTGTGACTGGCTTGACTTAACATAGCAATAGTAGTAGATTTCAATATCTCACTTTCAATAATAGGTAGTACAAAGAGACAGAAGATTACCTAAGAAACAGTAGACTTGAATAACATTATAGTTCACAGGCACCTAGCAGACCTATTCAAAACATTAAAGCCAACAATGGCAAAATATATATTCTCCAAGATAAATCACATATTAAATTACAAAACAAGTCTTAACAAATTTAAGAAGGTTGAAACATACCAAGTATCTTTTAATCACAATGGAATAAAACTAAAAACCAACAGCAGAAGAAAAACTGAAGAATTCACAAATATGTGGAAATTATACGACATATATTTGAACAATCTCTGGGTCAAAGAAGAAATCAAAAGGGAAATCATAAGATATCTTGAGAAACAATAAAACTCAATATGTTATAACTTATGGGATGCAGCAAAAGCAGTACTAAGAATAAAAATTTTGACCATAAATGTCTATATTAAAATGAACAAATACTTCAAATAAACAACCTAATTTTATATCTCAAGGAAGTAGAAAAAGAGAACAAACTAAATACAAAGCTATCAGAAGGAATCAAATAATAAAGATGGGAGCATAAATAAATAAAATAGAGACTAAAGAAACAATAGAAAAAATAAACAAAACTCAAAATTAGGAGTCAATTTTTAAAAGAAATAAAATTGACAAAACTTTAGCTAGACTAAAAAGAGAGAAGATTCAAATCAATAAAATCAGACATGAAAGAGGAGGCATTACAGTTAGTGCCACAGAAATAAAGAGGATCTTCAGAGACAAATATGAATAATTATGTAACAACAAAAACTAGAAAATCTAGAAGAAATGAACAAATTCCTAGAATTCAACGACCTACCAAGGCTAAATCATGGAGAAATAGAAAGTCTGAAGAGGCTTATAATGAGTATGGAGATTGAATCAGTAATGAAAAACATATCAAGAAGTAAAAATCTAAAATCAGATGGCTTTACTGGTGAGTTCTGTCAAACATTTAAAAAATAAACAGTGTCATACCTTCTCAATTTTTTTTCAAAAACATGAAGAGAAAGAAGCATTCCCAAATTCATTTCAGGAGATCAGGACCATGCCGATACCAAAACCAGACAAAGACACCAGAAGAACATAAAATTACAAGCCAATAATCCTGATGAACATAGACGCAAAAATCCAGCAAAGTACTAGCAACCAAATTCATCTGCACGTTAAAAGGATCTTACATAATGTCCAGGCATGTTTTATCCCTAAGATGCAAGTGTGGTTCAACATAACCAAATGCATAAATGTGATATACAGCATGAAAAAAATGAAAGATAAAAATTACATGATTGCCTCAATAGATGTAGAAAAAGCACTTAAAATTATTAACAAGCATTAATAATTTTAATGCTTATTAAAATTAAGCATTTGACAAAAACTCCCAAAAAAGTAGTAATATGAGAAAATTACCTCAACATAATAAAGGCTTTATATGAAAAGTTCATAACTAACATTATATTTAACATACTTAACATTCATCATACTTTGTGAAAAATCTTTCAGTTTTTACCATTAAAAACTGACAGCTTTTTCAGTAAGACAAGGAACAAGGCAAGGATGTCCGCTTTTCCACTTCTATTAAACACGGTATTGGACATTCTGACCAGTGAGTTAGGAAAAAGACATAGAAGTCATCCAAATCAGAAAGGAGAAAATAAAATTGTCCCTGTTTACAGATGACCTGATCTTATATATATTAAAATAGAGCATAATTAAAAGAAAAATAAGAAAACAATGTTATTTATAATAGCACTAAGAAGAATAAAATATTTGGGAATGAACTTAACTAAAAAAGTGAAAGACTTTTACACTGAACTGCAAAACATTAATGAAAAAATTATAGAAGTTACACAAAGAATGGAAAGACATTTTATGTTCATGGATTGGAAGACTTAATATTGTTAAAATAACCATACTTCACAAAGCCATCTACAGAATCAATGCAATTTCTATCAAAATTCCATTGACTTTTTTCTTTTTTACAGAAATTTTACATGGAACCAAAGAAGACAGCATATATCTAGAACAATCTTGAAAAGTAGTAAAATATGAGGCAGTATACTTTCTGATTTCAAAATATAAAACAAAGATTTAGTAATTAAAACAGCACAACATTGGCATAAAGACAGAAGTATTGATCAATGGAAAAGAATAGAAAGCCCAGAAATAAAAACATGCAAAATATGAACTTTCTACTTGAAGATCTGATATTACTGATCTAAAACTTGCATCATTTAATTATTTGCTATGTTCTGCCAACAGGTTATCACATGAGTAACCGACTCCTTATTATGTGTACATGACAAAAGGAGACTGTTTTCTAAATTCATAAAATTAATTGATCTAAATGAAAAATCATGCTTTACAGAATGTAAGCAATAGTACTTTCAGCAGCTGCAACCCTTTGTCTTTTGGAATGGTCTTCCTAAGGCTACTACATTCACAGAATGTTGAATTATCAGCCTAGAGAAATCTCCTAGGCCAAAGGAAGTATCTGGGTAGCTATTGAAAATGCCTTTGCAGGCTAGGCGCAGTGGCTCACGCCTGTAATCCCAGCACTTTGGGAGGCTGAGGAGGGTGGATCACTTGAGGTCCGGAGCTCGAGACCAGTCTGGACAACGTGGTGAAACCTTGTCTCTACTAAAAATACAAAAATTAACTGGGTGTGGTGATGCATGCCTGTAATCCCAGCTACTCAGGAGGCTGAGGCAGGAGAATCACTTGAACCTGGGAGATGAAGTCTGCAGTGAGCCGAAGTCACGCCACTGCACTCCAGCCTGGGCAACAGAGTGAGACTGTCTCAACATAATAATAATAAGAAGAATACATTTTTTAAAAAGGGGAAAAAAATTCCTTTGCCAAATTATGACAGTAAGATAAATCTGACATAGTTGACTCCATCATGCTTTTGACCTCCAAATTGTCCTTGATCATTCCTGGGCATACTAGGCCAAGCAAACTTTGGGAGGAATTTAGTTTATGGTTTAACCTTAAAACAAGGATGATAATAGTGATTCCCAAAACAAAACTGTGTAGTTTCTGTAGTTGCTTAGTGCACAAGGGTTATGTGGCCAGAGGTCACAAGATGCGTGACTATTACAACTGCTTCTATAAATAACATAAATATTGTAGAATCTAAGATTGTTTTTTTGAGATGTTTTCCAGAGTGACTCCACCTGGACTTCTGACTCATGACTCAATTGATCGTGTGGACCCCATCTAGAATTACATACTATTTTGATTAATTATGAAATGACATATAACAAAAAATTCCATTGGGTAAATAGTCTAGACCACTGGTTCAAGCTATTTTATTGTTTTTATGTTTTTTCCCTTAAATACTTTTCAAATTCTATTATATCTGTTGATTTAGCAAATATTTATTTGCTTATAGTGTAATGAATAATCCAATGTGTTCACAGATGAATTTTCTGATTAATATTCATAATACAACTTTAAGGAATACTTGATTTTGAACGATCTTAACTACATTCATCCTGTTTCATTTTTTAACTTTTAAAATTGTAAAGTTTTTCTTTTAAAACAATACATTAAAACTATGCTTATGATATATAGAGAGATAGATAAAATGAAATTATGTGTGGGATTTATTGTAAAGTAAATCAGGAGGGAAGTCATTAGATAAAGCTAGTGTCATTGATGAGTAAATGGGAGCCCATTACATTTTTCTCTTAAATTCTTTATTTTTGAAAATGTTCAAAATAGATAGCAACAAACAATTATAATCCTATTAGAAAGTAATTGTTTAGAAATATTTCTGACTTTTTCCCAAAGTTACCTATTTGAATCTTTGTATTATGTTACATGAGATTAAAGTGTTTTAAAAATTATACTTAGAGTCTGAGTGCAGTGTCTCACACCAGTAATCCCAGCATTTTGGGAGGCCTAGGCAGGCAGATCCCTTCAGCCCAGGAGTTTGAGACCAGCCTGGGCAACACAGCAAAATTCCTTCTCTACAAAAAATAGAAAAAATTAGCCGGGTGTGGTGGTGTGTGCCTGCCTGTAATTCTAGCTGCTCAGGAGGTTGAGGTGGCAGGTATACATGATCCTAGAAAGTCGAGGCTACAGTGAGCTGTGATTGTGCCACTGCAGTGCAGCTGGGGTGACAGAGTGAGACTCTGTTTCAAAACAACAACACAAACAACAAATATGTGTATAAATGTATGCATACATATTATAGTACTGAAAGGTTAGAAGTCACTTCTTGGCTACCAGGAATATTTTTATATTTTAATGCATCAATTTTCTTTATAAATATATTTCTTTCATTTTTTTCACCTAAGTTCAAGTTATGATGTAAGAATATAGCATCAGATATTAAGAAAAATAATGTATCTCACTGGTACTAAGAAAGATCATTATGTATTATTGGGTATACCAAGTTAAGTACATTAGCCAAATATTTATGCCAAAGTAAATATTGAAAGAACAAATCAAGCAAATCTAAATTATTTTTTATTGTTTTATTTCTCCTTTATTAAATCTAAAGATAAAAGAATACATGTGTAGAGGAAGCAAAACTTTCTAATTACTCTTTTAAGCCCTAGCTGGACCTGAGAATCAACTTGGTATAAGATAGATTCACAGACAAAAACCATTCAGATTTATTTAATGAAAGTTTTAGATCATCTGGGAGCCTTAGTAAATAAGTAAAGACCCAAAGCAGTAGCAAGAACTACTTTTTTAAAAAAAATTCTAAGTTGACCAATGTGAAGTAAGTTGTGTGTGTGTGTGTGTGTGTGTGTGTGTGTGTGTGTGTGTGAATGTAACTAAAATATGTGGGGAGGCCAATGAAGATAATTATTTCAAAAAAATGTACAGAAAGTTTTCAGTTTTAACCTCCATTCCTTTATGGTAAGAATATATATATGTTTTTTTTTTTTCCCCCCTTTTTCCTTTTTTTTCTGAGATGGAGTCTCTCTCTTTCACCCAGGGTGAAGTGCAGTGGTGTGATCTCAGCTCACTGCAACCTCCACCTCCCAGGTTCAAGAGATTCCCCTGTAGTAGAAACGGGGTTTCACCATGTTGGCCAGGCTGGTCTTGAACTCCTGACCTCAGGTGATCCACCTGCTTCAGCCTCTCAAAGTGCTGGGATCACAGATGTGAGCCACTATGTCAGGCCGGTAAGTATTTTTTCTTTTATCCTCCTGGCATAGAAAAGGTAGCTTTCATACGGACACTGTATTTCTTATTTTAAAAGAAAGAGGATTAGAGTACTCTTCTTACATCTGCTGTTTTTCAAATGACTTTAACTCAAAATAGTCAATTTGCTAGAATAGCATATTTTCAAGTGTCACATTCTAATCTCCTTCACACACCTTAAAATATTCTGAAAGCCACATACATTATCATTTATCTTTGTTTTGCTTAAAGATTTAATTAAAATGTAACAAATTCATAGCTCTCTCCCCATTCAATATGTTTTCTAGATATTCTCTAACTTGTTAGGTACAGACCTTTTTAAGGTCTTGTGTTGTCTTTGCTAATGTTCATTGCGCATCAGAGAATGACTCATTAGGTTACTGTATTTTTGAAAACACAGTTCACCTACATGTTGACATTAATTTTTAATTACAAGTTTTACAAATAAAACAGCTGTCCCCCTTCCTGGTTTTGTTTCTGTTCTCTGAATGAATCTATTTTCCAGTTGACATTCACAAGTTATATATGTATTTTTATGACTTTTCTAAATATAAAACAAATTATATATCTAAAAACTTTTAAAACTCCTATAATGCAGAGAAATGTCTAGAAATAACCTCAAAGGAAGAAACTATAAAGATAGAGGTAGTTTTAAATACAGAAATACTGTCTTAATTTTCAGAAAGTACAAAATTAAAAGTCACATGAAACGTGGGAAAAAAACATGTGATCATGAGCTTCTGTTCATTTTTACGTCTTTCACATCACTATACTGTGAGCTCGTTGGTTACAGGAAATGTATTTTTATAATGAAAACAATGCTTTTTAGCTACTTCTGCAAGTCTTATATCAGCCTATGTTCTGGACTATGTTTGCAAGGATATTTGTATAGCAAATGGCAGATAACATCCCCTCTGAGTGAAATGGCAGATGTGTTTCCACACGAGAATAATGAAGATAACGTCTCCCTCCAGGGAAAGGTCAGCTAAATTTGCTAGCACCATGGTTAAAAGATCCGGAATGTCATGTTCTCTGGATTTCTCAGTTGTGACACAAACACACCCAGGGTGCGATATCCACCTATATCAAGACCTGCCGACTATGGAGTCAAGGGAAAACAATGTAAACATAAACTTCATGCTGCCTGGTGTGCCATAAATAGAAAAGTCTTCTTCCTTGAACCTAATAATTTCATACCTTCTCACAGTATCTATGAAACTGTCCGGCTAATTTGTTAGCTTCCAATCCCAGTAAAATATCAGACCTTGCAAAGTTCTTCACCTATCAAGTCTTTGCCTGATACCTGTGTATGAACCTTATTGGAGACAAATACAATAAATTTGAATCAAAAAGTAATAATTGAGGCCAAGAATGTTGAATCTTGCAAGAATTTTGAAGTCTGCATCTTTAGTAACTAAAATAGTGTCTGACACCATTGAGTTAAAACCCAAAAAATTTCATAGGCATGGGCAAGGACTTCATGTCTAAAACACCAAAAGCAATGGCAACAAAAGCCAAAATTGACAAATGGGATCTAATTAAACTAAAGAGCTTCTGCACAGCAAAAGAAACTACCATCAGAGTGAACAGGCAACCTACAGAATGGGAGAAAATTTTTGCCATCTACTCATCTGACAAAGGGCTAATATCCAGAACCTATAAAGAACTCAGTCAAATTTACAAGAAAAAAACAAAACAACCCCATCAAAAAGTGGACAAAGGATAAGAACAGACACTTCTCAAAAGAAGACATTAACACAGCCAACAGATGCATGAAAAAATGCTCATCATCACTCGCCATCAGAGAAATGCAAATCAAAACCACAATGAGATACTATCTCACACCAGTTACAATGGCAATCGTTAAAACATCAGGAAACAACAGGTGCTGGAGACGATGTGGAGAAATAGGAACACTTTTACACTGTTGGTGGGACTGTAAACTACTTCAATCATTGTGGAAAACAGTGTGGTGATTCTTCAAGGATATAGAACTAGAAATACCATTTGACCCAGCCATCCCACTAGTGGGTATATACCCAAAGGATTATAAATCATGCTGCTATAAAGACACATGCACACGTATGTTCATATGTTTATTGCGGCACTATTCACAATAGCAAAGACTTGGAATCAACCCAAATGTCCATCAGTGATAGACTGGGTTAAGAAAATGTGGCACATATACACCATGGAATACTATGCAGCCATAAAAAGGATGAGTTTGTGTCCTTCGTAGGGACATGGATGCAGCTGGAAACCATCATTCTCAGCAAACTATTGCAAGAACAGAAAACCAAACACTGCACGTTCTCACTCATAGGTGCGAATTGAACCATGAGATTACTTGGACACAGGAAGGGGAACATCACACACCAGGGCCTATTGTGGGGAGAGGGGATGGCAGAGGGATAGCATTAGGAGATATACCTAATGTAAATGACGAGTTAATGGATGCAGCACACCAACATGGCACATGTATACATATGTAACAAACCTGCACATTGTGCATATGTACCCTAAAACTTAAAGTATAATAAAAAAGAAAAGAAAAAATAAAAAAAGCCAATCAACCACAACAAATGTATTGAACAAGCAAACGAATTAGAATTGAAGTATTTTGTCTCTATTTTAAATGTTTTCCTACTGCACTATAAATACTAGTTAGACTTATAAAATATAGTTTAATTATTTTAGTAAACTTGACACTTAGGAAAAGTCTATCACCACTTGAACCTGTTAATTCAAACTGCTTGTTGATAGAGGGTTCTTGATTCATTTTACATGCCAAAAACATCATCATTGGAACATTTTATTTTTGAAAAACACCACAGAAATATCAGTCTAAAATTTTCCTTTGCATATAAAATTAACTAAATGTTAATACTCTGTTTTCAATATAATCATTTCAATGAATTAAATATTTTATATTTTTAACTCATATGTAAAAGTGTCTATTCACATAGTATCAAAGTCAGTAAAGTGCTAAAAATGTGCCTTTTACTGCTTTTCTTTGTGTACTTTTCCAGTGAAATTAAATTGAGTGGGAATTGTGTTTTTGTCATATGTGATTCAAAGTGGAAGTGAGCTCTCCAAATAAATATGTCTGAGAGTTAAGTAAGCATGTCAGACAGGATACATGAAGAAAATAGATTGTGTAAAGAGAACTAGACATGGTATTTAAAAATGTGATTTCATGAAAACTTGTAAGTGAAACAACAGGAATTTATATTGAATCATGAAGAACATTTGCAAAGAATGGTGAAAATACTGATGAGAATTACAAAGGAGGTCACTGAAGAGAGAAATGAGGCTTGCTCAGAACAATGAATTTTTTCTTGTAAATGAACTGGGTTCTGCAAAGAGATAGTCACTTCATTTATCAAAACATTGGTGAATGAGTTGTCTCCTTGCCATCACCAAAAGACCCCAGACAGTAGAGCTTAAGGTAAAAGGAGATACGGAGGAGGAAGAGGAAAAGGAGCAGGGAACCTCATGTAAGGACTCTGTCAAATCTCTTGGGAATGTGAAATAGTCTTGGGAATCTTTTTTTTTTTTTTTTTTTTTTTTTTTTTTTTTTTTTTTTTTTTTTTTTTTTTTTTGAGACGGAGTCTCGCTCTGTCGCCCAGGCTGGAGTGCAGTGGCGCGATCTCAGCTCACTGCAAGCTCCACCACCCAGGTTCATGCCATTCTCCTGCCTCAGCCTCCCGAGTAGCTGGGACTACAGGCACCCGCCACCTCGCCTGGCTATTTTTTTATTTTTTTTTTTGTATTTTTTTTTAGTAGAGACGAGGTTTCACCGTGTTAGCCAGGATGGCCTCGATGCCCTGACCTCGCGATCCGCCCGCCTCGGTCTCCCAAACTGCTGGGATTACAGGCTTGAGCCACCACGCCCGGCCAGTCTTTGGAATCTTAAGACATATCAGAGAGTGCAGCTTCTTTACCAAAGCAAAGTATGGAATTGTTTGGGGAAAAAGTTGCAAATGAAGTAAATGGGTGGGAAACAAAAAACAGTATAAACATGTTTTAAAAATGTCATCAACCAATAGAGTCTAGAATGACAAAAGATACAAGGCCTCTTCTAGAAATGAGGTCTGGTAAGAACTTTGTTACTCCCCATCATCATTACAATTGTTTTTCTGCTTGGGAGTGAATCTAGCCCAGTATACTAGGATCTACCTGCTTAGAACTTATTTTCCAAATACATATAGTGTAAAGAAGACCCAGTAAGGGATATATTAATTATAATAATTAATGTCATAATGTCTTTGCAATGTGTAAATCTTTTGATAAATAAGAAACATGTTAAATCCAGGTAATACAGATTCAAAAATGTTAAAATGCCTTCCATAATTCCATTGATAGAGGCAGAAGTCAGAGAAATTCTAGGTGGCCTGGGGTGGGTCTCCAGTAAAACCCCACCCTCAAGGTGAAAAGTCTGAAACCCATGGCCCAAAGTGATAATTTCTATCCCTGTTTGCCGACTCTCTCCCAATTATTTGTTTCTAAATAATGTCTTTTTATAAATCGAATGTTGCCTTTTCCAAAAGTATCTATGCTCCACCCCCCACCCAGCAGCTCCCGTGCTGGACCTGTAAAGACCCCAGACTCAATCAGTAGAGAGGGGGATGCAGCTTGACTGGAAAGAAGCAACTTGATTTGAGAGGTACGGCTGGACTTCAGGGGAGAGATGGCTTCACTTCGAAGAAGAGCTGGCCAGAGATAGCTGGACTTCAGGGAAAATTGCTTTCCTGTCCTTCCACCCCTCCAGCTCCCCTCTCTTTTGAGAGCCATTTTCATTGCTAAATAAAATTCTCCACCTCCACCATACTTCAAGTGTCCATGTGACCTCATTCCTCTCAGATCCTGGACAAGAGCTTGGGACTCGTTGAGCACGGGTACCTGAAAAAGGCTGTTACACTGCCCCTTTACCATCACTGGCAGAGGGCAGCTGCCCCACCTGACAAGAAAAGGAACCCATTGAGCTGACAGCACACTGCTGTCCATGGATGGTGGAGCTAAGAGAGCATTGTAACACACACTCTGGGGCTTCGAGGGTCACAGGCACCCCTACTTGGGCTCCACCATGGGGCCCGCACAGAGCCTGCGCTGGCCAGTGACCAAAGTGGCCAGCCAGATCCCACACTCACTTGCTTACTCTCTCCTTCCCATAAGAGGTTGAATACAGCTGGCCGAGTAAATGGGGCAACCCTGTTGTAAGTCCAACGCAGGGGTCGAGAAAAATTCCGGCATCACCATGATATAGAGATAATGGAATGAAATGTGAAAGTCCCATTTGTTTTTTCCCAACAATTTAATTATAGTTGTGCTTCAGGCACTTGGTTGATGACTGGGGATAAAATGACAAATAATATAGCTATACCCATAAGGAGCACATATTTTATTAAAGAAATAAGAATTAGGTACAGGAACAACAACAACAAAAACCTAGAGATTTAAATATGCTATGAAAGGCACTGGTTGAATGTTGGCTAGAAATTGTTAATGTTGCTGAATAAAAAGTTACTTTAAATGGGATAGGATAAAAATATTTCTCTGAGGTGGGGAGCTCTAAATTGAGTCCTAAGGGATGAAAACTTCCACGTGAGGAAGCATGGTGAAGAATATTTTAGGCATAGGAAACACACAGGGTGACTATAGAAAATAAAAATGACAATGTCACCAGATTAGATTGGAGAGAGAAAAAGTGCAAAAAATATTGCAGTGTCTTGTAGACCAATCATTAATGATTGATTCTTCTACCCAATTATTCAATTAATGTTTATTGAGAACCTATTATGTGCCAGGAACTATTCTAGGCATTTAGGAATATTCTCTATGGAGTTTACATTTTATGTGAGAGAAAACTGACAGTGAATGCAAAAGATAAGAACAACACTTAGTATATTGATGGGTGATCAATGCTTTGGAGAGAAATAAAACCGTGAAGGGAAAGAGGGAGTAGCTCCATGGAGAATTGGCTTACAATATTTATTATGGTCTATGTAGATAGTACAGATAAAGGCAAGAATAAAGGCTTGAACTGATTTGGGTGTAATGTTCAGTGTTACATTTTAAACATGCTAATGAAATTGTCCTTGCAAAATTATGACAGTAAGAGAAATCTGACAGAGTTGACCCTAACTTGCTTCTAACCTCCAAGCTGTCCTTGGTTATTCCTATACATAGGCCAAGCTAACTTTGAGAGAAATTTATAGTTTAACTTTGAAACAACAATAATACTAATCCCTACCAAAAATTAATTCCCTCTCTCTTCCTGCAGCTATAAGTGCTTTGTAAGACTGATGAGAGGTTATGAGATACATGTAGTTTCTATAGTCCCTTACTGCTCAGGGGTCATGTGGCCAGAGGTCACAAGATTTGTGATCTTCCCAATTGCTCCTATGGATAACATCACTACTGTAGAACCTAAGATTTTTTGTGTGAGATATTTTTTAGAGTGACCTCACCCAGATTCCTGACTCAGGATTCAACTAATCCCGTGGCTGCATCCAGAGGCAGATGCAAATGGTTTTCCATACCTCCATAATTTCATCTCTAACCAAGCAGCAGTACCCATTCCCTAGTCCCCTGCTTTCCAGAGTGTGCATAAAACCCTTGGAGTCTTTGGGAAGACTGATTTGAGTAATAACACCAGTTTTCACTTGTGGACCGGTCTTGCATCAGTTACATTCTTTCTCTACTACAATACTGTGGTCTTAGTGGATGGATTTTGTCTGGGCAGTGGGCAGAAAGGACCTGGAAGATGATTACATTAAGTTGAAATTATTCTTAGATACCAAGTGAAAATTAGCTGGCTATAGTAAAAATTTAATTTTAAGTTACGGAAATTTTCAAGATCTTTTCACTATTTTATTTTATTTTATTTTTATTTTTTATTTATTTATTTTTCTTTTTTTTTCTTTATTATACTTTAAGTTCTAGGGTACCTGTGCACAACGTGCAGGTTTGTTACATATGTATACATGTGCCATGTTGGTGTGCTGCACCCATCAACTCGTCAGCATCCGCCAACTCGTCATTTACATCAGTTATAACTCCCAATGCCATCCCTTTCCCCTCCCCCCTCCCCATAATAGGCTCTGGTGTGTGATGTTCCCCTTCCCATGTCCAAGTGATCTCATTGTTCAGTTCCCACCTATGAGTGAGAACATGTGGTGTTTGGTTTTCTGTTCTTATGATAGTTTGCTGAGAATGATGGTTTCCAGCTGCATCCATGTCCCTACAAAGGACACAAACTCATCCTTTTTTATGGCTACATAGTGTTCCATGGTGTATATGTGCCACATTTTCTTTATCCAGTCTGTCACTGATGGACATTTGGGTTGATTCCAAGTCTTTGCTATTGTGAATAGTGCCGCAATAAACATACGTGTGCATGTGTCTTTATAGCAGCATGATTATAATCCTTTGGGTATATACCCAGTAATGGGATGGCTGGGTCATATGGTATTTCTAGTTCTAGATCCTTGAGGAATTGCCATACTCTTTTCCACAATGGTTGAAATAGTTTACAATCCCACCAACAGTGTAAAAGTGTTCCTATTTCTCCACATCGTCTCCAGCACCTGTTGTTTCCTGACTTTTTAATGATTGCCATTCTAACTGGTGTGACTGGCCATCAGAGAAATGCAAATCAAAACCACAATGAGATCTTTTCACTATTTTATAAAAGAATATCCTGATAGATGTTTGGAGAATTGGTAGGAGTCTACTTTGAAGGAATGTGATCATGGAAGATTATTAATACTGTTTGAGGATAAAGATGTTGACTTGGACAGTGGTGGCAATAGAGTTGGAGAAGAAACAGATTTTAAATATATATATATATATGTGTGTTTATATATACATATATATATATGTGTATATATATATCCTTTAGGGTTTTACTTCACAATGGAATCAGTAGTTAGTACAGGAATCTGTATCAATATTATAATATGAACACTAGATATTTTGATTATTCACTTGATAAGGAAACTCTGAAAATATAATGAATTCAAAAGGCCTAGGGTTTAATGCTTTTATATAATTCAATATTTGTAGCAGTACTGCAAATGTTATAAATTCCCTTGGTTACAAGGCAGACAAAAATTTATTAGGATTTGTTCCATCCATAAGTCTGAATTACTTGTACCATATCACATTAATTACTATGTTTTTGTATTATGTTTAACAATTTAGTTGATGAAACCCTGTCTCTACTGAAAATACAAAATTAGCCAGGCATGGTGGCAGGTGCCTGTAATCCCAGCTACTTGGCAGGCTGAGGCAGGAGAATCGCTTGACCCCGGGAGGCAGAGACTGAAGTGAGCCGAGATCGCACCATTACACTCCAGCCTGGGCAACAAGAGCGAAACTCCATCTCAAAAAATAAATTAATTAAAATAAAATAAAAAATTAAATATATTTTAGAAGAAGAAACTACTGAAGACACGATAGATAAGATATATGACATAAAAAGAGTAAATATTGAAGAGTGCTTTGGAAGTTTTGGGTTTGAAGAAATCAATGTTTATTCAGGGCACGACTAAACTATTAGAAGGTGAAGAATAGTCAAGACATAGATTCTATTTTGGGTGTAATGTGGGAGGGAGCTAAAGTCAAGGGTTTCTCTTTAAAATTTGCAAAACGACACATAAAAGCGAGTTGATTAGTCAGCAAGTTACTGACAACTCTTTTTAAGCTCTTGTTTTGTGTCAGACACTGCTATAGTCTCTAAAGGACACAAGAAAACAAGGTAGAGGTTTCTTGACATCTCTAAGCCTCATTTTCACTCTTCTATAAAACTAGTGTCTACTAAATGAAGTTGTGAGGATTATATAATAAATAACCATACTTTTCCATAGTAATTATGTCTGCTAAAAGGTGACCACTATAGAATAAAACTGAGAGTGCAAATTAAATTTGGAGGAATATATTTGATTGAAATTTAAATGTTAAGTAAATAATTGTATGCAAACAGTTAAAGACAACTCTTCCTGCAAAATAAAATATTCTAAGGGTTTGAGGTTCCCAGGGAAGAACCTGGGGTCCCATAAAACATAGTTTAAGAAATTAAAGTCTAAATCTATGATTTATTACTTAGCAAGTGGTGGTTAATTGTCTTGTCTCAAACATTCTGTTTTCTACCTTCGCTTCAATTTCCTCAAGTAAGTGCATTATATTTCCCACACTGGGATATTAGAAAACAAAGTTAATCTACGCTCCCAAGGAGAATCAAATTAATTTAGTCACCAAAATTTAGTAATGTTGTTTCAGTGCTGTCAGATTCTATTTTGAAATCTGTCAAATTTTCATGCATCAGTGATCAAAAGGGATCCCCCCAGTTTGATTTCTTTAATATATAGATAAATTTATTGACTGTTTTTCTTTAAAATGTCTTTTTTCTCTTCTTTTATGTTTTGTTGTTGTTTTCCAGTGAACAATTTACTATTTTAAACACGCTTGCTGCTACCAGCGTTGAAAGCAAAAATTATGGCTTCAACTACATTTTGTTTTTCACTTATAAGTTTATATATTTTCATTTAGAGAAAAGGAAGTTCTCTGTTATTACCTATCATTGAAAAGCAGAATAAGAGTCTAGATTTAACAACTGTATAAATCTACCAAGGATCTTTCATTTTGGTGACACTATTAGTTGAGTTGATAGGTTGACTATCATGACTCATCTTCCATTTGTTGTGTGGGTTGAGGATTTCTTTTTGGGAAAACACTAAAAAGGGAATATTTTTAAATTGTGATTTCCTTCATATTTTTCCTGATTGATTGCACAGCTTTTTCTCTGTGGCTTCTTCCTCATCCAGCATATTTCAGCTTTAATAGCATCTTTTTTAGAGAGGCTTTCACTAATCACTCCGCAGAATTAACTCTCTTTGTACTGTGCTCTATCCGTATACCTTGTTTATTTCCTCAACAGCACTCATCAAAATTTCTGATTATCTTCTTACTTTTTTATCTACTTCACTTTATTATAATTTCGACAAGGTCAGAGACCATTCCTGCTTTATGCACTCACTTAAAACATTTATAATTTTGCATGGGACTCTTTTCAGCTAGTTCTCTAGCTCCTGTCAGGCCAGTGCTGTGGTGACCAGGTCCTCATAGGCTTGCGCCAACTTCATAAAAGCATCTCATCTGGAACCCATATCCATCACTTTCCTCCTTATTATGTAATTTTTCTGTGCACCTGAGAGAGATGTGCCCAGTAAACCCACTTAGCCCTTACACACACAAAACCTCAAACTGTGGAGAGGTCAATGCCTGTGAATTTCTGGATCAATGGGGAATAAGAGCAAAGGACAAATGCTTGTCCTTTTAATCTTCTGAGTGGACAGTTTTGAAATATATGTCAGAAAGCTCCTCAGGCATTCTGAAAAACTGTACGTGAATTGCTATAATCTGTGGCCAACTTGATAAAGCATTCATATATTAAACTTTTCTTCTTCATCTCATTTTTCTTTTCCCTCATCCTTACTCCCTGGTATAACATTAGCAAACAAACTAACTCCTTGCAAACCATTGTCTCAGGCTCAGTTTTTTATGCTACCCTAAAATAGGCTATTTCAGTTTAAATTAATTAATATAAAATAAAAATTAAAAATTAGTTTATTAACAAAATCAATGCACAAAAATTAGTAGCATTCCTATACACAAACAACAGTCAAGTCAAGAGCCAAATCAGGAATTCAATACCATTCACAATTAACACAGAAAGAAATAAATACCCAGGAATATAGCTAACCAGGGAGATGAAAGATGTCTACAAGGAGAACTACAAAACTGCTCAAAAAATCAAATGGAAAAACATTCTATGATCATGATAGGAAGAATCAATTTTGTTAAAATGTCCAAACTGTTTAAAAGAATTTGAAGATTCAATGCTATTCCTATCAAACAACCAATGACATTCCTCACAGAACTGAAAAACCCTATTTTAAAATTCACATGGAACAAAAAAGAGCTGAATAACCATGGCAATTCTAATCTAAAAGAACAAAGCTGGAGGCATCAGGTTACCTGATTTCAAACTATACTATAGAGTTACAGTAACCAAAACAGCATGGCACTGGTACAAATACAATCATATAGACTAATGTAACAGAATCAAGAGCCCAGAAATAAGATCACACACCTAAAACCATCTGTTCTTTGACAAACCTGACAAAAACAAGCAGTGAGAAAAGAACTCCCAATTGAATAAATGATGCTGGAATAACTCGCAAGTCATATGCGAAGGATTGAGACTGGACCCCTTCCTTATACCATAGGCAAAAATTAACTTGAGATGGATTAAAGACTTAAATGTAAAACCCAAAACTATAAAAAACCTGGACGACAACCTAGGCAATACCATACTGAACATACAAATGGGTAAAAATTTCATGATGAACATTCCAGGAGCAATTGCAAGAAAAGCAAAAATTGACAAATGGGATTTAATTAAACTAAAGAGCTTCTGCATAGCAAAGGAAACTATGAACAAATGGACAACCGACAAAATGAAAGAAAATTTTTGTAGACTAGCATCTGATAACAGTCTAATATCCAGTGTCCACAAGGAACTTAAACACATTTGCAATAAAAAATCAAACAATCCCATTAAAAAGTAGGCAATACGGCTGGGCACAGTGGCTCATGCTTGTAATCCCAGCACTTTGGGAGACCAAGGCAGGCGGATCACGAGGTCAGGAGATCGAGACCATCCTGGCTAACATGGTGAAAACCCGTCTCCACTAAAAATACAAAAAATTAGGCAGGTGTGGTGGTGGGCACCTGTAGTCCCAGCTACTTGGGAGGCTGAGGCAGGAGAATGGCGTGAACCTGGGAGATGAAAGTTGCAGTGAGCCAAGGTGGTGCCACTGCACTCCAGCCTGGGTGACAGAGCAAGACTCTGTCTCAAAAAAAAAAAAAAAAAAAAAAAAAAAAAAAAAAAGTAGGCAAAGGACATGAACAGACACTTTTCATAAAAAGACGTACATGTGGGCAACAATCCTATTAAAAAATGCTCAACATCACTGATCATTAGATAAATGCAAATCAAAACCACTGTGAGATACCATCTCACACCAGTCGGAATGGCCATTAAAAAGTAAAAAAAATAGGGCCTGGCGCAGTGCCTCAAGCCTGTAATCTCAGAGCTTTGGGAGGCCGAGACGGGCGGATCACGAGGTCAGGAGATCGAGACCATCCTGGCTAACATGGTGAAACCCTGTCTCCACTAAAAAATACAAAAAACTAGCCGGGCGAGGTGGCGGGCACCTGTAGTCCCAGCTACTCGGGAGGCTGACGCAGGAGAATGGCATGAACCCGGGAGGCAGAGCTTGCAGTGAGCTGAGATCTGACCACTGCCCTCCAGCCTGGGCGACAGAGCGAGACTCCGTCTCAAAAAAAATAAAAAAATAAAAAAATAACAGGTGTTGTGAGTTCACAGAGAAAGAGGACACTTGTAAACTGTCGGTAAAATTGTAAATTACTTCAACCGTTGTTGAGAACAGTGTGGTGATTCTTCAAATACCTAAAAACAGAACTATCAATCAACCCAGCAAACCTACTACTGGGTATACATCCAAAGGAATAAAAATCATTCTATTACAAAGACATATGCATGCATATGTTCATTGCAGCACTTTTTACAGTAACAAAGACATGAAAGCACCCTAAAAGTCCATCAATGGTAGACTGAATAAAGAAACTGTGATGTATATACATCATAGAATAGGTAGTAATAAAATGATAGATTATGTCCTTTGAAGCAATATAGATGAAGCTGTAGGCCATTATGCTTAACAAACTAACACAGGAAAAGAAAACCAATTACTCATGATCTCACTTATAAGTGGGAGCTAAATGATGAGGACACATGGACACATAGAGGAGAACAACACACAGTGGGTACTTTCAGAGGGTAGAAGGTGGGAGGAGGGAGAGGATCCAGAAAAAAATAAGTGATGGCTACGAGACTTAATAAATGAGTGATGAAATAATCTGCACAACAAATCCTGATGGCACACGTGTATCTATGTAACAAACTTGCCTACACATGTAACTCTGAAATATATATATATATATCACATATATATATCATATATATATGATGATCAGTCTTACTAGCCACATTTTCTTTTTTTTTCCCTCTTTTTTCAGAGAGGGTCTCTCTCCCTCTGTCACCCAGGCTGGAGTGCAGTGGTGCCTCTGCTCAATGCATCCTTGACCTCCTGGGCTCAACGGAACCTCCCACCTCAATCTCCTGAGTAGCTGAGAACACATCACAACAGCTGGCTAGGTTTTCTTATTATTATTATTTTAAAATTTGTAGAGATGAGGTCTCACTATGTTGCCAAGGCTGATCTTGAACTCCTGGACTTAAGCAATCCTCCCACCTTGGCCTCCCAGAGTTCTGGGAATATAGGCATTTGTCACTGCACCCAGCCTCACTAACTGTGTTCCTAACACTCAATAGTCCCATGTGTCTAGAAACTACCACACTGGAAAATAAAACTTTAGAACATTTTCATAAAGATGAAGAAGTTTATTGTATGACACTTACTAGTCCACTGACTAGTGCACCACAGAACCCCAGTAGACAAGTGAAGGCACGTCTAGGTAGGAATTAATCCACCTTTCTTATCTAGAGAGATAATCAATAAGCCTGATCGTTTTGATAGGATTTTATTGACTGATCCCTTTCACTTATATCATATGCTTTAATTTCCAAGACTCACTAATTTGTAGGAGTTAACAAATGGCTATGCCAATTGTGAGACTTATTGGAAGAAGATGTGAATAATTTATAAAGACAACACTAGCATAGGAAAAGGTGATTACAGTTTTTTTAAATTGAAAACAAACGTATTCACTAAACATGTAGAAGAGATACACTACTTCTATATTAAATACATATTTTTAGATCAGTCCACAAAATGAGTTTGACAGGTATAATTTAAAATAAAATTCAAAGAAAAAGAACAATTCAGGTTTAACCAAATAAATTAGGACGATTAATTAAACTAATTATTGGCATGATAAGTAATCAAACTCTTGTTTTCTCAGTTAGAGGGTTATTTGAAATGTTTCTTGAAATTAAATTTCTGCTAAATAATTTTTGCTTTAAAAAATGCTTTTTGGTTTCAAATAGTAATGTTGTGGTGATGCTTCTAGTTGTATCACTTCAGGCATCAACATTTTAATTTGTACAAACTGGGACTTCATTTCTGTCTTACTCATCGATTCTTTGAAATACTCATTATGTTTATTTATAGTTACAAGACGGACATTATTTGTTGGCTATACCACTAACCTTTATCTCCTCTAGAGTCATGAATATTTTCACCAGAGGCGGTTGGCTCACGAAGTCAAGAGATCGAGAGCATCCTGGTCAACATGGTGAAACCCTGCTTCTACTAAAAATACAAAAATTAGCCGGGTGTGGTGACATGTGCCTGTAGTCCCAGATACTCAGGAGGCTGAGGTAGGAGAACTGCTGGAGGTTGCAGTGAGCCAAGATCGAGCCACTGCACTCCAACCTGGCAACAGAGTGAGACTCTGTTGGAAAAAAAAAAAAAAAAAAAAAAAAAGCATACAAAACCCCATTTCCTTTGTAGAAAGGTAAGCGTATCAGCTTTATAAACATGCAATTTCTGATATCTAGTGTGTTTTATTCAAGTCCCCAGTGAAGTCAAAAACAAGCATTCCCCCAGTGTTGACTGAATCTGAATTCTTGTAAAATTGTGCCTACTTTTCTTTATACAAAGCTGGAAATACATATTTATATATTTAAAAATAAATGCTTATCAAGTAGAATCATTACATTTATCATATACGCTAAAAGTAACTCTATGCACTAAATGATGATTAAATATGTACAAATGAATATTAATTTGTTGTCTCTTCAACTTTATGAAAAATCTTCAAAATGAAAATCAATTGGTTATAATTAACAAATAGTACAAGATCTAAACTTTCAGTATAATTGTACTTATAAGTTAAATATCTTTCACAGTCAAACTGAAGTGGTGAAGCACCCCAAAAGTAAGTTACCAAAAAGAAATACCAGTGACCCATAAATATACAAAAGTGTATCTAAATGATCAGTATTCAGCAACTAATTTGGAGAGATAAAAACGGATGATACTATAAGTGTAAGTATAGATTTTTTTTGAAACAATATTTGACAAAAAATTCAAAACAAACTTAATGCCAAAACTTTTGACCAAGGCATACCATATGTATATATTTATTCTATGAAGAATGAAACAAAGAAAATCACAGAAATGCTTGTTTTAGAATATTTATCATACGATTGTTTATGATGCAGAAAAAAGTAAAGAGCTGTAATATGCTACTTTAAGGGTCTGAATTATATAATTGGATAAATTTTTTTTTTACACATGACTTTTATAGAGCCACAAAATTATGTTCTTATAAATCTAAAACTCTTCTAAAAAGTAAAGTCTCTTTAAGTAATATTCTTAAATATATTTATAAATCTGTAGATATTCTTACAATATATTATTAGGTAATTAAATCTAATTATGAAGCATTGTTATGATGCCAACAATATGAAATGATAAAAACTTAAATAGAGAGAGAAAAAAGATCGTCATGGGCCAGGCACAGTGGCTCATGCCTGTAATCCCAGCACTTTGGGAGGCCGAGGCAGGCAGATCATGAGGTCAGGAGTTCGAGACCAGCCTGGCCTACATGGTGAAACTCCATCTCTATTAAAAATACAAAAATTAGCCACGCATGGTGGTGGGCCCCTATAATCCCAGCTACTACGGGAGGCTGAGGCAGGGGAATCACTTGAATCTGGGAGGTGGAGGTTGCAGTGAGCTGAGATCACACCATTGCACTCTAGCCTGGGCAACAAGATCAAAGCTCCCTCTCAAAAACAAAAACAAACAAAAAAGATTATCATGATGTAATAGTAAAGTACTTTATGGCGTGCTATAAGCACTTTGAGATGTCTCGTTTAATCATTACTGTTCTTTATGTAGTGTGATTAATTACTGTTCTTTATGTAGTGCTATAAGTGCTTTTATATTTCCAAGACAGATATTACTTGTTGGCTATACCACTGTCCTTTTTCCCCTTTCAGTTCATTCTGTAAAACTCACTTTAGTTTTTCTTTCAAGACAGGTCTAGTAGTAATGAACTTCTTCAGCTTCTGTTTGTCTGAGAAAGTCGTAATCTCTACCTTATTTTCAAAGGATAATTCTGTTGAATGTAGGATATTCTTGGTTGACCGTTTTATTATTCGCACTTCGAACATGTTGGCCCACTGCCTTCTGGCATCCAAAGTTTCTGATAAAAAATATGCTTAAAATATTTTAATGGATTTCTTGTATGTGACATGTCATTTCTCTCTTGCTGCCTTCAAGAATGTCTTTGTCTTTCAGAAGTTTGATTATAATGTGACTCGGTGTGTGCCTCTTTGAGTTCATGTTAGTTGGCATATGTTGCGTCTTTTGGACGTTTTTTCAGGTCTTTCATCAAATCTGGGAAGTTTTCAGTGTTTACATTTTCAGATAGTCTCTCTGTGCCTTTCTTTTATCTAGCTGCTTCTTCTAGAAATTCCACAATCCATATGTTAGTCAGCTTGACGGTGTCCTATAGGTTCTTCAGGATCTGTTCAATTTTCTTCAAATTGTTTTTTTCTTTCTGTTCCTCAGGCTCAATAGTTTCCACTGACCTATTGTAAAGTTCATTATTTATTCCTATTCTTTATTTTGCTTTCTCATATTTGCCTTTGAATTTGTCTAATTTTTCGTTGCAGTTACTGTACTTTTCAGATGCAAAATTTCCTTTTTTTAGTTTTTTCTCTTTATTATTATATTTTGTTTATGTATCATTTTCTTAACTTTTGAAAAATGTTTCTTTAGTACTTTGAACATCTTTTGAAAGAAAAATCTTTGTTTAATAGATATGTCAACAGCTCCTTCTCATGAACAGTTCTTGTCAGTTTATTTATTTATTTATTTTTCTTTTGAATGGGCAGTACATTTATTCTTCTTTGTCGTTCTTGTGATTTCTTTTGTTGAAGATTAGAAGCATAAATCTGATAATTTGTAACTCTGGAAATCAGATTCTTCCATTACCAAGGGTAGGCTTTGGTGTTATTTTGGTTATGACTTTTGTTTATTGTTTTTATTTTTTGCTTGTTGTGAGCTGTGCCTATGCCAAGTATCAGCTTAAAGTGTAAACTTAAGGTCTTCCCATTTCTTTTGAGCCTTGTGTTTCCCTGAACATGTGTGGTCATTTCTAATTTTCCTTATATATAAACTTACTTTTTCGTATTCTAGCTTTTAATGTCTGGCTCTCAAAATGGGAAAGAAAGAAAATTGAAGAGTAGGGAAAAAAGAATATAATCCCTTTACATCTTCTGGAATTCACTTCAGCTGCTGAGGAAGGAGGCTTTAACCATGGGACAGGTACAGCATCAGACCATCCCCTGGAAGTTGGAAGCATTAGATAGACTCCTTCTATGACAAAAAAGGGACTTCTGATATCTGTCATTTGTCTATCTCAGTCATCTGTAACTATCCACATGTAGCAAGAGAGATGCTTTCATTTGACAGTATGTTTTGGAAAACACTCCATATCACTACACAGATATATTTTCAATTTCCTTTCATGTGTGTATAGTAACTCATTTATAAATGTGTCATTGTTATTTCAATCAATTCCTTAATGAATATTTGAATTATTTCTAATATTTGCTATTACTAATAATGGCACTAATAATGAAGAAATTTTGT
Source organism: Macaca thibetana thibetana (assembly GCF_024542745.1). Classification (NCBI taxonomy): domain Eukaryota; kingdom Metazoa; phylum Chordata; class Mammalia; order Primates; family Cercopithecidae; genus Macaca; species Macaca thibetana. The sequence goes on along the minus strand of NC_065579.1, from coordinate 67,684,286 downwards.
GCATTTCAATTAGCTTTGCATGAGTATGTTTAAATACCTATAAACAAGTCAAGGAGTAAATGGATATGTGATTTGCTAAATAGTGTCAAGTTTTCCTTCAAAAAATTTGCACGATTTTATATTACCACCAATAGTATGCCATTTCTGTAAACATTTAAAAACTATTTGCTACTTAAGTTTTTGTTTTTTTTGTAATATGATAGATGAGAAATAGTGTTACTGTAGTGTTACTTATCTCCTTAAGAGTGAGATTAAGCACCTTATATGTTCAGAGATGTTTGCATTTCTTTTCCTATATATTGAATTTATATATTTTTCCTATCATAACATTGGTATATATCTTTTTTATTTTGTAGGAGCTCTTTCTATGTTAAGGACATTAACATTTGGTTGTCACATAAGAATATTATAGTTTCTCTTTTTAGGGTGATTTTTGTCAATTATTTTATCTGCTATAATTTCTGATTTGCAAAGTTGCTGCAGGTTATTATGCACAGATAATAATTCTTATATTTTTATGGGACATTTAGAGAACATGAAGTAGCTCTTTTTCTCTTATTTTTGGCATAAATTCCATTTTTTTAGATATGAAGATTATGGCTTATTTTACTTTTATTTGCATTTGTCAAGTTTATGATTCCCAATGTTTTTCTAAAATTTACTTATTTACTGTTTTTTTATTTAAAAAAAATAGATGTAAGTCTCACTATGTTTCCCAGGATAGTCGAGACCTCCTGGCCTCAAGCAATCCTGCCTGAGCACCCCAAGGTATGGGTATTATAGGCATGAAACACTGCACTCAGCCGTGCTTTTTTTATTTTTAAACGTCCAAAATAATTTAGTTTGATTTTTTTATCTTCTTGTTTTTGCATTGAATGGCTGAATTTTACATTGTTAACAAATCTTAAAAAATTGTCATTTAAAGGGAAAATTTGACATATTTATATACATAAGATAGATGTTTGATCTCAATTTTGTCATAATGTTTCATTCCACTACATATGCAAAGAAAAAAAATACTATGAGGTTTATTTCTTTATCATTTTTCTGTTGTTTTGGTATATTTTTGGAATTTAGTAAGTAAGATTTCTTGGCTGCTTAAAATAAGAGTAAATATGATTAGCAAACAACGTTTTATCCTTTTTACCTTCTCTCACTCTATTAAAATATTATCACTAATATTATCTTAATTCAGGTATTTTCTTTGTCCTATTTAGTGTGATAAATGTAATTGAACTACTTAATTTTTTGGCATGAAATCAATTTTTTTTTGCATCTATCTGACATACACCCTGCCTTTTTTTTTCAAATATCTGTAAGTTCTATACTCTTACATTATCAGATCATTTGTATTTACATAATATCCTATTGCAGTTATCTCTATTTTTAATCTTAATTTTGTATTTAAATATATTTAATGTATACAAATAACCGGTTGCAAAATCTTCAATGTCTTGTTTGTTTGAAGTTCTTTCTTTGTTCCTCAGGAACACTGCCCGAATATATTAATGCAAGAGGATTTTTTGTTATTTTGTTTTAGATGCTTTTAGCCTTTATTTACTTTTTGTACTAAAATTTCTTTTGGTTGGATAGAGAAAAATACTTGATTCATATTTTCTTTCTGTTTGTAACCAGTATCTTTGGTATGCAATGTTACTCTTCAGATGTTTGATGAAAGCCTGATTTTTCTTAATATAAGAAAATTGGTATTCATGCCTAGGTTCTCAGAAATTTTTTTCTTTGTTTTTGTAGTCTAATAGTGTTGCTATGATAGTTCTCAGTGTCAATAATTATTACTCAGTTTCTCCAGGTAAATAGCATGCCTTATCAGTGAGAATATTTCTGAAATAAGGTTCTCTTGACATAGGTCTATATATTTTTAACATTATTTTTTGCTTTTGGGGGGAAGATAGAGTACTTTTGTGGGAGCTCAAATTAAACATGTGCTAAATAGCTTCATCTTCTGCTTATATCATTTTCTCTTGAAATATTTTCATGCTTTTCTCTGTATCTTGAACTTTTCAATATTTTTCTATTCTAGTCTCTATTTTTATTACAGGGCTTTATGAAGTCTGTATTTGCTCTGTGTTAATTCTACACTGTCATTTCTGAATTTCTTTTATGTTTCACCTACTTGTTTTGTCTAGTTAACAAGAAGAAATTTGGAAGATTTAAAATTATGCCATGGTTTTATTTTCTTGGAACTGAACATCTGGATTACATAATAAAATATCTATTTTTTAAAAAGTTAGTCTAATTTGTGAGAATACAATTTGGGCCTTTTAAAATCACTTTTTTGTGTGTAGAATATTATTATAAATCAGAATTATCTTTTGACTTACAGGAAAACTAAAAATACATGGACCTAGAATGTATTTCCAATTCCCCTAATTTTTATAGCACAATAAGGAGTCACCCGAACAGTGTGATGAGATAGACAAGTATTAAACATTTTTAGATTCTCATTAAAGAAAAAAAAATGACCACAAATGCCTTTTTTTTATTTTTTATTTTTTTTTTTTTTTGAGATGAAGTCTCACTTTGTTGCCCACGCTGGAGTGCAATGGTGAGATCTCAGCTCACTGCAACATCAGCCTCTCACGTTCACAGCAATTCTTGTGCCTCAGCCTCCCGAGTAACTGGGATAACAGGAGTGAGCCACCTCGGCCAGCTAAATTTTGTACTTTTGGTAGAGACGGGGCTTCATCATGTTGGCCTGGTTAGTGTCTAACTCCTGACCTCAGGTGATCGGCCGGACTCGGCCTTCCAATGTGCTGGGATTACAGGGGTGAGCCACTGCACCCTGCCACAAATGCCATTTTCTGATAGACCCAGGAACTCCCTCTCCTAGTTTTTCTTCGTTTGATTCTGCACATTGCCTCATTTCTTTCCTTTCCGGATAAATTAATATTAGCTAACTTAAATTGCCCTGGACCGTGAAAATACATGCTTTCTTCCCACCCCTTCAGGTACTCCGCAAGTGGTAAATACCTTCCCTAATTTACTAAGGATAATGAAGTCGCATTTACTAAGGATAATGAAGTCAGCATATTCTCAGCATACGTAATGAATAGAGTCTCAATCTTCTGGCCTTTAAAATCTGCCTATTTTAGTCGGCAAATAACAAAACATTCAAATATTAAATTTTCAGTTTATTTCTAATGGTAATATACTTAAAATTTACTTTGATGACTTTTTACAGAATTGAAGTATCATTTTGTCATGAAGGAAAAATATAATTCAGCATCGGTAAACCTATTTTTCCACAATCCCTCTAAAACTGACAATATGCCAGACAGAGACAGATTTAGATAATTTGAGACAGGTGCAACAGTATGCGTATAATAAATCTGTTCTCTACAGACAATGATGTGGATCAGATGGGCCAGGTGTCAAGAACATAACAACCAGCATCAACTAAGAAGACAGGTTTGGAGCTGATACTGTTTGAACAGGTGCAAGGTATCTACAAATATAAAAACTATCCATCTATTGAATGGAACATGTCCAGTTGGAATCAGTACTGATTCATAACAGATGAAGAAAATCCAGCAAACACCTGTTAGGTTTTCAGAAGAGAAAATATGTTGGTGCTGTTAACTAGGTTGTCAAATAATTATAAAATGCTATTATAAGACAACTGAAATTTAATTTTAATTTTCCTGTAATGCATCACCATACTGAACTACTTCCCCTAGAGATACGGGTGATAGGAACTCGCCATCAGCAAAGCAACTTCTCCACAGGAGATGCTGGAGGACATCATTTAACATAAATTGGAACTTCACATTTATGGGCAATACCATAAATAGCTTCACCAAATACAACTGAATTGGCTGACTTAACTACATTCTTATAATTGCTATTCAATTCAACGATAGAATTGATTTATCTGGTAATGTACTAGCTCACAGAAGGTTGAAAATTGGATGTCGGATTTTCATTTTAAATCAAATGTGTTGTTTGTTTATGGTCAAATAACTTGTCAACACAACCAAAATAAGGACAAAAACAAAATAAACAATTGAAACTACTCACACACATATAGAGATATCAGTCTGAGGCTATTGTAAGTCAGTTCTAGTCTAAAAATTGAAACAAAAGTATGGTTATGCTTGAAAGTGCTCTAAAATATTTCCAGTTGTAGAAATTGGTATTTAATTTGAAGATAAAAATAAATACTTTATAATAATTATTATATATTGTAATGTCTCAGTGTTAAATGCGTATGATTTACAAAAGAAAATATATAATACCTACCAATAAAAAACCCTTAATTGTGTATAATTCACTTGAAAGATGAAAAATCTAGCTTCTCCCTAAAAGAAAAACCAAATACATATGCAAATATGTTTGAAATGATATTAATTAATTTCCAAATAATTCAATTTAAATTTTGTAAAAATTTTAAGGATGTTATAACAGCAATATAGATTAATTTGGACTACTTATTCTAAAACTAAAATTGAAACCATAACCTTTTCAGAGCAATATCAAATATTTATATTTAAAAATACTTACTAGGTAAAAGTATGCCCACACCTAAAATGGACAAAGTGATTAAATATGCACACACTTGTCATTAATGTCAGTTTGTAATAGATGTCTAAAATATCATTTCTTTAGCATACGTAGTCTTCAAATCTCTGAAATAAAGTGAATCACAAGGCCAACCAATTTAAGTGAGTATAATTCTTGCAAACAATTAAGAGTACATCTACTGAAGCAGTGTTTAGCATCTGAGTTATCTCTGCTGTCATTTCTTTTCCTTAAGTTAATTATTTTATAAATTAGAAAATGAATATCAGAAACTTTAATGAAGACAGTCACAGAGATTTAGCATAGGCCTAGGTTAAGTAGCTAAAACATCTCACCACAGTCTGTTGCTGTTAGAAGGTCCAGAATGAAATCCAAGTACAATATAATAAATTAGCACCTATATATATAGGCATAAAATTGGTGTGATTTGTAGTGTCTTATCTGCACATACTTTCAAATGTATAATTTATTTTTAATATGCTTAAAAATATGTGCATTTTTGAAGGAAGCGTATAATAATTCCTAATAAATACACTGAATGTTCTTTGAGATCTATGGCCTTCCTTTATTTTAAATCTTCACTTCTTTGTATTAGTGTGCTTACCACCAAACTATTGTCTCAAGTTACTTTAAAAAAATCATCTAGCCTGTTATATTTATTACTTTAATTAATACTCAAATGCTAATTCTTAAAACGTTTTCATCTTTAAACCCCAGTAATCTCTGAATATGATTAAATAGTCAAAGACTATGACTGGTGCCACACATGAGGTGGTTACAGTATCTAATACTTGCCTAAATTTTTGAAAGTAAATCCAGCACAACAGATGCAAATGACACAGTGACTGTATCAAAATCCATTCTCAAGCTATGATTCTTTCCTGTGTTCAGAGGTCCTTTCTATTTTGAATGTTTAGCCTCTGCTTGGCCGAAGAATCTAGCAAGTGACTCTCCATCTCTCCTCAAGGATGGGTCACAACTGGTCTTAGCTAGGCAGAGTGATGTCATTCCTTTTAGAATGATTGTTTTAACAGAGACATGTCTTTTTTTCCAGCCAGCGGGATATGAAATAAATTCTGTGGGAGTCATGAATAAGGTTTGTCTTCCTTATAAAAGGAAGCACTTGGGAGTAATTGCCTGTCTTCTTTGCTGCATCACATAACTGCATGTGATACCTAGAATTACTGCAGCAGTCATCTAACTGGAGAGAAGGGCGGAGGAGAGAAATTATTAACACCTGTGGTAATGACAGAAGTAGGAGATTAAAATCACCTGGATCCCTGTGCTATCTATCATTCAACCAGCAGCTCTAAAGTTCTGGAGACTCAGGAATTCTTTACAGTCTTAAAAATTACTGAGGATTCCAAAGAGCTTCTGTTTATGTGGATTACATCTCTCAATATTTGCTGTATTAGAATTTTTTTAAAAGAAAATAAAACATACTATATATTAATTCACTTGATATCAATATATTTATTACACACTATCATGAATAACATGTTTTTTATGAGTGATAACTATATTTTTCAAAATAAGATAATTGTGGTCAGGCATGGTGGCTCATACCTGTAATACCAGCACTTTCAGTGTCTGAGGTGGGTGGATCACCGGAGGTCTGGAGTTTGAGACCATCCTACCAACATGGTAAAACCTCATCTCTAGGGGAAAAAAAATTAAAATAAAATAGCTGGGCATGGTAGCACGCACCTAATAGTTCCAGCTACTCGTGAGGTTGAAGTAGGAGAATTGCTTGAACTCGGGAGGTGGAGGTTGCAGTGAGCCTAGATCACGCCACTGTGCTCGAGCCTGAGTGACAGAGTGAAACTCTGTCTCAAAAATAAAATAAAATAAAATAAAATAAAATAAAATAAAATAAAATAGACTATGTGAGAGGGAGCATAACTTTACATTGTGTTCTAATCTCTTTAATATTTGGCTTAATAGCAGAGGGTGGATTCTTATATAATTTTTTGCATTATCCAGTTGTGATATCACACATAATATAGCTCCTAGAAAATGTCACTGTACACTCATGAGAGAAAGAGAGAAATAGGCAAATAATATCTGAGTATTATCTGGAAGATATTTCAGATCCACACTATGAAAACTGCCTTATCAATTCACCCTGAATTAAACACTTTCTAATTATTGTTTTGTGAAATAACATAACTTTTATTACTTAGAGTCCCTTCAATTGATTTTCTGCTGTTTTTGGCTAACACAATTTTAAGTAAAACAACAGTCAAAAATATTTCAGTCATGAGTCACAGATTGTTTTTTAATCTCAAAAAATAGTTACTAAGTTTAGAAATTGTTATTCTCTGTGCTTACTTTCACCTGTGTGTTGTATAACTGGTTCTAAAAGTTGCTGACTCTCTAGGCAAGGAGGGCCATTGGATTAAAAATACAGTATAAATAATTCTTTTGTATTACTAACATATTTGTTATGTTTTTACTTATTTATTTATTATTTATTTATTTATTTTGATATGGAGTCTCTCTCTGTCACCCAGGCTGGAGTGTAGTGGCGCAATCTCTGCTCACCGCAACTTCTTCCTCCCAGGTTCAAGAGATTCTCTTGTCTCAGCCTCCTGAGTAGCTGGGATTACAGACGCCCGTCACCATGCCCAGCTAATTTTTGTATTTTTAGTAAAGATGGGGTTTCACCATGTTAGCCAGGATGGTCTCGATCTCCTGACCTCATGATCCGCCTGCCTCAGCCTCCCAAAGTGCTGGGATTACAGTTGTAAGCCACCTCACCCGTACTAAATTATTTATTATTAAGAGGTGTTCATTACAACATCTATTAGTTCCTGAGGAGGAAAATTAAAATTGTCATGTAGAAAAGAATAAAAACGTATTTATTCCTAATATCTGACTCATATGCAAATTTATAAATATATGTATAAGAATTCAATAATAATTAATAATTTTGCACATATAATTTGGTTATAATATATTGATATTGCCCAGTTAAAGAAAAATAAAATTGTGTAGCTAGAGATAAGTTCAGTGTCAACAAAACTCTAATAAAAACCAACTGTAAAATGGTTTCAAATTTTAAAATGGATTATGTAAAAATAGCAGGAGTTAAAAAATTGTTTATGTGTAAAGGAACTCACTCAAAGATTCTAATCCTGATTTTATCTTTTATTTTTTGTAATTGCTACAAAAATGCTAAATTAAGACAGCAAAGGCTGTAGAGAACATTAGTTGAAGTAGGAAAGGTGAGATTATACTTGTTTTTTAGGTGAGATTTCCTAGCCACAAAGTCAGAATTGTTACATTGCAACTGTAAATCTGAGTTTTTAAATATTTATTATTAAATAATGAATTAAAATTAAATATGTGTTATAAATTTACAGAAAATTATATACTGGAACTGGAATTTAATTTATTGAAATGGAGAACACTCAAAGAGCAAGCACTTTAATTTGACAATTTGTGGAGTACTAAAATTGATTCCATTACAATTTGAAGTTCAATAATTTTTTGCTAGACAAAATTATAGTTAGAACAGAAAAATTAGTATTTGCATATTAGAGACAGAAATGCATTAAATTTGTGATGATCAGTATTTAAATTGATTTGATAATTTAAAACATTTTAAATAAATTAGAAACAAAATATTGCTTGAGCATGATTTTGAAACTATCTTTTCTGGAAGTAAAAATAATAATTTATTTTTTAAAACGACGTAGAAAATTAGCCTTAGAAACATTTCTTTAATTTTGAAGCCATAGGATGTAATATTCAATTACATTTATCACTACATATTTCAAGCTAATTCTGAATTCATTTGAACTACTTTGAAATATGAGCTGAGTATTGTCTGCATTATTGTTGTCTAATCCAACACTGAATTAGTGTTGCCTGTATTTCCCGAATTTGACATGCAGCGAAAGTAAACAAATCTCAGTAAAAAATATTAGCAGCTGCAGGGCGTGTTAAACTAATTTATCATGAAATGCTCGCAACTCAGAAAATTATGAAAACGTTTTACAAGTGACCAAAATAATGTGAACTAAAAAGATATTTTAAACCTTAATTTATTTTCTAGTAGTATTCTAGAATTAAATATTTGAGGAAAGACATTAGTGGAAAATCAATTTAAATATTAATGAAACACAGAAGTTTTATAATGCTTTGAAACTTGGTCTATTGTAAAATTATTTCTTTATGAGAACTAATGGATTTTTAAAACTTAACACCATTGTTACATTGTCTTGTCTTATCTTGCTTTTGCTTTCTGAGTTAAACCTACACCCGAGTTGTCAAGTTTTTGTTTCTGCCATCTGCATTGAAACTGTCATTCAGTTGCCAGGTTTGGTGGCTGCTCCACCATTTTGGCCAAGCAGTATATTCTACCTCTTTGGAATGCTTTCAGTGGGGGTACAGGTTATTTGATTCCACTTAACAGTAAATATTTCTCTTTTTGTGTATGTTTCCCAACAATCTACAACCCCAGTCGAATCTAAAATTTTAATGAGAAAAAAATTAGAAAAACCCTAATTGGTATATGTTCTACAAAATATATGACCAATATTCTTCAAAAGTGCCAAGGGCATGACAAACAAGAAAGGATCAGGCAACTACCAAAGATTTGAAGGACACTAAGGAGACATTATTACTAAATGCAATGTGGTATAAACTGTGCCTTAGAGTAAAAATAAGGCATTAGTGGAAAACTTGGTGGAATAAGTAGCTTAGTTAATAATAGGATTGTATTACTATTAAATTCTCAGTTTTGATGAATGTACCATGATTATGGTTAGAGGAAGATGAATAAAGCTATATAGGAGTTATTTACTATCATTGCAACTCTTCTGTAAATTTATGATTTTTTTTTTGTTTTTTTTTTTTTGAGACAGGGTCTTGCTCTATTGCTCAGGCTGGAATACAATAGTGTGATCACAGCTGACTGTAACCTCAAACTCCTGGTTTCATGTGATCCTCCCACCTTGGCCTATTTTAGAACTATTTGAAATAAAAAGTACAAAAAGGTAAGTGAAAATATAATAAAAATTGTCAAACCTTTGAGGCTTTCTCCAGGAATTTATGTTATCTAACTATGGATGGGACCAGTAGTGGGAGTGGGAATGGTGAGAAACAAGACAGACATTCTTAATGTATGGCTTTGGGAGTGCCAAAGGTTTCTCAGCCAGAAGTTATGTATTTATCTAGTAAAAAATAAAGTATAGGTCTTCAATTAGTTTAATAACTATATATTAGCAACTATTTTGGCAGGAAGATGGGTCAGGATTTATGTTTAGCGTGAGTAAAATGCTGGGGAATATGATAGTCAAGTTTATTATCCTTATAAAACTTGCATTCTAGTGAGGGAAAGAGAAAAAAGAACAATTAATAAGAACATTGCAGAAATCTATGAATGCCAAGAAGGATGTAAACATGGACTCTTCAAAGGCAATATGGCAGATATTCATGGGCCCTAAATCTAGACCCTGCAGTCTTATAGGGTAAACTGACTCGTGCTTAAACAATAGTATAGAGATCTGTGATATTTGTAAGAGTTTGCAGGATGCAGAAAATATTTTCCCCAGATAACATGTTGTGAGAGTGATGTTCATTGTATTTGTTTGGATTTTAATATGTCCATAGGATTTAAGGAGGATCTAAAAACAAGAAATTCTGAGCCAGCAAAGGATTTACATGGAATATGAAAAACCTGAAGAAAAGCAGTGGAATATTTTTGGGTCCTCTGCAAATCTGACCCCAAAATTTATGTAGTTATTGATCAACAAATATTAAACAAATACATGACAAAGTATAAAGCTATAAATTTGGGATATACAGAAGTCTTTAAAAGCCAAACTAAGGAATTGTAGTTTTACTTATGTGTCACATTAGAATAAAGACAAATTTGAGTTATCAGGTAGTTTCAAAAGATAAAGTTGATAGTGTGGTTTCAAAAAAGAACGGTGGCAGAAAGTTAAATTAGGATATAACAATAAATAATATGTACTTTATGTTTATTAGCCAACCTATAATGTAAGTATAAATTAAATATATATATATAAAATATGCACTAGTATCCCTGTTTTGTGGATAATAATGATGGTATTTTTCCAAAGATTAGAAAAAAAATATACCATTATGGTTAAAGAATTTCCCCAGTATCAACATTTATTAAGTGGTAGAGTAGAGATTCAAACCTAAGGATCAAAGAGTTTGAATTCTTAAACCAAGATGCACTGTAATGGGAGAATATGTTTGATCCAAGGTGGTGACCATGGGAATGGAAGGAAGCGTTGATTAAAATACTATTATGAATAAAATCAATAGAATGTGGTTATTTCACAAGGGTTGGAATAAGAGGAGTAATTGATGACACCAATGTTTCAATCCCCCGGGTGGGGGGGTGGAAAAGGGATTTACTAAACAAAGGATGTTCTTTTTTTGTGAGAATAACGGATGAGATCATCCCAGCAGAGGCTGAAGTAGTAGGGTAAGTTTTGTTAATAAGTACGTATGTTAGATCTCTGTAAGTCAGGAAATGAGTACAGATGAATATATGTAGACATTAGTTGGTGAGTTTTGTAACCTCATCTCTCATTTTGAAAGTTCATGTTTTGGCAAAAAAAAAAAAAAGCAAATGTGCACAATACTATATCTACAAAAATACAAAAGGAATATTAAAAATTAATTTAATTAATAAGGAATTTCCATTGCAGGTAAAGCAAGTGATAAGTGAAGTTTCAGATCTGTTATTAGTTATTTTCATGAAAGAGTCTTGTATTTTTGAATTGTTTTAAAATAATTTTGAATATTTTATGCATTTTCATTTTTATTAATATACATTATATTCTTCATCTTTTCTTTGCTCTCATTCTTTCTTTTGCCATATAAAGCATCCCTAAACAACATTATTTTTAATTCTATTTGCTTCATATAAATAGAAAATGAGATCTAATTGGTTATGGTATCCACTAGCACCTGGGTAAAAGAAACTTTAGAGAAAAAACAAATTTCTGCCTTTCTTTGTCAGTCATTTCATTTAACAATGGTAAATCATTATTTTAATGCATAGGTATGCCACTCAATTTGAATCTAAGAAGTTCTCTTAAACTCTCTTACAGTGAGATTTAGCTGTTTTCTATCTCTTAAGTATATTTCCCTGCTGTTTGATAACGCGATTCTCAGACAGCAGGATCAATGATGTTTTAATGTTCCAGGTATAGAAAAGGTTCACTGCACTTGACCAAGAGTCAGCAGGATGAGCAGGTAACTCATGTCATTTTCTATACAAACATTTTTCTTCAGGGTATCACACATATTTTCTTCCAGTGTCTTCAATGTTCTTGCAAAAGTCTTATCATATAAAGGAGTACCATGAATTAACTCATTTAAATCTTACAAAATTATAGGCAATATTAATTTCATTTTTCTGCCAAGTAGAGAAACATGATAAGTAACATGACAAGAAATCATGCTCAGACGTTTGCTTCCAAATTAATGTGATTTTTTTTTCTTTGCTCTGCCCCATGTTGTGGTGGCTCTGTTATTGCCTCCTATGTGACATTGCAATGGGACTTTAGCAAGGTCTTTCCTAGAATGTTTGGAATCACCAGTTGTTGCTTCTACACTTCGTTTATGATATGTTGCTGTCATCCCCATTACAGAGTCTGTGAAGCTGGATTAAAGGACCATCCAAAGTTGCGGCACCAAAACAAATGTGTAATCCCACTGCCACTAGGAGTCTGCCTGTGGTAGATCAGTCTCATCTTAGTTAATATGACATTGTTTGTGTTGTTGCCATTCCACTAAGATACAGTGAACTCTCAAAACATTTTCTCTATGTTTACTGGGATTACCTCTAATTTACATTTCACATTATTTTGAACACTTAAATTTCAAGTGATTTCTCTAAGATCACAGCTACAACTGAAAAAAGGATGAGTGTTTGCCTATACACCTTGCAGTGACTACTCCAGCATGATTTACAGCTCTTTCCTAGTGACATTTTTTTTTTTCCTGATCTATCCTTAGGACATGTAGATCTACAGGAGCAATAATAAGGCATCTATGCCTTTATTTTATTTGATTTTCATTTTTATGGATACATAACGGTTTTACATATTTATAGAGTACATGTGATCTATTCATACATGTATGTGTAATGAATAAATCTGGATATTTGGTATATCCATCACCTCAAACATTTATCATTTCTTTTTGTTGGGAACATCCCAGATCTTCTTTTCCAGTTATTTTGAAATATACAATAAATTATTGTTAACTGTAGTTGCCCTATTTTGCTATTGAACACTAAATCTTAATCCTTCTCTCTAATTGCATTTTTTTTTTTACCCATTAACCAACCCTTCTTTATTGCCCCTCTCCACTACCCTTTCCAGGCTCTGAACACCACCATTCTATTTGTTACCTTCATGGACTCAATTATTTTAGCTTCCACATGTAAGTCAGAACATGCAATATTTGTCTTTCTGTGTCCGGCTTATTTCACTTAACATAATGTCCTCCATTCCATTCATGCTGCTGCAAAAGACAAGATTTTATTCTTTTTTATGGTTGAATAATATTTCATTGTGTGCATATAACACATTTTCTTTATCCATTTATCTGTTGATGGACACTCAGTTTGATTCCATGTATTCACTATTGTGGATAGTGCTGTAATAAACAAGAAGGTACAGATATCTCATTTATATACTGATTTCTTATTTTGGATATATATCCAGCAGTAGGATTTCTGGATCATATGGTAATTCTATCTTTAGTTTTCTGAGGAGTCTCCATATTGTTTTTCATAGTGATTGTACTAATTTACATTCCCACTAACAGTGAAACTATGCTCCCCTTTCTCCACATCTTCACCAGCATGCATTACTGATTGACTTTTTAAAAATAACATTTTTAATTGAGCTGAGATGATGTATCTTTGTCGTTTTGACGTGCATTTTCCTGATAATTGATGAAGTCAAGCATTTAAAATATATACCTATTTATTATTCTATGTTTTCATTTTAGAAATGGCTATTTCAGGGTAAAAAGAACCCCTCCTATCAGGCTCTTTAAATATTAAACAGCTTGGGACTTTGAGACCACTTTTCCATGACATCTTAACCAGGGGAATGCTAACCAGGATTATGCAATGCAATCCTCAAAATTTCTCTGACTCAATTAAGATGGCTGATTAAAAGTGGAAAACTCCTAGGTTTCAAGACTAGATAGATAGATGATTGAGATAGATAGATAGATAGATAGATAGATAGATAGATAGATAGATAGATAGATAGATAGATAGATAGAGTCCTCTGAATGTGAGTTGAATTATCAAGGCATGAGATTTTGTTATAGATTGTTGTAAGTATCTCTTTTCATGTAGGGAACAACTGAATAAAAAGAAAACAAAATACAAATAAAATTTTCTAAAATATGCAAATGGAAGTGTGATGAGAGAGCCTCATTGAAGGTCAGAATATTCTTCTAAATTATTTAGGGTTTTAAGAGGCTATACACACCATTCTCTTCATATTGACAAACAGTGAGAAATTAAAATCTTCCCTTGAGTCCATTAGGTTCTTTGAAAAGCTTCTGCAAATAGAGCGTTGACACAATACTTATTGCTACAAACCCATGTCTAAAATCTTCTTTAAATATATATGTCTTATGTTTTAGCCAATGATGTGGTATATCTCATAGCCATATTCATGTAAACTATTTCAATTATTTGAACCGATCAAGTCGTGCAAGACATGCATATATATGCGTCTACATCTATGTATAAATGTATATATAAATATATATATTTATATGTAAAAACATGCTCTTAAAACTTAATGGACTCCAAGAGAGATTTAGTGTGGGAAGCATCAGAAGTTCTTACTTTAAAGAAATGAAAAGCATAGGAATTTTTCAGGGAAATTTAAATGAGAGGATTTAAATTAGAATGTTATTTCTGGTTCTTTATAACCCAGCAATGTTTTTATTAATGGTATTAAAAAAAGAAAAGAAAATGTATAAATAAGGCTTTGTAGGAGCATTTCCACATTTATCAGTGACTACATAAAGGTTAAAAAAAGTAAACCCCACCATTGATTGCATCACTCTAATATACACATCATCATAATTGTAGTGAATATCTCTTCACTTATTTTATTATAAATATATAGGCTTATGTACCCATTGAAATCTCATCTACTATTTTATCAATGCTGTCTTTACACTGTTATATTAACATGTGGTCTTTATGTTTCCTAATTCCAGTATTCACCTGACCTCAATCAAAATAGTGTTGACTACAAAAGGCTAAACATACATTTTATCATATATATATATAAAATAATGCTCCCAGAAACATGCCCTCTGCTTAGAAACATTGGTTATCCTCATACTTTTAGGAAAACAGACACATATATAGTGATAAATATCTTACTTTTCTCACTTATTTTATGGTGCAGGTACAGTGTAGAAATTCTGATACTCATATGACATTTAGTTCTAAGGAATAGCCAAATAGTATTTCATGATCTTGAAATATTTATGCAACTTTTCTCCTAGTGCTTCCTTATTGAAGCACTTTCTTTCTTTCTGGGTTTTTTTTGTTTGTTTGTTTGTTTGTTTGTTTTGCCTTTGCTACTACAAACAACGGTACATAAAACATTCTAAAGAATAAATTACTGAGAACAGAGCTTTCTAATATGATATTCTTTTATTTTTTTGATACAGAGTGCCAGGAATTGAATTGCTGAGACAATGAGTACATGTTTAATGCAATAGTTTTAAAAATATACTTTTACTTCTATAGTATGGAGTCCCAGAAATGTGGTTGCTGAATCAATGGGTACATTCGTAATGAAATTGCTTTTGAATTACATTTTTATTTCTATATGATAGTGTTCCCTGAATGGGATTGCTGAGTAAATGTATATGTTTTTAATGTAATAATTTTCAAATAGTGATCTAAGAAAACCAAGAGTTTGGAAAAGGCTTTTGTTGTTATTTTGGCTGTTTTTTAAAGGGGCTGAGAGAAATGTCTACTGGGTGATACTGGGTTCACTTTCATGTTTCAACCACAGAAGTCTTCCTTTTATACATTTGATATATTGCTATCGTAGCTGTTGGTAGCTATCTATCAGAATCAATTTTCCTTTCCCTGGGCATACATCAACACTATATTTTCTAGCTTTCCTTGCTTTTACTTGCCACTGTGTGACAGAGTTCTCGGCAGCCGAAAAAGAGCAGAACAAATGAGATCAGTGACTTCCAAGCTTGTCCCATAGAAGTGTCCCATATACCCTGCATCTATCTTCTTTCTGACTGATCCAGAGGAGGCTATCATGGTTGGTGAACTTGTAAGCCACATTTTGAAGCTTGGAGAAGCTCTGTAAGTCTAAGTGATTATGGGGAGAAAGTCCTATTGCTGACTAGAGAAACTCGTCTTGGAAAAATAATTTGTTTAAAAAAGTATTATGTTTGAACCATGATACACTTTGGAATCAATTTGTTACACAGGTAGCACCAACCTAACTAATAATTGCATGACTTGAGCAGAGAAAAAGCTTTTTGAAGTCTGGTACTCTGTTTCAGTAATGTCTTACTTATTTTTTAATATAATTTCTGAAAGAATAAATAACTTAATTTTCTAATAATAGTGACAAAGATGATGATTTTCAAAATGAAATAAAGCAAGTTGTTTAAAAAAGTGCAATGTGCTCTTACAAGCTTGAAGCTTAGGAATTATTTCCAGCTTCAGATCACAAGAAAATAACACTAAGCCATATATATATTTCAATTTTTCAACTTCTATTTCAGAGTCTTATAAAAGATAAGAGTATGGTCTGTCTTTTAATAAATTAAGCTTTGGATGTTGATAAATGTGTGATAGTCTTTAATAAAATAGGATAAAATCAAGATTAAAATGTGACCACTGATAATACTTGTGATGCCTGTTAACAAGAGCAATAGTAATATTACAAAATAAAGACCAGGAGAAAGACATTATTCCTTTCCATGAAATAGAAATACATTACATCAGTTTCTTTCCCTTTTCATATGTTTCCTTCCATCATTAATTGTATCATGAAGCAAAATTAGATTTGTCTTTCAATATTTGTTCAAAGAAAAATATTATTTTTTCTCTTTATTTCCTTCCTTCCTCCCTTCTTTAATAATGTCATCAAAAAGTCATTAAGCAAACAAGCATAGAAAGAGGCCTGGTGAGTCCTGCGGTCCATGTGAGGAAGCAGGAAAAATATAGTGTAAGCTGTTGGTGTCATAATGTTGGTTATGTATAGGAGATTGAGAAATAACTAGTAGATAGATTTCTCAATATTAGATAAAACAATTACAAGTTTGAAAAGGAGGGAACCTAGAATGAATATTGTGGTGATGGGATAGAATTGAAGTTATTACTGTAAACTAATATAGACACACACATACATACATATATAAAATATATTTAAAATAGATATATAGATATTTATATATTACATACATATTTACATACACATACATATGTATGACTCAAAATTATGTACACATATGTTCATCTATGTAGTATACGGCTACACACACACACACACACACACACATCTTTGTCCTCATTTTGCCCAGTAAAAAGGCCACAGAGTACCAAGCAGCAATAAAATAAGTGCTGAAATCTTGGTTTCTGAATTCATTTCCCGCTAAAAGGAACCAGACCTCCTTGAAGAAATGGCTACTTCTAAAATTGAGAAAGGGAAAGGACAATATAAACCTGTAATATCTCATGTCAAAAATTACAGAATAGAAGTCATTTCTAAAAGATTAAGTTTAAAAATAGAACATTGTATACTTGCGGTTTGCTTTAGAATAGTATTTTTAATCTACAGTTTATGACTTTAAAATAATCTATAGTTACATAGTGGTCTATATAAAAGTTAAAAACAATATACAATAAACTATTTTTACATTTTAAATATGGAATTCTATTTCATTATAATTATTAAGTTATAACTATCATATTTTCTTATATAAAATGACATCAGAATATATCATTGTTATGATAATTTTGTGCTAGTTTAAAGAGAGACAAAGTAGCCAATGGAACAGAAGAAAGAGTCCAAAAACACACCATACTTCTGTGGTCACCTTATTTATCCCAAAGGCAATCATACAGTGTAAAGAGGAGAAGATGGGCTAGGTGCAGTGGTTCACACCTATAATCCCAGCACTTTGGGAGGCCGAAGTGGGTGGATCATCTGATGTCGGGAGTTCGAGACCAGCCTGACCAACATTGTGAAATCCCGTCTATACTAAAAAAATATATACAAATTAGCTGGGCTTGGTGGCGGGCGCCTGTAATCTCAGCTACTCGGGAGGCTGAGGCAGGAGAATCACTTGAACCTGGGAGGCAGAGGTTGCAGTAAGTCGAGATCGCGCCATTGTACTCCATCCTGGGTGACAAGAGTTAAATTCCGTCTCAGAAAAAGAGAAGAGAAGATGGTATTTTTGAAAAAGTCTTTTGACCCATTACCCTCACATCATACACGGAAGTCATTTTAAGATGTATTGAAAATTTAAACAACAAGTAAAACAATAAAATTTTTAATTGAAAATATAGGAGAAACTCTGTTACCTTGGAAGAGCAGACTTTTTTGACACAACACAAAATTTATGACAATGACCGAAGAAAGCTAAAATAAGCTTTATTAAAATTAATAAACTTACATTTAACAAAATATACCATTAAGAGAAAAAATCGTAATCTACTAATTGGGAGAAAACATTAACAACATATACATCCTTCAAATAACTCATTATATACATATAAAGAGCCACAAATTAATAAAAACACAGATAACTCGATGGAAAGAAATGCACAAAACACTTGAATGGATAGCTTGATAAAAGAAGATATCCAAATGGCCAATAAATATCTGAAAAATTCTGCAATTTCATTAGTCTTCAGATAAATGCAAATTAAAACCACAACCTGATACCACTGCATGCACTTCAAGGTAATGGGAAAGCAGAACATAATGTGAGCCAACCAACACTATCATGTACTATTTATAGGAATATATGTTGACACAAACACTTTTCTAAAGTGTTTGGTGGTATCTGTTAAATATGAACAAATACATACCATATGACCTAGCAGTTTATTCTTAGGTATATGCCCAATAGTTATGCCTGTGTATATTCACCAAACAACATGTATTGAAATATTTGTAGCAGCACTATTTTTATTAACCCTAAAGTTTCAGCTAATTGTGTATGATTATTAGGAGAAAGAATAAATAAATTATGGTACATTAATGAAGTGGAATACTATGCAACAATGAGTACAAATGATATAGCACTACCTGGAAAAAAAGAGATAGATTTTATAATCATAAAGTTAGGTGAAAGAATCCAAACTTAAATGATTGCACTACATGATTCTATTTACATAAAGTATAAAACAGCCCAAACTATTTTTTAGGTTAGAAGTAAAGAAAGTGAGTATCTTCAGTGTGAGGAGGGTATTGAGTGAAAGGAGCATGAGACCTCTTCTAAGAAGCAGATAATGTTTCTTCTTAATTTGAGTGCTAATTACACAGATGTCTTCATTTTGGGGAAAATGCATTGTGCTGTATATTTATTTCTATGCGCTTTTCTGTTTTATATATATCTCAATAAAAAACTGAAAAAATGGAAGTTACGAAATAAGAATAGATCTTCATCATACACGGAATGGAAACTGAATATAAGAAAGCACAAAAAGTATGAAGCTTATAAATGTGAATTAAAAGTTTATAAAGTTAGATGTTACCCTGATGTGATTATTATGCATTGTATGCCCGTATCAAAATATTTAATGTACCCCATAAATATATCCGTCTACTATGTGCCCATAAAAATTAAAACAATTTTTTTTAAAAAATTAAATGTATTCATAATTATTTTAGTAACTTATTGATAGTCATATTTAAATAAGTGTGCTTTGGAATAAATCATATAACTCGATTAAAACTTTCTATAGCTTTTATGAATGCTAATAAGTTTCATTTCTGCAGTTGTCACAAGGTATACTTCTGAAAAAGAGTCTAGTTTCACAGCAGTTCTCACTATAACCATGTAGGAATTTCTGACATGGAAATTTTTTCCCTGTAGTTTTGTAAAATTTACTCTCTCTATATATATATATATACACACACACATATACACATATATACACACACACACACATATTTTATATAATTAAATGTGAGACATTAAATATTTAATATTATATATACCTTTAAATATATAATTTATATGATATATTTAATGTCTCACATTTACTTCTTAAATATAGATGGTCTGAAATCTAACAGTGAATTTTACTTTTAGAAATTTCAATCATTCAATCAGCACTTATTAACAATTAATATAGTGGATAATTTAGTGAAACACAACTCAAGTTACGCGTATTTATTCCTTGTTTGCTGTTTTATTCTTTTTGCTTGTAGTAAGTCAGTCCTAGAAAGTTATGTTTTTTTTTTTTTTTTTTTTTTGGAATCTTTGATCGTGTTCAACCTCATGAAGAAGTCAGTTGATCTCTACTATTTTGGGAAAGGAGGCAAGGTGAAAGAGCACTTTGAGTTTCATAGTAAGAAAGAGAAAGCTCCCTGATCCTTAGTTTGATCACCAAGCTTGTAAAAACAGTAACAGTTGTAAATTTGCAAAGTGAACAGCTAAACATACACTTCTGAGGTGCCAAGCAGCTTAGAGGATTATGCATTTGAAAGAACTGAAACCTAAGGAATATCTCCCTGGGAACTCAGGGAACAATCTAAGTTGAGTCTGACAAGGAATGAGTGGAGTTGCCACTGGAATCTGTTTCTTGTGAAAGACTGCTCTAGACCCTGCCTAGATCAGGTCAAGCAAGATAGAACTGCATTAGGATCTTGACTGCAGCAGTCAGACTAGGAAAGTTTAGCGCTCAACAGCAACACATTTTGGTAGCTATATGTAAGAGTAGCCATGGGTTGACTGAAAACCAAAGCCATCTTTGCATGTGTATGGAAATGATTGGATGTCTTTAGGAATGTGAAGATTATTTGGAAATGAATTATAAGAAATAATCTTAAGATTGAAAATGAGGGGTGGATAAGGTGTCAAAGAAAAAGCTATTAGGCTTTCTGCCACCCTAGCCAGCAGCTCCCTGAAATGAATTTAATTTGAGAAATAAAGGAAATTAACCCTGCATCTGAATGTTGTGGATCATTTCCTATTGTTTACTAGTTACCATATACTTACGTACCAAAAAGATAAACAACCAAAACAGAAGCAAAAATTAAAAAAAAAAAAAATTACCCTAAAAGAAGTAAATATAGAGGCTGAAGAAAGCATGCAAGTAAAAGATATATTGGGATATTTGAGATTTTATCTAAGTAGCAGGTAAAGCATAAAATGTTTCTGAGAAAAAATTCAATGTAAAGCAAAATAATGAAATTATATGACAGTGATGCAGAAAGACTAAGTTAATATGTTTTTGTTGTTTGTACTAGGATGTAGAATATTGCAATCAGCTTGGGTCACCATGTCCAAAAAGAATATTGAAAGAATAAAACTTAATAAATCAAAATAAAAGCATAAATGATAACAAATAGGGAAGATGGAGAAAAAAATTAAATGCAAAAAGAAGAGAATGTTTGGATTTTTTTTTCTTTCTTTCTTTTTTTTTTTTTTTTTTTTTTTTTTTTTGAGATGGAGTCTCGCTCTGTCGCCCAGACTGGTGGGCAGTGGCGTGATCTCGGCTGCCTGCAAGCTCTGCCTCCCAGGTTCACGCCATTCTCCTGCCTCAGCCTCCCGAGTAGCTGGGACTGCAGGCGCCTACTACCACGCCTGGCTATTTTTGTACTTTTAGTAGAGACGGGGTTCACCTTATTAGCCAGGATGGTCTGGATCTCCTGACCCCGTGGTCCACCCACTTCGGTCTCCCAAAGGTGCTGGGATTACAGGCGTGAGCCACCGCACCCGGCCGAGAATGTTTGGGTTTATATTAGCTATAAATACAAAGACACTCAATTAAAAATGTTCTTATCCTAGAATGCTCACTTAGAAATACTCAAAATATAAGTATTTGGATGTATAAAACTCATGACAAAGATGGTATACAAAAGTAGATAAGTTAATGTAATTTTTTTCTTTTAATGTAAAAACTCTGACAGAGCTATCTTCAATGGTTTGATTCTTTACTAATAATTTCTTATTGTTGACAGTTGTATCTAATAATTTCTTTTCTAGCTTAGTGATTTTTTTCATAGAAACACTGATGTAATTAATAATAGAACCATTTGTTATTTCCTTCTTTTATATATAGTCAACACATTAATATATATTTGTTAGATGTTAAGCAATGCACTAAGCTATAGGAATTCACTAGAAATTCAATCGCGACCAAAATATACTGTTATTTCTAGGTTTTTAGTTCCTCTCTCTCTCTTCTCTCTCTCTCTCTCTCTCTCCACACACACACACACACACAGATACACACAAAATGCGTGTGTATCTATATCTATATTTATCATATTGTACGGTAGTCAACAACTTATGGCCCGTGGACCAAATTCTGTCTTTCTCCAATTTTTGCATGGCCCATGATTTTTACACTTGTAAACGGCTGAAAAAAAAAAATCAAACGATAATATGTTGACATGTGAAAATTATGCAAAATTGACATTTCAGTATTCGTAAATAAAGTTTTATTGGAACACAGGTGCACTAATTTGCTTATGTATTATCTATGGCTGCTTTTATGCTGCGATAGCAGATTTGAGTAGTTGCAAAAGAGTGTATATCACTTGAAAAGTCTAAATTACTTACTGTGTCTATGAAAACTGGTTGTTGTAATAGATACTTGCATTACATGTATCTTTTTCACCTTTATTTATAAGTTAATATGCCTATATGTATACCCATCCTAGAAACAGAATGAGTCATGGGAAACCAGGTTGTAAATATAATGAAAAATGACATATATGTATTTCTATTGGCAACATAATTTAGATCAAAAGGATTACAGTCTAACGTTTTAAAAATGATGCAGGGGAAAAGGCGAAGGGAAGAAAAAAGTGAATATTTATAAATTTATTCATAAAATCTTATAAATTAAACAAACTGTCGTGTGCCTTACATATGCTTTTTTAATGAAAAATATATATTTTAAGAATAATTCATTAAAATTTATTGATAGGTATAGGAAGGGGTAACTACCTATGTGTATATCTTTTTCTTATATGAAAGTGTCATCCTTTCATAGAGTATTAAAACATTGCCTTACAACTCATACATTGAAATAAAACTTTCATAGGACTTCATGTATAAGAAGACATCACTTTAAAGAAAGTCAGTAGCAGTTCTAGAGTATTTGAGAGTCACCTTTTCAAACCATTAGTTCATATAAAAAGTGAAAGCAAGATAGAAAGGTACAATGTGGTTATGCCATAAGATTTTGCTGTTTTTCCATAAGAATAATGAGTGTTTTCATTTTAAAATACAATTTAAAATATGATGCAAAATACAATGCAAAAACCACAGATGAGTTTTTCTACACAGTAATGACTAGGTAATACTAAATCACATTTCATCTAAACTCCAAAATGTTTCATAATTACATTGTGGTTTGTACCCTTGTTCATGTTCATGCCTTGTCAATATGCTTCTTATACATTCAATTTATTTTTGTCTTGCTCTGTTAGCCACATCACCCTCTAAATTAGTAATGGATTTAATTGGATAGAGTAATAACCAAGAGC
Organism: Macaca thibetana thibetana; assembly: GCF_024542745.1. Taxonomy (NCBI): domain Eukaryota; kingdom Metazoa; phylum Chordata; class Mammalia; order Primates; family Cercopithecidae; genus Macaca; species Macaca thibetana. Next base: position 67,660,998 of record NC_065579.1, on the reverse strand, counting down.
ATTTTATTTTCAGAAATGAAATTATATAAATTGTGGTTTGCTTAGTTATTTGTAAATTATGAGTTTTATAAATAATAGCAAACCATCATATGTTTAGTTTATCAGAAATTTCAAAACTTTTTATGTCATAGTGATATAGTTTGGTTGTTTTCCCAGTCTGGTTTTACTTCTTTTGTGTTTGTTAACATAGCTGTACTTCATTTTGATGCTGATTTGGCAACCACTTATACCGCTGCCTCTTGTGACTGATCTTCAGTGTGTTATGTCGGTCCATCTCGTATACGAATAAACCAGAGACAGAGAGAGACAGAAACAGACAGAGACAGAGAGATGCTGCTGTGACAAAATTTTTAAAAGTTGAAGAGAAAATTCTTCCTGACTAGGGAAGGTTAAGAGATCATCAGGACATCTGTAATATAGTCAAGCTAAAGATAGTGTGAAATCCAGATAAGCCACAGATGAGATCAAATGGTTGAGTCATTTCCAAGTTGTTACAACCTTCAAATGTCACTTTCCAATATAATAAACTTCAATAAGATTTGTGGAACCTTATTAGATACATAGTTAACCTTGTTTGATTAATTTAGGCAGTAGACATAAGAGATTCCATTCATGTTTGGTCTGGCAATATTCACAACTTGATACTTAATGAATTAATATTTCTTCTTTTCTTGCATTGGTTTTGAGGAATTGTGATTTGTTGTACCTTAATTGCAACGTCCATTTAGCTATTAGAAATTTTTTCACACATAATTTTAACGGATGTTAAAATTTCTTCCATCGTCATGCAATCACTAAAATTTTTAATACCTGCAACGTTGCCGAATGTAATCACATTTGTAATCTGCAAGTTGGCCTCTTATACTGCTGAATTCAAGTAGCTCAAGATTATTATTGGATATTCATTTTCCATTTAGTTAAACTTATGAATAATAATCCTTTTTATTTATGATTTCCTCTTAATTTCATCAAAATAAAAATATACTTATGACAGCATGTGATATTTTAAGTGAAAAAATGTGGTTTCCAAAAATGAAAAGATCTACTCATTCAAAATCCAAAACACAAAATCTAGAATAGGTAATAAAAATGTATTGGACACATTAGTAAAATACTATTTAAAAAGGAAATAGCACTGAACCAGTGGTCAGTATTAGAGTGGAAGCTTGAACATGACACATGCCCTCTGCACATCACTTTCTCCATCACAAGATTACACAATTGGAATACATGCTTTCTAACGAATCATCTAATTCAAATAGTTTTGATTCATAGAGAGTCAGCTTTTAATCATCTGTAAGTGAACTTAATTATCTATTCTTTACTATCCAATGGTATATGAAAGTTGGGCTTAACTATATAGATATTAATGTCATCATAAGTAAAATGGGTACATGTATGTACACACACATCCTCTCTGTATTATCATTCTGTCCATATATTCAGAGCACAATATCTCATCTGGTTAAATTCTCATGTGTCGTCATAATTATTAGGCTCTTACTAACACTGTAATTCTTACAATAAGAAACGATTGGGCAGGCAATCTAGTTCAAATTCACACTAAGTGAAGGAACTTTTTACACTTCCTACATTAAAGATAGTCACCCAGAGTTTCTATTGAATACTCAATATCATTGGATGTTATTATCTCCAATAATAAGATAATTGTAGTAACAAAAAACCTTACTAACACTCAAGGCAACCCATTCAATTTTAAGTAGATTCAGTTATTCAATTAAATCAAATTTATTTATTGATCATTTATATCAATCCAAATATTGTTCTGGACATTTGTAATAACTGTCCTCATTCTGAAGATATGCTTCAATGTATTTTTTTCCAGTTGGATTATGTGATTCATGACTACAATTGATATACCTTAAGACTATGTTTTTTTTTTCTTTTCTTTTTTTTTCCAAAATAATTGAAATAGCAACCTACACAGCTTTGTTAGAGTCATCATTGTTAATTTTCCATTCAGGGAAGTAGTCTGATTATTGCTAACTCTCTAGCGGCATATTCAGCATAGGGGAAAGTAATGACAAGAGTATAGATACACTGTCTGTACTGTTGTCTTTTCCTGCCATTTCTCAGTGTAGCTTTGACAGGTAATGTAAGTTTGCCCCATTCTATGGGTAGTTAGACGACATTTGCTTCATAAATTGTCAGCATGTTCTCTCTTCAAAGTTGTAAGGATGACCTTAAGCAAAGACAAATGTCTTGTAAGAATACTGAATTTCCTCTAAAAAGCCCTACCCGTCAGATAGAATATCAAGATATTTTCTTAAAAGTGTACCTAAAACTTTGAAACACAAATAAGAATAGATCTAAATTAGTGATTTCCTGACCTTCAATATCTGTACATGGGGATTTACTTAAAATTCTCCTAGGTTTCTTTAATAATATTATTAATTAGAGAAAACCATCACACCACAGGAAACGTTTTGTAGTGAAAAGATTTCGGTATCTCTTTTTAATTTGTATTACTCCAGTCATTCTTAAATTACTCTGAGGCATGCCATGAATAGCAGCTACCCAGGATTTGTCACTGCTGCTCTCCTTTCTATATCTACAGTAAAATTTATCTCTATTCAATTAAGGATTTTCATTTTTAAAGAATATTGAATTACTGTGACATATAGTGTTACATAATAATTTGGATAGAAAACACTAGCCTGAAAGCGTCTTCACTTCTAGAAAGTACCCGTGCAATTTATCAGTTAACTCTGTAGACAATGCTCTTAGTTTCTTTACATAACACTCAAAAGAATAGCATCTCCACTAATAACTGGATATGGAAGTCATGTGGAAGAGTAAGATGGCATCATTGTTTACTTTTATGCAATAGCGTGGAGAAAGTTAGCAAGAGTCTTCAGATTATATTATATAATCACAAACTACATCAAGGGAGATGCATATTTAACAAAAATTTACTCGATAAAGTTGTTGACTTATTACTTCAGTTGATACATTCTGAATGCTACTATGCATAAGGCACTTGGAGTACAGAATTGGAAAAACAAATATACTTTGAAGGAATTTTTATTTAATTTAGTATAAAAGCCAGTCAATACAGCTGTTATTCATAAACTACTATTTCCTACATTTTAAATTCGGTAGCATTTATAGCATTTGACTATATACTAAACCAAATAGCAAATATGGGGATGGCAGATAGTTTCTATGAATTTTTAACATAAATCCAATAATGACATCATGCTAATTAATCTTTGTTCTAAATAGATAGATAGATAGATAGATAGATAAATAAATAAATAAATAAATAAATAAATAAATAAATAAATTGGGGAAGAGGTTTCAGTGTGAGGTGATTTTTCTTTTGTTTTGCTTACTTTCCTTCCTTGTAAGATTTACCTATCCATCACTCTTTAAATGCAGAGTAATTCAAAGGCCCTTTAAGTCTTGGAAGACTGCTGCTGCTTAAATGTCAGTACAATGATCGTGGAGAAATTGAAAGCTAGCAATATAGCAATTAGGCAAACAAATAAATAGAAAAAAAATAGCGTGTGGAACAATAAAATATTATTTTCATACCTAAATAAATTTTTCAAGAGATAATGATGCCTTGAATACAGAACTGCTGTTACCAGAGCAGTTGTTTGACAGATTTAGTCTTTTTCCAATTGAAAAATTAGATGTCACATGTTCTTTTACCACAATTGTATGATGGTTACAGGTCGTTTTTGAACTGTAATGAACTTGAACTATGATTACTTTGACCCCTGTTACACAATGAACATTTATTTTTGTTGCTGTCATTGTTTTAGCTTATTTTAAAGAAGAATCCAAAAAGTCCTAGCAAAGAAAGGATTTTGTTCATTGGCAAAAACATGATTGGTGTTCTAGTAATGTTTCATTATACTAATCAAATACCCTGAAAGTGTATTTATTCTTCCCCTTCAAATAGAAGCATATGGTATACAGTAGGAGCCAGGAAACTACAATTTGTCATCTGTGTTTGTAAACAAAGTTTTATTGTAACACAGCCATGGTCATCCATTTAAATACTGACCGTGGCTAATTTTGCACTCACAGGCGAAGTTGAAGATTTGTGACATAGACCATTTGGTATGACTTGAAAAGCCTAAAATATGTATTATCTGGCCCTTGATAGAAAATGTTTCCTGACCCCTTCAATAGAAATAAAGAAAAATGTACTGCCAGAGAATGGAGCAAAAACCAATGTGCAGAATATGCACTATTCAGTAAGACAAGAAGGAAGAAAGAGTGGAGTAAAGTGAAGAGAAGCAGAAAGGTGATAAAGGTAGCAGAGGAAATATATATGAAAATGTTTACAGAAATATGAAGCCATTTTAAAGGTGAAAAATGCCTTGGTAGTAGTAATTAAAATTGTACATTCTTCTCTTATATATTGAAAATTAGAGACATTAAAAAGGCAATATATGACCATCCAGAAGGAGGCAAGATTTAGGTCAAGTGCCTAAATAAATATAGTATGATAAGGCTCCATGAAAACAAACCTGGTTTTAAGGGAAAAGGACAGAAGCACTGCACATATTTTTCTGAGGCTCAAGAACCATACTAATCTCAAGCATAATGTCTAAATGCGAAGTTCAAGGAGAAGTGCCAAGTATTGACAGCAAATGTATTAGCGAACAGGTATTAGGCAGCAATTATCTGTGAAGGCTGTATGCAGGATTCATCAACCCATACTCTGCTGGACCACTATACAGATAAATTAAATCCTGGGGAAGTGGTAGTCACAACAGTAGCCTCCTGCTAAGAATTGTACCCCTGGAAAAAAGGTGAAGGTATAACCTGAGAAGCAATTCAGGTGTCAATAGTGATCACAATGCTACAGATGATGATGATTGACCTGGTAGCAATATATGCATCATGATGATGCCAGCAGAGAACTTCTTTATCTTTTGAAGGAAACTAGTGAGGGATATGGTGTTACATTTCTGATCACCAACTTCCATACAGAGCAGATGTATAGACACATATTGGTAGACTTTGTAATATTCTTTGTGGAGGACATGGGCAGGGAGGTCAGTGGGATGAAGCTGTCAATGCTGGCAACGTGCGTCACTGCGACTGAGGAGTTATTTATGAATTTGCAAAACATATGGTTGAATCCGGTAACCTTTCTTTTCATTTTCCCCAACGCATCTTTGAAGTTGTCTTATTACTCAGGTGTTCTGTTTCTCGTGGTTTGTTATCGTTGTTGTTTGTTTTTTGTTTTGTTTTTTTTTTTTTTTGGCTTATTTGTTTATTTGGTTGTTTTCCAGGTATAAAGCCTACTGTTTAGATAAATAAATTAATGACTTTAGTTTTGCATTTTGGAAAAGATAGAGAGAAGGGAAAAGAAGGATAGATTAATGTCTTTGTCATAGCAACAAAGTTAGATGTATTTTAAGAATTAATGGTTTAGTTTGAGAGAAGAGTACTGTATTTTCACACAGCAAATTGTAAATGGATAATACACACTAAGGATGAGTCATTAAACATTGCCTTCAAAACCTCTGGCCAGTTAACTGTTGCCAACTCCCTGTGAATCAGAAATTATAACCTATACAACGTGCTGTATTATGTATGTTTAATTTGGTAAAATATAAGCTAGCTTTTGGGATTTATATTAATACAGTCATGTGCCTCATAACCATCTTTTGGCGAACAATGGATGACATGTGCCATGGTAGTCTCATAACATTATAATAAAGCTGAAATATTACTATCACTTACTGATATTGTAGCCATTGTAACATCCTAGCACAACACAATACTTTTTATATGTTTAGATACACAAATACCGTTGTGTTACAATTGCCTACAGCATTCAGCACAGTAACATGCTGTACAGGTTTGTAGCCTAAGACATGCTGTACAGGTTTGTAGCCTAAGAACAACAGGCTACACCATATAGCCTAGGTATGTAGTAGGCTATACCATCTAGGTATGCATAATTGCACTCTATGATGTTCACACATTGATAAAATCACCTAATAACGCATTTATCAGAACATATCTCTGTCATTAAGCAACACATGATTGTACAAGTATTTTTTTTGTTGTAGACACTATGTAAGAATCCTATCAAAGGTAGTGGCTGCATTTAAACGTTCTTAACATTAATTGTATCTATTGATTTTCCCGTTAACCTGGGGACACAGTAAGTTATGACTGAACTTTGCTTATGTTCTTACCTGCAGCAGAGAAAGAGAAGAGAAATAAAATAATGTGAAGACTTTGTGGAGGACATGATATACTTTGGAGTTAATACTTATATTAGGAAGTAGATATTCTCACTCCTCTAATATTTATTAAGCCAGATTTTCATAATGTATAAATATTATCTAGTTGCAAATAAGGAGTTAATTTTAGCAGTGAACCAAGGAACACTGAAACATTTCACCTGTCCTTTGGAATAGTATATTAGTATCTCCAATGAATACATACAGCTCCCCAAAGAGCTGAATGGAAAACTAGAGCAAAGTCTTGGTATAAAATAATCTGATTCACTGATGTTTCTTTGGATTTATGGCATCAAATACTTAGGTACTCCCGATCAATATTTTGTTTTTTTTAAATAAAAAAATCATCAATAAATTAGTTCTTGTCCATCACATAAAGTTTTATGCTTTTAATTTTTGATACAATGTGGAATAATGTGGAAGTAATTTTTATATTCCATCATTTTATAAACATCAAAATTAAGGGTAAATTATTGGTCTATTACACAAAAAACTACCATTTATATTCTAGTAATTGCTGCTTCTCTACTAATTCTGATCATAACAGAGAACTTTACTACACTTAAGTACACTTTTAAATATACTTCTAAACTAATTGCACCTCCTTATTTCTAGAAGATTATAACCCTACTTTTTACTTGTTTTGATTGTATTAAAAGTTCTTCTTACACAATTAATAGAAAATCAATACTGCTTAGAACTGTAGAACAGTGACCTAATGCAATTATATTACAGGCTACCATTTATTCTACCAAAATTCTACCATTACTTGTAGAATTTTTCACTTCAATTTGTATCGGTAAATTTTTATATATGCATATACATTTTTAAATTATTAAAATTCTCTTTTCTCAACTTGTTTAAACTGATTCTTAAAATATTTCTAAAAATTCTATTTTCAATGTCTATAATGCTTGTAAATTAAATAAAATGCTTACTATTACATTTAAACCACTCTTCATCTGCTTAACCCCTCAATTATTTGGAATGTTTATCCTGGCTATATTGTAATATAAGTGTTTATTTTGTTGACAAGTGTTTCAACATTTAAAAATGCCTTCTAAATTAAACAAACAATGTTCCACAGACGTGGTTCAGAATTTTGAGGATAAGAGTTTCATATTTTTAAAATTTCAAACCACAATTCTTGAGCTGTGATAATGTAATATTAAATTTTATTTGCATGTTTAAGTTTTACCATTTTTATCTACAGTAGAAATGTGCCTGAGAAAATTGATGTTAGAAATTTCAGGCTTTCACTGGAACACGTTAGTATTTCAAAATGCTATTTAAAAGGCAATACTCTGAAATAGAAGCATGAGGATATGCTTGTGTCTTATTGGAGGCTTAACAGTTATTGGTTGTAAGTTGCAAATCTGCTAGCATTTCCTCCTGGTGGTTAAAAGCAGAGGGCTCAAGTGAACACATCAGTGGTTAAAAGCAGTTCCTACCAATCCTTAGCGCTGTGAACTTAATTCACTTTGCTTCTGATCACAATTCCTTTGTCCTTAACACTGAGAAATAATAATTCCACAAGGTTGTTATAAAGAATAAATGGAATAATATTTCTAAAGAGAGATAATACTTAGCATATAGTATTCTCTAAAAAAAGGGCAGCTATTTTTTTAACTATTATATTTTTAATTCACTGGCTGTACTCCTTCATGTAAAATGCTACTGTTTGTAACTCCAGGTAGAAAAATCATTAATAAATGTTCATTGGCATAAATGAAAGGTTACAATGAGAAAAAAATTCAGAATGACAATATTTCAAGAAAATAAAATCAATAAAAGTGAAATGTAAAAACTAAAAAAAAAAAATCAAAGTGAACTTTATAATTCTACTACCAGAGGCATTTTAAACAAAATAGATTTAATGAAAGGAGTCAATTATTTACTCAGAGCATGAAAGGTTGTTTTTTTTTTTTCCTTTTAAAGTGGAGAAAGTGGTAACGGAAATGTAGCTACAAAATGTATAACAAGAGTAAAAATAAAAGGATTGGGGCTATCAGAATATAGTTGCTTAGATGAGGGGACCGCACATGTCCTCAAATGCCATGAGGTATTATCTAATGACCCTTAGGGAAACATGGGATGGTGATTTTCTGAGTGCTCATGGGAGCCCAGACTGCGGCTGTATCTGTCTTTAGCTTCTAGGGGATTGCTACCAGAGGTGGAGAAGAAGCAGGTATCTCTTGCTTCACTACTTGCTTCAATCTTTCCTCAGTGCCTCCCATCCTGAACCTAATAAGAAACTAGGTAGTAATAGTGTTGGAGACATGCAGTTTTCTTGTTTTCATCTCAAGCACGGAACAGATTTTAAAAAGGGTGATTGGGGCAGAAATAAACAAGTAATACATGCATAGCATGTTAAATCTATTATTTAGGAAGAAAGAAAAAAAAGATAAAAATCTACCAACTTAACAAAAAGGAAAAAATAAGAACAAAATGAACTTAGACAAAGTTTATATTAACCTTAAAATAATAAGAATAGATTAAGAGCTGGAGAAATTCAAGTACGCTTCATGTTCCTTAGGCAACCACTTTCACAGGCACATGGGAATATTAGCTAATTATGTAGAAAGTGTAAAAAGAAATGAAGGCATAAAATTGGCTTAGTCCAGAACAAAGTAAACTCAATAGAAAAATAGGATTGAGCCTGATACAAGAAATCAGGACAAGCCACAAAGGGAGAGTAGAAACAAACAGTACAGACATATAGGAAAGCTGTTGGAAAGCAGTGCACACAAAATGGCAATGCAGCTTGAGAGGCCTGTTGACAGCAATGAAAACAAAAGACCCACTCAATTATTTGTGTGAAGTGATTGTTTAGAGAGAAAGTTGGATCTCATAAAAAATAGTAATATAGGTACATACATTTATCTAAAAATAACTGTCACTTTTATGAGATAAAACCTATGTTATTTTAATTATTAGTGACTTTTAATGGAGTATAGGGTTTCTACTTGGAAGCATGAAGATATAGAGTCAAAAAAAATATTTAAAAGAGCATGCCAAAACCTTTGGCAGTGTTCTTAATAAGCACTTCTTGATGTCTTGAATCACAGTGTTCATATGTAATCAGCAGGTGCTATTGCAAAGTAATTAGCTATTAATTTTACGTTCCTTGGGGGCCTGCAGAAGTAGTTTAGGATTATTCAAATTTGAAATCAGGAAAACAATGATTTTGGAAAATATAGGGTTGTCATTTTAATTTGGGGAGAGTTTCCAGAAAAATGCAAGAAATCAAAGAGCAGAGTCGTTCTCAAGTAAAAAGTAAACATTTGAAAATAATATTTAAATTTAATATAATTTATTTTTTTAAAAATAAAGTGGTAAACCAAACACATAAAAGGTAGCTATGGTGAGGTAGTTATAAGTTCACACATTGAAAGTCACCCAGACTAATAGGGTTCAAATCTTGGTACTTGTCCTAAAAATTTTCAGTCTTTCAAAACCTGCATAAAAAAATTTATTATACTAAGTCTACTTTGTATGAAATGCATTCAACAGGAAAAAAAATCAAGATTTTGTTGATTTTGTTATTTGACAATATTTTAATTTTGAAATCTTTTTTTCTTATTTTAACCTTTCAATTATGCCAATGAACTTGATCACTTAACATCTCAGTTTCTTTAACTTCAAACTTAGAATAATAATGTTACATCCTTAGAGGGTGACACAGATTGAACAAGTTAATATACATACATACAATACACTTAGAAGAATATCTGATATATATCATGAATTTTAAAATGCTATATCTTCTCATTGTCATCTGACAGATGACTTAAGTTATCTTTTGATCAAGTATTTTATTCAGTTTCATGATATTTTCATAACTAATGGATGACTAATAGAGTAGTAAATGAGTCAACTGATAGCAATTATTTTAACTCTGAAGAAAAAAAAATTCTCTTTTTTTCTATCCTTAGGTCTATTTCATTCCATTGTCAACCTCAGTCTTATCATTACAACCAAAGTATGCTTTTTTCTCACTTTTATTTGAACTTTTTATTCTACTTTACATATAAAATCTGCACACATTTTGCCTCCTCCTCTTAGAAACATCCACCTGCCACATATACTTTAACTTGTCACAGCTTACATTCAGTTTGAAATTAACCTGCTCAGAACATAGTTCTCTGATCTATCATATTATATTAGGTACTGACGTCTAATGTCATTTCTCACTCTTTATAACGTTTATCCTATTTTAATTATCTTTTCACAGATTTATCTTTCTCATTATATATAAGCTCCTTGGGAGCTGCTGCTGTGTCTGCCTTATCTAAGAACCAAAATATTAGTTTATCTTAGGGCCTGGAATATGTGACATTCTAAATGTGTTAGTGCATTCTCACACTGATATAAAGAAACACCTGAGACTAGGTAATTTATAAAGAAAATAGGTTTAATCTCTCATGGTTCTGCAGGCTGTACAAGAAGCATGATGCTGGCATCTGCTCAGCTTCTGCGGAGGCCTCAGGAAACTACAATCCTGGTGAAAGGTGAAGGGGGAGCAGGCACGTCACATGGCCAGAGGAGGAGCAAGAGAGCAAGGAGGGAGATGCTACACACTTTTAAACAATTAGATCATATGAGGACTGACTCCCAATCCCAAGGACAGTACCGAGCGGGACGGCGTTAAGACATTTCTGAGAAATCTGCCCCATGATCCAATCACTTCCGACCAGGCCCCACCTCCAACATTGGGGATTACATTTCAACATGAGATTTGGGCAGGGACACACATCCAAACTGTATCACTATAAATGTGTGTGTGAAGTGTTAATAAAAATTTTTATGCAAATTAAAAAGTGCAGGTGTTCTACGCTATAAATATAATAAATGAATATAAATAAATCTGAAAATAAATTCATAATTACTATTTGAAATCTCTGGAGAGTGAACAAAAGCAGGCAGAAGTTGAAAAAATTCGACTCTTGAAAAAAGCATACTGGAAAAAATCAATTCTCATATGTTTTTTATATTGAGGGAACTCACTGGTCTGTTTGGTGTGATGTAAATAGAACTTAAGCAGAACGATTTTTGGCCTGAAGGGCTGAATTGCTGAATTTGTGGCTGCCAGAACAGGTGAAGTATCTGCATCAAAATTCCCTTTGAATCATTGGCTGACTCCCAAACTACTCAGGCATGGGAAGACTCCAAGCAGCTCAAAAAAAAAAAAAAAAAAGCACATACCTGGATGGCTGAGAGAACTGGGCAGAGATTTCAATTTTTGCTTAATGCAAGAGAGAGACTTGTTATTGCTATTTATTATTACCTTTTTAAATTTCAGCTATTATTTTTGGTACAGGAGGTACATGTGTAAGATTGTTACATGAACATGTTGGATGTGGGTAGTGAGCATAGTGTCCAATAGTAGTTTTTCAAACCAGGCTCCCTTCTCACCCTCCCCATTCTAGCATTCCATAGGGTCTATTGTTTCCATTTATGTTCATAGGTGCTCAATGCTTAGCTCTCACTTATAAGTTCAAACGTTCAGTATTTGGTCTCTTGTTCCTGGATTAATTCACTTACGATTACAGCCTCCAGATCCATCCTTTTTGCAAAGACCATGATTGCATTCTTTTTATGACTGTGAAGGATTTCATGGTGTATATATGCCACATATTTTATTCATGCAATACATCATTGAGGACCATCTGGGTTAATTCCACGTCTTTGTTATTGTAAATAGCACAGTGATGAACATACAAGTGTATGTGACTTTTTGGTATGACGATCTATATTTCTTTGAGTATATGTCCGGCAATGATATTGATGGATCAAATGGTAGCTTTGTTTGAGGTCTTGGAGAAATCTCCAAAGTGCTTTCCACAGTGGCTGAACTAATTTACATTCTCACCAACAGTGTATAAACATTCCCTTTCTCAGCAGCCTTGCGAGCATCTGTTATTTTTTGACTTTTTAATAATATCCATTCTGTCTGGTGTGAGATAGTATTTATTGTGGTTTTGATTTGCATTTCTCTGATGATTACTGTTGATAAGCATTGTTTTCATATGTTTGTTGGTTGCTTATATGTCTTCTTTTGAGAAGTGTCTGTTCTTGTCTTTTCATCACGTTTAATGGAGTTATTTGTTTTTGCTTGTTGATTTGTTTAAATTTCTTATAGATTCTAGATATTTGACCTTTGTTGGATGCATAGTTTGTGAATATTATCTCCCATTTTATAGGCTGTCTGTTTAACCTGTTGATAGCTTTTTTTGTTGCATAGAAGCTCTTTTGTATAATTATGTCTCACTTGTGAATTTTTATTTTTATTGTGATTGTTTTGGGGACGTGGGCGTAAACTCTTTGTCAAGGCCAATGTTGAGAAGGGCATTTCATAGGTTTTCTATAGTTTGAGGACTTACATTTAAGTCTCTAATCTATCTTGGGTTAATTTTTGTGTATACTGAAAGGTAACAGTCTAGTTTTATTCTTCTGCATATGGCTAGCCAGTTACCCCAGCACCATTTGATGAATAGATGGGCACAGTGGATCACACCTGCAATTCCAGCACTTTGGGAGGCTGAGATGGGAGGGTCAGTTGAGGTCAACAGTTCGAAGAAAGAGAGTATTAATCAAGTCAAGTTAGAGTGCTGGTAAAAACCTCAGTCTTTACATAGCTGGAGTCTATCAAAATACAAAACCAAGCCTTCATGATTTCAGAAGTATCAACAAATAACTTAATTGTTTGCTTAAAAAAAAAGCAACCGACATACTTCAGAGAACGAAAACCTAACTGAAAGCCTCTGGATTGCATTATCTACATTGTTCAGTATATAATCCAAAATTACTACATGTAAGAAGAAACAGGAAAATGTGAGCCATATTTGGGGGAGAAAAGAAAAACAAGTAATAGAATAAGACCTGGTAATGTGAGACTTAACAATCAGAAACATTAAATAAACCAGTAAAAATATGGGGAAGAATATATAGGAAATGACTATCATAATAAGTGAACAAACAGTAAATCTCAATTATGAAGTGAAAAACAAAATATAATACTAAATAAGAATCTCATAATTGAAAATTCCAATATCTGAAATGAATTTAGTTTATCAGAATGGTTAAACTGCACATTGAAAATAGCAGAAGAAAGTTTTAGTGCATGTGGAAAAAGATTAATAAAAATTATCTTATATAAAGAAGAAAAAATAAATAAAATTGACATAGTGACCTATAAGATAATGTTGAGTGGTCTACCACGAATGGATTCAGGGTCCAAAAAAAGAGAGGAGATAGAAGAACTAGAGAAAGAAAAAAAAAAAAAAAAAAAAAAAAAAAAAAAAAAAGAACAATACAAAACAAAACAAACAAACAAAAACTGAGAAAAAAGAGCCTTAAATCTTTCAAATCTGATGAATAAAATAAATGTAGAAATCCAAAAGCTCAGCACAATTCAAAGACAAATCCTAATCAAACTATAGAAAATCAAAGATATTAAAGTAAAAATTGTTAAATGAAGTTACAACATGAATACTAATATGAATTAGGCCTGGTTTCTCCTCAAAGATAATAAAAGCCAGAAAATAATGCAACATCTAACGGTAAAACAAAATTATCAATCCAGCATCCTAGTCAGTTTAGGCTGCCATAACAGAATGTCATGGACTTGGTGACTTAAACAACAGATATTTATTTTCACAGTTCTAGAGATTGTGAAGTCCAAGAACAAGGTACTAGGAAATCCTGTATCAAATGAGGTCACTTCTGGATGGTCAATCTTGTGCCCCCAAAAAGCAGTAAAGGGAGAGAGAGAGGATGCGCCTATGTCCTGTCTTAAAAGAGCACAAATCCCATTTATGAGGGCTTCACTTTCATGACTTAATTACCTCCCAAATGCTTTGCTTCCAAATACCATGAAATTAGGGATTAGGCTTCAACATATGAATCTGGGGCAAGACAAACATTCAGCCTATAGCACCTAGTGAAAAGTAAGGCATAAAATCAGATAATGTGATATCAGCTAAATTTACTAAAAAAAAACATAAAGAAAATTGTACAATTAAAGGAAAATGATGTTAAATGAATCATTGACTCTAAAGGAGGGAATGCAGAAAACAACACACTGTTAAAGGCAAATTTTATTTAAACTTATAATATCTTTACATTGGAAATATGTAACAGCAATGGGGAAAATACTAACAATAAGTAGACTCTGATAAGTTCATGGTGCTATTTTAATCCTTAGAGCAAAATAAAAGTGATTGTAAGTGCAAGAAGAGGTATAGCTTAGAAGACAATAAAGGAATCAAATAGGAACCCAAAATTTTAAAAAATATCTATTCCAGAAAAGACAGGGAAAGAGGTAAAGATAAACTAGATAACCACACAAAATAAATATAAAACAAAATAACCACATGGAACAAGCACAAAACAAATGAAAACGCATATGTTTATAGAGTTCAAAGTATTTAAAATATTTATCATACATTATCTAGAAGAAAAAGGTAAGATCCCATCTAGTATCAAAGTGCATATAAATTGACTTCCATTGTTGGTGGGTTTGATGAATATATTCAATATATTCTTCAATAAATTGAAAAAACAAAAAGAAGTTTTAAGAATATCCGTCTTCATCTTATTATCTGGTGGAACCCCAGTAATAGATATAAATGGTTTATTCCCAAGGATATAGAAACACTTAAAAACTTTGTAACTATAAAACCTAGTGATACTATTTCAAAATTGCAGTTGAAAACCTCATTGAAATATTTACAAATCTATCAACTCCTGTGCCATAATGCAGTAGACTATTTAAAAAATTTTTAAATTAGGTAAAATATATAAAAATACATTTGACAGAGTATATGAATATTGTTATTCAAGCTACTGATATTTATTTACGAAAGACCCATGCTTACATTTTGAAGCATCTACCTTATGAATAGAAAAGTACTTGTTATGAACTGAATTTCTGTGTAGAGAATATGTACATCAATGTTGTTGCTCTAATTGGCCAGTATGAACAATAAGTGGCTAGCATGATGGAGGCCCTGTGAAGAGAAATATCTTCCAATGCGTGTTAAGATAAATCTTTCAAAAGATTCAAGGATCTGCCAATTCAGTAAAGATTTTAGAGGTCCAGTAATGAGAGACATGTTAGGATATCACCTTCAAAATAACAGACAAATTGTCCATTTTACATTCCATACCACCAAGAGGGAGGCACAGTGTCCACATGTGCTTTCAATTTCTGAGAGATATATTCCACCCCTAGAAATAATTATCCAGCTCATATATCGGGTGACATAGAAGGCTGTCAGTTTTTAACAGCTTTTACAGACCACCCACTTTCCTTAGCTCATGGCTCCTCATTTCATCTTCACTCAAAATGAGACATTTATGTAGCCAACAGACACATGAAAAAATGCTCATCATCACTGGCCATCAGAGAAATGCAAATCAAAACCATAATGAGATACCATCTTACACTAGTTAGAATGATGATTATTTTAAAAAGTCAGGAAACAACAGGTGCTGGAGAGGATGTGGAGAAATAGGAACACTTGGTGGAACTGTAAACTAGTTCCACCATTGTGGAAGACAGGGTGGCAATTCCTCAAGGATCTAAAACTAGAAATACCATTTGACCCAGGCACCCCATTACTAGGTGTATACCCAAAGGATTGTAAATCATGCTGCTATAAAGACACATGCACACTTAGGTTTATTACGGCACTATTGACAATAACAAAGACTTGAGACCAACCCAAATGTCCATCAATGATAGACTGGATTAAGAAAATGTGGCATGTTGCACCATGGTATACTATGCAGCCAGCCAAAACAAAGAATGAGTTCATGTCTTCTTTTTTTTTTTTTTTTTTTTTTTTTTTTGAGACGGAGTCTTGCTCTGTCACCCAGGCTGGAGTGCAGTGGCCGGATCTCAGCTCACTGCAAGCTCCGCCTCCCGGGTTCACGCCATTCTCCTGCCTCAGCCTCCCGAGTAGCTGGGACTACAAGCGCCCGCCACCTCGCCCGGCTATTTTTTTTGTATTTTTTAGTAGAGACGGGGTTTCACCGTGTTAGCCGGGATCGTCTCTCGATCTCCTGACCTCGTGATCCGCCCGTCTCGGCCTCCCAAAGTGCTGGGATTACAGGCTTGAGCCACCGCGCCCGGCCGAGTTCATGTCTTTTGTAGGGACATGGATGAACCTGGAAACCATCATTCTGAGCAAACTATTGCAAGGACAGAAAACGCAACACTGCATGTTCTCACTCATAGGTGGGAACTGAACAATGAGAATACTTGGACACAGGGTGGAGAACATCATACACCGGGGCCTGTTGTGGGGTGTGGGGAGGAGGGAGGGATAGCATTAGGAGATATACCTAATGTAAATGACGAGTTAATGGGTGCAACACGTTGACATGGCACATGTATACTTATGTAACAAACCTGCACATTGTGCACATGTACCCTAGAACTTAAAATATAATTTTTAAAAAGTCAATTTTGGTCCAAATTGTTCTCATGCTGTTATTTCTTTAGTTCTCTGAACACAGCTGGGAAAGAGTCTCCACTTATACAGACTCATATGTTTAGATGGTGTCCACTGGGATAGACCGGGATAATCTCCCCATTGCAAGGCTGTTAACTTTAATCATATATGTAAATTATCCTTAGTCATGTAAGCTAACATAGCTACAGTTTCCAAGGACTAGGATGTGGACCTCTGAAAGTCTATTGTTCTGCCTATCACACCAACCTTCCCATCTTTCTGTTTTCATGTTCTTGACAGCCAGGCCATGAACAACTTCTCATGAGTGTATATTTGAACTATGTTCCACTCCTCTTTTCATTCAAAGTGTATGAATAGGTATACAAGCTGATGCTCTGACCATGAAGAAAATTTTTTTTCTCACTACTTTCTTTCAAGATCTTCATTGAGTGGAATTCTACTGTGGTAATTAATCTGTTTTTGCTTGCATCAAAGTATCAGCCAATCAGTCAGGAATTCTTACTACCATATGTCTGAACTGAGCTGTGTAATAGTGGGGGATGACATGAGACCTGTATTATCTGATGATGTAGCTTGCTTGTGCCTTCAGTTCCCACTTGTACTCAATCCTGGTTATCCTATCTCCATCGTAAAATTGGTTATTTCTGGGTTTGTCTTTGACTTGTTGAATTTTGTAGAACCCAATTTATGACTATCTATTCCGGACACGTGGTCAGTTATGAGGTGTTCCATCTCTACAGGTGCCCAATGTCAAGTCAAGAGGTATTTTCCTAAAAAGCATGTATTTCTTTAAACTGTTGGATAAAGACATGGTTCAGGGTTCTAATTTTCCCATTGGGGCACTTCATAAACTCTAAAGAGTGTATTTTACCACCTCTACCTCTATAATATAGTATTATACCTCTAACATTCTGTGGCATAGAGTCTACTGATTGTATGTTCCAAGCAGCAGGGCTGCTTAAATCACAACCTGAACATTCTACCCATCCCTTTCTTAGTCTGGGCTTCATTTAAAGCTGGGAGATTTTTCTGTCACCATGTGCAGGAGTCAGAGCAATATTCCTAGGAGTAGAACATGCAGAAGAGGACTATTAGGCATTATTGTCCCTTATTGGTGTTGGGATATTCAATAAATGCAATATATTTTTCTTTATTATGGAGGGGATGACCAGTATGTCCCAGACCATAGGCACACAAACATAAAAAGTTTTACTAATGTAGTCTTTTCATTTTCTACAGTTTACCTTCCACGATCTGGATTTCACATGCCTTACCAAGGTCTTCAATGGGCTAGCCTTTTCTTGCTCCACTAATTATGATGACATCAGTAGAATGGATTAGTATGAAATTCTACAAAATGTCAAACAGGTCCAGATCTCTTTGAACCATATTACAAGCGAAGGTGAAAAAATTAACATAGCCCTAGAGAACAACTACTTGTTTGCATGTTTGTTTGTTGAAAATAAATACAATCCACTTTTCTAATGTGAATGTAAAATAACTCATTTGCTAACTAAATAGCTCCACACTCTGCCCCTGAAAATGCAAATCTGCACCTGCAAAAACACCATATCTGCCACAGTACCTGTGATTACAGCTTGGCTAATTAAGATAGTTCACTGTCATTATCCAGAATCCATCTGTGTTTTTTGTTTTTTAGTTTTTTGTTTTGTTTTGTTTTGTTTTGTTTTTTCAGGAACCAGATAGGTAAATTAAATTGAAATGTGATAGGGATGACTACCACCTTGCATTTTTAAGTCTTTAAATGTGTCACCAATTTCTGCCATTTTCCCCACTGTATGCTATGAAACAATGCCTGTAATAACAAACCCCACGATATGGAATGACAGAAGGCACAAGCAAACTACATTATTAGAGTACAGGCCTCGTGTTTTGATTTGCTGTTTTGGAGATGGAAAAAGGTAAGGAATTGGAGGCTCCTACTTGGCTTTGTTCACTATAATATTTCTTACTCTGCTGTATACAGATCTGGGCTTTGTGCCTACCAACATGTATGTCTACTGCAATGAGAAATTCACTGGCTAGGCAATGAGCACTTTATACGTTCATAAATCCCATGAACTCACTCACTGTGAGCTAGATCCAGCCCAGAACTATTTATATTTGGCTCCACATATAGCCTAGAGCCATAGTGGCCCTTCTAATCTCCAGACAAAAATGACAACCTTGACTCGATGTCCAATAGTCCTTAAAATATTTGAGTACCTCCTTTTTGCTTGAGATACCTGAATACACATATTTATGTAATTTTAACATATATTAAGAGACTCATTGCTGAGTAGACTTGCATTGTCAGTACAATCTTCCTTTATGGGATCAGACGATTTTTTTCATGCATTGAGTTCTGTGTATGAAAATGGGCTCTAGTTCGGAAACTGAGACAGAATTAGGGAGTTTTTACTGGAACAACTATCTCAGCCTCATGATCTCCTTTGAATTCTTATTTATTTATTTATTGATACAGGGTCTTACTCTGTCACCTACGCTGGAATACAGTGGCGCGATCTCAGCCCAATGCAACCTCTGCTTCCTGGGTTCATGCGATTCTCCTGACTCCCAAGGAGCTGGGATTACAGGCGCGCGCCACTACACCTGGCTAATTTTTGTACTTTTAGTAGAGATGGGGTTTCCCCATGTTGACCAGGCTGGTCTCAATCTCCTGACTTCATGATCCACCCCCCTCGACCACCCAAAGTGTTGGGATTACAGGCGTGAGCCACTGCAAGTTGCCCCTTTGAATTCTTTAATGGTACAACTCGAGATATGCTCATAATTGTTATCATCCTATTTTCTTCCTATATATGTTTTGGTCCATTATTTTGTGTCAGACCAATTTGACTGTTTCTCCAAATTGCCTTACCAAAGTTTTGAAATCAAAGACTTTGTACACATAGCTTTTGAGGATTTGATTTCAATCTGGCATTTATTGTTGCAGCTCCTATTACCCCCAGTGCTGTTAGTGAGCCCAGTTTTGCAACAGGGTCTCCTACCGTTAGCTTCAGGTTTCAGAGTAGCTACCACTGACTTTTTAGTAATGATGGTGCCCCTCTCATCAGCATAGTTCTCATTGCTTTGGGAAATGATGTGTTTTCCATGCCATTCATGGGAATGTATTCACCTGAGCGTTTTCTAGTCTTACAGATCGTATCCAATCTCATATGCCAACTTCTCTGAGCATTTTAATTCCTTCTTCCAACGTTTATTTTTGTAATTCTGGCATTTCACTTCACTTAAAGGGGTGAATGGATTTCTTTATACATTTAGAAGCCTCCCCAGAATCATGTTCATACTGTCTCTCAGTGTTATTCTCAGTATGTTAAATCCTGTATCCTGGAAGAGTTCTGCCATGTTAATAAATCATAATACATCCAAATGTATGCTTCAGTCCCTGTATTACAAGACTCTCAGAAGCAAAAATATGTGCACTCTCCAGGACCCTAACAGGACATGTTGGCTAGGTCTTTCAGTTTCTTCATGTTATAGTTCCTTTTCTTCCATCAGGCTCACCATGCTTCTGCCAGGATTCTGTTATGACTTAATTATAGTTAATAGCCTAATGTCCAGGAGGAAGGGAAGGTAGGGGCACATTATGAGTGCGGGCCTATTGTCTTTCAGAAAAGAGTTATCTTCTTTTTATATAAACAAGATGTGTATGGAAGTACGGGTAGAGGGAGATTAAATGCTGTCATTAATGGAGAGTAGATTAATGGACAGGTGGTTCAGAGGAATCAAGAGTTTCAAGATTTGAGTGCATCAACCTATTTTTACATCATGATTCAAGATTCTTTTCTAGTAGAGATCTGATTTTGGCATACCAGATTTTCTTTGGTTGGACTTTTAAGTTTGTTTGAAATTTGGTTACTCTTACAATAAATTCCTAGTCTTGATCTTATCTTTTATCTGCCTGCTACATGCAGATGAGAACATCTTTATATGAGACAAGTGAGGCCCTGTGGCTTTCACAATTAGCTTCAAATAAACAATTTACTATTCTCTCTCATCTTTTTGTTGTCCTTTCCTTGAACACCAAGTGATCTTAACAATACCTCTACAATTCTACTGCCCTTACAGTTACATTTCTCCCCTGCCACATAATTCTGAAAATCTTGATACATTGTACAGTTTAGTGTATCCTTTTCCTTTAGATGTGCCTCTTTAGTTCACTCTGAGTGAAAATTTTAACAATTGCCTTTTTGTGACAAGATATCTGTGCCCTTGCTACCACTAGTTATCTGGTTCTCATGACGAAGAGGTGTTAGGAACAGTGCCAAAATCCAATCTGAGTAGTTGCTTTCTCCAATCGCTTCTGGTACCAAGTGTTACAGCAGGTTGTGTTTCATAGGAAGCAGATGGGTAGCTCTGAACTCTGTCCCACAGAGCTGTCCCAAATTGGGATAAGGTAATGAAGCATTTTACTACAGCATTTCTTTCAGTCCCTGGTTTAGGACTGTCCTGGAAAAGCAAGGCAATTTTCCTCAGTTGAAGTAATTCCAAAAGAAATCTGATAGCTGAGGGCCATCTCCTAGCTTCATTACAAACAGCTAAAAATGAAGATTAAGGCAGTGCCTCACAGAGTACTTTTTACATCGTAATTTAAAAATTATTTAAATTTAGCCTTATATGCTCAACTGAGGCTCTATTAAGATATAAAATGCAATACAAATATTTTTATCTCTGAAAATGAAAACATGAGAAAACATTGACAGAGACTGTGATGTAGAAAGGGAGAGAAAGGATGGAAAAAGAATATATCTCGTACCCTCAAGTTTCATGATAAGTCATGATGTGACTGAAGATGTGGAATATGAAATTTTAAAATTGAATGTAGTAAAATAGCAATATAAATATTAAAATGGAAGGAAGAAAGAAAGAGAGCTGAATGGGAGTTAAATAAGGTGGCAAAATGTCATTTTTTAGATTAAGTTATCAATTATATCTTACTTTAACTGATAAAGCAAAATTGATTTATTAGTATATGAATTAGAGTTATGAAAGTAAGCCACACACCAAGTTGAAATAGAGGCTTTTAAAATAATTAAACTTTAAGGAGTGAATGGAGATGGGGGTTGGTAGGACAGGAGATTGACTCTTTTCATACCAGATTTTTCTGTTTGTATCTATCTTGTTTGTATTTTGAAAGCAATGTGTTAATATGTGCACTAAAAATAAAGCAACAATTATTGTTTTGGAAAAAGAATATTTGTAATTATGCAATTTAAGTTAAATTATTTAGTAAAGATTTACTGTTTGATTGTATTGCTAGAAGCTATGAGGAACTTGGTTAACATACAAAGTTAATTCCTCTGGATGTCAAATATGTAATATCAATGTTCAGAAGAAGCTGAAAATATTATATACACAAATCCACAAAATATGTTGTGGTCTTGGCATAGATCATTTAATCAAGTGAGGTTTGTATTGATACTTTCAGTTTCCATTTGTATCTTACTGTTCCCCAGTACTCATCTCATCTCTTTCATTTCCTTGAAACTCTCTGTTTAGAGAGTTTTGAAATTATATGTAATACCTTGAGTAAGATAAGACAATTTTTAAAGAGTTAGCTGTAGTGGATAGGGTGACTTTTGTGTGTGTGTGTGTGTGTGTGTGCGCGCGCCTGTATGCATATATATGTCACAGATAAAAAAACCTGTCATCTGAATCCTCACCAATTAAGAATAAAGGAAAGCATTTTTAAGTATTAATGTAAGCTCCTCTGTAGTAACATGTTGCTTTTGTAAAGTTAAGAGCTTCATATTTTTTAGATGTCTAGATTTTTAGTTTTTCTTATTAAATTGTTGTTTTTTCTATTTTATTTTTTTCCCAGCTCATAGACTCAATTTTTTTAAATGTGAATATCAACAAATTATAATGGCAAACAGCACTTTCTACTACATCAAAACTACTGCTCAGCAAATTGAGGGCAACATGCCAGAAAGTCAAAAAATTGCAGAAATGATCCACAAATGCTTTGTGAATAAAGTCCTTAATCTTGGATACTAACTATACCATCTGTTCTCTAACCATGCAATGTTGTTTCTCACAAAAATGACTGATATGAATCATCCTTATTAGAGAAGAAATGTTAAAAAGCCACATGAAGTAAGGAAGTTCTTTTTATTCTTTTAAGGTTTTCCTCCTCTGCAAAGGAAAAAATGAGTTAAATACACAACACAAAGTTTATAGTTAAAAATGAATAAAATAGTTAAATGAAAATTAATTTTTAAATAGGTGAGAAAAACTGAGCAGTAATTCACTTTCACAAATGAACGAATATTTAAAGAATAAGGATGAAATCATGAATTAATAACAAATCTCAGATAAATGGTGGCTACATTTGTTGCTTTCCTTGAAAAAGCAAATTTGTCTTTGAAAATAAGAATAAATTAGATCAATGTTTAAAATAGATGTTTCAGTATAACTTAACGAAACTGAAATAATAAAAATCCTTTTCTAATTGGGGGAACTCTTGACCAATAACTGTAGAATGCTCTTTTCCCTTGCACTTATGAGTAGATATATTCATATATATGGTGTATATATATATGTGTATATATATACACACACACACCTTTTTATACTTATAGTAGACAAAATATGTCTATATTTTAAAAATATATAATATATACATATTTTAAACTTATATATAATATATAAATATTTTAAACACACACACACACACGTATACATATATATTACTACTACTTACAGAAACTCAAGACTGGTACCAAAGCACTGGGCTGGTAACTAAAGCTTAATGAAGAAGTAGAATTAATGTCCTTTTCAGGGACACGGATGAAGTTGGAAACCATGTCTCTCAGCAAACTAACACAAGAACAGAAAACCAAACACTGCATGTTCTCACTCATAAGTGGGAACTGAACAATGAGAACACATGGACACAGGGAGGGAACATCACACACCGGGGCCTGTCAGGGGGTGGGGGACTAGGGGAGGGATAGCATTAGGAGAAATACCAAATATAGATGACAGGTTGATGGGTGCAGCAAACAACCATGGCATGTGTATACTTATGTAACAAGCCAGCATGTTCTGCACATGTATCCCACAACTTAAAGTATAGTAATAAAAAAAAAAAAAAAAACCAAAGTAGAAGCAGCATGAAATGCAGTAAGGGTCATCTTGTATGTGAGCTGGTAGAAATTGGCAGCAGTTCATCAAACTAAGGCTCACGTACATAATATAATACAAATTGCCAAATCTAGATTATGGAAAATTTTATGAAGTGGTTTGTGAATAGAATATAATAAAAGAATAGAATAGAATAGAATAGAATAGAATAGAATAGAATAGAATAGAATAGGATAGAACAGAATAGAACAGAACAGAATAGGAAATTCTAAAACTCTAAAGGCTCTTTGGAAGTCTTTTTGATGCCTAGATAGCTCCAAAATAGCTTGTTGTAAGACAGTAGGAAAATGCTCTAAATGTTTTCAACATCATCATCTTAAACTTACCAAACAGATCCAAGACTTTTGTTGAATGCTGTGGCTAAAAATGGCTTTATTTCTTTTATGTTAACTTACTTCTTAGAAGACTAAAACAACATCTTCATCTGCTCAAGAATGTTCTGTTATATGTCACACAAAAGAAGCATAATTTCTGGAGTAATTTGGAAATTATTAAAATTTAAATATCTCATTCTTAAAAATTGGAAGCTTATCTTTACAATCAAGCAATTCATACACTGTGCAATTCACTCAGATAAAAGATTTTGCCTTTCTAGTTTGACATTTACTCATTCATTTGTATGACTAAAACCCCACTTCTTTTATGCCACAAAAGATACAGTGCAACTGATACATATACATAAATTTGACTATGCTGATGTTACTGTTTCTTCTTCTCATTTACCTTTTTGGATTCCATTTCAACATTAGCATTTGCATAGTTGTAAGTACTTATATAAATATTCATGAAACAAATATTCTACCTAACTATTGTGTATCATTTGCACTGTTGCCATAAACATATTTTTAAACTGGCTATAATCTGTAAAAGACAATATTCTTCATAGTTATTAAATATTAACAAATTTATTAATTTGATTGACAT
The DNA here is from genome assembly GCF_024542745.1 of Macaca thibetana thibetana. NCBI lineage: Eukaryota > Metazoa > Chordata > Mammalia > Primates > Cercopithecidae > Macaca > Macaca thibetana. The sequence goes on along the minus strand of NC_065579.1, from coordinate 67,636,184 downwards.
TATAAAAATAATTAGCAAACTTTCTCTTTTCATTTGCAGTAAGCATTGAGTACTCATTTACTTATGAATTTAACAGAGGTCCTGAGAAACATAACAATTTACCAAATGTCTGGAACAGAAATAATAGATGAACAAATGCTTAAATTTTTTAAATTATTGTTTTAATTCTATTAATTTCATATTAGGCTACAGAAGAATAATTACTAGAAGTATGTAATGGAAAATGGAAAAACATAAAATTCAGGAAAGTAGTTCACACAAAACTTTTTCTCCGTTAATATTGATAAATTAAAAAGCACAAGAATCACATAGTTTTTGGATCATGTTTTGTTTTACAATTTCTTTCCAAACTACTGCACAGCCCTTAAAGATGCTGATCCCATCTGTGATGGTTAAGTAGAATATTTTTGCATTAAGTATGTCTAACTAGGATTTAAAAAAAAAATGAAAATGCTCCCTGAATTTTCTTTTAGATTATGAAAATAAACTACATCATTTTCAGAAAACTACTGTCATAAGAAATATGATTTAAAAGATTTTCAAAAATTTATTATACAAAATCTGGAGATATATTGGCGACTTTCTAATAGCTTCAAGTTTATTCTAAAAAGGCTCTAAAAATATGTACAATGAAAACTCATCTATGAAAAAAATCTTACATTTTAAATAGGCCCTTAGATATCTACATATTGAGTAATCATATTATTGACAACCACCATATTTGTGCCTATTAGCACAATAAATTTGATTAACATGATATTTAGATGAGAAAAAGTTTTACACTGTGCATAAGTAATAATGGGTTTAAAAATTTGTGTTTAAATCTGGAAGATAAAACTAATGCTTCTCTTTAGATTAGATTTAAGTGAACTGATAAACTACCTTTAAAAATTAGAAATTTAGTCTCTTCAGAACGAAAATGAAATAATTTACAATGTAAATGTATTTTTAAATATTTCACATGGATTATTCTAGGACAATTTCAGGATTTAGAGTATTATAAACCATGAAATACGTGATACAAAACAAAACATTACAGACTTCAGACAATAGGAGTGCTAGTTCTAAACATTAGATTATTCCTCAGCCGACGTCTGCATGTTATTCTTAAGAAGATAGATCAATATATTGCATAATACAATTAGTATAGAGATAAAAGGCATAGATCAAAATGATGAGATTTTTATGAGGTAGTGCTTATTGTTTGCCAGCAATGCATGATACAGTCATGCCGGGGACAGCATCCAATTTCTAGGCTGTAAAAGATTATTCATTCAGAAAACAAAGGAATATTTATGTTATCAACAAGCTAGTCATAAGGAATGCAACATATGTCCTTAGTAAATGCAAAATGAATTTAATTGCTATTCCACCTCAAATATCCATTTTAGTGTGGAAGTTTTAGGGGAAACCGAGATGATTACACGTGCCTATAACTGCAAACTCTAGTAGAAAGACATATTTGTCAGAAAAATATTCATGATGTATTCAACTGAATAATTATTTATACTATTCATGAAATGAATTATAACAAGACCTAGGACGTTTAAATGTATTCTAAATCACCATCCCTGAAATGCACTTGTATATAACATAAAAATAACAATGGACAATTTAAATAAAGGAGTAAGGATAAAATTGACTAATTACCAGAATAAATAGGACACATGTTATCTGTAATAGGTGCTCAAGGAGGGAGAAATTAGCATGAACTAGAGCACTATTTACCAATGTGCCATTCTTCATGGACAGTCTTCACACGTTTTGTCATAAGCACACACCACCTGTTATCTTATTTACTTTGAATCTACACACAATAAATATTCAATCAACTCAAATTTAGTTTTCATGCATTTTTTTAAAAAAAGAGATTAATGAGGCTTATTTTTGCAGGAAATTTTGCCCAAACATTTTGAGGCATTATTAGTGTGAAAAGGAGAATTTTCCATAGACTGACCTCTTTTCACACACACACACACAAACACACTCACACTCACACTCACACACACTTTGAGATGGAAGCAAATAATTGGCAGGAAACTACAACCATCATTGCAGTCAACGAGAAGTAGCATTACCTCAATTGCAGATGTTGACAATATCCTGACTAACAGGACACTCAGCCCTGTGCAATTCGCAGAGGAAACAAAGCTGGAAACACCAATAATGAGCTGATACTCCTAAGGGGAACTGAAGTGATCTGAGATTATGAAATTGTTTTTAGCAAACGCCAAAGTACATTTGTTGTGGAGGAAAACTTTTCCAATTTGGGTCCACAGGCTACCCACAGGTTGTGATAAAACAATAAGCTGATAATCATAAAGTCGATAAACATAAGATTTATGCTGGTAATAATTATGCCTAGAAATAATTTATTTATTATTTATGCCAGTCAGCCAAAACAACCAACAGTCCTAGCTCCTCACTACAAAGTGCATATTTCGGAATTATCAGATACAGATTTTATAACTGAATGCATAAAATATTTAAATATATAAAATACATAGTTGCTAAGTGATAAGGAGGTATTACTAGGAATTAAGTGTTATATAAGCAGTCTTGAAGAGGAAAATAATGAACTGGAAGAAACAGCTAAAGAACATCGTCTGAAAGAAATGAATTGAAAAATATTTAAAAGAACATTAAAAAGAATACCTTGACTATAAGTCCTCAAGAGAGAATAGAGAGAATGAAGGAGAGGCAGTGTTTAAGAAATAATAGTTTTTTAAGAACTTGTTTAATATGTGAATCTACAGATCAGGATGCACACTGTATACAAGAATAATACAAATAATATATACTCACTTATAAATCATGTGGAACACCAAAGACAAAGCAACTACTTTAAAATAGCCAGAGAGAAAGAAGAAGTTAAATACAGCAAAACAACAATTAGAATGATAGTGGACTTTTTGAATGCAACAATGGAGTAAGAGGACAAAAACGTTAGTCTCTCCCTGTAAAAAATATCTATAGATTATGAAACCTAAAGAATTTACCCCAGCAATTGGTTTAAGACACAAGAAGTGATGGTGGCCGAGTGCAGTGACTCACACCTGTAATCTCAGCACTTTGGGAAGCCGAGGTGGCTGGCTCACTTGAGGTCAGGAATTTGAGACCTACATGGCCAACACAGTGAAATCCCATTTCAACGAAAAGTACAACAATTAGCCTGGCATGGTGATGCATGCTACTCAGGAGCCTGATACAGGAGAATTAATTGAACTCAGGAGATGGAGGTTGCAGTGAGCCAAGATAGTGCCACTGCACTCCAGCCTGGGCAACAGCAAGAAGACTCTGTCTCAAAAAAAAAAAAAAAAAAAAAAAAAAAAAAAAAAAAAAAAAAAGAAGAAGAAGTGATATAATAAAACAGTAAAAACATATGCAAATCATAAAATGTGTTCTTATATGTGTTTTTTGATTAATATAAGTATACCTCTCTGTGAAATATGAGTACAACTGCTGGGTCATAGGATATGATTACATTCAACTCTAGTAAATAGTATAGTGCTAAGCAATTTTCCAAAGCAATTGTATCAGCATATACTCTTCATAGTAGTACATACTACTGTCTATCTTCTATTTATTTATTCATTCATTATTCATGCTGGTGAATATGTAATGATATAACATTCGTTTTAATTTACATTTTCCTGAAGACAGATAGTTGATTGTTACTGTTTTAATTTTCATTTTCTTCCAGATTCCTAAAATCAACACTACCCAAATTTCCATCAAAAACAAAGTGGATAAATTCATTGTGATATATTCATACACTGAAATACCATTTTCCAGTAACATGAATCAGTAAGTATAGACAATTACATGTATGAATTTTGTAAACATAACCTTCAAGGAAAGATGCCAGAAACAAAAGTATGCACTGTTTGAATTTGTTTATATAATGTTGAAACACAGGCAAAAGTAATGTATAATGTTAAAAACCAGAGTACTGGTGATCCTTGGGGAAAACTGAGTAGTTGCAGTAGGAGGCAGGGAATGGTGATGAAGACACAGGTAATATTTCTCTATCTTGATAATGGCAAAAAAAAAATGTGTTTACTTTTTGAAAAACCATCCAACTTCAATAGCAAAATACCAAAAAAAAGAGAGACAGATATTACTAAATTGGCTTATAAGAAATTTAGTTATTTGTTATTTATAAAATATAAATAGAAAATACAAAATAAATTAAAATCAAGTCTGAAATAAGGAATATATAATAAATATTACCCCAAAGAAATCTGGTATATTCAAATAAAATAAACTTTAAAATATAAAACATTAATGGGGATAGAAGAAGTAATGAATAACGATAAAATAAAGTAAAATTTGAGAAAATTCGAAGAAAAAATTGACGATCCTTTATTATATGAGAAATGCCAACAGAATACTTTTAAATTATTGATAATTAAACCATAGAAGAAATATGCAGTAAATTTAAAGAATTAATTTACCTCATCTAATAGGCTTATAGATAACTCTGCCCCCAATAGCTAGAACATATCTGTTCTTTTCAATTGCACATGAATTATTTATATAAATTGATGAACTCCATAAAACAAATTTCTAATAAACAATACCATTTAGAACAGGTTCTGTGACCACAGTACATTGAAGCAAGAAGTGAATAAGAAAAAAAAGAAACAAACAAAACTCAACTGCAATGAATATGTCCAGTTTCAGATCTCAGTTTCTAAATACCAAGATCTACAAACAGGAACCAGATATACTCAAAGAAATTATAGATTCTAGAACCAGGACAATAAGAGCAGCAAATGACCACACCGGTTTATCTTATACTAAAAAGTAAGAAAGTGCTCAAAATGTAATAGGAACATATCATAGAGTGCAAAATCCAGCTTGACAGGCCCCTACTGGCCAAAATCTAGGACATTTGAACATCAAAATAAATTATAATAGTGTGGTGGGTTGAATAACATCCCCCTTCCAAAATGTATGTCCTCTTGGAACCTCAAAATGTAAACTTATTTGGAAATAAGGTCTTTGCTGATGTAGCTAGTTAGGTTGAGTTGAGGTCAACAAGATTAAGATACACCTTAAATTTGATTAGTGGAGTCCTTATAAGAAGAGAAGTTAACATAAAGAGATAAACACAATGAAGAAAAGCATGTGATGATGAAGCAGAGATTGAAATAGTGTAGTTACAAGCCAAGGAAGACCAAGGGTTGTTAAGAGCAACCAGAAGGAAGGAATAACTGAGAAGGTGGCCAAGAACCATACAATAATGCTCAACATCGCTAATCATCAGAATGCAAATGAAAGCTACATTTTGATACCATCTCATACTAGTCACAGTGGCTACTGTTAAAAAGTCAAAAAATAACAGATGCTGGCAAGGCTGCAGAGAAAAAGGAATGCTCATACACTGCTGGTGGGATGTAAATTAGTACAACCTTTATGGAAAACAGAATGGAGATTTCTCAAAGAATTAAAATTAGAACTACCATTTGACCCAGGAATCTCATTACTGTGTATAGACCCAAAAGAAAATAAATTATTCTATCAAAAAGACATATGCACTTGTGTGTTCATTGTTGCGCTAATCACAAGAGTGAAGACATGAAATCAACCCAGGTCCCCATCAATGGTGGACTGAATAAAGAAAATGTGGTTTATGTACACCATGGAGTACTCCATAGACATAAGGAAGAATAAAATCATCTACTTTGCAGCAACACGGATGCAGTTGGAGGCCATCACCCTAAGCGAATGCAGAAACAGAAAACCAAATACTACATGTTTTCACCTGTAAGTGGGAGCTAAACCTTGAGTACACATGGACATAAGACAGGGTACAGAGACACTGGAGACTCAAATAGGAGGGAAGAAAGGAGTGGGGAAAGGGATGAAAAACTTTCTGTAAGGTACTCTGTTCACTATTTGGGTGACAGGATCAACAGAAGCCCAAACCTCAGCATCATGTAATATTCCCTTGTAACGAACCTGCCCAAATACCCCCTGAAGCTAAAATAAAAACTGAATTTTTTTTTTTAAAGCAAGAAAGATTTCCTTTACCTGTAGAATAATCATGACTCTACTTCCAACTTGATTTTGGACTTCTAACTTCCAAAATTATGAGAAAATAAATGTCTCTTGTTTTAAACCACCTAGTTTTAAGTACTTTGTTCAGCAGCCCTCAGAAATTAATACAGGTAGGAACAGATTATAATCTACTAAATGAAATGCAAAATCATGACTTCATGATGATATGAACAAGTAAACATATACACTGAAATTCGAAAAGGAATGGAATATATACAGAGTCAAATTACACCCTCTCACACACATTTAAATAATTTATGTATTAATTGCAGAGGGAAAAATTGTAATATTAGAAAAGAAAACTTGGCAGACGTCACTTTAAGTTTTTTAATTTAACGATAGTGATCAGATAAATCAAGATCACGTACCATCAGATAGGTTGCAATGAGAATAAAATAGCGCCTCTGTGTTGTTTCTGCTAAAGATGAATAACCTGAGTCTATTCACAAAAAAAGACAAAGTCCAAACTAAAGAGCATTCTATAAAATAAGTGCTCTGTAATATTTAAGTGTCAGTGTCACAAATATTAAGAACATGCAGAATAACTATCTCTGATTAAAAGAAACTAAAGTGACATTTTAAGAAAGTGTAACATTATTGTAAACTAATATTTGAGCTATAAAGGATAATATGAGGACAATTAGTAAAAGCTGAAAGGAGTAAGAGTATTAGATATTAGTAATATACCAATGTGAATTTTTAAAGTTTGATGGTTGTACAGTGACTATGGGAGAGAACATCATTGTAGAAAACATATACTAAACTATTCAGAAAAGACAAAGCATTATGTTAGGAAATTACTCTCAAAATGTTCAGGAAAAAATATTTATTGTTTGTATTACAGTTGAAACTTTTCTAAGTTTGAGGTTTCAAAAATTAAAAAAAATCCACATTTATTCATCATGTGTATGCCCTAGACATCTATTTATTGAATAATTATAATATTCCAGGTGCTGTTCTGGACAGTTGAGGTACAACATTAGGCAAAGTACACAAAAATCCCTCTCCTCATGGATTCATTAATTTCCCCATTGATAGATATGAATATTGCAATTGCTTCACTAACTTTTCTGTATGTGGCAAGCTAGTGAATGATTTTCAGCTCTCAGAATGGTCATTTGTAACCAATCATTTATTTACTTATAATAAGAAATAAAACTGTGACTAAGTAATACATTACAACATTTAATTAAAACAGGAAATAAAATTGATGAATAAATACAACATTATTATAGATACATTAACAGGAACTATAGCCATAGTGATAGAGCTCTTGATGGGTGTGTGTGTGTGATTTGTTAGTACATAATAAGAGAATGGGCTAACATATTTTCAATCGTATAACTAACTGAACTATCTTTTTAACCAAACTTTCCTACTTCAAGCATCTATGTCAAAGACTGATATTTGAGTGTATATAGATATGTATTTTGTCAGATAAGGTATTTTATTGGATCATCAAAATAAATAAAATTTTATGTATTCATGAAGAGTGAGAATTCAGATAATCAGAGTTTGTCACACGTATCTGAATGGAGAAAGAACCAGCTAGTGCTTCAATAACTCACCATTATTAATCCCTATGAATTCATGACAAAATAATATAAGGACAATATGTCTACATTATTAAATAATAAATGTATGCATTACTATACATGAATGCTTTATAATTTTTTGTTATTATTTATTTTTTGGATTGCTACTTAATAAAACATATGTCCTCTCTGTTTTCACTGCTTTTAATGTGGGGTAACTTATTGCTCCTGCTTTGTGGACAGCATTCATAGGATGATAAAGGCACTAATTAACGATAAGAAATACTATAAAGCTGTAATTTATCTAGAAGATAATTAACTGCTTATTCACATAAAATATAAACTTGATAATTTACCTCATAGCCAAATAATAAATAAGTTGGTCTACAATGAAGTTATGGAGGAAAGAGAACAGTATCTTAAAATAAAATTTAAATCTTGCTAATGAAACTTTACCTCAACTATTCTCATAGAACTTCTTACAGCTATTAAAAAAATAGAAGGAACTTGTGTCTATTTATATATCTAGATAAAAATTGCTTTTGCACCAACTTTATTGAGTGCTGAGAAATAAAACTGCTCATATTTGTCCCTGAAGTAGCTTTACTTTTCCTGAACAAACACCTCTGAGCTGTATTTCTTGAGAAAGCATGTATCTTCCTCCCTGCAAGTTCATATAATTGAGGTGAGTATCATCATCCTTGCAAAGGTCTGTAAAAACTGAACTCTGTAGTCCAGGAACTATAGAGGAAATACCATGATTGACACCTGCTCCCTAATTTCAATGGAACTGATGAGCTCCCAGTGTGTCATAAGCTAACTAACTGTACTTAATTACCAGAAATATGGTTACACAATTACTGTAATGGACTACAGGGATGAAGTGTCAACCTGATGGTTTTGACTTCAGAGGTATGGTAGCTAATTGATTGCCATGTTTCTAGAAAATACTTGAGAAACTTTCAAATGTATTAGGTATGTTTAGTAGGAACACAAATTGAGTCAAATATTTGAGATGCAGTGCCTCTAATGTCCAAAATAAATATTTTAACCAAGTCATAGACTCAGCTATTGATTGAAGGAATCACTGGGTCCAATTCAGAAATTGCCTTGTAACATTATCACAAAATTTACTGTAAAACTTTTTCCAGGTCTTCTCTTTAAGGCCTGAGGTAATTTACTAGGCGATTATGCCAGAAAAAGAAAAAATTCAGAGTTTGGAAGATGACACTGTGATCTACCAAAGTAAAGGTTTATGAAGCTCAAGAGATAAACTCTTGACTTAAATATATTTTATATATGATCTGTGTTTATTCTCCATGTTCCTGAATGACTAACTGAAATTGGAATATGTGAAAAACGGCAGAATTTCCTAATTGATTACTTAACATTTGAAATAAGGACCATTATAGTAGAAGGGTTAAAGGAAAGTCTTAAGAACTTTTCCTCCTAGCCAGAATAGTAAATAAAATATGGCAACACATAATGGGGAAATTCCTAAGATTAGTCTCACTTCCCTCATCACTGGATATTTAAAATATTAAAAGTAGTGATTTCTATCCTATGTCTGTTTAACTTCGGCTTGGCTTAATCAGAAGGCATATGAATACTGGAGATTAATTGTGTATTACTGTGAACATAATCAGATGGTGAGTCTAATTTTAATTACTCTTCCACATATATAATATTTCCTTGAACAAATCAATACAGTTTCATCTACCTGATGCATATGTATTGAACTGACAAATACTTTTTCTCTATTTGTAGAATCTACCAGAAGCCATTTACTTTTTTCTAGCAAAAGCAGGAGTAAACCTTCCCTCTCTTGCCTCAGAGCCATGTCTACTCTTTTGTTTTCTTTCATGATGTAGTTTTAGAAATTATAATTGATTGGACATACAACAAAATAAAATGCTTACCCATTATATTGAAAACTGAACATCATGAATCTCGATAAGACATATCTGGCAGATAATTAGAGATTAATCATCTTATCATCACCACCTTGGTGAAATTTCTAAGAGATTTCATTTTTGGAATCACTCCCTACAAAATGAAGTAGAACTTGTTGTGCCATGACTACCACTATATTGCTCCTATCATTACAAATGACTGACAAAATCTCACTCAATGAGGCTATTTGGATGTTGGAGGCACATTTGAGTGTGTTGCTCTGACCCACTTACTGAATAACAGAAATGACTGCCAGCAGGACTAAGGGAATGCCTGAGTGAGAACCTTGGCAAATTCTCTTACCAAAAAACAAATGTGAAGCCTGACAAAGTTGTCAAAAACAACCATTTAAAGAGACTGAATCATTGACCAAAGGCATACACCAAATCAAGAAACATTTATTTAAAAACAGTGAGTTATTGTGGCATATTACCCAGGGACTAATCCTGGTTCTAGCTTTAAGTCCCAGATCTTTGACAAAGAAGTTCTACCCAGGAGAGTAAGGTAGCACAGACCACAGAAAATGCCTTTTTTTTTTCTCCCTGATGGAGCAAGCCAACTTTACTGGAGCAAACCATGTGTATTGCATATGCAGAGGTGCTGATGAAAATAATAGTGATTTCAGTGACAAAAAGAGGGAAGGCTTATTGTGTAGCTTATCTTTTGTTATTAAATAGGCAGAGGGAAGCAACAAAAAGGAAAATTAGCCTGAAATTTAACAGGAATATCTGAGATATAAGATTTCCAGAGAGTCTTGCTGAAATTCCATTTATTGGGCTGGTCAGAAATGTTGCATGCATGCATGTACAAGGCTGCACATTTACTGGAGCTGGCCCTAGTGAGTTAGTCATCACTGGCTAAATGTGAGCCTGAATGTGCATCTGTGTACCCAGAGTTAACTAGGGCAGACCTGTCAGCTGCCTGAACTGTGAACCACTCCTAAACCTATACACAGAAATTCATCAGATAAGGATGGAAGCCCTACTTGCCCAGCATATGTAAGTAAAATCCTTGAACACACATTGACAGACCATTAAGTTATATTGACCTATGAGTGACCCCTAAACATATAGACTTAAACATCAAAATTGAAGAAAAATCTTAGTGGAAACATTAGAAGTTGAAAACTTCAAAAGAAACTGACTTCCAGATATAGTCCAGGCAAGTTATTACACAAATTAAAAACAAACAAAAATAGCAACAAGTATTCTTATATTTGTGTGTATGGGGGTGAGGAGTAGAATCCATGGATGTTGCGATATATTATCTAAAAAAGCTCAACTTTTAATAAGAAATTATTGGACATGCAAAAAAAAAGTCCTCCATGTAAAAGAAATATAGTAGTCAATAGAAACTTCCTTGGAGGGATCTACATGTTGAATCTAGTAGGCAAAATCTTCAAAGTAAATGTCATAAACATGTTCAAAGAACCAAAAGAAAGCATGAGAATTAAATGGAAGAAAGATGACAATTACTCATCCAACATAGAATATCAATAAAGAGATAATAATATATAAGAAATGACCAAATGGAAATTCTAAAGATAGTGCACAAAAACTGAAATGAGATGCTCAATTAGAATGATTCATCAGCAGATATTAACTGGCACATAAAGAATCAGTGAACTTGAAGATAGATCAACAATGTTTACAAAGTTTTCTATACTTTCTATAGAATAGAAAGTACATGAATTGACTGGGAGTGGTGGCTCACGCCTGTAATGCCAGCGTGTTGGGAGGCCAAGGTGGGTGGATCAGCTGAGGTCAGAAATTCAAGACCAGCCTAGCCAATATGACGAAACCGCATCTCTACTAAAAATACAACAATTAGCTGGGTGTGGTGGTGTGTGCCTGTAATCCTAGATCCTCAGGAGGCTGAGGTAGGAGAATTACTTGAACCCGGGAGGGGGAGGTTGCAGTGGGCCAAGATTGTCCCATTGCACTCCAGCCTGGGAGACAGTGCAAGACTCCATCATAAAAAAATGTACATGAACAAAATAAACACAAAAGCTCAGAGATCTGTGGTCATAAGTGTCAACATATACATAATAGGTTTCTCAGAATTAGTGAAGAGTAAGAAATAAGCAGAAGATATATTTGAAGAAATTATGGATCAAAACTCCCCAAAACTGATGAAATATTAAACTACAATTCCAAGAAATTCAAGTAACTCCCAGTGTAATAAACACAAAGAGAACCACCACTAGACACATCATTGTCCATTGAAAGGCAATGGACAATAGTACCTAAAAGTAGCAACAGATAAACAACTTTAACATGTACAAAGGGACCAATTTAAACAAACAAACAAAAAAACCCTTTCATCAGAAATAATGGAGGTCAAATATATCCAAAATTTGGAAAATAAATAAATAACAATTGACAATTTTATATTCAACAAAACTATTATTTAAAATTAAGGCAAATAAAGACATTTTAAAGTAAACATAATTTTGTTATTGAGAATTTATTGCTAGCATATTTTATTTAAAATAATATTAAATAAAACTAGTTATTCAGGGTTTAAGGAAGTGATACTGATTGCAACAGTGGCCCTTCTGGAGTGGCTGCCTCAAAGACTCCAGATACAGCGGTGTCAGGGTGCAGTTAGGTCTGCACACTCCATGAAGTCGGTGGGAGCCAGGAGCAAGCAGAAGCCCTGGCCCCTTCTGAGTTGAAGGGGTGGGAGCCCTACAGCTGCCCAGTCTAGGCTGTGAACTCAGCATCTCTGCTCTCTCGGAGGCCCAGAAAGCCCATCCTGTACCCACAGACTTGGAAATATCTGCTCCCACTGCCTGACCTTTCCCCACTGCTGGTGCCCACTCTGATTTTGGAGCAAAGTTGAGGCCAACCCCAGGCACTGTCATGACCCGACCAGGTGTGTGTGCACTCATGGCAGCACTGACACACCAGCACCATACTACCTTGGTCATCTCTGGACTTTGGGCACCAACAAGCAGGTTGGTGGGGGAGGCCAAGGGGGCACTGAACACAGCTTGGTGCGGGCCCACAGGAGCCCCTCAGCACAAACAGCCTGGGGTTTGTTGATGTCAGGTTGATGGCAGTGGGAGGCAGACAGGCTCCTGAGTGGAAAGAGGCAGGTCCCTAGTGAAGCCCTATCTTGAGGCCTGTGATAGCCTGAGGCATGGGGGCTGGGAAGCCAGATTCATGGCCTGAAATGAGAACTCATGGTACTTTTTCCAAGCTGTCCACGGCCACCTATAGACCAATCAGCATGCGCTTCCTCCCCTCTGATGCCCATAAAACCCCTTGACTCAGCAAGACACAGGCAGATGTCAGAACGGCCTTCCTGAAGAGAAGAGCTACACATCGTGGGTCTCCTCTCAGCTGAGAGCTGGGAAGACATCAGATGACCTGCCTGTGGAGAGGAACTACCCATTGTGGGTCTCCTCTTTGCTGACAGCTGGAAACACTGGGACCTCCTGCCTGTCCAGTGGAGCTACCCACTGCAGGTCTCCTCTGAGCTGTTATGCTGCTCAAAAAAAAAGCACCTCTTCAACTTGCTCACCTTCCACTTGTCCTGGATGTGAGACAAGAACTTAGGACCCACTGAATGGTAGGGCTGAAAGGGTTGTAACGTAAACAGGACTGAAACACACCCCTTACCTGCCCACTGTGGGCAATGAGGAGAGAAGGGCTGTCGCTTTTCAGGGAGACCATACCTCAGAGATCCCAAAGCTAGGGCTGTGACACCCTCTTTGGGGCTTTGCAGTTCCAAGTGTCTCCAAGTTTCTGGGACCCACTGTGTTCCCTGGTGCCAGCCATGGAAGCTGCTTGTGGTATGCTTGGTCCAGTCACAACCTTACAGGGAGTTGGCTCCCATGCCAGTGCCTGGAGCTGCCTGCCCGGCTGCAGATGATGTGATGTGCCTGGCTGTGTGCAGTGGCTGGACCCCATACTAACTCACTCATATACCCCTTGCCACTCCTCACCTGGGTAGCCCTTGGGAGGCATGGGATCTGGGCCAATAGCACAAGCTGAGTGCAGCCTGCCAGGCCGATGATCCCAGCAGACCCAAGCAAAACTCAGGAAAAGGCACCACTGGCCACAGAGGTTTCCAGTCAGAAAAGCAACACTCCAAGGATTCTGTGACAATATTAGAAAGTAAATCAAAGCCATGTAAAGGCACAAAGGGCACTGGTAAAGAGAATAAGGTAGGTAATTACAAAGGACAACACAAATTTGGGAAAAAAGATCCGCTGGATTGTGCCCTGTGCAAGTACACCAACTTAACAACTATCTACACATAAAACACCTTCATAAGTACTAACAATCAAGTGAACACTCACAATACTGGTTTTAATTCAGTATTGCTGAAAGGGACACTGAAGAGATTGAGAAAAACAATCTTGAATCGCTGATGCCACTCCTCTCCCACCTCCTGACAGTGGCAATATTGTGTGAAGAGTGTTTCAGTGTCCTATGTGAGGAGGAGTGCAGTAATTGTGAGACATTGATCTCAGTGCTGTCCTTTATAGCAGAAAAAGTAGCTGGACCAAACTCAGCTGATGCCTACCCACTAAGGGAGCATTTAAACCAGCCTTAGTCAAAGGGGAAAGTGGCCCAAACTTCAGTTCTTTCAAGCCTCACCACCATAAGCTGAAAGAGCTCTATATAAACTTGAAAGGCTGTTTAGGCCACAAGGTCTATAACACCTGGACAACTCTAAGTGTTGAACTGGGCCCAGAGCAAGTGGATTATGGGTCATGTAGCCTATGAGACTCCAGCTAGGGTAACTAACGGAGTGCTAGCATCACACCTCCACTAATCCCAGGCCGCACAGTTTGCAGCTCCAAAGAAGACCCCCTCTTTCCACTTGAGAAAAGGAGCAGGAAGGGCATGGCAGACTATGTCTTTAATGTTGGATAGCAGATCAGCCCCAGTAGTATAAGGCAGTGATGAGAGTCCTCAGGCCCCCTTTCCAGACCCTAGCTTCCAAATGACATTACTAGACACACCCTAGGCCAGAAAGGGACATGCTTCCTTGAAGGGAAGAATCCAGTCCTGACATCACTCGTCACCTGCTAGGTGAGGAGCCCTTGGGCCCTGAACAACAAGCAGCAGTACTCAGGTACTACATCAAGGGCTTTGAGGGAGTGCCTAAGACTTGCTGGCTTTAAGTATCAGGTAGACCACAGTGGGGTAGAGCACTAAACAGGCTCCTGTGGTCCCCCATTCCAGAACTTGGTTCTTGGTTGGCATTTTTGGACTGTCCTGTGCCCGAGGGGAGCCCAGTGCCCTGAAGGATGAGTCCAAAGCCAGGCAGCACTCATACAAGCCGATAGAAGAGCCCTTGAACCTTAAGGGAACATCAGTAATAGTCTGGCAATACTCCCCATGGCCTGTGGTTGTGGTGGCCATAGGCGAGGCTCCTTTGCCTTTAGAAAGGGAAGGGAATAGTGAAAAGAACTGCATCTAGTGGACTGAAGGCCAGGTCAGCCACAGTACAGTAGAAAACCAAGCCGACTTCTAAGGTTTTTGACTCTACTCCCTGGCTCCTGGATAGTACCTCTGGACTTCTGGGGACCTGGGGAAACTCACCACCCTGAAGGGAGGAACATAGGCTTGACTGACTTTGCCACCTCCTGATTACAGAGCCCCAGGAGCTTGATAAAACACAGGCAGTAGCCATGGAGTGGTTACAGTAGGCCTTGGCCAAGAGCCAGGTCTGTGCTGGCTCTGTGCTGGCTTTAGGTCAGATCTAGCAGTCATAGTGGTGGTGGCCACAAGGGTGTAATTGTTTCACTCCACCCCCAGTTTCAAGTGGGTCAGAACACGGACTTCATTTGTTTGGAAGAAAGCAAGGGTAGAGAGAAGAGTCTCGGTCTAGTAATTCAGATAATTCTTTCAGATCCAAGACCATCAAGATGGTGTCTGTAAGAGTCTGCAAGAACCTCAGCATTACTGGGCTTGGAGTGTTCCCAATAGAAAATACAGCTTAGATCACGACATCCAAGTCCTTTTTAATATCTGAAAAACCTTCCCAAGAAGGACAAGTACAAATGAGCCCAGATTATAAAGACTAAAATAGATACCTAACTCTGCAATGCCAAGACACAAACAAATATCTACAAGTATCAAGACAATCCAGGAAAAAAAAAAATGATCTCTGTAAATGAACTAAATAAGGCATGAGGGGCCAATCTTGGAGAAACAGACCTATCTGACCTTTCATACAGATAATTAAAAAATAGTTATCTTGAGTAAACTCAAGGAAATTCAAGAATTCTATCAGACAAATTTAACAAAGAGTTATAAACAATTTAAAATAATCAAGCAGAAATTCTGAAGCAGAAAAATGTAATAGGCACACTGAAGAATGCATCAGAGTCTTTCAGTAACAGAAATGATCAAGCAGAAGAAATAATTAGTGAGCTTTAACACAGGCAATGTAAGAATACACAGTCAAAGGATACAAAGTTTTTTTTTTTTTTTTTTTTTTTTTTTTTTTTTTTTTTTTTTTTGAGACGGAGTCTCGCTCTGTCGCCCAGGCTGGAGTGCAGTGGCCGGATCTCAGCTCACTGCAAGCTCCGCCTCCCGGGTTCACGCCATTCTCCTGCCTCAGCCTCCCGAGTAGCTGGGACTACAGGCGCCCGCCACCTCGCCCGGCTATTTTTTTGTATTTTTTTAGTAGAGACGGGGTTTCACCGTGTTAGCCAGGATGGTCTCGATCTCCTGACCTCGTGATCCACCCGTCTCGGCCTCCCAAAGTGCTGGGATTACAGGCTTGAGCCACCGCACCCGGCCGACAAAGTTTTTTTTTTAAATGAAGCATGCCTACAGTACCTAGAGAATAGCCTCATTAGGGCAAATCTAAGAGTTATTGGCCTTAGAAAAGAGGTAGAGAAAGACATAGGGATAGAAAGTTTATTCAAATGGGTAACAGAGAACTTCTCCAACGTAGAGGAAGATATCAATATCCAAGTATAAGAAGGTTATAGAACACAAGCAGATTTAACTCAACGACTACCTCAAGTCATTTAATAATCAAACTCCCAAAGATCAAGAATAAAGAAAGGATTCTAAAAGCAACAAAAGAAAAGAAACAAACCACAGAAAATGGAGCTCCAAAATGTCTGCGGCAGACTTTTTGGTGGCAACCTTAGAGGCCAGGAGACAGCTGCATGACATTTAAAGTAATGAAGAAAAAAAAAAAAAATACTCTCCTACCCCAGAATAGTAGATCTGTTTACAATATGTTTCAAACATGAAGGAGAAATAAAAACTTTCCCAGACAAACAAAAGTTGAGGGATTTCATTAACACCAGACTCATCCTACAGGAAATGCTAAAGGAAGTATTTCAATCATTAAGAAAAGACATTAATGAACAACAAATAACCACTTGAAGGTACAAAACTCACTCGTAACTGTAAGTACACAGAAGAACACAGAATACTATAACACCATTACTGTGATGTGTAAATTACTCTTATCCTAAGTAGAAAGACTAATCAAAAATAATAACTACAACAACTTTTCAATACATAGAGAGCACAATGAGATATAAAGAGAAACAACTAAAAGTTAAAAAGCAAGGCAGGGGTACTAAGTTAAGACCGAGTGTTTTTATTAGTTTCCTTTTGGCTTGTTTGCTTCTGCAAACAGTTTTAAGTTGTTGTTAGCTTAAAATAATAAGTAATAAGATAGCATTTGCAAACCTCATGGTAACCTCATACTAAAACAAACAAACAAAACAACAACAAAACATACAACTGATACACAAAAGATAAAAAGAAAAAAACTAAGTTATATTACCAGAGAAAATCACCTTCAGTGGGGGAAGATAAAAAGGAAATGAAAAAGGAAGAGAAGAATGCAAAACAATCAGAAAACAACAAAATTGCAGGAGTGTCTGAGTGGATTAAAGAAGAAAAGTGAGACATATTGACCTATTGCCTACAAGAAACACAGGTAACCTATAAAGACACACATAGACTGAAAATATAGGGATGAAAAAAGATATCCCATGCCAATGCAAACCAAGAAAGAATAGGAGTTGCTATACATATATCAGACAAAATAGAGTTCAAGACAAAAACTGTAAGAGACAAAGCAAGTTCATATATAATGTTAAATAGTCAATTCAACAAGAGAATATATCAATTTTAAATATATCTGCACCCAACATTGGAGCACCCAGTTATATATGGAAAATATTTGAGCTAAAGAGAGAGACTCCAATACAAAAATAGTTAGAGACTTCAACACCCACTTTCAGCATTGGACACATCTTTCAGACAGAATCTCAACAAAGAAACATTGGATTTAATCTGCACTATAGACCAAATGGATCTAAAAGATATTTATAGGACATTTTATCCAATGGCGGCAGAGTACACATTCTTTTCCTCAGCACATGGGTCATTCTCAAAGATAGATCGTATGCTACATCAAAAAACAATTCTTAAAACATTCAAAAATTTGGAATAACATCAAGAATCTTCTCTGACCATAATCGAATAAAACTAGAAATCAATAACAAGAGGAATTCTGGAATCTATACAGGTACATGGAAATTAAACAATATGCTCCTTAATGATAAGTGGGTCAATGAAAAAAATTTTAAAAATATTTAAAAATGCTTGAAACAAATAATAGTGGAAAGGTAATACACCAAAACCTATCAGATACAACAAAAGCAATATTAAGAGGAAAGTGTATAGCTATATAAGTGCTTACATCAAACAAGAAGAAAAACTTCAAATAAACAATCTAATGATGCATCTTTAATATCTAGAAAAACAGAGAAAACCAAACTAAAAATTAGTAGAAGAAAAGAAATAATAAGGATCAAAGCACAAATAAACAAAATTGAAATGAAGAAAATAATACAAAACATCAATTTTAAAAAGTTAGTTTTTTGAAAAGTTAAACAAAATTGACAAAACTTTAGCCAGGCTAACAAGGAAAATAAGAGAGAAGATCAAATAAACAAAATAAGAGAAGAAAAAGGAGACATCAGAACTGAGACTGTAGAAATTCAAAGGATCATTAGTATCTACTATGAACAACTATATGCCAATACACTGGAAAATATAGAAAAAATGGACAAATTCCTAGGCACATACAATCTACCAATATTGAACCAGGAGGAAATTCAAAACCTGAACAGACTGATAACAAGTAATGAGATGAAAACTGTAATAAAAAGTGTTCCCATAAAGAAAAGTCCAGGACCCAATGTCTTCACAGCTGAATTCTGCCAAACATTTAAAGAAGAAATAATATCAATCCTACTCAAACTGATCAAAAAACATAGAGTAGGAAATATTTCCAAACTCATTCTTCAAGACCAGTATTACTGTGATACTAAAACCAGAAGACACATATAGGTTAATATCCCTGATGAAAATTGATGCAAAAATTTTGAACAAAAGACTAGAAAGAAAATTCAACAATACATTACAAAGATTATTTATCATGACAAAGTGGGTTTTATCCTGGTTTGCGAGGATGGTTCAATGCACACAAATCAATCAATGCGATACATCATATCAACAGAATAAAGGACATAAACTATATGATCGTTTCAACTGATGCTGAAAAAGTATTTGATAAAGTTCAATATCCTTTCATGATAAAACCCTCAATAAACTGAGCATAGAAGGAATATAATAAAAGCCATATATAACAGACCCACACCTACTATCATACTGAATAGGAAAAAAAACTGAAAGTCTTTTCTTTAACATCTGGAACAAAACAAAGATGCCTACTGTCAGCATTTATTATTATTATTATTATTATTATTATTATACTACTTTAAGTTATAGGGTACATGTGCATAACGCACAGGTTTCTTACATATGTATACTTGTGCCATGTTGGTGTGCTGCACCCATCAACTCGTCACCACCCATCAACTCCTCATTTATGTCAGGTACAACTCCCAGTTCAATCCCTCCCCCCTCCCCCCCCTCCCTCCCATCATAGGCCCCAGTATATGATGTTCCCCTTCCCGAGTCCAAGTGATCTCATTGTTCAGTTCCCACCTATGAGCGAGAACGTACGGTGTTAGGTTTTCTGTTCTTGCGATAGTTTGCTGAGAATGATGGTTTCCAGCTGCATCCATGTCCCTACAAAGGACACAAACTCATCCTTTTTATGGCTGCATAGTATTCCATGGTGTATATGTGCCACATTTTCTTAATCTTGTCTGTCACTGATGGACATTTGGGTTGATTCCAAGTGTTTGCTATTGTGAATAGTGCCGCAATGAACATACGTATACATGTGTCTTTATAGCAGCATGATTTATAATCCTTTGGGTATATACCCAGTAATGGGATGGCTGGGTCATATGGTACATCTAGTTTTAGATTCTTGAGGAATCCCTATACTGTTTTCCATAATGGTTGAAATAGTTTACAATCCCAACAGTGTAAAAGTGTTCCTATTTCTCCACATCCTCTCCAGCACCTGTTGTTTCCTGACCTTTTTAATGATTGCCATTCTAACTGGTATGAGATGGTACCTCATTGTGGTTTTGATTTGCATTTCTCTGATGGCCAGTGATGATGAGCATTTTTTCATGTGTCTGTTGGCGGTATGAATGTCTTCTTTTGAGAAACGTCTATTCATATCCTTTGCCCACTTTTTGATGGGGTTGTTTGTTTTTTTCTTGTAAATTTGTTTGTGTTCTTTGTAGGTTCTGGATATTAGCCCTTTGTCAGATGGGTAGATTGCAATAATTTTCTCCCATCCTGTACGTTGCCTGTTCACTCTGATGGTAATTTCTTTGGCTGTGCTGAAGCTCCTTAGTTTAATTATATCCCATTTGTCTATTTTGGCTTTTGTTGCCCTTGCTTTTGTTGTTTTAGACATGAAGTCCTTGCCCATGCCTATGTCCTGAATGGTATTACCTAGGTTTTCTTCTAGAGTTTTTATGGTATTAGGTCTAACATTAAAGTCTCTAATCCATCTTGAATTAATTTTCATATAAGGAATAAGGAAAGGATCCAGTTTCAGCTCTCTACTTATGGCTAGCCAATTTTCCCAGCACCATTTATTAAATAGGGAATCCTTTCCCCATTTCTTGTTTCTCTCAGGTTTGTCAAAGATCAGATGGCTGTATATGTGTGGTATTATTTCTGAGGACTCTGTTCTGTTCCATTGGTCTTTATCTCTGTTTTGGTACCAGTACCATGCTGTTTTGGTTACTGTAGCCTTGTAGTATAGTTTGAAGTCAGGTAGCGTGATGCCTCCAGCTTTGTTCTTTTGACTTAGGATTGTCTTGACAATGCGGGCTCTTTTTTGGTTCCATATGAACTTTAAAGCAGTTTTTTCCAATTCTGTGAAGAAACTCATTGGTAGCTTGATGGAGATGGCATTGAATCTATAAATAACCTTGGGCAGTATGGCCATTTTCATGATACTGATTCTTCCTAACCATGAGCATAGTATGTTCTTCCATTTGTTTGTGTCCTCTTTTATTTCACTGAGCAGTGGTTTGTAGTTCTCCTTGAAGAGGTCCTTTACATCCCTTGTAAGCTGGATTCCTAGGTATTTTATTCTCTTTGAAGCAATTGTGAATGGAAGTTCATTCATGATTTGGCTCTCTGTCTGTCGGTTACTGGTGTATAAGAATGCTTGTGATTTTTGCACATTAATTTTGTATCCTGAGACTTGGCTGAAGTTGCTTATCAGCTTAAGGCGATTTTGGGCTGAGACAATGGGGTTTTCTAAATATACAATCATGTCATCCGCAAACAGGGACAGTTTGACTTCTTCTTTTCCTAACTGAACACCCTTTATTTCTTTCTCTTTCCTGAATGCCCTAGCCAGAACTTCCAACACTATGTTGAATAGGAGTGGTGAGAGAGGGGATCCCTGTCTTGTGCATTGTTATTCAACGTAGTACTGGAAGTCCTAGCTACAGCAATCAGACAAGAGAAATAAATAGAGGGCATCTAAATTGGAAAAGAAGAAGTAAAAGTGATGACAGCAGCAGCCCATATGGAACCACCACTGCAAAAATGCCAGGAGCAGCAGGGCAGGCATGGCCAGGGCTGCATGCTCCATCGAACAGCAGAAGTCACGAACAGGCATAAGCCACAAACACTTGAGAGTTGTTTGGGCAAGAGTCCTACCTCCTTCTGAGTTGGTGGGGCAGGAGCCCCACCCAGCTGGGTTCAGCTGCAGCCACAGAGCTGATGCTGCAAACCCAGGCATCCCTGCACTGTTGGGAGCCCAGGAAGCTATACTCTTGCTCCTCCAGGTTCAGAAGTACCTGCTCTCACTGTCTGGCATCTCCCTTCTCCTGGAACCCACTCTGATTTCGGAGCAAAGTTGAGGCCAATCCGTGACACTGTCCTAATCTGGCCAGTTTTGTGGCTACTCAGGGTAGTGCTGGCATGCCAATCCTCTGCCTCCTTGGACCCCTTTGGGCTTTGAGCACCAATGAGCATGGGAGGGAGATGAAATGGGGAGGGGGGGGCGTTGATGATAGCTCAGTGTGGGCCAAAAGGCGCTCCTCTTCATGAGCAGCCTGGGCATTATGAACGACATGATTGGTGGCAGCAGGAGGAAGACAGGCTCCTGGATAGAAAGGGGACAAGTCTCTGGTGAAGCTCCACCTTCAAGACAAGGATGGTCTGAAGTATATGGGCTTAGCTGTCAGTTCTGGGTGGAATCTGGATCCCAGAGTAAGAATTTATGGTGTTTTTCCTGGGCTCGCCCATGGCCACCCATGGACCAATCAGCACATGCTTTCTGAAGCTCATAAAAATCCCTAACTCAGCCAGACTCACAGACAAGTCTGGATTACCAGCTGTGAGAAAGAGTTATCCACTTTGGGTCTCTCAATTCATTGGGATGACCTGCCTGCAAAATGGAGCTACCCATTTTGGGTCTCCTGAGAGCTGTTCTGTCACTCAGTGAAGCTCCTCTCCACCTTGCTCACCCTACAGTTGGTTGCATACCTCATTCTTCCTGGACATGGGACAAGAACTGGGCATCTACTGAATAGTAGGACTGAAAGAGTTTTAGCGCAAACAGGGCAGAAACATGCCTCCCTGCTCATCACATTGTGGGCAATGAAAAGGAGAGAAGAGCCGCAACCCTGTGGGGAGCCCAGACCTAGGAGTTCCCTGAGCCAGGGCTGCAACACCTTCTCTGGGCTTCACAGTTTCTAGTGTCTTTGAGTTTTTGAGTGCCACTGTGCTCCCCTTATCCAGACACTGGTGCCTACAGCTGAAGCCACTTGTGATATGTCTGGTCCAGCCGCAACCTTGCACAGAGCCAGCATCTGGAGCTGTCTGTCCCACCACAGCAGTCAAACTGCCTGGCTGTGTGTAGTGGCTGGACCCCACACTCACTTTCTTACACACCCCTCATTGCTTTGCACCAGACTTGCCTTTGGCAGGCATGGGCTCCGAGCTGGTAGTGTGGGCTGAGCGCAACCTGCCAGGCTGAGTGAGTGGAAGAAGACCACTGGGAGTGAGCAATATTCAGACAGAGGGCACCACCAGCCACAGAGGTGTCCAGCTGGCAAAGCAATACCCTAAGGATCCTGTGACAAAATTATCCTTGTTCCTTGTTTGTTTATGATATACACTTATATCTGGAAAAATCTAAACACTCCATGAAAAATATGATTAGAATTGATAAACAAGTTCAGTAAAGTTTCAGGATACAAAATAAACCTGCAAAAATCAGTAACATTTCTATGTACCAACAGTGAACAATCTAAAAAAGAAATAAGAAACAATCCCATTAACAATAGCCACCAATAAAATTGAATACATAAGAATTAACCAAAGAAGTGAAAGATTTATCTAATTAGAAACTATAAAACACTGATGAAAGTAATTGAATAGAGCATAAAGAAATGGAAAAAAATTCCATGTTCATGAATAGGAATAATCAACATTGTTAAAAAGTACATACTTCCCAAAGCAATCTACAGATTTAATGCAATCTCTATCAAAATGCCAATGACATTCTTCACAGATATAGAAAAAAATAGTACTAAAATTTATATGGAACTCTGAAAGTCCCAGAATAGCCAAAGCTATCCTAAGCAAAAATAACAAAACCGAAGGAATCACATTACCTGACTTCAAATTATACTACAGAGCAATTATGACCAAACCAGCATGGTACTGGCATAAATACAGGCAGGTACACCAAAAGAACAGAACAGAGGCCCAGAAGCAAATCCACACACCTACAGTGAACTCATTTTTGACAAAAAAATGTCAAGAACATACATGGGAAGACAGTGTCTTCAATAAATGCTTCTGGGCAAACTGGATATCCATATGCAGAAGAATTAAACTAGACCCCTATCTCTTGCTATATATAAGAGTGAAACCGAAATGGTTAAAAACTTAAATCTTAACACCTCAAAATATGAAACTCCAGAAATACATCGGGGAAATTCTCCAGGACATTGGTGTGGGCAAACATTTCTTGAGTAATGTTTCTCAAGCTCAGGGAAGCAAAGCAAAATGGACAAATTACATGTCTAGTTAAAAAACTTCTGTACAGTGAAGGACACAATTAACAAAGTGAGGAGAAAATTTACAGAATGGGAGAAAATACTTGCAAATTACTCATATGACAGGGGATTAATAACCAGGATATATCAGGAGCTCAAACAACTCTATATGAAAAAATCTAATAACGCATTCAAAAAATAGGCAAAAGATCCAAATAGGCATTTCTCAAAAGAAGACATACAAATGGCAAAGAAGAATATCCAAAGTTGCTCAGGATCACTGATCATCAGAGAAATGCAAATCAAAACTACAATGAGATATTATCTCATCCCAGTTAAAATGGCTTGTAGCTGAAAAATAGGCAATAGCAAATGTTGGCGAGGAAGTGGAGGAAAGGAAATCCTCATTTACTTTTGATGAGAATGTAAATTAGTACAACCACTATAGAGAATAGTTTAAAAGTTCCTCCTAAAACTAAAAATAGTGCTACCATATGATCCAGAAATCCCACTGCTGGGTATATATCCAAAAGAAAGGAAATCAGTATATCAAAGGGATATCTGCATTCCCAAGTTTGTTGCAGCACTGTTCACAATAGCCAAGATTTGGAAGCAAGCTAAGTGTTTATTAACAAGTAAACCAATAAAGAAAATGTAGATATATGCAATGAAGTAATTTCCAGCCATAAAACAAGAATGACATTCTGTCATTTGCAACAACATGAGTGACACTGGAGATCATTAAGTTAAGGAAAATAAGCCAGGAACAAAAAGGCAAACGTACATGGTCTCACTTATTTGGGGGATCTAAAAATCAAAATAACTGAACCCTTGGAGTCAGAGAGTAACAGGATAGTTACCAGGAACTGGAAAGGGTAGTTGAAGAACAAGTAGGGGAGAGCTGTGAGATGGTTACTGTGTACAAAAAACATAGTTGGAAAGAAAGAATAAGACCTACTATTTGAAAGTATAGCAGCTATCATCAATAATAATTTAATTGTACATTTTAAAATAACTAAAAGTATAACTGGATTGTTTGTAACACAAAGGATAAATGCTTGGGGGATGGATATCCCATTATCCATGATGTGATTATTATGCATTACATGTCTGTATCAAAACATCTCCTATACCCCATACATTTATACACCTATTATGTATATAAAATTAAAAATAAAGTAAAAATTTAAAAAAGACTAACTTATTTGTTCTCCTTACTTATCTTAAATGACTTAAAAACCATCACATAAAATAATAGTTTAAAATTGTATTGTAGGCCTTATAATCATATAATAATATTTTATGCAATATGTAATACATATGGCAAATGCAAAGGAAGACACAGAATTATGGTGGAGCAAGGAAATGACATCATGCTATAAATTAAATCCACAGGAAAAAATGAAAATTACCAGTAGCAATAAACATGCAATGTATATAGTAGACCATGTAAATACATGGTTTTTTTTTTTTTTGCTTTCTTCTCTCAAATTCTTTGAAAATATAAGTCAGTATGAAATATTCATTATATAAAATAATAAAGGGTTATGTACTATACATAAACAATAAATAGTGTATGCTTTATATACTCATAAAAACATATAACACTGTATGAACTATAGGTAACAATAATGCTTTAATACTTTAGTAGCACAAAAAGGGGAAGGTGTAGTTATAGATTTAAGTCAGTATCAATCTGTGGTCGATTCTGATAGGAGCGTATTTTAATTTCAGGAGTAGGCACTTAAAAAAACCCTAAAAAATATATGATATATAATATAATATATATTATATTATATCTATAATATATATTATATATTATATCTATAATATATTATACCTATAATATAATATATGTTATATATTATATATCATCTATATAATATAAATAAATATATCTAAATAATCTATAATATATATAATTATCTATATAATCTATGATATAATTATATATAATTATATATTATATTATATATATTATATTATAATTATAGATTATAGATTATATAGATATATTTATTTATTTATTTATTTAGAGACAGAGTCTCATTCTGTCGCCCAGGCTGGAGTGTAGCAGGGCAGTCTGGGCTCACTGCAAACTCTGACTCTCGGGTTCATGCCATTCTCCTGCCTCAGCCTCCTGAGTAGCTGGGACTACCAGTGCCTGCCACCACGACAGGCTAATTTTTTTGTATCTTTAGTAGAGACGGGGTTTCACCATGTTAGCCAGGATGGTCTCGATCTCCTGACCTTATGATCCGCCTGCCTCGGCCTCCCAAAGGAAATATATTTTTTAAGTTCAACAAAGTATTTTAGAAGTATACACATTTTAAAAATCATTTTTTCTTTGTTTTATGCTGCTATAACAGAATACAACACACTGGGTAATTTATATTGGATAGAAGTTGATTTGGCTTATGGGTCTGGAGGCTGGGAATTCAAGAGCATGGCACTGGTGTTGGGCAAGGATCATTCCGTGGTGGAAGGGTAGAAGGTAGAAGCAAGCATGAGGGATACTGTGCTAAGAGCATTAATCCATTCATGAGAGTAGAGCCACCATGACCTAATCGCCTCTTAAAGGCCCCATCTTCAAATATGATTACATTAGCAATTACATTTCAACTTGTGTTTGGTGGGGACATTCAACTCATAGCAATTCCTATGAGATAGATTTTTAGAAGTGGAAATGATGGCTCAGAGTCAATATATGTTTTTATTTTTTTAATAGAAGTAATAATTTTGTTTTTAAAAATTGCTATAACTATTTACATTACCAACATTTATGTATGATTCATTTTCTCTGATTCTCCGTCTGTATTAGGTATTATCTCCAAGTTTAAAATATCCTGTCTTACGGGTATAAAATGTTGTCCAATGTTACCTTAATTTGCATTTTGACTGCTAATTGGTTTGAGTGTCTTTTCATATGCTTATTAACCATTTGAGTTTTTTCCTCTGTGAATTGCTTCTTCAATATCATTTCCATATTTTCCTATTGTGTTATTTGTCCCTGACTTATCACATTTTTTTTCTTCTGTGCTTTGAATGTTTCACTGGATATTTTAGGCCAAAATTCTAATCTCGATGGTGATTATGTCTTCAATTCATTTACTAAATTATTCATTTGGGAAATTATATTTTTTATGCATTCCAGCTCCAAAATAAATGTTTTCCATGTGTATACTGCACTTGAATATAATAACTTGCTTTTTGTTGCTGTTATTCAGGTAGATACTTGTCAGCACCAACAGCTCTCTTTTCCTTGGTCTGTGTTATTTTTGTTTTAAGTGCTTTTCTTGTCTTGCTACTTGAAATCTTTGTTATTATATTTTTAAAAATTATTTTTTGGACATCTGGTCCAGTTGATGCAGCACCACCTAAACTGTGTGCATATGACATAAAAAGCATTTTCCACCTCTGCAAGCATGGGGATACAGTATTAGACAGGCTGCCATTCAACAACTGACACACCAGGAGAAGTGTATACCTAGGTCTCCTTATGCATCAGGTGTCAGGTTTGGGAAGGACCCAGGCGACTTATTCACATCCTCATTGTGTTAACATTTCATGTATGAATCAAATTATTTCAGAGAATCCAGCTTTTTCCAAGATAAGATGCACTTTAATATTAACTCGAGAGCTTTAGTCCAACCTATGATACCATGGAACCCCCACAGAGTCCTAGATAGAGGAACTCTGAAGTTCAGAGTGAAAGGGAAGAAACTGCATTCAGCTCTCAATTTTCCAGAACATTTTATGTTAGTATATTCTTTCCATGATTAAATATCTACTAATTTAGATTAGCTCATGGTTACTCAAACAGAGTAAAGTCTTTAAAATATCTCATCCAAAATTGCCTTCAGCATGTGAGTACAAAATGATAATAACTGACTTTAAAATAGTCAAGTGAAAACTGGTCAATGTTCTATTGTCTCATTAAATGCAAATTCATTCTGATCCTCTTTTTCTCTGACTATTCTCTGCTCTTACATTCTAACTATCAATCATAAAGTTCATAAAGAAAAAATAATGAAGTGATATGAATGAAAAATGAGATGTTTATCTTTATATATTACTTTTAACAAGTGAAAGTCCAATAATATTGAATTTCTCCTTAAAATATAACTTGTCTTGAGGATTCACAAAATAGAGAAAATCCTGGGAGTGATGTTGTGTACTGTGTTTCATGCTAACAATAGATTGATTAGTAGTATAAGTGATCTACACTCCTTAAATCTCAATGAATACCTACATTTAGAATGCTTCCCTTAATTTGCATTTATATTCTACAAGTTTTACAAAATTTAGATGCCTTATGTCTTACCAAGAAATTTAAACATCATCTAGTTTTACTCTTTCAGAAGTTATTTTAAATAGAAGATTGAAAATTTTATGTTTCCCTTTAAAAGTTTGGAGTAAAATTAATAATGCATAATAAAAATTCACGTTGAATTTATACCTATTTTAAGCTAGCAGTTTTCAAAATATTATTGTTATGCTTCAATAACAGATATTAATGGTGTGTTAGTAGTTTTACGGTCAGTTTTCTTATTACAGATAATGTACTTTATAATACACAGTTTCTATTTATATTCATGGGTTGGTTTTCTTATCTTTTCTATACATCACATATTATGGGCTAATTGTCCCAAGCATCAAAGGTTTCCTACATAATATTGTAATGCAACTAAAGAATCTGCCATTTAATAACATTGTAAGGAAAATAAAGTGATCACTTTAGTAAATCAGATGTCATATTAAAGTTTTAATGATATTGCAAATAATAGGAAGACATAAAATTTGATACATTTTTATATCTTCCTAAAATGAATAAAATACAGGACTCCAAAAAAATTAAAGAATGTATAAAAGTATTCAAACAGGAAAATTAAATAATAGCAATAATATATAATCATTAATTCAATAATATCAAATAATATCTAGGAAACATTTCTGACAAGTAGTGAAATTGTAATTCAAAGACTTAAGTTTAGCTTTGCTTCTAGTGTATGAAAAATTGATTTTAAAACTTTTGAAAAACTATTTTATACATCTCTGAAGCTTATTTTCTTTGTTGGTCACATGGAGGAAAATAGGATTATCATAAAATAAATGAGATATGTGAAAGGGATTTTGAAACTCTTGGTAAGAGGTGATACAAAAGTTAAGCATTGCTATAATCAAGTAGTGCTACATTTTAACACATAAAAACTAATCAAATAATAAATGTTAATCCCAAATTTCTTATAAGTTTTACGTTTCAGAGATAGTTACTGAGGGAATTTTCAGGCTTACTTTATATTTCTGAAAAAAAAAATGAGAGAAAACAGAAAAAGGGGACAAAGAAGGAAGAAGAGGAGGAAGGAAGGAAAAAAAGGAAAAAAAAATAAAGAAAATTCATAAAAATTAGAAAACCAAAGCTATCTATCTGACTTGTATTTAATGAAACAAATTTATGTACTGTTTACATGGAAAACAAAAAATTACTAAGCTATTAAATTGATAATAAAATTTATAAAACAAATATTTTAGCTTAACTATTTTTAATACAAATTCATAGTGTTTGTTTAAAAAGTTTAACTTTTTAACACTCATGTCAAAAAATGAATCTGAATCATGTGTAACTGTCTTGGCATCATGATGCTATTTGTGAGGAGAGTAGGGGAGTCCTTTGCTAGCTGTGTACTATATTAGGTATGTTGACTCTTATTCTAGTTAATCCTTGTAATCACTCTCTGAATTACATATGATCCCCATTTCACACATGAGATAACTGTTAAAACACATTCAAAATTACACATTACACAAACTGGATCCATAGCCAAGTATTACTGATTCAGAAGATATTTTTATTTCATTACACCATCTCCCTTCTTTAAATGCTCTTATTTTCTTAATAATTATGTGAGAAAGTAAAGAGGAGGTAGGCTAATCTGAATAATATTATAAATATAATTTAACAGGTACAAGATTAATATTATTTAGGCAATGTTTATGAAACTAATAAATTTAGAGAAAACAAAATTAGCAAGATCAGTAGTCCCATTTCAACATAACCTTTCAGATAATTTTCCAACGTTTGATCAAATGAAGCATGATTACTGTTAATTTGAATGTAGTTTTCTTATGTGAAAACATTCCCTGTTGATGATTAAATTCATAAGAAAGCCACAATGTAAAATGTTGGCCATAGCAATTTGTTTCATTTGGAAATTGAAAATAATTAATTGAAATGATTACTTAATTTAAAAGAAATTCAAATGTTTTAATTGATTGATTGGAGTGTTTTGATGTTCTCACATAATGACTTTTTCAAACACCTCAGTTTATGGCAAATTATGATATATACATGAAATGCATGGTATTCGTGGATTAATGAGAATACAAAAATTTAAATATTTAATTCTGCTAAATACTATAAGATTGCTTTGCAGAAATGTTAATATTTCACTTTTATCTTCAAGTGATAGTTCTGTTGTGTATAATATTTGTGGAGACAAGCATGTTCTCTTATCTGATATCTTTGATATTGCTGGCCAGAAGCTGGCTTTGTATCTGGGCTATGCCTTCACCCCAGAGGTAGAAGTTGTACTCAATCCCAATTTCTCTTGGGATTCATGGACTCCTTTCCACAGCAACTCTGCAGAGATTGAGAAACCATTTTCCTAGTGGTTGCTTTAAATTGCTGTCATCTCATGTCAAGTACCTATGCCATAAAAAGGCATAATCATAGGAGGTGATATCTAGTGCATTCAGTTCAGCTTTGGAACAAGTTATTAGGAAGTTATCCACAAGTTATTAGGAAATAAGAAAAACAAGCACCTGCTACCCTACGCCTCTGAGATTTAGCAAGCAACAAGCAATGTAGCTGGTGTTTACCCTGAGCACAGGACACAGTAGTTTTATTTCAACCCTTATAAAATATTACTCCATTGCCTGATTGCAATTAGAGTCCTAGAGGAAAATCTGATTATAATTTGACTGTTATTTATTTTTAGGTGATCAGTTTTTCTTCTATTTAAGATTTTACAACTATCTCCTGGTTTTATTTTTCTAAAATTCTATGACAACACAGAGATACACAGAATATTATTTTGGTTCATGATTTTAAATTTTATAATACATCCAGGTGTGCCTTTTCTTCATCCACCCTCCTTGATTCTCTAAGAAATATTCCAAACAAATATTTTCCATCGTTTTTATTTATTTAGGAAATTTTCGTGCGTTATATTTTCAACTAGTTTCTCATTTTGACTCACTTTTTTCTACTCCTTCTGGTAATGCTATAATGTCTATTAGATATTAATGTAGCCACTCCAATACATTTTATTGATTGTATGTATATATCTTTTTTATTCTTTTACTTTCAATCTACCTTTATCATTGAGTTTGAAGTGAGTTTCTTGTGAGCAAAATACATTTTTGATTTGGTTTTAAATCCACCCTTTCAATTTCTGTCTTCTGATTGATGTACTTATACCATTTATGTTTAAGATGATTACTGTTATGTTAATGTCTAATTCTGCTACCTTATTATTGGTTTTCTATTTCCTCTGATTCCCATCTCTGGGCTTTATTTGTTTTGTCTTCCTGAAGTTTATTTGAATATTTTTAGGATCATTTTTTGATTTATTTACAGCGGATTAAGTGTACCTCTTTGTAGAATTTTTATTGTGGTGACATGGGGTGTTACATGACTTATGTGTAATTTACAAACATGACTTATAGCAGCCTACAGTTATCAGCATTTAACACTTCCAGTAAAGTGTGGAAACTTTGCTTCCATTTGATTTCCCTTTTTGACTTACATTTAAATAATATTATCTTGCATATCAGATGGTGGTAAACTTTTGCTTCTGTCATTGAATATGATGTATAAAACCCATAGAAAACAAGATAGGCTATTTTATGTACTCATATTTCTATTATTTTTATTATTGTTTCTATTCTTTCTATTTGATATTCCAAGATTCCTTATTTAATCATTTGCTTTCTATTGGAAAAATTGTCCTTAGCCAATTTTAAGAGGTTTTCTTCAAATAATTACTTTTCCTTTACCTGAGAAATCCTATATTTTTCCTTAATTCCTAAAAGATAGTTTTACCTTGTATAGAATTCGTGGTTAGAAGTTCTCACTGGATGTGGAAACTTGAAAGTGATAGGTTTTATTGACAAGAGAATATTTCTAAAGTGATCAGAACAAAGATCAGAGCAGAACTAAATGAGATTGAGATTAAAAAAATACACAAAGGATGAATGAAATGAAAAGTTGGTTCTTTGAACGGATGAACAAAATTGAGAGACTACCACCTAGACTAACCAAGAAAAAAAAGGGAGAAGATTCAAATAAGCGCAATCAGAAATGATAAAGGTGATATTACAACTGATACCTTACTATACCATACCATACCATACCACAGAAATGCAACAGATCATCAGAATCCATTATGAACATATCTACGTGCATAAACTAGAAAGCCTAGAGGAAATGGATAAATTCATGTGAACATATTAATGAAACTCCCCAAGATTGAACTAGGAGAAAATAGAAACCCTGAACAGACCAATAATGAGTAATGAAATTGAATTAGTAATACAAAATCTTCCAAAAAAAAAAAAAATCCTCAGGACCAGACAAATTTACAGCCAGATTTTACCAGACACACAGTGAAAAGCTGATAGTAATCTTACTGAAACTATTCCAAAAATTTGAGGAGGAGAGATCTTTCTGTAACTCTTTCTATGAATCCAGTGTTACCTTGATACTAAATTCAAACACACACACACACACACACACACACACACAATCTACCAGCCAATATTCCTAATGAGCATGAATGAAAAAGAGCAAAATACTAGCAAACTTAGCCCAACAGAACAACGAAAAGGTAATTCATCACAATTAAGCAGGCTTTATTCCAGGGATGGAAGGATGGGTCAACATACGCAAATTAATAAACATCATTCACCAAACAAAGATAACTAAAAACAAAAGCCATATTCTCATCTCAACAGATGTAGATAAAGCTTTCTGTGAAACCTAACATTCCTTCATGATAAAAACCCTCAACAAATTAGGTAACACAGAAACATACCTCAAAATGATAAGAGCCATATTATGACAAACCCACAGCCAATATCATAATGAATGAGAAAAAGTTGAAAGCACTTTCCCTAATATCTGGAACAAGATAAGGATATCCATTCTCATCATTCCTATTCATCATAGTACTAAAAGTACTAACCAGAGCAACTAGGCAAAAAGAAAAAATAAAAATAAAAAGAAATAAAAGTCATCCAAACTGGAAACTAGGAAGTCACATTATCTCTGTTCACTGCTGAAATTGTCATATACGTAGAAAACCCCAAAGACTCCTCCAGAAGGCTCCTAGATTGACAAATGACTTCCATAAAGTTCCAAAACACTAAGCCTATGCGTAAAAATCAGTAGCATTTCTATACACCAATAATATTTAAGCTGAGTAACAAATTAAGAACTATTTCCCATTTATAGTAGCCACAGATAAATAGAATACCTAGGAATACATCTGAACAAGGAAGTAAAAGATCTCTACATAGAGAACTACAAAACACTGATGAAATAAACTGTAGAAGATACAAACAAATGGAGGAACATACTGTGCTGATTGATAGGAAGAATCAATATCATTAAAATAATCATGTTACTGAAAGCAATCTAGAGACTCAATACAACTTTTATCAAATAACCAATATATATTTTTTTTTTACAGAATTAGAAAAAAAAAATCCTAAACTTTATGTGGAGAAATAAAAAGAGCCTGAATAGCCATAGCACTCTGAAACAAAAAGAACAAATCCAGGGACATCACATTGCTTGACTTGAAATTATACAAGGCTATAATATAATCTGCAAGACTCAAAGTTATCACAAGAATATGGTAACTAAAACAACATGGTTAATATGGTTTGGATGTGTGTCCTTTCCAAATCTCATGTTGAAATGTGATCCAGAATGTTGGAAGTAGGACCTAGTGGGAAGTGAGTTCTCACCATGAGTTCATGTGAAAGCTGTTTTTGTTTTTATTTTTATTTTTATTTTTAAATAAACTGTCATTTCTTTTGCTTCTTCCCTTGCCATGTTATACACCTGCTCCCTCTTCACTTTTCACTATGATTATAAACTTCATGACACACTCATAAGAAGCAGATGCCAGTATCATGCTTCTTTCATGGCCTGCAGAACTGTGAACCAAAATAAACCACGTTACTATATAAATTAGGCAGTCTCAGGTATTTACTTATAGCAGCATGAGTAAAGGCTAATAGGATAGTACTCATAAAAAAATAGACACATACATAAATAAAACTGAATATAGAACTAAGAAATAAAAATACATACCTACAACCCACCTGATATTTTATAAAGTAAATGAAAGTAAACAACAAAGAAAGAATACCCTAATCAATAATTAGTTCTGGGAACACTGGATAACCATTTGTAATAGAATGAAACTGGATTGCTGTCTCTCACTGTATGAAAATTAACTCAAGATGGAT
Source organism: Macaca thibetana thibetana (assembly GCF_024542745.1). Classification (NCBI taxonomy): domain Eukaryota; kingdom Metazoa; phylum Chordata; class Mammalia; order Primates; family Cercopithecidae; genus Macaca; species Macaca thibetana. Next base: position 67,601,630 of record NC_065579.1, on the reverse strand, counting down.
CAAAGACCTAAATGGAAAATGTGAAATTTCATTTGTCTGAGGATGAAAGTCCTAGACTAAAACCTAAGAAAGACTATATTGGTCATTGACCTAGGCAAATAATTTATGGTGACCTTAAAAGCAAGTGCAACAAAAACAAAAATAAGCTAATGGGACTTAAATAATTGAAAATGTTTCTGCACAGCAAAAGAAAGAGTCAACAGTATAAACAGACAGCCCACAGAATGGGAGAAAATATTTGCAAACTATGCCTCTAAAAAAGATTTAATATCCATAATCTACAGGGAACCCAATAAATCATCAAGAAAAAAGTAAAAAACCCCATTAAAAACTGGGGGAAAGACATAAGCAGACATTTCTCAAAAGAAGAAATACAAAGGGCCAACAAGTACATGATAAAAATACTCAACATCACTAATCATCAGAGAAATTGAAATCAAAATCACACTGAGATATCATCTTATACCAGACAGAATAACTGTTTTTTTTTTTTTTATTATATGTATTATTGAGACAGGGTGTAACTCTGTTGCCCATGCTGGAGTGCAGTGGAATGATCATGGCTCACTGAAGCCTCAACCTCCCAGGTTCAAGTGATCCTCCCACCTAAGCCTCTCAAGTAGCTAGAACTACAGGTGTGTGAAACCATGCCCAACTAATTTTGTATATTTTTCTTTTGTAGAAGCAGGGTCTCACTGTGTTCTCCAGGCTGGTCTCAAACTCCAGGGCTCAAGGAATTCTCCTTCCTTGACCTCCCAAAGTGTTGGAATTACAGGTTTCAGCCACTGCAACCAGTCCATATGACTTTTAATAGAAAGTTAAAAAACAACACATGTTGGTGTGAATGCAGAGAAAAAGAAATGCTTGCACAAAGTTGGTGGATGTGTAAATTAGTTCAACCTCTATGGAAAACAGTATAGAGATTATTTCAAAGAAATAAAAATAGAACTACCATTTGACCCAGCAATCCCACTATTGGATATCTACCTAAAGGAAAGGAAATAATTATACTTAAGATATCTGCACTTATATGTTTATCATAGCATTATTCAAAATTGCACATTTTCTCATGGAATAAACCTAAGTGTCCACAAAAGGCTGACTGTCTAAAGAAAATATTGTATATATACACTCTGGAATACTATGCAACCATAAAAGTGAATAAAATTACTTTCTTTGCAGCAATGTGGATGGAACTGGAGGCTATTATCCTATGTGAACTAACTCAGAAGCAGAAAATAAAATATTGTATGTTCTCACTTACAAGTGGAAGCTAAACAAGGAGTATACATGGACATAAAGATGACGATAATGAACACTGGGGGCTCCAAAAAGGGAGAGGGTGGGGGAGGCTGTGGGTTGAAAAATTACATATTGAGTATAATGTTAGATATTTGAATTATGGATCTACTAGAAGCCCAATCCTCACCATTAGGCATATAATATCAATGTAACAAACCATTACATGTACTGCCTAAATCCAAAATAATATTTTGAAAAATAATGAAAACAAAGTAATCATACCAAAACCCTGACTGGTTTGGGCTCAAGGGAGAATGAGAAAAAGTCTTCTGGATTTCTAGAGGATAACAGGGTTAAATCAGAATATTGCAGCATGTCTTCCCAACACACACACACACACATAAACACAAGCATCAATGAGGAAGACTAACAATATAACTTATGATCTATAATTAATGATATCATACAACATAAATAAAAACAAAAAATACAGCAAACTTTAACTTAATGGGGAAATCTATTTCTGAAACTGGAAGAACCATCTACCATCCCAGAGCATAGAATTGAGAGAAATCCAGGCAAGAAACAGAAAATAACTCTCCTAAGTAGAACATACATGAATATGGATTCTGTTTTTTCATCTTGACCAGAGAAACATGTTTACTTTGTGATTCCTGGTTGTACATTACCTAACCAGTGTTGTTACATAAATGACCTTCACATACCCATGCTATTGCTGAGACTGAAAACATTGGTCTTTAAAAAAACTGATTTCTGTTGTTATTACTCAAATTTAGTTGTTGATTACCATAAACAAATTAAAAACATAACATATTTATTGAGTCTATCTTATGGGAAAATAGATGAATGTTTTAGTTTAAATTAAATTTCAGTTATAATAGTCTCACATTTCTATGCAAAAATTATAATTCCCAATTATGTAACTCATAATGACAATATAACATAGCTTGAAAATTATGTTATACAACTTGAAATACTTAGGAAAACATTGCATAAGTATGTGTGTAATCTGAGAATGTGTTTCCAAGTAACATGTTAGGTAATATAATAATTATTCCAGAGGAAATTAAGTTCTTGTTTCATTAGCCAGCTGAGATATTGAGATTTCATTAATGTATACTTTATGGTCAATCTTCCATGATAATATTCAATTTAGAGAATGAGAAAGAGCAACAAATTAAAAAAAAATACTAAAACTATATATACATGCAGTATAGGTAAAAGAAAAAAAAATAGCTCTTTCATCATATAGAAAAGGAAACCAGTACTTTATATCTCTTATTTAACTTATATAATTAGAGTTGCACATTAAAATAAAATGTTCTTCAAAAAAAATAAACATTAGCAAAAACAAGTCATATGTTACCAATTAAGTGAAGTACCAAACCAACAACTAGGGACAGAGTGAAATGGGAAAAACAAAAATAACAAACCTGAATTTGGAATTGCAAGTCTAAATTAGTGTCCCAGATATATGCTCTTGGTAGAAAATTGCATTTTCTTGTTATTAAACAGGCTTTGTAATAATAAGGTTAATAAATTATTAACATAGGACACTTTAAAAAATATAATTTACTAAATATGTATCACATAATCATTTTATGCATAATAATACACGTGATTTTTATGCATCAAATGCACCAGAGGTAAGACATACAAGAAGATGCATATGACACAAAGCTGTATAGTATTTACATACCCAGGCCTTATTAAGTATAAAATTTAAATATAATTATATTTATTGATATATTATAAGTTCTGAGTAATATTAATATATTACAATTGGTGTTAATAATGACTGTATTTCTTGATTTTTTCTCAGAAATAAAATTGTCACTGAGCTCCAGTAAAACATAAAAGACCTTAGATGGACCTTGGCACATGGTAGCAAAGACACAATGCAGTGTGGTGACTTTATCTTTAGTTGGAAGTCTATTGATAAAGCTCATGAATTTCAGTGTTTTAGTGATATTCCCACCCCAAGAAAGGGAATGATCATAGGTAATAAAAGAGGCTTAGAGATGTGTTGTAGAAAGTGAAATTTAGTTCGGTTGTGTACATACTACTGAAATATTGTTAAATAGGAGGGAAAAAGACAAATATATTTCCAAAATTTTGCACGAATGTTCTTCTTTGGGCAGGGTAAGGTAACAGAGTAACTTTAGCTGTGAAACAAATGATGCAGGTGCCTTTAATACAAATAGTTCCTCTTTTTTTAGGCCATCACCATTTATATTGCATGCCCTCTAACTCTTAACCATGTATTTATTTATTTGACAGAATCTAATGTCTTTCAGATTTCCTTAAAAAAAAAAAAAAAGTTAAATTTCATTTGTCTAAGGATCAGTCTTGATTTGATTGCATGAGAATGCTCCACATCCATCCTCCACATAACAAATTATTTGTCTGTCTATATATTGGTGACTGTGGTGCTTTTCCTTTGGAAAAAAAAAAGTTAATTTATTTATTTATGTTATTATTAAAGATAAAAGGCATGGTGTTTCTATGTTAACTCTGATGCTTATTTTTGTTAAAGAATAATTAAAAATAAGCTTGCAGTGAGCCGAGATCGCGCCACTGCACTCCAGCCTGGGCTGGGCGACAGAGCGAGACTCCGTCTCAAAAAAAAATAAATAAATAAAAATAAAAAAATAAAAATGTCAAGTATAAAGACGAACAGGAGAGTTTTTGTTTTGTTTCTTTCTATTTTAATATAGAAAAAGCCTTAAAGAGGGTAGAAATCATTCTGGGTTTGAATAGAGAAAAAGTTTGCTGTCTAAGGCAAGAATAAACAATGAAAAAGCTACAGAAATTGTAGTTTCAAAATAAGTAATTTTCAAAGATTTCAACATTGTTGAAAGAGTTACACAGATTTACTGTCGCCTGAGTGCGAACAAAGAGAAGTTGTATGAATAGGTACAAACCTCAAAGCTCATGATTGATAAGATATTTTTTCCCATTTAACAGGATTGAATGTATTACAAAAGAATCTATTCCTAGAAGATTCATTAGTCCAGGTATCAAGGTATATAGGATAGTGGTTCTCAAACTCTACTGCACATAAAGTAGCCCAGTAGTCTAGTTTAAAAAGACAGAGTTCCTATTTTTCATTCTTAGATTGAGTCATAGATGGAGAAAAGTAGCCTGGGTGATTCTGATATGTATTCTAGACCCCCACATGTTCAAAAACAATGTTCCTGGACAGTGTTTAATGATGACCATATGGAGAGCAACTACTTCTACATGTGCATTGAGAACATTCACTTGAACATTCACTCTGCAACATGCTTCGTTAATGACAACTAACATATTTGTCCTGGACGTAATATCTTGTTAAATCCTCACAATCATCATGTGATAGAGACATTTTCTTTATCACCATTTTCAAGATGAGGAAACTGAAATTCAGACAATTGGATAATATACTCTTATTCACATGTATTCAATAAATATCAAGTGTCTCTAATGTGCCTGGTGCTCCGCAAGATGGTTGGCAAGCTTGTGGTGAACAAGAACAAATCAAGTCCTTGTTCCTACGATGGAAAGGTGTAGTAGACAGAAAAAATCAAATATGAACAAATAAATGCAAGCATGAGAAAATTTCAATGGATTGTAGAAAATAGCAAAAGATTATATAATATAAATTGAGTAGTCAGATTAGGACCTGAGAAGCATTTTTTTTGTGTGTATATGTGTGTCTGTGTGTGTGTGTCTGTGTGACATGAATAACATCTTGGAGCCCAGCCATGAAAAGAAGTACAGACTCCTTTCAGGAACAGCAAACGGCAAGGGTAAAAGGGTCAAGGCATTTATGTTAAAAGCTACAGTTGTAAACCTTTGAGCTGATTTTCTATTTAATAGTTGACTATATTTGATCATTTCTCAAAAAGGCATGTACACCTGGAGGGATTTATCTTGTGCTTCTGTTAAAACAGGGCTCTCATACGAAATGTCAAGTAACACAAAGATATTTTCTCTTTGCAAGATGAGAAGAGTGCTTTTTAGTCAGATAACAATGAGACTGTATGTCATTAATTTTAATAGGTAGAATCAAATGTATGTGGCTTAACAATTACTCATTTGTGCATACTTTAAGTTATTGGAGTTATGAAAAAAGAGAAAAAAATGAAGGCTGTGAGCATGGAGAGGTTGAGTAGTTGAACAACTAAGTAATTCTGGGAAAATAGCTTTAACTAGTGAAAAATAAGGGGAAAAATTACAAGACTTTTGAACTCAGGACCTCTGACGAAGTGCTCACCTAAACTGTGTGTCATCAAATAAAACACCTGTGTACATTTATATGGCTCTGGAAACTGTGAAAGCCTTGATATATGAAGATTACTTTTATAAAAAGAAATGAGTTGAGTATTACGTTATAAACTTGAGTTAAAATAAAGATGATGGTTCACTTATTATGTGACCAGAATGTGTTTTTTCAAACGGTTTTTGAATGTAGACCTTAATTAATACCTAGCTATTAGTTAGAAGTAGTCTTTTCTAAGATTTTTGTCCTATCTTGTACATACTAATATGTAAAACTAGTCAATTTGAAGGGAGGAAATATTTACTGCTACTTTGGAAAATGTAAAACAACTCCAAAACTGACTTTGAGTTTTGTGGATTCTGAATGTTTCTAGTTGAAGACTTAAGAAAATAAAAAATGCTCTTGTGTTAACAGGTCACGATTTTGCTATGATTGGAATGACTTTGATTGATGTACAAGTTTTATCTAAATGTATAATAGCTTGTCTTCTCATTAAAATGTGAAAAAAATATGAGCATCGTATTTTCAAAATGAAAAGTGATCTGGGTCCTGAAAAACACATGTAGTATCCTGTTTTGAAATAGAGAAATACATGCAGCATGAACGTCAAAAGCTGCAAAGTGTTCACTGTCTATTTTACTACCCACTTTTACTCCAAGATCCCCAGTATCGTAAGCTGATTATTTAATTCTCACATGCAGGCTCAAAGCTTAATCTGATTACTATCAAGATATGACATAAATCAAAGTAATTGAAGGCTGAGCCTTCTGCCCTACTGACTATTAGTACAGGTACTTCTTTTAATTTTGTGTCTTATTCTTCACAAGAAAATCATCAACTTCTATTACTGTTACAATTGCTGAGAATCATTTCCATCCAGCTACTAGTTTCTTTTTCGGCCTTCCCTTTATTCAGTGTCATTTTCTGGCCGGGAGTTCTGCCCTGGACCCTGGTTCCCAATGCAGCCTTCTCTTACTTTTTGCCACGTCTACTGATCAGCCTCCTGCTATTTTCCAAGTTTCTCCACCCTTCTGCCAATATACTGGGGCCTTGCTCACTTTTAAATAACCTGACAGAGAAACAAATTTCCACTTCCAGGTTTCTTTTCTCTACCAAGAAATTGCTTAATAAATGTGATTACCTAAAATAATCATAGGAAGAATTAAAGAAATCTTTATTATTGGGGCACACATCCGAAGTTTATGGAAATAGAAACCAACCCACATCGTATAAATCAATATTTTGTAACCTCCACAGGTGACATCTATATTGCAAAGATTAGCAAGCCTGAATATATTTTAGGATTGCCTGAGGGCCTTAAAAATATATTTCTTGAACCCCAGTCCAGACATATTTAATCAGAATCTTGGGAGTGGATGCAGGTCTAGGTAGAATTTCTAAGCTTACTAAGTGATTTTTAATATGTAGTACAAGTTGAAAAGCTCTGTATTATAAACAACTTGTTTGAGACCCACTGTTCCAAAACTCCTTCAGTCATCTGTAGATACTACTAGATGCTCACTATATTCTCCCCTGGCCTGCCTTATATATGTTGCTTATCTACAATTTTAGTTATTCCCTCATTACATATTTTTAGTGCTGAAAGGTGGCAAGTATAATGTCAGGCTCCACTGCCTAAACAATCTTGATCTATTTCTATAGACTCAGCTGTGATTGTTCTGGGAAGAAAAAAAAATGTATCATTAAAAGTTACAGGGGGAAATTTATAAAATAATAAGTTCCTGAGATCTTGTAGCCAGGGGGTAGCTTTCTTGTGTGACAGCAGTGTTATGATTTCTATAACTTAAGCAAAGCAAATATTTTGCCAGTAATGTAAAGCCTAAAAGTTGTGTACATTTGCAAAAAGAAAGAAAAAAGCAATAGCCACAACATGAGAAAGAAAGAGAGAAGGGAGATCTGGCAGAAAGAGAATTTTTTTTTTTTTTAAAAAAGCACCTCTTTAGTAACTGAAATAGATAATTTTCAGTGCCTTGTTGATCCAAAGGGAACTTCTTATGTTCAATATGCATAGACCTTCTATACCAGTGGATCTTTTGTTGTCTAGATGGCATTGGCAACATCTTGAAAAAAATCTGGGTTATCACAACTTGGGGTAGGATATTGCTAGGATCTAGTGAGATTTTCCCAGGAATGCTGCTAAATATCCTTCTCTGCAAAGGACAGGCCTCCACAACAAAAACTATAAAGCCTAGAATGTTAATAGTGCTGATGTTGAGCAACCCTGATCTATAATAGTAAATTATGAACAGTCAGAGCTGCAGCTAAAGAAAAGATTGTTGAGCAATTAGGGAGACCGAAATCTGAGTTTATATAAAAGGCTTGATAGGATTATATTCTATTGTAGACTTCTAGACTGACCTAAGATGTGAAACAAAGGAAAAAAATACAACACATGCAATGTAAGTAAAAAACCTAAATAACACTGTGACAGTTATAGCTAATGGCATAACCAAACTGCATCGCCCAACAGAACTTTCCGTGATGATGGAAAAGTTCTATATCTGCATCATGTCCAGTACAGTAGCCACTGGCCACCTAAGGTTATAGAGAAATTTATATGAACCTATTGAGCTAGTGTGAGTGAGAAACTGAAGTTTTCATTGTATATAATTTTAGTTAAATTTAAATAATGTGAGCTAAATATGATTTAAAGTCCACTAATCCGATGCATCCATGGGGAGCTTAAATTTAGAACAATGTTTATTAGAGAGAGAGTCAAGACTTGTGGAATATAGAAGAATAGATTCTGGGGCCAACAGCAGTAGTGATAGTTTACCAATTTGGGAGAGGAGCAACAGTTTCCCTGGTAGTTTACGCAATGTGGCTTTGTAAATATTCTTGAGAGCAAACCCTATGACAAAAGTTCCCAAATATTTTTCTGTTCATAATGCCTTTAGTCTCTTGGCAACTGTTTTTTTTTTTTTTTTTTTCCAGTGCCAGTAGGAATTTAAAATCTAAAGTCTATGTGTCTTAGTTTGTTCATGCTGCTATAACAAAAATACCATAAAACGGATGTCTTATAAAAACATAAATTTATTTCTCACAATTATGGTGTCTGGGAAGTCCAAGATCAAGGTGATGAAAGATTCAAAGTCTGGCGAGGGCCAGCTTCTTAGTTTAAAGATGCTCATCTTTTTATCAAGCCCTTACATGGTGAAAGTGACAAAGGAGCTCTCAGGGACCTCCTTCATAAACACACTAATCCTATGTCTGAAAACTCCACCTCTATGACCTGATTATCTTCAATGGTACTCCATCTTAATGATATTGCTTTGGGGGTTAGGATTTTAACAAATGCCTTTTGAGGGGACACAATTTCCATAACACCGTGTTATATTCGTACAATATAATCTTTAACACAGGCACTATGCTCTATTATATAGGTCAAAACAACTTCATAGGAATAATTTCCACAGTGACCAATACATGTCACTGTGTTTGCCTCAACAATTTAAGTTATCATTTAGCATCTCTGTATAGCTACAGTTTGAGAACTGTGGTTCCAGGGTAAATTGTTTGCTGTTAAGACTACCGTAGAGTCGATTTTTCAGTCTTTTCAATGTTTCCAAAAGCTTTTTAGGGTGAATTCTTCCTGCCCAATCTAGTTAGAATGAACTTTGTGTTTGCAACAGATAGGGACTGATACAGCATGAGCCTATCATTATATTCTTTAAACAGATGAGAAGGGTGCATTTTGAAAAGATAATAAATTTCTCTCACAAACTCATAGGTGGCAGAACCACACTTCTGAGACAGGTAATATTCCTTCAGAACTAATGGCTAATGTCACCATTCTACTATATATCCAACTACTTGGGAGGAAAGTGAGACTTAGTGAAGTTTATTAATGAAGTTGAAATCATTCACCTTCACTGGAGTGGCTATGGGGTTTTGAAGCCAGGTGTGTCTAATTATAAAACTCATCATTTTATAATATTCTAACCTTTCTTTTAGTTATTTGACAATAATGGGGCAAATTCTTTCAATTTGACATTGGTGATTAACATACAAACATCTGCCCATGCCTACTGCTTCAGTGATTTTGTACTTGAACTACATGACTTAGTAATAGTTCTCAAGTCTTGTTTCAGTATGATCCTGATGGGAGGGGGCATAGCTTGGCTTTTTCATAACTGACATCAAACTGACCACTCGAGTTGCATATGAATAAAACTTAGAATTTTTTGTCTGTATTCTACCACCTGATTTTTAGATTCTGCCGGAAATATGCTTGGACACAAAACTCAACTTATTTTAAACCATAATAATAGTCTTTTGGTCAGTTTAAACTTAATCTCTATTTCACTTGTTCAGAATTATTCCTCTGGTAAATTATTGTGTTGTGTCATCTCTGATTAATTTATCTGCGTTTGTGTCATTAAAATTATACCACTGTTGTGCTATTTTCTTATTTATGAGCACACTTTAACTCATTTTTTTCCATCTAAATTTCATATTCTAGGAAATCTAACTAAGAACTAGCTTGAGTTGGAGATAATGTGGGGTTGGGTAATGGGAACAAAAATACAGGTAGAATGAATAAGATCTATTATATGGTGGCACAATAGGATGACTATAGTTGATAATTTATTGTGTATATTTAAATAATTTTAAAAAGTGGAATTGGAATGTTTTCAACACAGATAAATGATAAAAGCTTTAGGTGACAGATATTCCAATTGTCCTAGTTTTATCATTACTCATTGTATGCCTCAACACATGTTAATACATTGTATGATACATACATTGTATATATGAAAACATCACATGTAACCCATAAATATATACAACTATATGTACCCCAAATAATTAAAAATAAAAATGTTGAAAAGAACTCTCTCCTAGTTAACTATACAAATTATTAACAGAAATATTGAAGTACTGAAAATACTTCAAATATTAGAGTGGAGTGGATTCTCCTTATTCATGGATTCTACATTTTCAAATTTGCTCATTTGGCTACAATTTATTTTTCAACCCCCAAGTCAATACTTACGTCCCTTCTATGTAGATAGACAGATTGGTGAAAAATTTGAATTAGCTGATACATATGTTCTTAGTCAAGGTTAGACAAGACAATGCTCTGACTTCTTGTGCCAACTCTCATACTATAAATTGTCTTTTGTGTGGTTTATCTAATGTCATGTTTTTCACATTTTTGTTAGTTATTTTGACATTTAAAATTGATCCCAAGTATATGACTCAGGCATGAGTTATAGTGTTGTGGCAATGAGTACAACATTAATGATTCAACTATTTGTGTGTGTGTGTGTATGTGTGTGTGTGTGTATAAAATAAGCTCTATATTTACATAGGTACACATACATAGTGTGTGTATGTATATTTAAAAGAAGGTGTCTTAAAAAATACAACAAACAAGGATATGCATTGGTTAACTGATAAAAATATTTTGACCAAAGATGCACAGGAACTGAAATCTGCATCTCCCCTGTGAGCAATGATTTGGTGTTCGCTACCCCAGTGCTTGTGATGACTTCACAGAACATAACTACAGCAAATAATGGTCATTAATTACATTAGAAATTAGTTTCTTTGACCTAAAGCAGAAATGCTGATGTTGAAATTTATTACATTATTACTTTTTCTGTGTCTCACCAAATTTCACTGTGTTGGCACTAAAATTGTGGAATCATTCAAACATCGATTTTTTAAATAAGAAGTATCACATAAAAAGTTTAATAAAACTTAGTATCACTAATCAATTCACAAAAGTGAAACACTTACCTAATAATTATATCTATGGCTTTCTTTATATCTCATATAAAAATTCAGGCAGACACTGAAGAAAGAACATAAAGATTTCATTCTATTCTGATATTTTAATACATATGGATTCATGACAAACCAAAAATTAAATTATCAATTTACTTGATCCTATAATAAATGTAGAGTTGTTTTGAAGTGATTTAAATTTTAAAATCTCAGTAAGAATTGTACAATTTAACTTTTACTACATGCTTTATGATATCACACATATTCAGCTTAACTTTGTATTTATTTTTTCACATTTTCTAATATATTACAAAATTTTATGTTAAGAAAAATCATTATCATTTTATTTGTTGGGAACATGTATCTAACTGAATTTTTCAGGGTTCTCCAGAAAAACAAACACATATATCTTTATATATAATCTTTACATGTATATTCAAATACATGTATATTTAAATTTATATATTATAAATATATATAACTATATATCCCACATATTTATATATAAATATATGTATATAATTGGGATATATATAAATGATTTATTTATTTTTGTTTTTATTTTTTGAGACAGAGTTTCATCCCTGTTGCCCAGGCTGGAGTTCAGTAGCATGATCTTGGCTCACTGCAACCTCTTCCTCCCTGGTTCAAGCAATTCTCCTGCCTCAGCCTCCCCTCCTGAGTAGCTAGGATTACAGATGCCCACCACCATGTCTGGCTAATTTTTTGTATTTTTAGTAGAGATGGGGTTTCACCATGTTGGCCAGACTGGTCTCAAACTCCTGACCTCCAGTGATTCACCCACCTAGGCTTCCCAAAGTGCAGTGCAGTGGATTCTCCTTATTCATGGATTCTTCATTTTCAAATTTGCTTATTTGCTAAAATTTATTTTTCAAACCCCAAATCAATACTTATGGCCCTTTTGGGTACACGGACAGATTGGTGAAAATTTTGAATTATCTGATACATATGTTCCTAGTCAAGGTTAAACAAGGGAATGCTCTGACTTCTTGTGCCAGCTCTCATACTATAAAGTATGAGGCATGAGCCACCTAGTCTGGCCCTATATAATGATTTATTATAAAGAATTAACTCACATGATTATGTTAATATCATGTGATATTAATAAGTTCCAAGATCTACAGTTCACAAGCTGGAGACCCAGAAGAGGTGATGGTGGTATTTCAGTCAAAGGGCCAGCAGGCTTGAGACTTGGGAAATGTTCATGTTTTAGTTCAAGTGCAAAGGCAGAAAAACACAGATGTCCCAGCTTGAAAGCCATCTGGCAAGAGGAATGCCTTCTCATTCTGGAGAGGGTTAGCCTTTTGTTCTATTAGGCCTTCAGCTGATTGGATGAGGCCCAGCCACATTAAGGAGAACAATCTGATTTACTCATTCTAGCAATTAAAATGATAAATTCATTCAAAAATATTTGCACAGAAACACTCACAATTACATTTGGCCAAATATCTGGGCACCCTGTGGTCCAGTCAAGTTAACATGTACAGTTAACTGTTATGGTGACCAATACACATTGTGCCAAAATTTTTAATTCATTTGTTTAAAAAACATGTATATTGGACAGGCTTATTTTAAGAAACTTCCAAATGTTTTCTCAATTAAGCTACTTAAACATTTTCGATAGTAACTCTATTTACAGATGAGAAAACTGAGGCACACTGAAGTCAATTAATTTGCCTGAGGTAATAGAGCTGGTAAGTTTTAGAGCCATAAGTAAATCCATGCCATAATCATAAAGCACAAGGTGATGCTGCCTTTTCATCTTCTTGTACAAAGTCCCCCACACAGGCAAACTCATTGTATTTTTATGATAGTCCCCCAACATAACCATTATTACCTCCACTTCACAGGTGGAAAAGTTGAGTTCCAGAATAATTATTCACATTTAGAAAACTGAAAATATAGTTAAGCCAGGACTAAATTTCAATTTGTTTTTAAAGTCCCTGAAGTATTCCCATTTTAAAGTAGAAGCATTATATAAAAACATTTTTTGTTATTGTCGAGCTCTTATTTTACAATTTACTTCAATGGTATGTGCAATGTACTTTAAAAATGACCACATAGAACCAGAAATTCTAAAATGTTTTTCTTCAGCATGCTACAGAGTTTTTGAGTTAATATTTTACCAGGACACACTTGGTCTAATTATGTAACAGTGTGATTTATCACCACAAATACACCATCACACTGATAATGTATTACTCAATAAAGTCACAACAGCTGGCAAGAAATTCCACGGAATTTGGCAGTATGTGAGTTTATTGTGTTTTATTATTTAATTTAGTAAATTCAGTGCAATTCGGAACAAAGACGGGTAACATATTTGTAAAACCTCGAGGAAAAGTTTGAAATTACAAAAATTAGCTTCTCTACTGTTTTTTCCCTAATAGAAAATATAAAAGTAAATAAATAAAATGACATTTATTTGCAAACCTTGTCCATTTATCAAGCTTCACTGCTTAATAGCAGTCATGAGAATGTCTCTATGCCATGACCTATTTGAATATCTCTCTAAATGTAAATTGCATCTAGTTGTTTTGATATCCTAATTAAAGTTCTATTTCCATCTTATAAATGAAAGCTCACAACAGAAGAGCTTTAAATAATGTCTACACTCTCTGCTACTTTTATTATGTGCAAATAAATATGTATCAACTTGTAGTTAACATTGTGTCCTGTAGACTGATTTCCCATAGGAGTCTGGAAAGATTGTGAGTAGCTCACAATCTTGTTCTTATATGATTTCCTATTAGACATCAAATGTACTAAAATGATAAATTTGTGTAGCAATAAAAACATTTTTGTGTGATTTTCCTGATTTTCAAATATGAAATAACAAGGTCTAAAATCCTAGGAAAGAAAGCTTCACCCACATCCACTCTATTTTTGTTTCTAAAAGAAATATGGTTAAAAGGACTTCTTTCTGGTAGTTTCAATAAAATCTCCTCCAAATAATAACTTTTCAAACTGTGCTGAGGGCATAGAGTTTCAATAAAATTCCTTTCCAAATAATGATTTTTCAAACTGACCCCACTAAGGGGCATAAATATATGAATGATTTACTTTGATCTTATTTGTGGTCTTATCCTTTCAGCCACACAGGCTTGAAAACTCTGTCTTTGACTCTTTCCTCTTCTATATCCCATCATCCACTCAACTTATAATATAATCTTTTCTTTGGGGATATCTTTCAGACCTGATCTTTGTCATCCTACTTGTTGAGATTTTCTGCAGGTACTGTAACTACCAGATAAGAGTGGTCCACTTGAATCACCATCAGACTTAGAGTTAAAGCAAATCCCTGGTGTTTAGGGTCTTTTATTTACCCCTTCAAGGTGTTCACTAAGTCTCAGTTTCCTCAGATGATATTTTGACCATCATCAACTTTATATGTTTTGTGAAGTTCAAATAGCAGAGATAAATATTATAAACAGAGAATTTTAAAATGGAAACATATTATAAGGCTATAAGGATTTTTTTTTTTTTTTTTGAAATGGAGTGATGTGTTGGAAATAGTATTGGCATTGACTTAAAGAGAAATAAATTTTAATACTAAGTTTTCAAGGAACGAGTACATAACGTTACTGGGTCCCTGTAAAGTGTAAATCATTAGTAACAAATATGTTTTTCTCCTCCTAAATAGTTTATTTGAATCCATTCAACACACTGCTTCTGGGTGAGAGGCCATATAGGAAAGAGGTCTTGCAAACTTTCAACTATGGAGGATATAGCTGACCAATGGCACCACCTGCTGTACTCTGAAATTCATCGGTCAGGTTTACAAAGGTTCTTCCTCAATGACTAGGCATGGTTGAAAAAAAAAAAAATTTAAGTCAGACCTTTTCCTGGAAAACATAAAACTCCTTTGACTTAGACTCTGAGACTGCCAGCAGACCATTTGCATGCTGTCTCATAATTCTCCCAGGCTTCCCCCATTCTCTTCCCATTTTCTCCACTGTGATGGTTAATTTTAGGTATGGACTTGACTGGATAGGGAGATTTCTAGATAGTTGATGAAACATTATTTCTGAGTCTGTCTATGAGGATGTTTTCGGAAAAGAATGGTGTGTGATTCAGTGAACTTGGTAGGAAAAATCTGCCTTCAGTGCAGGTAGGCGCCATCTAATCACCTGGAGGTCCAGATATAACAAAAAGGCAAAAGAAAGGTGAATTATTTCTCTCTCTTCTAGAATGGGATGCCCTTCTCCTCCTGTTTTGGAAATATGAACTCCAAATTCTCCAGCTGTTGGACTGTGGGACTTGCACTAGTGGCCTTTTGGGGTTCATGAGCCTTCAGTTGTAAACTGAGAATTGCATCATTGACTTATTTGGTTCTCAACCTTGAGTGAGTCATGCTACTGGTTTCTCTGGTTCTCCAGCTTGCAGAGGGCCTATTTTGGAACTTCTCAGGCTTCATAATGAAATGAGGCAATTTCCTAATAAATTCCCTGTCTACTCATCTGTCATCTATCTATCTATCTGTCTATCTATGTGTCTATCTATTTATCTTGTATTGGTTCTATTTCTCTGAAGAACCATGACCAATTCTCTGAAGAACCATGACCAATACACACACATACTATTATAGACTTTTCAGGATGCTATAACAAAAATATCACAAACTGGGGCTTATAACAATAACAACAAAAAATACCTATTTCTCACAGTTCTGGGGCTGGGAAGTCCAAGATCAAGGTGACAACAAAACTGGTGTCTAACAAAATAACTTTCCTTCATACACAACAATTTTTCATTGTGTGCTCACATGCTAAAAGGGACAAATAAGCTCCTTTGGGCTTCTTTTATAAAAGCACTAATGCAATTTAGGAGGGCTCTGCCCTCATGACCTAGTCATCTCTCAAAGGCTCACCTCTGTTACCATCACGTTGGGGATTACTTTTCAATATATTTTAGGAGACATAAATATTCAGAATACAGCATTTCATCTCTGGTCCCCCAAAACTTGTGTCCTTCTTTCATGCAAAATACATTCATTTTATCTCAACAGCCCTCAAAGTCTTAACTAATTCTAGCATCAATTCGAAAGTCTGAAGTTCGGAGATTTATTTAAAATTAGATATGGGTGAGACTCAAGGTACAAGCCATCTTGGGGTAAACTTCCCTTCAGATGTGAGCCTGTAAAATCAAACAAGTTATGTGATTCAAAACTACAATAGTTGAGCAGACATAGGATAAACTTTCCATTCCAGAAGGGGAAAATAGAATAAAAAATAAATGTGTAACTGTTCCCACAGTAAGTAATGTATAAGAGTTCCCAAGTAAGTAAATGTATAATAGTTCCCAGAGAAGTCCAAAACCAACAGGGAAAACATTAAACCTACAGGCTAAAGAATAATCTTACTCAATATCATGGCTTCAGGACTCTAGGACAGAGATTGGACCCCAAGGTTCCAGATGGCCCTGTCTCAATGGCTTTACTGGGCACCGTCCTAGTCAGGCCTCTCTGCAGTGGCCCTACTCTAGTGGTTTCCCTTCACCTGAATCAAGCACCCAATGCTCTGGGTGGCTAACCCTTCAAAATCAAGGGTTCACAGCTCAGATATTCTGGAAATTTGTGGACATGGCACTGTGAGGATATCAACAAGATTTGCCACCTGAGTTTTTATAGGAGTGAACACGGTGGCCCATACCACGCTGGACTGCTGAAGCCACACCTGTATGGCTGAGAAGCTCTATGCTAGAATGCTGGGAAAACATACTTAAGGTGGCACTAGTCAGTAAATTATATGGTCCCATGGTGCCCAAGGACCCTCATTTGATATCAATTTGTCCCCTAGGTTCTGGCACTATGGTTTGTGATGTGAGAAGCAGCATTAACAACCTTTGAAATGCCTTTGCGGTCAGTCTTCCATTTTTTTGATGGATAGCATCTGACTTCTACTTATCCATACTAATTTTCTTAATAGTCACTTTGCCATACCCTAATATTTTCTACCAAACATCTCTTCTCATTTATTAACCACGGTCAGGCTGGTAATACGCCAAATCTTTGAGTTATGCTTTCATTTTGATTACCATTCATCTTTAGTTTGTTTATCTCTTTCTGCATTTTGCTATAAGCATTGAAGCATGGATCTTTCCAACCTTGAATGAGCCATGCTACTGGCTTCTCTGGTTCACCGGCTTGCAGACAGCCTGTTGTGGGGCTTTTCAGACTTCATAATCATGTAAGTCAATTTCCTAATAAATCTCCTGTCAACACATCAGTCATCTATCTATCTACCTGTCTGTCTGTCTGTCTATCTATCTATCTATCTATCTATCTATCTATCTATCTATCTATCTATCTCCCATTGGTTCTATTTCCCTGAAGAACCCTGACTAATACAAACATACAAAAGCACTGGGATTACAGGCATGAGGACTTACTTGGGAAATATTATACATTTACTTACTTGTAAATGTATTAGTAATTAGTAAATGTAAATTAGACATTTCTTCAGTCAGCCAGGCACAGTGGCTCATGTCTATAATCCCAGTTCTTTTGGAAGCTAAGGAGGAAAGATTGCTTGAGGTCAGGAGTTTAAGGCCAGCCTGTGTGACATATCAAGATTTTATTTTTATTTTTAAAAGAGGCTTAAAAAATTAGTCAGGCAGGGTGGTGCATGTCTGTAGTCCTAGCTACTCAGGAGGCTTGGGTGGGAGGATTACTTGAACCCTGGAGTTTGAACCCTATAGTTTGAACTATGATTGTGCCACTACATTCCAGCCTGGATGAGAGTGAGACCCTGTATCTAAAAATAAGAATAAAATTTCTTAGTCAAATATCCAGTTTTATCAGTCACAGTTCTACCCTCCACAGAAACAAGGACAAAATGTAATTCAGTAAAGTTCTTTTGCACTTTATAACAAGTATCACCCTTCCCACAGTATCCCATATCATGCTACTCATTTCTAGCTAAGACCTACTGATGATGGCCTTTATTGCCTATATGTCTGTGAACATTCTGTCAGGACCGCCTACAAAATCTCTGAGAAAATAGGTTTTCCTTTTAGCTCTCCTCTTCTGAGCCATCACCAGAATCACCCTTAACATTCTATTTCCAGCAATATAGACTTTTTCTAGCATCTACCTGAAAACTTTTCCAGTCTGTATCCATTGCCCTGTTCCAAAGCCACTTCCACATTTTTTTCCAAACTTTTTTCCCACTCTCCATACCAATTTCTATCTAAGTCTGTTCAGGCTTCTATAGTAAAAATACTACAAACGGGGTGACTTAGAAACTACAAGCATTTATTTCCCATAGTTCTGGCAGCTGGGAAACTTAAGATCGAGGCACCAGCAGAATTAGTGGCTGATGCAAGCATATTCCTCATAGACAGCACTTGCGCACTGCATCCTTACGTGGTGGAGGAGGCAAACAAGCTCTCTTGGGCTTCATTTCTAAGGACAGTAATCTCATTAATGGGAGCTACACCCTCATGTTCTAGCCATTTCCCAAAGATGACACTTGTTAATATCAACACACTGGGAATTAGTTTTCAACATATGAATTTGGTAGGTAGGGGGGGTGCATAATTATTCAGACCATCATGATTTTCTTAATAAAGTATTGGTACATTAAATCCAGTCTCAGTATTTGATTCTCAGAGAACCCGGACTAAGACAAGAGGTAATATGGAACACCCTCAAAAATCTACTCTCCATTACCCTCTAGAAAATCATTGCTGACAAAATTATAGCCATTTCTATTGCCATAATTAACCCCATCATTTTCAATAAAATTATTCAACATTTCTAGTGTATAGTAAACCCTCAAATATACTATGTTTAAATTTTAGAGCTCTCAGATGTGATAAAATTCTTGTCATTTTGTGTAAGAGAAAGTAAGGGAGATATTTAGTAAAGTGACATATTGAAAACAGTTAATAGATGGCAGATGAGTAATTTAATCCCGTTCTGCCTGATACAAAACCAAGGCTTCTGAGAGTTGTGAGATGCTAACTCCTGGATATCATCTAACACTTGCCATCTGTGTAACATAATCCAACTCAACCGTATCTCCAGCATGATCTGCCTCTTGTCTCCCATTAGTCCTCTGTCTTAAGATGCTTGTGTACCCAAAATTATCACACACTTTGTAAATGAGAAGCATTCTAAGGGTTCAATAAACATGTATATGTATTAGTTAATGAATCAACATACAGATAATGGGCAAGTCAGCTTTTCTAAAACTTATAGTTACAGATTTTCAAATCATATTTATAAATATTCAGTTCAAAATATTTCTGACAAATTCTCCTTTTAATGTTGTTCGTAATGCAGTATCATTACAAGCTTGATAAACATCTGCACAGTCACTAAATATTGTAAACAGAAAGAATGTAATTAATTTGTCCAAAGTACACAGTAAAATGTCTGTAGCTCTCCTCTTACTGAATTTAAATACAGCCACAATGTAACCACAAGATTATTTAACTCTTCTAGATTTTTAATATATTTATTGTTCATGTGATTGTATTTTTACCAAGAATTAAAACACTTATAAGATAGAGTGATTTATGTAAAGTATCACTTACACCTTAATTAAACAGGCCAATTTAAAACAAGGGGAAAGCGGATATGATGCCAAGTGTATATTTATCCCTAGTCATACCTAAAAATTTATGCATTTTTTTCTGTTAAATACTTGACAAAATATCTCTCAACTTTAATGATGAGAAAAGGAAGTTTATTGTATGGGCGAAACCAAATTTCTGGAGTATAGTTTAAAACAAAAAAACTAAAACTAGTATGGATGTTTTTAATGACATTTTTGTAAGTGTGTGTCTTTTACATTTCTGAATCTCATTTTGTTTATTGCTGTGGAAATTACTACTTGCCGAATTGCATCCCCATAGTGTGAGTGAATCACAGACATACAAGTGTATTCAAAGCTGTCACATTTAGTACAAGAAAACTTGGAGCTTGAAATTGGCATTCAAATGACAACCTAATCTTACTGCTTACAATGCCAGAAATGTGCTATTAAGTGCCAGGTTTATGCAATTTAAAAAGTTTAATGCATTTTCTCAGTTTAAAGAAGGTAAAACATGGTTTGTTAAACACAATGTATGTTTAAACTGAAACATTAAAGTTACAAATAGTCATTAATACAATAATCTGAAATCATTGTATTACATTTATTTCATTCTTTCCACCATGTTTAAGAGCACCAATTATGTGCAGAACACTTTGGGACTCAGTTTGCAAGAGGGGTAAAATCTAGTGTGGGAGGTAAGTCATGCATACAAAACATCATATACATTATTTAAAGTTACAAATATCATATACAGAAGAATTTTGGTAAAATGACAGCTTGAGTGGTTGAACCTAAATAATTATTTTCCAAAGTTAATGAAATCTCTGATTTAAAAAAAATTCAAAATTAATTATGAACTTAATTTAGAAATGGAGAGAAATTTAAATATTCATCTCCATTAATAGGATACAATTAATAAATGAATCTTACCACTGCTCACTTGCCAGATCAAACCTAATTTCATGACACATCGGTTTGCCTCTGTGTTTTGTCAAGTGGCCTTAGGAATCCAAGATGAATGTTGTGGGATATCTGGGGCTAAGAATTAACTGAATGCTTATGTGAACACCCTTGGCGATACCCTGAAGCAAGAGGCTCCAGCTAAGCTGTGCCCAGATTTCTGGGCCATAGAAACCTACAGATAATCAATGTGTTTTGTTTTAAGCCGCTATAACTGTGATAATTTTATCATGCAGAATTAGATAATGAATATATGGTATGTCACTGTCACAGCATCCTTGGGTTGTCACTTCAGCAGCTGGAAACCTCTTTGGCCAGTGGTGCCTTTGCCTGAGTTTTGCTCAGTCCTGCTGTGCTTGTTCAGCCCACTCGGCCCTGCAGGCTGCACTCCACTTGCACTACCAGCCCAGATCCTATGACTACCAAGGACAAGTCAGGTAAAGAACAGTGAAGGATGTGTGAGTGAGCGTGTGGTCCAGCCACTGAGCATAGCCAGATATGCTGAGTGCAGTGGGATGGGCAGTTTCAGGCACTGGCACGGGCAATGGCTCCATGCAATGCTACAGCTGGACCAGGTATACCACAAGCGGCCTCCACTGTGGCCACCAGGGAACACAGTGGCACCCAGAAGCTTGGAGATGCCAGAAACTGCAGAGCACCAAAGAAGGTGTCACAGCCCAAGCTTGGGGAGCCCCTAGGTCTGGAATCCCCAAAGGGCCACAGCTCTTCTCTGCTTCTCATAGCCTGCAGTGTGATGCGGGTGGGGGGAAGGCGTGTATCAGTGCTGTTTTTGTTACATCTCTTTCATTCCTGTCATTCAATGGGACATGAGTTCTTGTCCTGCATCCAGGAAGAATGAGGTACCTGGACAACTGGAGGGTGAGTAAGGCAAAGAGGTGCTTTATTGAGCGACAGTACAGTTCTCAGGAAATCTGAAGTGGTTAGCTCTTATCTGCAGGCAGGTCTTCCTGTCTTCTCTGTAGCCTTCAGCAGAGAAGAGACCCGGAGTGGGTAGTTCCAGTCTGCAAGCAGATTATTAGGCGTTCTCTGTAAGTCTAATTGAGTTCAAGGTTTTTATGGGCTTCAGAAGGGAGGAATTGTGTGCTGATTGGTCCATGGCAGGCCCAGAAAAAACACCGTACATTCTCGTTCTGGCACCTTGGCCCCCCTTCTTTAGGCTGTCCCTGACTTGAAAGTGGGGCTTCACCAGAGACCCCTTGTTTTCCACCCAGAAGCTTGTCTGCCTCATGCCATCAACTGCCATTCATGGCGCCCAGGCTATTTGTGCTGAAGAGCACCTGGAGGCCTGCACCAAGCCACCCTCACCCCCTTCTTGCCTCCCTCCTATGCTTATTGTGTCCAAAGTCCAGAGGGGGCCAAGGTGGCAGAGGGCTGGTATGTTAGCATCCCCTCGGGCATGCACATAGCTGGCTGGGTCGCAACAGAGCCTAGGTTTGGCTTCAACTTTGTTCTAAAACTGGAGTGGATGCCAGGAGCAGAGAGGCCAGGCAGTGGGAGCAGGCACTTCTAATCCAGTGGGGGCAGGAGGAGGCTTCCTGGGCCACCAAGAGCATAGGGATGTCCTGCTCCAAAGTCAATCTAGATGCCTGCAGCTGCACCTGGGAGGATGGGAGACCCGCATAGCCAACTTGGAAGACAGCGGGGCTTCTGCCTCTTCTCAGCTCCATTGGCTCCAAAGAGGACACAGCCCTGACCACACCTCCCGTGCTGCCGCCAGTGTCTTGACAGCTGTTGCTCCAGACAGGCTGCCACTGCCATCATCGCTATAAACAAGACTTCTCATGCAGTATAATCTGTTATCCTTCAAAATCTGAGTATCATAAATTTTGCTTCCACTGGTGGTATTTTTTTTCATTTCATCAAACAGTTATAAATTTATCATGATAAATACCAAATAACTAAATAAGTATGGGAGACTATGAAGAAGCCTGTAGGGGAGTTCTGTGTCCAAAGAGAGAAAAAAAGTGGATTTTAAAATAAGCTCAAGCCCATAAAATAGGTTTATATGGGGCGGGGGGGGGGGGGGAAGCAGAGAAATAAACCACAACCAAGAAACTTGTAAAACAAAGCTTGGAAGTTGCCATTTCTATCCCAACCACAAGTACAAAGCTGTACAAACTGAAAAATCAAAAAATCTTCTTAGATCTGTAAGAGGTGAGTCAAAGGACAAACTAACTGCTGCCCCTAAAATAGGACAGACAGGTGGCTGCAGAGAATTACAACATATCAGAGCAGATCCCTCCCCAGGAAGAAGTGGGAAGGAGTGCTGGGATGGTAAAACCTGAACTATACTTGATTAATTCCTGGAAATTCAGTGTGGACAAGTGTAAAAGTTAAAAACTCCAGAAGGACCCTATCATAGGGGGGCCCAATTTTTGCAAGTTTTGCCTCTAGGAGTTTGACTGGGTTCTCATAGTAAATATAAGAGAAAAACATCCTGTAGGGGAGGAAAACAGAAACCATTTTGAAACATACCAGAGTGCCCTGT
The DNA here is from genome assembly GCF_024542745.1 of Macaca thibetana thibetana. NCBI lineage: Eukaryota > Metazoa > Chordata > Mammalia > Primates > Cercopithecidae > Macaca > Macaca thibetana. The sequence goes on along the minus strand of NC_065579.1, from coordinate 67,578,316 downwards.
TCTTAACAAGGCCTTCCCTCAGGAGAAACTAGTTAACCAGAGCTTAACCTACTAGAGTTCTCTCATAGCCTAATTGACCTAGGTGTGGGGGAGGAAAATATCCAACCCTAGTCCACTTTAGCCATACTGAACAATTTGAGCAGTGTGATGTTGGAAGGCTGAGAAATCCTGTGATGTTCAACTGTCCAGAGGCGTAGGCATAGGCCTACTAAAAGACTGAAACACAGTTACAACTCTATAGAAGGCTTGCCTGGACAGACCTCCTTTTCCAGCAAATTAATAAAGGCTTAGTTACAGCAGGATTTTTTCCAATTACATCATGTACAACTATTAAGAAAAAATTACAAGGAATACTAAATGGCAAAAACAAAAACAAAAACAAAAAACAAAAAAAAAAAACCCAGATTGAAGAGACACAATAAACATCAGAACCAAGCATGAGAAAAGGTGTTGGAATTACCAGTCTGGGAAATTAAGACAACTGTCATTAGTACGCTAAGGGCTCTAATGGATAAAGTAGACAACATGCAAAAATAGATTGGCAATGTAAATGAAGAGATAGAAATTCTAAGAAATAATCAATAATAAGTGCAAGAGATTAAAAGCTCTGTAACAGAAATGAAGAACACCTTTGATGAGCTTATTAAGAGACTTGATACACCTCAGGAAAAAATCCTTGTGCTGAAAATATCTCAATGGAAACTTCCAAAATTGAGAAGCAAAAAGAACAAAGAATGAAATATCTTAGAACATTGGTACAACTACAAAAGATGTAACATACATATAACTAGAAAATGAGACTACCAGAAAGAGTAGAAGAGGAAAAACTCAGAAGAAATATTTGAAACAATAATACCTGAGAATTAATATCATAAACCATACCACAGATCCAGGAAGCTCAGAGAATACTATGCAGATGAAATGCTGTACAAAGGTGTATAATTTTCAAATGACAAAAAAATGAATAATTAAGAAAAATACCTTAAAAGAAACCAGAAAAGAAATTGCTTCTAGGGGAAGAAAAGTAAAAATTGGACTCCACTTCTTCTTAGAAACCATGCAAGCAAAAGGATAGTAGAGTAAAATATTTAGTGTGAAGAAAGAGAGAGAAAATTAAAAGAACCAACCAACCTAAAAATCAGTACCCTGTGAAATTATCCTTCAAAATTGAAAGAGAAATAGAAAAATAAAAATTGAGAAAGCTTACTGAAAGTGGATCAGTCTTGCAAGAAATTTTACATAGATTCTTTAGAGAAGGAAAATAACATAGCTCAGAATCTTCAAAGACTATAAATTATACATTGTCTTCTCTCAGATTACAATGTAATTAAAGCAGAAATCATAATAGAAAGATTACTAGAAAATCACAGGTGTATATAGAGTAAACAAACCATCTGTACTACCTAGGTCAGGTAAGAAATCACAGAATAAATTAAAAATATTTTCATTAAATAGAAATCAAAACACAACTTAGAATTTTTCATATGCATTAAAAGCAATGTTTAGAGAAAAAAGTTTTTGTATTGAATATATATGTTAGAAAAGAAGGAAAGGTCTATGTCACTCATCTAAAATGCCATATAGGAAACAGGAAAAAGAAGAGAAAATTAAATTTAAAGTGAGAAAAAAAATAATAAAAGTTAGACCAAATTCAAACTGCAAGGAGAAAATCAACTGAGAACATCAACAAAAACAAAAGCTGGTTATTTGAAAAGATCGATAAAATCATTAAGCCTTCAGCAAGTCTTATTAAAAAAAAAAAAAAAAACAGAGGGGATACAATTACTAATATAACTGAAATAGAAAACATCCCTACATATTCCATAGATGGTAAAACATTAATAAAGGAATATTATGAACATTTCTATGCCCACAAACTTGATAACCTAGATAAAATAAACCAATTCCTTAAAAGATACAATCTGATAAAACTCACACAAAAATAATTGAACAAAGTGTATAGGCTTCTAACTGTTATGGAAATTGAATCAATAATTGATAATATTTAAAAACAGAAAGCACCAGGCTCAGATGAATTCGTTGGTGCATTCTACCAAGCATTTAAGACACAAACCATACCATGTCTCTACAATCTCTTTCAGAAAGTAGAAACAGAGAGGTATGTTTACTTATTCTATGAAGCCAGCATCATACTAATACAAAAATCAAAGACATTACAAGAAAACTGCAGACCGGCATTTCTCCTGAAGACAGATGCAAAAATTCTCAACAATTAGCAGATTTAATCCAACAATGTATAAAATATTATACACCACAACCAAGTGGGATTTGTCCTAGGTATGTAAGGCTGGTTTAGCATTCAAAAATCAATTAACATAATCCATCATACCAAAAGCAAAAATATAAAAATCACATGATTGTATCAATAGATCCTGGAAAAGCATTTGATGAAACTTAATGTATTGGCATTGATATGCCATTGATTAAATATGATGATATATGGCATTGATAAAAAATACTGGAAGTGGATAAAAAATATTTACAATAAATTTTATAGCTAACATGATACTTAATGATGAGAAACTCAAATCAATCCATTAATAACAGGAACAAGTCAAGAATGTCTCTTTTCACTGCTTCTTTTCAACATTGTACTGGAACTCTTAACCATTTTAATAGGACCAGAAAAAGGAATTAAAAGTATGTTGATTGGAAAGTAACAAATTTGTCATTATTCACAGATGACATGGTTATTTGTGGAGAAAATTTGAAATAATTCATTTTAAAAAAACCCTTGGAACAAATAAGTGATTATAAGAAGGCTGCAGGATACAAGATTAATATGCAAAATTAAATCAGTTTTCTATATATTGGTAATAAACAAATGGGATTTAAAATTAAACACACAATATTGTTTATAATAGCACTCAAAAAGTAAACACTTAGATATAAATTTAATAAAATCTATAAAATATCTATATGAAGAAAACTACAACACTCCAAGGAAAAAAATTCAAGAACTAAAAAAATGGAGAGATATTCCATTTTTATGAGTAGGAAGACTAAACATTGTCAAGACATTGATTCTTCCTGGCATAATCTATAGATTCACTAAACTCTCAATAAAACTTCCAAAATGTGATTGCTTGACTGTTGACTAACTAATTATAAAGTTAATAAGGAAAGGCAAAGTATAGTAGTCAAAACATTACTGAAGGAGAAGAACAATATTAAAGGACTGATGCTACCTTATTTCATGACTTACTGCAACACTAGAATAATCAAGAACATATTGTGTGGTAAAATAATAGACAACTATATCAATGGAATAGAATAGAGAATCCAGAAATAGACCTATATAGATGTAGTCAACTGATCTTTGAGAAATGAGTCAAGGATATATAACTGAGAAAATACAACCTTTCAACAACAATGTTGGAAATACATCAACATTAAAAAATTTAAAAACATCTACACACAAATTTATACCCACCACAAAAATTAACTCAAAAGGGATCACAGACCTGACTATAAAATGCAAAACTATAAAACTACTAGAAGATAACAGAGGAAAAAACTTAGAACTTGAGTTTGGTGAGGATTTTAGATACAACATCAAAGGTATGGTCCATAAAAGATATAATTTATCATCTGAACCTCACTAAAATTAATTTTTTTTCTCTGTAAAAGACACTATCCAGAGAATGATAAAGCAAGCTGATGAATGAAAAAAAATTGCAAAAGCTATATCTGATAAAGGACAGTTATCCAAAATAAATAAATAAATATTTTAAATTCAACAATAAGAAAACAATCAATTGGATTAAAAAAATAGGTCAAGGACCTTAACAGACCTCTCAAAAAAAAAAAAAAAAAAAAAAAAAAAAAAAAAAGACCTACAGTAGGCAAACATATGAAAACATTTTCTTAATATATATTATAAAGAAAATATACATTAAAACAATAAGATACTATTACATCTATTAGAATGGCCAGAATCCAGAATGTTGATAGTATGAAATACTGTTGAGCAAGTGGAGCAATAAGAACTCTCATTCACTGCCAGTGAGAATGCAAAATGGTACAGCCACGTTAAAAGACATTTTGTTGGTTTCTTATTAAATCAAACAAAATGTGCTCTTACCACACAACCTAGCAGTCATATTCTATGGTATTTATCCAAAGAATTTGAAAATTTGTGTCCATGCAAAGATCTACACAAGTGTGTTTACAGACGCTTTATTCATAATTGCCAAATATTAGAAGAAACCAAGATGTCCTTCAGTAGGTGAATGGATAAAGATATTGTGGCAACCCCAGACAATAGAATATTATCCAATGCTAAAAATAAATGAGTTATTAAGCCAAGAAAATATGTAGAGGAAATTTAAATCCATATTACTAAGTGAAAAAAACTAATCTGAAAAGGTTATGATTTCAATAAATGATATCCTGAAAAAGATAAAACTATGGCAACAGCAAAAAAATAGTGGTTGACAGGGGCTAGTGAGGGGTGAAGATGAATATGTAAATCAGAAAGGGATTTAAGGGCATTAAAAATATTCAGTATAAAACTATAATGGTGGATACATGTCCTTATATACTTTTCCAAACCCACAGAATGTACAATTCCAAGAATGAACGCTCATATAAGTTATGGACTTTAGATGATAAAGATATATCTATGTTGGTTCATCAGTCGTAACAAATATACCACTCTGGAGAGGGATGCATAGAAGCATAGAAATATGTCTGTATGTGGCTGGGCACAGTGGCTCACGCCTGTATTCCCAGCACTTTGGGAGACTGAGGCGGGGGATCACGAGGTCAGGAGATCGAGAAATATATCTGTACCATCTCAATTTTGCTATAAACTTAAAACTGGTATAAACAAATAGTGTTTTAAAAACTGAAGCTAATAATTAAGTTGACTGATACTTTTAAGTTCTTCTGATAGCATCTAAGTATATCTCTCCATACGCATATAGGTCTAGGTATATACATTTTCATCTATCGACCTAATCTATTTATCTGTAGTTATATAGATACAGCTATGCATATATAACTGTACAGATATAAATTAGATCGATTACTTTAGATTCACTGTCAATGTTACAAAAATCTAAAAGGAAATCATATAATTAAAATAAATACTATTTTGGTGTTCATGAGATTAATACCATGCTAAAATCATGTAAGCTGATACCTTTAGAAGATATGTAGTATATAACAAATATGTACATCAATCACTTTAGTGACTATTTTTCAATTAAGGTAAAATTGAATCATTATTTACTTTGATATTCTTTGAACATATTAATAGTGTTGGCAACACATGCTCCTACTGTTGCTAGGAGCTGCAGTGTTTGGATCTCAGGTTCGTTTTTTTTTTTTTTTTTTTTTTGAGGCTCATTTTCCATTTTAAAAGGAGATGATACTGGCTTCAAAGGGTTTCTTAGCCAAAATATCTATAATTTATGAAAAGACGTTTTTAAAATGTTACTTAAGATACACAGTAGTAAAAGAGATTAAGTTTTTAAACTGGAATGCCTTACAAAATACTTAGAGTCATGAATCAAACGTAGATTATATAAGAAGAACATATTTCATGTCTCTACCTTCCTTTATCTGACTCTGGGTCACTGCTCCTCTTTACCCTGTCATGCCCATCTCCTTTTTGGTCTAAGATTTCCTGGAGAACTGATCAAATATTTACAAAAAGCCTGCAGTCTCGGGCATTCATTTTGGGAGAAATGTAGATCAGGATCTTTGGATTCACAGTCCAGGTTGGCAAAATGTTTGAATTCTTCACTCCATAAATCTTGGGTAAACACTGAGCCTCAACCTAGTATCTTGTACTCATCATGCTTAATAAAACCTAAGAACTAGATTTGTATCCCATACCTCATCCTAGTGGATCTAATAGATATGTTAGCAGCCTAGGTTCCTTAAAACTGAGACCCTGAATTCCACCCCTTTGTGTAATTCTTGCTAGAAGCCTAAGGAATGCCCCACATACACCTACTAAGAGAATGGAAATCTTATTTATAGACACAAATCTCTGAAGAATGTATAGAACCTTTCTATGTAAGCACCCTCAAGATTCTGTATATCAACATCCTTTCTACCTGATTTGACCAAGCCCCCAGATTTTGTCACTTTCACTACTGTACCTTAGATAAATACTTTATGTCTTACAGTACTCTTTTCCCATTTATCTCTTTCTGCATAGCAAACAAACAAAAAAAAAACCTGGGTAACTTAAAATAACAACTGTATATTGGTTTTCATGACTTTTAGGTTGAATAGGGTCACTCTGGGCTGACTCATGTAGCTGTGCTCATCTGCCTGTCACCTGGAGGCTAGGTTCAACTGAGACGGTGAGCATGGCTCTAGCTGTGTTTCCAAAGGGTCTTTTGCTCCACCTTCTTTACAACATGATGTTTTCATGCTCAAAAGTCACAAAAATCTTGTTGCATTCCATTGGTCAAAGCATGCCTGAAACTATCCTCACCATTCAATCTAAGGGAAAATAGACTCTACTTCTTGATAATGGCAACAGCAATTTTAATTACTAAGTATATGATTAAAGGAAATGAAAGAAATTTTGTGACCAGTTTTGCAAACAATCTACCACACCACTGTGAACCCGAAAAATCTGAGAAGAATCTCAGTTATTTTACAAAGTTTATTTTGTCAATGTTGAGGATGCATGCTCATGACACAGCCTCAGGAGGTCCTGCTGGCAAATGCCTACAAAAGTTGGGGCACAGCTTAGTATTATAAATTTTAAGAAGTTATGAGACATAAATCAATTATGTACAAGATGTACATTGGTCAGTCCGGAAAGGTGGGACTACTCTAGGAGAAGGCAGGACAACTCAAAGTGGGGAGGGTGCTTCCAGATCATAGGTAGATAAGAAACAAATGTTTGCATTCTTTTAATTTTCTGATTAGCCTCTCCAAACGAGGCAATCAAATATGCATTTATGTCACTGAGCAGAGGAGTGACATTGAATAAAATGGGAAGCAGGTTTGCCTTAAGTAGTTCCCCGCTTGACTTTTCCCTATAACTTAGTGATTTGGGGGCCCCAAGATTTATTTTCCTTTCACACTTCTCCCTTCTCTTTTTAAAAATCATTTGGAGAAAGCATTTTAGGAGAAAATGAGTCTCTGGTTTCAAGTTTTGTCTGAGCTTTCATGGCTAGGATGGTTTATTTCTAGGATGGTTTATTAGGAAAGTTCATTTTTAGCAAGTTGTGAAGTCTCGTGTCTTATGAAAAGAAAATAAGTGGAGGAAGGGAGAAAAACAAAAACAAACAAAAGAATATTCCTGGAAAATCAAAATAGGTGACATTACTCTAAAGTTCATATATCAGTAGGCAGGTATGAAATTGGTTTATGTATGTAAATATGTTGCTGTTATTTTCTTCTGAAGTTTATTCGTCTAGCTTCAGTTTGCAGGGCTTTAGAAAACCAGGTAAAACTAGCATATAAAACAGATGTGCTATAGTTTTTAAAACAATTTTTTTCTCTCTCCAGTTTCCCATTTTGACTAAAGACAAATCATGGTAGGACTGATTTGCTTTATTTTTTGTTGCCTGATTGTTTGTATATGGTACAGCAAGAATAATTATTTTTTTACATAGGCTTTTAAATTGGCTTTGATGAAACCTTGTTTCATAGAAGGAGTCTCAGATAAGATTTTTAAAAAGCTGATCCCAGCCATGAATTTGTACCATCATATTTGTATATTTGTATCAACCTGTGAGTTGGGTCAGTTCCTCTCCTCTTGAGGTTCCAAGATAAATTTTGGGCTCCTGGGCCTGTCAGAAAGTAGCATTCCTTACTTAACACAGGTCAGAAACCCTGTACAGGGATGGTGTAGACAAGGTATTAGGCCAGTTTCCTCAAGGGCCTTTTGTTTGCTCTGTAAGTCAAGCTTGATTCCTTAAAGGAAAGCACATCATTCCAGTCAAAGCCTTGGTAAAATAACCAGTTTCTCCAATTGTGTCCTGTTATAAATGAAAACAGATTCTTATTGAACTTATGTGAATAACTGTATTGCCATAAGTTAAGAATACTCACAAATAGTTTCCAAATTCTGGGGAAATCAGGTAGAGAGAAATGAATCTGTTCTAAATTTTGTTCTGAAGTATATACTAAATTGTTAAAAGCTGTCAATAGCTCAAAAGAAGTTTACTTGACTCTGAAAAAACAAAACAAAGAAGTATCTGCAACGTTTTAGGCAAAAAGTCAACAACAGTCTTCTATTAGATCAGTCCCTGTAGTTAATTCCTGTTCTGCTTGATATTCATGAATATTTCAGTTCTTCATGAGTTGTAAAAGTTTTTTTTTTTTTTTCTCTTCTGATATCAGAATCCCCAAACTTAGTATGTTAGAGTTTTATAGCAGATTATAAAACCACCTTCTAAAGAGGACCAAAACAAGACAACAATACTTGATGGATGATAAAAAGTTTTAGGGAAGCCATAGTCAAGAACACTGTTGACAAGAAAATTTGTTACTGCTGTGGCACACATAATTTAATATAACAATTACAATTATTAGTGATAACATACAGTAAGTCATATCAGACTTATAGGAGTTTTTCATAATTTTGGAATGCATACGAATAACGTTTATAAAAATACAGCCCAAAGAAAATAAAACACCATTTTATATTAGACAATATTTCCTATATAATTTTTCTAACAAATAAGCCAAATTATGTAATTTTTGGACTTTAGGAAAACTAATATCTTAAAAGATTAATTATATCAGAAAGAGACATAATTGATAATTTGACTTTGGAAAGTTTGTCAAATATCAAAGGTTTAAAACACTTGATATCACAGGTCATTGTAAAATAAGTCATTCAAGTGGCCAAAGTTGTAACTCAAGGATTTTGAAAAAAGGTGAAAACCTTCATTCTTTGAAAGAGTAGACTTAATTTTCAAAACAATAAGGCCTAATAAAAGCAGCATGAAGACAATCAAATTTGTTTTTCAAAATTTTATAAACAATTGATAAAATTTTGTTCTTGATTATATGTGACATAAGTTCCATAAGACCCTTATAGCCTTTATTAAGGAGTCAGTTAATGCTTAAAGAAAACCTTGTTAATCAGAAACAGGGGCTCATATGTTGATCTTACATCAGTGTGCCTTTGACATTAATGATTAACTTATAGAGAAGCTGAACTTATTCTCTTTTCATTATCTGCCCTTAAGGTCTCGCAGTCCACCTCTTCCATGATAGTCCCTGGTCCCTGAGGAATTGAATAACTTTAGTTTCTTGCCCTGTGTCTCAGGAATGCAGTTTATTTTGATTGGCATCTTCTACCAGGCCTGAAGAAGAGGCTTTAATTGTTGTCAGTGTTTAAGATTTAGCAGAACTTGGAATCTTTTTAGACCCAGATGTCAAAGCCCTGTAACTCGGTGTCACAGTACTTTAAAAGCATATAAAGAAAGCTACATGGATGTAATAACCTTAATTTTTTTTTTTTAATCTCAGTTTTCTTCCTAAGCACACCAAAAGTTAATACTAATGGGCTAGAAATTCTTCTGATAAAACATAAAATCTGTTAGGCTAGTTACCAAAAGGCAAAAGAAATGACCTTCTGCACTGCACAGAATATTATGCTGGAGTAATTCAATTCCTTCAGACCTTTAAGGAAACATTGTTAGCATCAGTCCGCAACCAATAGAACTTGAGGCAAGAAAAAAAAAAAAAAAAACTTAATTAGATGAAAATGAGTTGAAGGGCAGCATCACTATTTCAAGCCCTTTAAAAGGGGAGAGAAAATCAAAAACAGCAAGATGCAATAAAAGTTCAACTTCAGGTTAAAAAATTAAAATATCTTATAATTTATTAAAATAAAAATTAATTCCTACAAAATTTCATTGTTCCAACCAAAAAACTCAAACTCATCCTCCCTGCTGGGTGTGAGCTCAAACTCTATAAAGGAGTTGCCTGCCTTCCATCATCATGGAAACAGGAAATCTTGCCTTCACTGTTGGAAGTAAGTAAAATTCCAAGAAAAAAGAGGAGGGCTTGTAATCCTAGCATTTTGGGAAACCAAGGCAGGTGGATCACTTGGTCAGGAGTTCAAGTCCAGCCTAGCCAACATGGTGAAACTCTGTATCTATTGAAAATACAAAACTTTGCCAGGCATGGTGGCACGTGCCTATAATCCCAGCTACTTGGGAGGCTGATGCAGGAGAATCACTTGAACCCAGGAGGCAGAGGTTGCAGTGAGCCAAGATCATGCCACTGCACTCCAGCCTGGACAACAGAACAAGACTCCATCTCAAAAAAATAAGGGTGGGTTGGAGGAGTTGTACAGCAAGATGAACATTAGATCTCAACCAAATTTGGGGAGATTAGGGATTCTATGAAGGGGGTGCTCTCAGACCTCAGCAATTTGTCCTATTGGTTTGAGCCATAAAGTTAGCTCATGCTGTTTTCAAGCAATAGAAGACTTGTCAAAGGTCAAGGGCATCTCTACTCAGAATCACTTCATGGTTACTAAAATGTAAGCCCAGAAAATCTAAGACAGGTCACAGTTAATTTAGAAAGTTTATTTTGCCAATATTTAGGACAGGTTCGCATGACACAGCCTCAGGAGGTCCTGAGGACAAGTGCCCAAGGTGGTAGGGGCACAGCTTGATTTTATACATTTTAGGGAGACATGAAACATCAATCAGTATGTTTAAGATGTACATTGATTCAGCCCGGAAAGGTGGGACAACTCAAGGCAAAGGTGAGACAATTTGAAGTGGGAAGAGGGCTTCCAGGTCTTAAGTAGATAAGATAAAAATCATTGCATTCTTTTGAGTTTCTGGTGAGGCTCTCTAAATGAGGCAATCAGAATTACATTTATCTCAGTGAGCAGAGGGGTGACTTTGAATAGAATGGGAGACAGGTTTGCCCTAAGCAGTTCCCAGCTTGACTTCTCCCTTTAGCTTAATGATTTGGGGGCCCCAAAATTTAGTTTCCTTTTATACCACTCTTAACTCAATTTTTACCAGATTATATGCCATCCCATATTTTACTCATTTCCATAATCATCCAAACAAGCCAATCTGCTGACTCACATGAGCAATATGATGAGGATCTGATTCCAATGGGATATATCATAAACAAGTAGTGAGAAATAGCATTGGCATTGAAAGAGAAATAATCTCTCCAGTTAAGCCAAAGAGACAAATTATAAACAACAAATTCAGAAAGCAATGAAAGGAATCTTTAACTGAGACAGAGATTATATTTTGTTGTCTATAACAAAAAGAATGATAACTAGTATTACAGCCAGAGCTGTGGAGCCTTAGTATATTACAGTTTTGTCCAGTTACATTTTTCAATTGATAGGTACATGCGTATGTTGGGACAGCTGGAAAATATGGAGTCCAAATAGTAAAATTATCACCCTGTTCAACCTCTATTGCTTTCCCATTATCCATTGTACAAATCTCGATTGAATTGCCTTATGTCCACTTGAATTGTAATATATGTCTGCATAATAAATGTAATATTATGAATTATAATATATTGCTTAAATATAAATTTAATTCAATATCATTTAGTTTCAGAAAGTATTTATGATAGCTTTTATAAATCAACTGATCAATTTTCATAGCATTAACATATCTATGCACATGATTTTAAAATCATTTTGCCTAAATATGCTTATGTTGGTTTAATTTACTTATAAAACAATATAAGGAATATATACATCAAATTTTTTAAAACAGAGTTTCACTCTTTTTCCCCATGCCGGAGTGTAATGGTGAGATATCAGCTCACTGCAACCTTTGCCTTCCAGGTTCAAGAAATTCTCCTGCCTCAGCCTCCTGAGTAGGCTGAGATTACAGGCGCCTATCACCACACCCAGCTTGTTTTCGTAATTTTAATAGAGATGGGGTTTCATCATGTTGGCCAGGCTGGTCTCGAACTCCTGACCTCAGGCGATCCATCCGCCTCAGGCTTCCAAAGTGCTGGGAGCCAGAGCACCTGAATCAAAATTTTTAATCTGAAAACTCCATTGTTTCTTAGAAACTATAACATTGAAAATAGATATTACACTTCAAATGGTAAATTTTTCTATACTATTATTCCAACTATTAGAAAACCAGAATTTTAAAGAAAATAATATACATTTACCACAACTTTAAAATATAAAAATAACACCAAAATCTGCCACAATTCAGATATACTATTTAAATATTAATTCCTGAATATGTTTCTCTTCTAATGCACAAGACTGAATATCGCTGTACATTAATTCCATTTAGTGGAAACAAATACAATTCTACTAGGTAAATCTCTAATATGTCTAGACTGAATTTGCTTTCAATATCAGCATCTAAAGATTATTTGTAAAATGATCTGAAATTGTGAATAAAACAATTAAGAAATGGAGGAAAGAAGGAAGAAATGAAGAAACAGAGAAAAGGGATAAAGTGATAAACGGAGGGGAAGTGAATCGAAATAGCTTAGCTTCCTATGATTGCCAAGTAAATGTAATTTTATTTAAATAAAATGCTGAAAGATACAACGTATTTTGTTCCTAAGATTTCATCTTTTCTTTATAATTACAAAGTATTATTGCTCAGATTGGGCAACTATTCAAATAAAAAATAAACAGCACATTAAATGTATTAGACCCAAATAAATATCTCAAGATTATTATAATACATAAAAATTATATTGTGATTTCTTTACATTTTAATTTAAGATAAAATGAGAAAAAAAATCTATAAAATTAATCAAACCTGATAATTCTAATCCAAAAATTCCATAAAATGTGTTTTATTTGCTTGATAACTGTGGGAAAGTCCTATCAATGTTGGTATAACTGAAAAACTATAGTAAGTTACTGTCATTCATTGGCCACCAATTAAGGAACTGAGTAGGCAATTTTAGCCCAGTCACCCTAAGTTTGTTGACTTCTACCACAGGCTTCTAAGCCTTTTCCTCCCATAGCCTGTGCCTGCAGGTTGAGCCAAAGTTTCTAGACTTGAACAAGTAATCAAGTGTGACAGAGCATATGTGCTTATGGGAGAATCAGACACCATGTTTATAAAACAATCTGGCATTTTTAAAATTTTTGGAGGAGGGAGAAAAGAGTTCATTTACAAAATGTCTTTGTTTATATGTCAAAACCATTCATAATGTGATTAATCAATTTCAAGGTATTGGCAAAACTGGAATATTTTATGTTTTAGTATCTTTTTTTTTTTTAATTTAAACTCCTGTGTCTAAAATATTGGCACAGAAGTAAAAAAAAAGTTTATAAATTACAACTTAATATTTATTAGTCTATTTGTATTTGCTAGTGAGATATTAACATTATTTATTTAAAATGTTAACCAGACATTCAGGGTGACATTCAGTCCCCTGTCACCATATAGAAAAATTAACTCAAGATAGATTAAAGGCTTAGGTATACATTCTCAAACTATATAAATTCCAGAAGAAAATCACTGAAATAACTTTCTGACATCAGCCTTTAAAAAGAATTTGTGGCCCTCTTCAAAAGCAATTGCAACAACAACAAAAATCCATGAGTAGGACCTAATTAAACTGAAGAACTTCCACACAGCAAGAGAAACTATCAACAGAGTAAACAGAAAACCTACAGCATGGAAGAATATATTTGCAAACTATGCATCTGACATAGGCCTACTATCCAGAATCTAAAAGGAACTAAACAAATTAACAAATAAAAAACAAATACCCCCACTTAAAAGTGGCCAAAAGATACGAACAGACACTTCTTAAATGAAGACATCAAAGTGGCCAAAAAACATAGCAAACAGTGGTTAGCATCACTAATCAACAGAGAAACGCAATGAAATACTATCTCACACCAGTGAGAATGGCTTTGTTAAAAAGTCAAACAATAATAAATGCTGGCTAGATTGCAGAGAAAATGGAATGCTTATACACTGCTGGTGGGAGTATAAATTAGTGCAGCCACTATGGAGAGCAGTTTGGATATTTTTCAAAGAACAGAGTTGAACTACCATTTGGTACAGTAATCTCATTACTGGGTATATACTCAAAGGAAAATAAATTACTGTACTGAAAATACACGTATCCATATGCCCATCACAGCACTATTCACAATAGTAAAGACATGAAACCAACTCAGCTGCCCATCAGTGGAGGATGAAAGAAAATGTGATACATATGCACCATGACATTCTATGCAACCATAGAAAAGAATGAAATTATGTTATTTGCAGCAACATGGATAGAACTGGAGTTGATTATCCTAAGTAAACAAGTGAACAACCCAAAAATCAAATACCACATGCTTTCACTTATAAGTGGGAGGTAAACATTGGGTACACATGGACATAAAGATGGGAACAACAGACATTGGAGAATACAACAGGGGAAGGGAAGAGGAAGACAAGGGCTGAAAAACTACCTATATGCAAAACTACCATAGTACCCATAGTACCTACTGGGTACTATGATCACTTCCTGGGTGAAAGTTTCAATTGTACTCCAAACCCCAGCATCACACAATATACCTTTGTAACAAGCCTGCGTGTGTACGCCAGAATCCAAGATATATATTGAAAAAGAAAACAGATTTAATTAAAAAATCGCTAACTGAATATTGAAATGATGCTATTTTGGACATGTTAACAAATAAAATATATCATTTTTCTAAAAAAAAAGTTACCCTGAATTTACATCTGAATATATATGATGTTTTAAAGACAAAAAGTTTAAATTGCTCAACCTTTGTTAGATCTTCATTTTCATAATTTTGAGACATATATATATATATATATATGGGTTTATATATGTATAATCTCTTCAAACACTTGATTTTTATTATTATTATTATTATTATTATACTTTGAGTTCTAGGGTACATGTGCATAACGTGCAGGTTTGTTACGTATGTATACCTGTGCCATGTTGGTGTGCTGCAACCATCAACTCGTCAGCACCCATCAACTCGTCATTTACATCAGGTATAACTCCCAATGCAATCCCTCCCCCCTCCCCGCTCCCCATGATAGGCCCCGGTGTGTGATGTTCCCCTTCCTGAGTGCAAGTGATCTCATTGTTCAGTTCCCACCTATGAGTGAGACCGTGCGGTGTTTGGTTTTCTGTTCTTGTGATAGTTTGCTAAGAATGATGGTTTCCAGCTGCATCCATGTCCCTACAAAGCACACAAACTCATCCTTTTTTATGGCTGCATAGTATTCCATGGTGTATATGTGCCACATTTTCTTAATCCAGTCTGTCACTGATGGACATTTGGGTTGATTCCAAGTCTTTGCTATCGTGAATAGTGCTGCAATAAACATACGTGTGCATGTGTCTTTATAGCAGCATGATTTATAATCCTTTGGGTATATCCCCAGTAATGGGATGGCTGGGTCATATGGTACATCTAGTTCTAGATCCTTGAGGAATCGCCATACTGTTTTCCATAATGGCGGAACTAGTTTACAATCCCACCAACAGTGTAAAAGTGTTCCTATTTCTACACATCCTCTCCAGCACCTGTTGTTTCCTGACTTTTTAATGATCGCCATTCTAACTTGTGTGAGATGGTATCTCATTATGGTTTTGATTTGCATTTCTCTGATGGCCAGTGATGATGAGCATTTTTTCATGTGTCTGTTGGCTGTATGAATGTCTTCTTTTGAGAAATGTCTGTTCATATCCTTTGCCCACTTTTGGATGGGGTTGTTTGTTTTTTTCTTGTAAATTTGTTTGAGTTCTTTGTAGGTTCTGGATATTAACCCTTTGTCAGATGAGTAGATTGCAAAAATTTTCTCCCATTCTGTAGGTTGCCTGTTCACTCTGATGGTAGTTTATTTTGCTGTGCAGAAGCTCTTTAGTTTAATTAGATCCCATTTGTCAATTTTGGCTTTTGCTGCCGTTGCTTTTGGTGTTTTAGACATGAAGTCTTTGCCCATGCCTATGTCCTGAATGGTACTACCTAGGTTTTCCTCTAGGATTTTTATGGTATTAGGTCTAACATTTAAGTCTCTAATCCATCTTGAATTAATTTTTGTATAAGGAGTAAGGAAACGATCCAGTTTCAGCTTTCTACTTATGGCTAGCCAATTCTCCCAGCACCATTTATTAAATAGGGAATCCTTTCCCCATTTCTTGTTTCTCTGAGGTTTGTCAAAGATCAGATGGCTGTAGATGTGTGGTATTATTTCTGAGGACTCTGTTCTGTTCCATTGGTCTATATCTCTGTTTTGGTACCAGTACCATGCTGTTTTGGTTACTGTAGCCTTGTAGTATAGTTTGAAGTCAGGTAGCGTGATGCCTCCAGCTTTGTTCTTTTGACTTAGGATTGTCTTGGAGATGCGGGCTCTTTTTTGGTTCTATATGAACTTTAAAGGCGTTTTTTCCAATTCTGTGAAGAAACTCATTGGTAGCTTGATGCGGATGGCATTGAATCTATAAATACCCTTGGGCAGTATGGCCATTTTTACGCTATCGATTCTTCCTATCCATGAGCATGGTATGTTCTTCCATTTGTTTGTGTGCTCTTTTATTTCATTGAGCAGTGGTTTGTAGTTCTCCTTAAATAGGTCCTTTACATCCCTTGTAAGTTGGATTCCTAGGTATTTTATTCTCTTTGAAGCAATTGTGAATGGAAGTTCATTCATGATTTGGCTCTCTGTTTGTCTGTTACTGGTGTATAAGAATGCTTGTGATTTTTGCACATTAATTTTGTATCCTGAGACTTTGCTGAAGTTGCTTATCAGCTTAAGGAGATTTGGGGCTGAGACAATGGGGTTTTCTAAATATACAATCATGTCATCTGCAAACAGGGACAATTTGACTTCTTCTTTTCCTTACTGAATACCCTTGATTTCTTTCTCTTGCCTAATTGCCCTAGCCAGAACTTCCAACACTATGTTGAATAGGAATGGTGAGGGAGGGCATCCCTGTCTTGTGCCAGTTTTCAAAGGGAATTTTT
This sequence comes from Macaca thibetana thibetana, assembly GCF_024542745.1. Lineage (NCBI taxonomy): Eukaryota > Metazoa > Chordata > Mammalia > Primates > Cercopithecidae > Macaca > Macaca thibetana. The sequence goes on along the minus strand of NC_065579.1, from coordinate 67,561,377 downwards.
CCAGTTTTTGCCCATTCAGTATGATATTGGCTGTGGGTTTGTCATAAATAGCTCTTATTATTTTGAGGTACGTTCCATCAATACCGAATTTATTGAGCATTTTTCACATGAAGGGCTGTTGAATTTTGTCAAAAGCCTTTTCTGCATCTATTGAGATAATCATGTGGTTCTTGTCTTTGGTTCTGTTTATATGTTGGATTATGTTTATTGATTTGCAAATGTTGAACCAGCCTTGCATCCCAGGGATGAAGCCCACTTGATCATGGTGGATAAGCTTTTTGATGTGTTGCTGAATCCAGTTTGCCAGTATTTTATTGAGGATTTTTGCATCGATGTTCATCAGGGATATTGGTCTAAAATTCTCTTTTTTTGTTGTGTCTCTGCCAGGCTTTGGTATCAGGATGATGTTGGCCTCATAAAATGAGTTAGGGAGGATTCCCTCTTTTTCTATTGATTGGAATAGTTTCAGAAGGAATGGTACCAGCTCCTCCTTGTAACTCTGGTAGAATTCAGCTGTGAATCCATCTGGTCCTGGACTTTTTTTGGTTGGTAGGCTATTAATTATTGCCTCAATTTCAGAGCCTGCTATTGGTCTATTCAGGGATTCAGCTTCTTCCTGGTTTAGTCTTGGAAGAGTGTAAGTGTCCAGGAAATTATCCATTTCTTCTAGATTTTCCAGTTTATTTGCATAGAGGTGTTTATAGTATTCTCTGATGGTAGTTTGTATTTTTGTGGGGTCGGTGGTGATATCCCCTTTATCATTTTTTATTGCGTCAATTTGATTCTTCTCTCTTTTCTTCTTTATTAGTCTTGCTAGTGGTCTGTCAATTTGTTGATCTTTTCAAAAAACCAGCTCCGGGATTCATTGATTTTTTGGAGGGTTTTTTTCCTTAGTTATTTCTTGCCTTCTGCTAGCTTTCGAATGTGTTTGCTCTTGCTTCTCTAGTTCTTTTAATTGTGATGTTAGAGTGTCAATTTTACATCTTTCCTGCTTTCTCTTGTGGGCATTTAGTGCTATAAATTTCCCTCTACACACTGCTTCAAATGTGTCCCAGAGATTCTGGTATGTTGTATCTTTGTTCTCATTGGTTTCAAAGAACATCTTTATTTCTGCATTCATTTCGTTATGTACCCAGTAGTCATTCAGGAGCAGGTTGTTCAGTTTCCATGTAGTTGAGCGGTTTTGATTGAGTTTCTTAGTCCTGAGTTCTAGTTTGATTGCACTGTGGTCTGAGAGACAGTTTGTTATAATTTCTGTTCTTGTACATTTGCTGAGAAGTGCTTTACTTCCAATTATGTGGTCAATTTTGGAATAAGTGCGATGTGGTGCTGAGAAGAATGTATATTCTGTTGATTTGGGGTGGAGAGTTCTATAGATGTCTATTAGGTCTGCTTGCTGCAGAGATGAGTTCAATTCCTGGATATCCTTGTTAACTTTCTGTCTCGTTGATCTGTCTAATGTTGACAGTGGAGTGTTGAAGTCTCCCATTATTATTGTATGGGAGTCTAAGTCTCCTTGTAAGTCTCTAAGGACTTGCTTGATGAATCTGGGTGCTCTTGTTTTGGGTGCATATATATTTAGGATAGTTATCTCTTCCTGTTGAATTGATCCCTTTACCATTATGTAATGGCCTTCTTTGTCTCTTTTGATCTTTGATGGTTTAAAGTCTGTTTTATCAGAGACTAGTATTGCAACCCCTGCTTTTTTGTGTTCTCCATTTGCTTGGTAAATCTTCCTCCATCCCTTTATTTTGAGCCTATGTATGTCTCTGCGTGTGAGATGGGTCTCCTGAATACAGCAGACTGATGGGTCTTGACTCTTTATCCAGTTTGCCAGTCTGTGTCTTTTAATTGGAGCATTTAGTCCATTTACATTTAAGGTTAATATTGTTATGTGTGAACTTGATCCTGCCATTATGATATTAACTGGTTATTTTGCTCGTTAGTTGATGCAGTTTCTTCCTAGCCTCGATGGTCTTTACATTTTGGCATGTTTTTGCAATGGCTGGTACCGGTTGTTCCTTTCCATGTTTAGTGCTTCCTTCAGGGTCTCTTGTAAGGCAGGCCTAGTGGTGACAAAATCTCTAAGCATTTGCTTATCTGTAAAGGATTTTATTTCTCCTTCACTTATGAAACTTAGTTTGGCTGGATATGAAATTCTGGGTTTAAAATTCTTTTCTTTAAGCATGTTGAATATTGGCCCCCACTCTCTTCTGGCTTGTAGAGTTTCTGCCGAGAGATCTGCTGTTAGTCTGATGGGCTTCCCTTTGTGGATAACCTGACCTTTCTCTCTGACTGCCCTTAAGACGTTTTCCTTCATTTCAACTTTGGTGAATCTGGCAATTATGTGTCTTGGAGTTGCTCTTCTCGAGGAGTATCTTTGTGGCATTCTCTGTATTTCCTGGATTTGAATGTTGGCCTCCCCTACTAGGTTGGGGAAGTTCTCCTGGATGATATCCTGAAGAGTGTTTTCCAACTTGGTTCCATTTTCCCCCTCACTTTCAGGCACCCCAATCAGACGTAGATTTGGTCTTTTTACATAATCCCATACTTCTTGCAGGCTTTGTTCATTTCTTTTTCTTCTTTGTTCTTTTGGTTTCTCTTCTCGCTTCATTTCATTCATTTGATCCTCAATCGCTGAGACTCTTTCTTCCAGTTGATCGAGTCGGTTACTGAAGCTTGTGCATTTGTCACGTATTTCTCGTGTCATGGTTTTCATCTCTTTCATTTTGTTTATGACCTTCTCTGCATTAATTACTCTAGCCATCAATTCTTCCAGTTTTTTTTCAAGATTTTTAGTTTCTTTGCGCTGGGTATGTAATTCCTCCTTTAGCTCTGAGAAGTTTGATGGACTGAAGCCTTCTTCTCTCATCTTGTCAAAGTCATTCTCCATCCAGCTTTGATCCGTTGCTGGTGATGAGCTGTGCTCCTTTGCCAGGGGAGATGTGCTCTTATTTTTTGAATTTCCAGATTTCCTGCCCTGCTTTTTCCCCATCTTTGTGGTTTTATCTGCCTCTGGTCTTTGATGATGGTGATGTACTGATGGGGTTTTGGTGTAGGTGTCCTTCCTGTTTGATAGTTTTCCTTCTAACAGTCAGGACCCTCAGCTGTAGGTCTGTTGGAGATTGCTTGAGGTCCACTCCAGACCCTGTTTGCCTGGGTATCAGCAGCAGAGGCTGCAGAAGATAGAATATTGCTGAACAGCGAGTGTACCTGTCTGATTCTTGCTTTAGAAGCTTCCTCTCAGGGGGGTACTCCACCCTGTGGGGTGTGGGGTGTCAGACTGCCCCTAGTGGGGGATGTCTCCCAGTTAGGCTTCTCAGGAGTCAGGGACCCACTTGAGCAGGCAGTCTGTCCTTTCTCAGATCTCAACCTCCGTGTTGGGAGATCCACTGCTCTCTTCAAAGCTGTCAGACAGAGTCGTTTGCATCTGCAGAGGTTTCTGCTGCGTTTGTTATTGTTTACTGTGCCCTGTCCCCAGAGGTGGAGTCTACAGAGACAGGCAGGTTTCCTTGAGCTGCTGTGAGTTCCACCCTGTTCCATCTTCCCAGCAGCTTTGTTTACCTACTTAAGCCTCAGCAATGGCGGGCGCCCCTCCCCCAGCCTCGCTGCTGCCTTGCCGGTAGATCACAGACTGCTGTGCTAGCAATGAGGGAGGCTCCGTGGGCGTGGGACCCTCCTGGCCAGGTGTGGGATATAATCTCCTGGTGTGCCCGTTTGCTTAAAGCACAGTATTGGGGTGGGAGTTACCCGATTTTCCAGGTGTTGTGTGTCTCAGTTCCCCTGGCTAGGAAAAGGGATTCCTTTCCCCCTTGTGCTTCCCAGGTGAGGCGATGCCTTGCCCTGCTTCAGCTCTCACTGGTCGGGCTGCAGCAGCTGACCAGCACCAATTGTCCGGCACTCCCTAGTGAGATGAACCCAGTACCTCAGTTGAAAATGCAGAAATCACCGGTCTTCTGTTTCGCTCACACTGGGAGTTGGAGACTGGAGCTGTTCCTATTTGGCTATCTTGCTCCGCCCCCAGGACAATTCTAAACACTTGATTTGAAGTCAAAATTTTAAATGCATTAAAAGAACAGAATATGCATACCTCATTTGAACATTCTGAAACTTTACAATATCTGCTGAAATTTGACTTTTGATGCTAAAACCTTTTTATTTTATTAGAAAGAATGTATTTTAATTATATATTTAAACTAATTGTAGTTAGCATTGCCCAAGCAACGTTAATGATGACCCAAATTTCCTTTTTCTATTTTCATGTAAATTCAAAATATGTATGCCCATTTAAAATAATGAGTTCTGCAGTATTAACAGGAATTTAATACACTCCTTGGCAAATACTGGAAGTCACTAAACTGTTTATATTGTATGAATAATTTTATACTTAATTTTGTCCTTCCAATTATTAGATTAAAAATCCTTGGCAAAATTAACAATGAAGGTACTTTTTCAAGAATTCACTCACTGAAAGCAGTAAGAATAATCTGGCTGTATGATACTCTTTTTCTCTTTTTCTTGCCTCACCTAATAATGGTCATGAGATCAAGATGAAACTACCAGAATTCAGTTGATCTAACAATATATAGAGTCTTGCCAGGTCAGCTGTTAAGAAAATGGGAGTAAAGGAATGCTCAGTCAGAACTGAATAATTAAATTCTGCAATGATCATGAAATGTAGAGGAATAAGTCACTGGTCTGAGCAGCAGGCAGTTAGGACTAAGCAGGGGTACAGGGAGTAAAATTGAAAGTGCTATCAATATCAAGAAAGTCACTCAGAAGCATAGTATTCAAGTAGACAGGCAAAACTTCACATTTTAAATAGAGTTTCTAGGTTGGATACATGCAGGAAGTCAGAAATTCACATAAGCAGTTATAGAAGGAAAGACAGAATCATATACAATGACAGCCATTTTTAGGCCTGGAAAGTGAGAGGGGAGATTACAAATGAGAAATCCTAAAAGAATGTAGTAGGGGAACTTGTAGCCAAACACCTAAAACATCTGCTATAATAATTATTACATAATTAAATTATCTAGGAATTTGTGTAATAGGATGGTGGAAGAAAGGATGTAAGAGCAAGGATACATAATTTTATTTAATATAAAACCTAAATCCTGGTCAAGTAAAGCAAGTGAAAGTAAAATAAAAATGAATTTACTACACAGTTATTTAGTTAAAACTATGCCAAATATTTAAAAACACATTTTCAGTCTACTAATATCATCTAGAAGTATAAAAGTGGTACAAGTGTAATTTTTGCTAAAAAAAAAAAAAAAAAAAAAAAAAAAAAAAAATTGGCTGTTTTTACTTACTTGTTGGTAGATTGTCCTTTTTTGTTAAATGTTTAAGCTAAGCCTATTTAATCTATTTTTATTACTGAATAAATGATCTTCTGAACTTGGTGAGTGGCCAAAAAGACACATATGTGTATTTACTATCACTTTAAATGTCTTCTCCATCAAATTACATCTTCATATCCTATTTAGTAAAACTCTCAAAGCCAGGTTCATAAGAAAGCTAATTAAGCCACTTCATCAACACGTCTATTACTTAGGGCAGTTTCACTTCCAAGTAACACAATATGTGGCCATGGCATGAGGACTAAAATTACAGTTTAATATTATATGTTGCTTTGACATCTGGGAAAATTGAGAGGATCTCAAATGGCCTAACTATGAGTTGTCTACCATACTCTGCTCCTGTGGATAAAGTCCCCTAGTCAAACAGCCCTTTTTATCAAATAGGCCAAATGCCGTTCTCATTTATCTCTAGACAGCAGGTTTCAGTTTACTGCCATTTAAATAGTTATTCAAACAAGCCAGTCACATACTCTATGGGAACCAGGAATTACCTCAAATCGTTGATACTACAAGCCTTCCTCCAAGAAGCCCTGGTTGTTCACTCTGTTCTTGAGTACACTCTCTGTGGAGCCCTGAATGAAATGAAGTGTCTTTCTCTCTGAACTGTGATTATGTGACTAATAGACTGTTGTCAATATCATCTGTTCAGTGTTGGGTATCAAGTGTTCAGCCATCCTCATAACTCTAGGATGGAAATCCCTCTCATACCAATGGAGTGAAGATGAGGTGATGAAAACAATGACTAATAGTGGCTCAAAGAAGAAAATTAAATTCACAAGCAAAAAAACAAGCAGCCCCATTAAAAATTGGGGAAAGGACATGAACAGACAATTTTTTTTTGTTTTTGTTATTTCCTTGAGATGAAGTTTCACTCTTGTCGCCCAGGGTAGAGTGCAGTGGTGCAATCTCGGCTCACTGCAACCTCCACTTGCTGTGTTCAAGTGATTATCCCGCCTCAGCCTCCCAAGTAGCTGAGATTACAGGCACCCACCAATACTCCCAACTAATTTTTATATTTTAGTAGAGACGGGGTTTCACCATGTTGGTCAGGCTGGTCTGAAACTCCTAACCTCAGGCGATCTGCCCGCCTCAGCCTCCCAAAGTGCTGAGATTACAGGTGTGAGCCACCGTGCCCGGCTGAACAGACACTTTTTAAAAGATAACATACTTGTGGCCAACAAACATGTGAGAAAATGCTCAACATTGCTAATCATCAGAGAAATGAAAAATCAAAACCACAATGACATGCCATCTCACATCAGTCAGAATGGCTATAATTTAAAAGTAAAAAAAATAACAGATTCTTGTGAGGTTGCAGAGAAAAAGAAACACTTATACACTCCTGTGACTGTAAATTAGTTCAGCTATTGTGGAAAGCACTTTGGCAATTTCTGAAATAATTTAAATCAGAATTACCATTTGATCTAGCAGTCCCACTATTGGGTATACACCCAAAGGAATAAAAATAATTCTACCAAAAACAAACAAACAAACAAACAAAACACATATGTTACCACTCAACAGATACACCTTGCCTGGCTACATAGACAGAACCAACTTATCAAGACAGAAGAACTGCAACAGAAAAAATGTTTTTCACATATCAGTGGCTGCCTGAAAGACCAGTTTTATTATTATCCAAATCAGTATTCCCCAAAACTTAGGAAGGCAGGAGTGCAGTGGTATGATCTCAGCTCATTGCAGCCTCCCCGTCCCGGGTTCAAGTGACTCTCCCAGCTCAGTCTTCTGAATAGCTGGGATTACAGGTGCCTGCTACCATGCTTGACTAATTTTTTGTATTTTTACTAGAGACAGGGTTTCACCAGGTTGACCAGACTGGTCTCAAACTCCTGACCTCAGGTGATCCACCTGCCTCAGCCTCCCAAAGTGTTAGAATTGCAGGTGTGAGACACCACACCCAGCCGAGACTTAATATTCTTAAGATATCAATATTGCTCAAAGTGATATATAGTTTCAATTCAACTCCTATTAAATTCCAATTATATTTTTTGTAGAAATAGAAAAAAAATCATTAAATTCATATGGAATCTCAAACAACCCCTAGGAGCTGAGACAATCTTGAAAAAGAAGAACAAAGCTAGAGGACTCACACTTTCTATTTCAAAACTTACTGTAAAATAGTGTAGAACTAGCATAAAGACAGATGTGCAAACCAATGGAATAGAATAGGTATTCCAGAAATAAGCCTTCTCGTATATGGTCATATGAGTTTTGACAAGGGTGCCAAGACCATTTAATGGAAGAAAGACCATCTTTACAACAAATGCTACCAGGAAAACTGGATTCTCACTTTCAAAGGAATAAAACTGGATCCTTACCTAGAACCAGATACAAAAATTAACTCAAAATATATCAAAGATGTAAATGTAAGACCAAAACATACACAACTCTTAGGTAATAACATAGGACAAAAACTTCACAATATTAGATTTGGAAATGAGTTAACAGATATGACACGAAAAGACACAGGCAACAAAAGAAAAATTAGACAAATTGGAATTTATAACTTTTTTAAAATGTTTATCAAAAGACACTACCAACATAATAAAAAGGCAACCAGCAAAATGACAGAAAATATTTGTGAATTCTATATCTATAAGGTATTAATATTCAGAATTTGAAGATAACTCGTAAAATTCAACAAGAAAACAAATAACTCACTTAAAAATGGGCAAATAACTTGAATAGATATTTCTCCAAAGAAGGTATACAAACATCCAGGATGTACATGACAAAATGCTCAAGATCACTAATCATGTTGCGAATCAAAACTACAATCAGATACTACCTCACACTTATTAGAATGACTACTACCACGAAGCCAGAAACTAGCAAATATCAGCAAGGATATAAGGAAAGTGGAACTTGTGTGTGTGGGCACTGTTGGTGGAAATGTAAAATGGTTCAGCCACCGTGGAAAACAGTATGGCAGTTCCTAAAACATATTAAAAGTAGAATTACTATATCACGTAGCAATTCTACTTCTAGCTATACCCCAACCCCCAAAATTGAAAGCAGTGCCTTGAATTTATACTTGTATACCCACGTTCATATAATTTCACAATAGTTAAAATGTGAACGCAACCCAAGTGTCCATTGACAGATGAGTGGATGAGCAAACTGTGGTATATACATGCATAGAATATTATTCAGCCTTAAAAAGGAAAGAAATTCTGACATATGCTGCAATGTGGATGAACTTTGAGGATATTATGCTAAGTGAAATAAGTCAAACACAAAAAGATCAATACTGTATGATTCCACTTAGAGGTTCTCAGCATAACCAAAATCATAGAGCCAGAATGCTGACTGCCAGAGGCTGGAAAGAGTGGAGAACGGGGAATTATTGTTTTATGAGTCTAGAGTTTTAGTTTTACAAGATAAAAAGAGTTATAGATATGGATGGTAGTGAGGGTTGCACGACATTATGAATGTATTTAATGCCACTGAGCTTAAAAGTGGTTAAGATGGCAGAAGTTGTGCTGCGTTTATTCACCACGATAAAAAAAAATAGTTATTTCACATGAGAAACAGACAGTAGTCTTTTCATGGTTGTTTCAACATCTCAACCTGATTAAGGATGTAAGCTCTTCCAACATTTCCAAGCATTCACTTGACTATGTATGGACTTGCATTTAATATCTTTGCTGATTTTAATAGAATACATTTTATATCTGGGCTTGTTTTTTTCCTCATTGCTGCTCTTGGCGTTACAATGTTCTCACACAATTGCATTTCGTTATAAAATGCAAATGGTCCAGACAGGAAAGGAAGGGTGGTGTTCTCACCCCTTTCTTTTCCTCAGAAAGGAAAATTTGTCTTAGAATCTATCACTGTCTCTACCCTGGGAAGTCAGAGAAATGACGTTTTATGACTATTAGCAGGTAATAAATAAGACCTACCATAACTTAATTGCCCCAAATTCTATATTCTTCTATGAACTGTATGAATTTGACAAACCACTCAAAATATATACCAACGTTACCATTCTGTTAAAAAATTCCACTAAAAGATTTTCATATTCATGAGTTACTTTGTGTTTAATACATCATTTCTAAAATAAATTTATCTAGCATTGCCTTCTGAATGTATGAAGAATATTTCAATTTTTGTTTTTATGTTTTTAAAATAGAAAAAGCTATAAAATACTTATTATATTTAAGATTAAATTGTATTACATTCTATATTAAAATTTAAGTTATTTTCATAATGCATTTTTTCTCATTAATATAATGTAATCCTTTGTTTAATATTAACCAGTTTATATTTTTGCTTGACATCTTATTTTTTATTTACTAGGTTCCATACCAGATTGGTAAACAGAAGTGTATATAACTTTTGGCAAAATAGCATCTCCAAGCAATAGAATATATTTTTATACATAGGTGTATACAATTTTTTTCTAAATTTATTTATTCTAAAAATTTACTATTATTTAAAATAGAATTAATTCAGAAACAGATTAAATCACCACAGATAAGTCAGAATTGATTATAGCTTGCGTTTATGCAGTAGATATTATATACTAGATCTGTACCTATGTTGTATTATTTAATAGATCAAATACATGGAAAGCCAAGAGAATTGAGTGCATAGTACTCACTTGCTAAATGTGAAGTACTATAATAATAGAGATAGAGTGTTTATTTAATCAACATTCAAATCCCATGAGTTAGGTTTACTTTTCCTCATTTTTTAAACTAGAAAGCATAAGCACTGGTAAATCACATTCAAACACTGGTAAATTAAAGTCAATATTCAAACTCAGGCCTATAAGATTCCAAATGGTTTTATCTTTCTTTGCAATTAGGGGAAGAAAAATTGTATTCTATGATATCATCATGCAGAAAGATCTGTTGGGAAATCAAATGAGCCTTACCCTGGAATGTAAAACATACAAACTGAAAATTCTAGGAAAAAAAAGTAACTTTCAGCTTCTACAAAAATATATATCCCCTTCAACCTTACTCTTTACATGAAGAATTCCAAGAAATATTCCACTTTCTTTTTTTTTTTTTAATTTATTTATTATTATTATACTTTAAGTTGTAGGGTACATGTGCATAACGTGCAGGTTTGTTACATATGTATACTTGTGCCATGTTGGTGTGCTGCACCCATCAACTCGTCATTTACATCAGGTATAACTCCCAATGCAATCCCTCCCCCCTCCCCCCTCCCCATGATAGGCCCCGGTGTGTGATGTTCCCCTTCCTGAGTCCGAGTGATCTCATTGTTCATTTCCCACCTATGAGTGAGAACATGCGGTGTTTGGATTTCTGTTCTTGTGATAGTTTGCTAAGAATGATGGATTCCAGCTGCATCCAAGTCCCTACAAAGGACTCAAACTCATCCTTTTTTATGGCTGCATAGTATTCCATGGTGTATATGTGCCACATTTTCTTAATCCAATCTGTCACTGATGGACATTTGGGTTGATTCCAAGTCTTTGCTATTGTGAATAGTGCTGCAATAAACATACGTGTGCATGTGTCTTTATAGCAGCATAATTTATAATCCTTTGGGTATATACCCAGTAATGGGGTTTCAAGAAATGACAAATACTTTCCCTTTGATCATTTTCTTCCCACTCCCACATCGCCTTCTCAAGGATATATAACTGATGTATAACTGTGTTTTTTTGTTTGTTTGTTTGTTTGTTTTTTACAAGCCTCCCTCCACATGGCGCTATGTCAGAATCATGGGGAATTGAACTGTGATGGATAATCTCACCAGTCATGCTAACGAGAGAGAGTTCCTTTTTGGAATTTAAATTGGGACTAATCTTTCTCTTTCTTTCTCTCTCCTTCCTTCCTTCCTTCCTTCCTTCCTTCCTTCCTTCCTTCCTTCCTTCCTTCCTTCCTTCCTTCCTTCCTTCCTTCCTTCCTTCCTTCTTTCCTTCCGTCCCTTCTTCCTTCCCTTCTTTCCCTCCTTCCCTCCTTCTCTCTCTCTCTCTTTCTTTCTTTGACGGAGTCTAGCTACGTCCCCCAGGCTGGAGTGTGCAGTGGCGCGATCTCTACTCACTGCAAGCTCCACCTCCCAGGTTCAAGCCATTCTCCTGCCTCAGACTCCTGAGTAGCTGAGACTACAGGCGCCTGTCAACATACCTGGCTAATTTTTTTTGTATTTTTAGTAGAGACGGGGTTTCACTGTGTTAGCCAGGATGGTCTCGATCTGACTTCGTGATCCACCCGCCTTGGCCTCCCAAAGTGCTGGGATTACAACTGGAGCCTAATGTTTCTAATCACTCCCCAAAGACTGAACAACAAAGTCATGTAGAAGAAATGCTGGGTCTGAAATAGAGAACATAGAAGCAGATAAGACAAAAGAGGCAGAAAAAGAAATCTAGTAATTTCAGATAAAGAGGAATACTGAGAATCAGAGATAGTGAGAGAGAAAAAGATCTAGATTAAGAGTGAGGAAAAAAAGAGCAATATCCTTGATTCCTCATGGATTGCTAGTTTCTGGAGTCAGACTTTTCAAAAGCCTCATTGCAATTAAGACATCAGGTCTCATGAGATACATTCATATCATTCCAATGAACTACCTTTTTGACTTTAATCTTTCTTTATTATCTTCTTGTAGTTAAAGGAGCTCCACTTGAGAAAACAGAAATACAGTACAAACTGACTTAAGTTGTGCAAAATTCAAATGAATGAGTTTCCTATTTTTGGAAATATACATATATTTATGCTTATAAATATATGTGCTGCATTTTTTCATAAATTATACTAGATATAATTTGTGAAAATTCTGCTCAACATGCTTATTTTACATTTCCCAATTGACATGGAAAAACATTTATGTACAGTCAGTTTATTCACATGTAATCTCGTAATTATAACACTTTAATATGAAATCTGAAATAAATTACAAAAAGCAATTTTCACATAATTGGAAAAGTGCTTATGCATATTTATTACTCTGGGTTGTACAAAAATTATTCTTTTCACATTTCTGCACTTCTTGGAAACTATGAAATTTAAAAGATGAAAAGAAAAACACTGAGCATGCCAAATGTGTAGTGGTGCTATAAACACTTTCTCCTTTATTTCTAACACTTCATTTTCAATCTATTTCTAGAGAAGCAATAAACTGACACATATAATATTCCAATACATTTTACTCACTGAAATGTTGGCATGTTTGACACTCAATTGTGTCAATTTATCACAAGCATCCAGATTTTAGAACATATCACTGACAGATGATTTTCAGTAAGCAGTCTACTTACAGAAATGGTGTTAGTTTAACAGGATAAAATAAGTTGAGGGAGCAGACTTGGGTTTTTGAAATATTTCCAGGTTCATTTTAAGAAATCTACAGTTATTTAATCCTTTAGTTTCTGACAAATAGTGGAAAATTTGAAGACTATATGAAAAAAATGAGGACATAAGATCAAGTTATCATACTATTAAAAAAAACTTATCTACTGGAGGAATAAGATTTCAATAAATATAAAAGAAATAATGTTTTGTGTTGAAAAAATTATAAATCAGTTTTTTAAAATAATATGATACTAAATTGACCATTTATTCCAACAAGATAGAGAATATCTCACTGATCACAACTTTCTTTCTCTGCAGAATCATTGTCTACTGCTGTCAGTCTTAAACTTCACAGTTTAGCTATGCAGAACTCCTCTGAATTCTCTACACATACAGCATACTGTTTCAGACCTGTACTTGTGCTCATATTAATCTCATTGTCAAGACTTTCATAAAAAAGCCTGTCTTTAAACAAATCACCCGACCTTGCCTAACATGTTAGGCAAGAAATTTTTTCTCTATTGTCCCATGATACTCCACTCCAAGTTTTGCCACTTTAAATAACATATTATACAAACGTTTTTATGTTTCAATTTCTCCTAAACGTCTTGTATGTCTTTAAATATATAAGCTATTTCTGCCCATTTTTGTAATCCCCTGCAAATAAATTACATCCTCACTTTGCTGCTGCATTCCTGGTAGAGGTAACAGCCTCTACCACATCAGAGTCTGTTCCCAGCTGGAGGATATGAAAGAAGGGCTGCTTTCTTGTTGCCTTCACCTGGTAGTAATCCTGCTAGAGGGACTCTTTCCTCTAGAGCTTTCTTTCCACATCACAAGATCTCTAAGAATGACTAACTTAAGTGCACTCTAACTTCTGAATTGCAACTCAGTTGCCCTCCTCCCAGAATACCAAAGAAACCACCATAGTTATTGGTCACTGTCATTGTTTTTGCAATAAAATTTACTGATGACTTTAACGATGTGAGGTTTTCAGTTATGAATATTAATGTTTCTTTAAACAGTCAGCTTTCCCTTTGCCAACAAAACACACTACTCCATTTTTATAATCTAACATTGGCAGAAGAGGCAAGAAGGCAAGAGATTCCTCTACCTACTGAGCCAGTATTGAAAGATATTCAAAGCATTTATGAGGTTCTTCCTCTCCAGAAAAGAGATGTCAGTGTTGTCACCACTAGCTAGCAGAGTGCATTATCCACGCATTACTGTCATCCACGCATCACTTGTAGCTCAAAAATTTCACGTTAAGCTCCTATTCAAAAATAGTTGAGGGTCTTGACTCTCTAACATTTTCCCAATTGACAAATATTACAACTTATATAAGAAATCAGATGCATCTTGAGTATTCATTGCCAAGTAGTACAAGATGGAGAAAAAAGAATGGAGTTAGCACACACACACGCACGCACAAAATACAACTTCCTCTTTTCCTCTTGGCCATTTACCTAAATAATGCACTGCTGGAACTGCCAGTTTAGCTAGATTAAATGTTTAGTTAGGCGGTCTCCTGGAGGATCAACAAGCATCACACTCTAGCACATCATAGCCATCATAGAGAGAGGAATCCAGTCTCTCTTTCCAGTGAGTTCCCCACCCCTGACTCTTCACTAGGCAGGGTGCCTGGCTTGGAACCACAGAGCAACCACCCCACCAGTGGTGAGCATACTCACTGGTAGTGGCTCCGTGTTTCTCTAGGGAGGGGAATTCCCAGACATAACCAACAGCCCCTCTGCCACTACCACAGCAATGGTTTTCCCCTTGTTGCCCTCGGTCTGGGAAAGAAACAAAGAGCCCAAGGGCTTCACCCAAGCTTCCAGCGTATCACAGTTACCACAGAAAGAGGAACTCAGTATCTCATCCCTACATGCCTTTGATCCTTTACTCTCTAACAAACAGAGGCTGCAGCTTAGGCCAGCAGAGAAGCTGCCCCATCCCCTGGCTGAACATTCCCAGTAGCAGTGGCTCTGCGTTTCTCTGAGGTGCAGGTCCCAGAGGCAACTGAAAGCCAATCTGCCACTGTTCCTGTAGTGGTACTGCCCTTTCTGCCCTCAGGCTGAGGAAGGAGCAAAGACCCTAAGTGCTTTAACCATACCTCCAACAAGCTCTAGTAACCCTGAAGAAAAGACGCCTGTCTGTCTCCCCAAGTCCCACACACGCCTGCTATTTGTTGCAAGGCAAGGCCCCACTTACTTGGGCTCACAGCACAACTGCCCCATCCTGGGCCAATCACACTGATTGATAGCAGCTCTGTATCTTTCTGAGGTGGAGCTCCAAGAGACAAGTGAAAAACCCTTTGTCACAACCACTGCTAAGTTTCCTTCCCCTGATTCCTCCAAGATGGGAAGGGATATAAAGCTTGAGATTGCTCCAGAGCTGTGGTGTGCAGCTTGGGAGTGCCAAGCCAGGATTTTCAGCCAGCAATCAAGAGGGGGAGGAGCCCAAGCTTTCAGAGCACTAAGAGGGGCACAGACACAGCTGTGAAGGGCCACATAACTGAGTAACAGCCTACCTACTGGAAATTATGCTTAAGCGCCACCTACTGGATTACAGCCCAAAACATCAACACCAAAAATACTCTGCTAATATACTTCCCTGTGAAACCCAAGACAAAAATTTCACTGCAAATAAAGACCCTGAACAAAGGCTTAGCCCTCTAAGAAATCTACTGACTGTACTCAATTTTCACCATAGTTAAAGGAACACCAACCCACACTGAGAAAGAAAAAGCACAAGAACTCTTACAACTCAAAAAGGCATAGTGGCTTCTTTGTTCCAAATGAACACACTAGAGGTTCTTTACCAGGCTGAAATGGCTGAAATGACAAAGATCATCAAGATTCAGGAGAATGTTGAAACACAATCCAAGGAAGCTAAGAATTACAATAAAATGATACAGGAAGTGACAAATAAAATAAACAGTTTTAAAAAGAACAAACTGACCTGATAGAGCTGAAAAACACACTCCAAGAATTGCATAATGCGAGTATTAACAGCAGAACAGATTGAGACAAGGAAAGAATCACAGAGCTCAAAGGCTGGCTCTCTAAAATAACCCAGTCAGACAAGATTGAAGAAAATAAATAAATAAAAAGAATTAACAAAATCTCCAAGAGATAAGGGATTATGCAAAGAGAACAAATCTACAACTCATTGGTTTATGTGAAGGAGACAGGGAGGAAGCAAGCAACTTGGAAAACATATTTCAGGTTATTGTTCATGAAAGCTTTCTCAATTTCACTAGAGAGGCCAATATTCAAATTCAGGAAATGCAGAGAACTCCTGCACACTATTATATAAGAAGACCATTCCTAAGACACATAATCATCAAATTCTTCAAGGTCAAATGAAAGAAAAAAAATGTTAAAGGCAGCTAAAGAGAAGGGATAAGTCACCTACTAAGGAAACTCCATCAACCTAACACTGGAATTTTCGGCAGAAACTCTACAAGCCAGAAGAGATTGGGTGCCTATATTCAACATTCTTAAAGAAAAATTTTCAAACAAGAATTTTATTGCAGCCAAACTGAGCTTCATAAGTGGAGAAAGAAGATTCTTCTCAGACAAGCAAGTGCTGAGGGAATTTATTGCCATCAGATTTGCCTTAAAAGAGGTGTATTTTGCTAAACACAAAGAGAAAAGATTATCATCAGCCACTACGAAAACACATTAAAGTACACAGATCAGTAATACTATAAATCAACCACATAAACCAGTTGGTGTATAATAACTAGCTTAGAACACAATGAAAGGATCAAGTCCACAAATATCAGCACTAACCTTAAATGTAAATAGGCTAAATTCCCCAATTAAAAGACACAGAGTGACAAGCTAGATAATGAAGCAAGACCCAATTGTATGCTATCTTCCAGAGACCCATCTTCCATGAAATAACATGCATAGTCTGAAAATAAATTGATGGAAATAATCTATCAAACAAATGGAAAACAGAGCAAATCAGAGGTTATAATCCTAATTTCAGACCAAACAGACTTTAAACAAAAAAAGATTTAAAAAAAAAAAAGAAAAGAAAGAAAGAAAGAAAGGCATGACATAATGTTTGTATTAGTCTATTCTCACGTTGCTATAAAGAACTACTTGAGACTGGGACATTTATAAAGAAAATAAGTTTAATTTATTCACAGTTCCATAACCTGCACAGGAGACTGGGAAGGCCTCAGGAAAATTACTATCATAATGGAAGGTGATGGGGAAGCAAGAGCATATTCACATGGCATTAGGAGAGATAAACAGTGAAAAGGAAAGAGCCAAATACTTTAAAACCATCATATGTCAAAATAACTCCTCATTATAATGAGAATAGCAGGGAGAAATCTGCTATCCAGTCACCTCCCACTATATCCCTCTCCTGACATTGGGAATTATAATTCAACATGAAATTTGTGTGAGGACACAGAGGAAAACCATATTATTGTGCTCCTGGTCCCTTCCAAATCTCATATCCTTCTCACATTTCAAAACACAATCATGCCTTTCAACAGTTCCACAAAGTCTTAACTTATTCCAGGGTTAACTCAAAAGTCCAAGCCCAAGTCTCATCTGAGACATGGCAGGTCCCTTCCACCTATGAGCATGTAAAATTAAAAAAAAAAAAAAAAAAAAAAAAAAAAAAAAAAAAAAACAAGTTAGTTACTTCCACGATACAATGGGAGTACAGGAATTGGGTAAATCCTCCCATTCCAAATGAAAAAAAAAAAAAGTCGAAAACAAAGGGGCTTCAGGCCCCATGCGAGTCTTGAAACTAGGCAGTCATTAAATCTAAAATTCCAAAATAATCCCTTTTGACTCCCTGTCTCACATCCAGGGCATGCTGATTCAATAAATGGGCTCTCACAGCCTTGGGTAGCTCCAATCCTGCAGCTCTGCAGGGTACAGCTCGTGGAGCTGCTTTCATGGGCTACCATTGAGTTCCTGCGACTTTTCAAGGTTCGTGGTGCAAGCTGTTGGTGGCTCCACTATTCTGGGATCTGGAGGATGATGGCCCTCTTCTCACAGCTGCACTAGGCAGTGCTCCAGTGGAGACTCTGTGTGGGAGTTCCAACCCCACATTTCCCCTCTGCACTATCCTAGAAGAAGTTCTCCATGAGGGCTCCAATTCTGCAGCAGATTTCTGCAGCAGACTTCCGCATGGACATCCAGGCATTCCATACATCCTCTGAAATCTAGGCAGAGGCCCTCATACGTCAACTCTTGCCTTCTGTGAACCTGCAGATCCAATAACAAGTGGAAGCCACCAAACCTTGGGATTCACACCCTCTGAGGGTACAACAGCCTGAGCTGTGCATTTGCCCCTTTTAGCCACAGCTGGAGCTGGAGTGGCTAGGACACAGGGCACCACGTCATGAACTTGCACAGAGCAGGAGGGCCCTGATCCTGGCCCAGGAAACCATTTTTCCCTCCTAAGCATTCAGATCTGTGATGGGAGGGGCTACTGCAAAGATCTGTGAAATACGTTGGAGTTGGAGGCATTTTCCCGATAGTCTGGGCTATTAACATTAGATTCATCTTTACTTATGCAAATTTTAGCAACTGGCTTAAATTTCTCCCTCCAAAATAAGTTTTTCTTTTCCATCACATGGTCACACTGCAACAAACTTTTATGCTCTGCTTCCCTTTTAAATATAAATTCCAATTTCAGATAATCTCTTTGTTCATTTGTATGAGTGTATGCTGTTAGAAGCAGCTACATCACCTCTTGAATACTTTGCTCTTTAGAAATATTTTCCACCAGATATTCTAAATCATCTCTCTTAAGTTCAAAGTTCTGCAGATCTCTAGAACAGGGTCACAATGCCACCAGTTTCTTTGTTAAAGCATAGTAAGAGTGACCTTTACTCAAGTTCCCAAAGAGTTCTTTATATCCATTCAAGACTACCTCAGCCTGGACTTTATTGTCCATATCACTATCAGCATTTTGGTCAAAACCATTTAACAAGTCTCTAGAAAGTTCCAAACCTTCCCTCATATGCCTGTCTTCTTCTGAGCCCTCCAAACTATTCCAACCTCTGCCTGTTACCCAGTTTCAAAGCTATTTCCACATTTTCTGTTATCTTGACAGCAACAGCCTACTTCTATGGTACCAATTTTCTGTATTAGTCTGTTCTGACATTGCTATGAAGAACTACCTGAGACTCGGTAATTTATGAAGAAAAGAGGTTTAATTGGCTCACAGTTCCACAGGCTGTACAGGTGGTGTGGTTGGAGTGGCCTTAGTATATTTACTCATGGTGGAAGGTAAAGAGGAAGCAAGGACACCTTCACATGGTGATAGGAGAGATAGAAAGTGAAGTGGAAAGTGCCACAGACTATAAACCACCAGATCTCATGAGAACTCACTCACTATCATGAGAATAGCAAGGGGAAAATCCACCCCCATGATCCCATCACCTTCCAAGAGGTATCTCCTTCAACACTGGGAATTGCAATGCAACATGTTATTTGGGTGGGGATACAGAGCCAAATCTTATCAATGGTAAGGGGTTCAATTCAACAAGAAAACCTAATTATTATTAATACATACTCGTCCAATACAGGCACACACAGATTCATAAAGCATATTCCTAGAGACCTATGAAGAGACATAGATTCTCACACAATAATAGTGGGAGATTTCAACACCCCCCTGACAGTATTAGACAGATCATTGAGGCAGAAAATTAACGAAGATATTCAGGACTTGAACTCAGCTCTGGATCAAGTGGGCCTGATAGGTATCTATAGAACCCTCCACCTAAAACCAAGAGAATGTACATTCTTCTCATTGCCACATGGCACTGACTCTAAAATTGATTACATACTCACAAATAAAACACTCCTCAACAAATGCAAAAGAACTGAAATCATAATGAATAGTCTCTCAGGCCACAGCACAATAAAATTAGATTTCAAGATTAAGAAATTCACTCAAAACTACACAATTACATGGAAATTAAATGACCAACTCCTAAATGACTCTTAGGTAAACAATGAAATTAAGCAGAAATCAACAAGTTATTTGAATCTAATGAGAACTAAGATATGACATAACAGAATCTCTGAGACACAGCTATGCAGTATTAATAGGGTACTTTATAGCACTGAATGCCCACATCAAAAAGTTGAAAGGCTCTCAATTTAACCCCCTAACATTACAACTGGAAAAATTAAAAAAGCAAGAGCAAACCAACCCCAAAGCTAGCAGAAGACAAGAAATAACTAAAATTAGAGCTGAACTGAAGGTAATGGAGATAGGACAAACCACACCAAAGATCCATGAATCTAGGACTTGGTTCTTTGAAAAAGTTAAAGTAGTTAGACCACTAGCTAGACGAATAAAGAAAAAAAGAGCGAATATCCAAACAAACACAATTGAAAATGACAAAGAGGACATTACCGCCAACCCCACATAAGCACAGATAACCAGCAAAAGTTACTATGAACACTTTTAGACAAACAAATTAGAAAATCTGGAAGAAACGGATAAATTCCTGATGCATACCACCTCACAATACTGAACCAGGAAGACATTGAATACCCAAACAAGCCGATAACAAGTTTTGAAACTGAATTAGTAAAAATGCTTGTCAACAGATAAAAGCCCAGGACCAGATAGATTCACAACTGAATTCTACCATATGTATAAAAAAGATCTAGTGCCATTTCTACTAAGCTATTTCAAAAAGATTAGTAGAGGAAACTGCTCTTCAATTCATTCTGTGAAGCCAGCACTATCCTGATACAAAACCTGGCAGAGGCACATCAATTTTAACAGAAAACTTCAGGCCAATGTCCTTGATGAACATATACACAAAAATCCTCAACAAAATTCTAGCAAACTGAATCCCGCAGCACATCAAAAAGCTAATCCACTGCAATCAAGTAGGCTTTATCCCTAGGATGCAATGTTGGTTCCATATATGCAAATCAATAAATCTTATTCATCACATAAATAGAACTAAAAACAAAAACCAAATGATTATCTCAATAGATGCAGAAAAGGCTTTCAAAAATTTAGCATTTCTTCATTTTAAAAGCTCTCAATAAGCTAGGTAGTGAAGAAACGTATTTCAAAATAATAAGAGCCATCTATGACAAGCCCATAGCCATCATACTGTATGGGCAGAAGCTGGAAGCATTCCAGTCGAAAACTGGCACAAGACAAGAATGCACCCTCTCACCACTCCTATTTAACATAATATTGGAAGTCCTAGTCAGAGCAGTAGGTCAAGGTAAGTAAATGAAAGCCATCCAAATAGGAACAGAAGGAGTGGAACTATCCCTGTTTGCAGATGATTTGATTCTGTATCTAGAAAAACCCCTAATCCCAGCCCCAAAGCTCCCTGCTCTGATAAACAACTTTAGTAGTTTCAGTAAACAAAATCTATATAGAAAAATTAGTAGCATTTTTATACTCAACAACATGCAAGCTGAGAGCAAAATCAGGCATGCATTCCCATTCACAACTGCTACACACACACCTAGGAAACCAGCTAACCAGGGAGGTAAAAGATCTCTACAAGGAGAATTACAAAACACTCCTCAAGGAAAACAGAGATGACAGAAACAAAAGGAAAAATATTCCATGCTCATAGATAAGAAGAATTGATATTTTTTAAATAGGCATACTGCCCAAAACAATTTAGAGATTCAATGCTATTTGCATTAAACTCCTAATGACATTCTTCACACAACTAGAAAAAAAAGTAAAAATTCATATGAAACCAGAAAAGAGTCCGAATAGCCACAGCAATCTTATGCAAAAAGAACAAAGCTAGAGGTATCATATTATCTACTTCACACCATACTACAAGGCTATAGTAACTAAAACAGCATGGTGAAGATACAAAAACGATGCATACACCAATGAAACAGAATAGAGATTCCAAAAATAATGCTACACACTTACAGAAATCTGATCTTTGACAAAGCTGACAAAAACAAGCAATGGGGAAAGGACTCCCTATTCAATAAACATTGCTTGGATAGCCAACCAGCCATATGCAGAAGATTGAAACTGGACCACTACTTTATAGCATATACAAAAATCAATTCAAGATGGAATAAAGACTTAATTGTAAAACCTAAACCTATAAAAACCGTGGAAGAAAACCTAGAACATGTCATTGGGGAAATGGGATCGATTTCATGACCAAAACATCAAAAGCAATCACAATAAAAACAAAAATTGACAAATGGAACATAATTAAACTAAAGACCTACTGCACGGCAAAATAAACTATCAATAGAGTAAACAGACAACCTACAGAATGGGAGAAAATATTTGTAATCTACACATCTGACAAAGCTCTAATATTCAGAATCCATAAGGATTTTAGACAAATTTAAGAGAAAAAACAACCCCATTAAAAAGTGGACAAAGGACAGCAACAGATATCTTTCAAAAGAAGACACACATGTGGCTAAGAAGCATGTGAAAAAATGCTGAACAGCACTAATCATCAGAGAAATGCAAATAGAAACCTCCATAAGATATCATTTTACGTCAGTCACAGTGGCTATTAAAAAATCAAACCAATAACAGATGCTGGCAAGAGAAAATGGACTGCTTATACACTGCTGGTGGGAGTGTAAATTAGTTCAGCCATTGTGGAAAGCAGTGTGGCTATTTCTCACAGAGCTTAAAACTGAATTACCATTCGACCCAGCAAACCCATTATTGGGCATATACTCAAGAAAATAGAAATTGTTCTACCATGAACACACAATGCATGCGTATGTTCATCGCAGCAATATTCGCAATAGCAAAGACATAGAATCAATCTAAATTCTCATCTTTGATAGACTGGTTAAAAAAATGTGGTACATATATACCATGGAATACTATGCAGCCATAAATAAAAAGCAAGATTATGGTCCTTTCAGTAACGTGTATGGAAGTGGAAGCAATTATTCTATGCAAACTAATGCAGGAACGGAAAACCAAATACCTCATGTTCTCACTTATGAGTGGGAGTTAAACAATGAGGACACATGGACACTAAGAGGGGAACAACTGACATTGGGGCCTACTTGATGGTGGAGAGTGGGAGGGAGAGGATCAGAAAAACTGCCTAAAAGATACCTTGCTTATTACCTGGGTTACTAAATAATCTGTACACCAAATCCACATGACTCACAGTTTATCTATATAACAAATCTGCACATGTATCCCTGAACCTAAAATAAAAGTAAAAAAAAAAAAGTCATTAAAAAAGGCATCATCAAAAATGAAATTAGATGGTCCAATACATATACTTCACCATATTTTCACCAAATTTTGCCTATAGGAAGAGTGATACATAAGTTTAGGATTGATGCTCTAATACATCACTTGGGATGGTGAGTGTCACCCGCCTGCCCCAGTTGCTCCAGTTGCTTTGTGAAAAATCTAATGAACTCTAGTACACTGATCTTGCTAAGTATATTATCAATCTTCAGTCCACAGCTGAATTACTTGAGATAAAAATGAATAGATTGACATTCAAAAATAATCTACCAATTAATAATTAGCCAAATGCTTTACATTAGGTACTATTTCACACAGTTTACATTTAAGAAACCTGGGACTGAATTGTATAAGGTCCCTACTAAAGGCATCCCTATATTAAACAAAAGAGATGTGTTTCAATCTTTGTTTTATTTTAAATAAAATCCTACAATATTTCTACTCCAGATTCTCTAAAATAATACAAATGAATACATAGATTTTCATCAAAATGCTATGCACCTTCATCTTTAGTAACCAAAATATAATTATTACATAAAACAGTAATGTGTAACCCAAAGTCTGCATGTCCCATGTAGACCAACAAGCTTGACTGCCCAGCTCTAGACCCAATTTCACATCCAAACCCTCATTTTCTCTATAGGAAAAGAAAACTCAGAGTCAGTAATAGCACAGAACTTTATACCAGCTGATTATTAAGAGTTTTATCCCTCTATTTATGGATTCAGTAGAAGAAAGAGATTCCAATTAATTGAGCTTTTCTGTAGGTTTTTATTAGCTGTTGACCTGCACTATCACTATCCAATGACCTAAAAATTTCTGGAAATCTTCATGTTGGCATTTGAATTACAACTGGGTGTGATACCTGGGGCTGAAGGCGCCTCTTCCTAACTCTTAGAAGGCGAAGTGACCTACACTGAAAGCTACTTTATGTTATTTATAATAAAATCAGTATATTCAATATAAGAGAATATAATCCTAAATCATACAAGCTTTAGGGTTACTATCACACTCTGCATTTTGCAAATAAGTAACACCATGACTAGAAAATATATTCATCGCACTCAGCAACACTTTTTTATAAAGACAAATAATTATAATGTTACTGCAAACATACTATATTTACAGCAGAGCTGCAAAGACACTACAGGAAGTTCTCACGTACCCTTACCTCAACCTCCATTATGTAAATACTTCGTATAAAATTTTATTTTGGTACATTTATCAAAACTAAGAAATGAATATTGGTATAATGCTACTAATTAAACTACAGACTTTAGTCAGAAATGACCAGTTTTTCCACAAATGTTCTTTTTCAAGTCCAGAATCTAATCCATGCATTGCATGTAGTTTCTATATCTTGATCCTCCATTCTGTGATAATATCTAGTTTATTCCTTGTCTTTTAAGTTCTTCACAGTTTTGAAGATTACCAGTCAAGTATGTAGTAGAACATCTCCCAGTATAGGTTTCTGAGATTTATTATTATTATTATTATTACACTGGAATTATGAACTTTTTGGACGAAAGCCTTTCTCATATATCAAACGTACATGGTATCAACATAACTTAGTAATGGTGATAACAATTTTGATGTTTTTGTTAAGGAGATCTCTGTCTGGTTTTACCAATGTAAAATTAAGTTTCTCCATGCCATACTCTATTCGTTAGAAGTTAACTAACATTCCAACTTGTGCTTACAGAGAGTAATTAAGCTCTACCTCCTGAAAGGATGATTGAAATAATTGTGGATATATGTTAAATTCATTATTGGAATTAACAAATAGTTGGAGAGAGATTCTTTGAAGCTCTGAAAATGCTTTTCTAAAAATTTTTGTACGTTAATTTTAGCATTCATCAGTGGATTTAACTGACAGTGATTATTACAGTGTTGTTGTAATGGTTTTCTATCATAAAAGGAAAAAAGATCTTGGAACCCCAAATCACTAAGCCAAAGGGAAGAGTCAAACTGGATACTGTGACGACAGGCAATTCTGCCTCTCATTTTGTTCCTAAATACAATACTACAAAGAAAAAAAAGAAAAGAAAAAAAAAGCTACATACCTTTCTCACAATTTTCCCAAATGGAAATTCTTTTATCCTAAAACAGTTCTGTTGAATTTCACCCTGGTAATATAAATTGATCACTTGTCTTCACAGGTGTGGGACAGAGGACAGAACTCAAAGTCATCTGTCTGCTCACCTGAGACAAATGAAAATCTGACTGCTTCCTCCACTCTATTGTTTACGTAAAAATGCAGATTCACTGAATCAGGCTAAGGCATAAGTGACTATTGCTTTACCTCTCTCTCAAATGTAAATTTTATATTCAGTGAAAAGCTGATCAAAGACTCAAAAAATGCAACTATTTGTCTCTTGTTTACCTATGAACTGGAAGCCTCCTCAGGCACCCAACCCCGTTTGCCTTGTCCCACCTTCCCCGGCAAATCAATGTACATCAATTTACATCTTTGTTCATCTTATTGATTGATGTCTTGTGTCTCTATAAAATGTATAAAACCAAGCTACCCCCACCACCTTGGGCACATATCACCAGGAACCTGAGGCTGACATGGGTGCATACTTAACCCCGGTAAAAGAAACTTTCTAAATTGATTGCTACCTATTTCAGATACTTTTGATTCACACTCTTTACCTAATTTCTTCTACATTCATTGATTAAAATTTTTCTGTATGGAAGATTTGTCCGCTGTATACATTTAAAACATGTCTCATGTATTTGTATCAATAAGCATCATCAATTGTTTTTTCAGTTTATAAGCCTGTACTATTATTATTTATTTATTGAAATTGTTTCTGCTCTTTTATGTGGGCTTCTATGTCCTTTTTATATGACACTTTTTTTTTCACTTACATATTGTAGTAGCAGACAATGTTCCAGGCTAATCCTTTATTTTTTCCATACCAGTCCTGGAATTGGCTTCCTTTCTTGGAGGATGATATTATAAACCAAGATCTAGTTGGTAGATGTGATCAAAGTTACTCAGATGTCATAACTTCATGTACCTCTAAATAGACAAAAGCTAGGAAATATATATACACACACATACATACACATGTATTTATATCACTATTTCACATGTTATATACATTATATATAATATGATAAGCATACTTCCGTATTTAGTATACTAAGTATTATAAAATGTAAAATGTAAAACTCTTATATATTATGTATAGATATGCTCAACATATAGAGATTGTGTGTTGATACTTGCTAATTCATTTATACATATATACCTGTATTAGTCTTTGTATGTATATATATAAAATACAAGTTTTACTAATTTCTTAGACCATTCCAGCACAAGGTTAATTCTAGCTTTCTCGACTTAATTATTATTTTAACTTTTTATTTGACATTGAGAAACTTGGACCTCATTATCTACAATGTGTGCATTTATTTATTCGAACCTAATTTACACATAGTGTCAGAATTTCTAATCTGTACCACAGTGAGAAAGATATTTATCAACTATACTACGGCATCTACGTACATTTTAGTTTTTGCTTTCACCTCATAATATCTTGCCAAAACATTGTTTTCCTGCTATTTATTTCAGCTTCCTTTTTCCCTAGCCACTTTGGTAAGATTATCTAATATACATGAAATACAGTTAAATATAATTGCTACAGTTTGTAATCCATATTGGCTTTTCCCACATTACACTGTGATATATATATATATATAAAATATCTAGAATATATATATATTTTGTAGATATATATATTTTGTAGATATATATATATATATAATAGATATTATATATATTATACACACACACACACACCAAAGATGTATTACTGGTTATGACAAATGTAATTTGCATAGATGACAAATGCATGACAAATGTAATTATTATGGTTTTGACAAATGTAAAGAATGTGTGTCTACCACAAAGAGATGTGTCCACCAAAACTATACTATCCGTAAATGTTTCATCAGACTAAACATTCCTTTGAGCAACCCCTTTATAGTCAACTTCCTAGTAATCCAATCCCTGGCAAACACTGACATATTTTTCATCCCAATTGTTTTTATGTTTCCTAAAAATCATATAAAGGCACCAGATGATATGTAACCTAATGCATCTGATTTCTTACACCTTGCAAAATACATTTAAGATTAATCCTTATTATTGCATGAATTAATAATTAATTCTAATTAATTGCTGGGTTATACTTCATTGTCTAGATTATATTACTTAGGTTTAGGGTTTTAAATTTCTACTTCTTGTTTATGGAGAATATTTATCACGACTAGATGTCAAGTGCTTTTTTGCATTTATTGAGATTATCATATGACTCTTCTTATTTACTTTTGTAGATAAAATATATTTGAATTATATCAGTTGATTTTGATTGTTAAACAGCTTTGAATTCTTATGGTAAACTATACATAGTCATAATATATAATTTTACACACAGACACGTCATGTGTATATATACGCACATGTGTATATATGTGTGTGTATATATATGTTGCTGATTTTGATTTTAATATTTTAAGAATTATTGTATCTTTATGTTCATCAGGGATCTTGATCTGCAGTTTTTGGAGGTGTTTTTATTTCCTTATCATGTCTTTGCCTGTTTTTGGTATTAGCAAAATGCTAGCCTCAAAAAATGAGTTGTGAAATATTCTCTACTCTTCTACTTACTGAAAAATATTGTATAGAATGGGTATTTTTTCTTTCTTAAATGGTTGGTGGGATTGCCAATAAAGCCATATGGTCCTGGAGTTTTTTTTTATTACAGGTTTGATTCTTTAGTAGATGTAGAGCTATTTCGATTATCTATTGTTTCTTGAGTGGATTTTTATAGTTGTTTCTGTCTTTTGGGGAATGAGTGAATTTAGTTCAATCTAAGTTGTCAAGTGTATGGGCATAGAATGGTTCATAGTAATTGCTTATTATCATTTTAATGTCAGCATCATCAATCCCAAGCAGAGGACCCAGTTCAGCTATACTCAGAACCCTGACCCACAGCAACACGGAATAGTACATGTGTGTTTTTTAAGCCTCCATATTTGTGGTAAGAGTTTTGCATAACCTACTGCAAACATGAGAGTGAAATATTATCCCATTTGCAAGATCATATTGATTAGAAGCAAATTGTAGGTGCCATCCACACTAAAGAGGAGAGAATTATACAAGGGTGTAAACACCAGGAGGTAAAAATCGTTGGGGTCATTAAAGAGCTTTCGCTCCACAGTCAGTTTGGCTAAACATTTGTTAATTTTATTGATCTTAAAAACTACTTTTTGTCTCACTGATTTTTTTCTGTTATTATTCTGTTTATAATTTTATTTACATGCATTCTAATTATTATTATTACCTTACTTAAACTTTATATTTAATTGTTCTTTTTTTTTAGTATATGAAGGATAAAGTTTAACACACTTATTTCAGGCATACTTTTTAAATAAGTACTCACATATATTTCTCTGTAAGATATGTCTTTGCTACATTCCACAAATTTTATTACGTTGTATTTTAACTTTTTATTCACTTCAATTTTTAAATTTTATTTTGAGATTTATTCTTTGACTCATAGATTATGTAGAAATTTTGCAGTACAATTCCTACTTTGAGATTTTCTAGTTATCTTTGTGGTGGCTTTTGCTTAAACTTGCTATCAACCAAGAAGATATTTTGTGTAATTTGTATTATTCAAAATTTGCAAAAGTTTGTTTAATGGCCCAGAATATGATCTACCTAGGTGACTGTTTCATGTTTTGCTCTTGAGAAAAACATATATCCATTCAGTTGTTATTGATTGATGTGTTCTATAAATATAAATTAGGTCAAGTTGATTGTGAAGTTCAAGACACCTATATACATACTGATTTTTCTCCTACCTGTTCTACCAATTACTAGAAAAGAAATATTAAGACATCTAAATATAATTATGAATTTGTCCATTTTTCTTTGAGCTATATTAGTTACTACTTCTTGCATTTTGAAGCTCTCAATATATATTCATGTGCTGCATAATAATGTTTCAGTCAACATCAGACTGCATATAAGATGGCAATCCCATAAGATTATAATACTTTATTTTTACTGTATCTGTTCCATGCTTAGATATATTTAGATATGCAAATATTTACTACTGTGTTATGATTATTTACGGTATTCAGTACAGTAATATGCTGTAAAGGTTTGTAGCCTAGGAACAATAGGCTATAGGCATGTAGTAGGCTATAACCAAATAGGTTTCTAGAAGTATACTCTATGATGTTCCCACAGCACTAAATTACCTAACAATGCATTTCTCTGAAAGTATCTCCATCATTAAATGATGCATGACATTTTGTGTGTATATATATACTCATACATATGTATGTATACAAATATACAATTTTAAAATCTAAGATAACAAATTTATAAATTTTCTGTAATTATTTGAAATTTTGATATTCTCTCTTAAATGAAAAAACAAAATGAAGTTATCATATTGCTAATAGAATTAAAATTTGAGTGCTTCTTTAAGCCTCAGTGTTTAACTTAAAGCTATTAGAATAATAATAGCACACTTTCAATAGAAAAGCAGTTGCTGACCAGCAGGACCTTGTATAACAGGAACAGCTAGGTCTTGGTGTACTTCTGATGAATCTAATCATTCTCACAGATCACCAACCTCAGATAAGGTCACGTTGTGACAATGATTAAGAGAGTCATCATGCCTGAGCACAAATTAAAAACAAGGTCACAGTGCAAACTATATAAATGACCAAACATGCATTTTCATGCTAACTTGGATTACTCGTGCTCCCTAAGCGATTAGAATTTTAGTCTCTTTCTGTTATTCCAGCTTCATCAACAAGGTTCTTTAAGATACTCAATCATAGAATTATCTCTGCCTCTCAATAATTACATACCCAGAGTCACCCTCAATTCCTTAATCCTTCCCTAAAATCACTTAACACAAAACCAAATCCTAAAATAAGCTATTCCTAACACCTTATTAAGACACTGCAGAGTTTCCCAAAGGTGGCTATCTCCTTGCTATCACAAGCATCAGAATGTCTAAATTTGATTACAGTTTTATTCCTTGTGTGATTTGATAGTTGGTTATTAACAGACACAACATAGAGTTATAATAAGAATTAACTGGAGTAGTACTACAAAATATCTAGCATGATCACTCTCATATGATAAACACTAACTTTTTAATGTAACTTACTTTTCAGTTGAAACAATTTAGCAAAGAAGCTGTATTCTAGTCATCTCTGAGTTTTTTTTCTATAAAACAAAGTACTTGAAAAGTAATAGACAATCAATGAATATTTGTTGAATAGATTACTTATATTTAAATATTAATAACAAAACTTTAGAGATTATAAAAGGTTATAATGAAGACCTCATACATAATGTAGAAGAAAGTTTGTAATGAGTTAGGTGGCAAAAATAGTAGAACCATGGAATAAGAGAATTTAGTCTTAAAAGTGAGTGCGAAGGTGTTCTTACTAATATTACTCTAAGTATACACAACTGAACAATTTGTTTTCCATTTCTCATTAGATGATATATTGAAAGAGTATTGGCTTTAACATTGTATCATAAGGTCCCTGAAGAGTTATTTCCCATTCATGCTCCCACATCACATTCTTATTCCAAAATTGGCTAATAGATTCTTCCAGAATCCATGGCCTATATAAATAGTGATTGGTTTCCTTTGAGACTCCACATGATCTTATTCCCAATGCAAAGTTATAACACACATCTCAGCTAACTCACATTTGGATTCAGCACCATTTTCCTAAGATTTCAGACCAGTATTGAATTTGTTAGATTGACCGACTTTAGGCCTCTGGGAAACCATTTGGTACACGAGAGAAGTCTCTATTAAACTAATGATGCACTAAATGGCATGCAAATGACCTGAAAGAATAAATATGTCTCCTTGAGAGCAGGATTTCTAGCTGGGGAGAGACTTGGATGTCAGGGAAAAAAATTGCTCATCAGTGCTTAACCATCAACTACATAATCAATAATCTCAGAACCCAGAAGGTTTCTTTATGTAGTGAGGTATTAATATATTATTAATATTCATTTTAACCATTGATAAAGTACATCTTGTTAGCTAATTAAAACACTATTTCTGCTAGATAAATACAAAATAAAGTAAATTTCCCATATATTCCTGTCAGTTGATTAGCTTATAGACTGATTTACTAGCATTGTATGTAATTACAACCCTATTTGGTATTAATGGGAAGAAGTACTGTTTATAAACATTAACTTGCTTTTCTCATTCCTCCCTTTAACCTCAAAATTTATCTGTATGTAAAAAACAAATAAGCTTATCTTGCTTTGAGAAATCCAGCTGAGGCAGGAGGATCGCTTGAGCTCAGGAGTTCGAGACCAGCCTGGTCAACATAATGAAACCCTGTCTCTACAAAAAATACAAACTTACCTGAGTGTAGTGGAGTGCACCTTTAGTCCCAGCTACATGGGAGGCTGAGGTGGGAGGATCACTCGAACCCAGGAAGAGAAGGTTGAATTGAGCCAAGATCGTGCCCAGCCTGGGTGACGGAGTGAGAACCTGTCTCAAAAATTCACAATAGCAAAGACTTGGAATCAACCCAAATGTCCATCAGTGACAGATTGGATTAAGAAAATGTGGCACATATACACCATGGAATACTATGCAGCCATAAAAAAGGATGAGTTTGTGTCCTTTGTAGGGACATGGATGCAGCTGGAAACCATCATTCTTAGCAAACTATCACAAGAACAGAAAACCAAACACCGCATGTTCTCATTCATAGGTGGGAACTGAACAATGAGATCACTTGGACTCAGGAAGGGGAACATCACACACCGGGGCCTATCATGGGGAGGGGGGAGGGGGGAGGGATTGCACTGGGAGTTATACCTGATGTAAATGACGAGTTGATGGGTGCAGCACACCAACATGGCACAAGTATACATATGTAACAAACCTGCACGTTATGCACATGTACCCTACAACTTAAAGTATAATAATAATAAATAAATAAATAAAAAATCAATAAAAAGAAAAAAAAAGAAACACATACAGACATATTTACACACACTTAATATATCTAGTTAAATTGTGCAAAACTGTCAATAAATTAAATATTACTAATGTTAGAAATTAGAGTTTTTTTCAATAAAACATTTATATTAAGAAGCTACATTTACTAACAGTTATAAAAACAATACTAATTTTTAGTATCTCCCATGTGATTAAACTGCTTATTTAAATTTTTATTGGAAACCATTATAGACTCACAAGAATTTTCAAAAATAGTACAGTTTTGTGTGCCCTTTACCTAACTTCACCCAGTTATGCCATATAACTGTAGTACAACAGCAACACCAGAAAATTGACATTAACATATTCCTTGGTAACTAGACTGCATCCTCTTTTAGAACTTGCATTCATATAGGTATGTGTATGCATGTCCTTGATGTGTGCCCTACATCTCTGAAAATATGGCAGTTTGCATCATCATCTTCAGACCTGCAGGAAAGCCCCTATCAAGCCTTGCCTTCTTATAAATGGTTCATCTGATTAGGTCAACCCTAACTGGGTCAGACCCAACCAGGGTAATCTCCTTCTGATTAACTTAAAATAAGCTACTTAATTATATTTTATTATATTCACTGTCACTACTCCCACTCAATGGGAGGTGATTATACAGGACATATACATGAAAGGGTTGAAACATTGAGAGGCATCTTTTAATTCTGCCTATCATAACCACAGTTGAAAATAATCTAAGGCAGTGGAGTAATGAAGAAATGGGGGAACTGATACCAGAAAACCAAATCAGAAGATTTCTCTTTTCCCACATGATGCCAAAGTGGTATAAGAAACCAAACTGAGATGAATACAAATGGTTTAAAGAAACTTGATGACATGTTATGCAGCCGTTAAAGTCTTGCTTTCAGACAATATTTAATGACATGGAAAATGCATAGTGTACAGTCTCAAATAAAATATGAAAATACATATAATGGAATATAGTGCAAAAGATTAGCAGTGGTTATAGCCAGGAAGTCATCTTTTTTTGTGTTTTATTGGTGACCCAAGTTTTCCAAGGTAATTGTTATTCTTATAACCAGAAAATAAAGTTAAAGTAAAACCAATAGACTGTAAGAGCAATAGTCCATTTTTAGGAGATATATTAGACAAAGCATTAGCAGTTTAGGCAGTAAACTTCAGCAGTAAATTATAATAAAATACAATTATAAACGTGGAAATTGTAATAAACATGTCAAGGGGTTATTAGAAATCTTTAAAGAGTTTAGAATTTTCAGTTTTGAAAACTGCTCCAACAGAGCAAACCAAATTACAAGCTTAGAAATAAAAATTAGATTTAAAAATCATTACAGTTAATGAATTAGAAAGGATACTACAGGAAGATTTGGATGAATCAATTTCTAAATCAATAAAAGTAGAACATCACATGAACAGAATAAAGAACAACACCCATATAATCATTCTAATAGATGTTAAAAAATTCAAAATTCAAAATCTGTTTATGATAAAAGCCCTCAACAAATTGGATACAGAAGGAACATACTTAAAGATAAATATCCTTTGTGACAAATCTATAGCCAACATCATACTGAATGAGTAAACTATTGTAAGCCTTTTCTTAGGATTTGGAAGAAGACAAAGGGGACCACTTTCACTAACTTTATCGAACTTCAAACTGGAAATCCTGGCCAGGACACTTAGGCAAGGAAAAGAAATAAAGGGCACTCAAATTGGAAAGGGAGAAATGGAAGTAGCCTTGTTTTCATTTAATTTAATTTAATTAATTTTAATTAATTTAATTTTAATAATTTTATATTTTGAAAAACCTAAAGATTCCATGAAAAAATTTGTTAGAATCAATAAAGTTGTAAGATACAATATCAACATACAAAAATCACTAGCATTTATTTACACTAACAGTGAACAATCTGAAAAAGAAATGAAGAAAGCAATCCCATTTACAATAGCAACAAACAATATCAAATATTTAGAAATAAATTTAACCAAAGAGTGAAAAGTCTCTATAAGAAAAACTATAAAACACCAATGAAAGAAACTGAAGAGGAAACAAAAAAAATTAAAATATATTTCATGCTCATGGTTTAGATGAATTAATATTGTAAAATGACAATACTACCTGAAGCAATTTACAAATCCAGTGCAATTCTTACCAAAATAACCATGACATTCTTCACAAGAAACTGAAAAAAATAAATCCTAAAATTCATATGAAACCAGAAAAAACACCACATAGCCAAAACAATACTGAGCGAAAAGAATAATCTGACTTCAAAATACGAAATTTTGGAATTACATATAATGGAATGCATATGGAATTCTGGAATTATATATAATATAATGTATGTAACAAAACTACAGTAACATAATCAGCATGGTACCAACATAAAAACATACACATAGACCAATAGAAAGAAACAGAGAACCCAGAAACAAATCTATGCATTTGCAGCCAACTCATTTTTGACAAAGAGCCCAAGAATATACAGTAAGGAAAAAGCATCTCTTCAGTAAATGGTGCTGGGAAAATTGGATAATCATATGCAAAAGAATAAAGTAGACCCCTGTTTTTCACAATGTGCAAAAATCAAATCAAAATGGACTAACTCTAAGGCCTGAAACTACTAGAAGAAAACTTTAGGGGAAATGCTTCAGGACAGTGATCTGGGTCAAGATTTTTGGGGAGTAAGACCTTAAAAAGCACAAGCAATAAAAGCAAAAATGGAAAAATGGGGTTACATCATGGTAAAAATATTTGCACAGGAAAATAAATTATCAACAAAGTGAAAAGACGACCAACATCTGACAAGGGATTAATAATCAGAAAAAATAAAAAGCAGAAACAACTCAGAAAGAAAAAAACACATTAAAAACTGGACAAAGAATCTGAACAGACATTTCCCAAAGAAGACATGCTTTGTATGTTTATAAAACAAGACAGTAAGCAGGTATATAAAAAAAGTTAAACATCACTAATCATCAGAGAAATGCATATCAAAACAACAGTGAGATATCATCTCACCCTAGTTAAAACTGATTTTACCAAAAAGACAGAGAATAACAAATATTGTCAAGGATGTGCAGAAAGAGAAACACCTATACACTGTTGCTAGGAATGTAAATCTGTACAGCCACTATGAAAAACAGTACAGAGATTCCTCAAAAAAGCTAAAAATATAGCTATTACATGATCCAGCATCCCACTACTGGGTATATATTTAAAAGTAAGAAAATCAGTTTATCGGAGAGATATCTATACTCTCACATATATTGCGGCACTAATCACAATAGCAAAAAGATAGAATTAACCTAATTGCCCATCAATGAATGGATGAATAAAGAAAATGTTGCAGGCATGCATATACATATACATATATATTATTCACACAACCAAACACACACACAAATGGAATATTATTCAGCCATAAAAAAAGAATTAAATCTTGTCATTTGCAGTAACATGGATGCATGGATGTAACTGGAGGTCACTATGTTAAGCGAAATAAGCCAAGCAAACAAAGACAAATATTGAGAGTTCTCACTCATATGTGGAAGCTAAGAAGGTGGGCATCACGAAGAGAGAGTAGATGGGTGGTTATCAGAAGTTAGGAAGTGTATGGCAAAGAGATGGTGAAGAAAGACTGATTAATGGGTACAAATACACAATCGGACAGAGGAGATAAGACCTAGTGATTGATAAATTAGTAGGGTAACTATAGTGTACTATAATCTATTGTACTTCTCAAAAGAGATAGATGAGAATAATTTGCATGTATATAGCATAAGAAAAAAGATAATTATTAAAGGTTCCGGATATGTTGATTACCTTGATTTAATATTTACACATTTTATGAGAATATCAAATTCTCACATGTTCCACAAATTATGTACGTCTATCACATATGCATAGATAAAATAATTTTTAATAATAATAAAATTAAACTAAGCATATTTAATAGGAGTTAAATATTTTTAGAAAAATTGTTCCATGAGAATTACAGCTCTAGACACATTAAAAATTATATTTCTGGCCAGGCATGGTGGTTCATACCTGTAATCCCAGCAGTTTGTGAGGCTGAGGTGGATGGATTGCTTGAGCTCAAGAGTTCAAGACCAACCTGGGCAATATGAGGAAATCCCAACTCTACAAATAATACAAAAAATAGCCAAACATGGTAGTGTGCACCTGTTATCCTAACTATTCAGGTGCTTGAGCTGGAAGGATGGCTTGAGCCCGGGAGGTGGAAGTTGCTGTGAGTAGAGATGGCACCACTGCACAAGCAGCCAGGGTGACAGAGTCAGAACCTGTCTCCAAATGTGTGTGTGTGTGTGTGTGTGTGTGTGTGTGTGTGTGTAATCAGAAATTCTTTTAATCATTTTCACAGCCTGTAAACTTAATTCCAGTAAAAATTGTATCACTGGAAAAATCCTACTCAAAAGAAAAAATATTTATAATACTGTGTTTGCCAAGAGTAACTGATATTCCTAATTATGTCAATGAAAATGAAGTTGCTATAATAAATTAATTTGCAAAAAAGTGAATCAGACAAATCTCATGATCAATTAAAGCATTCTGCTGTGGCTAACCATAGATAGTGTAAGAATACCATTTCTTCCTGTATACTGATACATAAGACTGTCAAGTAATTTTTTCAGAATCTTGTCTACGTATTGTAGCAATTATTTCTCTGTATCATGTCATGATAAACTAAATGTAAGGCAATTGGTATTTGAGTGATAGCATTTCTTAACTGTACAAGTGTGAGTGGGTGATATTATCTCCAACATAACACCTCAGTAGTCACTGTATTTTTTCCACTTTCTTGATTTTCTGTAAATCCCTCTTCCCCCTCTACTCATTACAAGAGATTGAATTTGTACTAACAAATTGACGAAATATATACAGATTTGGAAGAAACTGGGAGCTAATTTTTTCTTTACCATAGAGGGAGTGATAGATATGAAGATGGAGGAAACTAGAGTAAACATGGAGGGGTTATATTGCTTTGTTCAAGTATTCACACAGGGCCTCTACTCACCCTGTATGCAGGTGGTACTTTCCTCATTGTGGCTTTGATCTGACACCTGTCATAAAAGCCATCATTACTCATGTATGCCCTCCTCACCCTGGTTTGACTTCACCACTTTGTATTAATTTGTCTCCTCATCAAAATGCCCTCCCTACCCCACAAGGGCTCTGTACCCCACAAGGGCTGCTGAAATCCCTGGTATGTATAGTCCTCTTATTCCAATCAATCTCCAATATCCCATGAAGGGTTTTGCCTTTCTCCTCATCCCACTGCCATGTGACCCAGGATAATTTTAGAATTCCTTTGCAGTTGACAACAATGAACTTACAATTACATCAGCTGGAAAAGATTTGTGCCTTTCTTCCACTACGTTTAGTTGTACAAGTAAAGTCAAAGAAAACGTGTGTTTGAGTATACCTACCAATGACAATTTGTATTCTTTCTATGAAGGTGCATGCTTTGAGAGACTACAGACAAAGAGAAAGAAAATATTTGCAGTGTATACTGACACATGCATTTAACCTACATAAGTAAGAATGAGGGATATGAAAACAGAAGAGCACTAAAAACAATGGAATCTTGATCATGGGTCTAAATGCATGAATGAGCTGGGAGGATCACAAATTGTGGTTGGACAGGGAGTGATTTAATTCATAACTTTGGAAGATGTGCAACTGATGCTGGTAATGATAACATCCAGGATATGAACAAGTGTTCTACCACCACAATGGAAAGCAGATGTTACTAATGTTAAAACTGTTAGAAATGCAGATATATAAATTTTCCAAGGCAATGTTGGAGAAATATATCAAAAGTTGTCACAAACATCAATTGTTTGTAAAGATTTATTTATATTGCCTTTGACCTCTGAAACCAAGTTACTAAAACATAGAGAAATAGCAAGCCAACATTTCAGGTAAAATGTTTGCTTTTGTCTCAAATTCTATACTTGCCTATACCAAAGAAGTTACAAAACATGGCTTGTATGTTAATTAATCATGTACTCCCAAAACATAGCTAAACTATACACCAAGGACTTAAAATAGACTATAATCAACATGCAGTATGTAATGGTTGGTTGATTACTCTTGTGAATGTAATTTAAGTATAATAAAAATGAGAAATATGAAAGCTAATTCTAGGAGAATGTAAATTTGTAATTGTAGCTATTAATGGTTGAGTCCACACTGACAATAAAAAATATCATGCTGTTTAATTGTGTGAAGCAGCTTTATTTAAAATAGGTATTTCATGACATTAATAACAGAATATAGTTGAAGATAATTTAATTTAACCATTGCTTTAGCAAATGAAAACAAATTATATTTGCATATATAGTAGATATAGATGTATCTATAGATGTAGCTGTAGCTGTAGCTGAAGATGTAGTGTAGTTATAGACAGATAGTGGTATTTAAGAGTAAATCAATTCTAGACCCACCTAGCAAAGATCTGAGTCATTCCTTAACACGATTTATCTCAAAAATTCATTTAAAATATTATAAAAATATATTGACAAAGATTATAAACTGGCATTTCAATGAAAGGAAAACATACAAAGAGATTAATTTTGTCTGTTTTTAAAAACACATAAGTTTTCTAAGCTATGAGGATGCAAAGGCATAAGAATGATACAACGGACTTTGGGGACTTTGGGGGAAGAGTGGGAGAGGGGAGGGTGTTAAAAGATTACAAATATGGTGCAATGTATACTGCTTGGGTGATGGGTGCACCAGGATCTCACACATCACCACTAAAGAACTTACTCATGTAACCAAATATCACCTGTACCCCAATAACTTATGGGAAATTAAATTAAATTAAATTAAAAAGTGCATTGAAAGTGAGGAAGAGAAAATTTCTGCATGTGTCCAGGGCAGTTTAAAGTCGTTTCCCACATTTAAAAATAAACAAATAAATAAAAACGCATAAGTGAAATAATTCAATATAAGGGTCGTGGAAATATTTTCTTATTTTTTGAATATTTAGTATTTTGATGCTGCTGTAAGTGGTCCTATTTTTAAATATAATTTTCTATTTTGTTTATTGTTAGTATTAGAAGTACAATGTATTTTTGTATGTTAATTTTTATACTTATGATATTACAAAATTCACTTGTTGATTTTGGAATTTTTTATAAATTACTCAAGATATTTGTAATATACAATGTTTTCTATGAATAAATACAATTTTACTTTTTAAGGGAAAAATCAATAATCCAGTCCAATTCAATATTTAATTCCTTTATTCTTTTTGTTTCCTTATTATACTGTCTTGGAAGTCCAGTAAAATATTGATTAGAATAATGAAAACAGAAATCCTTATCTCATTCCAAATTTTAGAGAAAAAAAATTCAGATATTCTTTAATGCGTATGATGCCAGCTGAAGTTGTTTCAAAACTGCCCTTTTCTAAATTGCAAAATGTTTTCCCTCTTTTTTGAAAATTTTGTTAAAAAACAATGTTGAATTGTGCAAATACCTTTTCTGTAATCATTGAGATGATTGCATTATTTTCTCTTATTTTATTAATATGGTTAATTACAGTACGTTAATTTAAAATATTTGTAAAAAGCACTGTGCATATTGAGTCTATATCCACTTGGTCTACATTTTTTTCTTTTCTTTTCTTTTCTTTTTTTGAGAAAAATTTCACTCTCCCTCCCAGGCTAGAATGCAGTGACACTATCTCAGTTCACTGCAACCTCTGCCTCCCAGGTTTAAGTGACTCTCCTGCCTCAGCCTCCTGAGTAGCTGGGATTACAGGTGCATGACACCATGACCAGCCAATTTTTTGTGTGTGTATTTTTAGTAGCGATGGCGCTTCACAATGTTAGGCTGGTCTCAAACTCCTGACTTCAAGCGATCCACAGACCTTGGCCTCCCAAAGTGCTGGGATTACAGGCAAGAGACACCGTGCCTGTCCTGCATGTATTTGTTTTTATTGTTGCTAGATTTGTTTTGTAAATGCATCTCATGAAAACATTTTAATGCTTAAAAGTTATGCAGCATTTTAAAAAAATAAAGAAAAGACAAAAAGAAGACATGAGAAAGAGAAGAATGTTCATGCCTTGTACAAGAAGTAAGTGCCACAAATACGAAAGAGAATGATCCGATAAACCAAAGTATTGGAAAAAACGTTAAAAGCAAGTAATATTTGAAGAGAACTTTAAATTATTTTAGCATAGTATATTTGGAGAATCCAGTGAATATAATACTATGTATAGGTTAATGGATGAATAATAAGAAGAATAGATTTAGGGGAAAAATCAAAATAATGACTAGGTTTCAAAGCTTTCCGAATAACTTATTACAATGTTTGCTATATATTTGATATAAATTTAATTTGTTAAACATTAGATTTAAATGATCAAGTAAAAGTTTTAAGAATAGTAATTTGGCAGTGGTAACAGGAAACATGAGATGAGAATAAGATTACAGAGGAAATGTACACCCTGAAGACTATTTCAGTAGCCCCTAGAAAGCTATAGAAAGAATGCAATGCATGCATGATACATGGTAGTTAGAGTGGTTGGTGGGGTAACTCTAAATTTGGAAGATGAAGGAGAGGGAGGTGTGTATGAAGTGTTTTCAAAAATTTGAGAAGCAAAGTAGTGAAATCTATTTTTTTAAAGTAAGATAGTAGAGAAATAACTTCTTATTCAAGGGAAATAAAGTGGTTAAAGTGGGAAATTAAGGTGAGGATGAGACATCAGGAGTAATTATTTTGCAACCAATGGAAAAGGATACTAGCATAAGGGTTATGCCTAGAGATTAAAGATCTTCAAGAAAGAAAATATGATGAATTTCCAAATCTATTTGAAATTAAAATAAATGGAAACTGTAAATATTCCAGGCATATTGATTTCCTTGAAATTAGCTCAAAATCATTCTGAAAAAAATTTAATTATGATAAAATATTCTGAGATTGTTTTAAGCTTTGTTTATGGGGGCTGAAAATGCAGGTAATAAAAATTTGAAGCAGAAACTGAAAATACACTTTCCTACCACTACCCATTCTATCATACCATCCAAGTCATCACTGGGCTCAGAAAGTTTTGTAAAAACTGATTTTCAACCATGTATTGTTCATATTTATTTCTTCTTTCTATCACTTAGCACTGTGTATTGAATATGGTAGGTACTCAAATATTTTTGGGTGTAATAAAACAAATTAAAAAGAGATGCATTAACATAAAAGATAAGGTACAATGGCATTACAACAACTGCATATCTAAATAGGAGAAAACATTTCTAGCTTAAACTATACATACAAAAACACTTAAGCATAGGAAAAATTGAAGATGTAAAATTATTATTTTGTTCCATTGGTCTATATCTCTGTTTTGGTACCAGTACCATGCTGTTTTTGTTACTGTAGCCTTGTAGTATAGCTTGAAGTCAGGTAGCGTGATGCCTACAGCTTTGTTCTTTTGGCTTAGGATTGTCTTGGCAATGCGGGCTCTCTTTTGGTTCCATATGAACTTTAAAGTAGTTTTTTCAGTTCTGTTAAGAAAGTCATTGGTAGCTTGATAGGGATGGCATTGAATCTAAAAATTACCTTGGGCAGTATGGCCATTTTCATGATATTGATTCTTCCTATCAATGAGCATGGAATGTTCTTCCATTTGTGTCCTCTTTTATTTCATTGAGCAGTGGTTTTTAGCTCCCCTTGAAGAGGTCCTTCACATCCCTTGTAAGTTGGATTCCTAGGTATTTTATTCTCATTGAAGTAATTGTGAATGCGAGTTCACTCATGATTTGGCTGTTTGTCTGTTATTGGTGTATAAGAATGCTTGTGATTTTTGCAAATTGATTTTAATAACATTTGACCCAGCCATCCCATTACTGGGTATATACACAAAGGATTATAAATCACGTTACTATAAAGACACATGCACACATATGTTTATTGTGGCACTATTCACAATAGCAAAGACTTGGAACCAACCCAAATGTCCATCAATGATAGACTGGATTAAGAACATGTAAAAAAGGATGAGTTCATGTCCTTTTGTAGGGACATGGATGAAGTTGGAAACCATCATTCTCAGCAAACTATCAGAAGGACAAAAAACCAAATATCGCATATTTTCACTCATAGGTGGGAATTGGACAATGAGAACACTTGGACACAGGAAGGGGACATGACACATCAGGTCCTTTTGTGGGGTGGGATGGGGGGAGGGATAGCATTAGGAGATATACCTAATGTAAATGACAAGTTAATGGGTGCAGCACACCAACATGGCACATGTATACATATGTAACAAACCTGCACGTGGTGCACATGTACCCTAGAACTTAAAGTACAATAAAAAAATTAAAAAATAAAAATTCTTTATTGCTAAAAAATTTTTGAGATGATTATGATAATTCCTATTACACTGGTGTAGAAAATATTTTTAAATATTGTGACAAAAAGCAAAAACCTACAGAAAATGATTATAAATATTGTCACACTAAAATACAAAAACGTCTTTAGTTTTGTAACATGCTACAAACTGGGAAAATATATTAACATTTTAATAAAAAAAGAAGTAAAACATGCTACAAACTGAGAACATATATTTACATTTTAATAACAAATGCAATATTGGTATCTAGAATATATAACAATGCTTTTGTTTTAATTCTGAAAGCAACAATAACCAATCAGGACAAATCAAACATTCAAAAAGTGAAAATCGGAAAGCCTATCAACAGGAAATTTTTTTTCTCTCTCTCTCTCTCACACACACACACACACCACCACCACCACCACCACCAAATGGGCTAGCCATAAAGCTATAAAAAGATGCTTAGTTACACTAATAATCAGGGAAATACAAATCAATCATGAAACACTATGCAGCAATAAAAAAGTACAAGATCATGTCCTTTGCAACAACATGAATAGAGCCAATGGCCATTATACTAAGTGACGTAATACAGAATCAGAAACCCAAATATCTCATGTTCTCACTTTTAAGTGGGAGCTAAATATCAAATACATATGGATACAAAGAAGGAAACAAAACATACTGGGGTCTACTTGAGAGTGAAGAATGCAAAGAGAATGAGAATCAAAGTCTACCTGTCAGGTACTATATTTATTACGCGGTTGACTAAACAACCTGTATACCAAACCTCCATGATGTGTAACTGACCTTTATTAAAAAAAAAAAAAAAAAAAAAAAAAAAAAAAAAAAGTACGTGTACCTGGAACTGAGGAGTAAAAAAAAAAGAAAAAAAAATTAAATGATAAATGAAAAAAATCCAAATCAACCATCATTTTGCATTTTGACATTTTGGAACTATCATATTGTCAAAAAATTAGCATCTGGTAGTGTTAAGTGCTTCCAAGGGCATTCAGCAAATGGGACAGCTTACGTATTTCTGGTAGAAGTGAAAATCATTAAATCAATTTCCTTTTAAAATTTTCATTCTAGAGATATTCTAGTATAAGAGAAAAAGTTTAAATGGTTCAGAAGATTCACCGTTTTACTATGTAATGTTGAAAGTACACGTAGACTCACTACAGTAATAAATTACATTTTATTCCAATAATAAAATTATTTCTATAGACAACTACGTTTATTTATTTTTGCATGAATCAAACTAAAAATACATAACACAGAGAGAAAACTTGCAAAAGCTTGTTAACAGTATGAAATCATCCAAATAAAACAGAAAATAATGCAATGTATTCTTATATGAATGTACATGTAAGGGCCAAATACTTTTAAAATACATACAACTAATATACACAAACTTCAAACTTCAGGAGAAGGTTATTTTTGGGGATGGAGGGTAAAGGGATCAAGACGGTTATTTCTGGGGATGGAGGGTAAAGGAATCAGGATGGGATTTTGGTGATACTGATAACTGTTTGTTAGCAACAAAAAATAAAGTAAGGCAAAGACTGGGCGCGGTGGCTCAAGTCTGTAACCCCAGCAGTTTGGGAGGCCGAGACGGGTGGATCACGAGGTCAGGAGATCGAGACTATCCTGGCTAACACGGTGAAACCCCGTGTCTACTAAAAAATACAAAAAACTAGCTGGGCGAGGTGGCGGGCGCCTGTAGTCCCAGCTACTCAGGAGGCTGAGGCAGGAGAATGGCGTAAACCCGGGAGGCGGAGCTTGCA
This sequence comes from Macaca thibetana thibetana, assembly GCF_024542745.1. Lineage (NCBI taxonomy): Eukaryota > Metazoa > Chordata > Mammalia > Primates > Cercopithecidae > Macaca > Macaca thibetana. The sequence continues at coordinate 67,517,273 of NC_065579.1, read as the reverse complement.
GTGAGCTGAGATCCGGCCACTGCACTCCAGCCTGGGGGACTCCGTCTCAAAAAAAAAAAAAAAAAAAAGTAAGACAGAACTAAGCCTACGTTTAGTTTATTTAATCTCAGTAGTGACTACTAAGTAGCTATTATGTTAATTCTTCTTATGAATTGAAATATTTCCAAATTAAAATTGTTTCAAAATAAATAGCAAAGGTGAATGGAATGTATCTTTTCTTCTAACATTGGGTGACCTGAATCTAAACATCTACTTCCTGAGAGGCTTGTTCTATTCACTAGGTTCCTCCAAAAAGCCCAAATTCTCTGTGGATCCAAACACGTCTTGAGTTCTCAGTATGCAGAATGAGAGAAACTTCCCTAGTTAAAACTAATAAAATCTCTGAAGATCAACTATATAAAAATTTTTTGACTCGTCTTTCGTCCAATTAAAATGAGCCATATTAAAATTTAAGTATGGCTTCTAAGACATACACATACCATTAAATTTGCAGGAATAATGAAGGCAGCCAATTTTAATCCTCTTCAATAATGCATCTCTATATTTGCTCTTAAGGTAAGGGTAGCATTTATTTATTGATCATGATGCATTATCTACACAGTGGAAACTATTAAGCAGTTTCATCTCCTGTGATATTTCTAAATAATTCAAAAACTGATTTCTGTTTTCTTCTTATCATTTAAAGTTTGTCTCATTTAAATGTAAAATTTAAGTGACCTATGATTTTGTTTCTTTATTCTCTAGATAGCACAAATGGCATAAAGTGGCCATATAGAATTTGCAGACATAAGTATCCCCTATTGTTTCATCTTTTTCTGCATCAGCACCTTTTCTTTCCAAGTATTTAGGAACAAAACACAAAATAATTTTAGAAATATACTTTTTAACCAGGCTGGGCTCGGTGGCTCACGCCTGTAATCCCAGCACTTTGGGAGGCTGAGGAGGGTGGATCACAATGTCAAGAGATTGAGACCATCCTGGCCAACGTGGTGAAACTCTGTCTCTACTAAAATACTAAAAATACAAAAATTAGCTGGGTGTGGTGGCGTGTGCCTGTAGTCCCAGCTACTCAGGAGGCTGAGGTAGGAGAATTGCTCGAACCTCTGAGGCAGAGGTTTCAGTGAGCCAAGATCAGGCTACTGTACTCCAGCCTGGGCAACAGAGCAAGACTCCGTCTCAAAAAAAGAAAAAAAAAGAAAAAAAAAAAGAAAAAAAAATATTCTTTTTAACCTACCACTCCATCTAAACACTAGTTTCCCTCATGGTCCTCATAGTCAGGTATTTTTAAATGCCCACCCCCCACCCTTTTTTTTTTTTTTTTTTTTTTTTTGCTTTTCATCAACTCCTAAATTTTTTGTTTGTTTGTTTGTTTTTTGTTTTTCATCAACTCCTAAAATATCTGGAAATCTGGCTTCTGCCTTCAACCTAATTTCAGTAAAACTGATCTTGCTAATATCTACAGTTACTTTCCAGTTTTTTTATTTGACCTCTCCTTCAAGGTTGATCATATAAAGTATATAATTTCTCTACAGAAATAACATAGGTGAGTTAAGGTCCCAAAAGATAAGGATGAGGTTTATCTTGAAATGGAAATATAGATGGATGAAGTTGAAAGAACATTGCGTTTTATGCCCTCTTAATTTTATACTTCACAATTATTATTAGTGTATAAATTTCTTTTGCTATTTTTTATTTTCTCACAATCATTTCTTCAATCTACTTTCTTCCCATTTCAACCCATAGCTCAGGTTGCATTTTGTCTACCAGAGCTTAAATGATTGGATTTGCTGTTTTCTCAGCAATGTGACTTTTGGCAAGTTACTTAACATCTCACTGCCTCTGTTTCCTTAATTATAATATGGGGTTAATAGTAATCATTATTTTTTGTGTCATTGTGAGGATAAAGGTGCTTAATATCTGTGAAGCAGTTAAAACAACAGAGAGACACTGACCAATAAAACAAAATAGAGATTCCAGAAGCAGACTCATATATATATAATCAACTGATTTATTACAAAGGCAAGAGTAAAGTCATGTACAGAAATACTTTCAACAAATGATTGTGTTAGTTGGATAACCTTATCTAACACTGTAAACACAAAACAATTCCAAACTTCTCACGGGTCTAAATGTTAAAAGTAAAGTGATAAGACTTTTTTAAGAACACGTTGGACAGCAGTCTTGTGACTTCAGTGTAGGCAAAAATTTTTTTAAACAGATACACAGAGACACCTAGTGTGAACACACACACAAAAAAGAAAGAATTAAATCGGGTATATCAAGATTAAGAAATTAGGATTACCAAAAGTAGCCAGTAAAAGGGTGAAAAGGCATCCTAAAGAGTGGAAAAGATACTCAAAATATATACATTACATCAGACAAACATACTTGTAACCAGTACATACAAAAATTATGCAAATCCATAAGACAGATAATCCAACAATGAACAAATGAGCAAAAAGTTCAACTTACACTTTACAAAAGTGGTGTGAAAGTAAAAACATATGAAGCTAATTTACACTGTTGGAGAGGAGTGATTTACATTGGTGAGCATGTGGAAGGGATAAAGTAGCAACAAGAAAGGGAAAACAAAAGGGACTGGTAGAGCATGATAATGTTCCATTTACCTGGTTGTGATTCCATAAGTCAGTTTGTAAAAGCATGATCAAGCTGTAGACTAGTGACATGCTCACTTTATATATTTATATAAATATACACATACTTGTATGTATGTTTAAAAAGTGGCACATAGTAAACACTACACAAATGTCAGCTGTATCAGTGGTCACATTTTTTAATACCTCCTTATGAACATAGCAGACCACTTTTCTACTTGGTTTAGAAAGTGATTTTTAGAAGTAGGATTTATTTTTGCAATTCTTTTTCAGAGTAATACTCTTTGGTTCTTTATGGTGCTTAATTTTTATAGATCTCATGTTGATTTTTTCCTGTTTGCTAATCCTCATACAAAGGAACATCTGCTATTCTGGGCCCTTGCCAACAGCAGGGTGTACTGACTGCACTTGACCCCCACTTACTGTCCACATGAGTGCTTGTAGACCCTCCCACATGGATGTAAAACAGGGAGCAGGTTGACACAGCTCCTAGTTTAATTTTTGGAGTTTTACAGGGATTCATGTAGTGTTTTTCTATCAAATTGAAGGGCATCCTCTTCTGCTTCAGTACACCATGCTCTGAAACACAAGGAAAATAATATATGTCCCATATCAAAGGCTTTCCAAAGTGTGTTTCTCAGAGGCAAGCAAGTATTCATTCAAAAGAGGCACTTAAAACTTTTTGCTGTGTAAATGGGGGTTCTGCATACAATTTGATTTGAAAAAGAATCAAAGAATACAGTTCCTAAGAATGGTTTCAAAGGAACAATTTATAGATAATATAAGTTATCTATAACTATACCACAAGAAAGTAATAAATATGACTCATAAACCTTTAATACCGTAATGGCCTGTGAAGAAATTCTACACTTCTTTCCTTGACTCTGAAGACCCTTGGCAATCTTGCTCAATCTACTTCTTATCTCAGTTCCACTCACCATGCATTTTCTCCTCTGGTCAAATCTAACTAACTCTATTCACCATACATGCCATACTATTTACCAGATCTAAGATTCTGTATAATTACTATATTTTCACCTAGAGAAGCCTTCTTCCAGATATCCACATTTTCATATTTTAGGAACTAGTTTATTTGTCATCGATTCTAATGACACATTTCCTTCTTCTGAATGTCTAAAATGTTTTATCTATACATTGTTTTGGTTGTTTTTTAATGGCACTTCAGCATAGTATAACAGTTGCTTAAATATGCATTGCTCCAAAGGCAAGATCATCATCCAACACAACTGTGTACCATATTCACCTCTTCTTACACCACCATGCTCTCTTATATTAATATTATTTGGATAGTTACTATTGACTGCATTATCTATAAATATATTATGGCATTTGACAGATCTAGTGTCAAATTCCACTCTTTATATTTGTAGCTGTGTAATCATGGGCTATTTATCCACTCTATACTATACATTCATGAAAATGATTAGTAGAAAATAAGTTATGTAGTATATCTACAAAGTCTTGCAATAAAGGCACACAATAAACACTTCATACATAGAAATCATCTAAATTTAAATTCTCAATACAGATTTTAGGATACCAGGATATAATGAATCAGGTTTTTCTCCCTTTCTTTTTTACATATTGCCTAAATAACATTCTTACTGCTTAATCAATGTCTTTACATTTTTCTCATACTCTAGCAATTTGCCTCTTTCATTTCCAGAAAAACAAACAAAACAAAACAAAAAACACCTGGTCTAATGTTAATTATTTTAAATATATTTTAGAATACAAGATTTCATTGTTCTCTGAATTCAGTAGTCCAACAAATCTGGTTCAGACTCTTTTGATTTGTTATCTGGATTACTGCAACTATTTCCTAGTTTCCCTGTCATTAGTATTATACACTTCAAATTTCTTTAACAGTGATACTCCGAAAAAGCAAACATCATTAGCAGTTCCTTACTGTAAATCATTTAATCACTGCTCACTTCAGGATAAAATTTGCACCACGATGTATCAGATATTCAGGAGTTGAGACCTATTCATTTTCTTTTCTAATTTCAACCTTCTCCCCAAATGCATACCTACTCTCACAAACTACTACTCATTTCCAGAAAGGTCTACCATCTTTCTTGGCACAATTTTGGATTGGATTGGTATTGACTTTGCTTAGAATGCTCTTTTTATAGGTGGGTATCCTTCTTAGTTAATGTATTAGTCAGGGTTCTCTTAGAAGGACAGAACTAATAGGATATAGATCACTGAACAGTCTGTCTGCAAGCTGAAAGGAGAGCCAGTCTGAGTCCTAAAACTTAAGAACTTGGAGTCCGGCATATGAGGGCAGAAAGCATCCAGCACGGGAAAAAGATGTAGGCTGGGAAGTTAGGACCATCACTCCTTTCACATTGTTCTGCCTGTGTTATATTTGCTAGAAGCTGATTAGATATTGCCCACCAGATTAAGGGTAGATCTGCCTTTCCCAGACCACTGACTCAAATGTTAATCTCTTTTGGCAACACCCACCTGGACACACCTAGGATTAATATTGCATCCTTCAATCCAATTAAGTTGATACTCAGTATTGACCATCACAGTTAATCATTAAGATTCTTCTTGTGTTACTTTCAAGAAGTATTCCCTGGCCCACCCAGATATTCAATGTATAAATATAGTACCATTGTTATAAATATGGGTAAGTCAGATCCATGCTTTCATTTACCTAATGTAGTATTGCTTAAGGGTTTGAGCTTTATTTAATAATTTCAGTCTAATTTGTTGCTTCTGCCTCTTCAAATCCCACAGTGATGAAATATTTCCTTTCATTTATTCTTTCAAGATATGTTTGTATACCAGTTTTGAACATACTTTTAATATCTACTACTTCTAACCAAACAAAACTGAAAGGTATTAACATCATTATCATCATCATCAAATATCATCATGCAGTTATAAAAAGACAAGCTGACCCTATATTAGCCCTCTTCCACTTGATAAACTAAATGGAGAAGATACTACCTGGGTTAGTAAGAGTTTAATCTATCCTAGGCATTTTTATAATATATTCAGTATACATGAATTAATTCTCCCATAAATGGCAAATAGGTAAGTAATATTTTCTCTACTTTACAGTTGAAGTATAGGGAGGTTAAGTAACTTGCCAAAAAGAATCATGAAATGAATACATATGAAGTCAAGATACAGAAGCAGGCAGTCTATTTAACATGATACCATCCTGTCAGAAAACAGACACTGGGGACTACCAGAGATGAAAGGGAGGGAGGGAGACAAGGGTTGAAAAACTGTCTATTGGCTACTATGCTCACTACCTGAATGACGGGGTCATTCATACTTCAAACCTTAGCATCATGCAATATACCCATGTAACAAACCTGCACATATATCTTTTGAATCGAAAATAAAAGTTGAAATTTTTTAAAAAGGGGTAAAATAGAAATTGAAAAAAAAAAGTAATTGGAAAAAAATACCATCCTGATTTTTAAAAATTATTTTTCTCTATAATGAGAATATGTTGAGAATGTATCCTGAAAATTATAAAAAAAAACACCCCCAAATAGTATTAGTAAGAAATATGTTATTACAAGAAAAAAAAATCTCTATTTTTCTAAAGTTATGCTGAAAGTAATCAGTGTAACCTAATCAAATGTTAATTCTTAAAAGTTAAAAGTGCAAATAATATACTTTTATACACACAATGTTTCAAAACAACCTATTGATTATACACTGTAAATTATATGTGAGAATTTAGTTAATAAACTAGTTTTGTTTTCTTTTGTCAAACATGCTATTGAAAATAGAATCTCTATCATCTATAATAATTCAGTGGAGCTATATAAACAAAGTATTAGCTATTAATATTCAATGCTCTTTTAAAGAGATTCATATCTGGAGTACAGAAATGGACTAAATGAGGTTTACATGGTTTTCTGAATATAACATGCTATTTTTCTGCCATGTTTCACTACTTGATTAAACAATTTTCCTAAAAGAATATGCTCTGAGCTTAAGTGAGCAGTGCTTACAACAAATTGCCAGTGATGTAACCCAAAAGCCCAGTGATAAGCCCCCAATATCACCTCCACATTAATGTGAAGATTCAGTTCCTTAAGAGATTTTCACTGTCCAATTGTAAAACCCAACAACTAGAAATTTGCACTGATGGAAAATGTATTCTAAGTCCTTGAGACTGGAAGAACTCAATGATAAAGTATTAGATATTACTTAAGACAAACCTTGCCAAGAAAAGACAGAAAATTAAGAGGAGATCAATCTATGTATGGAGCTCAGTTTTCTGCCTAGCATTAATCATAAAATTGAAAATAAAAAGGAAGTGGACCTAATGACATTCACAGAACTCTCCACCTCAAATCAAGAGAATAGACATTCTTTTCAGCAACACACAGCACTTATTCTAAAATCAACAACATAATTTGAAGTAAAACCCTCCTCAGCAAATGCAAAAGAAAGGAAATAATAATAATAATAAACAGTATCTCAGACCACTGTGCAATCTAAAAAAGAATTTGGGATTAAGAAACTCACTCAAAACCATGCAACTACATGGAAACTGAACAACCTGCTCGTGAATGACTATTGGGTAAACAATGAAATTAAGACAGAAATAAGTAAGTTATTTGAAACCAATGAGAACAAAGACACAACGTACCAGAATTTCCAGGACACAGCTAAAGCAGTGTTTAGAGGGAAATTTATAGCAATAAATGCCCACAGGAGAAAGCAAGAAATATCTAAAATTGACACCCTATCACAATTAAAAGGACTGGGGAAGCAAGAGCAAACAAATTCAAAAGCTAGCAGAATACAAAAAATAATTAAGATCAGAGCAGAATTGAAGGAGATAGAGACACGAAAAGCTCTTCAAAAAATCAATGAATCCAGGAGCTGCTTTCTGAGAAGATTAACAAAATAGCCTGCTAGCCAGACTAATAAAAAAGAAAAGATAGAAGAGTCAAAAAAGACACAATAAAAATTGATAAAGGGGAGATCACCAGTGATCCTACAGAAATACAAATTAATATCAGAGAATACTATAAACACCTCTACTCAAATAAGTTAGAAAATGTAGAAGAAATGGATAAATTCCTGGACACTGAAATTGAGGCAGTCATTAATAGACTACCAACCAAAAACGTCCAGGACCAGACACATTCACAGCCGAATTCTACCAGAGATACAAAGAGGAGCTGATACCATTTCTTCTGAAACTATTCCAAACAATAGAAAAAGAAGGAATCCTCCCTAGTTCATCTTATGAGGCCAGCATCACCATGATACCAAAACCTGGCAGAGACACAACAAAAAAAGAAAATTTCAGGCCAACACCCCAATGAACATTGATGCGAAAATCCTCAATAAAATATTGCCAAACTGAATCCTGCAGCACATTAAAAAGCTTATCCACCACAATCAAATTGGCATCATCCCTGGGATGCGAGGCTGGTTCAACATAGGCAAATCAATAAACTCAATCCACCACATAAACAGAACCAATGACAAAAATCACATGATTATCTCAATAGATGCAGAAAAGGTCTTCGATAAAATTTAACACCCTTCATGCTAAAAATACTCCATACACTAGGTATCGATGGAACGTATCTCTAAATAATAAGAGCTATTTATGACAAACCCCCAGCCAATATCATACTGAATGGGCAAAAGATAGAAGCATTCCTTTTGTAAAAAGGCACAAGATAAGGATGCCCTTTCTCATCATTCCTATTCAACATAGTATTGGAAGTTCTGGCCAGGACAATCAGACAAGAGAAAGAAATAAAGGGTATTCAAATATGAAGAGAGGAAGTCAAATTGTCTCTGTTTGCAGATAACATGATTGTATATTTAGAAAACCCCATTGCCTCAGCCCAAAAACTTAAGCTGATAAGCAACTGCAGCAAAGTCTCAGGATACAAAATCAATGTGCAAACATGACAAGCACTCCTTTACACTAATAATAGACAAACTAAGAGCCAAATCATGAGTGAACTCACATTTACAACTGCTAAAAAGAGAATAAAATACCTAGAAACACAATTTAAAGGGGATGTGAAGGACCTCTTCAAGGAGAACTACAAACCACTGCTCAAGGAAATAAGAGAGGACATGAGCAAGTGGAAAAACATTCCATGCTCATGGATAGGAAGAATCAATATCATGGAAATTGACATACTACCCAAAGTAATTTATAGATTCAATGCTATTCCCATCAAGTTACCATTGACTTTCTTTACAGAATTATATAAAACTACTTTAAATTTCACATAGAACCAAAAAAGAGCCCACATACCCAAGAAAATCCTAAGCAAATAGAACAAAGTTGGAAGCATCACGCTACCTGACTTCAAACTATAGTACAAGGCTAGAGTAACCAAAACAGCATGGCATTGGTACCAAAACAGGTATATAGACCAATGGAACAGAACATAGGCCTCAGAAATAATGCCATATATCTACAATCATCTGATCTTTGACAAACCTAACAAAAACAAGTAATGGAAAAAGGATTCCCTGTTCATTAAACAGGGTGGTGTTGGGAAGCTGGCTAGCCATATTCAGAAAACTGAAACTGGACCCCTTCCTTACACCTTATACAAAAATTAATTAAAGATTGATTAAATATTTAAATGTAAGACCTAAAATCATAAAAACCCTAGAAGAAAACCTAGGCAATACCATTCAGGTCATAGGTATAGGCAAAGACTTCATGACTAAAACACCAAAAACAATAGCAACAAAAGCCAAAATTGTACAAATTGGATCTAATTAAACTAAAAAGCTTCTGCACAGCAAAAGAAACTATCATCAAAGTGAACAGACAACCTACAGAATGGGAGAAAAATTTTGCAATCTATCCATCTGACAAAGGGCTAATATCCAGAATCTACAAGGAACTTAAACAAATTTATAAGAAAAAAACAAGCATCCCCATGAAAAAGTGGGCAAAAGATATCAAGAGACACTTCTCAAAGGAAGACATTTATGAGGCCAACAAACATATTTTTAAAAAAGCTCATCATCACTGGTCATTAGAGAAATGCAAAACAAAACCACATTGAGATACCATCTCACGCCAGTTAGAATGGTGATCATTAAAAGGTCAGGAAACATCAGATTCTGGAGAGGATGTGGAGAAATAGGAAGGCTTTTACACTGTTGGTGGGAGTGTAAATTAGTTCAATCATTGTGGAAGACAGTGTGGTGATTCCTCAAAGATCTAGAACTGGAAATACCATTGACCCATCAATCCCACTACTGGGTATATACCCAAAGGATTAGAAATCATTCTACTATAAAGACACATGCACACATACTGCAGCACTGTTCAGGAAAGAAAAGACTGTTACTTTAATGTTTAATGTTTACTTTAATGTTTAACATTTACTTTAATGTTAAAGCCCATTACTGTTAGATTGGATAAAGAAAATATGGTATATACACACCATGGAATACTATGCAATCATAAAAAAGAATGAACTCATTTCCTTTGCAGGGATATGGATTAAGCTGGAAACCATAATTCTCAGCAAACTAACACAGGAACAGAAAACCAAACACTGCATGTTCTCACTGGTAAGTGGAAGTTGAACAATGAGAACATACGAGCAAAGGGAGGGGAACATCACACACCGGGGCCTGCTGAGGGGTGAGGGGCAAGGGGAGGGATAGTATTAGGAGAAATACTTAATGTAGATGATGAGTTGATGGGTGCAGCAAACCACCAGGGCACATGTGTATCTATGTAACAAATCTGCATGTTCTCACATGTATCCCAGAAGTTAAATATAGTAAAAATTAATAATAATAAAGAAAAGAAAAGAAAAGAAAAAAGAGGAAAGAAGAGAGGAGAGGAGGAACAGAGGGAAGGAGGGAGAGAGAAATGAGTTAACTTAAAAATTTCAATTAACTTCAAACCTTAGCTAGCAAACTGAAAACCCGATAATTTTGTGTTTTCTTTGTAATTTGATCCCTTTGAAAGTGCTGATAGCCAGACTTTAAAAATCAATTTTAGATATGTCTGTCTGACTATTTACTTAGCAGGTGCTTAAGATCCATCAATCATGTACAATAAAACTTCCATTTACAGTGTAATTTCTGGAAGGTTTTCTTATTTATTGTCAAATCAGCAAAGTTGTTCTCCCAGACTCCTAGGCAAGCTAGTTGAAGCTCTGAGATTTGGGTATGATAACTGGACATACCCTCACTCAGCCTTGATAGCTTTGGTTTTCTCAAGCAACCTGGGGTGGAGAATGTTAAGGATGACTCCTCATGTTAGCAATGAGAATGTGGCAGTGCAACTGATTGTGGTAATAGTCAGCAGCAGCCTGGAAAAACTAGAGCACCAATAGCCAAAAAACATATTTTTCAGTTTCATTAAAATTCTTATATGTGATATCTGTTTCATAAATTCAAAGCTTGAACATGTAGTCTTGTGTTCATTGCAATGACTATCTCATAGTCTCAGAAAGCTTTTTAATATTTACAGGGAATAATCTTATTTTGTCTCAAATGGGTGTGTATATATTACCTATATATACATATATTTTGTGTTTACATAATCTTCTTCCTGTTCATTCCCTTAATATTTTTTGCCTCAACATGTACACAGAGTATAGAAAAGGTATTCTACCAGTACCAGTACTTGAAAGTATTCATTGAATTAGTTACCTACCTTTTTTTTTTTCCTCTTTCGACAATGCCTCTATGTTAGGAAAAATATTGGTTAGAGAAATACTGTATTAAGCTAGATTTGATGTGAATTTATGAGAGAGTGAAAAGCAGGTATATAATAATTTGAAATGTGTTTGAAAAGTAATGTTTACATACTGAATAACCTGTTCTTTTATTTTCAGATTCTGGATTAGAATGCCTCAACATAGAACAGAATACTACTATGTCATCACATTTCAAGATGCCTTATCATTTCTGTTATTTGTGCCATGTGTATTTATTTATTTGAATACTTAGCATATTTCAAATAAACGCTTAAAAAGGAAGTTTGACACTAGTAAAATATTAGTCATCTCAAGGGCTTGCACTAATTGGACTATATATCCAATCATATAAAAAAATATACTGAGAAAGATCCTACACCTGGGCTCTATTGCCTGCATCAGTTAAGTCCTTTTAGTACTTTCTGAAAATGAACTATGCCCGGGATCCTTAGAGCAGTCATCAGAGATGTAAGGATATCTTATCACTCCTGTGAATTCACACCTACCAAGGAATTTTTTGAAGTAGCAATTTTTGAATTTCTGTTCCTCTTGAAATATCAGTGCTGCACTTAAAATTCCCAGTACCTGCATATTTAGAAGTGCATCTTTGCTAGACATGGTTTGGAATGTTCCTGTCCCCCTTGCAGTGAATCTGCCCTTCCTCCTGCTCACAATGCCTGCCAAGTGGCCACATTTGTTTAAACCTTGTGTTTCCTTAGCCCAGTTCTTAAAACCAAAGTTAGACAACTAACTCCAGGGAGTCTATCATCAGAAGAACAAAACACTATGTTTTGTAGGACCTGGGATAATCAATATCCTTCCTAGAAAGGTGAAATTTGGAAACAGGGACTATTTTCAAGACAGCTATAAGCAGCTGAGCTGAAATGTCATGTAAAGCCTGGAACTGAGGAAGCCCCTTTGAGCTATCTGCACAAGAAGCTATCTGCACAGGGTTCAGTTGATGATGGGTCAGGGCAATGTACGATCAATCTACAGTGAGAGATCAAGACTCCCATTCCAGTTTCATTCTGTCATTGAAAATGTTTTTTTAGAAAAAATGATTATCCTCAGAATTTCAATTTTCCCTCTGTTAAAGAGATGATATTTACACGTTTGGCAGGGTTGTTCCAGAATCAAGGAAGAAAATGTTTCTGGCCTGTACTAAATATCCAAAAAAGTAGTTATTAATATTATCATCACTCTAATGCCTACTTCTTTGTCGATTCTGAGGTCCCTGATGATAGAGTTCGTGGCTTATTCCTCTTTGCATTTGCAGAATCTCTCACACAATGCCTGGAACCAAGGAGATGTTGCATATTTATTTGCTGCTTTTAATAGAACTGCCCCAAACAAAACTAGGACTTAATGTCAGTGAAGCAGTAGTAGCAGGTCAGGTGGGAGAGGTTTGTGAGACTGGTCATGTTGGGAAAATACCAGCCACACACAGAACTGCAGGAAAGTCCGGGAAATTCATACAGAGACATAGGTCATACTACTGAGAGGAAGCCACTCACAGAAATGGGAAGTAATCAACTTCCATAAATTAGTGAAGACCAGAAAGAAAACAGAAGGCAAGTATGTCTCAGTTAGAAAAGCCTGCACTTTGATAGCTATCAACTTGGGACATATAGTAGGTAACAACAGCATCAGGAAAATGTTTTAGAAGTTAGCATACAGTTACCAGATAAGATAGAAAATGCCCAGTTAAATTTGTTTCTCAGGTAAAGGGAGAATAATTGTTTTAGTATAACTAGTTTCCATACAACACATTGTCTTTCTTCATTCTTACAACAACCCTGCCAAGTGTGTGTAACTATAATCTTTTGATGAAAGAGGAAACTGAGATTCCAAGGAAAATCCTATGTAGTATTTAGGACATATTTAAACACAAAGAAATAAGATGTTGCTTACCTGAAAATCAAACTTAACTGGTATCCTATATTTTATTCGCTAATCTGATAAACTAAATTAGTGTGTGAAGGTTAGGATGCAGGTAGGATGCCAGGCTAAAGTGACATGTAGTCAAAAGCTTGACTGACTTCAATCAGTTACTACTCCCACCAGCTATATACTGTGGATCCATGGCCCCCAAATATAGCAACCTCATGTACAGCAAAAAACTAGATTACTAAACAGTCCCATAGAAAGTAACGTAAAGATGCTCTTCTCAGATTTCCAATATCTTAAGAGACCTGCATCTGATATTTGGACACTTCTTACCTTCAAGAACCTAGGATCTCCTATTTCCCTTTAAGTAGGAACTGAAGTGGAGCTAATGCCTAAGTCAAGGACAAACCTGAAACTGGATATGGGAAGGACCAGGGCCAGGAATCCAAGCATGTTTTCATTTTAAAAAATAATGTATTTCCTTGTTTTATATTGTATTTAATCCTGTAGACTGTCTCAAATTGCTGCAGGACATAAGCTCAGGAAATCATAAAAGAATAAATAAATGAACAAGCAAAATCTTGTCCAAAGCTAGGCAATTATAAGAAAACTAAGATCAGGCACCCAGCCATATTCTACAGAGTAGGTTCCTTTGCTTCCTACTTCAGACAGCAGCCTGCAGTTCCTTTGCCCCTTTAAATTAACACCTTGATATCCTCAACAAATTAAATTTGCATTTCCTTTTTGGAGTTTCTTTTTGGACACCAGAAGATAGGTATTCTAAAGACCAGTTTGAGTTAATGTAAATAATCAGGCACTGGGAAAGATATTAATTGGAGCCACTTATTTTTGGGAAATTATTTTCGACTCTTGTAGTTTTTGTTACTTTAACTTCATTCTGCTTAATTTTTTGTGGTTTCTTGTTAATAAGAGGTAATATGACTTAATTTCCACATTTCTTAAGGTGGGTGTGGAGAATCAATTTAAAGAAATACTTTTAAAGAATGTTATTTTGTAAGTTCCAGGACTTTTTAATAAGGTGATTGTAGAAAATACTATTTTTTGCTGGTTAGATTCAGTGTTTTATACCATAGGCTTGTAGTAAATAACAGCAATACTTAAGTGACATGTAGTAAAAAGCTTGACTGAGTTCAGTTGGTTACTACTTGCACAAGTTAGACTGGATCTGATGGCTACAAAGCACAATGATTTATTTAAAATACTACTTTTTGGTGACTACCATTATAAAATGAAATATTTCTACATTTTTTTTCCTGTTGTAATAGGTCTCTGTGTATGTCTCCTATTCCTGTCCACAAGGTCCACATAAAGACTGAGGAACATCTCTTTCACCATCATAAGAAAGGAGACTTAATAGTCGGCACATTAAGACAGCATATTTTTTGGGTCTTTGCAAGGAGTTACAGTAGCAGTAGAGACAAAATCATGTCAGTAAAAACTCAGGATCCATTTACTTCTCAAAGATACAAGTACTAAGCTCTCATTCAAATACTAAAAGAATGAAAGAAATGACTGGGTACTCTGTTCACTACATGCTGTCCCTGTTCTCTCAATGATGTATTTATTCTTTTTAATTTTCTATTTGAAATACATTGACACTTTAGGAAAATGCTCTAATACTGTGATACTTTTCAAAGATCCAAAGTCACCCAAATTGCCTTTTCTGACATATTTATTAACTAGCATTCCCTTATTTTACCTTTACTGTTAGAAAAGAACAGATTCATCTATAATGTGATATATATATAAGGAGGAAGATGGAAAGAGGAGGTATCATTTTTAATAACTTATCATATTATTTTTAACCAATTACTCAATAAACAACTATCTGCATAATTAGAAGGACCTGCAATATGACTAGGGTAGGGCTAATTTATAACTACCCAGGACTACAAATGGCTAAATACCAAATAAGAAGCCTCTTCTCTCTTCTTTTTCTTCTAGTATTCTCAAATGGTGTTGACTATGCCAGAATTTTTGCTCATATGGAACTCAAAAATCCTCCTTTTTCAAAAATAAAAATTATAAAAGATGTAAAATAAACTTGCTTACTTATTTGATATCTCCATTGTATTGATCAGTGTTCCACTGCAAGAAAGGAAAATCACTCTGGCTAGTTCAAACATACGGAATTTATTATTGGTATTAAATGGCTTGCAAAATGCATGCAGATATTGAAGGAAGACTACAGACTAAGCTTTTAGTTGATGGTTTCAAAAGCTACACTCTGGAACTGGGTTATCAAAGGAACTGTAATTTGCGTTCACAGTAATGAACCAGTCAGAAGAGTGAATAGCCACCATCCAAAGTCTGCATCAGAAATGCAAACATTTCCTTCATAGAACTTGCCAACCGAAGCTGCAGAAGTCTCACAAAACCTGGTTTTCACATACAGTATTTCACACAACGACATCTTATAAAAAAAAAACAACTACATTCATCCAGGTATAAGAAAATTAGAGTAATGCCATTCTTAGCTTTCCATATTTAGCACTTTAGACAGTTCACCATAAGAAATTGATGCTAAATGCTAGATCTGAAGATCTATGAAGTTAATCCATCTTTGCTCATCTTTCAAGCCTCATCTCTTCCCGATCATGACCATCTCTTATTTTAAGTGACTGCTTGTTTTCTGTCAATTTTATTATAAAATATTACTTTTGCAACAACCTAATACATCAATTTTCATCATCTGGTTGATTAACTTTCTGCTTCCAATGTCTAAACACTTTTCTTTACACTTACAAACTCCTAAACTTCCCCCTGTACACCAAACTCCCTTCCCCATAACCCCAACACACACAGACACACACACACCTGGCTCACATCATTCCACAAATGTGCCCATTGAATATGGCTTCCTCCAGGCAATCTTCAATGACCTCCTACAACCAAGAGAGGTGGTTTCTCATTGGGCTTCACAACACCATGTTCCCCTGCATCAAATCTGTATTTTCACACAAATTTATTTCTCATACTACTTTTTGCTCTAAGGCTGGTGGAGCAGATATTAGCCATGTTCAAAATTGTTAGTTTGGGCTCAATGCAGCTATACAATAGCAAACTTTTTTAAATCAAATAAATTCATAATTAATATTTATGCCTGCAAAGTGTGAATACACAAGCATGGTGGATGGATTTTTGTCTTTAAGATAAAAATCTCGAAGGTAGAGTTTCATTAAAAATTAGCCTTTCAATATGCTGTGATGTTAATGGAGTGTCGTAGGAAAATTTTGATTGATACCTCAGGCTATCAGTGACCACACTGGTTACCTAATTGAATAACAGTGCTTTAAGGCAGAATAGAAATGCCCATGTTAGAATAGAATACCCACTGTGAAAATAGATGTCTCCCTTCTCTGGTAAAGTAGGTTCTAACAAGTAGCAGAATAAAATGAAACCCAAGAACACTCAGTCATATCAAAATGCTGGCACACACCCGTAATCCCAGCTACTCCAGAGGGAGGCTGAGCCAGGAGAATCACTTGAACCCAGGAGGCGGAGGTTGCAGTGAGCTGAGATTATGCCACTGCACTCCAGCCTGGAGACACAGTGAGAGTCCATGTCAAAAAAAAAAAAAAAAAAAAAAAGAAAAGAAAGAAAAAAATCCTGATTAATACTTTGGCTTATTGAAGAACTTTTTATTTAATTTATTGTTTTCTTTATATCAGGTGGTTTAGATTATGGAAAATCTTTGGGGCTAAAAATCATTAAAACTATAGAAAGCTGAAGTCTGTGTTACATTTAAATTAAAAGATTTATGGAAATAATAATCATTAGGTCTTGCTCCGATGACTTTCATAAGCATCTTAAACAGCTTGAATATTATTTGAGGGAAAGTAACAGATTGAAAATACTAGAGGGATTTGATACAAATTTCTATTCATTTCTTGATACATTAGTATAAAAATCAATGTATGCAAAATGTGATAAGCTTATTTAATGAAACTATATGATTTTTTTCTACAATATTCACTTTGTGTTTATTCTATTATTTTTAACTATAAATTAATTTGTAACTATTTTTAAATTTTGCAGTAAAATGACTTAACTCATCGTGGTGGAAGTCTTTTTAATACTGTGTTAAAATAGGAAGAAAAAATGAGAAAAGTGTCTCTGATAGCGAGAATTTAATAGAATATCATTAGAGGGAATAGAAAATACTAAATTTTAAAAGATTGGCGGTTGTGATTGGCAATGTCCCGTGAATTTTAAGGTACAAGAAAGAACATGAGTCCAGGCATATAGATTTCTACTTTATGAACAATGATAGCTCAGACTGGAAGATATATGACAAACGTACAAAGTTAAGACTGTAACAAGTTTACGTAAAATCCTGGTTGCGCTGTCTAGAATTTCAGATTGCTTAGATTTTCAGCAAGTAAAAACTAAGTAATCTCAATCTTCTTTCTCTTCCTGAACACATTGCTGGCCCACATAATTCTGAAAAAAAGGCAGAACGTCCTTATAGGAGGCTTTAAAACCAGAATAGATGATTCATTAGGGAAACTCAAACTAGCGAAAACGTAGTGATAATTTTTTAAAATGCAGTGAATCCCATATATTAATCCATTGCCTCCAGCATATTTATATATATACACACACACATACTTACTACTCATTACTGGGATAGAAATATCCTCAAACCTTCCAAAGCAACTGAATTTTATTCAATTTTATTTAACGTTAATATTTGCCAGTTATTGTTTAAAATATGTAAACACAATTTTTAGCAATCATAGTTAAAAATACATCCTCAAATTATTTAATTGCCTCGATAATCAGTATACTAGGTTAAATATATATTTATATGTATACATACTATACATATATATATTATAGCTGGACTACTATATCCTCTGATTATAATATAATTTTATATATACATTATATAAATATATCTCTTGAATTTTTAGTTTGAGAAATGTGCCACTGTTGGACATTACTTGGCAGTTAATAACTAACTGGATTAAGAGTTCCTAGTTTCAACAGCTGGGGATATTTACTGCCAAAAATTGTTCTTGGCTCATGCCCACCTTAACCATTATTGTTTAAGTAGATACGCAATGTGACGATTTTTTAAAGTATAAATGTATTATAAGAACTCTAAACAATTATCTCTATATATTATTATAAAATATTTCATACTTATAAATATTTTAATACAATGTATATTAAATGTGTATAAATAATAAGTAGCACACAATTCATTATCTGATATACTGTGCTAAAACATTTTATCATTTTATCTAATCTCTAATATTGTCTTGATGAATTTTTCCCCTCAAATTGTTTTTCAACCCATATTCTAAATCACCTATTTATTTGGATTTATTAAAAATATTGGGCTGGGTGCAGTGGTTCACGCCTGTAATCCCAGCACTTTGGGAGGCCGAGGCAGGCGGATCACGAGGTCAGGAGTTCGAGACCATCCTGGCTAACACGGTGAAACCCCGTCTCTACTAAAAATACAAAAAATTAGCCGGGTGTGGTGGCAGGCACCTGGTAGTCCCAGCTACTCGGGAGGCTGAGGCAGGAGAATGGTGTGAATCCAGGAGGCGGAGTTTGCATTGAGCCGAGATTGTGCCACTGCACTCCAGTCTGGGTGACAGAGCAAGATTTTGTCTCACACACACACACACACACACAAATTGTGTTTATTAAAGCTCTCATATAAGATTTAATTGAGAAGCTAATATTACTTTGACCTTATTAATAAATAGCTTGAAGCACATACTAAGACATTTAGAATTTGTTAAGCTATTTTATTAAATGTTGACTTTGAGTAATTGCTTTTTCTTGTAATTTTATTATTAAATTTTGGGTTATGGAGGAAATTCTCCAAGTTGTTTATTTTACTCACACACACTCACTTGTGCATTGTGTACATTTAGTAGGCAAGGCTATGTAAAGCATGAATGTAAATCATTCAAGACAAGGGAGAGAGGGTTAGGAAAAGAACACACATACTGAAATATAATAACGCAGATGAAGAGAAAACAAATTCTTGGAATAAAACTATGTATTTAAATATTCTTTCAGCTGTCATTAAACAATTACAGTTTTGAGTAGGTAGAAAATACCTAAATCAAAGATACCAATTCTTCAAATGTTCTCTATGCATTTTACTCAGCCTCAGGTTCATATGTGCCTCAAGATCCAATGGTGACTACCAGAGGTAAGAGCATACCAGATCTCTCTAGATATTTCTCCCTTCATATGTTAAAGAAAATAGAGCTTAATATCTTAAACCATAAGATAACACAACTTGCAGGTTTTAGCTCTAAAGAGGAAAAATGATGAAAGCATTGCTAACTTGACAGAAGACTTTTGATTTTTACTGAAAGGGACCATGAAATAATACTTATTCAGTCTTGTTTCTTACTTCATTAAAAGTAATAGCAAAAACCGCAATTAATTTTGCACCAACCTAATTAAATAACCATGGCTTGAATTAATTTCTAAAAATACCTCAGTGAAACTTCTCTCTGAAAAGAATAGAATTAAGACAAAAAGTAAGTAATAGAGTCTTTTTTACAAACCTCTTAATTCTTTCTGAAAAGACAGTCAAATTCCTCCAGTGACAGATTTCTATTCAGCATTATATTCTGTAGGAATAAACTTTTTCCAGCCAATGTACACTTAAAAGAAGGGAAATACTTGCAAGGGGTGTTCCAGCCTGCCTTATAAAAATACAAGAGCAGAGTTTGCGACGACTGACCTGCAAAATTTCTTTGTCCTTCATTATGTCACTAAGCAACATATAAATACCTTACTTTTTACACTCAGGCATTTTCCCAATGCAAAATTTGGGTTTTCCTCTTCTGATTCACTCAAGACAATACAAATGAATTATTGAAGATTTAGAGATATGTAAAAATAAAATATGTTTTAGCAAGGAAAGAAAACACTTGGAATATTTCAGGCAAATATGTAAACCTTATATAATCACAGGATTTGTGTATTTTTACAAAGTTTTTATTTCATTCCTAAATGAAGCATTAGAGAGTGCTTCCTTTTATTTTTACATAACATTAATGAAAGAAAATTCATACATCATAAAACTCACTCATTTAAATTATGATATTTAATATTTTATTATGTTTTTCAGAGATGTGCAATTAGCATCATAATCTAAGTTTAGACCTTTTTCATCAATTCGAAAATATGTATCTTACCCTTTTTAGTAGTTCTAAGCAACCACTAGCCTACTTTCTGTCTCTATATGGACATTTCTTATAAATGGAAACAATATGTGGTCTTTTGTAACTGGTTTCTTTACCTTTGCAAAATATTTTTAAATTCATCCACAATATAGCATGTATCAATACTTCATTACTTTCATTGATATAGTAATATTCAGTTATATGGATATACCATATTTTATTAACCCATTAATTATTTAATAGACAATTGCGTGAAGGAAACCAAAATGTTCCTCTTTCTAATGCTGCAGATTTTAATTAAAGAAAAAAATCAAAACGCAGGGGCACATTCTGCCCTTCCTCTCTGTCTTTTCTACCTAAAGGAAGGCCCATTTACACCAGTTGCTTATCAGCTCAGAAACAGAGCTTAAGGGCAGCAGCACCAGAGGATCCAGGAGCAGACTCACTCTTCCGTTAAAGTCACCTTCCTGCATGTTCACACCTATTGGAACCCTGAAGATATTCTCTGATCTTGTCACTATATAGAATTTATGCCTATTTGTGAAAATACCATTTACGCAGGGCCCCTAAGCCATTGCCTTGAGAAAGAAACAATTTTGAACGGAAGGCTCTCCTGCATGATGGGTACGCCACACATTAATAAACCGCTGTTTGTTTTCCTTTTGTTAATCTGACTTTTGTTTTCAGGAGAGTGTCTCAACTAAGAACCTAAAACGAGAAAGAAAAGAAATTATAATTTTTCCCCTACATGGGTTATTTGCAATTTGTGATCATTACAAATAATACTGCTATGCACAATAATGCACATGTTTTCTTGTGTAGACATGTTTTCATGTCTCGGGTACATACTTAGGAGTGAAATTTCTGGGTCATAAGTTAACTGTCTATTTAATGTTTTGAGGAACTGGAAAACTGATTTCAAAATATCCTGTGTCATTTTAAAACCCCATCAGCAATGTGGGAAGGTTCAAATATCTTGGAATCCTCAAGAACACGTTCTAATCTAGCGATTGTAGTTTCTTAAGTTCCACCTGCTGTTCTCAGTGAATTTGCTTTTCTGGGCAGTGGGCAAGATGAACCCATCAGGAGACTACAATTAGATATATGATTTAAAGAGGAATTTTGTCCAATTCTGTGTTGTCTTTGCACTTAATCATGTTGTTTGAAGACAAAGATTTTTAACTTTGAAGAAGTCCAATTTGTTTATTTTTAATATTCCTATGTTTTTCTAAGTGTTTCATAGTTCAAGCTCACATTTAGATTTCTAATCACCTTGAAATAATTTTGCATATAATGTGAAATAAAACATCATCATCATTATTATTATTTTGCTTGGATATCTGGTTTTCCCAGCACTATTTGTTGAAAAGACTATCCCTTCCCCAGTATTAGTTTTAACACCCTGCCCGAAATCAACTGACCATAGATGTGTGGGCTGAATTCTAGACTTTCAGTTCCATATGCTATATTCACATATCTATTCAGTATATCTACATATGTATCAGTATAGCTACATATCTATCCTGATACCAGTACTACACTGTTTTGATTATAGTAATTGTATACTAATTAATGAAATCAAGCTATGTGAACCCTCTAACTCTGTGCTTCTTTTTAGAGATTGATTTGGCTATTTGTAATCCTTTGCAATTACATATCAATTCTGGCATCAACTTGTCCATTTCTGCAAATAAGCTATTGGATATTGATAGAGATTTCAATGAATCTGTAGATCAGTTTGGGAAGTTATGAGACCTTAATAATGTTGCTTTCTAATCCATCAACATAAAATTTTTCCCTATTTACTTCTTTTTTAATGTTTTATTGTTTTCAATGTACAAGCCTTCTACTTTTCTGATTAAATTTATTAACAAAAGTACTTTAACCTTTTAATAAGATTTTAATAAAATTGTTTTCTAAATTTTATTTTATGAATGTTATGTTTGTATATTGATTGTGTACCTTACAATTTTGCTGAACTCATTTCTTATATCAGTAGTTAATTTTAGTGTATGATTTTTGAGCTGTTACATACAAGATTATGGCATCTGCAAATATAAAATTACTCCTTCCTTTCTAATATGGATACTATTTATTTATTTTCCTTACCTTATTGCCCTTATTAGAACTTACAGTGCCATGTTAAACAGAACTGGTAAAGGAAACCAAAAATTTTACCCTAAAGTATACTTCTTTAACATATTTCAAGATGGCTACTCAGAAGAGCTGAAAAAATAATTATAGCTAAAATGCTGTCTTTTGTGAAGATTTGCATCTGCTGAGAAAATAAATTGAAGAAAATAACACATGCAAATGGTCTTTCTCTGAAGTCTGCCTTATCCAAACACAAGAGAGATTAACTGAGAGTCTCACATCTTCAAAGATCTGACAGAAATATTTATCATCTATTTTTACTAAGGGCTGCTACCTGTGAGATTTCATCTACGCAACAAGATGGCCTTTACCCTATGCCTATCTTCCTCTTCTCTCCCTTCCATAACCTGTTTTGCCAATATCTGTCTTTGCCACAGTTCAAGTTCCTGTTCTTTCTGTAATGTTAAGATAGTAGAAAAGCACCAGGTATCCTGCCTTTGAGTTTTTAGATTTTGTACACCTCTCATACACAAGAGTGCATGTAATAAAATTTGTATGCGTTTTTTTCCTGTTAGTCTATTATCAGTTATTTTAGTAGACTCAAGTTACCATATCTTAAATGTTTCTACATTTGCAAGAGTGGATATCCTTGTCTAATGTTGGGGAAAAACTTTTTTTTTTTTTTTTTTTTTTTTTTTTTTTTGAGACGGAGTCTCGCTCTGTCGCCCAGGTTGGAGTGCAGTGGCCGGATCTCAGCTCACTGCAAGCTCCACCTCCCAGGTTTACGCCATTCTCCTGCCTCAGCCTCCTGAGTAGCTGGGACTACAGGCGCCCGCCACCTCGCCCGGCTAGTTTTTTTTGTATTTTTAGTAGAGACGGGGTTTCACCGTGTTAGCCAGGATGGTCTCGATCTCCTGACCTCGTGATCCGCCCGTCTCGGCCTCCCAAAGTGCTGGGATTACAGGCTTGAGCCACCGCGTCCTGCCCATGGGGAAAAACTTTTTTTACCATTAAGTGTGATGTTAATTGTTGGTTGTTTGCAGACGCTTTTTAATATATTGAAGAAGAGGCATTCTATTCAAAGATTATTGGGTGTTTTTTAGTCTCATTTGGCAAATTTTCAGTCATTATTATTTGTAATTTATTTTTCATTTCTTTTTCTCTCTCCTATCCCTCTGCTCTTCCAATTTTTCATATACTACTGTGCTTAATGTTGTCCTCATTCCTCTGAGATTTTATTTTCTTTAATGTCTTATTCTTTCTGTTCTTCAGATCGTAAAATATATATACTGAACTACCTTCAAGTTCATTGATTCTTTCTTGTACCAGCCCCAATCTAATGTGCAGCTTCTCCAGTAATTTTTCTTTTTACTTTGGTTACTTTACTTCTCTAGAATTTCCATTTTAAAATAGTTCCTAACTCTTTAATGATATTCTCTACTTAATAACTGTTTAGTATTACACCATTCTTTAATTACTTAAACATAGCTTCCTTTAGTAATTGGAACATATTTATTATAGGTTCTGTGAAGTCCTTTTGTGCAAAGTCCAACATCTAACTTTTCTCAAAAACAGATTTTATTGCCTGATTGTACCTGTGTATGGATAATATTTTTCTGATTCTTTGCAAGTCTCATGTTTTTTTTTTTTTATTACTAAAATGAGAGTTTTTAATAACATTTTGCAGCAACTCTGGATACTAATTCTTTTCCCCAGGACTTGTAGCTATTATAATTTGCTTCATTGCTTTTTTGTTTGTTTTAGTGATTTGCTTGGACTAACTCTGTGAAGTCGATTTCCCTTCTAGTGTGGTCTCTCCTGATTCTGATATGACTGCTTTTTTTTCCATCTTTTTATATTTAAGCCTAATTTTTTAGGGATTGCTCATGAGATAGCACAGTAGTTTTGTGATCAGGTGCTCATTAGTCAGAATTTGTGCTGGAGATTCTTGAGTCAGTAACATTTTCACATACTACTTTTGAACCTGTATGTGTCTTGGAGAGTGCTTTCACACTTTAGGAAGTTTATAAGGAGAAAATAACTTCTATCTCAGAAATGTGAGGATTTTTTTTTTTAATTATCAGCCCAGAGAGTCATTAAAATAAGAAAACAATTCTTCCCGCTTTTCCCCTGAGCTATGTATTTATAATTTGACACTTTTTGCTATTGTCCATAGTATCTGTAAATTAACCTAATAGTGCCCTAGCCAACACTTAAACCTGCACTCTATGGCTTAGCAATGTATAGCCAATCATATCAGTGAGAGTCTTCTTGAGAATATTTGAGAAAAGCCTGTGTTTACCCTTTATTTGACAAAGGATCATTCATTAAAAATTAAATTTAAACATTTTGGAATTTAAGGAAAAATTATTCTCTTACAAATCACACAAAATGTAAAAAATGTGAATTTAATAATGAACTAAATGCTAAGTAAATGTGGCCTTGTTATAACAGTTAATAAAACATTAGTGCACCTTGAGTTACTGCATTCCAGTACTACAGATTTTCAATCTTGATTATTATTATTTTGAAGAGAAATTTCCTACTTTAGTTCTTATTATTTTACCTCCATCCTCCCAAAAAGCAAAACAAATAAAAACAAAAACACTGTTTCAAAGGTGATTATCTGACCACATGTGAGATTAAATTCTGAAGTAAAATATTTTCTTCAAACCTTCTGTACTTTTCTATTAAATGAAATACTTAATCATGCATATCTTCATAACATTTATATTAAAAAATCAGTTACAAAAATTATCAAGATCTAAATCTTTGTAATGTCAAATATCTGAAGGACTTCAAATTGTTGAAAGTTACCAAGGTTCGAATAATGAAATTAAAAGTTGAATATATTCAGTATATTCATGGCAAATTCCCAATTAATACTATATTTCGACTAATGACTAGGTAAATAACATATTAAATATTTAATATTTATATGTTTTAAAAATATCAAGCATAATATATATTCGAATAAGGCAATGATCCACGCAGTATTTCTATCTGGAAAGATTAGATTTTAGAAAGAAATCTTAGAGTGTTTTCAATATCTAATTAAATATATCATTAAATATGAAGTATATCAAAAATTGCCTATAAATTAACACAAATAATTCATTCACAGAAACTTACTAATTACATGATAAAGATATCCAGTATTTTATTGACATGTATATGCAATAATAGATTTGTTACCTCAGAAAGGAAATCAAATAAATTCTGAAAGTTTAACACATTAATTGTTATAGAGAAATAGAAAGCAAATTAAGTACCTTCTTTTCAAAACCCCCGAGGCTGAAATGCTAAAAAACTATATATATTAAATTACTTTTTAAATTAAATTACTGTGATCTTGAATAGTATTGCTACATCTGTTTATTTCTAAATAGTGATTGAAACTGAGAATAACTATAAGAATGTAACATTAACTAATGTTTGTGGGAACAATGGAAACTATGATTCCTAATAAATGTCATCATGAGTGTAAAACTGAGTATATTACACTGATTGAAAAATTATTTGCATAATAGTAAATGTTCACTATGTTTGCAATTGCATTTCCTTAGCACTAGTCTTAAAAGCGCTTTTAGTTTAGCTTTGTTTTTGTATTTTAACTTACAAAGATAGTTTCATAGATGCTATTGTTGGGAGAATATAATTGAAAACAAAACCTCTTCCAACCCAGAAGTCCCCTGTACAAAGATAGTAGAAAAAGATAATAATAATAATAATAATAATAAAATATAAACCAGAATTTGACCACCTCATAAAAAATCCTCCAAGACAGAAAGATATTTCACACTCTTATGTAGCCAAGCAGATAAAATCAATTACATATATGTTTTTAAGATAATAATAACTAGTATTGAAGTAAGAGAACTTGATAGCACCATTTGTCACTTGGGGTTTACCATGGATTTACCTGGTAATTGGGGTATTAGTCTGTGTTTGCTAGTTAGCTTTATCCATAGGAAAAATAGAATTCTCATATCTTTATGAAAACAGGTGTTTTAGCAACTTAGAGCAAGGTGTCCACCAAAGTTAGGCTCTTACCCTCCCACACAATCAGAGATATGGAGGTCTCTTCCCTGTGTTTACATTTCAAAGATATGGTTGCAGTGTCTTTGAAAAAGACATTCTTGGTTCTACAGCTGACAAAAGGGCTATCTAAATTTCAAAGGGGGTTTTGTACACATAAAAAAGAGAGGACAATTTACAATTTTAAGTTTTCTAAAGTATAAAGTCTAAGAAAAAGAAAGAGAAGGGAATTTCTTCCATCTATTTTCAATAGCAGAATTACACCTTTATCTAGAATTTTGATTTGTCCTAACACCACATAACAAAAAATGCTTTCTTGAAATTTTCTGTGCTCTTAACATGACCACTTAAAAACTGTATATTCCATAATTACTGCACAATGAAATTGATGTTTGATATGGCTTGGTTCTGTGTCCTCACCTAAACCACACCTTGAATTGTAGTCCCCTTTTTCCCCATATATTAAGGGTGGGACCAGGTAGAGGTAATCAGATCAGGGAGGCAGTTTCCCCCATGCTGTTCTCGTGATAAGTGATAGTGAGTGAGTCTCACGAGATCTGATGGCTTTAAAAGTGTGCCCAGATTCCCCTACTTGTACCCATTCTCTCTCCTGCCTCCCTGTGATGAGGTGCCTTCTGCCATGATTGTAAGATTCCTGAGGCCTCCCCAGATATGTGGAAGTATGAGTCAATTAAACCTGTTTACTTTATAAATTGCCCAGTCTTGGGTAGTTC
Organism: Macaca thibetana thibetana; assembly: GCF_024542745.1. NCBI lineage: Eukaryota > Metazoa > Chordata > Mammalia > Primates > Cercopithecidae > Macaca > Macaca thibetana. Next base: position 67,490,001 of record NC_065579.1, on the reverse strand, counting down.
TTCATAGCAGCACGAAAATAGAATAATACAGTAAATTGGTAGTGGGGCATTGCTATAAAGATACCCAAAAATGTGGAAGAAATTTTAGAACCGGGTAACAGGTAGAAATTGGAACAGTTTTGAGGATTCAGAAGAAGAAAAAATATATGGGAAAGTTTGGAACTTCCTAGAGATTTGTTGAACGATATTGACAAAGATGCTGACAGTGATGTGAACAATGAAGTCCAGGCTGAGGTTGTCTCCGATGAAGGTAAGGAACTTGTTGGGAATTGGAATAAAGGTGTCTCTTGGTATGCTTTTGCAGAGAGACTGGAGGCATTTTTGCCCCTGCTCTCAAGATGAATGGAACTTTGAACTTGAGAGAGATGATTTAGGGTATCTGGCAGAAGAAATTTCTAAGTGGCAAAGCATTCAAGGGGAAGCAGAGCATAAAAGTTTGAAAATTTACATCATAATGATGCAATAGAAAAGAAAAACCCATTTTCTGAGAGGAAATTCAAGCCCTCTATAGAAATTTGCATAAGTAATAAGGAGATGAATGTTAATCACCAAGACAAAGGGCAAAATGACTCCAGAGCATGTCAGAGAGTTTCACAGCAGCCCCTCCCATTATCAGCTCAGAGGCCTGGAAGAGAAAAAATGGTTTCACAGGCCATGCCCAGGGAATCCCTGCTCTATCCAGCCTAGGGACATGTTGCCCTGCATCCCAGCTGCTTCAGCCTCAGCCATGGCTAAAAGGGGCCATGGTACAGCTCCAGCTATTACTTCAGAGGGTGCAAGCCTTAAGTCCTGGCAGCTTTCACATGGTTTTGAGACTGTGGGTGCACAGAGGTCAAGAATTAAAGTTTGGGAACCTCTGCCTAGATTTCAGAAAATGCATGGAAACTCCTGGATATCCAGGCAGAAGTTTGCTGTAGGGGTGGATACCTTAGGGAGAACCTCTGCTAGTGCAATGCAGAAGGGAAATGTGGGTTTGAAGCCCACATACAGAGTCCTTACTGGAGCACTGCCTAATGGAGCTATGAGAAGAGAGCCACTCTCTTCCTGACCCCAAAAAGGGAGGACCACACACAGCTTGCACCACATGCATGGAAAACCCATAGATACTCAATACCCGCCTGTGAAAGCAGCTGGGAGGGGTCTTGTACCCTGCAAGGCCACAGGGACAGAGTTGCCCAAGGCCATAAGAGCCCACTTCTTGCATCAGTGTGACCTGGATGTGAAACACGGAGTAAAGAAAGATCATTTTGGAACTTTAGGGTTTAATGAATTCCCTGTTGTATTTTGGACTTGCATGGGGCCTATAGCCCTTTGTTTTGGCCAATTTCTTTCATTTGGAATGTGTATATTTACCGAATACTTGTACCCTCATGGTATCTAGGAAGGAACTAACTTGTTTTTCGTTTTACAGGCTCATAGGTGGAAGGGACTTTGTTTGTAGCAGATGAGACTATGGACTTAGACTTTTGGGTTAGTGCTGGAATGAGTTAAGAGTTTGGGAGACTCTTGAAAATATATGATTATGTTTTGAAATGTGAGGATATGAGATTTGGGAGGGGTCGGGGCAGGATTATATGATTTGGCCTTGTCCCCATCCAAATCTCACCTTGAATTGTAATCCCCATAATCCCCACATGTCAAGGGCAGGAGCAGGTGGAAGTAATCAGATCATGGGGCTGCTTCCCCCATGCTGTTCTGCTGATAGTGAGTTAGCCTCACAAGATCCGATGGTTTTAAAAGTGCCTGGAATTTCCCCTGCTTGCCCTCATTCTCTCTCCTACTTCCCTGTGAAGAGAATGCCTTCTACAATGATGGTAAGTTTCCTGATGCCTCCACTGCCACGCAGAAGTGTGATTCAATTAAACCTCTTTTCTTTATAAACTACCCAGTCTCTGGTATTTCTTTATAGCAGCATAAGAACAACTAATACAAAGTTATTTCTCTTAAAAATAAAATAAGAAATATTTTCAAAGTAATTATCTTCTTTCCAAGAACAGATTGGAATTCACTGATTTACCACAGTTCTTTAATGTTTTTATGAAATCTGTTATTTTTATACTACATTTTTTAAATAAAAAATTTTCCATTCTAACAATGGGGAGAAATTAAATATCTAAAAGGTCATTTGACTCTTTAAAAATTAGGCACTTATAAAACCTAAATTATTTACCTTTGAAATTGCAAGGATTTTTTTTCTTTTTTCTTTTTTTTTTTTGTGTGTATACTGGTCCAATTAACAATTAAAAGACATGGATAGTTGACCTATACTATGTGTTAAAGAGGTTTACCCATGGGGAAGAAAAACTATTTAAATGTGATTCCAAGAAGAAATGTAATGTTTAGTACATAGCAAGAATGGCAAAAATGTAGAAACAATTGGTATGCTTTTTTTTTTTTTTTTTTTAAAGAAGGCATACCAGCTCCTTCTTTAGTAACTGACCTCCAAGAATGTAAGAAAAGAATAAGGTAATGTCTTAGACTGTTTTGTGTTGCTATAGCAGAATGCCTGAATATGTGTAATTTATAAAGAAAAGAGGTTTATTTGGCTCTAGGTTTTACAGACTAGGAAGTTCGAAGGTATGGTGCCAGCATCTTCTCAGCTTCTGGTGCTATGTCATAACATGGCAGAAGGTCAAAAGGGAAACAGATACATACGAAGAGGGAAAACCCAAGGGGTATCCTTATTTTATAACAATTCATTCTCTCAGGAATTAATCCATTTCCAGAAGAACTAATGCAGGCTCTCCAGAGTGAGAACTTACTCACTAGTTTGAGAAGGCACCCAGCCATTCATGAGGAATCCACTTCCACAACCCAAAGACCTTCCACTAGGTTCCACCTCCAACGTTGCCACACTGAGGATCAAATTTCAATATAAATTTTGGCAAAGACAAACCATGTTCAAACCATAGCAGGTAGTTAACAAGTAGTACTATAAAAAGTCTCTCTTCTTTTTCCTCTTTTACAACCCTTTCTTGGCTTGAAAAAGTAACATTAGTATTTGGGAAAGGAACAGATACACACACACACACACATGCTATCTTTGTGATATAAATTAAAGTTTTTTGTTTTTTCTGGGGATATTCACTGCTACAAAAATTAGTGCTTTAATTCTTCCTTATTCTTCTATCATTCATTTTAGAAAAAAGAGATGACAAAAACTCTATTAAATTGGCTCAACCTTTCTAGATTGGCCAAGACTTTGCATTGTGGAAGACTATTAGCTTGTTTTGTTTTAAAGCATTATTTTTATGTAGTGTTATCATGGTATAAAACTTTAGGTTAAACATGGTCAGGTGAGCCTAATTAAATTTTCAGAATAAGTCAGATCTTCATTTTATTTATTTATTTATTTTTATTTTTATTTTTTTTTTACTTTTATTTTACATTCGGGGGTATATGTGCAAGTGTGTTACCTGGGTATATGTCATGATACTGATGTTTGGGGTACAAATGATTCCTGTCATTCTATTTTATTTTAATATGCTTTATTATCTTTTTTTTTTTTTTTTGAGATGGAGTTTTGCTCTTCTTGCCCAGGGTGGAGTGCAATGGTGCAATCTCGGTTCACTGCAACCTCCACCTCCCGTGTTCAGTGATTCTCCTGCTTCAGCCTACCAAGTAGCTGAGATTACGGATGCCTGCCACCATGTCTGGCTTTTTTTTTTTTTTTTTTTGTATTTTTAGCAGAGACGGGGTTTCAGCATGTTGGCCAGGCTGGTCTCGAACTCCTGAACTTAGGTGATCCACCCTCCCCGGCCTCACAAAGTGCTGAGATTACAGCCCTGAGCCATTGTGCCCAGCCAACAATTTTTATTATGTGAAAATCAACTAATTGTTAATGTAAAAAAAAGCATTTTTAACTGCTACAGCACTTTAATTTTCTATCTTTTGAGACAACTAAATTGATCAAACAAAATTAAAATTGTCAAATTTTGATAATGCTTGTTTTACATTATCCCAGAGAATTTATTTTTAATTAAAAAAATGGAAAATCAGCTGATATCTACTGTATCAATTCTACTGTAACAAATTAATTCTGATATTTTAAGCTTCCTAATACTTCTTGGTACTATTAGAAGGTAGAGAATTTGGTAATGTAGAAAGACTCAAAAGTATATTCCATAAGACTTATGATTTCCTTGGCCTTATACTCTTATATTTGTAAAAGGTATTTCAACAAATGGACACAGTAGTTTCTAAATAAAAGGAAAACATAGTATCATTTTGTCAATGATTGATCAATGATGCCATTCAAATTTACATACTGATTGTATTCCACTAGGGAAGCTGTCTTAAAGAAACACAAATATTAACCCCATTTAAAAAATAAATATGTATTGCATTAATTGAAAATAATTGGAAAAGAAAAAACTGAAACCTATGCTTTTTTCATTATGATTATTTCACTGTGATATTTAAACATTGCATTCAATAAGTTATAACTTTGGTTCAACAACAATTTTCATAAAATATGTTTATCCAGGATATATGCCAGTCATCATTGTCATGTATTCTCTGAGAGAATTCAAAATAGAGTGGGTTAGGTTAATTTCTTACTGAGAAGGCTTCTGAGACTCTAATTAAATTTCAGAGAGAACAGCCAAAATTTCTAGCATGTGACCTATAGATGTAAATACACATTATCCTAAATAAAAGGAGAATTACTTTGTTGAATTATAATGAAGATAAACAATTGAAAATAAAGCCAGTCATGCAGGGAAGATAATCTCATTAAATATTTATGTTTCATTAATGTCAACATTTTAAAATTTTCTCCTATTTCAATAAAAAATAAGTTCTTATTACTCAGTAGTCATAATAGCAATGGCTGAATTTAAGAATAAATGGCTTAGATGCTTACCCTTCAGTTTTATAAGACAGAGTTTCTGTTTGTTTAAGTTTATATATGAAAATATTAATGTGCTATGAATATTAGGCTAATGAACTGGTAGAAGTAACTTGAAGATTTGACATAAATGTTTTATCTAAATATGGTTTGTTTTCTAATTATATAGAATTAAATATAAAATCCATTATTTAAGAGAGAATAAGATCTTCAAACATAGGCATGTGGCAATTTTTACCTATTTTTTCCAAGGTAAAAGCTTGTCAAAATGAATTTTAATACTTCTGATGTTGGTTAATAGATAATTCCTGATTTCACAAGCTAGTGTGCCTAATGAGCTCATGGTTTCAAATTTTAGTTCAACTGTAGTTATTGTTATATAAGGAATATTGCATTCATTATAAAACAGATATTATATATATATCAGATTCTGGAAGTAACAGCAAATATAAATTAATCAAATTATTTTAATAGAGAATATCAGGTAAAACTCCAGACAAGTTGATATTGCACTTAGTTTTTCTCCCAATATTTGTGTATCTTAACCATCTCTGTCTTCTATAGTGGCTCCTCTTCATTCTAATTTATAAGGCCCTATTCTATCTCCCTAGACTGACTCCTGAGATCATACATTCATAGCTTTAACTGTCAAAGCCATTGTGAATGATCTCCGAAGAAACTCAACTACTCTAAGTTTTCACTTGTGTGTTTACAGGAATTTCTAGAAGACTTTGGAAATCATCATTTTGAATTCTTTGTTTTGTGCAGCTATAGCAGAATACCTGAGACTGGGGTAATTTATAATGAGTAGACATTTACTTCTCACAGTCTGAAATTCTAAGATCTCACAGTCTGAAATTCTAAGATCTCACAGTCTGGAAGTCTAAGATCCAGGGACCAGCATCTGGCAAGGGCCTTCTTGCTGCATCATTCCATGGCAGAGAGGGTGAAAGAGGGCCAAACTTATTCTTTTCCAGTGGCACAAATCCTACCCATTTGAATGGAGTCTTCCTGGCCTAATTACCTCTTAAAAGTCACAATTCTTAATACTGTCACATTGCCAATTAAATTTCTAAATGAGTCTTGGACAGGACAAACATTCACATCACAGAAGTTTTCCCTCTACTTCAAAGACAACGTAAGAAAAACATAGAAATGCTTCTTAGCAAACTACCTTCCACTTCACAATTATATGGTTCTATCAATGGCATTACCATTCTTTATGTTTGTTCTTCCTTTAATAGTCCTTCTTTTTAATGTGTCACTAAATCATACTATTCTGCCTAATGAATTCATTCCCCCATTTTTCTTTTTAATCCAGTACCCAATGTTCTAGGTCTTCTGCATCCTATGTTTTCCAAGTTGCTTTTCCCAATATTTTTTTTCTGCTCTTTTAACTACTCTATGTATATAACTTAAATAAACTTTATAGAATATTCTACTTAAAATAGTTCATTAAAATAACAATAAAATTTATTGTTTGTTGAATAATTGCTATTTTTCAAATACCATAGTGGACATTAAAGTACATTACCATATTTAAACATAACACTTTCGAATTGTTATTAATGCAATTTACAGATAAATTTTTAGCAGCTCAAAAGGTTTGGCAGCCTGCAAAATTCATGCAGCATATCCAAAACCAAGTTAATAATGAAAATCTTCTGTTGATTACTCTCCCATAATGTGCATAGTCAAAGAACTTTTTATTACCAACTATAACAAATTCAGTGTTTAACTTGTAAAGTATGATTTTCAAAGAAATGTATGACTCTCAAGCAAATAGAAAGTGAACACATGCCAAAAGTTTTACTTAACTCGCTAATTAATTAGGGAATCAGTAAGATGTCATGATGGTTCAAAGAGCCATGACGGAAACTAACATAGACAACTTAACAAAGTCATGTTAGTATATATTTTCTGAAATAGCTGAATGTCTGCACGGTCACTTATCTTTAGAGTTATCTCTTCCACTGGACAGAAATTACTTGTATCTCTGTTAGTCGAATATCTAGAAGTTAGCCAGGAACTTCTAAAAGTCTAAGAATTTTAATCAATAGTGATTAACGGCATAAGTGAAACACATTGCCCTAGACTAGCACAGAGAAATAGAACTATATTGCAAGCTGTACACATAATTATTTTAGTAAACACATTTAAAAAAGAGATAAAATTAAGTTTAGTAGCATATTTTTATGTAAACAAATACATCCAAAATATTGTCATTTCACCATTTAATTAACATAAAAAATTAAATATATATATATACACATATATATTACACTAAGTCTTACAAATGTAGTATATGTTTTAAGTAGGATCTCTTTATTAGGACAAGTCATAAAGCACATAATAGCCACAGTGGTTAACTGCTATTTTACAGGCACAGTGTGGCCCCAAATCCTTGAGGGGCCTGTCCCCTTGTATGATATACCACCCTTCTTCTATGGCCTTGTTTTACAAGTTTCTGACAATTTATCTGGTAGGGAAAACTTTGAACACCTTCCGTGAGGATGAAATTCATTTGTCTCTAAGAATTACTTATCAGCCCTTAAAACTCAGGTCAACTCAATCCTGAAATATCACACAAGCCAGGCCATTTCTCACTGAAACTTTATCACTCATATTGTTGTCCCATTATGCTGGCAAATTTTTGACTGCTAACTACTTTAAATGTATTATCTCCTGTAATCCTTTCAACTGTCTCATGAGCTGAGTACAACATTATTCCTATTTTACAGATGAGAAACACAAGGCATAGAAGGTTAAGAAACTTTGCAAAGGTCACCAAGTTAGCATGTGGCAGAGCTGGGATTTCAATCCAGCAATTGTGTCTCTGAATTTTTCTATTTCACTTTAATGCTTTAGGATACCACTCCAGCTAATATTAACAGATGACTTTACGGGCTTAGAGTGCATTTATAATGAATGTTACATAATTTAGCACTTACTTTTATATAACTATTATAGCTGAACTATTCCTGTTTTCCCTGTTTTATTACAAGCTCTATAAACACTAGGGTCATAATTTGTTTTCACCAACAGTAGGCATTGCCTCGACTAAGAATCTGCTAGACAAACACGTGGATGCATATTATGGTTAAAGCTCCATACTGTCTTCTTTAGAGCTGATGCTTACCTTGCCTACATTAAAATGTCAAATAATAACTTCACATCTGGCTGAGCTATGATCAGGGGAAATATACCTTGCAAGGAAAATATGATTGAATAAGCAAATCAAGTTGTTCCAAAGGGCTATTAGTAAGAAGGAATCAGGAATATTGAGACCAACCAAAACTGGTAAGAACATTTTTCTTCCTACTCTAAGGCCTATGCTTGATTTCTGATTGGTATATGATCAAAAAGTTACTGACTGTGGCATACTAGACAAGGGAAGTAAAGGAAATCAATAATGGTAGAAGTAAAGTGATTAAACTTAAACATACTGTTTCTTTTTTTTTTTTTTGCTAAGAAATTTAAAAACCTTTTTATTGGTTGGGGCTTATTTATTCTTTTTTTTTTTAATTTATTTATTATTATTATACTTTAAGTTGTAGGGTACATGTGCATAACGTGCAGGTTTGTTACATATGTATACTTGTGCCATGTTGCTGTGCTGCACCCATCAACTCGTCATTTACATCAGGTATACCTCCCAATGCAATCCCTCCCCCCTCCCCCCTCCCCATGATAGGCCCCGGTGTGTGATGTTCCCCTTCCTGAGTCCGAGTGATCTCATTGTTCAGTTCCCACCTATGAGTGAGAACATGCAGTGTTTGGTTTTCTTTTCTTGTGATAGTTTGCTAAGAATGATGGATTCCAGCTGCATCCAAGTCCCTACAAAGGACACAAACTCATCCTTTTTTATGGCTGCATAGTATTCCATGGTGTATATGTGCCACATTTTCTTAATCCAATCTGTCACTGATGGACATTTGGGTTGATTCCAAGTCTTTGCTATTGTGAATAGTGCTGCAATAAACATACGTGTGCATGTGTCTTTATAGCAGCATAATTTATAATCCTTTGGGTATATACCCAGTAATGGGATGGCTGGGTCATATGGTACATCTAGTTCTAGATCCTTGAGGAATCGCCATACTGTTTTCCATAATGGTTGAACTAGTTTACAATCCCACCAACAGTGTAAAAGTGTTCCTATTTCTCCACATCCTCTCCAGCACCTGTTGTTTCCTGACTTTTTAATGATTGCCATTCTAACTGGTGTGAGATGGTATCTCATGGTGGTTTTGATTTGCATTTCTCTGATGGCCAGTGATGATGAGCATTTTTTCATGTGTCTGTTGGCTGTATGAATGTCTTCTTTTGAGAAATGTCTGTTCATGTCCTTTGCCCACTTTTTGATGGGGTTGTTTGTTTTTTTCTTGTAAATTTGTTTGAGTTCTTTGTAGGTTCTGGATATTAGCCCTTTGTCAGATGAGTAGATTGCAAAAATTTTCTCCCATTCTGTAGGTTGCCTGTTCACTCTGATGATAGTTTCTTTTGCTGTGCAGAAGCTCTTTAGTTTAATGAGATCCCATTTGTCAATTTTGGCTTTTGCTGCCGTTGCTTTTGGTGTTTTAGACATGAAATCTTTGCCCATGCCTATGTCCTGAATGGTACTACCTAGGTTTTCCTCTAGGATTTTTATGGTATTAGGTCTAACATTTAAGTCTCTAATCCATCTTGAATTAATTTTCGTATAAGGAGTAAGGAAAGGATCCAGTTTCAGCTTTCTACTTATGGCTAGCCAATTTTCCCAGCACCATTTATTAAATAGGGAATCCTTTCCCCATTTCTTGTTTCTCTCAGGTTTGTCAAAGATCAAATGGCTGTAGATGTGTGGTATTATTTCTGAGGACTCTGTTCTGTTCCATTGGTCTATATCTCTGTTTTGGTACCAGTACCATGCTGTTTTGGTTACTGTAGCCTTGTAGTATAGTTTGAAGTCAGGTAGCGTGATGCCTCCAGCTTTGTTCTTTTGACTTAGGATTGTCTTGGAGATGCGGGCTCTTTTTTGGTTCCATATGAACTTTAAAGCAGTTTTTTCCAATTCTGTGAAGAAACTCATTGGTAGCTTGATGGGGATGGCATTGAATCTATAAATTACCTTGGGCAGTATGGCCATTTTCACAATATTGATTCTTCCTATCCATGAGCATGGTATGTTCTTCCATTTGTTTGTGTCCTCTTTTATTTCACTGAGCAGTGGTTTGTAGTTGTCCTTGAAGAGGTCCTTTACATCCCTTGTAAGTTGGATTCCTAGGTATTTGATTCTCTTTGAAGCAATTGTGAATGGAAGTTCATTCCTGATTTGGCTCTCTGTTTGTCTGTTACTGGTGTATAAGAATGCTTGTGATTTTTGCACATTAATTTTGTATCCTGAGACTTTGCTGAAGTTGCTTATCAGCTTAAGGAGATTTTGGGCTGAGACAATGGGGTTTTCTAAATATACAATCATGTCATCTGCAAACAGGGACAATTTGACTTCTTCTTTTCCTAACTGAATACCCTTGATTTCTTTCTCTTGCCTGATTGCCCTAGCCAGAACTTCCAACACTATGTTGAATAGGAGTGGTGAGAGAGGGCATCCCTGTCTTGTGCCAGTTTTCAAAGGGAATTTTTCCAGTTTTTGCCCATTCAGTATGATATTGGCTGTGGGTTTGTCATAAATAGCTCTTATTATTTTGAGGTACGTTCCATCAATACCGAATTTATTGAGCGTTTTTAGCATGAAGGGCTGTTGAATTTTGTCAAAAGCCTTTTCTGCATCAATTGAGATAATCATGTGGTTCTTGTCTTTGGTTCTGTTTATATGCTGGATTATGTTTATTGATTTGCGAATGTTGAACCAGCCTTGCATCCCAGGGATGAAGCCCACTTGATCATGGTGGATAAGCTTTTTGATGTGTTGCTGAATCCGGTTTGCCAGTATTTTATTGAGGATTTTTGCATCGATGTTCATCAGGGATATTGGTCTAAAATTCTCTTTTTTTGTTGTGTCTCTGCCAGGCTTTGGTATCAGGATGATGTTGGCCTCATAAAATGAGTTAGGGAGGATTCCCTCTTTTTCTATTGATTGGAATAGTTTCAGAAGGAATGGTACCAACTCCTCTTTGTACCTCTGGTAGAATTCAGCTGTGAATCCATCTGGTCCTGGACTTTTTTTGGTTGGTAGGCTATTAATTGTTGCCTCAATTTCAGAGCCTGCTATTGGTCTATTCAGGGATTCAACTTCTTCCTGGTTTAGTCTTGGAAGAGTGTAAGTGTCCAGGAAATTATCCATTTCTTCTAGATTTTCCAGTTTATTTGCATAGAGGTGTTTATAGTATTCTCTGATGGTAGTTTGTATTTCTGTGGGGTCGGTGGTGATATCCCCTTGATCATTTTTAATTGCGTCGATTTGATTCTTCTCTCTTTTCTTCTTTATTAGTCTGGCTAGTGGTCTGTCAATTTTGTTGATCTTTTCAAAAAACCAACTCCTGGATTCATTGATTTTTTGGAGGGTTTTTTGTGTTTCTATCTCCTTCAGTTCTGCTCTGATCTTAGTTATTTCTTGCCTTCTGCTAGCTTTCGAATGTGTTTGCTCTTGCTTCTCTAGTTCTTTTAATTGCGATGTTAGAGTGTCAACTTTACATCTTTCCTGCTTTCTCTTGTGGGCATTTAGTGCTATAAATTTCCCTCTACACACTGCTTTAAATGTGTCCCAGAGATTCTGGTATGTTGTATCTTTGTTCTCATTGGTTTCAAAGAACATCTTTATTTCTGCCTTCATTTCGTTATGTACCCAGTAGTCATTCAGGAGCAGGTTGTTCAGTTTCCATGTAGTTGAGCGGTTTTGATTGAGTTTCTTAGTCCTGAGTTCTAGTTTGATTGCACTGTGGTCTGAGAGACAGTTTGTTATAATTTCTGTTCTTGTACATTTGCTGAGGAGTGCTTTACTTCCAATTACGTGGTCAATTTTGGAGTAAGTATGATGTGGTGCTGAGAAGAATGTATATTCTGTTGATTTGGGGTGGAGAGTTCTATAGATGTCTATTAGGTCTGCTTGCTGCAGAGATGAGTTCAATTCCTGGATATCCTTGTTAACTTTCTGTCTCGTTGATCTGTCTAATGTTGACAGTGGAGTGTTGAAGTCTCCCATTATTATTGTATGGGAGTCTAAGTCTCTTTGTAAGTCTCTAAGGACTTGCTTGATGAATCTGGGTGCTCCTGTATTGGGTGCATATATATTTAGGATAGTTAGCTCTTCCTGTTGAATTGATCCCTTTACCATTATGTAATGGCCTTCTTTGTCTCTTTTGATCTTTGATGGTTTAAAGTCTGTTTTATCAGAGACTAGTATTGCAACCCCTGCTTTTTTGTGTTCTCCATTTGCTTGGTAAATCTTCCTCCATCCCTTTATTTTGAGCCTATGTATGTCTCTGCGTGTGAGATGGGTCTCCTGAATACAGCAGACTGATGGGTCTTGACTCTTTATCCAGTTTGCCAGTCTGTGTCTTTTAATTGGAGCATTTAGTCCATTTACATTTAAGGTTAATATTGTTATGTGTGAACTTGATCCTGCCATTATGATATTAACTGGTTATTTTGCTCATTAGTTGATGCAGTTTCTTCCTAGCCTCAATGGTCTTTACATTTTGGCATGTTTTTGCAATGGCTGGTACCGGTTGTTCCTTTCCATGTTTAGTGCTTCCTTCAGGATCTCTTGTAAGGCAGGCCTAGTGGTGACAAAATCTCTAAGCATTTGCTTATCTGTAAAGGATTTTATTTCTCCTTCACTTATGAAACTTAGTTTGGCTGGATATGAAATTCTGGGTTTAAAATTCTTTTCTTTAAGAATGTTGAATATTGGCCCCCACTCTCTTCTGGCTTGTAGAGTTTCTGCTGAGAGATCTGCTGTTAGTCTGATGGGCTTCCCTTTGTGGGTAACCTGACCTTTCTCTCTGGCTGCCCTTAAGATTTTTTCCTTCATTTCAACTTTGGTGAATCTGGCAATTATGTGTCTTGGAGTTGCTCTTCTCGAGGAGTATCTTTGTGGCGTTCTCTGTATTTCCTGGATTTGAATGTTGGCCTGCCCTACTAGGTTGGGGAAGTTCTCCTGGATGATATCCTGAAGAGTGTTTTCCAACTTGGTTCCATTTTCCCCCTCACTTTCAGGCACCCCAATCAGACGTAGATTTGGTCTTTTTACATAATCCCATACTTCTTGCAGGCTTTGTTCATTTCTTTTTCTTCTTTTTTCTTTTGGTTTCTCTTCTCGCTTCATTTCATTCATTTGATCCTCAATCGCTGATACTCTTTCTTCCAGTTGATCGAGTCGGTTACTGAAGCTTGTGCATTTGTCACGTATTTCTCGTGTCATGGTTTTCATCTCTGTCAGTTTGTTTAGGACCTTCTCTGCATTAATTACTCTAGCCATCAATTCTTCCACTTTTTTTTCAAGATTTTTAGTTTCTTTGCGCTGGGTACGTAATTCCTCCTTTAGCTCTGAGAAATTTGATGGACTGAAGCCTTCTTCTCTCATCTCGTCAAAGTCATTCTCTGTCCAGCTTTGATCCGTTGCTGGCGATGAGCTGCGCTCCTTTGCCGGGGGAGATGCGCTCTTATTTTTTTTGAATTTCCAGCTTTTCTGCCCTGCTTTTTCCCCATCTTTGTGGTTTTATCTGCCTCTGGTCTTTGATGATGGTGATGTACTGATGGGGTTTTGGTGTAGGTGTCCTTCCTGTTTGATAGTTTTCCTTCTAACAGTCAGGACCCTCAGCTGTAGGTCTGTTGGAGATTGCTTGAGGTCCACTCCAGACCCTGTTTGCCTGGGTATCAGCAGCAGAGGCTGCAGAAGATAGAATATTTCTGAACAGCGAGTGTACCTGTCTGATTCTTGCTTTGGAAGCTTCCTCTCAGGGGTGTACTCCTCCCTGTGAGGTGTGGGGTGTCAGACTGCCCCTAGTGGGGGATGTCTCCCAGTTAGGCTACTCAGGGGTCAGGGACCCGCTTGAGCAGGGAGTCTGTCCCTTCTCAGATCTCAACCTCCGTGTTGGGAGATCCACTGCTCTCTTCAAAGCTGTCAGACAGAGTCGTTTGCGACTGTGCAGAGGTGTCTGTGTGTCTTAGTTTACTGTGCCCTGTCCCCAGAGGTGGAGTCTACAGAGACAGGCAGGTTTCCTTGAGCTGCTGTGAGCTCCACCCAGTTCGAGCTTCCCAGCAGCTTTGTTTACCTACTTAAGCCTCAGCAATGGCGGGCGCCCCTCCCCCAGCCTCGCTGCTGCCTTGCCGGTAGATCACAGACTGCTGCGCTAGCAACGAGGGAGGCTCCGTGGGTGTGGGACCCTCCCGGCCAGGTGTGGGATATGATCTCCTGGTGTGCCTGTTTCCTAAAGCGCAGTATTGGGGTGGGAGTTACCCGATTTTCCAGGTGTTGTGTGTCTCAGTTCCCCTGGCTAGGAAAAGGGACTCCCTTCCCCCTTGCGCTTCCCAGGTGAGGCAATGCCTCGCCCTGCTTCAGCTCTCGCTGGTCGGGCTGCAGCAGCTGACCAGCTCCGATCGTCCGGCACTCCCCAGTGAGATGAACACAGTACCTCAGTTGAAAATGCAGAAATCACCGGTCTTCTGTGTCGCTGGCGCTGGGAGTTGGAGACTGGAGCTGCTCCTATTCGGCCATCTTGCTCCGCCCCCCCCTTATTTTTAAACATACTGTTTCATTTAGCCATTACCTTTAAGCATACACACTGCTTCCCTCAGTTTTCACAACTTAGTGTCAAGAGAACATCGATTACCACATTTTATAGTACTAATGGATTTTCCAATGTTGGAACTCAGAAAACAGTACCCCAAAATGAAAGCCTTAGAGGCAGCCTCAGAAGCAAAAGCTTTTCTCTAACCTTCTCCTCCCCTCCTAACTCTCAATTCCATTCTTCTCCCAGGCTAGCCATAGAAACTAGAATCCCTTTTCCCACAGCTAGTCAGAAACCAGAACTGCTTTTTCACAAGGTCTACTGTAAAATCTAAAAATATTATTTTTAACTTTCCTTCTGCATTCTCTTGTAAAAACAGTCCATAAAGAAACCGTATGACCTACCTTTATCACTGTAGGTCATAAGGCTCCTATTCCAGAAAGTGTTCTGCCCCATACCCAGAGGGGAAAGATGCTGCACAGAGAGGCCAAGGAGAATCTGGAAGGACACATCCTGCTGGGTTTCAACACTCAAGCCTATTAGAATTAGATCATATCGTTATTGTCCAGTCACATGTCTACACGACTGTCCATACTTTGTTGAAACTAAGCATAGAAATGTGAACTATTTTCCCTGTATCTTTGCATCCTTATTCTAAAGGTTCCTCTGTGCACATTAAGTTGTATGTTTTTCTCCTATTAGCCTGCCTTTTTGGTGATGTTTAGTGAGACTTCAGAGGGAAAGCAGAGGTTTTCCCTCAGCCCCAACACCAACAAAAGTAACTCTGCTTGTAACAGTTTCTATTAACTTCAAGTAAATTAATAGCAAAAGGAAAATTGTAATATAAAAATATTTGGCAAATATATTTGAACCAGATACTCTATGGACACGTGGAAGATTTTTGGCTTTGTAATACCTTCGAAAAAAATAGAGCAATATAAGCAATGATTTATTCTTTGTGATTGCTGATGCACACTAGATGGGTAGTCTCCAAGGGGGTCAATATTTCTGGAAATCTTTCCTTTTTATAAAATTTAGTACATCTAGCCTCACAAATTTTAAATTTAAATATTTTTGTTCAAAGTCTTGAAAGGAAGGTGACAGTGTGCTAGCAGCCCTCACTCTCGGTGCCTCCTCGGCCTCAGCATCCACTCTGGTGGCGCTTGAGGAGCCCTTCAGCCTGCCACTGCACTGTGGGAGCCCCTCTCTGGGCTGGCCGAAGGCCGAGCTGGCTCCCTCCACTTGCAGGGAGGTGTGGAGGGAGAGGCACGGGCAGGAACCGCGGTTGCATGCCGCACTCACAGGCCAGCCCGAGTTCCTGTGGATGCGGGCTGGGCGGGCCTCCACACTCTGAGCGGCCAGCCGGCACCACTGACCCGGGGCCCTGAGGGGCTTAGCACCTGGACCAGCAGCTGTGGAGGTTGCTCCGGGTCCCCCAGCACTGCCAGGGCTGCACTCAAATTCTTCCCGGGCCTCAGCTGCCCCACTACAGGGCAGGACTCAGGAGCTTCAGCCCACCATGCCCAAGCCCCCCACCCCCCACCATGGGCTCCCGAGTGGCCCAAGCCTCCCCTAGGGTCACCGCCCCCTGCTCCTTGACACCCAATCATATCCACTGCTCAAGGGCTGAGGAGTGCAGGCATGGCTCAGGACTGGTGGGCAGCTCCACCTGCAACCATGGTGTGGGATCCACTGGGTGAGGCCAGCTGAGCTCCTGAATCTGGTGGGGACTTAGGGAACTTTTATGTCTAGCTAAGGGATTGTAAATGCACCAATCAGCACTCTGTGTTTAGCTCAAGGTTTGTAGGCCCCCTCTCCTTGATCCACTGAGGCTGAGCTCCTGAATCTGGTGGGGACTTAGGGAACTTTTATGTCAGGGATCTAGCACTCTGTGTCTAGATCAAGGATTGTAAATAGCACTTTTCAATCAGCACACCAATCAGCACTCTGTCAAAATGGACCAATCAGCTCTCTGTGAAATAGATCAATCAGCTCTCTGTAAAATGGACCAATCAGCAGGATGTGAGTTCGTGGGTGGCTGGAGGGCGGTTGGGGAGGGGTCACATAAGGGAATAAAAGCAGGCTGCAGGAGCCAGCGGTGGCAACCTGTTCCGGTCTGGTTCCACAGTGTGGAAGGTTTGTTCTTTCACTCTTTACAATAATTCGTGTTCCTGCTCAGTCTTTGGGTCCATGCTGCGTTTATGAACTGTAACACTCACTGTGAAGTTCTGCAGCTTCACTCCTGAAGTCAGCGAGACCAGGAACTCACGAAGAAGGAACAGACTCCAGACACACCATGTGTAAGAGCTGTAACACTCACCGCGGGGGTCCGTGGCTTCATTCTTGAAGTCAGTGAGACTAAGAACCCAACAATTCCGGACACAGTCTTGTATAGGTGTACTTATGTATATTAATCAGCAATTTATTAGAACAGAGATTCTGTTTGTTTGTTTGTTGAGACGAAGTTTTGCTCTGTAACCCAGGCTGGAGTACAGTGACGAGATCTTGGCTCACTGCAAGCTCCGCCTCCCGGGTTCAGGCCATTCTCCCGTAATTTTTTGTATTTTTAGTAGAGACGGGGTTTCACTGTGTTAGCCAGAATGGTGTGGGTCTCCTGACCCCGTAAACATATATATATATGTATGTATTTTAGAGTTCTAAAAAAAAAGTTTTGGTCTGAAAATAGTTACTACTTCCATTACTGAATACTCATATATATATTCATACCTATACAATATATGTATTCTATATATATTATGTGTGATTGTGTGTATATATCTAATAGTTCTAGAATGCAATATCTTGTTAAAAGGAGACTTTAAGTTTCTTACTAGTAACCTAGCCACTGGCAATCAGATACTTTGATATACAGGGACAAAGTAGTTTATTTTCAAGATTACACTTTTATGAGTTTGTGATTTTAGCCATTTTCCAATACTAGGGTATTAATTTTATATTTCTAAATTTTTGATTGACTCTGCAGTGTGAGTTTATTTTTACATTAGTGGAAAACTTTTTAAAAAATAAATATACAATATGTTGTTTAACATTAGTTTTAGAATGATAGTTTTCATGCAGAATTAGCTCCTTAGCCAAAAGTTTTGTGGCTTTTTTTTTTTTTCTTCCAGGCACTGACTTCTATTCTAGACATTATATCTGAGATTACGATGCCAACTATATTAATAGTTGAGATTTCTTTTATCTTAAAAATCTTGGAACACAAATGCAGTTACTTTTCCATTACTGAATACTCATTTGATCATTTTATACAATATTACTTGAAACATTTAAGAGCTATAATAAAGCTCAAGAATAGAGGAGACCAAAATGAATTATACATAGCAACTCGCTTATTGTCTTGAGATTTTTATGAACGTTTCCAATGTGACCTTCTGTGTAGATGAAAAAGTAACACTCACAAATCTGGAATAGTCTTTACCTCAAGGGAAACGTCAAAAAATATTATGTGCAAAGTTGAACTTGGCTTTAGAAATCTTATACAATTTCGAAGTTACAGATTTTATTTCAAAAATAATCAATTTTTGGTCTCATTATCTTCAATCTGATGTATTCTGTTTTTTCAACACTGCACATAATATATGTCATGTACTACATTTTGAGTTAAGGAAAAGTTCTTGAGCATTTTATTTTAATTGTCAAGAAGATTTTAATGATAGCATTTTAATAAAAATAAGTGGCTCTCATTACACTTACTTTTTAAAGAAAATTTATTCATTATTTATTATTTTAACACACATTTATCTTACTCCCTTGGCTCCATTTTTCCAATAAGCTGAAGATGCAAGTAACTAAAGATGGAGAGATACTGAAGTCAAAATTTAATATAATTTTATTGTATTTTATAATAAAATTTGACTTTTTAAAATGATGCTTTTAAAGTTATAGCATAGTTATGATTCTATCTTTTTAAGAAGGTAAAATTCTTTTGTTTGTAAATAGCTAATTCCTTCAAATTCTTCAATATTACAGACACATTCATGGGAGTTATGAATATAAAAGTGAAGAATGTTTTTAACAGATGGTTGCTACAGCCTCTAATCCTTATTTAGAGTAACCTCTCTCACTATAATTTAGAGTTGCATCTGTTGAGAAAGTGATCATTCAAACCTTTGTTTTGCTTATAAGACAAAGCACTGAGCATTGAAGGGGGAAGCATTGAGATTTCAAAATTTACTAAATTCTAAAATTAAATGTATTCAGAGTGACTCATGTGTTTCTCATAGACTGGGTTTATGTGTTAGAGAAAAATGTGGGTAGTATTCCTATACTACCCACACTCTTCTGTAACATCAAAGACATTCTAAAATGAGAAATTGGTGTGAGAAATAAGTTTATACTTACTTAAGTGTGGTCTATTTGTATAGTCTCGTGTATAATAACTGGCTTTACTTCCATCATAAAAAACAGAAATAACATTTTGAACTAATTCCAGTGGTTGAAACCTAAAAATAATTTAGTGTCTTCCTAAAAATATAACTTGTAATCCCAGCACTTTGGGAGGCCGAGGCAGGTGGATCACCTGAGGTCAAGAATTCGAGACCAGCCTGGCCAACATGTTGAAAGCCTATCTCTACTGAAAATACAAAAAATTAGCCAGGTGTATTGACGGGCATCTGTAGCCCTAACTACTTCAGAGGCTAAAGCAGGAGAATCACTTGAATCTGGGAGGCAGAGGTTGCAGTGAGCAGAGATCGCACCATTGCACTCCAGCGTGGGCAACAAGAGTGAAACCCCATCTCAGAATAATAATAATAATAATAAATTAAGTTGTAATATTGAAAATATATAGGGAAATGATATAAAATAAATTCTGACTTCACAAAACAAATGCCATTATCCCTAATACAGTGGCCTAATATTATGAATAAGTTTCAGGTTATTACAACATTTATAAAGTTTAAATAAACATGTTGTTTTAACAAAAACAAAAATGTCAATTTTGGCTCTAACATAAAATTGCTTTTTTGACCTTTGTCAAAAAACATCTCGTTTCACTTTTCTCATTAAAAACATGATAACAGTAGTTCCACTTATTTTTTATTTTATTTGTTTATTTATTTTTTAGCTGGAGTCTCACTCTGTCCCCAGGCTGGAGTGCAGTGGCGTGATCTCGGCTGACTGCAACCTCTGCTTCCCAGGTTCAAGTAATTCTCCTGCCTCAGCCTCCCAAGTACTTGGGATTTACAGGCGCCTGCCACCATGCCTGGCAAATTTTTGTATGTATTGCAGAGATAGGGTTTCACCATGTTGGCCAGGCTGGTCTCAAACTCCTGACCTCAGGTGATCCACCTGCCTTGGCCTTCCAAAATACTGGGATTACAGGCGTGAGCCACCGTGCCTGGCCTAGTTCCACTTGTTTTTAGTGTCTATAAATGTACTTATCAAACAAAGGCCCCAGGGGAAGGTCCCAAAACCCCATCAGTTTTTGTGCTGACAATCATGATTATAAACACCAGTGATAAGACTTTCTGTATAGTATGTATTTTTATAAGCACTACCTAAAATTTTATGAGGTAGATTTTATTATTATTATACAGTGTGATTAAACCAATGTTTCTCCATAGCAGCATTATTGATATTCTCGACTGAATAATCCCTTGTTGTAGAGGGCCATCTGTGCACTGTAGAATGTTTAAAAGCTTCTTTGACCTCCACCCACTCAATGCCTATAGTTCACCTCTCTCCTCATGCCTCCTTTGTGACAACCAAACTGTCTCCAGATATTGGCAAAGAACCCCTGATAGACAAAATTACCTTTAGTCACGTACCACAGAAGTAAAGTTCATTCTAAAAGTGTACCAGAGATCTGTTAGGTTTCAGTGGTGTAACATAAAAACATTCAGACATACATATTTTTTAAAAATTTCAATGGGATGCAATAAAAAGCTTAACAGTATCTTTCTTTAATCCAGGTTAACATTAAATAGAACAATGATTATCATGAAACAATTTAAATAAGTTTTTAGAAAACAGAAAAACAGAAATTTTATAAAAGTGAATCAGACTAAATTTACATTTGTTCAAATGATTATGCAAGTTCCTCAACCAACATTCTCGAAGATGCAAAATTTGCCCTGCCAAACAATGCTTGACCAAACAAATCTGAAGCTCAGGGCAAAAGATGATGAAATTATCTTAGATGCCTGGGCCACTTTTAAAATACTGAGGCCCCAAACTTGCCTGGACCTAAGAATTTCTTGCAAATCATTTTATATACATAAATTCCCAGTTGTCACTCCTAGAAATTTTGATTCAATAGATTTGAAGTGGGATTCATCAATTAGCACTCTAAAAGTACTCTAGAAAATTCTTATGCATCACACTTTGAAAAACTCTCAAATTGTACATTAAAAAGTCCTGAGAATAGAATGTATTGGGAACATTCTGTTAAATTACCCCAAAGCTGAGGTTGAACCTCTATTAAATATCCAAATGGCCCATGTGTAGTGTTTTGGTCACTGTATACTCTTAGTGGAAGAGATTCTTAGTCCGTATGTGGATCAATGAGTGTACTTATATTTGTGTAAGTGTTATATAATTCCATTCACTGGATTATTTTTCCCTCTTTCTTTCAATGGATGAGCACATAGTCCAAAACCTCCTTCATACTTCATAATTTCTTCCCAACAATTCTACTCCTTGTCTATTTTGAGATGTTCCTCTATCGCTCTTGCTTATGGTTATTATAAAAAAGGAGTTTATTTTTACCTCTGAGCTGTCATTTTTTATTATCCTGATACTTCCCCCCTCCATTTTTCTTCCCTAAAAAATCAGTATATAAAAAAGTGAATCTACAACATTTAACTCATGGAAAATAGACATCAAAGAACTGTAGAAAAGTGAGGAAGCAGTATACATTACCATTACTTATTCTGTGAGTATGGTTTTTGTCATTAAGAATCCACTAATAATAGCTATAAGCTAGTCCATTTATATGTCTAAATTATTTTAAAAATCTGTCAGAAACAAACTTTATGATGGCTCCCACTGAGTATCCATTTGAAAACCATCAGTTTAAATTTGTAAAAATTGTGCTCACATACACAGTTTTAAAAAGTTTACTTTTGAATACAGCTCATGAAATTTGAGACAATCTGATACTGTACCCAATTACCTCTAGAACTGAAAAAAAAAAGTCATATAAAATTACTGCAAATGTTGAATAGAAATTTCTTGGCAAAACAATACGTTTCTGAAATAACAAAGCTAAAACTTCATTTCAGTCATTCTTCCAAGATAGTATTTATTTATTTTGCATCAATATTTTACAATTAAATATGCTTAAGCCTAATAAATAATAAATCAAATGGTTATAATTTATGAGAACAGTTATAGAACACATCATCAATATTATTATTACTGTCAGCTAATATTGATTAGTTCATAGTGAGAACATTGCCTATTTTTATATTCTCATAAAAAGCTTATCTTATTTGTTTGTCAGAACCAAGTAATCAGCTAAATTCTATGTTCATTTATTTTGGCTTCAATATAATTTGTCAGAGTAAAAAGTACAAAGAGGTTGGTTGTCTGATAGTCTAGGTTTTGAGACGAACTGTAGAACACAAACTGTGTTATCTCAGGCAAGGCATCTGATGTTCATTCACAATTTTTAGATAATAACAAAGTACCTGTCTATTGATGATATTGCACAGTCACTAAATTATATATGAAACCAAAAATATTTTACAAATATAATATATTAGTAAATTTTACTTTATTTTTACTGATTAGTTCTAGGTTTCTGCTAACTGAAAAACAAAATGCATTTTATTGTTAAAAACCTTTCTGAAAACCGTCTAACCCCAAGAACGCAAGTTATTTTGTTGAACCCAAATATTAATGATGAACATTATTCTCCATTGGTGATTAAACCATTAAGTCTTTCAATTAATTACATTGTATTATTATCATTACCCAAATTAAACATAATATTCTAAATCATATAACATTTTATTATGAAACTTTTTTAAAGAAAAATGGTATTTATTTTGTGATTGCATTTTTAAAACTGAAAAAATAATGTGTTTTATGTGAAAGTTGTTAAGAGAAGTACTAAAATACTTTGAGAGTGTTTTATTTTATTTTATTTTATTTTTGAGACGGAGTTTCACTCTTGTTGTCAGGCTGGAGTGCAATGGCACGGTCTCGGCTCACTACAACCTCCGCCTCCTGGGTTTAAGTGATTCTCCTGCATCAGTCCCCAAGTAGCTGGGATTAGAGGCACGTGCCACCATGGCGGCCAATTTTTGTTTTTGTATTTTTAGTAGAAATGGGGTTTCACCATGCTGGCCAGGCTGATCTCGAACTTCTGATCTCACATGATCCTCCTGCCCTGGCCTCCCAAAAGACTGGGATTACAGGGGTGAGCCACCGTGCCTAGCCAAGAGTATTTACTCATAATATATTTAGAAATAAAGAAAAAGATAAGGAGACAGTGTTTTGGACAATTTGCAAAGGAACTATCCTTGTTGATAGATCTACAGAAGGAAGTTTATAATAATTTATTAAAAATATAAAAAGGTATAGTAAATAAGTAGAAATTTTAGAGTGGTAGGGAATGGAGGATTTCAGGAAAAAAAATGCTTACCTCAGAGATAGCTATAAGGACAAAATTTAGCAATATAGATATATGATTTTTATATTTTATTATATTATTAATATTGGACATATAAGTTTACCTAACCATTGTTAACATTCCAAAGATAATAAGAATACTTTATGGGTTTTTTTTTTTTTTTTTTGAGATGAAGTCTCACTGTCTTGCCCAGTCTGGAGTGCAGTGGTGCAATCGTGGCTCACTGCAACCTCTGCCTCCCAGGTTCAAGAGATTCTCCTGCCTCAGCCTCCTGAGTTGCTGGGATTACAGATGTGTGCCACCACACCCGGCCAATTTTTTTGTATTTTTAGTAGAGATGGGATTTCACCATGTTAGCCAGGATGGTCTTGATCTCCTGACCTTGTGATCCACCCACCTCGGCCTCCCAAAGTGCTGGGATTACAGGCATGAGCCACCATGCCCAGCATACATTATGTATTTTTTAAGAAAGAAGAAACTCAAAATTTTACAAAAAAGAATTTTAAAATCACAGAAATTTCTCTATTTTGGAAGGTCAGTAGCTTACAATTCATTAAGGAAAATTCTCAGAGAAATATTTAATATTTTCTCTTCACTGAATCTTATATTCTCTGAAACTTTCCCTCACAATCCCGGTAAAGATTTAGCTTCCAGAGAGAATTAAATCTGAAAAAAAAAAAATTACAGATTCGACTTTTGACTAAGAAAACTAAGTGTGAAGTGATTCACAGAATTCTATGTTCCATGAAAAATTAAATCTTCTTAGGGTGCAGGGATAATTTTTCATGAGTAGTTGAAAAACTGCTCCATTTTTATATTCATGGGTAAAAGTTAATGATCACATTCAATTTAAGGAGTCACAGAAGCATAACTACCACCATTATTATTATATAGTTATATATCGAATGCTTATACTGTGCTACCTACACTCAAATTTATATCTATGTATCTATAACTCTATTCCACCCTATTACTTTTCAGTTAATCCCTATAAGGAATATGTCATAGATTAGGAAACACGTTTAGAAAGCCAAGAACTTTTTCCAAGGTCACACAGCATATAGAAGACAGAAGTATACTTTGAATCTTGTATCTGTTTGCTTTGGAAAGCCTTAATTTATTCTACACTTATTTATTGTTTGCCCTTTGTGTTCCAGCTGCTTTTTGTTCGAGAGGCAAACTAGAAAAGAAGATGAGAAATCTATTCTGCCCAGCCTTCCCTTCATGCTGGTTGTTTTCCTAGTATTCTCAAGATTTTTGTTAAAATGTGCAGTTGAATCTACTTCCCCATTTGTTGCAATGAAGGCAATACCAACTGTTGTGATAAGCACATCCCGCCAGGGCAGCTCATGGCTGAGGTCTATCCTTCCTGACTTCCAGTTGGGAAGTCCTTTTACCACACAACAAAATAGCAAAGCAGAATTTAACAGAATTTACCCTTAATTCCCAGAGTATATAATTTAGGCTTCCGAAGAGGTACATTTACTTTCGAGCTTCTAGGACACTCCTGTCCTGCCTCTGTAATATGGGGAGAAATAAAGTTTATTTTTATTATTTGTTTTACTTTATTTTATTTTATTCTATATTTTTATTTTGAGACAGGTTACCCGCTCTGTCATCCAGGTTGGTGTGCAGTTAAATGAACATGGTTCACTGCAGCCTGAACCTCCTTGGATCAAGTGATCCTCCCACCTTAGCCTTCTGAGTAACTGCGACCACAGGCGCATGCTCGGCTAGTTTTTTATTTTTTTGAAGAGACAGGATTGCCCTGTGTTGCCCAGGTCGGTCTCGAACTCCTGGGTTCAAGAGATCCTCCCACCTCAGCCTCTTGAAGTGCTGGGATTACAGGCATGAGCCTCTGTGCCTGACTTAAAGTTGATTTTTTGGCGTAGCTGTCTTGACAGGGATACTGATCATTGCTGTCAACATGACCTTGTGGCTGCACTCATTGACTTTCAGGACAACCAAAATAAAGAAATCACCCATATGTGCTCAGTTATTTTTTTATGTATTGGCAAGGTGATATATACAACCCTGTGATAAGTTCACAGCTGGTTTAATTAAAGCACAACACATGTAGGGACAGTTTCTACTTGATTCACAAACACACAAAAAGATATACAACTAGTTTAAACACTGCAGTATTGCCTAAAATCTCAGTATTATCTCTTGCAAGTAAGATACAGTGAAGAAAAATAACAATCACAGCATCTATAAAGGATTTTCTGATATTAGAATAGCCAATAATAAGAAACATTTTACAGATATGCTTACTTGATCTCAACAGTTAATCTGAAATTCTTTGATGTAGTAAAATAACATTTATTATTAGACTCTTTTAAGAAAAACAAAACTGAAAATACTCACATTAGAAATGATTCTACTTGTTTTGACTTCTATTTTGAACTCCCTCCTCTTGTAACTTTGCAACTGTAAAGTTCACACACAAAAAAAATTAATGATGAAGTTAAAATGAGATACATATTAAAGACCCATGGCAATGGCTTCCATGTAACAAGTGCAGAATACGTGTGAGCATTTTAACATCTTTTTATCATTAAATGTTGGTGATTTTTCTACCCAACTCTTAAGAACAAATTTGATTCATCATTCTATAAAATTTCAAAGTAAAGGAAGCTGAGCCATTTGAGGGAAGAGAAAATACTGATTTTCACTGTTTAAGTCAAATTCTAAACCTAAAG
Organism: Macaca thibetana thibetana; assembly: GCF_024542745.1. Lineage (NCBI taxonomy): Eukaryota > Metazoa > Chordata > Mammalia > Primates > Cercopithecidae > Macaca > Macaca thibetana. The sequence continues at coordinate 67,464,177 of NC_065579.1, read as the reverse complement.
CAAAACCTGTTTATATAGGTTATACTGTGTGCAGAAAACATGACTAACGTCAGTTAAAAAAAATAAGGGAGAAAAGTACAGCAATTTGTACATTTTGCTAGCAATTATTTAAAATAGAAAAAAATGTGATTGTTTCTATTTCAATAAATCAAAAATCAAATAAAAAATAAAAATAAAGCATGCATATATTAGACAATAAAAATGTACTAATCTCTACAGATTATTTGAATTTTATAGTAACCTAGTTTATTTTCATTAAACAGAGGTAAGGAATAGAAGAACCTTTTAAAAATATGGCAATAGCAGGACTGGATACATTTGCTGCTCTTAATAAATCCTGAGTTGTCAGTGGGTAGAAATACTGTATTTATTTTAGTGTGAATATATTACAATAATGTTTGTACCTGTTTTTTTTCTTTTGGGGCATGAGATACACATTTACTTTAACTGGCATCTCTTATAAAGCTGATCAATATTTTACATTTAATATCTTAACACTTTGTGGTTTTTCATAGGTATAGTAGTTTACGATGGCTGCCATAATGAAATAACCACAGACTGGATGACTTAAACAATGGAAATTTATTTTCTGTCACTTCTCCAGGCTGAAAGTCCAAGATTAAGGTGCCAGCAGAGTTTGTTTCTCCTGAGGTCCTTCTCCTTGCTTCACAGATGACCACCTTGTCACTGTGCGCTCACATGGTCTCTTCTCTGAGCGTGTGTATCCTTGGTGACTCTTCCTCCTCTTATAAGGACATCAGTCTTACTGAACTGAAAACCCTGCCCTTATTATCTCAGTTAACATTAATTACCTCTTTAAAGGGTCTATGTCTAAATATAGTCACACTCAGGATTAAAGCTTCAGCATACTAATTTTTACTGTTATTCAGTCCATAGGCATGGAAGAGGTGGAAGAAATTATATTTTCAAAAGCTAGTGGGCAAATATACAATAGAAAGATTATCCCAGCCCAAAGAGAAGTGTGAACCTTTTTTCCTCAAGATCCTTGGTGATAACATCTTGAGCCCATGAAATATTCTGCCTCCTACTGCTGTCTTCATATACTACCAGGTACCTGAGTAGACATGCCAGATAGTCCATGCTGACAGTGTGATTTATGGTGGGGGCTTTGAATTTAGGGTATCAACTTGACCTTTGGAGGGGCTAGAGAATATTTTACAAAGGAGTTCAACCAAAATGAAGATTAAAGACACAGTCCTCCAGACTGCTAAACCTGCCCAAGACTTCTGACACAAACTGCAAGTTCAGGGATTTTCCCAAACTACCTAAGGTTCAACGATTTGCTGGGCTTACATAAAGCCCTTAAAACTATTGTATTCATGGTCATATTTACTATAGGAAAAGGATACAAATTAGAAACAACCAAAGAAAAAGACACATGGGGCAAAGTCTGGGAGAATTCCAAGTGCACAGTTTCCATTGTCCTCAGGGATGCATTATTCTTCTGCCATCAATGTGTGGCAATATACATAGAGTATTGCCAACTCAGGAAGCTCATGAGAGCTTCATTATCCAGAAATTGTATTGATACTTTATTATCTATATATGATTGATGCATTTGTTCAAGGGGTTAAACTCAGTTTAACTGCCCCCCCACCAACCCTTAAAATCAACTGGATATCATGTGACCCAAACCCCGAAACTTCTAATTGCATTGTTGGTCTTTCTGGCATGGCCAGCCTCAACTGCAACTCATCTTGTTAGCATAAACTACAAGATGTGGGTCAAAAATCCCACCATAAATAGCAAAGACACTCCTATCATGCAATTCCAAGTGTTTATCTAAATAAAAATACCTCCTATAAGGTTAAATTCCTTCCTTCACATGACATCACACATACGGATAGTCAACCATGTATCAGTGACCAACTCCCAATGAGGAGCCTGGATTCGAAGGCTCAGATATCTTCCCTGACTGGTAATGCTCAGTGATTTGTTGCCAAATATGGTTGCTGAGGAAAGTAGGCACTCTACATACTCCACAGGAAGAGAACAACATAAAATTTCATGCCTGGTCTTTCCTGAACCCTACTTTATATGTCTCTTTCCTTTGATGATTTTAATCTGTATTATTTCACTTTGATAAAATATAATTTTGAGTTTAATGGTTTTTTGAGTTTTTGGAGTTCTTTTAAAGAATCATTAAACCTGAGGCTGATCTTGGGAACTTCCAGAGCACATGACACTATTTTGAGGATGTGAACTATACTGAAAACCATCACTATGTATTTTTTTTTGTTTGCATCAAGGTATGGCCTGCCCTTATTATAATACCCTTATAATATTATACTTATAATGCCCTTATTATAAGTTTGCTCGGGTCACAAAAACCATAATTCTACTAATTATTATATTGCATCATGGTAACACAGAAAATAATACAAAAGATCCTGAATCATAATGCTGCCTCTCATATTTCCACTTTTGAAAGGCTATATGAGAAGCACATCAATATTATAAACCATCAAAGGTAAGATATTTAGTCTGAGCAAACCACAGATGCTACTTGATTTGATTACCAGCCAGTGCAATTTAATGACCACACACATTTTCTGCTATTCCACATTGCCAATAAGAACATCCAAGTCAGAGAAATCGGGATTTTTTTCTCATAAATATACCAGAGAATATTTCCTAAATCATGACATTAAGGAGAAAGCAAACTTAAGACTAATTTTAAAATTATGGGGGGAATGAAATCGCAGAAGACGCTAATTAAACTTCAACATACTATAAACTCATTCTTACCTACAAATGTACATACCGGTGAGCATACAAAAGCTTTTAAAGCACTTTACATATATTAACTCATTTAATCTTCACAATAATTCTATGACTTAAGTGTTTTTATTATACTTGTTTTATGGATAAGAAAACTTAAGCATAGAGGTTAGGTAGTTTGGCTCATTATAGACAGTTTATAAGTGGTAATGTGATTCAATTTCAAGCCTTGTCAGTTTAGCCCCAGAGAATGGAACTACTATGCTATAATCAAACGCACACACACAAACACACACACACCTTTGTTATAACACAATTATCTGTGAGTGTGTGTATACATGTGTGTATATATACATATATATATATATGACTTTTGGGCATGGTGATATTATTGTGTCTCAGTTTCTTCATTAATAAATTGGAGTAATCATGATACTCACCTCAAGGCATAATGTATTAATTAAATAAGGAAATGCATGTCAAGTACTCACAGATTTTCCCAGTGCATAATAAATACTTAAAGGGATATACTATTTACAGTTTTATGGCTCAAATTCACAAAATTTCAGATTATTATTAAACAGGAATTTTGAATTTCCTCACATACATTTATTCAAGTTTTATACAATAGGAAGAATTCAACAAGTGTTTGTGAGGACCCCCGTGATAACATTTGATTCAACTTGATTTTGAAACCTAGGTATACATGTTATAAAGGTACCCAAAATATGCATTATTTCCATATCATACAGATCACAAATTCTGTTAAAATTTCAGAATCCAAGTACCAGTAAATGGTTCTAACTACATATAAATGTTTTTCTAAATTTGGATATAATTAGCTATTGATTCAGGTTTTTAAAATAAATAATGCAAACTCTATATACAATTTGACATATTCAGTTCTCTATTGGACGGAATGGCAAACTTGACTAAGCAATTGGAGAATCTGTATGGCACTGATTTGGCTACTGGTATGAGGAAACTTTTCTGAAGATAAAAGTAAGCCAGAAGTTTAGACCTTGGTCCAGTGACAAGGATTTAATTATCTAATGAAAGAATTTCTAAATTCATTGTTTATACAACACCTATTTCTTTAAAAAATCTAAGAAATTGACTTGAAAGTAGAATGTGAGACATTTGTAGAACTTATTAAAAGTGTATCTTGGGATAAATTATTATTGAAATAAAATGTGTTTGGAATAAAATAATAAACTGAGATAAATTAGAACCTGACAGGATATGACTCTAATGAGGAAGGGGACATTTTGAGGTTAGGTTTATTCTAGAAGATGTTCTAGTGGACAAGGGTATTAGGAATTTTATAAGTTCGAAGAGCATATTTGGGAGGAAAACAGTTGGACAACACAGAAACTCAAGGCAGTGAAAATAGTAGGGCATCGGCATTTACTAGGCAATAAAGGATACCATAGGAACGTACCATAGAAACGCAAATGATAAAGTATTTGTAAAACATAAACTTCGAAGATCTAAGGGATAAAAGCAGATTCTTTCTATTTGAAATTTAAAGACCAACTCAAGGAAGACAGCATTCCAAAGCAAGTTAGCATATGGCTCTAGAAATATATGGTGGAAAAAAATGGATAGGACCAAAACCTTTCCTGTGATCATCCATGATTGGGAGTTTCAAAAATTGTGTCTAGGTGATATATTTGGAGTTAGAATTAGGTCTATACAAAATATTAATTTTAATTAATTGTGCATTATTTTGTCATAAGATATATAATTCTCTATTTTAATTATGTGATTTTAATGTCTACAATCACTTTGAAGTGGTAAGACATGTCAATGTGACTAAAAATATCAATAATTTGAACTCTTCTACTTTTAATAAGGCTTTTAAAAAAATTAATAGAGTTGCAATCAAGGAGTATCTTTTATATTTCACAGAGAAACTGATGACACTTTTGCTCAAAAATGATCCTTCTGATACTATATTTCCAGACTTCAAGGATTCTCTCTACTGCTACTATTTCCTAATGTGAAACAACTTCGCTCCATTGCTCCTCTTTGTCCTTCACCATGTCCTAGCACTTTTTCCTCTGTCTTCTTCGCTTCTGCACACCCAACAGTAGGTTGCCTAGGAACACTGCTGTCACTTGCCATTGAAGTGAATTTAATACAAAGTAGACATTGCTATAAGTGCAACTCCAATGCCAAGAACTGGCTGTATTCTCAGAGTTGGCATAATGTAGTAGAAGTTGCACAGGACTTGAAGCCGAATCTATTTCTTTTTTAAAGTTAAGACTCAACTGAGCACGTTAATTTTGTGCTTTTAATTTTGTGAGTCATCTTGCAGTTTTAGAAGCACCAATTTCAAAAGTGCTTTAATAGACAATATGTGTAATTTTCAGTAAAGACAAGTTTTCTAACTTTGTCAATAAAGGATTCTCTGAAGAAGGGAACATATTATATTATTATATTTCTGTTATTTCTGTTTTACTCAAAACAGCTTCATTTTGATGCTGAAGCTGATCTATAAAGCGTGTTTATTACATCAAAATTCACTGAATGATAACCTTCCATAAAGATGTATGCCAAGTAATTGCTATATATTAATAGTGATGGTATAATAATTCTGTCAGGTATGGGCATAAGTGATGAACTACAATTGACTTTAATGATGTGGCTGGCAGAAACTGTCAACATTTTATTCAGATCTATGAGCGAGTAGTGTGGGCATATGTAATTGTTAACCATTTATGAGGTGATGAAGGTTCTCCAGGCTGCATTAAATCAAAGTTTATACCATAAGTAACTACAATGTATTTAATTAAACAGCATGTGTGAGCTCCAAAATTCTCTGATTTTCATTGCCAGATTTATCATGCTGATGAGTTTTGCAGCCACACAAAGAACAGTATTCACAAGGGAGTTTTCCTTCTCTGTTTAGATAGTGCAAGAGACTCTAGTGGGTATTTTAATGATACTTCCAGAGGTCAAAGGGTGAATTGTAAAATTATGCCAAATGGGAAATACAGAGAAGGAATACTTTCTTTTGTAATTTCTAGTTCACGATTGAGAAAACATTTTTCCCCCAATTTAATAATATCTTGGTCTTAGTCCATCCCTGCTGTTATAAGAAAACACCATAAACTGGGAGGCTTGTAAACAACAGCAATTTATTTTTCACAGTTCTGGAGACCAGGTAGTCTAAGATCAAGGTGCTGGCAGATTCAGTATCTGTTGGGAGCCTGCTTCCACACTGGCGAGCTGTCTTCTCACTGTCATCTCACATGCACGAAGGGGTACAAAAGCTGCCTAGGATCTCGTTTATAAGGACATTAATCCTTTTCATGAGGACTCTGCCCTCATGACCTAACCATCTCCCAAAGGTCCAAATTCCTACTATCATTACTTTGAGGGTTAGGATTTCAACATACGAATTTTAGAAGTATACAAATATTAACACCCTAGCAGCCACAATCAGTTCACAGTCATTTTTTTTTTCATTTCCATGAGATCCATTTATATGGGGTTTTCCCCTCTTTGGTGACTTTTTGAAATAATTGTGCATCAATAAAATATTCTGAATTACTATTTTCTGTCGCGTATTATTGTACTTATTTGGTGGCAGGCATAGGGATACTGAATCCTCATATCAAGAGACATTTAACTTTCAATTTTGATTCCATAAAGATGTCAGTGGAGATAATATGATAGCCTAGGGATTGAGGTTCTTTTATTTCTGAAGATGCATACTTTTCAATTTTGCTTTATGAAAACCATACATAGGAACTGAAAGAGCTCTGAAATAATCATAATGGAAAACATTAAGAAATAATTCTAGAGGCCAGGCGTAGTGGCTCACGCCTGTAATCCCAACACTTTGGGAGGACGAGGTGGGCGGGTCACGAAGTCAGGAGATCCACACAATCTTGGCTAACACGGTGAAACCTCACCTCTACTAACAATACAAAAAATTAGTCGGGCGTTGTGGCGGGTGCCTGCAGTCCCAGCTACTCGGGAGGCTGAGGCGGGAGAATGGCGTGAACCCGGGAGGCAGAGCTTGCAGTGAGCCGAGATCCGGCCACTGTACTCCAGCCTGGGCGACAGAGTGAGACTCCGCCTCAAAAAAAAAAAAAAAAAAAAAAAAAAGGAAAGAATTCTATACCCAAATTAAAAATGTTACTGAGACAAAAAGAAAATCAGTCTAGGTAGTTTTTTCCAGCTACAGAGAAAGGGTACATGAAATTCTTCTATTAATTTCAGTAAAAATAATGCCCAATTTACCTCTTCTTAAAGATAAAGAACAGTCTCTGCATAATAGCATTCATTAGGGAATTGTTTGGGAAATTTGAAAAGACAAGGGGTGTGTGTGTGTGTGTGTGTGTGTGTGTGTGTGTGTGTGTGTTGCTACTTTTGCATGATTTCACTGGATATATTTTACGTTAAGCATTTTAACATTTTCCTTTTTAATGTTTGTTCTTAGACTACATTTTCCATAAATAGAAGTGGCACCAGAATTAACATGCGTGAAGAATTTCTGAAGGTGCTGAAAATAGAATTTCAATACATAGAAATTAGAAGGCATATTTGAAAAAATGAGAACCTTTGTAGCTTAAGTGAACTGAAGCTTAATCATCTTTCTTATCTAATATTTTCTTTTCTTAGTTTTATTCTTTTTTTTTAATTTTTAGGTTTGGGGGTACATAGGTGAACTCGTGTCACCAGCGTTTGTTATACAGATTATTTTATAACCCAACTATTAAGCCCAGCACCCAGTAGATACCCTTTCTGCTCCTCTCCCACCTCCTGCCCTTCACTCCACTCAACACTCTTTCACCCCCAAAGACCCCAGAGTCTATTGGTCCTTTCTTTGTGTTCATGAGTTTTTATCCTTTAGCTCCCACTTATGAGTGAAAACATGCAGTATTTGGTTTCTGTCTAATATTTTATTTGCTAGATGAGGCATTAGAGCAGTAGAAAAACTCATTTTTGAAAGTGAACTTACATTGAGGGCCAACATGTTGCACTAGTACTTAATAGTAGAGTTTGACTTCTGGTGTGAAACAAAATTCCAGAAGAAAGTAAAGATTATAGCCTCCTGTAAAATAGCACAGACTTTCATGTTTCCTACCTGACGTGTGTGTGTGTGAGAGTGTATATAATGTTCTCAATGGATAAAGAGGGAAAATAATTAGTATTTCTGTTTTTTCACAAAAAGCTAAACAGAAATTTAATAAGACCAATACATGTGATCTGTTATTAATATGATATGCTGACATGACATTATTTTCAGTATTTGATTAATTTTCTATGATTAATTTTCTATACACATTTAATATTTTACAAAATTCATTAAATGGTTCTCCCCATCCAGAGGGAAAATGAAACCTCCAATATTTTTGCCACAGCACCATTAAACTTCCCTTATTTTTAACTATCTTGAATAGATTCCATATCGACTTGATGCAATTAATCTCCTAATCAAAAAGTAACAGGACTGAAGAGCCCATTTATCCAGTGACAAATATAAATTGACTCATGAGTTTATAATGAATAAAATGGTTTGTCAAGGCATACATGCAACATTAGAGCAATGCAATACTATTAGCATGTTACATGTTCAATTTTTTGATATAAGAACAAGCACAACTACAAGAAGTCTAGCAGAAATCATTAAAATTGAACATATAAAAGTTTTCTTCAAAGAAAAGATTTACATAATATAAACAGAAAGTTAAAACATGGTTTTCACAAATGGCATTGTTCAATATAACATGTCTCATTAAATTTTTTTCTAGTTAATATTAAAAATTAATCAATTCCCATGTAATTACTTTGTCATTCCTACTCTGTCTACTCGTAGATATCAATTTTACATGTATTGTAAATACAATGGTAACTATTGAATCATATTTAAAGCCATTGCCCTGATATACTAAACGGTTTTAATCAGTATGGATTATTTAAAGAGAGAAAGAGAAGAAAAGAAAGAGAGAGAGTGAGAAAAAGAGGGGAAAGATAGAAACTGATTGTATTCCTAAAATTTAAACAAAATAACAATTCTATAATGTTTCAATGGCAATATTAAACTCCTGTTAAGCAAATGTTCCAGACTTTATATAAAAAATGTGTTTAACTTCCTGCTCATCAACTGATCAGTTGTCTTACTCGTTTCGTTGGGTATCTTTGTTTTTGCACCCCCCACCGCCACTCCCCGCACCACAGATGGAGTCTTGCCCCCTATCTCTCGCCTAGGCTGGAGTGCAGTGGCATGATCTCAGTTCACTGCAGCCTCTGACTCCTGGTTTCAAGTGATTCTCTTGCCTCAGCCTCCCGAGTAGCCGGTACTACAGGTACCCACCACCACACCCGGCTATTTTTTTTTGTATTTTTAGTAGAGACGGGGTTTCGTCGTGTTGACCAGGCTGGTCTTGAACGCCAGACTTCAAGTGATCCTCCTGCCTTGGCCTACCAAAGTGCTGGGATTACAGGCGTGAGCCACCACCATGCCCGGCCTGTTGGATATCTTAAGGCAATAAATCAGCAATTCCTAACTTTTTTGGCACCAAGAACCAGTTTTGTGGAAGAAAATTTTCCATAGATGGGGTGCGGGGCATTATATTTCTTTAAGGAGCACAAAGCCTAGATCCCTCACATGTGCAGTTCACAATAGGGTTTGCGTTTCTATGAGAGTCTAACGCCCCTGCTGATCTGACAGGAGTGGGAGCTCAGGCAGTAATGCTCACTAGTCTATGGTTCATCTCCTGCTGTGCCTCTTGGCTCCTAACAGGCCACAGAGAGCTCTGGTGGTAGGGGACCCCTGCAATAAATTATTTCCAGACATTTTAGTCGATTATGTCTTCATGTGTTTTTACTAACATAAACATTTAGTAATTAACCATAAGAGATTCTTTCCATCACTTTCTTAAACAGGCTGAAAAGACTGACTAGGCCAGAAACCTAAAGCGAAATCCATTAATCAGTATATATCAATATAAATTTGTTGCTAAGAATTAAAGTTACCAAATAATGTAAACAGTGAATAAATTTGTCTGTGCATCTGTTTATTTTACACACACACACACAGTGTATCTAAGTATGTGCTAATTATTTCAATATCATGACAGAATTGTAAAATACAGTAATTAATTGCATTTTTAGTAGAGACTAGGTTTCTTAAAAAGTTATTTAGAATGAAATCGACATGAAAGGAACATATAATTTAGTTAGCAAAATATAGATACACATTCACTGTGTACTGTATTGTGTCTGTTTGGAAGAGACATTAAAAAGGTAACTCGAATACATTGTTTCCATCCCAAGAAGTTGAAACTTTTAAAAAATTTAAGACCATCCCAGATTTTTCAGCAGTGAATCCAATATATGTATGATCTTATTATGCAGTAGTTTAGTGACATATGTGCCTATTCCTTCAGTCAGAGGTTGCATTCCGTGAAATCCAGAAGTGGGGTTTGTTTGTTTGCTTGTTTGCTTGTTTGTTTTGAGACACAGTTTCGCTCTTTTCCCAGGATGGAGTGCAATGGTGCAATCTTGGCTCACTGCAACCTCTGCCTCCCTGGTTCAAGCGATTCTCTTGTCTCAGCCTCCCAAGTAGCTGGGATTACAGGCGCATGCACCCCGCCTGGCTAATTTCTGTATTTTTAGTGGAGACGGGGTTTCGTCATATTGGTCAAGTTGATCTCGAACTCCTGACCTCAGGTGATCTACTTACCTCAACCTCCCAAAGTGCTGGAATTGTGGGTGTTAGCCACTGCATCTGACCCAGAAGGGGGTTTAATGTATCATTATATATCTGTTATCTAGTAAAATAACCAATATATAGCAGACATTAATCCAGATCAATATTAATAACGTCTTTTAAGAAAACTGTCCCTTAAATACCGGAGTGACTCCCCATAAGTCATGTTAATATTTTATAACCTGCTCATCACTTTCAAATTTGCTTATGGTTCAGAGATTTAGGGTTAGATTCCTTCCTAAAGCTAGACCTGTCGAATTATTCTTTCAAATAAATTTTAATTGGAATTTCTAATTGAGTTTGTGGTTTATGTAGAAACTAGGAATGTTTTAAAAAAGAAAAACCTGAGGTGTCATGAGACAGTCATATTCCTCTACGAATTTAGGAAGGTAGAAAAAAAAAAGTCTGTAGAGACAGAAACAGAAACAGATGACAAGAAAGACATTTCTAGTTCCTAATTCCAGTATCTTCCTGAGGTCTGGCTATACTGGAGAATGTGGAATGTGAGAGGAACATAGGCATTTTTATACTCAGTTCTTCTTTTGGCACAAGTACTTAAGACGGTTCACACTGCTTGCCAAAAAGAGATGAATTTTAACTAAGAAAATATTGTTCAACTGAAGAATGAAGATTGTGACTTAGGTACAAAAATCTAATGGTGAAATGTAGTGGTAGGTTGGAGGGAAGAAACACAGGACAAGTCTAATTAAAATCAGGTAGGAAAACAGTGCATTTCTATTATGAAATTATTGTATGTTCTTGTAGCTCCACCTTCCATTGGAGTCTGTGATTGTACGTAATTTGAGTATGGTAAGTACCAGTATTTCCTTAAACTACTTTTAATAATGCAAAATAATCTTAAGTCAAATAAAACAACTAAGACTTGATGTGATTCCCTCTTTCTATTTCTGGTAAGCTATTCAACTTTGGGAAATCATTCAAGTTCTATGTTCCCTAAATCAAATATAGGACATTTGCTTAAAATAATGTTAGTGGTTTAGAAGACACAGGGTTAATACTGATTAGGTAGAATAAAGCCAAATCTAAGTACAGTTGACTCTTGAACAACAGAGGCCTGAATTGTGCAGGTACATTTTTAGTGGATTCTTTTCAAGGAAACATGCATGGAAAATATAGTATTTCCAGGATGCAAAACCCAGAAATACAGAGGCCAACTTTTCCTATAACCAATTCCACGAGGCCAACTGCCCTTCAGGATGTGTAGATTTTGTTACATGAGGATGTCCTTGAGCCAATCCTCATTGTATACTGAGGGATGACTGTAATAATGTGATCATTTTGGAAAATCACTTATCAACTTTTTTTTATTACTTGTTTTTTTCAGGAAGTTTTTGGTCTACAGAAAAATTGAATAAAAATTAGAGTGTCCATATTATCTTTCCTTTCTGCATGTTTCTCTAATTTACAGCTTGCTTCTTTTTGTTACATTTGTTATAAGTTGAACATTTGTTATAAGATGAACCAATAGTGATACATTATTATTTAGTAAAATTCAAAGTTTACATTAGAGTTCACTCTTTTTTGTTGTACTGTTCTCTTACCAAACAGCAGGGATGCAGTCTACATCTGTTGCTCACAGCACAGAAAGCCAATCACTGAGATAACAAGTATTAACAGGGAAGAACGATTTATTCCTGTGCTATAGCTGAGGAGAACAAGATATCAATCTCAAATCTATCTACCCAACAGACCAAAACTGTGGAGTTTATATAGTGAGGGAAATTGAGAAAAATTAGGGAGGGCTAAGGAGTTATTATGATAGATGAGAGGTCTGGCATCTCGTCATCTGGATGTAGTGGTCTGAGTTTTAGTTCCCTGCCTGATGGTTGGTTCCAGAGGAAGGAACTCAGATGAGACCAAGGTAAATTTCAAATTTAAAGACAGAGTGTCAATTTTGATGTTTATTATGAAAACTTATAAATATCAGTTCTATGAGACAATTGTGCTGGTTTCAGTTCTATGATGTTTGAAACTTTTAAAATAGTAACTTCTGCCTAAGTATATTCTTAATACTTCAGTTTTAATATCCACTGAATATTTCAATTCCCTTTCTCTTTTAGTATAGGCTGAATTGTTCACATTTGAAAATGTGCATTATGACTTTTAGAAATCTCTTGAGATGGGTGTGTGTGCATGTGTAATTATTTTGGCAAAAAAATTAATATCTACATTTACCTTATCTCACATAATTTCTACAAATATAATTTGTCTCTCTATGTTTATTTTTTAAGCAATAGAGATATTTTGAAAGACAGTATTTTTAAATTCCAATGAGTAAAAAGCTAACATCTTGAGCTCTTGAAAAGCAATGATGATAGGTAGCAAATTCTCACTGGACTCTCCAATACGCTCTGTCTTTTCAGCCCAGATAAGATAACTATACAGAACAAAAGCAAAACATAGCGAGAAAATCTCAGGTATTTTTGAATACAGCTAATTTTCTGTTATCCTGGACTTTCTAATGACCCCTGACATTACACTTTAAAATTCTAAATATTGTTATTGAATCTTTTCTGAGCTATTTAATCTGTTTAAAAGCAGAGACAAATGAGGCCATCAATACTTCAATGATTTCTGTTCCCCATGGTGATTTTAAAATGAATCTCAGCTTACATTTGAAGATCTGAAAAAAGAAAGAGTTGCCATCACAGACTCAGTGTATCAACAAGGAAGAATACGATTTTGCATTTAAGATTTATATGATTATTTGAGATGAAGATCTTATGGTAGTGAAAAAGAAAGGGAAAAGCTCAGATTTTGAATGGGTGGTAATTTTTTTGGGTAATTTCAATTAACACAGGAGGAAAAAGTAACATGGAAATTAGTTTATGGTAATCAAGAAAAAGCAGTTTCAGGATATGCTTTAATTTTCCGTGCCAAGGTATATCTAAAAACTTTATGCTATGGAAGTTGTGGCTATCCCTCCCACTACACCTCATAATATCTGACATTGATATGCTTTAAATGTTAGACCTAATACCATAAAAACCCTAGAAGAAAACCTAGGTAATACCATTCAGGACATAGGCATGGGCAAGGACTTCATGTCTAAAACATCAAAAGCAATGGCAACAAAAGCCAAAATTGACAAATGGGATCTAATTAAACTAAAGAGCTTCTGCACAGCAAAAGAAACTACCATCAGAGTGAACAGGCAACCTACAGAATGGGAGAAAATTTTTGCAATCTACTCATCTGACAAAGGGCTAATATCCAGAACCTACAAAGAGCTCAAACAAATTTACAAGAAAAAAACAAACAACTCCATCAAAAAGTGGGCAAAGGATATGAACAGACATTCCTCAAAAGAAGACATGCACACAGCCAACAGACACATGAAAAAAATGCTCATCATCACTGGTCATCAGAGAAATGCAAATCAAAACCACAATGAGATACCATCTCACACCAGTTAGAATGGCAATCATTAAAAAGTCAGGAAACAAAAGGTGCTGGAGAGGATGTGGAGAAATAGGAACACTTTTACACTGTTGGTGGGATTGTAAACTGGTTCAGCCATTGTGGAAAACAGTATGGCGATTCCTCAAGGATCTAGAACTAGAAATACCATATGACCCAGCCATCCCATTACTGGGTATATACCCAAAGGATTCTAAATCATGCTGCTATAAAGACACATGCACACGTATGTTTATTGCGGCACTATTCACAATAGCAAAGACTTGGAATCAACCCAAATGTCCATCAGTGACAGACTGGATAAAGAAAATGTGGCACATATACACTATGGAATACTATGCAGCCATAAAAAAGGATGAGTTTGTGTCCTTTGTAGGGACATGGATGCAGCTGGAAACCATCATACTCAGCAAACTATCACAAGAACAGAAAACCAAACACCGCATGTTCTCACTCATAGGTGGGAATTGAACAATGAGATCACTTGGACCTAGGAAGGGGAACATCACACACCAGGGCCTATTATGGGGAGGGGGAAGGGGGGAGAGATGGCATTGGGAGTTATACCTGTTGTAAATGACAAGTTGATGGGTGCTGATGAGTTGATGGGTGCAGCACACCCACATGGCACAAGTATACATATGAAAGAAACCTGCATGTTGTGCACATGTACCCTAGAACTTAAAGTATGATTTAAAATATATATATTTACAATACACTTTTATTTCACGATCTTTCAAGGAAACTTTATGTGAGATGATGCTATTAGATTCCACATACTTCAATTTTTCTCCTCCTACCTTCACTCAATATCTGTGGTCTGCCTTCTATCAATATCTACACTATTGCTTTTATTATTGCCAAGTCATTAATATTCATGCTCTCTCTGACTGCCAAGTCTTCTGCACTTTTTCCGTAGGTTGATCCTAGATGTTGAAAAAAAAATTAATGGCATTTATCTTACTGTGATTATGCAATTATTTTCACTTCAAGCAGAGTTCTGGGATTTTATTTTTTCTCTATGGGTAATGTGTCTGGATCTCGAGGGTACTTGAAGGAGATTTTTTGTTTATGTAGTATCAAGACTAAACTGATTCTTTTTCTTTCACTTTTTTTATATGTTCTTAGTTTCTTGTTTTTTTTTTTTGTTTTTTTTTTTTTTTAAATAATCAGGCCACATTTCAATTAGCTTTTTATTTGAAATGTAATTTCTTTTAAAATATTTGTTTCTCCTAAATTTTTCATTTTTATTAAATGTTAAGGTTTTATTATTCTTTCAAATGTTTCATTTCAAAAAATCAGTTGTCTCTCCTGATAACCCTATCTTTCCATCCCTGAAACCTCATGTTCTCCCATATAGCACTGCCATTTTCTAGATCTTATGCCCTTCTACCCTTTCATTTACTTCCCCATTTTCTAACTTTCTAAGAAAAGGGTACAAAACTAACTAACTTTCTAAGAAAAGGGTACAAAAGAGAAAAATATTTTTCTAAGAAAAGGGTACAAAACTAACTTTCTAAGAAAAGGGTACAAAAGAGAAAAATATTTTGAGAATATTTATGTTTGATAATGATTTGATGTTATATTTTCTCAATACTTTACTGAGTATATCCTGCTCGGTTACAAATATTACCCAAAACTTTATGAAGACTTTGTCTCCTTGCCTCCTTTTTAATCTCCAAGAGCACTATACAGAGTTTTCTGCTCACTTCACAGCACAAAATTCTTACTTTACGGATATCTTACTATTTTGAGTATACGTATTAAAGTTGTTTTTTAAAGTTTTCTTTTCTCTGTCAAATTATTATATCTTTTTCAAATGTTATATTTTTTCTAATATTGTCACATTGGCCTTTTTTAACATATTACTGATCTGTTTATATGTTTTTGGTCATCGTTTGTCTTTTTATAGTACAGGCATAAGAACAAAAGAGCTAGGAGCTATCCTGTGGTATAGTTTAAGTAGGGCTTCTCTGCTAGGTATTTCAGTGTGACAACTGTTATTGTAAGAAGTTTGTATTTTATCAGGACAAATTTCACATTAGAAAGAGCCGTCAGACAATGGATTGTCAGGATGAGGTTTCTTCAAAGTCTGAATGCAAAGATTTATTTGATGGAACTAACGCCTACACTAAAATAATTAACTTTCCCCAGAATAATTCTTTCCTGTCCCTAAAAATAATTCTTTCTTTAACCATTGGATGTCCTGTATTTTGATTAAGGGTTATTAATAGACTGCCTATATTTTCAGTTGAATCTCTCTATTTTCAATAAAGATTCCCTCGACCCACATTAATTTTTCTATTTATGCAGTACATAATTATCAGTAAACAACGTTCATCTTCCTTGTTTTTGAAAAATTAACTGTGATTTTATCTGCTGGAAATGTTTTATTCTCTCAATTATCTTTAGCTTTTGGACTTTTCCTTTGGTTCTTTTAGTTTTATATTTTAGACAGGGTTTCAGTGAGATGTGGAGTAGGTCTGGGTATGCACTAGTTTGAAATTATTGATTTCAAAATGGCACTATTTTTAAAAATATCTATTATGAGATTGATGTATTTTGGATTATTTAAGACTCCACAAAAAGTTTATAGAAAACTATGTTATTGGTTCTTTATTCTTGTTTTCTGTTTTTGCTATATTTAAGTGCCCTTCCAGAAATCCATATTTTAATTTATATATCTAAATTATTCTGTAGACTATGAGCTCTTTAAAACAGAAATCAGGTATTACATTAGTTTTTATTCTTTTATAAGCCATACACTATACTCAGGCACTATATTAAATGTTGATATCATTAATTAAATTCTAGTAATCAAAAGTTTATTGAGAGTTTTAGAACTATTTTAGGTGGTTCAATAATAAGTAGATTACATTTTTGTTCTAGGCATTTAAATAAGTGGAATATAATCATGAACACACATGTTTATAAATTATAGCTGCAGTTACTATCATGTAATATATATTTTATAGTTATAACTGAATCTAGTCCTATTTGTACTTATTTTTTTCAAGTTCTAGCTCTATTTCCAGTTTTGTTTTGTTGTAGTATGCAAGGGATAACATGGAGTTTTTCTTGGTTTCATCTTGAAGTCAGGTGAACCATGCAATATTTTTCTTTCAACAGCAATCCTATCTCATGACTTATAATCTTCCAATCCATTTATATCTATAACATATGGGAAAGGGACAAGATTTTATTTCAACATTTTACTCAGACTGTAGGATATAGTTAACTAACCCTTTCTGGAAGTATGAGAAGGAAAATCACCTTAAATCTGATATAAATATTATCTGACCTCATGCTTGTTGAGTTCTAGAGATCCTAAACTATTGTAAATATTAGTTTCTTCTTTTAATTTCACTTTTAAAATAGATGATATATATTTTCATAATACAGTATCTTTTGTAGATTTTAATAACTGTATAATAACTTATCAAAGCCATGGTATTTGAATATATATTTAGCTTGATAGTAAAATTTAAACGTTTGTGAAACGTAATATACAAAGAGGTGTCTTAATGGTTCAGAGCTCTAAGATGGAGTTTAGAAGCCATTCTAAGAATGACTACATTAACTTGTCTTAAATCTTTGAACAAGGCCAAAGTGCCATGACCACATCATCCTGGAAAACAGGTGGATTTCATCAGTGCTGCAACTCTTGTACAGTGACAACCAATAAACTAGGAACATATACTAAGCCTGTTGCCTACAGCAAAGATATTTCATTCAAAACAACTGGTATGATCACTCTGAGTCCTTTTAAAAATCCCTGCTCTCGAGATGTGAAGGATCTCTTCAAGGAGAACTACAAACCACTGCTCAATGAAATAAAAGAGGACACAAACAAATGGAAGAACATTCCATGCTCATGGATAGGAAGAATCAATATTGTGAAAATGGCCACACTGCCCAAGATAATTTTATAGATTCAATGCCATCCCCATTAAGTTGCCAATGACTTTCTTCAAAGAATTGGAAAAAAACTACTTTAAAGTTCATACGGAACCAAAAAAGAGCCCGCATTGCCAAGACAATCTTAAGCCAAAAGAACAAAGCTGGAGGCATCATGCTACCTGACTTCAAACTATACTACAAGGCTACAGTAACCAAAACAGCATGGTACTGGTACCAAAACAGAGATATAGACAAATGAAACCAACAGAACCCTCTGAAATAATACCACACATCTACAACCATCTGATCTTTGACAAACCTGACAAAAACAAGAAATGGGGAAAGGATACCATATTTAATAAATGGTGCTGGGAAAACTGGCTAGCCATATGTAGAAAGCAGAAACTGGATCCTTTCCTTACACCTTGTATGAAAATTAATTCAAGATGGATTAGAGACTTAAATGTTAGACCTAAAATCACAAAAACCCTAGAAGAAAACCTAGGCAATACCATTCAGGACATAGGCATGGGCAAGGGCTTCATGTCTAAAACACCAAAAGCAATAGCAACAAAAGCCAAAATTGACAAATGGGATCTCATTAACCTAAAGAGCTTCTGCACAGCAAAAGAAACTACCATCAGAGTGAACAGGCAACCTACAGAATGGGAGAAAATTTTTGCAATCTATTCATCTGACAAAGGGCCAATATCCAAAACCTACAAAGAACTCAAACAAATTTACAAGAAAAAAAAACAAACAACCCCATCAAAAAGTGGGCAAAGGATATGAACAGACACTTCTCAAAAGAAGACCTTTATGCAGCCAACAGACACATGAGAAAATGTTCATCATCACTGGCCATCAGAGAAATGCAAATCAAAACCACAATGCGATACCATCTCACACCAGTTAGAATGGCAATCATTAAAAAGTCAGGAAACAACAAGTGCTGGAGACGATGTGGAGAAATAAGAACATTTTTACACTGTTGGTGGGACTGTAGACTAGTTCAACCATTGTGGAAGACAATGTGGCAATTCATCAAGGATCTAGAACTAGAAATACCATTTGACCCAGCCATCCCATTACTGGGTATATACCCAAGAGAATTTAAATCATGCTGCTATAAAGACACATGCAGGCATATGTTTATTGAGGCACTATTCATAATAGCAAAGACTTGGAACCAACTCAAATGTCCATCAATGACAGACTGGATAAAGAAAATGTGGCACACACACACCATGGAATACTATGCAGCCATAAAAAAGAATGAGTTTGTGTCCTTTGTAGGGACATGAATACAACTGGAAACCATCATTCTCAGCAAAGTATCCCAAGAACAGAAAACCAAACACTGCATGTTCTCACTTATAGGTAGGAATTGAACAATGAGATAACTTGGACCCAGGAAGGGGAACATTACACACCAGGGCCTGTCGTGGGTTGGGAGGAGTGGGGAGGGATAGCATTAGGAGATATACTTCATGTAAATGATGAGTTAATGGGTGCAGCACACCAACATGGCACATGTATACATATGTAACAAACCTGCACGTTGTGCACATGTGCCCTAGAACTTAAAGTATAATAAAATAAATAAATAAATAAAAAGATATAAGCTTACAGATCATATATATATATATATATATATATATATATATCTCCTTCCTCTCATCCCTCTCTTCAGCAAACAATTTGGTCTTTAGTGGAGTTTGTTTCCTGAAAATGCAATTCATAGAACCCCAATAAACATCTTGTCTTATGGCTTTGCAGTTGATCTTTCACCTCTAATTTGTTGACTCCTTCAAATCAACTAGGTTTAGAGTAATTTCCAATATACATATGATGAGGCTTTTATTTTCTTATTTCAAAAAATAAAAAAATAATTTTATTAGAACAAATGTTTTAAGCAATCCCACAGATACTCAGATCTTCTAGGAGAGGTTTATTAAAGATCTCTTATTCAGATTGTGTGAGATACTGTGGAAACAGATTTTGTGTTTCACTTTAAACCTGCAGCTCATCCTCCGTGAAATGTAAAATCACATCTCAGAAAGCAGATTGAGCATTTATGGTAATTTTTCTCTATAAAATGAAATGGTGACTGAAAATTAACTGAAGAGTAAACATATAGAATGACACATAAGCTTAAAAACAATATAATACAGCCAAATTACATTTATTTAATTATATCATTGAAATTAGGTATAAGAGTAATTATATAAATTCTTTAAAATAATTTAATGAGCATATTCTTTCTTCGAAAAAATAAGAAAAATACTCTGTAGTATTTTATTTTTATTTTTGAAGTCTTCTTACAAGATTATGCATTTTGGTAAGTGCCCATTATCTGCTATCAAGACACCATTCAAACCTAAGATGACACATGCAGATAGATTTAATTTTGTTATTAAAAGAAAACATTTGTGGTGAGACGCTGAGGTTATATTTCTTAAATTCTTAATTGTGACATCATGTATTTATATGTTTTGAAAATGCTAGCTGAAGGAGGACAAAACAATAATTTCTTAGGCTATTAAGGATGTGGATTCAAGGTCAGACAAAGCTTTCAATACTTAAGAATAAACCAAAGCTGGAGACTCAGGCTTTTAAGAGTCATTAAGTATTTAACAGTTATTAGCCAAAAGCTTCTGGCAATTTTTTTTGCTACAAAGAACTTTGCTTTAGTGGCTCCAAACAAAAACAATTTTGGAGTTTTGATTGATTTATTAGGGTGACTTTGGTTTATTTAGAGAAAAATACAGTAACACAATGTCTGTATCTAGGTTATTGTTTGAATTCATTTGATGATACAATTATATTATAGCTTAGCAGTGGAAAATAAACAAATAAATACAGTAAAAGGAAATGATATAGGGCAGAAACTGTATCATATTGTTTTGCATTACTACACTATAAATTTGATGTTAAAATAAATTAAAAGTCTATATTTTAAATCTGCCTCTGAAACAAAAGTTGATCTGTGAGGTTAACACCAAATATGAGCAAGCACTGGAATAACCATACATCTTTTATGAATCACAAAGTATTCAACATTATACGAAAGTATCTCCAGTAAAGTGAATGCTTGCTCAATTGAAAGGTCCACTTACTTGGAAATCTTTATCACAACAGAAAATGTCCACAGAAATGAACAATTTGCTCTTGTTCGAAATGTTGCATTTAGGAAAAGGTTTACTGGAGATCACTAGAGACTTTTGAGAATTTTACACGTTAACCAGTCATCTTCTGGGAATGATGACCTAAATATTGATATGAACAAAATTCATGTGACAATAAAAATCTAATTGTAACTTCGATTACATACATATAACACTATGCTTAAATAATAGCCTGACAATTGACTTCAGATTAAAGTGTCATTCTTACAATATCACCTATGTGGTGTATTTTTGCATTTAAATTTCTGCCTGTTAAGCTTGACAGATGTAACTTTATTATATATTATATTAATATATAATAAGCATATTAATATATAATAATATGTGAATATATAATGTTTGTATACAATATATAATATAGTTTTACATAAAATTATGTATTTTAATTAAAGTATATCTTAAACTTTTATTCTTACTCTAATGAAAGAAAGAATTTCTTCATACTACATATGAAAACAATAAATTTTTGGGATTGGTTGGTTTTACTCTTTTATTTTAATTGAACCACACTATTTAAAAATATTTCTTAGCACTGAGAATTTCAATTTTACTTTGAACTGAATTATTTTAATAAATAATAAAATACACAATTTTAAAAAATACTGACATATGCTATTTCTTCACTAAGAATTGTGAGCACAAAACAATATAAACTAAGTAGTTCAAACTCATATTTACAAAAATATTAGTTAAAAGGATGACTGTTACAGGCTACTTAATATAAATATTGTTAATGATTAAACTATTTTGTTCCTTAGAGAAAATGGAGCCACAGTCTGAACAGTTCTTTTCTTTTTTTATTATTTTTTAATACTTAACATCATCTTTGGTAATATGAGCCTACAACAGTAAGTCTGAACTGTAGTCAAAATAGAATTTTATTGATGGAAGTTCATTATGTACTCTACATCCACATTAAAGGAAGACAGATAGGAGGCATTATCAAAAGTAGAGGTTTTTTTCCCTCATTGCTGACATTTATACTATACAAATGATAAAGTAAAAGTGTCCTGTGACCTTTGGTCTCTTTCTTTTCAAAATTAAAAAGAATTGCATAGGATATCACAGGACCTACCGGGCTAGATTGAGGTCCATTTCTCTGCTTCAGGGGATGGATACCTGAAAGTTTGGCATACGGTAGGAATTTAACAAATGATTTAAAAAGTTAAGAGTAAGAAGATATGTTCAGAAATTTAAAACACAATGCATCTGAAATTGAACTAATTACACGTGTCCCAAATTCTACTATCTTTTGAGTCATAACTCAAATGTCCTGGAATCTCTAGTTGACAGACTTTTTTTTATTATTATTTCTTCTAACACATATAAGCTCTCTGTGGACTTGCCAAAAAAAAAAAATCTGACCTGAACAGTAGTTAAGTGGAAAAAAAATAAAAATAAATAAACCTCAAAAACTACTGCAATAAAAGAAAAGAGACATCAGTATAGATCTAGCTCAATTCTGAATACCACATGAAAAAGTGATTTATAGCCCAGAAACACAGTTGGAGGGGGTCAAATAGTGGATGGAAAATTACTGAGAGAAATTTCAAGGATAAAAAGGGGTTCCTGGCTAAGCTGACTTAACAGGATTTTTGCTGAGAGCAGGCTAGAATGATGAGATATCTTGTTGATGATGGGGTATGAGAAATTTGATTGGATATGGGGAGTGATCAGGTATTGAAGGTGGGAGTCCTGGCTAAACCAACTGAATTGTTTTTTGCTAAAACGAGGGATGCAAAGATAAACATGGAAGTTCATGGGTCAAGGCCTACATGATCAGAGGATTCAAATAAAACTGAAGTTTGGCCAAAGAGCTGACCTTTGTCATACCCAGGGTGCTTATTATTAATAATGCTCTTATAGTACTGATCTCAATGCCATTATTATATGACTCTTTTCCTCATCACAGTGAAAGGTTACTATAGATCAGCAGTTCTAAATAGGGGGTGATTTTGCTCCCCATTGGACATCTGGCTGTACCTGAAGACATTTTTGTTATCACAACTGGGTGAATGTTACTGATATCATAGTAACATTCTGACATAGTAGAGACAACAATGTCACTAAACATCCTGCAATGCATAGGACAGTGCCTCACAAGAAAGAATTATCTATTTTAAAAAGTCAGTAGTGGTCAAACGGAAAAACTTTGCACCAGATCAAGAACAGTATCCCACTGCCACGTTCCTAAACTTTTGTCTGTGTGTGTGCTTCATATGAAGAGTACTTTCCAAATTCTGTAATCAGTGCATGAAGAGGCTAGGTAGTCTGTTAGAGGTAGCACATGACTTTTAAATACTGTAATGTATTTTATACAATAAAACTGTTTTATTAACCCACTAGATTTTTGTTATTTTATTATAAAAATATTGTAATAAAATATTCTTTATAAAACATTTTATATATTTATCAGTTATAGTACATGGCATAGGCTACAATAGAGCGTCCAAATGTAGAGGCTTTAACAAGGAAGACATTTATTTCTTTCTCATTATAAAGTTCAGAAGCAAGTGATTCAGTAAATAGGATGGCTTCACATCATCCATACAAGTTTTCCTAAATCTAAGGTAGTGTCTCTAGAGCTCTTCACTTCCAATCAGCTATCAGGGAAAATAGGTGGTGAGTATATATGCATTTCCAATGGAAAACATCTTCTAATGCCTATTGGTCAGAATCTAGGACCAACTGATTACACTAAGGCTGAGAACCGTGGTCTCTTGATGGAAGACTCTGTGTGGAGCTGAAGTACAGAAAGTCTACAGTACTTATAAAGAATGGAGAATGGACATAGTTCAGAACTAGAAATCTCTGATGAGTGAAGTAAGGTAAAGTTTGAAAAATATGAAAAAAAAACAATAACTCAGTTTTCAGAGTAGTGACTTCCAGTTTTCTAATGCTATTTTAATAAAATGTAATAGTATTATATGCAGACATTGTTTAATATTTTATTATGAATGTGCTTTTATGTAAGTGAATGCTCTTAAAATATAAAGAGCTTTGATTACTACAAAGTGTTTCATCATAAAGTTACCATATTATTTCTTAACCATTAATTTTTATAGACATTTTAATAGCTTCTTATGTTTCACTGTTGCAAAAATTATTAATGAACATCTTACACAGATATGGGTTCACCTCTATAATTATTTTCTTAAGGGTGATTCCTAAAAAATGGATTTGTGGATTAAATGTTATGAGTAAATGTTTTGTAAAACTCTAAGACACATTGGTTAATTGTGTTTCACAGTGGCTATAGCAATTTACACCCCATCAACATGTGAGGCTGTATATTTGACTCAATCTTTGCCAACAGTTACATTACTGCAAAAGTATAATCGTTGATATTGTCTTTTCTTCTGTGAAAATAAAATAAAGACTTGAGATTCCATTTTACTACGCCAAAATGAAAGTAAAGCTTAAAGCTGAGTTTTGCAATAATCTGCCTTTCCTTTTGTTCCTAGGAAGAAAGGTATAGATAAGGGATTAAATATCTTCACAGGCAGCTACTCTATGTTCATCATATTTTATGTAAAATGCTGATTTACTGAGTACAAGATGAATATATAATTGACTATTCCCCTACCTATTCCTTTTCTGTGACAATATGTGAATTCAGTAATGTGACCACACCCTCCCTTTGTCCCCTCCTGCATGCTCCTTTCCTGTAAATATTGAAGCCCTCAAAATTATCTTTAGATAAAGGCACTGATCTGTCTCTAAGGCACATCCTTACCCATGGCAAAATAAACTTCTAAATTGATTGAGACCTGTCTCAAACACTTTCTGGTTTATAAATTGGTGACCACAAAGGAACTCTGAGTGGAGGTGGTCCTGACCTTTGACAAATCTGGTATCAGTGCTTGACACTATCTTGAGTTATCTTTATTGCTCAAACCAATAGAACAATTTTCTAAGGCCTGGGAGCTCCTGCCTCCAGGGAATCCATGATCTCCCCAAATTTGTTTGACATCTTAAGTTTTATTTTCCTGTTCAACTCTTTTTCTGGAGTTTTAGTCACTTCCAACAAGGAAAGTGAGTTTTACTGCTTCTGCAATGATGGAGAGAAAGCAGGCAACTCCTTCCTGTAGTTTTACCTCATTTCCAACAGGGAAGGCAAGTTTGAGTTTTTTCCTGCTTCTAAGTTGGTGCAGAGCAGTCTTCAGCCTGGGCCCCATTCCTAGGTAAGTTGCTGAATTGGGGTTTCTTCTTGGAAATTAACTTTAATGATTAAAAGTTAAGATTAACAACTAGCTGGTCTTAATTTCTACTTACCATTAAAGCATACAGTAATTGTATAAATTGTGTAATTGTTTGTTTTACTCAACTTTTCTTTATTTGTTTGTTTCTGTTTTGCTTGTTGTTTTTGTTGTTTCAGTCTTTTGTTCGTTGGGTTAACCAATTCTACCTGACTTGATCAAATCTGAAGGAAAGTTCCAAATTACGAGGAACAAGGCCTCTCAATTTTACTAAATTCTTGCAGAGAGAGAGAGAGAAAGAGATAAATTTTGACTACCTGAGGGATTTTATTTAAATAACAAGGCTACCTTCTGTTAGCCAAGCAAACTGACAGAGTAATGGCAGTTGTTCCATGCTAGAATTCAGCAGCTAAGATTCTGCCCTTTTTTCACCATGGCAGCCTGGATTTGGATCCTAAGCCAAGTTCTTTCTGCTTGATATTTGTATTACTTTTGAAACATCAGCAGTTTGTACCAGCTACAAAATAGTAACGAGATTTTAAAAAATTTTTTGAAGAACTCAATAGTTAAATGTCGGCTTAATTAAAAAAATACATGTTCATGTGCATACATGTGTGTATATACGTATGTACCTAAATACATACATATGTGTGTATATGTACATATGTGTGTGTGTATATGTGTGTTTGTGTGTGTGTGTGTGTACATATATGTATGTATAAAAACCAAGATCCTGGGAGAGAAAATAAGCATAAATATATGTTTCAAATATATATGTGGTAAATAAATATATGTTAAAATACACATATACACACAAATATGCATATATGAGATATATATACACACATGAAGATATATAACCCATATATTTAACCATTTATTTAATAAATAAATTTACATATCTATATGTATATGTACTGTATATATTTAAAAGAAATTTATGCTTATTTTTCTTTCCTGGGATTTTAGTTTTTGAGAATTTATTTTCCTTCTCAGTCAACTGAATTCTGTTTAATATGCCCATAAAAAGACTTCAGCTGGCAGAACATCACAAGTGGCTGACTGATGCAAGCAGTCAGGGAAACAAGCTGCTGAGCATTGGAGATATGAGCTGCTGAGTGTCAGAGACTATGGATAGACAGGTAGACACAGCTAACTTCAAACAGTGCAGCTTCAGGGAAAGAATACCTTCCTTCATAATCTCCTTTCCAACTGAAATCCTGCTGAGAGCCACTTTTATTGTCCAATAAAATCCTCCACACATATTACCCTTCAATTCATTCATGTGACCTGATTTTTCATGGATGTCGGACAAGAACCCAGGTACTGAGAGGGCAGGGTCTTAGATGCTGCTCCCACCAGAGAGGAGTGACTAGCCAGTTCCAGCATTCATTCCCTCTGGTTCCTGCACTTGCTTGCACACTCCCTTTTGTGAGGAGTGGCCAAGAGTGGGCTGAGTGAAACGAGTAACTCCAGTTCGCACCCATGAAGGGGGTTAGGGTCAAGAGAACAATCGTGTCTCATCTAGGGGCCCATATGGGATATCAGAAAGGATAAGTTAAAATGTGGAACTGTTGGCCGGGCGCGGTGGCTCAAGCCTGTAATCCCAGCACTTTGGGAGGCCGAGATGGGCGGATCACGAGGTCAGGAGATCGAGACCATCCTGGCTAACACAGTGAAACCCCGTCTCTACTAAAAAATACAAAAACTAGCCGGGCGAGGTGGCGGGCGCCTGTAGTCCCAGCTGCTAGGGAGGCTGAGGCAGGAGAATGGCCTAAACCCGGGAGGCGGAGCTTGCAGTGAGCTGAGATCCGGCCACTGCACTCCAGCCTGGGCGACAGAACGAAACTCTGTCTCAAAAAAAAAAAAAAAAATGTGGAACTGTTGAATCTGTCTCTTCCAAGAAACTGCCACCTCTCTCTTTCTTTTGGGTAAAAGGAATGTTGGTTCTGTTTTCCTTCATGGAAGTCTAGCTGGTCTGAACCGGGGGAGGGATACAGTGATTAAAAAAACCCATTTGCACAGAGCAAGAGGCTCTTTCTTCTCCCAGGTCCCACCCCACCCGCCCACCTTAGGCACTTTAAGCTTTCTTTTCTTTTCTAAGCAAGAGGATTTTCTTCCTACCTCAGCAAACTGCTTATGATAGGGAGGTAACAGAGAAGCAACCCCTGCTGGCTGTTAGTCATAACTTTGGAAAAGCCCATCTGGGACTTAGTCTAAATGAATTCCTTCAGCCCCTGAAATGCCTTTTTCTGTTTCAAAGGTAGTTCCAACCTTTAGGTTGAGGGCCTGTAAAGGAAAACCAGATCTGAGGGATCCAACGTTAGGCAACAAGCGCAGTGTAAATGGGCAAGGCCAATTCCTGCCAATTAAACCCCTGCGTCATACAAGAAGGGCATGTTTCATGGCATAAATGAGGCCCGGGGAACTCAAAGGTTGTCAACAGTAGAGGAAGTAGAGGCATAGGTGAGTGCAGATAATTCCTATTCTCTAGGCCCTCCCTGCCTCATGGGTGCAAGCTGCATTAGCACCCGTGGGTGGCACCTGCTAAGGTGGCCAAGACTGCAGGACAAAAAGACAGAAGGGAGAGGGAGGACTCCCACTTCCTCTCTCCCTCACAGTCCAGGTTATTACTCAAAGAAAGAAGGAAGTTGAGGAACACCTAATTCCCTGTCTTTCAGAATGGGCAACCCACAAACGTCACCACGTCCAGTTTATACTCAGAAATGGACCCCGGGACCAGATAGTACTTTACAGAAACTCCTGCAAGTGGTCACCTTAGTTTTTCTGACACAAAAGGGAACAGAAGCTTTAATAGCTAGGATGTAAGCCCACAAACCCCAGAATTTCTAAGGTTTGCCTGTTAACTGCTACAGATGTGGCAAGAACAGTAATCTGTATCACAAAGTTATAATATAAGGTTTAACAGGAGGTTTAATTTCTTTCCCCGTGGTGAGACAATTTGGGGTACAGTGTTATTAGTATATTTTGTTTCTTTTCTATAATCTTTGCCACAAGATTCTTCCTTTGTCTAATACACATATTTGACACAAGCACACTTAACCTTGTAAAGCTTGATTTTTTTCTCTCACCTAGAAGCCATCAAACTCCAAATGAACAGGCAGTCGGAGCCTCAGATGATGGCTACCTTTTACTGGGGACCTTTGGGTAGAGACCTCTGGGAGGAATCTAACTGCCATTTTTTCCCACACAACTCCCCCTCAGCAGGAAGTAACTAAGACCGGTTGTGGTTCATATTCTAATCGCAGTTAGATATGCCTCTTCAGAGGGGAGAAATAATACAGAATGGCTGGGCTCCCAGCTAAACTCCACCATTAAGTCTGTAACCACAGCCCTAAGAGAAAAGAGCTGACCCCGACTTTTCCACCCAAACACTGCTTTTTTGGCCTGCCATGCCTCTATCTTGTGCCCATAAAAAGAGTTCAGCTGGCAGAGCAACAGAAGCAGCTGATGCAAGCGGTTGGGGATACAAGTGGCTGAGTGTCAGAGACTATGGACAAATTCTGCTAACTTCAGATGTTGTGGCTTCAGGGAAAGATCACCTTTTACCCACACCATCTCCTTTCCAACTCCCATCCTGCTGAGAGCCACTAGTATCTCCCAATAAAATCCTCTGCATACCCTGCCCTCAATCCATTAATGTGACCTGATTTTCTCGATGCTGGACAAGATCTGAGGTGCTGAGAAGGCAGGGGCTTGGACACTGCTGCGGGGCCAGCACAGAGCCTGCCCTCTCCAAAGAGGAGCCATCACCTGGTTCCAGCTTTTGTTCCCTCCAGTTCCCGCACAGGCTTGCTTGCACGCTTCCTCTTACGAGTAGTGGCCAGTGGCAGGCTGAGTGAAAGGAGCCACTCAAGTTTCTGCCTACAAAGGAGTTCAAGGTCAAGGTAACAATCCCATCTCAATACTGTGTATTTACATTTTATGTAAATGTTTCACTGACAAAAATATATAGAAGAACTCTAGTAAATTGACATGAAGGAAACCAAAAGAAGCATTTAAATCAAATACTTCATCAGAAAAATGGAGACATTAAGCGCAAATACTTTTTAATTTCATGTGACATAAGTAAATCTTTAATAAATAAATTGCTTTTAAGATTATTGGTAAAATTAGAAATGTTTTCAGAATTTCAACATATATTGTTGTTAAGATTTATTGGTCAAGCAGTTTTATGTTTATCTCTGCTACATATTACAAGGTGTCAACATTTTTCATGAGGTTATAAAACTATAAATACTGCCAAAAGAGACTTATCATTGAGTAATTTATTGATAAATAATTTATTTATTTAATAGTGTTGGTTTAATGAAAACAGCTCAATTCTGAAGTAGTAGCAAAGAAAACTCATTTATTTAACCTTAAGTTTCTTACTAAGGTAAACTCCTGAAATTCCAGTCTATAAAAATAGAAAAGAGGGGAATAACTTTAAATGATGACTATCACAGTTTTCATAAGTAATCTAGGTCAACTTCTTAAAAAATAAATAGGTAAATATAATGAAATAATCCTAGTAAATGAACTTTCTTATAATTTAGAATAACATTATATTATACTAAATAATAGATATTTGTGAAATATTTGGGTCATTTCCAATTATTTATATAATTTATTATAGAAAAACATTTTTCTACAAAAACTATTTTTTAAAGGAAAATAATTTTTGCTGAATTTAAAGGTTATTTATGAAACAAGATAAAAGAAACCAGTAAACAAGAGAGTCGTAAATAATGTTGTGAATATAAAGATGTATATTTGGTAAGAAAGATTAAAAAGAAAATAATTTTATAGGAGAATCTTGATAGTAAATTTTTGTTTGAAAATAAAATGACTGGCTATTTAAAAAAGAGGGAGGTTTAGGGTAAAACAGAAGTCCAAGCACGTGATAAACGGTGTGTCTAAGTTGTATTTTGAAGGCAATGGCATAAACCTTAATTACTTTTGCACTAACCGAATAATAAGGCTTATAAAAAGAGGATTTATGAGAACAACAAAATCTTTACGTGTTAAAGTTGGCTACTACTAAAATAAAATTATTTATAATAGTCTTTCTAGTTATTGGTCTTTAATATTAAAAATAATACACTAATGCACTAAATCGTTAGAACAAGAAAATCTTAAGGTATTGATTTACTCTTAGTAAAATTACAAAGAGATTTTTAACATTTTTAACCCAAAAGTTCAATTTTTAATTACGTTTCAGTGTTTTTAGCTTTCTCTCCTCTTTGAAAACAATGCCTGAGATAACTCTTTTTCAACTTTTTCATCAGATACAGTAATTTTTTTCCCCACAGGTTCTAATTGTGGCTGTGGCCTGATGCTAAAAATGTTTATCTTCAAGATCTAAATAGAATGTTTTATTCCTATACAATATTCTGTGCTCTTGGCTTTAAATTATTCCTTGAGGCTGGGTGCGGTGGTTCACGCCTGTAATCCCAGCATTTTGGGCAGCTGAGGCAGGCAGATCATTCGAGGCCAGGAATTTGACACCAGCCTAGGCAACATGTTAAAATCCCATCTTTACTGAAAATACAAAAATTAGCTAGGTATGGTGGTGCTTGCATGTATTCCCAGGTACTCGAGAGGCTGAGGAGAATCGCTTTAACCCAGAAGGTGGAGGTTTCAGTGAGCAGAGATCACACCACTGCACTTCAGCCTGGGTGACAGAGCCAGATTCTGTCTCAAAAATAAATAAATAAATAAATAATAAATAAATATTCCTTGAAACTGAAAATTTTCACTCATAACCAAGGACACACTCTTCTTATGCCTAAATAGGTTCCCCATAGGGAAAAACAATCACACTATCACACTACAGAGGCTTTTTTCGTTTTCTTTTTTGGTAACTAGCCTAAAAACAATTTTATTTTTTATTAAAATAATCCTAATGACATTGTTACCAACTTTTGGTTTGCTTAAGAAAAGCAAGATTTTTTTTTTTTTAATTAAGCTTTTTTTACATCTCTGTGACTTTCTTTATTGCTTTTAAAGTGCTTATGCTGTTAAGTTGCAGGACTTTGACTCCTATGTCTTAAAAGGACACCAACTCCTGCTAAATATTAAACACTGTCAGCAGTTAAAGCCTCATCTTCAAACCCAGGTGAAGATGACAATCAAAATAAACTGCTTTCATGAGACACAGGGCCAAAAATTGAAATTTTTGAACTCTTCCAGGCCCAGGGATTATCATGGAAGAGACAGACACAGGAGACTGTAAGCGCTGATTTTAAGACAGAAAATTGGTTTGGATTTTCTCTATAAATTAAACATTAATATCAAAGGCATACTGAAACAAGACAAACATCTGGGCCCCTGTGTCAGATTAACAGGATTTTCTTGGAGCATTAACCAACTTAAAAAATATAATAAAAAGTTATAGAGACATTCATGGAAATTATATCTTATGGTCAAGGTAATTAAAATTTAATAGCTTTGTTTATAACATTTGAGAGACAAAATTAATTGGCCTCATGCTGTCTTTATTAGGACTTACTGTTTGAAAAATTAAGTCTACTCTCAAAGAATAAAGGTTTTTTTTCCTTTTTTTTTTTTTTTTGTTGTTAACTCTCTGGGTTATCACTTTGGCTAAATGAATGACTTATTTTACAATGGCCTGTGATCCTATTTTGTGATATCAGTGTTTTAAAATTTTTATACCTGATAAACTTTTAAATGAAATTCCAAAGTTTGTCCTTTAGACTTCATTACTTTTTTTAATATCATGTTCCCTTAAGTCCAAAAGAGACATATTTGGTTTACTTGGTATAATAAAATCATGCAGGAGGCATTTTCAAATATGAAATGTTGTTTAATCTTCTTTGAATTAAAGTTATATGAATGTGTTAGTGGTATGTGTTTCAAAATTATATGTGATTTCTATGATTGTGATAAATCTTAGTATATTTTATCAGAAATAATTATGATTGCCATGTAAAATTGTTATATGCCACAGAAGTAATCAGATTTCTTTGATAACTATGTCTTCAACCATGGATGTTCTATAATTTTTATGATCCACAATTGTTGTATCACTTTGATCCTTTTATAGGGCAGCTTACAATCAGCTATAGATATTATGGGTTTATACTCTTAAACCTGTAATACTCTTAATACAGGTTTCTGTACTCTTAAATACAGGTTTCTGATCACTTTAGAGACCGACTGTGCCATTAAAATAGAAAAAAAATAACTTTCAGGACTCTCATGGAAAGTCGATGTATTCATGAGGATTGTTGATCCGATACTGGGCAGAACAGAAATAAATTGCATGGGCTCAACTAATAGAACACTAAAATAATCTTTTCAGACTTTTTAGTTAAAAAATTTGCTAATTCCTTTTGTTTTGTTTTTCAGAGTCAGGAAAACTTTTTATTCTTTTAAACTATTTGCAATTTTTGACAATTGAGTAAAGTATACTCTAATGAGCAAATTTTAAAATATAATTATTTTCTCCCTACCAAATTTCTTCAAAATTCAGAGAGTGCGAATACTCTTAATTTTGGACAATATAGTTATTTGCATAAGTTTAATAAGAATCGGTTTTATAGACTGGGTGAGATGGCCCATGCCTGTAATACCAGCACTTTGGGAGGCCAAGATTGGTGGATTGCCTGAGGCCAGGAGTTCAACACCAGACTGGCCAACATGTCAAAACTGGTCTCTACTGAAAATATAAAAATTAGCCATGCCTGACGGTGTGTGCCTGTAATCGCAGCAACTTGGTATGCTGAAGCATGAGAATTGCTTGAACCCAGAAGGCAGAGGTTGCAGCAAGCTAATATCACACCATTGTACTCTGCTTGGTGACAGAGCAAGATTCCTTCTCAAAAACAAAACAAAACAAAACAAAAATATGTTTTCCTTTATAATAAGGCATAATTGGAGTCACTGGTTATATTATCAAGGCTTTGAGTAAAATGGAATACTTTTAGATTGCCTTGAGAAAATGAGTCTGACCTATAGAGCTAATAAAGGTTCTTTGGAAAAACTGGCCTTATACATTTTCCTTTATAGGTTCCTGACCTGTGGTAAGTAAAGAATGTCACTTTCTGGCAGACCTAGGAATCCCAAGTTTTCCCCAGATCTCAAAAAGAGAGGAATTCACCCAATTCATATAGGTATCTGCATGCACAGATAAATCATTGGTCGGGCTTGAGACTTAAAAAGGTCCAGTCTCCATGGTGTATATGTGCCACATTTTCTTAATCCAGTCTGTCACTGATGGACATTTGGCTTGATTCCAAGTCTTTGCTATTGTGAATAGTGCTGCAATAAACATACGTGTGCATGTGTCTTTATAGCAGCATAATTTATAATCCTTTGGGTATATACCCAGTAATGGGATGGCTGGGTCATATGGTACATCTAGTTCTAGATCCTTGAGGAATCGCCATACTGTTTTCCATAATGGTTGAACTAGTTTACAATCCCACCAACAGTGTAAAAGTGTTCCTATTTCTCCACATCCTCTCCAGCACCTATTGTTTCCTGACTTTTTAATGATCGCCATTCTAACTGGTGTGAGATGGTATCTCATTGTGGTTTTGATTTGCATTTCTCTGATGGCCAGTGATGATGAGCATTTTTTCATGTGCCTGTTGGCTGTATGAATGTCTTCTTTTGAGAAATGTCTGTTCATATCCTTTGCCCACTTTTTGATGGGACAGCCATAAAAAAGGATGAGTTTGTGTCCTTTGTAGGGACATGGATGCAGCTGGAAACCATCATTCTTAGCAAACTATCACAAGAACAGAAAACCAAACACTGCATGTTCTCACTCATAGGTGGGAACTGAACAATGAGATCACTTGGACTCAGGAAGGGGAACATCACACACCGGGGCCTATCATGGGGAGGGGAGAGGGGGGAGGTATTGCACTGGGAGTTATACCTGATGTAAATGACGAGTTGATGGGTGCAGCACACCAACATGGCAGAAGTATACATATGTAACAAACCTGCACGTTATGCACATGTACCCTACAACTTAAAGTATAATAATAATAAATAAATTAAAAAAGAAAAAAAAAAAAAAGAAAAAAAAAAAAAAAGGTCCAGTCTCAGATTCCTTACGGAAAAGCTTCCTGCAAAGCCAATTTAAAGAGAGAGAGAGAGAGCCTATATGGCAAATATTGTTCTTGCTGAATCTTATGCAAATAATCAAACCAAGTGACAGAGCAGGTGCACCATCATCTTGGAAAAACACCACCGTTTTAAGTTCCAACTCCCTTTCTAACCTCATGCATGTCAAATGAATCACTTCTAACAACAAGCAGCCAGAAAGAGCAGACAGGAAATCACAGATAAAACAACTCGGGTAGGAAGGAGGGGGCAAAGTCTCTTGGATAACCACCAAATTTCACAGTCAAACAGTGGGCCCCAGTAAAACAGTGGACACTAATAAGCACATTCCTTTCCCTTTAGGTGCATTAACATAGGGAAGCTAAAAGCCTACTCAGAGAGTATGCCTGCAGCTGCAGGAAAATGTATGAGAACTGACACACAACTCTCCTTCCCAGATAAGCAAGACAGAGACACAAAAATATTGCAAGCCTGTGGTAATCTCTTCTGAATTGAACCCTTAAATACTCTTAGTCCGTAAGAGAGAATGCTCCTGACCTAATTCAGCAGAAAGTCCCTCTCAAGTTTATTCTTTTTCTATTATTTTTTCTAATTTTTTAATTGTACTTTAAGTTCTGGGGTACATGTGCAGAACATGCAGGTTTGTAACATAGGTATACACTTGCCACGGTGGTTTGCTGCACCCATCAACCCGTCATCTACATTAGGTATTTCTCCTAATGCTGTCTCTCCCATAGTTCCCCACATCCCGACAGGCCCCGGTGTGTCCATGTGTTCTTATTGTTCAACTCCCACTTATGAGTGAGAATATATGGTGTTTGGTTTTCTGTTCTTGTGTTAGTTTACTGAGAATGATGGTTTCCAGCTTCACCTGTGTCCCTACAAAGGACATGAACTCATACTTTTTATGGTTGCATAGTATTCCATGGTATATAAGTGCCACAGTTTCTTTATCCAGCCAATCATTGATGGGCATTTGGGTTGGTTCCAAGTCTTTGCTATTGTGAATAGTGATGCAATAAACATATGTGTGCACGTGTCTTTATAGTAGAATAATTTTTAATCCTTTGAGTATATACTCAATAATGGGATTGCTGGGTAAAATGGTATTTCTGGTTCTAGGTCCTTGAGGAATTGCAATACTGTCTTCCACAAGGGGTGAACTAATTTACATTCCCACCAGCAGTATAAAAGCATTTCTATTTCTCCACATCCTCTCCAGCATATGTTGTTTCCTGACTTTTTAATGATTGCCATTCTAACTGCTGTAAGATGGTATTTCACTGTGGTTTCGATTTGCATTTCTCTAATGACCAGTGATGACGAGCATTTTTTCATGTTTGTTGGCTGTGTAAATGTCTTCTTTTGAGAAGTGTCTATTCGTATCCTTTGCCCACTTTTTGATGGAATTTTTTTTTTCCTTTTAAATTTGTTTAAGTTCTTTAAAATAAACCAGTCTTGGACAGTTGAGCCACTTTTCATGTCTCCTTCCTCTTTCTTTAACTCTTATACCACGTACAATTAGAATAAAAGTTATTTTACAAATGAATTTGTCCTATTATGAATTTGTCTTTAATAAAATTGGGAATTGAAAAGAGAAAAGTAGTGTTTCAAAATTAACTATAGTTCACCTGTTATTGGATTCTAGTCTCATTCAATGTTGTTTAATTCTTATTATTTTCTGCAGTTTAGACTGAATCCTAAAACATCCTGGCCATAAATAATGTTTTTAATTGCTTCCTTCTTTTTCTTTTTTTCATTTTTTTCTGAATTTGAAATACTAAATCTAGACAATTTAAATGTCAGAAGAAAATGACAGTTCTATATATATATATAAGCCATTTTCATACATGACCACTGGTTTATGGACTTCACAGTAATATGGCTTATATTAGCTTTCAGGATTGTTCTTCCTTTTTTGTTTGTTATTTCTCCTTTAATCTCCCTCTGTTTTTTTTCTTCCCCCTATTTTTACTTCATAGGACCTTGTTTTTCTCACAACCTCCTAAAAATGAGTTTTCCTAACAATGTGGGATGTATTCATCCAAGAATAAACTGTCCTAGACATGAGAGATCAAACAAAAATCAAGATCAGAGACTCATTTTCTTCTAAAATGATTTCTACAAAAAATTTTCAAAAGAAATAATAATAAATTGCCTTTCCTTTTGTTCCCAAGCAGATAGCTTTCTCCACAGGTATCCATCTCCATAAGTAGCTACTCTATGTTCACCTTAAGTGATGATTTACTGAGCCTGAGAAGAATACATAATTGACTATTCCCCTAGCTGCCCCTTTTCTCTTGTGACATGTGGATTTGATAATGTGACCACATTATCTCTCTTTCCCTTCCAGCTTGCTTTTCCCCTTAAATATTCAAACTCTCAGAATAATCTTTGGAAAAGTCACAGAACTGTCCCCTGGGCATGTCCTTAACCTTGACAAAATAAACTTCTAAATTCATTGAGACCTGTCTCAGATAGTTTGGGGTTTGCACTTCTCTTTAAATTACACTTTTAAGTTTTAAAGTTAGTATTTTAAGTATATTTATTGTTTTTTACTACTCTTTCTAAAATAATTATTCTTATCATTGTAGCTATTTTTTTCTCACTGCATGAATAAAAATATTGTTTACTTAAAAATTTGTATAATTACATTTATAATTTTAGAAGGCTGAAGGTCAATCAGTAGACCTTAAGAGCAAGACTGTAATTTTAAACTAGGTGCCACTTCCATCAATTTTTAAATTTTTCTCTTTTTCCCTAATTTCTAAATATTTCCAGTAAATGAGGGAATATATTTAGCAATGGTTTCTGATTTTACCACTCTCTCATTTTGGTTCCTCTGTGCAGCCTGCCTCCCCCATTCCCCATAGAGGGTTATTCTAATTAGTTTAATATAAAGAAACTCCGTCGGGAAACCAGGAGTCAAGAGACAGAGAAGCTAAAGTAATTCTGTGTAAGAATTGATGATTCTGTGGTGGTACTAAAATTGTGGTATCAAATCAAAGCAAGAGAAAAGTAGCATCATTTCAGAAACAAATCACTAGAAACCCCATGGATATGCTCAATTTGCATTCTTGAGTTATTAGGTAGGTGGGGTTTGAATACCACAAGATTGCTTCACATATTTTAGAGTAAAAAAGAAACATGTCCTTAAGTCATTTATCAACAGAAAAAAAGATGTTGCAGTTTGAATTAGAGTCATTTATGTTTGTTGTTTGTGCCAAATTGTTTCTCATTCCTAATATATAAGATAAATTCATTTAATATTTTAATTGGCGTATAGCATAGTAATACATTCTGTATGTGTACTAAATGCCACAGTAGAGTCACATTTTCAAATAAGAACTAGTACACAGATTACTATGAATACTATATACCACTCTGTACTTATTTATACTCATTTATTATTTTGGGCTCTTTAAGAAGTAATGTTTGCTTAACTGCGTGGCAATTTCCTAACAAAAAGACGTTTATGGAAACTTTAATGCATACAAAGTCTGACCCAGTTCAGGCACATTCAGAATAAAAATAGTCAAACGTAGATAAACTAGTTATTTAAGATATTTAAAAATAGTATTTAAAAGCAAGTAATCATCACTCGTGATAAATTTTTATTTACCATATTATGAAATTAATAGTACTCATAGCATATATACTTTGGGTCACCTTTTCTTTCTTTAAATTTTTTATCTTTTTTTTTTTAAGAACAGTTTTAGGTTCACAGCAAAATTGAGAGGAAGGTACAGAGATATCTCATTTAACTTCTGCTTTCTCTCATGCTTAGCTTTCTCTATTATTTACATCCTCCAAAAGAGGATTTAACTTTGTAACATTTGAGTAACGTTTTGAGTTGTAACAATTTTTACAACTAATAGCCTACGTTGAAAGATTTTTGTCATTCTAACTCTGTAGTTTACATTAGGATTCACTCTTGGTATTGTACATTCTATGGGTTTGAACAAATATATAATGACCTGTGTCTACCATTGTGATATCATGAGGAGTATTTTCTCTGCTCTATAAACCCTCTGTGTTCAGCCTATTTGCCTTTCCTCCTCTGTTAATCCCTCGCAACTACTGATTTTTTAAAACTCCCTTAAACTCACCAAGAAGAAAACAAACAACCTAATGTAAAATTGGGTGAAAGCCTTTAACAGACACCTAACCAAAGAGGATATACAGATGGGAAATAAGCACACAAAAATATTTCTCCCATCATATATCATCTAGAAAATGCAAACTGAAACAACAATGTGATACCACTACATATTAGAATGGCCAACACCTAACAACACCAAATGGTGGTGAAGATGTGAACAACAGAAACTGATTTATTGCTGGTGGGAATGCAAAATGTTACAGGCATTTTGGAAGTAAATTTGACAGTTTCTTACAAAATTAAATATACCATAAAATCTAGCAATTGCACTCCTTGATATTTACTCAGTAGAATTGATAACTTATGACCAAACAAGTATGCATATGACTGTTTATGGCAACTTTAGTCATAATTGCTAAAACTTGGAAGAAACTATGATGCCTTTAATTAGGAGAATGTATAAACTGTGATGTATCCATACAAAGGAATATGATTCATTACTAAAAATGAATGAGCTACCAATCCATGGAAAGACATGCAGAAAACTTAAATGCATATTCCTAAGTAAAGGAATCTGAAAAGACTAAATACTATATAAGTCTAATTATGTGACAATTTTAGAAAGACAAAACTATGAAGACATTTTTATGTTGAGAAAAAGAAAGTGACTTTCCAGTATTCACTCATTTCCATTGATATTCTGTAAAAAGTCATTTTAATGTATAATGTGCAGGTTGATTTCTAGATTCTCTATCCTCTTTCATTCATTTAGTTATCTATCTTTTGTAATATCTCAACTAGTGTAACATACCAGTGAGTCCTGAAATCTCGTTGTCTATTTTCTACAATTTTATTATATTTTTCCAAAAAAGTTTTGTTGGATATTTTAGGTCTTTTCTATTTTATATAAACTTTTAAAATTAGCCTCTCAAATTCTATAAAAAGTCCTGACAGAATTTTGACAGTGGCTGAATTTCTTCTGTAGATTACATTGAAGTGAATTGACACCTTAATCACTGGCCATCAGAGAAATGCAAATCAAAACCACAATGAGATACCATCTCACACCAGTTAGAATGGCAATCATTAAAAAGTCAGGAAACAACAGGTGCTGGAGAGGATGTGGAGAAATAGGAACACTTTTACACTGTTGGTGGGATTGTAAACTAGTTCAACCATTATGGAAAACAGTATGGCGATTCCTCAAGGATCTAGAACTAGATGTACCGTATGACCCAGCCATCCCATTACTGGGTATATACCCAAAGGATTATAAATTATGCTGCTATAAAGACACATGCACACGTATGTTTATTGCAGCACTATTCACAATAGCAAAGACTTGGAATCAACCCAAATGTCCATCAGTGACAGATTGGATTAAGAAAATGTGGCACATATACACCATGGAATACTATGCAGCCATAAAAAAGGATGAGTTTGAGTCCTTTGTAGGGACTTGGATGCAGCTGGAATCCATCATTCTTAGCAAACTATCACAAGAACAGAAAACCAAACACCGCATGTTCTCACTCATAGGTGGGAACTGAACAATGAGATCACTTGGACTCAGGAAGGGGAACATCACACACCGGGGCCTATCATGGGGAGGGGGGAGGGGGGAGGGATTGCATTGGGAGTTATACCTGATGTAAATGACGAGTTGATGGGTGCAGCACAGCAACATGGCACAAGTATACATATGTAACAAACCTGCACGTTATGCACATGTACCCTACAACTTAAAGTATAATAATAATAAATAAATTAAAAAAAAAAAAATAGTGAGTCTGTTATGTTTTGTAAGAGACTTAGCACAACTTTTATTAAAAGTATTTCTAAGTGTTTTATATTTTTCAAATTATATATATATGTATTTGCTTTTATTAAGAAACACATTTATTTACACTTTCTATATAACTTTATCTTCTTTCACATTTACAGAAAAGTTGCAAGGATTACACAAAGAAGTCTTCATTTGGATTCACCAATTCCTTACATTTCCTCCCATATGCTTTATGGCACTGATCTTTTTTTCTGAGCCATTTGAGTGTATTCATGTATTGTCAGTTTACCCTAAATTAGTAGTGTGCATTTTCTTAATACAAACAACATTATCTTACATTACCACAGTGCAATTATCAAAACTGGGAATTATATCATAGATAAAATACTAATATCTAACTTCGGTCCATATTCACATTTTGTCAATTGTCTCACTGATGTCCTTAATGGCTCCTTGTTTTCCTAGTCTAGAATAATGCATTGCATTTAATTGATAATTCTTTTCAGTCTCATTTAACCTAGAAAATTATCTGTGTTTTCTTGCCCTTGACATTTAAACAGTACAGTCAAGTTAATTTGTTGAATGACTTTTAATTTTGTTTTCTGTGATAATTTCTTATAATTGAATCCAGGTTATAAATTTTTGGCAGAAATACTACAGAAATAATATTGTGTTCTTCTTAGGGCACAATATCAGGAAACACATGATATTGGCTTGTTCCTATATTGGTATAGATAAAATTAGATCACTTGCATAAGATCCTGTCTGCCAAATCTCCTCACTGTAAAGTTAATATAATTTTTCTTAGTAATTGGTGTGTTTTGTAAGAGATATTTCAAGAATATAAGTATGAAATATTTTAAAACCTAAATATCACATACATGAAAGTGATTATAAATATCTGATTATTCATCAAATGTTCGCTAAGTGGTTTTAGCATCCACAGGTATCTTTCTAACTCCATTATTCTCTCCATCATTACCATTAGACGTTACACAGTAAGAAGTAGTTTTACATTCTTTTTATTTATGCATTTATTAATTGATAATCAAAAGGACTCAGGGAATCCTATTTTATCTAATGGATTCTATTTTGTGATGATTGCTATTTATTTTAATCCCCTTATTGCCCCAGATTTGACCAGTAGGAATCCTTCAAACTGGTCATCATATTATTTTTATATGTCTCTTAATTCTTTGAATACTCATTTCCTTTTTGTTATAGCATGATTCTCTAAGCTCATTTCATAGTTTCCCTGACCCAGCTCTGCAATCAGCCTTTTCTCTGATTATTTTATTTTAGTAAGATATGGAATTTAAAAATCAAAATATAGGTCTATGTGTACTCATTGCTAATACTATATGTGTGCTACTAGTTATTTGCTGTCAAATATAATAGGTACATCAACATGTGGCTATTTTAATTTAAATATAAATCAATTACAATAAATGCTATTTAAAATCAGTTTTTCAGTCATACTAGCCACATTCAAAGTGCTTAATAGCCAAATGTGGCTAATAATAGGATAAACAGCACAGATAGGAAACATTCTGTCATCGCAGAAAATTCCATTAGATAATTCTGTTCTAGACTCACTCAGTGGAAAAAGCTGGAAGATATATGCACAAACATATATAAACTAAACACATATAAGGATTGAGCATTCCTACTCCAAAAATTCAAAATCCAAAATGCTCCAAAATCTGAAACTTTTTGAGTGCCAACATTAGGCAATAAATTAAAAATTCCACATTTACACCTTTATTTCTGATGGCTCAACATATAGAACTTTGCTTCATGCACACAATTATTTAACATATTGTATAACATTATCTTGAGACTATATGTATAGGGTGTATACGAAGTTTAAATAATTTCATGTTTAGACTTGGGTCCCACCTACAAGATATCTCATAATGTATAGGCAAATATTTCAAAATACAAAAATACCTGAAATCTGAAACACTTCTGGTCCCAAGCATTTTGGATAAGGGATACTATCCTGTTTATAATATACAGACATACATGTATGTGTGTGTGTATTTATCTCTCTCTCTCTCTCTCTCTATATATATATATATATATATGATTTCAGATATCTTGTTATAACCTCAATTACATAAAACTTTCTAATTTTCCCCTTTTAAGTTTTAATTTATAAATCCAGTAGTGAAAATCTTGTCTCCTATTATCGTCAACACATTTCATATTTTTTCAAACATGGAAGAGACAGAAAATAGTTCAGAATTTCTAACCCGTACATAGCAAAGACAAAACTGGGTAAGAGGAATTCAATGTATTTTTTTAAAGTTTTGAGGCAAAATTTCCATACACTGGAGTTCTAGTTCTGATCTAGAGAGGGTAAGCTCACCATAGCCTGTCTTACCTGCTGATCAGTTTGGTGTTAAAATAACAGAGCTGTAACTAAAAATTCTGGTAAGAAAATAATCTGAGGACTCAGAAATTAAATAAAAGAAGGCAGCTTGTAAAGGGAA
The DNA here is from genome assembly GCF_024542745.1 of Macaca thibetana thibetana. Taxonomy (NCBI): domain Eukaryota; kingdom Metazoa; phylum Chordata; class Mammalia; order Primates; family Cercopithecidae; genus Macaca; species Macaca thibetana. The sequence goes on along the minus strand of NC_065579.1, from coordinate 67,421,493 downwards.
GACAGCACTTGAAGAAGTAATCTGTATGAGAGTTAACTTTATTTTTAGTTATTTTCTCATGACTTTGCCCCATGTGTGGGTCCTAGTGGCAAAGCTGTAAAGTGAGATATAAAGGTGGCTAAAACTCTGGCAGAAACTCTTTCTGCTTGTGGGCCTTAATCATAGAGCTACATGACAGCAGCAACGTGGGTGACGAAAACTCCGAGATGATCATCTTGTTTTAGTTAGAGGAACTGAAAAATTGTAGCCCTGTGGGCCATAGCACATGGGAGGGCATCTCAGATAGCAGAAAGCTGGAAAAGGGAATCCTCTAATGCAGCAGTCCCTCAAGTTTTGGGCACTAGGGAAGGAGTCGGGGGATGTTTTCTGCGTGAAACTGTTCCACTTCGGATCATCAGGCCTTAGAGCTTCTCATAAGGACTGCACAGCCTAGATCCCTCGCATGCGCGGTTCACAGCAGGGTTTTCGCTCCTGTGAAAATCTAATGCTGCAGCTGATCTGAGAGGAGAAGCTCAGGCGGTAATGCTCACTCACCTGCTGCTCACCTCCTGCTGGGTGGCCTGGTTCTTAACAGGCCAGAGCTGCTAGTGGTCTGTGGGCTAGGGGTTGGGGACCCCTTTTCTAATGAATTCTTACAAATCTCAAGCTTATTCCTGAGGTATGCCTATGTAGGACCGACCTAAATTAACATAGTAAAAGCACTGAAAATTGGATTCAGATGTAAATTACAGTCCAATTCTCAGAGTTGGCCTTGAGTGGCACATGCATCAGGCAGATGCAAAGTAATGCAATAAAAATGTGAAAGAATTACCTAGAAGACAAGATAGAACTTGCAATCTAACACCAATCATATTCATTACCTGCTAAGGTGAACAATAAATAAAAATTTTCTACAGGACTGCATAAAGACCCATAGTCTATACAACTTAATATCCAAATTGTCCAGGATACAATCCAAAATTACACACCATACACTAATTTGAGACATGTAGACATTTCTCGAGGAAAAAAAAAATCAATAGTTGACAATGCTGAGATGATGCATCTGTTTAAATTATCAAAGAGCTTAAATTAACTTTTATAAACAGGTTTCCTGAGGTAAAAGTTCACACATTGAAATAAATAGCAAGGTAAAACTTTTCAGCAAAGAAATGTAAACTATTAAAGATAAATTTTAAAAAGGACAAAACAATACAATTTCTGAAATTAAAAAAATTTTTTTGGTAAGGCTCAATAGCACAATGGAGGTAGTAGAGAGGACAGGCATTGAATTTGAATAAGTCAATAATAAGTTATAAAACTGAGAAAAAATAAATAGAACACCAAAGACTTTGAAACAACTGTTAAAAAGGTTTAATATCCATGTCATTGGAGTATTTAAGGAACATTAACATCAACCATACTCAAAATAGATAAAACTTGAAAACACCACAAATGTCTAACAGGACAATGGTTAAAAGAACTATATACTATTTATTTAATGGAATACTTCTAACCCATAAAACAAACAAACAAACAAAAAACACTATTGAAATGCCAACTAATATTAGAGAATTTTAAATACATTATGTTAAACGATACAAGCCAGAAACAAAAGATTACATTATGGCTGGGCGCAGTGGCTCACGCCTGTAATCTCAGCACTTTGGGAAGTTGAGGTGGGCAGATCATGAGGCCAGGAGGTCAAGATCATCCTGGCTAACACGATGAAATCCCTTCTCTACTAAAAATACAAAACTTTAACCGGGCGTGGTGGCGGGCGCCTGTAGTACCAGCTACTCAGGAGGCTGAGGCAGGGGAATGGCGTGAACCCGGGAGGCGGAGATTGCAGTGAGCCAAGATAGCGCTACTGCACTCCAGCCTGGGTGACAGAGAGAGACATGGTCTCAAAAAAAGAAAACAAATAAAATTAAAAAAAAAATTATATGAGAGTAAACAATGTCAAAACTCATGATATTGAACACTTAAGAGGTATCATGTTACTGTGTGGTGCTTGTATACCAACACAAAATTTAGGAGATAAACTGTTATTTATTTCACCTCGGTAATTGAAATAGTATACACTTGTTCAGTAATACATGATGATAAGCAGATTTTAGTGTTTCTTATTAGCCACGTGTATATTTTCCTTTGTGAAGAGGCAGTTCTCCCACACTCCACCATTTTTTTTTTCAACCATTAGTTTTAATCTTTTCATTGATTTGTAGGAGGTCTTTGTGTATTCTTGATATACATACTTTATCAGATGTATGTTTTGTAAATACTTTCTCCTAATCCTTTATAGGGTAATGATTTTCCTAATAGTGAACTGATGTACATGAAGCTTTTAGTTTGCTAATATTTTGTTTTTATTTATAGATGTTGCTCTTTGCCTTGTGTCTCTAAAATATTTGCCTACCTCAAGATCTCAAAGATCTCCTTTATATTCTTCGAGTAGATTTATGATTTTACCTTTTAAATTTGGCCAAATGTAACCTCTAATTATTTTTTTTCTATGATTAGGCCAGGAATTGTGGTTTCTTTTCCATGGATGTCCTTTTGTTCCTAAAATATTTGATGAAAACTTTATCTCCTCATTTAATTTATAGTATATACTGTAGCGTCATTAAATTTTTATTTTTAGAATTTGCTTTAGGATGGTGGTAGAATGTTTATTTTAAAAATTATGGTTTCTATGGATAGAAAGATTATTAATCATCCTTTTCTATCTTTATAACTTCTATATTTACATTTTTTAGCTTGTTATAACAGCTAGGACCTTCTTTTAAAAATTTTGTTTTATTTTTTGATTTGGGTGCAGCATTTATATTGTAACAAACCTTTATTTATTTTTTTTTTTTTTAAAACGGAGTCTCGCTCTGTCGCCCAGGCTGGAGTGCAGTGGCGCGATCTCGGCTCACTGCAAGCTCCGCCTCCCAAAAATTCACGCATTCTCCTGCCTCAGCCATCCCGAGATAGCTGGGACTTGACAGGCGCCCACAACCGCGCCCGGCTAAAGTTTTTATATTTGAAGTAGAACGGGGTTTTCACCGTGGTCTCGATCTCCTGACCTTGTGATCCGCCCGCCTCGGCCTCCCAAAGCGCTGGGATTACAGGCGTGAGCCACCGCGACCGGCCTCTTTTAAAAATTTTTTATAGACATGGTGAGAGCACATATGCATGACTTCTTGATCTTGGGAAGACAATATTTAACTTTTTGCTATTAATTTTGATATCTATTGTAGGTTTTTGGTAGATATTCATTATGCGATTTAGAATATAGCTTTCTTATTTCTTGATTTTCCCAGGGTTTTTCAAAATAATGTGTGTTAAGATTTTTTAGATTTTTTTTTTCCAATCTATTGAGATATTACTGTTTTTGGCTGCTTTTTTCTCCTTTATCTGATGAATTGCATTGATTGTCTTTCAAATATTGGTCTGATCTTACACTCTGAAGCACCCAGGTATTCAGACCCCATGATAATATGAAAGATTGAATAAATTATTAAATTTCTATACCTTTCTTGAATACTATTTTCTTTGTGATATATCACACTTAATCATGGTGTGTTATACATTTGCATATTGCTTATTTAGATTTGCTAATGTTTTATAAAGAATTTATGCTTTAATGTTCATGAGGTTATTGATCTGTGGTTTCGTATAATATCATTGTCAAGTTTTATTTAGATGGTTAATTTGGCCATGAAATGAGATGCCTAGTATTATTTCTTCTTTTATTATCTGGAATAATTTTATAAAAATTGGTACTTTGAAAATGTTTGATGTAATCATCAGATAAGCATGAGAGTCTTTAGTTTCCTGCGTGGGATGCTGTCTGATAATTTAATTTGCTTTAGATATAGGACTTTTCTGATTGTCTAGTTTATCTTCTGTGTGATTTAGTAAATGGTGTTTTTGAAGTAATTTGTCTATTTAAGCATAGTTGTTGAATTTATTGGTATAAAGGTGTTCATAATATCACACAGTTATCCTTTTTAATGTGCACTGGAATCCTCTCTTTATTCATGATGTTGATAACTTGCATTTTCTTTTTCCTTACTTAGCCTCATTAGCTGTTTAGTATTTTAATGATTATTTTGGAGAAAAATGTTGGACTTTATTAGTTTGCTCTACAGTTGGTTTTTTAAAAAACTTCAGTAATTGCTGCTGTTATCTTTACTATTTTCTAAATTCAACTTATTCAGCTTTGAATTTCTTTGTCTTCCTACATCTTCTCATGATAGAATCTGCATCAAGTGTGAGTCTTATCTATTGGTTACTGTTTTCTTTTTGAGCCATATTTTCTTGTTTCTTTCATATATTATGTATTTTTTCTTGTTCTGTTACAGACATAATGTAGAAAAGAACAGTGGAGTCTGAAATAGTATTGTTTGTGTTTTCCATATAGTGTAAGGCCTTTTGTTTTGGGGGTTATTGGCATAAACAAGAGTCCAGCTTATTTGGAGGCAGGACTGCATCTTTCCTCATATTGAATTAATCTCTGGTTAAACTAACTCCCGGTCAACCCCTTTGATTTCAACAGATTTTAAGCCGGAAGGTGGTTGGGCAGTATTTCCATGAGCTTTTGATTTGCAGTTAGCTTCAACTCTGAAGGGCCCAGGAATTCAAACCCCAAGATAATATGAAAGATTGAATAGATTATTAAATTTCTATTCCTTTCTTGAACACTGATTTGTCCATTTTTGAGCTGGGGAAGGTGAAAAATTGGGAAGTTTGTTTTTCTTACATTGAGAGTTCTATTCGATTTTAATCTGCCCTAACTGTCCACACTGTTATTAGAATTTTCTGATTTCTCCTCACTCATGCAAAATCCATTTCCCTATTGCAGACACACTCCTCAAACTGTCTACATCCTGGATATGATTTACCCTAGCTTTTGCTAATGTGACTCCACAGTTAATTAGAAAGCTTTGAACTTTTCTTAAATTCAACTAATTAAGGCTTCTTTGCATCCACCAATTTCAGTAGTTTTATAGAAAAATATGACTGAATGGTTTTCTTGTGTGCTTATCCATAGAAGCAAAGCAATTTCAAATCTTCTTCCATACTTACCCTCATTTGAAGTTCAAAGCTACTTTTGCAAGTTAAACTGAAAGATCTCTATTAAACATTAAACTAATACTTAATTTGAACACAAAATATTACTATTATATTTTTATAATTATCAAGTTTCATGGCCTCTAAGTAGAAGTATTGCTATGTGCATATATTAAACATTTTCATATTTCATATGAAATTTTATATTTCATATGAGGTATCTGGAAAATATCTCGTTTATATCATAATTTTTAACATTGTTTTTTATGGCTGAATTGAACCAAAATTATTTATCAAAAGCTAGTCTTAGTAGCATTGAAAATGGTGTAAGTACTCTTGTTAGTGACTGTATTTTCTAATAATGTAATTTAAACTTACCAATATCAGATTGTCTCAGTATGAAAACACTCTAGCAAAAGACCCTTAAAAGTTTTGATTTTTTAAATGCTTGCTTTTGATAGACACACAACAAAAATATATCAGAAGCACACAATTATGTTTTAAACATCTAAATAAGAACTATTGCCACTAAATTCAATAAAATTAAGAAGACTATTTACATAATGGAATTTTCTGCTATAATGAAGTAAAGGAGATTCAAATATTGAAGTTACTTTCTAAGACTTAGAGATGCTGCCTTGACTAATTATATATACTAAATTACTTGTTAATTTAAATTTAAATTGACTTTTACTCAAATTTTATGTAAAGAGATAACTGAAAAGAACCTCACTACAACTTACCCAACATTTAAAACTCCACACTTTAAAAGGACATTTGTCAGGCTAATTTCAATAAACAATAAAATATGATTTACAGTAAAAGTCATAAAACATTGTTAGCTAGTGATGTACTGGATTGAGTATCACTAAGCCTCCAGGGCATTTCTTAAATTCAATTAAATTGAGTTTACTGAATGAACATTTACTTCTCCCTCATGTACTTTTATTCATAAATTCTCAATACTTTTATTTAACATAATGTTCAACATAATCCATAAAAAACTTATGTATTATTCATGAAATACTACTATAAATATTTACATTTTAACCATTGTAGTAATACCAACATATATAACGAGAGAGTTAATCATTTTTGTACTCCCATCTTCAGTCTTCCTGTACTGTCATATCAAATATAACATTTTTAACAATCTGGCATATACAATTCTGTGTACAACCAAAGCCTTATATATATGATTACTTATATTTGTTCTTACTCAAATATAAGGTTTTTAAAAAATCTAGTTAGTAGTACATTCACTGCTTAACTATAATATTATAAATCTGCAACTTGCTATTTTTATTTAAAAATATACCTGGAACATCTCCAAATAATTTATACATGGATCTAGCTCATTCCTTTTACATTTCTAATTGGTATGCATATATGCTATTCATAGATAATATTTATTAACCTATTAATTTAATTTTAAACTGACACATGGATACTCCATATAAATTGTGTGCATACACATAATAATACAAATTGTTATTACCTTAAAAAACAAGGTGAGATGTTACATACTTCACTATGCTTTAGATTTTTCTCTCAATAAAGGAGCATGTTCATTTATCTAATCAATGAGTATATAATTCATTGACATGTTAAGTGACTAGATGATGTTCTATGCGTGTCTGTAACATAATTGATTAAAACATTAGTAATCTGCTAATTGATTAATAGATCTAGTAGTCTGCACTTACTTTGTTCCCAGTATATGGTCACTATAAATAGCACTGTAATAACTTATTTGCATATATTTATTCACATAACAGCATTTTTAATAACATGAGATTCAGTTCCAGGAGTGAATTTTCTGGGTCAAAGAGTATATGGAAATTTAATTCTGAATAAATGTTACTCTATTATTACCTGTAGAGTTAGCACCAGTAATATGTGACAACATACCATTTGTTTATCCATTCCAATATCTTATTTCTCATATCAAATAGGCACATGAAATATTGTCTAATTATGCGTGAGTGAATTCTCTTAATAATACTAGCAAATATAAAATTCTCCATAGTGTTTCTTAAACATTTGAATTTAATTTTCTGAAAATTTCATATTTGCATATTTGGCTATTCTTCTATTTACTTTTTCTTTATAATTATGGATGTTGATACTAAATTCTGAGTTTATAGTAAAAATATTCTTTATAACTTGATAACATATCTATTATTTTTGAGTCATATATTATTAATTAGTTCAAGTTTATTATTTTCCTAAAAATGGTATTTGCTTTCATAGTTATTACATCATTATTTACCGTCCTTGAGATCACATTTCTGTTTTTCTAAATTGTTATTGTTCCTATTGTATTTATTTTTATTCTTTCATATTATGATAATTTCCGTTAATGAATTTTCATCTGATTATTGATATAGTCAGATTTCAATAAATTTTACACAAATATCTTTGTATTTTGCATTTCTAAATATTCTACAATTTCACTTTTGATTCTCATTTTGATAAAATAATTGTGTCATGCACACACATACAGCATCAAATATACTTGCCTGTAATTAACATGTGAATTTTTATTATGAATTTTTAATATTGTGTTTATTAGTTTCAAATTATATTGCATTTTGTCAGATAAATAACATGTAATCTTTGTCTTTTCGAAGATTATAATTTTGTCTCAGCAGAATGTTTGTGTTTAAAACAACAGAGATTCTTTACTTTCAGGGTATAAATTTCAACATATATTAGACTTAATTTATTACCTGTGATATTTACATACTGAACAGACTTATATTATTTTTTCTTTCTAATGTTATGATCTTCAGACAACTGATAGGTAAAGTTCTGTCAAAATGTTCTTATTCTTATGGGTTAGCTCTGTCTGATTTATATATTTTAATGCCACATATTTGGTATGAAAACATGCCATAGATCGATCACCTTTATGCTTTTTAAAATTTTCCTGCTTTGATTTTTTTCAGTGTTAACAACTCTTGCCTTTGGTATTGCTTATTTTCATTCATTAAATATTCATTCATTTATTAATGCCAGTAATTTAAAGTGGCTTTACTTTAGATGAATTTCTAGCAGTATTTAGCATTATTTTCTCATTGAGTCAGGGAATATTTTTGCCCCCACGTAACTTTAACTGATGACCAGCTTTAATATGACTGATTGGTTTATATCAATTTAGGTGCATATTTTATTACATATTCAGCTTTATTTTTGCTATCATTTCTTCTTTATTGGTATATGGTCTCTTATTTTTGTGATTTTAAAATTTATGTTATTTAAAGTATGCTCTTTTGTATTTGTTTTATCATAATTAAAAATATAACATAATTTCTGTAAAATACTCTTTCACAATTTATTTTCATTTGGTGGTACCTAGTACACTTACACTTAATCATATCTGTTCCATTGTCTATTGTTATGTGTATTATTTTATATGTTCAAGCTTTGCATCTATATTCTTAACTGTAATCATAATTATCAAAGATAATTATACTTATTTCTTCATTTACAGAATGCTTTGCATGTTTATCAACTTAGTAACTACTACACATATATATTAAAATCTGTATTTTTTATTTTTTTTTACATTTGAAGTACAAAATATTTAATTGTAACATTCTTAGGTTTCCTTTTTTTCCCAATAATAATTTTTTTCTATTAAATATTTATACATGAAAATTTGAAACTTGATTTTCTCACCTATAAATGTCATTTTTTTCTTACTGCATGAATTTCCATACATTTCTCTCTTTACTTTGCATTTTAATTTGGAATTTTAAAGAATACAAATATATTGAAAGTATTTTTTCTATCATGAAGTTCAGTACTTTTCTGAAAATTGCAAACAAGAATAACTTTAAAAAAAAAAAAAAAACCTTTTAAATTCAGGGATAAATGTGCAGGTTTGCTCCACAGCTAAACTTGTGTGATGGGAATTTGTTGTACAGATTATTTCATCACCCATGTGTGCCTAGTACCCATTAGTTATTTTCCTGATTGTCTCCCTCCTCCCACCGTCCACCTTCTCACAGGTCTCAGTGTGCATTGTTCCCCTCTATATCTCCATGTATTCTCATGTAGCTCCCACATATAAGTTAGATCATGTGGTATTTGGTTTTCCGTGGCTGCATTAGTTTGCTAAGGAAAATGCCCTCCAACTCTATCCATGTCTCTGCAAAGGGCATGATCTCATTTTTTTAAATAAATTATTTTTTAATTCAATAACTTTGTGAGAACACGTGGTGCTTGGTTATAAAAGTTATTTAGTGGTGATTTCTGAGATTTTGGTGCATCCATCACCCAAGCAGTGTACACTGTACCCCACTGTGTAGTCTTTTATTCCTCAACCCCCCTCCCAACCATTCCCCCGAGTCCCCGACGTCCATTTTATCATTCTTATAAGTTTCAGTTCTCATAGATTAGCTACCACTTATGAGTGAGAACATACAATTTTTGGTTTTACATTTCTGAGTTACTTCACTTAGAATAATAGTCTCGAATTCCATCTAGGTTGCTGTGGATAGCATTATTTTATTCTATTTTATAGTTGAGTAGTATTCCATGGTATGTACGTGTGTGTGTGTGTGTGTCTGTCTGCGTGTGTGTGTGTATATATATATATCATAATTTTGTATCTACTCATTGATTTATGGGCATTTGGGCTGGTTCCATATTTCTGCAGTTGCAATTGTGCTGTTATAAACATGCACGTGTAAGTATCTTTTTTTGTATAATGTCTTATTTTCCTCTAGGTAGATATCCAGTAGTGGGATTGCTGGATCTAATGGTAGATCTATTTTTAGTTCCTTAAGGAATCTCCACACTGTTTTTCATAATAGATGTACTAGTTTGCATTCTCACCAGTAGTGTAAAAGTGTCCCCTTTCACCACATCCATGGCAACATCTACTATTTCTTGATTTTTTAATTATGGCCATTCTTGCAGGAATAAGGTGGTCTTACAGAGTGAATTTGATTAGCATTTCCTTGATCATTAGTGATGTTGAGCATTTTTTCCATATGCCCATTGGACATTTGCACATCTTCTTTTGGAAATTGCCTATTCATGTCCTCAGCCCACTTTTTGATGGGATTGTTTGTTTTCTTTCTTGCTGATTTGTTTGAGTTCTTTGTATATTCTTGGTATTAGTCTTTGTCAGATATATAGGTTGTGAATGTTTTCTCCCACTGCGTGGGTTGTTTGTTAACTCTGTTGATTATTTCTTTGGCTGTGCAGAAGCTTTGTAGTTTAAGTTCCACCTATTTCTCTTTGTTTTTGTTGCATTTGCTTTTGGATTCTTGGTTATGAAGTCTTTGCCTAAGTCAATGTCTAGAAGGGTTTTTCTGATGTTATCTTCTAAAATTTTTATGGTTTCAGGTCTTAGATTTGTTTTTTAGGTATTTTTAGTTGATTTTTGTATAAGGTGAAATATGAGGATCCAGTTTTATTCTCCTATGTGTGGCTTGCCAATTATCCCAGCACCATTTATTGAATAGAGTATCCTTCCCCACTTCATGTTTCTGTTTGATTTGTTTAAGTTCAGTTGACTGTAAGTATTTGGCTTTATTTCTGGGTCCTCTATTCTGTTCCATTGGTCTATGTGCCTACTTTTACCCCAGTACATACTGTTTTGGAGACCATGGCCTTATAGTTTGAAGTTGGGTAATGCGATGTCACCAAATTTGTTCTGCTTGCTTAGTCTTGCTTCGGCTATGTGAGCTCTCTTTTTGGTTTTAAATGAGTTTTAGGAATTTTGTTTCTAGTTATGTGACGAATATTGGTGGTATTTTGATAGGACTTGCACTGAGTTTGTAGATTGTTTTTGACAGTATGGTCTTTTCACAATATTGATTTTACCCTTTCATGAGCATGGAATGTGTTTCCATTTCTTTTGTCGTCTGTGATTTCTTTCATCAGTGTTGTTTAGTTTTCTTTGTAGAGGTATTTAACCTTCTTGGTTTTATATATATATATATATATTCTTAAGTATTTTATTTTGTTATTACTATTTTTTTGCAGCTGTTGTAAAAGGGGTTGAGTTCTTGATTTCATTCTCAGCTTGGTCACTATTGTTGTATAGCAGAGCTACTGATTTCTACATTAATTTTGTGTCCTGAAATTTGCTGAATTCATTTACCAGTTCTAGGAACTTTTTGGATGAGTCTTTAGAGTTTTCTTTGTATACAATCATATCATCAGCAAACAGGGACAGTTTGACTTCCTTTTTACCAATTTGGATGTCCTTTATTTACTTATCTTCTCTAGTTGCTCTCGTTATGACTTGCAGCACTATGTTGAATAGAAGTGGTGAAAGTAGGCACCTTTGTCTTGTTCCAGTTCTAAGCAGGCGTGCTTTCAACTTTTCCGCATTCAGTATAATGTTAGCTGTGGATTTGTCATAGATGGCTTTTATTACTTTAAGTTATCTCCCTTCTATGCTGATTTTGGTGAGAGTTTTAATTATAATGTGATGCTAAATTTTGTCAAATGCTTTTTCTGCATCTGTTGAGATGATCATGTGGTTTTTGTTTTCAATTTTCTTTATGTGGTATATCACATTTATTAACTTGTGGATGTTAAACCATCTCTTCATCCCTCATATGAAACCCACTTGCTCATGGTGTATTATCTTTTAAAAATGCTGTTGGATTTGGTTCACTAGTATTTTGTTGAGAATTATTGTATCTGTGTTCATCAGGAATATTGGTCTGTAATTTTCTTTTTTTGTTATGTCCTTCTCTGGTTTTGGTAATAGGGTAATACTGGATTTATGGAATGATTTAGGGAGAATTCCCTCTTTCTCTATATTGTGAAATAGTGTTAATAATATTGGTACCAATTCTTTGAATTTCTGATATAGTTCACCTGTGTATCTATCTGGTCCTGGACTTTTTTTTTGTTGGCAATTTTTTTTATGACTGTTTCAAACTTGATGCTTGTTATTGGTGTGTCCAGAGTTTCTATATTGTCCTGGTTTCATCTAGAAAGGTTGTATATTTCCAGGAATTTATCCATCACCTCTAAATTTTCTAGTTTATGTGTGTAAAGTTGTTCTTAGTAGCCTTGAATAATCTTCTGTATTTTTGTGGTATCAGTAGTGATATAGTTTGGGTGTTTCTCTACCCAAATATCATCTTGAATTGTAGCTCCCATAATCCTCACACGTTGTGGGAGAAACCTGATGGGTGTAACTGAATCATGGGAGTGGATTTTTCCCATTCCATTCTCATGATAGTGAATAAGTCTCAGGATAACTGATGATATTATTAAAGGGCAGTTCCCTTGCACATGCCCTCTTGCCTGCCACCATGTAAGATGTGCCTTTGCTACTCCTTTGTCTTCTGCCATGATTATGAGGCCTCCCCAGCCATGTGGAGCTGTGAGTCTATTAAACCTATTTTTCTTTATAAATTACCCAGTCTCGGTATTTCTTCATAGCAGTATGAAAATGGACAAATAGAATAAAATGGTAGTGGTAGAGTGGGGTACTGCTCTTAAGATACCCCAAAATGTGAAATTGACTTAGGAACTGGGTAACATGCAGAGGGTGGAACCTTTTGGAGGGCTCAGAAGAAGACAGGAAGATATGGGAAAGTTTGGAGCTTCCTAGAGACTTGCTGAATGGTTTTGTCCAAAAACGTCCAGGCTGAAGTGATCTCAGAAAGAAATGAGGAACTTTTAGGAATAAAGGTAACCCTTGTTATACTTTAGCAAAGAGACTGGAGGCAGTTTGCCCCTGTCCTAGACATCTGTGGAACTTTCAACTTGAGAGAAATGATTTAGGGTATCTGGCAAAATAAATTTCTAAGAGCAAAGTGTTCAAGAGGTGACCTGGGTGTAAAATTTTCAGACTGATGATGCGGTAGAAAAGAAAGATCCATTTTCTGAGGAGAAATTCAAGCAGGCTGCTCAAATTTGCATTAAGTAACAAGGAGCCAGATGTTAATTACTGAGACAGTACGGGAAATTATCTCCAGGGCATGTCAGAGATCTTCACAGTTGTCCTTTCCATCACAGGCTGAGAGGGTTAGGAGGAAAACATGGTTTCATGGGCCAGCCCCAGGGCCTTGCTGCTTTGTGCAGTCTTGGCACTTGGTGTCCTACATCCTGGTTGTGGTTAAAAGGAGCCAACCTTCAGCTCACGTAATTGCTTCAGAGGGTGCAAGCTCCAAGCCTTAGTGGTTTACAGATGGTGTGGGGCACCTGTGGGTGCATAGAAATGAAGAATTGAGGATTGAGAACCTCTGACGAGATTTCGGAGGATATATGGATACACCTAGATGTCCAAGCAGAGGTGTGCTACAGGGGTGGATCTCTCATGGAGAACCTCTACTGGCTTTATGAAAGGGCAGTTCCCCTGCACACATCCTCTTGTCTTCTGCCATGTAAGACACACCTTTGCTCCTCCTTCATTGTCTCCCATGACTGTGAGACCTCTTTAGCCATGTGGAACTGTGAGTCCATTAAACCTCTTTCTTTATAAATCACCAAGTCTTAGGTATTTCCTCATAGCAGTGTGAAAATGGACTAATACAAGTTGTAATGTCTCCTGTTTTGTTTCTAAATGAGCTTATTTGGATCTTCTATTCTTTCTTTGGTTAATCTTGCTAATGTTCTATGAATTTTATTTATCTTTTCAAATACACAGCTTTTCTTTTATTTATGTTTCCCTTCTTTTTGTTTCAATTTCTTTCAGTTCTGGTCTGATCTTGGTTACTTATTTTCTTCTGTTGGGTTTGGGTTTGGATTGTTCTTGTTTTTCTAGGTTTGTGAGGTGTGATCTTAGATTGCCTATTTGTGCTCTTTCAGGCTTTTTGATGTAGTCATTTAATGCTATAAACTTTCCTCTTAGCACTGGTTTTGCTGTTTCCCAGAGATTTTAATAGGTTGTGTCAATATTATCATTCAGTTCAAATAATTTTTAAATTTCCATCTCCATTTCATTGTTGGCCCAATGATCATTCAGGAGCAGGTTATTTAATGTCCAAGTATTTGCATGGTTTTGAGCGTTCCTTTTAGAGTAGATTTTCAATTTTTTTCCACTGTAGTCTGAGAGAGTACTTGAAATAAATTCAATTTTCTTAAATTTACTGAGACTTGATTTGTGATCTATAATATGGTCTATCTTTGAAAATATTTCATATTCTGATGAATACAATACATACTCTGCAGTTGTTGAGTAGAATGTTCTGTAAATATCTGTTAAGTCCATTTGTTGCTAGGGTATAGTTTAAGTCCATTCTTTCTTTGTTCACTTTCTGTCTTGATGAGTTGTCTAGTGCTGTTTGCTGTTAGTGGAGTATTGAAGTCTTCCATTATTGTTGTGTTGCCATCTAATTCATTTATTAGATTTAGTAGTAATAGTTTTATAAATCTGGAAGCTCCAGTGTTTGTTGTGTGTGTGTGTGTGTATGTATGTGTGTGTGTGTGTGTGTGTGTGTGTGTATATATATATATATTTCCGATTGTGATATTTTCCTGTTGGACCAGTGGTTTTATCATTACATAATGTCTCTCTTTGTCTTTTTAAATTGATATTGCTTTAAAGTTTGCTTCACCTAATATAAGAATAGCTATTCCTGCTAGCTTTTGGTTTCCATTTGCATGGAATACCTTTTTCCACCTCTTTACCTTAAGTTTATTTGTGTCCCTATGTAATAGGTGAGTCTGCTGAAGACAGCTGAAACTTTGCTGTTGAATTTTTATTTATGTTGCCATTCTGTCTTTATTAATTGGAGTATTTAGGCCATTTACTTTCAACATTAGTATTGAGATCTCAGGTACTATTCTGTTTATTGTGCCATATGGTACCTGAATAACATTTTTTTCTTTACATTGAGCTTTTGTTTTATAGGTCCTGTGAGATTTATTCTTTAAGGAGGCTCTATTTTGGTGTATTTTGATAATTTGTTTCAAGATTGAGAGCTTGCTTTAGCAGTTCTTGTAGTGCTGGCTTTGCAGTGGCAAATTCTCTCAATCTTTGTCTGGAAAAGACTGTGTCTTTCCTTCATTTAGGAAGCTTAGTTTTGCTGTATACAAAATTTATGACTGAGTATTGTTTTGTTAAAGGAGACTAAAAATAGAATCCCAGTTTTTCCTGGCTTATAGGGTTTCTGCTGAGAAATCTACTGTTACTCTGATAGGTTTTCTTTTATAGGTTACCTGATGCTGTTTTCTCACAGCTCTTAAGATTCTTTCCTTCATCTCGACTTTGACTGTGTGCTTAGGTGACAATCTATTTGCGATGAATTTTCCAGGTGTTCTTTGGGCTTCTTGTATTTGGATGTTTAGATCTCTGGCAAGGCCTGGGATGTTTTCCTAGATTATTTCCTCAAACATGTTTTTCAAACATTTAGATTTCTCTTCTTCCTTGGGAACACAAATTATTCTTAGGTTTGGACATTTAACGTAGTCCCAAACTTCTTGGAGACTTTGTTTCATTCTTTTTAAAAGTATTTTTTCTATGATTTTGATGAGTTGGATTAATTTGAAAGCTTTGTCTTTGAGCTCTGACATATTTCTTCAACTCGTTCTATTCTATTGTTCAGGCTTTCCAACGCATTTTGCATTATGCAAAGTGTGTCCTTGATTTCCATAAGTTGTGATTGTCTTTTATGCTATTTATTTTACTGAATATTTTTCTATTCATATCCTGTACCATGTTTTTGATTTATTTAAATTGGACTTTTACTTTCTCTGGTGCCTTTTTGATTAGCTTAATAATCGACTTTCTTAATTCTTTTTCTGGGAATTCAGAGATTTTGTCTTGGTTTGGATCTATTGCTGGTGATCTGGTGTGATCTTTCGGGGGTGTTAACCTTGTTTTGTCATGTTTCCAGAATTGTTTTTCTGGTTCCTTCTTATTTGGGTCGACTATGTAAGAGGGAAGATCTGGGACTGAAGGGCTGCTGTTCAGATTTTTTTGTCCCACAGTGTGCTCCCCTGATGTGGTGTTCTCTCTCTTCCTCTAGGGATGGGGCTTCCCGGGAGCCAAACTTCAGTCATTGGTTTTGCTCTTCTAGGCCTAGCCATCCAGCAGGGTTACTAGGCTTCAGGCTAGTATTGGGGAGTGTCTGCAAAGAGTCCTATGATGTGATTTGTCTTCAGGTCTTTCAGCCACAGATACCAGCACCTGCTCCAGTGGAGGTAGTAGGGGAGTGAAGTATGAAGTGGACTCTGTGAAGATCCTTCTTTGTATATTTGCCTAGTGCACTGGCTTGTGTTTATTGGCCTCCAGCCAAGAGGTGGTACTTTCAAGAACTCATTACCTGTAGTACTATACGGAGGATGCAAACTTGCTCGTTGCTCTAATCCTTGCTCAGTTAAGTATTCAGGTTTCTCAGGCAGTGGGCAGAGCTATACCGCCCCCAAGAAATTGTGTCCTTTTCAGGGGTGACAATGTGCTAGCAGCCTTCACTCTCAGTGCCTCCTTGGCCTCGGCGTCCACTCTGGTGGCACTTGAGGAATCCTTCAGCCCGCCACTGCACTGTGGGAGTCCCTCTCTGGGCTGGCCGAAGCCAGAGCCAGCTCCCTCTGCTTGAGGGGAGGTGTAGAGGGAGAGGCGCGGGCGGGAACCAGGGCTGCACACAGTGCTCACAGGCGAGCGCCAGTTCCGGGTGCCTGCATGGGCTTGGTGGGGCGGGCCCCCGACTGGGAGCCGCCTGGCGGGCCCCGCGGGCCCAGGGCAGTGAGGGGCTTAGCACCTGGACCAGCAGCTGCGGAGGTTGCACTGGGTCCCCCAGCATTGCAGGTCTGCATGCACCATGCCGGAATTCTAGCTGGGCCTCAGCCGCCTCCCTGTGGGGCAAGGCTGGGGACCTGCAGCCCGCCGTGTCTGAGTCCCCACTCTGCCGTGGGCTCCAGCACAGCCCAGGCCTCCCTGATGGGCGCCACACCCTGCTCCATGGCGCCCGGTCCCATCTACCACCCAAGGGCTGAGGAGTGCAGGCGCTGCTCAGGACTGGCAGGCTGCTCTGCCTGCAGCCCCAGTGTGGGATCCACTAGGTGAAGCTAGCTGGGCTCCGGAGTCTAGTGGGGACTTGGAGAACCTTTATCTCTAGCTAAGGGATGGTAAACGCACCAATCAGCACTCTGTGTCTAGCTCAGGGTTTGTAAAAACACCAATGGGTACTCTGTATCTAGCTAACCTAGTGGGGACTTGGAGAACTTTTCTGTCTAGCACTCTGTGTCTAGCTCAAGGTTTGTAAATACACCAATCAGTACTCTGTATCTAGATAACCTAGTGGGGACTTGGAGAACTTTTCTGTCTAGCACTCCATGTCTAGCTCAAGGATTGTAAATGCACCAATCAGCACTCTCTGTCTAGCTCAGGGTTTGGATATACACTAATGGGTACTCTGTATCTAGCTAACCTAGTGGGGGCTTGGAGAACTTCTGTCTAGCACTCTGTCTAGCTCAGGGATTGTAAACACACCAGTCAGCACCCTGTCAAAACGGTCCAATCAGCTCTCTGTAAAATGGACCAATCAGCAGGATGTGGGTGGTGCCAGATAAGGGAATAAAAGCAGGCTGCTGGAGCCAACCAGCCGCAACTCGCTGGGGTCGCAGTCCACCCTGTGGAATCTTTGTTGTGGGGTCCCATTCCACAGTGTGGAACCTTTGTTCTTTGGCTGTTTGCAATAAATCTTGCTGCCACTCACTCTTTGGGTCCATGCCACCTTTAAGAGCTGTAACACTCACCGTGAAGGTCTGCAGCTTCACTCCTGAAGCCAGCAAGACCACAAGCCCACCAGAAGGAAGAAGCTCCAGACACATCTGAACATCTGAAGGAACAAACTCCAGACACACCATCTTTAAGAACTGTAACACTCACCGCGAGGGTCTGCTGCTTCATTCTTGAAGTCAGTGAGACCAAGAACCCACCAATTCTGGACACACTTTGTCTTTGGCAATCAGGCAGGTAGAGAAAGACCACCAGGTGGGGACAGGGAGAGGTGTGTCTGAGCTCAGACTCTTTGGGTGTGGCTTGCGGTACCTGCTGTAGGAGATTTGGGTGTGGTTTTCAGGCCAATGGAGTTATGTTTCCAGGAGGATTATGGCTACCTCTGCTGAGTCATATGGGCTAGCAGGGAAGTGGGAGAAAGCCAGCAGTCATAAGTCTCACCCTACTCCCATGCAGTCCAAAGTCCTAAAAGGTGGTCTGACTCCCACCATTCACCTCCGACTAAGTCTATTTCCAGCCAGCTGGTGACCAGCGCGGAGAACTTTCCCAAGACCACCAGCCTCCCCTCTGGGAAAGCAAGCAAACTCACTTTTTTTTTTTTTTTTTTTTTTTTTTGCATCTCAAGGAGCCTGCAGTGGTAATCCAGTTGCTTCAAAGGATCTGTGGATTCTCTCAACTTTCGTGGTATGCTCCTGTGGTAGTTCTTGGAACAAAAGTTCATGATGTGAGTCTCCACATGCTGCTCTGTCTGAGTGGAAGCTGCAGCCTAGTCCTGGCTCCTATACCAATCTCACTATTTTAACAACTGCATAGTATTTCATGGTTTAGATGTACCATATACAGAATGGGAGAAAATTTTTGCAAATACTATGCATCTAACAAAAATCTAATATAAAGTATCTATAAGAAACTTAAATTTCCAAGAAAAAAATCTCTATAACAAGTGGGCAAAGGACACGAACAGACACTTTTCAAAAGCCTATATACATGTGGCCAACAATCTTTTGAGAAAAAGCTCAACGTCACTGATCATTAGAGAAATGTAAATCAAAACCACAATCAGATACCATCCCACACTGGTCAGAATAGCTACTATTAAAAAGTCAAAAAATAACAGATTCTGTCAAGACTGTAGAGAGAGAGGAACAATTATTACGCTGATGGTGGAAGTGTAAATTAATTCCCCAACACCCGTTGTGGAAGATAGTATGGTGATTCCTCAAAGACCGAAAAGCAGAAATATTTGACTCAGCAATCCTATTACTGGGTATGTACTCAAAGGAATATAAATTCTAATATTATAAAAACATATTTTCATGTATATTACAGCATTATGTACAACAGCAAATGCATGGAATCAACCTAAATTCCCATCAATTATAGACTAGAGTACAATTTTTTTTTTTTTTTTCCCGAGATGGAGTCTCACTCTGTCAACAGGCTGGAATGCAGTGGCATGATCTCAGCTCACTGCAATCTTCACCTTCTGGTTCAAACAATTCTCCAGGCTCAGCCTCCTGAGTAGCTGAGACTACAGGCACACACCACCACATCCAGCTAATTTTTAATTTTTAGTAGCGACGAGGTTTCACCCTGTTGGCCAAGATGGTCTCAATCTCTTGACCTCGTGATTCGCCTGCCTCGGCCTCCCAAAGTGCTGGGATTGCAGGCATGAGCCACCGCGCCTGGCCAACAACTTTTAAGCACATGTTATTTCTGAAGATCATCAACCTGAACGCCTATAAATTACAGACTAGAATAACAATTATAAAAAATATATTATTTCCACAGGTCATGACTAATATCAACTGGAAAGTTAACAATATCTGGTTTTAAAAAGTTACATATTATGTCACTTAAGAGAGAATACAGCTACTAATAAGTACAAACAGCCTACAGATATTTAAATATATGTTTAATTTTTTCTTATAATGTATGTATCTGGAGGTAAGTGACTTAGTAGCTTAAAAAATTAGATTTAGTACTGAGATATTCTCTTATCCTTTATGTATGTTATACTATAGCTTTAAGGTGTTTTAGGTATAATCTTTGAATTATGAAAGAAAGAATGGGAACACAAGGTCTGTCCTTTTTATTATAAGAAAGAAAAAACAAGAAAAGATAAAGGCAGTATACTTCTGACTTCCTCCATTGGGAACTGTATCAATTGGCAACCTTTACACACAAGGGAGGCCAAGACCGTGACATTTTTATTCTCCAGACTCAATTGTAAAGGTCAAGAAAGGACTATGCTGAAAACATATATTTGTCTAGCCAAAGAAAATTGTCTTCCTGTTATTATTCTAATTTGGAAAATTTGAATTGCTCTTTCTTAGCATTCTCTAGCATCTTTCTCAATTCCACAATTCCTCATCATTGATGATAATAACAATGATGACTCTGTTGAGTGTTTATTTCATATCATGTGCTAAGAACAATTTATTATTATTTAAACCACACAAATTCTTATTAATTAAATGTTGGTATTCCAATTTTGAATGCTAACTAAATGAGGCCCAGACACGTTAAATTCTTTAATCATTATACTGAATTAATACATAAAAAGAACTGTGATTTAATTACCAGTTCATATCTAAGATTTTAAAGACCAGAGTACTGATTTTATGGTGTTAATCAAATAAAGTATTTTTTGAAAGGATAGTATTTGACACCCAGACATGTTAAATACCTCACCTAGCTGATGAAATTAAGAAGTGAGAGTCAACTGGCTCCATTATTAGTCGATCTTTTCCAAAAAATAAATATCCATAATACATATTGTGAAAAAGTTTTACAGTTCAGCATTGAATTAATGTATACAGTTTGGTCATTTATATCATTTTTATCAACAGAATTTTACATAGTGACACATACCAGGTCCAGTAATTTTGAATAAATATGTGATTGCTGAAGAAACAAAGTGGCTGAGCCATTAGTACTCAATGTTAAAAGAAAAGCTATATCCAATTTTGGTTTGTCTTTGCTTTTCTATATTGTAAGTTTACTGATATCAGAAACTACCACCAGTAGTAAAACATTGTACCTTGGGTCCAACATAGAAATCGAATTTGGTCAAACAAAGACCTTCCCCTCCTTCCTTATGTAATATTACCCATGGCAGTAGTAATACTTCCAATAATTCTGAATTTATTTCCTGTTTGCTTTAGTGATAATTCTAGTTTAAAATATAAATAATATACACTTCCAATATTAACTTTTATCACGTTCAAAATTCATAATATCTTCTCCATTGTTGGAAGGATTCTGAATTTGAGATTCATCTTTGCATGTATTTGCCTTTTGTATATACGTATGCATTTTGTATGTATGTAATTGCATTTGTCTGGAGGCTTGCTAATGCACAGCATAAATGAGTTTATCTTACACAATGTAATCAAAACCCTGCATTGGTATGGATTTTTGTTGTTACACTGGCGTGGCAGCACAAATGAATATTTCTCAAGGAAAATATTTGTATATCTCAGGTCTTTCCTTGGTATGATGCCAAAGTTAGACAAATATTTTTGTTATAGTTACATTCTGGTAAGAGACTTTTTCTGTTGTTTGCTGCACTATAAAAACAACAAAAGAAAAATGTTAAAGAAAACAACTTCTTTTAAAAATTATCTTTCAAAGGTAAGTTTCTAGGTTAAAAAAAAATTAAAGTAGGCAATAATTATGTGCTTCTACAATGACAGTGCTGTGAACCTTAATGGGTAGAGAATAAGAGAAAATGAGCAATCTGAGAGTGTACCATTTCAATTAGGCATCTATAGTACAGATTGATAAACTTGTTCTGTAAGTGGCCAAATAGTAAATATTTTAATCCATGCAGGCCATACAGTCTCTGCAATAATTACTCAGTTCTGCTTATGTGGTGCAAAAGCAGTCATTGATAATTGGCAAAACTGTATTCCATATAACTTTCTTTATAAAAATAGGCTGTGGATGGATTCTTCTCATAGCCCTTAATTTGCTACCATTGATGTAGATCATCTGTGTCCACCCTTCTTAGAACCTTCTCTAAGAAGGTTCTGGGGTTATTGGCTACACAGCAACCTGGAACAGAACATGATCAGGTCACCTTGTTCCTGTCCTGGAATGCACCTTGTCTGTAGCAATGCTTATTAATTAACTGAAAGCTCATAGCTTCTCTGTCTGAACTCATATGTGCACCTGTTTCTCTTTGCTAGTATTTTTGAAATTGCCTTTTCAGAGGGAAATTTGTACTGAAAGGTAAAAGGGAGGTATCATGAAAGTTGAAAAGGCACTCCTTCTCGAGGTTATTCCATTTAATATCAATTTGGGTTCATAAGGAAACATATACCTTTCTTGTTCTACACTGTTCTGAACAAATAAAAAAGGGCCTTTATGTTGTCTGATTTTTCATTTCCTTTAAGTGAAAGGGTGAGATTAATATTCAGGTACTTTGAAGTATTTTTATGAGGATTTAATAAGATAACATCTAAAAGTTCCAAACACAGTTTTTGGCTCTGTCTTCTCTTTTTAATATATAAATTTCTATTTTTTGTCTGTTTCTCACTTTTTTCGTCTTAAGCATTTTCTTTTCCCATGACATTGAAGCTGTTTCAAATTTGGTCAGCTCAATCATGTTTTCATTCTTTCTTTTTTAAAATGTGTCATTTGATTATGTATTCATTTAATACACATTTTGAGTGCTTACTATGCTCACATATGTAACAATATTTTATATTCTCAATTATGTGTCACATCTGATTCTCCACATTAGCGTGTGTTTAGATATTTACTTAAAAATGGTATAATTTTCTCAACCAATGTCATCCTTTGACATGATGCTTGAAAAATGATCCCCGTGAATTTTTAGTTATCAATTGTATCATGAAATAATGCATATAAATACACAATTTAAAATCAAAGGACACGAAATGTAAAGAAAAATTGAAATTCTTTTTTATTTTCCTAATTTCTTTAAAATAACAAAACTCAGTGAATTGTTTTCCTTCGAGGTAGCAGATTAGATTTAAAATTAAACTCTGTTGACTATAAGTGGTAATATTTCCACATTATCACAGTGCTTGCCATTGCACTGACTGTTTCTGTTCCTTTAAAAATATTTCTCTCAACGAATGCCTAAAATAACTGACATTAATGCTGAAAATATGTGAGTTAAAATACAGTTCATTCTCTACCTCTATTAGTAATAGATATTGTCTTTCTTACCCCATATTTATGTAAGTTGCTAAATTTTATCTGATAAGTTCTCAAGACTAATAGTGTTTGTGAGTTGTTGGTGATAATAGAGATTAACTATGTATGGCCTTTTGTTTCTAAGCCTTAATTTCTCATTTCAAAATCACTTTCTCTGAGATTTCCATTTTAAAGAAATGAAGGAAATTATTATCAAAGAATAGACATTTTCAATGACTTTAATCCTCAGTGTGACACATAACTTTGCTGAAAAACTAAATTAAATGATCAGTAACTCACTTTTTTTTTTTTTCTAAAGAGTCAGAGTGAAAATTTCAGCGTATTGAAGTCCTCCTTAAGGTTTGAAGGATGCATGCAATTATGGCAATGAAACAATCAAGTCCCTGTTTCTAAGAAAGAGCAGGAGAGAGATCTCACACTGGAATAAGTTGACCTCTCCAGAATAAAAAAATGAGAACTTTTTTTCTCATATTTTCCAAAGTAGTTAGCAAGATTGGCAAATCTCATGAATTTGATTTAAACCAAATGATACAGTAAATTCTACTTCAATACATTTTCATATTTTCTTTAGCAGAATGGGATATATTGCTTCTATGCTCTAGTGTGTAATATAATGGAGAGCAGCATATGGCACCTTTTTAGAAACATTCCCTAGTGAACTTCAATAATAGTCAACAGAGTGGGCAGAGGTTATTTACAGCAATAGCAAACATTAAGGACTTTCTCTTATAAATGCAGGGTAGCATATGAGAATTTGAAACCTGTTTACTGCTTCATTTTATTATTCTCTTTATAAAACATTGTCTGCTTATTATGCTAACAGTTGTCAAATTTTTGGTTTTGTTTTGTTTTCAAGTAAGAGGAATGAATTAAAAGCCATGTGGCAAACCACTTGTTGATGGTACACAATGAAAGTTTATTTTTTCATTCCCACTTGACCTGATTGTCCTTAAAAGCATTAAAAAATATAGAGAATAGAATTAAGGTGTGTGATGTTTAATACTGAGTGTTAACTCGATTGGATTGAAGGATGCAAAGTATTGATACTGGTTGTGTCTGTGAGGGTTTTGCCAAAGGAGATTAACATTTGAAGCCAGTGGGCTGGGAAAGGTAGACTGACCCCTAATCTGATTGGGCACCATCTAATTAGCTGCCAGTGCTGCTAGAATATAAAGCAGGCAGAAAAACATGAAAAGACTATACTGGCCTAGCCTCCCAACCTACTTCTTTCTCCCTTGCTGGATGCTTTCTGCCCTCAAACATCGGATTCCAAGTTCTTCAGTTTTGAGACTCCAGCTGGCTTTCTTTGCTTCTTCAGCTTGCAGATGGTCTATTGTGGGACCTTGTGATAGTGTGATTTAATGCTTAGTAAACTCCCCTTTATATATACATATACATACATACATATATATATATATAAAGCATTAAATCACGTAAATGTTCCACGTTATATATATATATATTTCCTGTTAGTTCTGACTCTCTAGAGAACCCTGATTAATACAAGGTGAGTTGAAAGAGAACAGTATTTATCCAACAATTCAATCTTAATTATCTAATGATTCAATTTCAAGTATACTTTAACAATCAATATTATATTTATAGACTATTTCAACCTACTACATTTTCTAGATACTGTATGCAAGGTAAATTGGATGTCAGTGGTTATGGTGGGAAACAAGACCTTCCTTAATGACTTAAAATGTAGTGGTGGGAAAATAAATTCATAAGTAACATTGGTGCACCCAAATTTCATGGGAACTCAGCGGGGAGAAAGAGTTTGGAAACTGGGATCCAGAGTTGTTTATGCTTGGCTTATAAATACATTGTGAAGGCAATCACAGATCAAGAACATTCTTATTGGCAGCTTTGAAAGGATAAGAGACCTGTATTGGGACAGTATTTATCACAGCATCATCATCCACATTATCTTCACTCTATTTGTTTTCAACAGTGAGATTAAGGACCAAATATGTCAAACCTTAGACATACTGTAATTAAATTTAATTTGAAGAGTTTATATCTAAGTTCAGATTTATTAATTTACAGAGCCATAGTTATCTCCTTTACTGTCTTTATAATGCAGCAATGCATAAGTGGAATATGTGCTGGCTAAATTTTCTCAATAACCAATACAATATAGAAGGTGTTAATTCCATAAATAAATAGATGCGTAATACCATAGGGATTTTAGGGGTGGTAAAGTATGCCATGTAAATGTTCCTTCATGACCTAGTAATGATGATTATGACTAAAATATCTATGTTTCCGGGCAATATGTAATTTTGTAATAAATTAAAAAGTTCGGTATTATCTCTACAGATTATAAAAAATAAATCCAAATTAATGCATTAACATATAATTTTTGTTAAAAAACCCTGATAATATAGAAAATAAGTCACTTTTTTTTTTTTTTTTTTTTTTTTAGTTGGAGTCTCACTCTTCTGCCCAGGCCGGAGTGTAGTGGCGAGATGTCTGTTCGCTGCAACCTCTGCATCCTGGATTCAAGTGATACTCCTACCTCAGCCTCCCGAGTAGGTGGGATTACAGGCACGCACCACCATGCCTGGCTAATTTTGGTATTTTTGGTAGAGTTGGGTTTTTGCCAGTGTTGGCCATGCTAATCTTGAACTCCTGGCCTCAAGTGACCCACCCACCTCGAACTCCCAAAGTGCTGGGATTACAGACATGAGTCAATGCACTGGGCCCACATTTCTATTAATAGTAAATGCTAACAATTTATTTTATATTTAGATTGAGGCACAACTAATCTTTTAATTTTTTACTAATTTGTATAACCATTAGTGGTGGAAAATTATAATTATAATGATGCCTCTAGCTGTTTAGAAACTCATTATCTGATAAAATATAATCAAGAAATCTATAAATATCAAAGTCAATGTTCTTTGATGAATCTGGTAGACTCACAAAACTGATAGAAAACATTTTAAATGATTAATTTGCAATGTTAGTTCTAACAATACAATCCTTCAGTTTAACATCTAGTTTGTGCTCACCTTGAAGTTATCTTTTTTGTGCAGCATATAATAGTGCAAAATTCTTTAAAAGTTTTAAATTTTTCAGAGCACAAGTATTTTAATATTGGAATGCATTTTTAATTAAAATCTTTTTTAAAATCAGAATGATAGCCGGGCGCGGTGGCTCACGCCTGTAATCCCAGCACTTTGGGAGGCCGAGGCGGGCGGATCACAAGGTCAGGAATCGAGACCACGGTTCTTACTAAAAATCAAAAAATTAGCCGGGCGCGGTTGTGGGCGCCTGTAGTCCCAGCTACTTGAGGCAGGAGAATGGCGTGAACCCGGGAGGCGGAGCTTGCAGTTAAATCGCGCCACTGCATCCAACAGAGCGAGACTCCGTCTCAAAAAAAAAAAAAAAAAAAAAAAAAAAAAAAAATTAAATAAAATCAGAATGATTATTATATTAAAAGCAGATAAAGGATAAAGAAAATCATATTAATCTTACCATCTGCATATGTACATAAACACATATAAACATCACATTTGAATAATGATATATCTATTTTTTAAAATATCTTTATTGAGATATACTTCATAGACCTTAAAATCACCCCTTAGGATGTACAATTAAATGTTACTTTATATATTCACAAACTTGTACAATCATAATCAAAATTTAAATTCAGACTATTTTCATACCTTCAAAAATAAACTCTATATTACCATCATTCCTTACTTTTTAAACATTATTATCTTTCAGGATGTTATAAGTATATTTATGTGTCATTGACATATGCATACATACATTTAATAATTTCAATTGATACATATTTTTCGACTATATACTTTATACTCCATGTTATATTTAATCAGTTCTCTTTCTTCTATAAATAATGCTCCAATAAATAACTTTACATTTGCACTTTTGATCATTTGTGCAAAAACTTCCATGCAGAAATTCATATTTGTGGAATTTCTAGGTCATTGATACCCATTTTTAAAACTTTGTATGTCACTGTGATTTCTCCATAATGTCTACAGAAATATGTAATTCCCCCAATCTTTAAGTAAATGAAATGTTCTCCTTGAAATAATGGGCATTATATTCTGGGCTTTCCTGACTTAGTTTTCTTTTTTTCCTTACAAACACCTGTTGAATCAACCTAAATTTATTTTAATGCTTTTCTTGAGATAAGAGTGGAAACTTAAGGATTTTCCCCAAATTTTCAGCCAGTAGTCACACTACCAATTACTGGATAGTCAATCCTTTGTCAATTGATGAAAATCTATTTTGTTTTTAAAGACATATTTAGGTCTAATTGTTAACTGTATAAATCTTCCATTAACTTATTTATGTTTTCACTTCCTCAATTTTTTTAAATAAATGTGGATTTATTATGCACTTAAAAATCCAACAGAGCGTCAATTTTCTTGCTATCTCTTTATACTTTTTCCCCAGAACATTTCTTGTCTTTAAAAATAAATATTACACTAAATTAATGGATTGTTTTAAGGAGGATTGACATGTTGAAGTTAATATTCAAAATTTCATTCACAAAAATTATACTCCCCACTTTAATCTTTTAAGGTGTATATTTTTCTTAGGAAATCTCTATAAGATGATTCTAGGTTAAAGTACATGAAAATATGTGTTATAGAATAATTTCTGTATATGTATTAGAGAATAATTTCTGCTGAGTGGTAATCAGTTTCCTAAGTCTTAGGTGTGTCTATTGAAAGTAACCAAAATTAAATTTAAATTGTATTTGTTTTCTATGACTGCTATAACAAATTACCACAAACTTAATTACTTAAAACAACACAAGTTTATTATCTTATAGTTCTGGAGGCCAGAAATAGGAAATAAGTTTTACTGGAATACAATGAAGGTGTCAGCAAGGCTGCAATTTTTTTTTTCTTTTCAAGATGGGGTCTCACTCTCTTGCCCTGGCTGGAGTGCAATGGCTCATCAGAGCTCACTGTAGCCTCAACCTCTGGGGCTCAAGTGATCCTCCCACCTCAGCCTCCCTAGTAACTGGGACTACAGCCATGTGCCACTGCACCCAGCTAATTTTTTTTTTTTTTTTTTTTTTTTTTTTTTTTTTTTTTTTACAGAGGGATTTTTTCCATGTTGGCCAGGCTGGTCTCAAACTCCTACACAAGCGATCTACCTTCCTCTGTCTCTCAGATACTGGGATTACAGGCATGAGTTATCACTCCTGACCAAGGCTGCATTTCTTCTTGAGTCTTTAGGGAATATTTCCTTTCTTTCCTTTTCTAGTTTCTAGAGGACACCCACATTCTTAGTTTCATGGTCCCATTCCCTTATTTTCAAAGCAACAATGTTAGGTCAGTCTTTCTTTTGCTTTCATTTCTATGGGTCTCTCTTACACATTTTTTGCAGCTGCCTCTTACACTAAAGAACCCTTATAGTTACCTTGAGTCTACAAGGATGATCCAGGATAGTCTCCGCATCTCATAATCAGTTGAATATCAACCTAATTCCATTTTTTTATCTTTATACTTAATTTTACTTTGCTGTGTCATCTACTGTATTCACAGATTTTTGGTATTAGCATGTAGACGTTTTGGGAATCCATTATTCTGCCTAGCACCAAGATATATATTTTACCTTCATATCTTTCCATAGAGAAGAAGATAAATATTTTGAAAAATGAGTTTCTACATTGGCAATAAAAGGTAAATTATATGACGCAATAGTACTATCACAAATATGCATCAAATGATAATCTACTAAATAAATTTTAACTCCACATAAAGAATTGGTCTTTGTTAATCTACATGAAATTGAGATATTGATTATAATGGTTATATTTTCATTCAGTATAAATGGTCCAATCACCACTTAAAACGAATCTAATAAGAATAAAAATGTTATATATATATATTTTAATATTTTTGTAATTTAAGTAATGTGTCCTCTGGCTTACAAAAACACACCATAAATAATGGTGTGAAGCAGTATTCTGTTTAGAAATTGTTGACAAGTAAAGGAAACTACTGAAAAAACTGAATATGAGTTTATGTAAAATAAGTCAAATATTTAAAGAAAAAACAACAGATACAAGGAAAAATAAAATTAAGCAAAATTTGTCTAACATCTATCATCAATAATCAACATCATCATCATCATCTAGCTATATTACTCATATGTTCTGCCTTAATTATCCTACAGTTATGAAATATATCCATACTAACTATGCATATGTAAATGTAATATTTTCAGTCCCATATCCTTCAATTAAGTTTGGGTTTATATCTGGTGGCTATTTTTTGAAGTCTAAAATATTTTACATAGAAGTATCTCTCTCATTCTGTTTTCTACATTTGCTACCATTTGAAAACAGTGCATAACAATTGCACCATAGCCATGCCAATATCTATATCAAAATAATCTCTCTAGAGTCTTTCCAAACTTCTATTATTCCCACAGCTTTAGAAATTTTTCGCCTGCAAAAGGAGTAATATCCTTCTCTTGAACTGTGCTACAATTTGTGTAGAATTTCAGTCTACACTGAAATGTTTCTTCATTTCCAGAAGTTCATTTATTCACTGAGTATCTCATCACATATTTTCTTGAAAAGTAGCTACTAATTTGTATCTCTCATTATTTTGAATATAGGGACAAAAACTTAGTCAAAAGTGCCAGAGAGGGAAGGGATTCCATCCCCAAACATCTGAATGTTCTTTTTCATTTAACCTATGTTCATAGTGAATACTTCTTTATTCATTCACAGTACACAAACATCAGTGATGGCAGTGAATGAGGAAGAGGTTTAATATTCCAGTTCAGACAGCAAACAACTTTCTGATCCATATATCCTCTTGTATGCAATCCCACATATACATTTAAGTAGGAATGGGGAACCCCTAAACTTACTACCAGGTATTTAGTTTGGATATTGGCATTAAAGATCATATTTTCCCTTGTGTTTTTGTAATTGCCAAAAATGTATATATTACTCATATAATTAGTAACACAAACATGCCATAACTCTACTATAAGTAGTTTTGCTTAAAGTCATATCTTAGAACAGTGGTCCCCAACCTTTATGGCACCAAGGACTGGTTTTGTGGAAGACAATTTCTCCACAGACTGTGGAGTATTGGGGGATAGTTTTGGTATGAAACTGTTCCACCTCAGATTATCAGGCATTAGATTCTCATAAGGAGTGCAATGTCGATCCCTCGCATGAGCAGTTCACAATAGGGTTCACACTCCTCTGAGAATCTAATGCCTCCAGTGATCTAACAGGAGGCGGAGCTCAGGTGGTAATGCTCCTGGCCTGCTGCTCACTTCCTGCCATGCTCCCGGTTTTTAACAGGCCATGGACCAGTCCAGTCGATGGCCCAGAAGTTGGCGACCCCTGTCTTAGAGAACAGACTGTACAAGTTACTCAGAATGAAAGGCACAGAACTTTGAAATTGGTCAGATTTTAAAAAATCGAAAGCCGATGCAGGCCAGGTGAGCCCAAAAGTGGTGTTCTTGACTTTGACTAGGAAAGAATTCAAGTTAAAGTCAGAGGTAGAAGAAAACAGCTTTATTGAAGACGCAATGTTACAGCTCTGGAGGTGTGAACAGTTCCATGACTGCTCCTGCAGAGCAGGGCTACACCCTAGGCAGAGAGTAGGAGCTTAGGACAGTATTTTAGTCACATTTATACCCATTTTTACTACCATGCAGATTAAAGGGTGGTTTACGTAGAAATTTTGGGGTCATCAGATCATTGCCATAGAAATGGGCAGTGACTCCCAGGTGTTTTCAAGGCAATGGTGCATTGCCATGGCACATTGGTGGGTGTGTTTGATTGGAAGGTTGCTTCCAACTGGGTCCTGTTTTAGCTAGTCCTCAATCTGGTCCAGTTTCTGAACCCTGCCTCTGGAGTTAGTTCCACCTCCTACCTCAAAACAACCACTTTGTTTTCTTGTTCTCTCACACCTATCAGTCACAGTATCATTTGATAATTTGAATATTTATGTTCATACATTTCTTTATATTTATTTGCCATTGAATGGTAAATGTACACAATGAATAATCATCCCTGATGGTGTTATGGAGACTGAGTCATACAGTAAGTTGTTAATGTCATCCCAGTTCCAATACAGTGCTCTTGGAGACCTATTTTAAAAGATCTTTCTTACTAAGTCCTGAAAGCTTCTCAGACTACCATGCCTAATTTTCTTATTGACCACATAATGAATGTCTGGCAAGGTAGCAATATATTTGATATGGTGATGAGTATCTGTTTTCATCAGTGTTTACAAGGACAGCTTAGTCTTATTGGGCTGATAATTTGCCAGATCAATCCATATTCTACAAGCTGCTTAAAATATTTTTGATATAGATGAGGTGCACTTCCAAATCCATTAGCTTTTGAGAACTGTATGCATTTGTGTACATATACATACAAACATCTCCAAGAAAAACCAATTTCCAACCCATCCCTTGGTAACCCTTCCCTTCCTTTCTACCTTCTTCCCCAATTAACTAGTTAAAGTAGATTCAATATATCTAACAATGCACAACTTTATAAATATTTACTAAAGGTAGTTGAATTTTAATTTACTAATGGATGGCCGTATTATATTCTCCATTGGACTCATTTCTGAAACTTATTATTAACCATTACTGTAATAATGGGTTTAATGTGGAATGTAAAGGACAGAGAAGGAAAGGAGAAATAGGAGGAATGCAGATGGAAAGAGACAAGATGTACTTTTAACTTGAAAATGTAAATTCACTTCATATTGCCACTATTTCAGATATTATCTATTAGGGAAATAAAGGAGACAATAGATAATACCCAAGAGAGACTGGAGCTGTGTTTTTGGTTTTTATACTGGTAATACTACTACTTTATATAGTGTGGTTTTATAGATCCTTAAATGAGAGAGGAAGTGTGTAAGTATGGACTTGACATGCTAGCTCTTTCTCTAATAAGCTGAACTGTTTATATCATTCCAAAAATAGATGTGGGATGTTAAAAGAAATACAGAATAAGAAGGCACTAACAAAAAAAAATCACATTTTAGGAGCTAAAAATATACCTAAGGGTTAATTACTGACTTCAGAGATTTCTCCAAAAGCTATATTACTTTAACATTTTTATTGTAGAAATATTACACATCTTAGTTTCTTTAATTATAAAATGAGAATAATAATATTTTGTCCCAAAGTTTTTGAAAAATGATTGAATAGCAATTCAGTAATTGTTGAATAACATCTGCTCAAGTTAAGCACTTAACAAATAGTAGCTATTACATTTGAGTCTAACTCAAATAGTATTAGCTATTGAGTTAAAAATATTGATATGGTTCCAATTATTTTACAAAGTTCCATGCCTTATATATATTTTTAAAAAGTCAGTAGGAATTTTTAGAAAGAACTTTAGCAAAAGTATAGGAATATGTGTGGCTATGTCTATTTTAATAGGTAAATATGCTAGCACAGTACTTCTAAAATTTCACAATAATGAAAATAAAATATTTCATTTTAAACATATGTTTTTCACATGTATAACAAAAAATTATTGGCTGGACGCAGTGGCTCACGCCTGTGATCCCAGCACATTGGGAGGCCGAGGTGGGTGGATCATTTGAAGTCAGGAGGTCAAGACCAGCCTGACCAACATGGTGAAGTCCCGTCCATACTAAAAATACAAAAAAACTAGCCGGGTATGGTGATGCACACCTGTAATCTCAGCTACTCGGGAGGCTGAGTCAGGAGAATCACTTGAACCTGGGAGGTGGAGGTTGCAGTGAGCCGCGATTGCGCCAGTACCATCAAGACTGGGTGACAGAGTCAGACTCAAGTTTCAAAAATAAATGTAAATAAAAAATAAATAAATAAAATTGTTATATTTATGGGTTTTGATATATTAATATTTATATATTATAGCTTGCATAATTGAATATGTTTTCAAAACTCTTATATAAGTAATAATAATTATGTCAACTATTAAGTCAGAGCACAATCTTCTGCCCTGTAGTGGTTTGTTTTGAGAGGAATCCATTGCTCTGGTGACATTACTGTTGAGATCACCAGATAAAAGGAAGTATTAGAGGTAGTCATGGCAGATTTAATATTATACAGCAAAACATTCTTTCTTGCCTTTTCACTCAACTAATTCTGAATCTTAGAAGAGGTGACATTTCTAAACCCAGGACTGTTTTTGGACCACCTGTCACTTCTCTAATAGCAGTAATAATAATAATTTCAATAGAAGAGCTACCATTTACTACTGCTTGCAGTGTTAATCTCTTACATATCACTTTTCATTTAATCCTCACAGTATGTTGAGTTACATATGATCATCACTATTTTGCTAATGAGGACCTTAAGGCTTATAAAAATTAAGCAACTGACCCAAGGTCCCATAGCAAGTAATTGGCAAAGTGAGAGCTCAAATTTAAGTTTATTCTCAATAAAGTCTGTGCTCTTTCCCACTGTGTTATGCTGCAGTGGCTGCAACATGCACTGAGTCTTTGGAACTATTACTGTTACTTCCTTTCTCCTCTAATAGTAACAAGACCAAAGATACTGATTAAAACAAGGACAAGCTTAGTGTAGGACATTTTTATTTATTTATTTATTTATTTATTTATTTATTTATTTATTGAGACGGAGTCTCACTCTGTCACCCAGGCTGGAGTGCAGTGGTACATCTCCGCTCACTGCAAGCTCAGCCTCCCGGGTTCACGCCATTCTCCTGCCTCAGCCTCCCGAGTAGCTGAGACTACAGGTGCCTGCCACCACACCCGGCTACAGTTTTGCATTTTTTTTAGTAGAGACAGGATTTCACCGTGTTAGCCAGGCTGGTCTCGATCTCCTGACCTCATGATCCGTCCGCCTCGGCCTCCCAAAGTGCTGGGATTACAGGCGTGAGCCACTGTGCCTGGCCTATTTATTTATTTATTTGTCTATTTGTGTGTTTATTTTATGCTGCTGATTTTTCTCTTCTGTTTCATTTCACAAGAAAAATTCTGATTTGTGTTAAAAATAATTTGCATGTTTTAATTCAGATAGCTTGTATTCATGCTACTAAAATAAAAACAATGTATTAGATTACAAAAGATAAATATCAAACTTGTAACGCATTATAAAATGACTTAAAATAAAAGTAATGAAATGGGTAACACAATCAAAAACTTAATACAATGTTCAGAAATATTTATTAATACAAAGAAACAAGACAACAAAAAATTGAATTTGCCTATGGACCCATAATATGCTGTTCTGTTTAAAAACAGTTTGGAATTAATTGCAAAATATCTCAACAAATAAGTTATTTTTATATTCTTGAAGATGAAACAGTGGAAACTGAATATTATAAAATGCTATTACTAAGAAAAATGTTATGTCATAAAATAATAAAAAATAGATATAGTACAATCAATTTCCATCTGCTATCACTTATTTTACAAAAAGCTTTTTAGTATCTGTTTACACAACATATTTCAAGCCAAAAATAATCAACATATTTACAAACCTTTGTTACTGGTGCTTATAATAATATGTATGGAAAAATCTTTTTTCCTTTAATTTTAACCATATGTTCAAATTCTTTTTAATTTTATATGTCAGATATTTTTTAATTCATTTTTCGTGGATCTGTCCAGGACACAGAAATGTAAAGGTTTAAACATTTGTGTGTGTGTGTGTGTGTATGTGTGTGTGAGGATTAACATTTATTCAGACTACTTAGTAATTTTTAAATACTTTTTTCAATAAAAAGAAAGATATATAGCTATTAGATTACTCAATAATTTTAAGATAAAATAAATTCTGTCAACTTATTTTGCATCAACCAAAGAGTTAAGTTCTGAAGCTCATCACTACTTTTATCTAGTTTTCTCTGTGTTCTCTTAGGTTTTATTTTAAGACAAAACAAAGATTATCCTATTTATATGTTGTAACCAAATTTACTTTCATTTTATTTTTATTTCAAAATTCCATTTCCAATTTGGTAATTAACCTGAAAAATGCAATGTAATTTCAGGTATTAGAACCGAAATGTCAGAATTTGATTATACATAGCACAGATTTTTTTGTGTGTATACAGATTGTCATATAATTCTATGCATAAGAAATTAGAATATTATGAACTATTAAATATTTTATACTTTGGGTTGGACATTGTATGTTCAGCATTGCAAACATAAATTTCACTACGATTAAGGTCAAAATTTGATGTAACCCTTTGATTCCTCTTAGAATTCTTATAGGAGAATCAGGATTAAGTTAATTCACATAAAGTATTAGTTATTTTTTAAAATTTATTCTTTTAAAATATATTATTAATGGAGAAGAAAAATAGTAATTATTTCTATAATTTTTAATAAACATTATTATATGTATAAAGTTTGATATATTAAAACTATGCATTAAAATGTTAATCAACATTTAGAAAATACTTATTAGTTGTACGCTATTAAAGTCAGCAGATTTAGATAATTTATATGGCCTCTTACTTGCAAACATTTGGGGAAATTCTAAGAACAGAATGATGTTTTCTCATTTAGATATGTTATTATTCCTCTGTAGCAGAAGTAGAGGTAGTTAGGAAAGCGGCAATATAAATAGTTACAACTGCGTTGATAAAAGTAAATTATCATGGGAAAAGATATATATCTCCAATTCTGGAAAGCAATTGACCCAGCTTTGCTATACTAGAAAGTTCACAGATCATTTAACCCATAGAATAAACTCTGTGGCATTGGAGGTTTATTTGAATAGATTCTGGTATTGAATGACATAATGAAACATGTAAGCGATGATACTGCCAATCAGGTAAGTCAGTGCCCAGTGGAACTGGAAGCAGAGACACTCCGCCGTTAGAAGGTGATATGGTTTTGCTCTGCACTCCCACCCAAATCTCATCTTGAATTTTGATAATCACCTGTCAAGGGTGGGATCAGGTGGAAGTAATTGAATCACAGGGGAGCGGTATTCCCTGTGCTGTTCTCGTGGTAATGAGTGAGTCTCAAAGATCTGATGGTTTTATAAGCGTCAGGCACTGCCCCTGCTGCCACGCATTCTCTCTCCAGCTGCCACGCATTCTCTCTCCAGCTCCCCCTGTGAAGAGGTGCCTTCCGCCATGTTCGTAAGTTTCCTGAGACCTCCCCAGCCATGCAGAGCTGTGAGTCTATTCAACTTCTTTTCTTTATAAATTACCCAGTCTCAGGTATTTCTTCATAGCAGCATGAGAACAGACTAATACAGAAGGAAATGAAAAAACCTCATTGAAATAATGTGATGACCTGATGGGATATGGCAGGAGAGTTAGAAATCATGGTGCCTGGAAGATTCAGTGCTCCCCACTGGATGAGGAAATATTTCTCAAGATATGTAGTAGTGCGCAATGGGAGCAGAAGCATCCAGTGGAAATGCAAACATGGTTGTGTGGGCATTAGCAATACTCAGTCAACCTTTATTGAGTTATGCTGTGTAACCAACAACTTGTAGAATCTCAGTGTGTTTACAAAAGTAAACTTTTATTTCTCATTCACATTACATGTAGACTGTGGGCTGATTTGTGATTCTGCTCCAAACTATATCTTCTCATTCTGCAATCTAGGTTGAGAAAGCACTGTTTTTGATACTTGCTCTTTGAGTGATAGGTTGCAGAAGCATAAGAAACAGAGCTGACACAGACACTCATGACACTTCTTCTCAGACCTGGCAAAAGTCACATCC
This sequence comes from Macaca thibetana thibetana, assembly GCF_024542745.1. Lineage (NCBI taxonomy): Eukaryota > Metazoa > Chordata > Mammalia > Primates > Cercopithecidae > Macaca > Macaca thibetana. The sequence continues at coordinate 67,384,901 of NC_065579.1, read as the reverse complement.
AAAAATAAATGAATAAATAAATAAGTTAAAAGGGCAAGCCTTCCAGTGGTTTGGGAAAGCTTAGAAAAATGTAAAGTAAGAAAGGCCAGGGCAGGGCACCTTGACTCACTCCTGTAATCCCAGCACTTTGGGAGGTCAACGCAGGCAGATTGACCTCAGGGTTTTGAGACCAGCCTGGGCAACATGGTGAAACCCTGTCTCTACTAAAAATACAAAATTAGCGAAGTGTCATGACACACACCTGGAGTCCCAGCTACTTGGGAGGCTGAGGCAGAAGAATCTCTTGAACTGGGGAGACGGAGGTTGCAGTGAGCCGAGATTGTGCCACTGCACTCCAGCCTTGGCAACAGTGAGACTCTGTCTCCAAAAAAGAAAAAGAAAAGAAAAAGACCGAGTATATTCCTCTTACAGAAGAGAAAACACATAGTTGTGAACAAAAATACTATTTAGTCATAGGAGTCTTTTTTTTCCCCTCATATGTCTCCTAAAAGAATTTTGAAAATGTTTCCTCAAAAATTTAGGTTGACATTTTAAATATTTTACTATAAAAGCTTAGCTACTCAGGTAAAATTTAAATAAAATAACAAATTTAATTAAAATTTTTAAATAAAATAAAATTTAATTCAGAATAAAGTCAGCATTGTCAAACTAAACTGTCTCTAATCTTTCATACACAGACTTACAGATCTTTAACACAGAATAAAGTCAATTAAACTCTGGAGTTTAGAATTCAAACAAGGACAATAAAGTCTTTTATAAGCACTGACAATTATACAGGTGATCAAAACCTCAATAATGTTGTGACTGCAAAATAATTATACAAAGAGCCCTGTAAAATAAAAGCATATGAACATTTTTCAATCACTACTGAGGTATCACTGAATCATATAGTGTCACTAAAGAAGCTAATGAAGTCTATGCTGGTATTTCTGATTTCCCAATGTAAAAAGCAAATGAGAGAAAATATTTTTCTACCATATAGCATGTGCAAGAAATAATCTTCACTTACAAGTAACAACATGAGATAACTACAACTTATACTTTATCCACTTTAAAAATCAATATTTTAAAGATAGTTCAATATGTAGGTATAAGTTTTGCTTTAGAAAGAAATATTTTTATCTGAAAGAATATAGGTAAATAAATATTAATATAGTAAAGATGTTTTTATTTTTTATTTAAAGGAAAACTAATATGCATCACTATATAACATGAACTTTTCATCTATAATGTATAAAACTTTTAATGCATTTGTTTATGTGTGTAGTTATTCATATTGCTTAAATAAATATAATAATGCCCTTATTTGTCAACCTTGCACCGTATACCTAAAGAACAAGGTCATTTAATTGTATCTGGGTTCACTGGCTGATCTTTCTTGCTTTAAGCCACCATTTGCAATAGCTACAGTGATGAGATTTCTTAGAGTAGGTAGGATATTTATATACTTTCAGAGCAAGGTTTAAGTATAGAAATCTCAAGAGCTGAATGATTTTTTCCTCATCTATTTTCCAAACATATTACATAAAATGTTAAAATTAGAAAATTTGAGAGACTAATATAATGCATTCCTATAAATGTATCACATCCTATATATTTAAAAATCATTGGTATTTTGCACATTTGTTCTGGGTTGAACATTTCTCAAATATTTATATTTTATTTGTATGGTAAGGAAAAACTGATAAAATACTGTGCCTTTGACTACCTATAATTTATGAATTTATTTTATGTATTGCATTTTTATCAGTTCTGGGAACATAAGCACAATTACGGGAATTGTAGTGATGTTAGCAATGATCTATTTTAACTAAAGTTATTTACTAAAATATATATTTTTATTTTTATTAATTTGTTCTGTTTCTGTTCAAAGTGTAATTGTCAAATTTGATCTTTCATTTTACTTACTTTGTAAACAAAGATACTCCAACCAGAAAGTGGCATTTAGGCATCTAAATATGTATTTCTAAAGGTATCATTTGGTCTATCATGGAAGAGATCATAAGGAGCATCTGTGTCATCAAACACCTCTCTTCTAAGTGGAATGCATATTTAATTATATTTTTATCATAAAACACCTATATCACAATTGAACATGTTTGACTATTGTTTCATTGTGATTCTTAATTTTTTTTTATATTTTTATTCTTTTAAGTGGTCATATTTGTTCATTGGCTCTATCACATTATCTATTCTACAGAAACGCTATTTCAGATAACTTTAAAGTGGGATATTTTCTTTTTTCTTTAATTAAATTTTCCATCAATTAAGTTGGCTATAACAATTGATTAATAATAAAGCTTATAATCCAATCAATTTACAATTGCATGACAGCTGCATGTCTCACTTGATAGTTTGCTATCAAAATAAAGCAAAAAATTTGCTTTAAGGCATGAATCATATACATACTTAGGGCATGAGTAAAATATTGATTTTTTTTTCAGAAACACCATATTCACAGTGTTAGCTTCTCACTGTGAAAAATATTCAACTTAACTTGCAAGTGTCTCACGTCTTTTTATTTCTCAGAGATTGAATTAGTTTTCAAAAAGTCATTAAATATAAATCTATCTTTAAGTAAACTTTACATGACAATTTACATGATAAAATTTACATTTCAAGCAGAAATTAATAAATTTGAATCCTTTCATTTCATTTCCATGAAAATTGCCAGTTATTTATAGGATAAATTTTATCACTTTAGCAATTCACATATTTAATTATCACATAAATGAATACTATATATTTAATTTAATGTTTGATCACATTTCTCTATAGCTAAAAGGAACACTGACATGTAAATGCTTCTACAAAGATTTTTTTTTAATATGAATTAATTCAAAAAACATTTTCCTGAAAGCAAACTCTATTTGACTAGAGCAAACCTCTATTTGTGGGAATTGTTATTAGTACTCTTATAATCAAGAACAACCTTCAAGGGGATAGCAGAGCAGCATGAATTCAAAGCAAGGATTCAAGAAATGGAAACGTGATCATCATTAGGGAAAGAGGGTTCAATTTTAATCCCAGGAAGAACACAGTTACACAATTGAAATTTCCTTTTTATAATTTATCTTCTGAAGAGGCAAGTGTCTTCTTTGAGAAAATTCTCTCCGGGAATGAAGCTTAAAGTTTTTTAGAAAGTCAAATATGACAAATAAAATATTATATTCTCTTATCATATCTACAATTTATATAAATAAACTCTGCATGGTGGCCCTATATTTCTTGTCCTAATGTTCCTGGCTTTCACATTATTTTGATGAAATGCTCTGCATATTTCAGAACGATCATAAAATATGTTCCAATTTTATGGTGAAGAAAATTACATCTATTGAATGTTTGTAAATTCAAGAATGCAAAAATGGAGACTATTAGAGCAATAGAGTATATATTAGTACATAATGGTAATTTACTTATTGAATAAATATTTTTTACCACTGATGTCAATGTAAAGTTTCAGTAAAAGAGTGCCAGTGTATCCACATGTGTGCATATCAGAATTGCATGTATTATTCATTATCAGACTAAATTGCTTGATATATTAAGAAAAGAGATGAGCTACATTATTTATACAGAATATTTTTCAGCAGGTTCAATTGTCAAATAGCTCTTCAGAAACTCACTATGTCCTTAAACTATTTTTTCTAAAACCAAAGACACTAAATTTAAAAAATAAATAAATAAAATAAATGGAAGAAACAGATTTCAGGATAAAGCTTTCAAAAGAGAATTTTTGTTAAAAGGAGATTGTGAAGCTTAACAATAATAGCAATTGAACTCTTAATATATGCCACACACGTTATGGTGAGTTTTACATATATTTCTCATTTTTACAATTTATAAAATGTTCCATTCAATCCCCTCAAGAAAAATCTATGAGATAGGTAATATTATCTCCATTTTTCTGATGAACAAGAATAAACCTTCAAAAGTTATGCATCTTGCCTAAGATCACATAGCAGCAACTGTCAAAGGCAGAATCCTCCCAAGTCTGTGCAACAGCAAAATGTGTGCTTTTATTCAACATTTCTGCACTACTGTATGCCTAACTGCTGTTATTAGTCAGGTTTTCCAAAGAAACAGACCTAATTACATACATATATAATATATCAACATATAGATGTATGACATTAATTGTAAGGAAATTGCCTCACACAATTATGAAGGCTGTGGAAAGTTTTAAGATATGCCATCTGTGAGCTGGAGACCCAGAAGAACTAGTGGTATAGTTCTAGTCTGAGGCCAAAGGCCTGAGAATCAGAAGAACTGAGGGGATAAGTTCCAGTCTGAGAGCAGGAGACCCAGTCTTCTAGCTGTCAGGTTGGCACTTAAAATTAATCATCACAAGTACAACCCTAGTCAACTGGTGGCCCATATGTACCTTAATCTCCAAAAGAAGATGATAGTAAAGTAATAATTCTGTCTAACATGATATAACTATTCCACATAACATTCCAAATGCACTAACCTGTTCCCCTGAAGAGGAGGTAAAGTACTTTGGCACTGTTTATTATTCTCCTTGATATCCCATAACTTAGTCTATAATATAAACTCAATACATATAAAATTACGTGGTAAGGGACTAAGATTGTGTGTGTGTGTGTGTGTACACACATACATATATACTTGCAGTATACACACACAGGTATGGATTAAAATCTAAACAGGAAATACTTAGGAGAATTACAATATTCATTTCTGTAACTGGTGGTCATATTGTTGTAGCGGTATTCACAGCTACCTACTTTCATTACTCATTCTGTATCTCCTTTGCCTTCAGCAAACACCTCATATGTTTGGGATTGTTTACCTGGTGAAGTAAAACAAATCTTGATTCCTGATGGGTCTAGGCAATTAGTAGTTCTGCTTGGAATAAGTTGTTATAGTTTTCTATTTGACCATAACCACAGGGCATGGTAATATTAACAGACTCCCCAGGGGATCTCCTGTATTCCAAACATATGCTTTCTTACCTCCATTTTCAAACAGTAGTCCAACGTCCCCTTCGTGGTCGTGATCAATAACACCAGCCAGCACAAAATTTCTTCTCATTTCCTGTTATTATTTTGTTTTTGTTTTCATTTTCCCCTGGCTTTATCAAGGTATAATTGAAAAATAAATCCTGTACATATTAATTGTATGCAATATGATTTATTGATTGATGTGTACATTGTAAATTGATTAAAACAAGCTAACATATCCATCACCTCACATACTTTTTTGTAGTGAGAACATATAAAATTTTCAAGTATAAATTATACATTTTAAAATATGCATTAATGTTAATATTAAAGTCATCATACAGTATAATAGGTCTCCTTAACTTATTTCTCCTAACTGAAAGTTTGCATCCTTTGAGAAATACTGCTCCCTGACTTTTAGCCCCTGGCAAACATCCTTCTATTGTCTACTTCTATGAGTTTGCCTTTTAGATTTGACATGTAATGAGACTTGTGGTATTTGCCTTCCTGTGCCTAGCTTAAATTGCTGAACACGTCCTTGAGATTCATATAGGTTGTTTCAAATGACAGGATTATTTTCTATTTTTTTAAGGCTAAATGATATTCCATTTTATATATATATAGTATATATAAAATATATGTATGTCTATATAAAATATGTTATCTATTATGTGTATATATCAATTTTTATATATGCATATACACACATATATATAATATTTTAATATATTTGTGGAGGGACACAACTTTATTTCATATTTTAGCAATTGTAAATAATGCTGCAATGAATATGGGAGTAGTGGCATCTCTTTCCACATACCGATGTTATTTTCTTTGGGTATATACAGGGCAAATCTCAGCGATATTACAGATCTGGTTCCAGACCACAAAACAATGTGAACATTGCCTCTTCCAGTGCATATAAAAGTTACATTCAGACAATACTGTGGTCCATGAAGTGCTCAGTAGCATTATATATTTTTCACTTTGTTTATATTACTTAATTTGAAAACACTTATTGCTAAAAAAATGCTAAGGATCATCTATGCCTTCAGTGAGCTGGAATCTTTTAACTGGTGGAGGGTCTGGCCTTGATGTTGATGGCAGCTCATTGATCAATGTGGTGGTTTCTGAAGGTTGGGGTGGCTGCGGTAACTTATTAAAATAAGACAACAATGAAATTTTAAATATTGAATGACTCTTCTTTTCATAAAACATTTCTCTGTATCATGAGAGGATGTTTGCTAGCATTTTACATACATACAACTTCTTTCAAAAATTGAATTCAGATCTCTCAAACCCTGTCACTGCTTGACCAACTGAGTTTACGTATATGTTAAATTTGATTTTCCAGCATTTTTTTGAGCATTGTTTGCATCAATGTTCATCAGAGATATTGACCTGTAGTTTTCTTTTCTTTCTTTTTCTTTTCTTTTTTTTTTTTAAATTTAATTATTATTATTATACTTTAAGGTCTAGGGTACATGTGCATAACGTGCAGGTTTGTTACATATGTATACTTGTGCCATGTTGCTGTGCTGCACCCATCAACTCGTCAGCACCCATCAACTCGTCATTTACATCAGGTATAACTCCCAGTGCAATCCCTCCCCCCTCCCCTCTCTCCCCATGATAGGCCCCGGGTGTGTGATGTTCCCCTTCCCGAGTCCAAGTGATCTCATTGTTCAGTTCCCACCTACGAGTGAGAACATGCGGTGTTTGGTTTTCTGTTCTTGTGATAGTTTGCTAAGAATGATGGTTTCCAGCTGCATCCATGTCCCTACAAAGGACACAAACTCATCCTTTTTTATGGCTGCATAGTATTCCATGGTGTATATGTGCCACATTTTCTTAATCCAATCTGTCACTGATGGACATTTGGGTTGATTCCAAGTCTTTGCTATTGTGAATAGTGCTGCAATAAACATACGTGTGCATGTGTCTTTATAGCAGCATGATTTATAATCCTTTGGGTATATACCCAGTAATGGGATGGCTGGGTCATATGGTACATCTAGTTCTAGATCCTTGAGGAATCGCCATACTGTTTTCCATAATGGTTGAACTAGTTTACAATCCCACCAACAGTGTAAAAGTGTTCCTATTTCTCCACATCCTCTCCAGCACCTGTTGTTTCCTGACTTTTTAATGTTTCTTTTCTTTTTTGACATACCTTTGTCTTGTTTTGACATACCTTTGTCTTGTTTTGGTTATGAGGGTAAAACTGGCCTCTTAGGATGAGTTTGAAGTATTCCTTCCTGCTCTGGTTTTTGGAATAGCTTGAGTAGAATTGATGTTAGTTCTTTAAATGTTATGTATAATTCATCAGTGAAGCCATCGTGTCCTGGGTTTTTCTTTGCTGAGATACTATTTATTATAGCTTTAATCTCATTGTTATTGGACTATTAAAATTTTGGATGTCTTCATGGTTAAATTTTGGTAGGTTTTATATGTCTAGAAATTTATGCATTTCTTTGAGGTTTTCCAATTTATTGGTATATACTGCTCTTGGCAGCCTCTAATGATCCTTTAACCTTCTGTTGGTATTAGTTGTAATGTCTCCTTTTCATCTCTGATTTTATTTATTTGGATCTTTTCTCTTTATTTTCTTATTTAGTCTGGCTACAGGTTTGTTCATTTTGTTTATCTCTTCCAAAAGCCAACATTTTATTTCATAGATATTTTGTATTGTGTTTTTCATCATCTATTTATTTATGCTCTGTTGTTTATTTTTTTGTTTTTTCCTCTTCTACTGTTGAGTTTTGTTTGCTCTTTTTTTAGTTTTTAAGCTTTGTGATTAGGTTATTTATTTGAAGTTCTTTTTTTATGTAGGCACTTACAGCTATAAATTTCCCTGTTTGTACTGCTTTCACTGTATCCTATATGTTTTGGTATGCTGTGTTTTGTTTCATTTGTTTGAATAATTTTTTAAACTTTTTTCTAAATTTCTTCATTGACCTACTGGTCATTCAGGAGAATATTATTTAATTTCCATGTGTTTATGTTTTCCAAAATTCCCCTTGTTGAGTTCTAGTTTTTTTCTATTGTGCTCAGAGAAAATACTTCATGTAATTTCAGTTATTTAAAAATGTTTAATGTTTAAGTTTTTTTTTTTTTTCCTGCCTAACACACAGTCTATTCTTGAGAATGATCCATGTGCAGAGGAGAAGAATGTGTAATCTGTAGCAACTGGATGGGATGATCTGAAATATCTATTAGATCCATTTGGCCTACAGCACTCAATGTTTCTTTGTTGGTTTTCTGTGTGAATAATCTGTCCCATGGTGAAAATGGTATGTTGAAGTCTCCAGGTATTGTATTGAGGTTTATCTCTCTCTTTAACTCTAATAATATTTGCTTTATATATCCAAGTGCTCCAGTAGCTGAGTGAATATATATTTAGAATTGTTATATCCTCTTGCTGAATCAATACCTTCACCATTATATAATGCTTTTCTGGTTCTTCTATTGAAAATTATTTTGTGTGATATAAGTAGAGCCACTAATATTCTTTTTTGTTTTCCATTGGTGCAGAATATCTTTTTCCGGCCCTTTATTTTCAGTCTATGTGTGTCCTTATAACAAAAGTGTTTTTTCTTGTAGGCAAAAGATCACTGGGTCATTTTTGTTATCCATTCACCACTCTATATCTTTTGATTGAAGAGTTTAGTATGTTTACATACAATGTTATTATTGATAAGTAAGAACTGACTCTTGCCATTTTGTTATTTGTTTTCTCGTTTTTACGTCTTCTTTCTTTTCTTCCTATCTTCCTTTTAGTGAAGGTGGTTTTCTCTTATGTGGTATGTTTTAACTACTAGCTTTTTACTTTTTGTGTATCTGTTGTATGTTTTCAGATTTGAGGTTACCATAAGGCTTACAAATAATAACTTATTAATCATTTTTTAAACAGGTGAACACAATACAAACTGTATAAACAAGCAAATAAATAAGCAAGGAGAAAACTGATAAAAATTCCACATTAACTTCATCCTCATGCTTTCATGCTTTTTACCTTTTTGTTGTTTTCATTTATGTCTTATTGTACTGTCTATGTTTTCAAAAGTTATTATTTTTTATCAGATCATCTTTTATTTTTACATATGATAGGAGTAGTTTACACACTACAGTTACATTATTACATTATTCTGTTTTTCTGTGTACTCGATGTTATCAGTGAGTTTTTAGGTTTTTTTTTTTTTTTTTTTTTTTTTTTTTGCTTCCAGATGATTTCTTATTGTTTATTAGCATACTTCTTTTTTTTTTTTCAGATTGAAGAACTCTCATTATCATTTCTTGCAGAACTTTTGTGGTGTTGATGAAATCCCTCAATTTTTGTTTGTCTGGGAAAGTCCTTATTTCCCTTTATGTTTGAAAGATATGCTTGCTGGATATACTATTCTGGGATAAAGACTTTTTTTTTCTTCAACACTTTAAATATTTCATGTTATCATCTCTTAACCTGTAAGGTTGCCACTGAGAAGTCTGCTGCCAGCTGTATTGGAGCTCCTTTGTATGTTGTTTCTTTTGCCCTACTGTTTTCAGGATCTATTCTTTATCCTTGATCTTTGGGAGTTTGATTATTAAATATCTTGAGGCAATATAATATGGGTTAAATCTGCTTGATATTCTGTAGCTTTCTTGTACTTGAATATTTATTTTTTTTCCTCTAGGTTTTGGAAATTCTCTCTCTCTCTCTCTCTCTCTCTCTCTCCCCCCTCCCTCTCTCTCTCTCTCTCTCTCTCTCTCTCTCTCTCTCTCTCTCTCTCCCCCTCCTCTCTCCTCTCTCTCTCTCTCTCTCTCTCTCTCTCCCCCTGACCTATTTTAGACCAATAACTCTAGATTTACCCTTCTGAGGCTGTTTTATGGATCTTGTAGGCATGTTTTATTCTTTGCTATTCCTTTTTCTCTTGTCTTCTCTGACAATGCATTTTCAAATAGCCTATTTTCAACCTCACTAATTCTTTCTTCTGCTTAATCAATTCTGCTGTTAAGAGACTCTGATGTGTTCTTCAGTATGTCAATTGAATTTTCAGCTCCAGAATTTCTGCTTGATTGTTCTCAATTATTTCAATAACGTGTTGAATTTATCTGAAAAAAATTTTGATTTCCATCTACATGTTATCTTGAATTTCTTTGAGTTTTTTCAAGATAACTATTATAAATCCTCTTTCTGAAAGGTCTCATATCTCTGTTTTTCTGATATTGATTACTTGTGCCTTACTTACTTTGTTTGGTGAAGGTACTCTTTTATTGTGTTGATGCTTGTAGATGTTCTTCAGTGTCTGGGCATTAAAGAGTTAGGTATTTTTTTGTAGTCTTAAAAATCTGGGCTTCTTTGTACCCTTCCTTCTTGGGAAGGCCTTCAAGTATTCAAAGGGACTTGGGTGCAGTGATTTAAGTCTTTGGTTACTGCAGCTGTATCTGCATTAAGGAACATTCCAAGACTAATAATGCTGTGACTCTTGCAGACTCATAGAGGTACTATGGTGGTGGTCTTGGGTGAAGCCTGGGAGCATTCCCTAGATTACTAGGCAGATACTTTTATTCTTTTTCCAGACATTCCCCCAATCAGATTGAGTCTCTCTCTGTGCTGAGCTTTCTGGAGCTGGAGGAGCTGTGAAACAAGCACTCCTCTGGCTACCACCACTAAAACTGCACTGGATGAGACCTGAAGCCATCACAGCACTGGGTTTTGCCCAGGACCCAGGGTGACCACTGCCTGACTACTACATATGTTCACTTATTTCCCAGGGGATCTACCATCAACTGCTGGTGAATCCATCCACGTTCAGTTCCTTTCCTTTAGGATGGCAAGTTCCCCCGGTCCTGAGTGGGTCCAGGTATGCCATCCAGGAGCCAGGGCCTGAAGTCAAGAGCCTTAGGAATCTACCTATTTAACTGTGGTGCCCTATTTAAATGTGGCTGAGCTGGCACCTAGCTGTGAGACAAAGACCTTCCTACTCTTCCTTCTCTTTTCCTCAAGCAGAAGAGTCTTTCCCTTTGGTCACTACTGCCCCAGGCCCCCAGGAAGTACTGACTGGCTACCATTAATCTTCACTCAAGGCCCCAAGGGTTCTTCAGTCAGCTTGTGGTGAGTGCTGCCAGGGCTGTGTCTCTCCCTTCAGGGCAATGGGGTCCTGTCCTGCCCAGGGCAGGTCCATATATTCTGCCCCATACCCAGATCCTGGAACTGGGGATCCCAGTAGCCAGCTTGGTAGTCTACCTCACTGTGGCCCAGCTAGTACCCAAGTCATAAGACAAAGTCCCCTTTTCTCATCCCTCTCCTTTCCTCAAGCAGAAGGAGTTTCTCCCCACAACCACCACAGCTGGGAATGTGCTGGGTCACACTTAAAACTAGCATGGCTCTGAATCTCACCTTAGACTTGCAGCAAGTATTGTCTAACTACCACCACTGATTATTCAGGGCTAAAAGGTTCTTTATTTAGCAATGATGTATCCTGTCAGGACTGAGTCTTTCCCTTCATGGAATTAGGTTCCCTTCTGGCACAGAATGTATCTAGAAATGTCATCCAAGACCTAGGATCTGGAATGGGGTGCTTTGGACTCTGCCTGGTGCCCTAGTCTACTGTGGATGAGTTGGTAACAAGTTTGCAAGGCAAAGTTCTATTTATTCTCCTGTCTATTCTCCTTGATCATAACAAAGGTGTCTTTCCTGGAGCTGTGACCTGTGCTGCCTGGCGTTTGGGAAACACTGATGAGAGCACTCCCTTGGCCTCCCCAGTTACTATCTCAATAGCTCACCTGCTCCTTAAATCAACTGGCTCTAAGCAAGCACAGAACCAGGACTTGCCCAGGAATTGCAGTCCTGTGGCCTAGATTGCTGATATAGTTTGAATATGTGTCCCCTCTAAATCTTATGTTGAAATGTTATCCCCAATGTTGGAGGTGTGTCCTCGTGGGAGACGATTGGATCACAGAAGTGAATACCTTCTGGGTTTTTACTAATGTTGTAGGAGTTATTAAGGAATTATTTTAGGCAGATAAGAGAGGAAAAGGGGTCCTTGGGAAGTTTTCATTTTTTAAAGAATCTTCATAAAAGTTTCTTGTAAATTCCCAGCTCTTAGAGCCCACAGGCAACCTTTGATATGCAAATACAGGCCATTAGCAACTGAATCCACCCAAACATGGTGATTCCTATGGCCTTCTTGCCCTTTCCCCACATGTTCCTGGCAACATGGCCACCCCCACATATCCCTACATGTGTAGAACATCATGGCACCCTGCATTTGCATATTAAAAGGTTGGGGTGAGAGAGCCAACTTTTTCATGGGCTAAGTGAATGACATGCCTGGTGTAACCATCTCTAAGCCCTGTGTAAATCAGATACTGCCTCCTCCAGGCTCTGCATATATACCTGGCTGGTGTGCACCATACTTGGGGACCTCCTCTTTCTGCTTTGGAGCACCCCTCCTTCTGTCTTTGTATGGGGCAGCCTCTTCCTTCTGCTTTCTGATTTCTTTCTTGCCTATTAAACTCTCTGCTCGTTAAAACCAGTCCACATGTGTCCGTGTTGTTTTATCTAAACCGGCATGAGGACCAAAATCCCTCATGTTCTCCACTCATTGGAGCCATATCACTATCCTCATGATAGTGAGTTCTTTCAAGATCTTGTTCAAATGTGTTGGCACCTCTCCTACCTTTACTCCTGCTCCCACCATGTGAGATTTTTGCTCCCTTTTTGCCTTCTGTCGTGATTGTGAACTTTGTGAGAACTCCCGAGAAGCAGATGCTGACACTGTATTTCCTCTGCTCTCTGCTGAATCATAAGGCAGTTAAATCTCTTGTCTTGTAAATTACCCATTCTCAGGTATTTTTTACAGCAATGCAAGAATGGGCGAATACCACTGCCTTTCATGTTTATTTAGGACCCCAGAGCATTTTAGCCTGTGGAGGTGGGGCTTGCTGGAACTCCAGTTCTGACTGCTGGGATAGACAATTTATCTCTGTCTAGGGCTGGTCTAAATACTTTCTCCATGTGTGCTGGCTAAGTTCTGCCCCATGTTGCTTTCTGCTATGTCAGGGCAACATTGAGTTCTGATGCACTCTCTCTCCACCAATTGCAAGATTCTCTATATGTGCCATGTGGCCACTGCCTGTGGGTTGGGGAGAGGTGGTGTAGGTGATTTAAGATTGTCTTGTCTTTTATTTTTAGAGTCCTTTTTCTTAAGATGTTGAAACCAGGTACTGTGATAGCTCACCTAATTTTTCATTCTTATGAAGGTGCTCTTTTGTGTGGAGAGTTGTTCAGTTTTGTGTTCCTCCAGGGGTGAAGACTGCTGGAGGTTTCTGTTTAGCCATTATGCTCTGCCTGTTTTTGATCATATGGTTTTATTCTTTACTCTGTTAATGTGGTGTGTCATACTTATTGATTAGTGAATGTTGAACATTGTTGCCTATAGGGATAAACCATTTTTGATTATGATAAATGACCCTTTTTATGTGATATTGAATTTTGTCTGCTAGTATTTTGTTGAGTATTTTGCATCTATGTTCATCAAGGAAATTGGTCTGTCATTTTCTTTACTTGTAGTGTCCTTGTCTTACTTTGGTATAAGGGTAATGTTTGCCCAGTAAAATAAGCTTGGATGTATCCTCTCCTCTTCGATTTTTGAAGAGTTTGGGAAGATTTGCTGCTATCCACTTTCAGCCTCTGTATGTACTTAAAGCTAAAGTGAGTCTCTTGTGGGCAATATATGTTCAGATTAAAAGAAAAAGATCAATTTACCCACTCTGTGCTTTTTGATGGAATAATTTAATCTATTTATATTTAAAGAAGTTACTGATAAGTAAGGACTTACTAATACTCCTCTTTTGTTAATTTTCTGTCCTCTTCTTTTTTTCTTTGCTTTTTCATTATTTTGTGGTGATATACTTTCTTAATTTCTTTTTAGTTTTTGTGTATGTATTGTATTTGCTTTTGGTGATTTTCATGAAGCTTACGTAAAACATCCATGATTATAACATTCTATTTTAACCTGATAACTAAACTTCAATTGCATACAAACCTACAAATTTTAACTTATTTTGCTCCACATTTTATGTTATTTGACAATTTACCACTTTTATATATTGTGAACCCACTAACAAGTGATAATATCAAGCTCTAGTTAGTTTTAACATATTTGTATTTTAAGTCTTATACTATAGTTAAGCATGATTTGTGCACCATCATTAGAATATCCTGAATCTAATGATAATTTTTCCTTTACAGTCACTCGTATATATTTGTGTGTTTTCATGTTGTTAGTTAGCATCCTTTTATTTTAACTCAAAGAACTCTATCATTTAATATAAGCCAAATCTAGTGGAGATGAACAGCCATTGCTTTTGTTTACTCTGTGAAAATCTTTATATATCCTTCATTTTTGAGGAATACCCTTGCCAGGTATAGAAATCTTAGTTGACAAGTATTTATTTATTTATTTATTTATTTATTTATTTATCAGCTCTTTTAATATATCATCACACTCTTCTTGGCCTGCAGTATTTCTGCTGGGAAATTATTTAGCTTTATAGCAGACTTGTATGTGGTGAATTGTTTTTTCCTTGCTTCTTTCAAAATTCTGTCCTTGTCTTTGAGTTTTGAAAATTTGATTCTAAAGTATTTCAGTAAAAATCTCCTTGTATTTAATCTATATGGAGATTTTTGAGTTATAGATCTAGATGTTCAATTTTCTCTCCACGTCTGGGGTATTTTCTGTCATCATTTTCTTAAAATAGGCTTTCTGCCCCATTTCTTTATTTGATATATTCTAGTAGTCTTATTGTGCTTATTTTTGTTCTATTGACAATGTCTCATAACTCCCATTTATTTTATTCACTTTTATTCATTCTTATTGTTGTTATTGTTCCTCTGACTAGAACATTTTAAATGCCTGATTCTGAGCTTATTGATATTTTCTTCTGCTTCATCAAGTCTGGTACTGAAGCTCTCTATTGAGCATTTTATTTCTGTCATTGTGTTTTTTATCTCCAGATGTTTTGTCTGGTTCTTTTTCACGGTTTCTCCCTTTTTTGGACTGTCAGTTGTGCTTGTGTTTTGTTCTCATAATATTGTTCATTTGTCTATCTGTGGTCTTGTAGCTCAGTGAGCTTCTTTAAGATGTTCATATTGAATTATTGATCAGGAAGTTCACAGATCTCCATTTTAAGGCCTGTTACTGGAGCTTTATTTTATTCCTTGAGTGGTATTATGTTTTTATAATTATTTATGATTCTTGTGGCCATGCATTGATACTTGTGCACTGGAAAAAGTAGGTGATTATTAGAGTCCTTATATATTTGTTTCAGGAGTAAAAGCTTTTCACTAGTTAGCCTGTCCACAGCTTTAGAATATGCTATCAGGAAAGTCTGGAGTTGGGCTTGCTGTTGCTGCCCTTGGAAACTCTGGCCTGCTGTCTGACATGTGGATTTACAGGGGCCTGACAGGTACCTGTTTTTTTAGGGGAATGCCTGGAACTTAGATTCTCTAGGGCAGACCTAGAAGTTGGATACGCTGGAAAGAGAACCTGTATCCTGTGTTTGTAGGGGCAGGCCTGATAATGGAATTAACTGGGGTAGACTGCCTACTGGGTTCATGAGAGCATGCTGTGGCCTGTGTCCATGGAGCCTAGCTTAAAACTCGAGTCTATGGTAGCTCTCCTGGAGCTGAGTGGGCCTTGAGCCTAATTTTATGGGGGCTAGCTTGGCACTGGGGTAGACCAGAAGTGTTGATCTCTGGGAGCCAAGCATGGGTGCTGTGTCCACATAGACTGACTTGGATCCTGGATTTGTAAGAGTGGTTTTAGACCCTGTGTCCACAGGGGTCAACCTAGCACTGGCATGTACTAGAACAAGCTTGGAACTTGGGTCTGTTAGAGTAGGCCTGACCATGAGTTCACCTGAAGCTGGGTCAATGGGGACCAGCCTAGGATCTAAGGCTAGCCTGGCACTTGGGCAAGCCAGGAGCCTGAATCCTTGGGTGCTGGCCTGACGCCTGAGTCTGAGGGAGCAAATGTGGAGGCTAAGTCTGTCTGTGAGTGCTGTTATACACATGGGTGCTAGCCTGGAGTCTGGGATCTTGGGTCCAGTCTAGTGCTGGGCAGGCTTGGAGTCTTAGTGCTCAGAGGTAAACTTGGAGATTACATCAGTGGGAAACAGTCCAGCATCTTGATTATGAATGATGGCTATGAGAGAATCAACATCATGTATTGTACACTAACTAAGAACATACATAGTTTTATGGAGAACTTTGTATCAGCCCCACAAAGCATCATCATCAAGTTAGTAATGTAACTGAGTCTTCAAAGAGCATTCTATCATATCTTCAAGCCAGCTACTTCAGAATGGTTAGGAATATAAGACCAATAAATACTAGGAGCATACGCTTAAGACGTTTATAAAATTGAAATCATTCCTTGATAAGATGCAATGCTTTGTTGAATACCATGTTGATGGAGAAGGCATTCTATAACCTCATTGATGGCAGTTTTGGCAGAAGTGTTGTGTGCATGAAAGCTAAATTTATATCCAGAGTAAGTGTCTATTCCATTAAGAACAAAACACTGTGCATTCCATGATGAAAGAGGTCCAGTGTAATCAACCTTCCACCAGTTAGTTGGCTGATCACTCTGGGAAATGGTACCATACTAGGGACTCAGTGTTGGCCTTTACTGGTGACTGGTCTTTACTGAGATGGAGCACACAGCAGTGGCTCGAGCTAACTCAGTCTTTGTGGATAGAAATACATGTTGCTGAACCAATGCCTAACAGGTCATTCGTTCTACTTGATTACAAAATTCTCCTCTGCTGAGTTCCTTCTTTGGTGTGCATTTATATAGGACAAAATTATTTTCATTTTTTGCCTTTTCAAAGAGATGTGTCTACATATCTCATCCCTAAATGGCCTTGCCACTATTTATTGAACTGCATTATTTCCAAGTCCTTGACCATCCAGCCAAACTTTTGGTCACAATCCACATATTCCACATATGGCCCCTTCTCTTTCCCAACAAGGTGAACAACCAAGTGAACTTCTCAAGTCTCTACCAGCTGGGAAGATTTTCCTGCAACATTGTTCTTTTGGGAATGTCCCAGAAAGACCCTGTATTCCCTCAGCTGTCCACTTCTGGGTGGTGCCAACATATAACTTACAACTGTCTGTAAACTAGGCTTAATTCCTGGCCTGAGATGTCCTCTTGTTTCCATAGTGCAGGATGAGACAGAAAAGGCAATGTAGGAGGAGTGGAGACTACGAACATTTAGCCACTTTTTCATGTGACTCATTTGTTCCTTCAGAACTTTGAAAAATATATATTTCTAATTTTTGTGGATACATAATGTGCATATATATATTTGAGGTATACGAGAGATTTGGATGCAACTGTGAAATGCATAATAATCACATGAGAGTAAATGGAGTATTCATGACCTCCAGCATTTATCCTTTGTGTTACAAACTATCCCATTATACTCTTGGTTATTTTAAAAAACACAATTAAATGATTATTGATTATAGTCACTTTGTTGTATTATCAAATACTAGATATCATTTTTTTCTTTCCATTGTTTGTGTCCATTAACCATTATCACTTTCTCCTACCCTCTCACTACCCTTCCCAGCTCTGGTAACCTTCTGAGGCCAATTACGTATATACAACTTCCATTTGATGATTTGGTAATCTGTGCACACCCAACTTTATAACTTAGTGGCTCAGATAACATCCAGTTCATGATTGGCAAATAATTTGCATACTAATTTGGTGGCCCATGTTTAAGCATTCAATCTCTACTTAGGCTTAGGGGAAGGCCAAGAAGTGGAGAGTAGTTATCTACTCTTTCTGGGGAGGATGGCAGAGATTGGTAAAAAAAATCCTAAGGATGTGCTATACAATTCATTTACAGGGGCAGGTCAAAGACATCAAAAGCATCCTTACTTGCCGTAGCTACTTCAAGTACCTTAAATCTTCTAGATCATAATGTAAAAGTGACAAAGCAGCTTGCAAACCTTCCTGGACCTACCACAGGGTTTTCAAGGGTCATTTAATAAATGGGACGGTGTAACACCCCCAAATGAGATATATGTTGCATCTAAAATCCATAGTGACCCACTAAGTGTTGTGACTTCTTTTTATTTATAGGAGGGGCCAGATGCAAGAACTTATTTTTTACTTTATAATAGATAACTTAACATGCTCCATGGCCAGTACTAAAGTCTGTATTCATCTGTTCAGGTTGCTATAACAAGATACCACAAACTGTGAGGCCTAAACAATAGCCATTTATTTTCCATAGTTCTGGAGACTGGGATGTTCAAGAACAAGGTGCCAGCAAATTTAGATCATGGTGAGGACCTCCTCTTGCTGTGTTCTTAGATGACCTTTCCTCAGTGCATGCTATGGAAAGAGAATCAGAGAGGAAGCAAACTCTCTGATGTCTCTTCTTATAAGGGCACTAATCCCACAATAAGTGTCCCATCCTCATCAACTCTTAAACCAAATTACCTCCTAATGCCTCCATCTTCGAATATCTTCACATTAGGGCTTAGAGCTTTCACATAAGAATTTTAGGAGGACATATTTAAGTCCATCACATTATTCCCTTTACCCACCAAATTCATGTTCTTATCCCATGCCAAAGACATCTTTTCATTCCAACAACTCCAGAAGTCTTAACATGTACCAGCTCTCTATTCTAAAGTCTAAAGTCCAAAGTCTCATAGAACTTTCACCTGTATCAGATCATGGGTACAAACTGGCAGTACTATTCTTTCTAAGGCAGAATTCCTCTACAGTTGTGAACCTCTGAAACCAGACAAGTGTGTACTTTCAAAATTCAGTAATGGGATAGGCATAAGGTATATATTTCCATTCCAAAAGTGAAAAATAGAAAAGAAGAAAGGTCCCTCAACAATTCCTAAACCTAGCAAGACAAATTACACTGGATCTTAAGGTTTGAGAGTAACCCTATTTGGCTCAATGACCTCCACCTTTCAGGCCCATTGGGGTGGCAATATCATCCTCATAGCTCAACTGGGTGGCCCTGCTGCTTTGGCATCTCTTTGCAAGGGCCTTTTTTTATATAGCTTTTGCAAAGTTGGCCCTATTCCTAAGGCCTGAGAACCAGAAGAGCTAATGATTTAATTTTTAGTCAGGGAGGCAGAAAGGACTGATGTCCCAGCTCACATAGTCAGGCAGAGCGAGTAAATTCTCCCTTTCTTCACTTTTTTGTTCAATTGAGTCCCTCAAGAAATTTGATGATGTCCTTTCACATTGGGAAGCAACATTTGCTTTATACAATTAACCGATTCAAGTGCTACTTTCTTCTGAAAAAAACCTGACAGACACATCTAAAACTAATCTTTAACCAAATATCTGGGAATCTAAAGACTCAATCAGCTTGAAACATAATATTAACCATCCCAACTGCCAACTACTAAAACCACGGAGAAATAAAGTTTGTAATTTTGTAGTCCTTAAGGAGCATATAAGCTTTTGATGTCAGGGGTAAAAAAAAAAAAAAAAGAAGAAGAAAAAAAACATTTAAAGAATATAGGTCACCAGAAAAATATTACATCAAAATGATATCACACATAGGTTCTGGCATACTTCTGCAACTATGGGCACTAGCTTAAGCATTAGTAACAGGGAAATCATATCTGTTTGTGCCTTTATATTCTCATTGTAAAAGAAAGGGGATAGAGAAACAACACATTTGTGATGTTTGTGTATCATATTTCTATAAATTTTAAAATCTAGCCTATTTGTGACTAAAACTACTGATATAAAGGCATCCAGTTAACTTATTTTAAAACTAGGTAGTTTTTTTTTTAACTAAAATAATACAAATATATGAATTCCATTGAAACATTTCGATTATATACAGGTGTATAAAAGAGGAATAGCCATTAAACTCTAAACAGAAAATTTATAAATGAGATTTGACAGATTCCTATATCTAAATCTTATGTTTATTTAAAGCATAGGTGTTGGGCCAGCAGTGACAGAGAGCTGCTAGTGAACAGGATCTTTGATTCCCACAGTGTTAGTGATATCACAGCTGGCCATAGATGTTTATTTAAAAATTCACTGGAGAACTTAAAAACTTGGTTAGCAGACCTCTGGCTGCAGTGGCTCACATCTGTAATCTCAGCACTTTGGGAGGCTGAGACAGGAGGACTGCTTGAGTCCATGAGTTTGAAACCAGCCTGAACAAGAGACCCCATCTGTACAAGATATTTAAAAATTAGCAAGCTATGGCAGTGCATGCTTGTAGTACCAGCTATGTGGGAGATTAAGGGAGGCAACCTGCTTGAGCCCAGGAGGTGGAGGCTGTAGTGAGCTGTGATCACACTAGCCTGGGCCACAGAGCAAGACCCTATCTCAAATAAACAAGTAAGTAAATAAATAAATAAAACCTATTTAGCACAGATATTAATTTCGGGGTGTTTTCTCTCTTTAAAGTAAATATGCATTTTGTAATCTAGAAAGAGTATTTTAATATATTATTTTTCTTATTATATTTGCCAATTATTAAGTCTGTTAATAGTATTACTTAAAAAGTTTGAATCCTAAACAACTTTAGAAACTTCACACACAAAAATAAAATACCACAAATCTTCATATCTGGAATACTGGTCATTTCTACCACTACTAGAAATATTTTTGAATTATGTCAACATAAGAACAAATATTTCTGTGGTCTTACTGTTTTCAGGGTAACATCCCTCTCCTTATCTAGGAAGTATATTTTCACAGTGTGTGTTTTTAAAACAACTTCAAATCATTTATGTGTGTCTTCCATTTAACTATTCAAAGATTGAAAACTAATGTTACTGTTAGAGTCTCAATAGTGGACAATGCCATTTTAACTGCCATTATCGTTTCCTAAGGTGATCTGAATGATGATTAAAACTAAAAAGATAAAGAAGTCATACACTATTAATACCAAGCTTAAAAGGCATTATATATAATGGAATAATTTAATACGTAGCTGATGGCTTTTTTATCCTAAGTAATACTCAGCATGGCAATATTTGAGAGCTAAAAGAAGAAGCAGTCTATTGCATTAGAGTCACTTTAGGAAGCTTTAAGGGCATAGACTCTTAGGAGTTAACATGAGATCTTAAGCAACATTTTATCCAGGCACTAATTTTATGGATAGAAAAGGAAGAACAGATGGTTTAAGATACTGGCTATTTAGGTTCAAAGCCAGGGCTAACTCACAGGTCATCTTATACCAGTGTTCTTAAATCATTTGTCAACATTCAAATAAAAGTTAAAAAGTTTGTTTCATTGGGTATATACTATTTTGGATAATATGTGATCTGGAATTCATATCACAATTATTTTTCAAAAAAAAAACTTTTCATGAAATAGTTATTTTATTTTGAACTTTTTCACATCCAAATTTTAAGTTTAATAATTTTGTGTGTGTATATATATGTGTGTATATATATATATGTATTTTTTTTCTGGGACAGGGTCTTGCTGTTAAGTAGAATATGACAATGTTTCAGTTTACATGTCAATAGAAGATAAAATAATCATTTAAATTTATTGCAGACTATTTATACAGGTCCAATGAGAAGATAAAATAATCATTTTTATTTATTGCACACAGTTCATATAGGTCTAGTGAAGCAGAAGTTTAGCAATAGTAATATTGAAGACTGAGAGTCATGAAAATTTGTAGAGGAGCTACCTAATATTTCACACTCATTCTTTATTATTAAGGTGTTATATTATTGCTTACCATATGGCTAAGTAAGCTGCTATGGATTTGTGTTATAAGAACATGTATTAAATATATTTTGATTGTCCTCTAATTTCATGTTTTATATCTAGAGTATTATTATACTGATTTTTTCCATTGTAAGGTCCATTAAAATGAGTCTTAAAAATAAATGAAAGAAGTATTCAGAAATATGTATGAGAACATTAGGTGTGTTTCTGTGTATATATACCCATTCCCTCATTCCCTTATTTTTTGTCTGACCCTTCATAAAGAACTAGAACATTCTGTTTGTATATTGAAAAGTAACACACACACACACACACACCTATACATATTTATATGTATGCTTAAATTTTTGTGTATTTTTATATTTATATGCATATATTTTTGATATCTGTAAATATGTACATATATTATGCAGGGTCATGCACAAAATCTTATTACATGTATATTAAAAACTATGTTTGAATTTTTTTTTATTATACTTTAAGCTCTAGGGTACATGTGCACAATGTGCAGGTTTGTTACATATGTATACATGTACCATGTTGGTGTGCTGCACCCATCAACTCGTCAGTACCCATAAACTCATCATTTACATCAGGTATAACTCCCAATGCCATCCCTCCCCCCTTCCCCCTCCCCACAATGGGCCACGGTGTGTGATGTTCCCCTTCCCATGCCCAACTGATCTCATTGTTCAATTCCCACCTATGATTGAGAACATGCGGTGTTTGGTTTTCTGTTCTTGCGAGAGTTTGCTGAGAATGATGGTTTCCAGCTGCATCCATGTCCCTACAAAGGACACAAACTCATTCTTTTTTATGGCTGCATAGTATTCCATGGTGTATATGTGCCACATTTTCTTAATCCAGTCTGCAGTCTGTCACTGATGGACATTTGGGTTGATTCCAAGTCTTTGCTATTGTGAATAGTGCCACAATAAACATATGTGTGCATGTGTCTTTATGGCAGCATGATTTATAATCCTTTGGGTATATACCTAGTAATGGGATGGCTGGGTCATATGGTACTTCTAGTTCTAGATCCTTGAGGAATCGCCATACTGTTTTCCACAATGGTTGAACTAGTTTACAGTCCCACCAACAGTGTAAAAGTGTTCCTATTTCTCCACATCCTCTCCAGCACCTGTTGTTTCCTGACTTTTTAATGATTGCCATCCTAACTGGTGAATTTTTAATAAAACTTTTACTAGGTGACAAATAAATGAAGCACTATACATTAAAAATTTAAATCTGTGAAAAAGTATATTAATAATTATACTATAATTATATTATAATTACTATAATACATACTGTTGAGTTGACATTTTCTTTGGCAAGGAAATTCCTACAGAAATGTAAATGAAGATAGAAACTAATTTATAATTTAATAAATAATATAATTAACTTGCATTAAATGATCTTGGAATGTTTTATTGATGACATAGCCTTAATAAAATGGGATTTTGGAAATTTTGAATTTGATATGCACAAAGAATATATTACAGTGATTATAAAAATGAAAATAATACAATATTTTTCCAATCTTCTTTCAATTCTAACACTATCCTATCATCATTATAAACTCAGTAACAAGCAGAAAACAGTTCTGATACTAATTCAGAGACTTCCTCCTATTTTTTAAATATTCTCAGATTCACAACAGTAATGCATTTAATATTGTGCTTTGAAGATCTTGAAGTACAAAAATTTTACTTATTTATAACCCTGTATTTTCAGAGGTTTCTCATGGAAAGAGGAGAGTACAAATCAGTTTAATAAAAATGACAGAACAGAAGTAAAGCTATTATGCAGTGGTTCTTGAGCTTCAGTGTGCATAAAAATCTCCTCAAATACTTTTTAAAAATGAAAGTTTCAGATGACCCCCACAGAGTTTTTGATTCAGTTTAACTTTTGGAGTTCCGGAAAGCAGCAAAAATCTGCATTTACTAGGTAACACAAGTCATTCCACCGTAGGGAATCAGGGGCTATACTTTTGGAGAGTCTATCCTCTGCAAATCTAAAATGATTCTTTTTTTTCAAACTTAATACTTAAAGGCAGCTTTATAGCACGGAATGGAGAGAAATGCAGAACAGGAACTAGGGTAAATAGGCTTGATAAGAATTATCCTATATTATCCTATACATAATATAAATCTTAATCATTAATTTACTAAACATTGTTCAATGCTTCATTATGTGCAGATAATCTTTTAGATATAGCTAATAGATGCTGAGAAGAAAACCAAACTGCAAGAGAAAAGAGAGGGATAGGAGGCACTGGTGAGATAGAATCTCTCAGAAGGCTTCACAGAAAATCAGATTTTATAGTATGGCCTGAATGTTATATGGAAAACTATGAGGAAATCTGGAGAAGAGCATTTCTGGCAAAGGAAGGTGCAAGAACAAAAGGCCTGATGCAGTGGCAGTGTTTAAAAGATACCAGGAAGGCCAAGGTGTTGGAAGGAAATAAACAAGGCAGGGAAAGCAAGAGGTTATTCAGCTGCAGTGGCCAAAACCTATACTGTTAATGGGACCTCCTTTTTTTTGTTTTTTTTACTGAATGATATGGAAAACCACTCTACTTCTGTTTTGAGAAATAAGTTATTTATCCTTCTCCAGACAGTCCTAAGCAGTGGTGAGTCATCCATTCATCCATAAGGATTTTTCAAGGAATGTGGGCCACTCCCCAACTCTCAAAGTTCAGCAGAACGTAAGAGTACTGAAACAAGCAAGCAATCCCATGGAAAAATCAAATGAGATACAAAAAGAGGAGAATCAAAAGAATTCAAAAGTGTTGATAATTTAAGTGAGAAACTAAAGTCAAGATCCCTAATAAAACATCTAAAGAGAAAATGACATATGGTTTTATGAAACCTGTTAATCTATTCCAAAACTCTTTCCTAACGCAAAGGCAGAAGATGACTCTTTCCAGGATCATATGGTGAACATCACGAGTTATACATGTGAAGATGACTTTGGCTACTCTGTGCAGAGAAGTTTCTAGTGTTGCTACAGGCAAAAACAAACACCTGCTAAGAGGCAAGAGCTGAAGTTTACTTGGGTAAGATGGAAGTTATAACAATGTTAAATTTCTGAATACATTTTGAAGTTAGAGTCCACAGAATTGGTTGGCAGATTAAATTTGAAAGAAAACAGTCTGTAACTTTCTCTCTCTAAATACACTTTAGGCAGAAAAACAAATCATAAATCTGGAAAACTGGTGATGCTTGACTGCAAATATCTTGCCTATCTTCATCAAGATTATCTCAGGAACTGCTTGCCCTCTGAAACTGCAGATTGACTTCTCATTGCTGAGGCTGCAGTGAGATAGGTGGAAGATGGAGATTAACACAGAGTGGTCACACTATTTTTTTTTTTCTGGTACATAAGCCAAAAATTGCATTCATACTTTCTTAAAAAATACATCTATAAATATTTGTTTGGGTTAATACACTTAAATTGCTGTGTCTTTTAGAGATACTATTATTTAATGCTTTATTTGTGTTTTTTTCAAAAATGCATTAATTCATTTCAAATTATTAGTTGATTAAAGTGGAGTCCACTAAAGTGAAAAGCAAACTCCCTTACAACTTTCAAAACTTGCAGAAATTGCTGAAATAAGTTATTCATTTTTTTATTCTTCTCAGTAAATGTTTTGAAAGTCATGTAGGAATCTTAAATCTCCTTATATAGGCTCTCTCTCAGCAAGTGATGTTAAAGTATCCATTATTTCATTTTATGCTCTCTTGCACCTAATAAAAATATGATATGTTAAATTGCAGTAGGCTATTTTACATACACACATAATTGTATTCAACTTTTGGCTATAAGAATTTAATCTCTACTATTGAACTATATGAAAAATTATAAAATAAATAAAGCTTTCATAGATTTTTGTTTGAAAATTGATCCTAATACGATAAAAATTCAAACTTCCTGAATCAGCTTAAATATAATTTTCTTTGTCTGTATTACCCATACCATCTACCTATAAATTTAAAAGAAATATTGTAACTAACGTTATTATGAATGCAATTTTTACATCTTTACAAATACACACATTCAGGCAAATGAATGCACCATAAAATCTTGGTGTGTTAAAATTAACAACTTTTATAAACCCAAAGAACAAGGCTAAAACTTGTTTAAACCCAAATATATGGTTAGATGTGGTGTTAAAAAATAGTTTTTTTCACTCTTTTTATAAAAGATCTAATCTTTTGGTAGGATGAGGTCTTATATATGACAAATAAAGGATTTAATTTTCTATATTTTTGGTTACTTTTCAATACCTTGTCATGGAAAATAAATAGTATTAGAAAACTTACTGAAAATAAAGCTAATAATACAGCTTCTGCTAAGATTAACTTCTATACAGTTCAGTTTATTATTATTTACATATGTTAATATCAACTAAATGCCACCTGACAATAACTTTTTCACAAATTATACTTGTTTACATCAATTTTACAATAAATCTAGGTTTTTAAAAAAAATATCTAATTGCAGCTTCTTAGAAGACAACAATGGCATTATTCTGTTTTAGACTTTTCTTTCAATATGACTGAGGATAGTTTTTCATTTAGATTATTTGTAAACCACATTTCTACTCTGATTCACTATTAAACTATCATCAGAACTAACTTTATCTCTCGAATAAAGAAGAGAAAGATATCCTTAGTCAACGTTTTTGGAACCCTTCTTTAAATCAAATCTAATCTTAGATTCTGTAAGGCCTGGTGATACATTTAATTATATTGCAGGTTTATATAGTTCTTAATTTCATGAACTCATGAAAGAACATCTGGTTTGCTATACTGAAATCATATTTTTATTTCTTACTTCTGTAATGGGATTGATTTAATGGTGTCAGTTTTTACTGTTATGCTGATGGACTCTTTTACCTTGTCATTTGATACACCATATGGTGTGTAGGTGACAATAATGCAATATTTAAAATATAAATTGTGACAACCATGTTGATTTAATTTCAGGCATATAAAACAAAGTCAGCACTGAAGCTTTTTTAGAGCTCATTTTTGTGAACTTGATCTTTTTATGGACATTGTTACTCTTTACTTTCAGCTATCTAACCGTCTCTTTGTCCACCAATTTGGTAGAGGATCATGTTTAGTGAAAGCTTCAATCTTATCTTTTATATATGGAAATATCACAGACATTACACATTTATAACTTTTTTAAAGTTTTAGAGTGAAACAAAAAGTAAAATTAGGAAGAATAATTTTAAACTCTTCATAAAAATCTTTACAGTTTTTTTATTGTTTGGCATTTCATAAACTCCAGAACTTAAAATTTTGCTTCACATCAAATAAGTGTTACAGCTTCAATCTGGCATAATATATTCATTACTATAACAACACGTGAAACATTCTGATTTCCAATTGAATTTAGAACAGATAATTCTACAAGCAATCATATAAAATAAATGTTTCATTAGTGAAATAAAATAATTTGTGGATTACATTATTTTCACATTTAAAAAAGTGATAATGAAAGCTCAGCTTCTGAATGTGTAAACATTTTATTTATAAGCATAACGTGGATCACATTATTATAAGTTATTTCTATATATAATTTCAAAATAATTACCTGTAATTTTATTATTTTGTTAACTTGCTTAAAAATGTATTTTATAATTTCCTGAGATTTCTCATAGGTTACACTTTGTCCTGTTAGAAATTAAATACTTTTTATTGACATGAATTGTGGCAGTTAGTTTTATGTTAACATGTCTATACATGGATATCTATAGTGATATCCAACTATTTGATCAAAGTTTATTCTAGATTTGTATAATGTCCATGGGCCTCATCCAAAGAGTTTGAACCCTTAATAGAAAAAAAAAGTGACATCACCTAATGAAGAGAAATTCTGCCAGCAGACTACCTTCAGACTAACACTACAAGATCAACCATTTCTTGGTTCTCCAATCTGCCTGACACTGCAGATTTTGGATTTATCAAGCTCACAATCATGTGAGTCAATTCTTTAACCTAAATCTATCTCTTACTCTCGCTCTCCATACATAGAGGTATAGATATATGTATTTTTGCATATCTCCTATTGGCTATGTTTATCTTTAAACCTATACTTTCCCCAAGTCACTTTTTAAATGTATGTCATAGAAGCTGCTATGTAGCATTTGCATTCTTTTTTCTTTACAGAAATTCTATAGTATCCATTTTGTATTTGAACATTTATCAAAAAGTGTTTTTAGTTAGAATTATTTTTATTTTTTGAATTTTTATTTCTAATTATTACATGGATACATAATAGTTTGAACATATTTATAGAGTACAGGTAATATTTAATACAACTGAACAATGTACACTTGTCAAATTGGGGTAATTAGGATATTTATCATCTGAAATATTATTTCTTTTTGTTAGAAACATTTCAATTCTATTCTTTATTTATTTTGAAATATGCAATAAATTATTGTTAACTATAGTTACCCTATTGTGCTACCAAACACTAGGTTTTATTCCTTCTATCTAACTGTATTTTTCTACCCGTTAAATATCCCTTCTTTACCCCGCCCCATTCCCACTACCCTTCCCATCCTCTGATAACCATCATTCCACTCTATCGCCATGATTTCATTTTTTTTTCTTACATTTGAGTAAGAACATGCAATATCTGTCTTTCGGTGCTTGGTTTATTTCACTTAACATAATGACCTTCAGTACCATCCCAGTTGCTGAAAATGACAGTATTTCATTCTTTTTTATGCCTGAATAATATTCCATTGTGTATTCATACCACCTTGTATTTTTATTTATGTATTTTTCATTATACTTTAAATTCTGGGATACATGTGCAAAACATGCAGGTTTGTTACATAGGTATACATGTGCCATGGTAATTTGCTGCACCCATCAACCCATTACCTAGGTTTTAAGCCCCGCATGCATTAGGTATTTCTCCTAATGCTCATTCTCCCTTTACCGCCAACCCCCTGACAGACCCTGCTGTGTGATGTTTGCCTTCCTGTGTCCATGTGTTCTCCTTGTTCAACTCCCATTTATGAGTGAGAACATGTGGTGTTTGGTTATCTGTTCTTATGTTAGTTTGCTGAGAATGATGGTTTCCAGCTTCATCCATGTCCCACAAAGAACATGAGCTCGTTCATTTTTATGGCTGCATAATATTCTATGGTTTATATGTGCCACATTTTTTTTAACCCACTCTAACATTGATGGGCATTTGAGTTGGTTCCAAGTCTTGCTATTGTAATTAGTGCTTCAATAAACATACATGTGCATGTGTCCTTATAGTAGAATGCTCTATAATCCTTTGATATATACCCAGTAATGGGATAGATGGGTCAAATAGTATTTCTGGTTTTAAATCCTTGAAGAATCACCACACTGTCTTCCACAATGGTTGAACTAATTTACACTCCAACTAGCAGTGTTAAAGTGTCCCTATTTCTCCAGCATCTGTTGTATCCTCTCCAGCATCTGTTGTTTCCTGACTTTTTAATGACGACCATTCTAACTGGTGTGAGATCGTATTTCATTGTGGTTTCGATTTGCATTTCTCTAATGATCAGTGATAAAGAACTTTTTTTTCATATGTTTTTTGGCCACATAAATGTAGTCTTTTGAGAAGTGTCTATTCATATACTTCGATGGAGTTTTTTTTTTTTTTTTTTCTTGTAAATTTGTTCAAGATCCTTGTAGATTCTGGATATCAGCCCTTTGTCAGATGGATAGACTACAAATTTTTTTTCCTATTCTGTAGGTTGCCTGTTTACTCTGATGATAGTTTATTTTGCTGTGCAGAAGTTCTTTAGTTTAATTAGATCCCATTTGTTAATTTTGGCTTTTGTTGCCAGTGCTTTTGGTGTTTTAGTCATGAAGTCTTTGCCCATGTCTATGTCCTGAATGGTATTGCCTAAGTTTTCCTCTAGGTTTTATATGGTTTTAAGTCTTGTGTTTAAGTCTTTCATACATCTTGAGTTAATTTTTGTGTAAGGTTTAAGGAAGGAGTCCAGTTTCAGTTTTCTGCATATGGCTAGCCAGTTTTCCCAAGAGCATTTATTAAATAGGGAATCCTTTCCCCATTGCTTGTTTTTGTCTGGTATGTCAAAGATCAGATGGTTGTAGATGTGTGGTGTCATTTCTGAGGCCTCTGTTCTGTACCACTGGTCTATGTATCTGTTTTGGTAGCAGTACTATTCTGTTTTGGCTACTGTAACCTTGTAGTCTTGTTTGGAGTCAGGTAGCATGATGCCTCCAGCTTTGTTCTTTTTGTTTAGGATCGTCTTGGGTATACGGGCTCTTTTTTGGTTCCATATGAAATTTAAAGTAGTTTTTTTGTTGTTGTTTTGTTTTTTTGTTTGTTTGTTTTTATTTCTGTAGAGAAAGTCAATGGTAGCTTGATGGGGATAACATTGAATCTATAAATAACTTTGAGTACTATGGCCATTTTTCACAATATTGATTCTTCCTATCCATGAGCATGGAATGTTCTTCCATTTGTTTGTGTCCTCTCTTACTTCCTTGAGCAGTGGTTTGTAGTTCTCCTTGAAGAGGTCCTTCACATCGCTTGTAAGTTTTATTCTAAGTCATTTTATTTTCTTTGTAGCAATTGTGAATGGGTGTTCATTCGTGATTTGATTTTCCATTACTGGTGTGTAGCGATGCTTGCGATTTTTGCACATTGGTTGTGTATCCTGAGACTTTGCTGAAGTTGCTCATTAGCTTAAGGATGTTTTTGGGCTGACACAATGGAGTTTTCTAAATATACAATCATGTCATCTGCAAACAGAGACAATTTGACTTCCGCTCTTCCTATTCGAATACCCTTTATTTCTTTCTCTTGCCTGATTGTCCTGTCCAGAACTTCCAATACTATGTTGCATAGGAGTGGTGAGAGAGGGCATCCTTGTCTTGTGCCAGTTTTCAAAAGGAATGCTTCCAGCATTTGCCCATTCAGTATGATAGTGGCTGTGGGTTTGTCGTAAATAGCTCTTATTATTTTGAAATATTTTCCATCAATACCTAGTTTATTGAGCGTCTTTAGCATGAAGGGGTGTTGAATTTTATCAAAGGCCTTTTCTGCATCTATTGAGATAATCATGTGGTTTTTGTCATCGGTTTTGTTTATGTTATGGATTACGTTTATTGATTTGTGTATGTTGAACCAGCCTTGCATCCTAGGGAAGAAGCTGACTTAATAATGGTGGATAAGATTTTGATATGCTGCTGGATCATTTTCCAAGTATTTTATTGAGGATTTTCACATCAGTGTTCATTAGGGATATTGCCCTGATATTTTGTTCTTGTTGTTGTGTCTCTGCCAGGTTTTCGTATCAGTATGATTCTGACCTCATAAAATGAGTTATGGAAGATTCCCTCTTTTGCTATTGTTTGGAATATTTTCACAAGGAATGGTACCAGCTCCTCTTTGTAACTCTGGTAGAATTCGGCTGTGAATCCATCTGGTCCTGGGCTTTTTTTGGTTGGTAGGCTACCAAATACTGCCCAAATTTCAGAACTTGTTATTGGTCTATTCAGGGATTCTACTTCTTTCTTGTTTACTGTTGGGAGGGTATACGTGTCCAGGAATTTATTCATTTCTTCTAGAATTTCTAGTTTATTTGAATAGAGGTGTTTATAGTATTCTCTGATGGTAGTTTGTATTTCTATGGGATCAGTGGTGATATCCGTCTTATCGCTTTTTATTGTATCTATTTGATTCTTCTCTCTTTTCTTCTTTATTCATCTGGCTAGAGGTCTGTCTATTTTGTTAATCTTTTGAGAAAACCAGTTCCTGAATTCATTGATTTTTTTTTTTTGAAGAGTTTTTTGTGTCTCTATCTCCTTCATTTCTTCTCTGATCTTAGTTATTTCTTGTCTTCTGTTACCTTTGAATTTGCTTACTTTTGCCTCACTAGTTCTTTTAATTGTGATATTAGGGTATCAATTTTATGTCTTTCTCTTTCTCCTGTTGACATTTAAATTTGTAAGTTTCCCTCTTAACACTGCTTTAGCTGTGTTTCAGAGATTCTGGTACATTTTGTCTTTGTTCTCATGGTTTCAAAGAACTTATTTATTTCTGCCTTAGTTTCGTTATTTACCCAGTAGTCATTCAGGAGCAGGTTGTTCAGTTTCCATGTAGTTGTGTGGTTTTGAGTGAATTTCTTAATCCTGAGTTCTAATTTGATTGCACTGTGGTCTGGGCAACTGTTTGTTATGGTTTCTGTTCCTTTGCATTTGCTGAGAAGTGTTTTACTTCCAATTATTTGTTCAATTTTAGATAAGTGCTATGTGGTGCTGAGAAGAATGTATATTCTGTTGATTTGGGGTGGAAAGTTCTGTAGATGTCTGTTAGGTCCACTTGATCCACTACCCTTCCCATCCTCTGGTTACCATGTTTCCACTCTATCTCCATGAGTTCATTTTTTTTTTTTTGTCTTACATATGAGTAAGAACATGCAATATTTGTCTTTCTGTGCTTGATTTGTTTCATATAACATAATGACCTCCAGTTTCATCCATGTTGGAACAAATGAAAAAGTATTTCATTCTTTTTATGGCTGAATAATTTTCCATTGTGTAGTCATACCCCCTTTTAAAAACCATTCATCCATTACTGGACACTTAGGTTGAGTTCATATTTTGGCTATTGTGAATATTGCTGCAGTAAACATGAGAGATCAGATACCTCTTTGATACACTGAGTTTCTTTATTTTGGACATACACCCAGCAATGAAATTGCTGGATCATGGCATACATTTCTAAAAAGAAAAGATACAAATGGCCAAAGGTATGTGCAATAATACTCAAATCACTAATCATCAGAAAAACGTAAATCAAAACTGCAATGAGCTATCATCACATTCAATTTAAAATGACTTTATCAAGAATAAGAATAATAACAGAAGGTGAAGATGGTGTGGATAAAGGAGAATCCTTGTACACTGTTTGCGAGAATGTAAGTTGGTGCAGCCACTATGGAAAAGTATATGGAGTGTCTTCAAAAACCTAGATATCGGTAAATTGTTTCTGAACTTCCATGTTTTTGTTCTGAAGTTTTCAGTTTCAGAACATTAGAATCAAGGAGTATCCAGGTACATTTCAGAAGGTTTCTTATAGGTTTCTTGCAGAAGATCACTCGGCGAAAATCTTTTTTTTTTTTTAAGTGTGTGTGTGTGTGTGTGTGTGTGTGTGTGTGTGTGTGAGAGAGAGAGAGAGAGAGAGAGAGAGAGAGAGAGATGGAGTGTTGCTCTGTTGCCCAGGCTGGAGTTCAGTGGTGCTATCTCAGTTTACTGCAGGCTTGCCTCCCAGGTTCACGCTATTCTCCTGCCGCAGCCTCCCAAGTAGCTGGGACTACAGGCGCCCGCCACCACACCCGGCTAATTTTTTGTACTTTCAGTACACATGGGGTTTCGCCATGTTGGCCAGGATGGTCTCAATCTCCTGACCTCATGACCCACCCACTTTGGCCTCCCAAAGTGCTGGGATTACAGGCATGAGGCACCACGCCTGGCCCATTTGAGGAAAACCTTTAATATGAATTTGAAGGATATATATTTATAAGCATATCAAATGATTTAACATTTTTGAAAGGGAATGTAATAAATATGTAATATCCATGGAAAAGGAAATATTAACATATATATACACATACATATACACAAACACATACATATTTAAAATGTATTGTTGAGCCTCAATACATCTATTTTTGAAAGTATGAAATAGAAACTTGTTTGGTAAGCAAAATATCAAAATTCAGCCAGACTGAACAGGTATCTATTTCTCTTGTTATTGCAATATCATCCACCTTTTGGTTTTTCTTCTTTCTGTCTTGACCAGCAGGTTTCTTTGCATCAAGACCCATAGTGACAGCACTGTAATATTTTCCTCACCAGGGTCCAGGAGTATTAGTCATTAAGTCCAAATGCAGTCACTTTATAGGAAATTCCTCCTGAGGCCCATTGCTTAGAAGATTGATCTCTCTCCTTCTATATAGAGGTAATGAAATTCTCCTTTTACAGTACTGCATTACCTAACAGAGATGTATTGTTAAAAATCAAACCAAGCTCTCATAAAGCATTAAGTCTGATAACTTACTTCCTATACAGTTTCAAACTGGCTGGATGCCCTGCTCTGGATAACTCTCTGAGAAGGAAAACATTACTTAGTATTCAACAGAGTTGCTCAGAATTAAAGTACCAAAGTCAGTAGATGTACTTAGAGTGATCATGGGAAATATTCAACCCAAAACTTTTAGATGGATATGTGATATAGTCAAAATTATCTTTTTTCTTCCTGTTCTCCTTAGTGCCTCTGTACCTTCTGAAGCTGGGGGACCTTCTCCAGGCCTAAAGATCCTCCCTAGATACAGAAAACACACAATGATTTCCCTCTATTGCTTTGATTATAATGCACACTGAGATTATTTAGAGTTGTCAACTAGACAAAAAAATCATAATATCTATACATTTACAATGCAGGTTTTATTTTTTATAAGTAAATAAATCTTGACAGGCTGGGAGTATGCCTCCGGCCAAGATGGAAAGCAGGCACTACAAGTGAAAGACAGATGAGAGAGGAGTTCATGCTGAACAGGTTGGCCAAGTATACCTGTTTAACAGGGTATGGAAGGAGCTATGAATATTCAGGAAAGGGGTCCTAAAGCATGTGTACTGAATAAACATCCACGTTGCATATACGTGAACCATGTTGACTTTTGGGTGGAGACTTAACATTTAAATGCATTACAATTAGGCCCTATATGTTAAAAGTGACACAGGGACATGAAGGCACTTAAGTGCGCAGCCTCTGTAAACTAACTGGAATCTGTCCATGGTTAGTGATTTTCTTATCCTGGGAAAGTTACTGAAATCAGTCTGTTGTCCAACCAAAGCTGTAATTATGGCTTGTGGAATAGGGGATGTCAGTTAGTCAGCATCTGGCAGTGGATGAGCTGCAAATTGTTTTAATATTGCTTATCTCAGGACAGTGCTGCTTTGGCCGCTATAGAAGAAGAAAAACTGTAACAGAACATAGTTTATTCTTTAAGTGTAGGAGTGCATAACTTAACCTTTGTCTGCCATGACTTCAGGCCTTGTGTATGATTTGGTATCTTGTGGCCACAAAAATTCTGTTTTGTCAATCTTGTGATTTCTATTTTAACACTGTGGTGATCAGTTGTATGTCTAAGCTGCGAAAGAATGGGAATATAATGAGACCTGTCTTATCTCCCATCCATTATGGCTGGTAGTTCTGTTTTGAAGATTTCTATGTGGTCCCTTAGCTAAGAAGATATCTATTTAGTCAGCTGGGGAAGTTTAGTATTTTATTTTTAGTTTATAGGATTCAGGAAACTTAAAATCCTTTGCTGGTAGGGTTAGAGTGTCTATGTTTGTAAAAACGTAACTCACTGGGATTTCATACTCTTGATAAAGACTCATTAGTTTAGAATTTGTTTCTGCTTGCTTCTAACATCAAAATGTACTTGTTTACTAACTTATAACCTCTGGATTATTCTATTTGCTAGAGCCCAGTTTCAATAAAGATAAATCTATACTCATGTTCTTCTCCTCTAAAATAATGTCTTCAAAGCTCATTTTCTTGAAAATATACTTAAGGAGTGACTTTAATTGACAGAAATGTAGGCCCTGTGGAAATATAGTTAGACAGATTATTTAAGCTAGTCAATTATTTAAAGGTTCCTGTAAATACATACAGCACATGGACAGCTATCATTTTGCCTTACACCAGCGTTAAGCATCATCCATGTGGAACAAATTAGTTTCTCTCCATCAGTGGCATTCAGGAGAAACTCTTGTGTTAAAAAATAGTTATAATGATACATAAATAGCTTCCAATACTATCTTTCAGCTTAAAATGCCAGAATAAAAGTATTTGAGTATGCATGTTTTTAAGAAAGATCATTTTGGAAAGTGATTTTTCTGCATAGTACTCAATTACAAAGGCATTGATGAGATGAAAATATATGTGACAAAGTTTCTGATATAAGAAGCTTAGCTTGCACAGCTTAATAAATAAAATAAATAAGTATTTACTAGACAAACTTAGGTAACCTGAAAGAGTTTTAAAATTAGAAAATCTCAGGATGAGAAAAACATCTAAACTCATTTCAAAATGTATAATATCTGATTACATCAAATATTTACAAAAAAATAAATTGATAGCCCAAATTGATTTATCTATAGTACCAATGTAGATTGGGAATATTACAATTTTCATGTAATTTTATTTCTGTGTTAAGAATCTACATGTTTAACTTCAAGCCCCAGAGTAAACTAAAAAGCAAATGGATAAGGGTTTGCTCATTCTAAAGAGAAACAAAGTTTTAAAAACGAAGATGAGTCATGCATTTGCATATTACTAAACACATTGTAACATTTCAATCATGTGTAAAGGATGAGGTTTTATTTAGGAGTGACAAAGTGTACATAAAAGTATAATGAATATTGTGAGAATTGAAATAATTATCAAGATAACAATACAAATAACATGTTTTGAAATGTTCAAGGATGAATATGGAAAGACATCTTGGAAAAGGAAATGTTTGAGAATCAAATTAGAAAGGCATATAAATGGAGACTTTTAAATGGAGAATGACACTTAGAGCTAAAGGAAAAACATTGAAGAAATACAGAAGTGAAACATCTTACCTCTTACAACTTCAGATATACAGATTGGCTTGGCATTGGGTAAATAAAAGTTAAAGGAGACAAATAGTTGACAGGGAAAATATTTAATTTTGATTAGGATGTTGGCTCATGATGCTAAACCAATCACGGAATGTTTAAAATTCTACTCTCTCTATTATGTAGATGTACCATGTAGTTAAGTCATATATTTGGAAAGTAACTTGGGTTCCTTAGGGTTGAATCTTAATTTAGCTACTTAGTGTATGTGTAGATAACCATATATCTTGATTTGCCAAGTTAATTCTGCTATATACTTATAGAGTCAGATAGATGTTATTAATAGCTTCCCCTTCTCTATCTAACCATGTCCTACCTACCTTGGATGATGTGGTCACCACAGGAATTGTTTAACTTTTATAAGTTTCAGTTTTCTTCATTTTAAATGTGGATAATTACCATAACTTCGACAAGGCATTGTTTTGGACAGTAAATGAGATAGTCCCTAGAGAGTACTTAATTCAGTAGTGTGCACAGAACAAGCAATTGATACCTGTTAGTTATTATAATTTAATCATTATTTAAAAGATAATGCCAAAATATTTGGTTGACTCAAAATATTAAATTGACCTAAAATCAGTTGAGATGCTAATCATTCAGATTATCGTTAATGTACCAATTTACTACAATATTGACCAAATTGTTATATATAAATCAGTAGTTGTAATTTTTTCTCTCACTCATACACAGGCATACACACACACACACACACACACACACACACACAGAGTCTTTAAAAAATCTCCTAATTACATTATGCATTATTTTTCTAACAAAAAATGTTTATAGTCATTTCCCAGTTTGATTACTTAAATGTGGATTGCTTCACAGAAAAAATGTAATTGAAGAACTATAAACAGGTGACCAAGATGACAGTAATACAGCATCTCTAATACATTTATGGGGCACAAACTAAATAATTTGATAAAAGCAATATGTAACCTGAAGTGGTTGTTAAATGTATTAATTTTTTCAGTCTTTTTGCCAATGATATTATGCACAGATTTTCTTAACCCAAACCTGTAAAAATATCAGTTTTTGCATGATACTTCATATGTTTTAGTACAAAGATGCCTTTTAGTTTTGTGAAGAAAATAATCTATTTTCAATTGAGGAATAAAGCTCTTTACCAGGTAATACAAACCTAAGAATAGAGTAATAAAAACATTTTAAAATATCTTTATATAAAGATATAAATATGCCTTTATATAAAAGGATTTAAAGGTTTTAATGTTCTGTTTATTCTGATATTTTTAGAATTTTAATTTAATATTTTCTCCCAAAGCATCCAAATATTCAAAAAATTCTGATATTTGTAGCAACTAAGAGTCATACCACACACAATACTACTTCATAGATCCAGTTGAATTTTAATGTTTCTGAAGAAAATTCAGATAATAGTCGTAACAGATTGATGCTGAACAGACTGACTTTTGTTGCATTTTAAAATTCATTCCATTAACATTGCTCTATGACACTTCCCAAGATATGGAAGATACATAAATTTTCTTTTCTAGGGGTCAGCAAAGGTCATGACTAAGACAAACATGAAGTGCCTCTTCATTTGATGGAGGATCCCTAGTATCTCACATACAGCAGCCAATGCATAAATTTTTCAAGGTGAAGTTTGATAACGATTTCACTAGATGTTGCTGGTATAGGCATGGCATCATTCAGAACATAAGTGGAAATGTGTAGCTTGTGTTTACTGAGCTCTGTAGAGTAAGTTTGTTTTCCTTTTCTCCATCTGATTTGCTCAAGTAACTAAAATAAAAAGAGAATCTTTTAGAAATGTAACCATAGATAACATTAGGGACAATAAAACAAACTAGGCTACATAAAAGACAGTCATGGCCATTATTCCCTATATCAAGGTGTTTTGTGTTCAGAGAGAGTGTAAAAATGTGGACCAGACTTAATTATCCATGAATGTTAACTTGCTCCAACAGACCTGAGTTATGTCAGAACTGAGTGTGTTTCAGATTATGATGCTTTCAGCTATTTTTTGTAAGCACATGAACAAATTCATGAATAGCATTTAAGTTTTGTAGAATAGATTATGAATGTAAGTTGGCGATAAAATAGAGAGAAGGGACTCGAACACGAAGAAACTTCGTGGAAGCCTTTTTGAATATGATGATCCATTGTCAATTGTTTTGCATGTTAAGACTTGAAGTTGATTCTTTAGGTCTTGACATCTCTATTCTAACCCAATACAGTTCATCCTGCTTTAATGAGGTGCAATTTTTTATTCAAACTATGTTGATAATTAAAGGGAGCATCACATGCTCAAGAATTACAAGTCCTTATTTGAGGAAGTTTGTTAGCAATGTTGAACTTTTGTTGTATTAGATTCTTATTGCTAGCGTAACAGATTACCACAAATTTAGTGATTTAAAATAATAAATATCTTGTCTTCAGGTCTAGAGATAGGGATTCTGACACAGATGTCACCGGGCTAAGATCAAGGTGTTTTCAGGCCAATATTTCTTCTGGAGCTTCTAAGGGAGAAAGCATTTTGTTGAGTTTTCCAGCTGTTAATGGCTGCCTGCATTTCTTGGAGCGTGGCCACTTCCTCCATTTTGAAAGCTATCAATGGACAGTTGAGCATCTTTCTCATGTCACATCATTCTGACCCTTTGACTCCTTCTTTCACATTTAAAGGGTCATTGTGATTACATTATATCAACTTGGATAATCCAGGACACTCTCCTTATTTTATGACTGATTAGCAATCTTAATTCCATTTGGTGAGTTTAATTCTCTCTTGCCATGTAAGATAACATATTCAAAAGTTTCTGGGATAAGAACATGGATCCATTTTTGCCTTCTACAGTTGCAAGCAATTCTCCAGGACTTTTTTTTTCTTAGTATAATTTTACCCATAATGTGACCAGGTTGACAACCCAGCTCTTTTGGCTGCGCATTCTGAAGACACTTAGAGATATTAAAATGATTCTCTTCCTTGGAAGGTCTTTAATCTTGGAAAACATCTTACAGAAACACACCCATAGCCTAGTGAGGCTTGGGATATAATAATCACTATTTGTTCTGTAATTTGGCTTTGATACATCTTAGTGCACACAGATAAGGCATTTTAAAGGTAGGGATGGGAATGTCTAATGGAGAAACAAGAATTGAAAATAGATTCAAACACTAAAGATGGGCACAAGTCAATGAATTTTGGAAAGATCTGTAGGACACAGGATATTCACCATATATGAGATTACAGGGATTTGTAGTTCAGCAGGCAATCTTAGGATACGTAACTGTAAGAAATTGAGTGTGATAAAACAAGTATCACAGAGTTCAGAAGTCAAGAACCAACATTAAAAAATTCTAATGAAACAGACAGTGCCATCAAGAATGTTTATTTACTCTTAGCAGGGTATATGGATCACAGGTTTATGGGTCATAGTCTGGTACTTAGTTAGGGAAATATTTTAGGGCAAGTTGCAATTTCCAAAATAACTGAATTACTGAGAGGCAATATAAATGGAGACTGTAATAGAAGAATTTCTATTTGCTAGATGTGAGAACATAAGTTAGGAAACTGGAAAAGGTAAAATCCCAAATATTAAAAGTGAGACCCTAAGTAACAATTCTAGTAGTACCACTCACTATTACCTCCTGAGTACTGTGTAAAAATTAATGAATATCCTCGTGCTTAAGTGAAATCCATCTGAGACATGGAACTTAAAATTAGCTGATTCAAGTAGGCTAAGTAGGGGATTGTGAATATTTGAAAGAGGAAATGTGGGAATGAGAGGCAGTATCAAAGTATTTTAAAGATCTATTTTACAATCAGGGAAGCATATCTTATAGTATTGTTATTTAATTTGTGAATTTTGTTTACAAATTATAAGTTTCACAGCAATAACCAAGTCTTTGTCATTTTAATTCTCTCTCCTAAGACAACGTCTAGGATAATGTTTATTCATGGAAACAGATGACTTCTCTTTCAGGTTGTCTATCTTGGCAATTTTACCTCTCCTAAAACACTTTGTTTATTTGTTTGTTTGTTTGATGTATTAATGGTTTATAAATATATGCTGGCCTTAATTTGACTGTGGATTTCTGAAGACAATTGCTGGCCTTTAAATATAACAATTGTGTTGCATAAAGGAGAGACTATAGCAAACATGTAAAGACATTATTGGAGATAAAAATAAATTTCAGCATTTAATTATTTGTAATAATTAAGACACCTATTACTTCTGC
This sequence comes from Macaca thibetana thibetana, assembly GCF_024542745.1. NCBI lineage: Eukaryota > Metazoa > Chordata > Mammalia > Primates > Cercopithecidae > Macaca > Macaca thibetana. Next base: position 67,344,257 of record NC_065579.1, on the reverse strand, counting down.
TATTCCTGATGTTTATTCTTTTAATTAAATTCTCATCATTCAAAAAACAATTACTATTGATATGTTCTAACCCTGTGCTTATTGCTCTAACTCGTGAGCAGTTTAATATTACTGTTTTGCCTTACATCATGTCTTACAGTTGTTTACCAAGTCCATTTTATATTTGTATTTCTTAAATAAAATTATACTTGTTTTACTGAATTTTTTATGTGTTATAATACAATTTGAAAAACAAATAAATATTCTAGCTCATGTCAACATAGGTTTAACTATTTAAAAATTCCTCCTTTGTATCATTCTCTGTGATGATCTGGGCCTTTTATCCATTCTGATATCATGATAGACAATAGATAGATGGTGAATAGGTAGATAGATAGATTCATTAGTTCATTCATTGATTACATAAATGTACCAAAAATCCCCAGAGTACAAATCAACATTTATGCATATGAATAGGTCAATTCTAGCTCTTTAGGATTTACAATCTAAACAATATTAGAAAGTATATAGACATAAAATGATTACATAGAAAGAAAACTACATTAGAAAATACCAATATATTTTAAAATATAAAAACTTTTCCTGTTTACCACACACTTCCTTTTGCTTTAAAATATTTTATCTTCATTATTTTCTAATATGTTATTATTATTGCTTTTTGAGGTGAGATAATGATATCAGTTAGTAAATAGCAGAGATAAAATTCAGATTATCCTCTACAATGTTTGTGCTCTTTTCTAAGTACCACTGAATTAGCTGTGTATAAGACAAACAAAAGGCAGTTTAGAAGGATTAGTGGAAGTAAATTTGTTTATTTACTGATGTGGTAGAGAAGATTTTCACAAAGACATGTAACTTGACTAGGGTATAAAAGGTTGATGCAATTTAGATGCTGAGAATGAGAAAGATAGTCATTATAGGTACAAAACAGAATAAGCAAGGGCATGGAAATAGAAGTTAGCCTAGAATGTTACCAGAACAGTAACAGCGAGTGCAAAAGTCTGCTTGAATCATTCTACTTCACTTTTTTTTTTTTTTTTTTCATCTCAAATTCAATGCTAAACCTTTATCCAATCAGCCTATCAGGTCAGGAATTATTTTCAGGACAGACAAATTACTTTTACCCAGCATATAGTTCCAAAATCTAATGCCAGAGTGGTTTGCTTTTCTTCATTTGTAAACAATTTGGTGTCTGAAGTTAGAAATATTGGATCCACACTTTATATAGGAATATATTAGATTTTTAAATTACATGGCATTGTATATGTCACACTCCAGCAGGCTCATTCCTTAAAGGATAAAGTTAGTCATGAATAAAATTCTTGTACTAGAAACACAGATGCCTGATGAATATACAAGGGTAAGTAAGTGAAATAAGTGTTGCTGAAATGAGGAAGGAGCTGAGATTAGACAGCCTACCAAGGAGACAAAAAGGCTTCTCAAAACTCATTATTTAAAATAGAAGTGTACAAATGGTCACCTTTTATTGTATAGTCTAGCTTTTCATTTCATTTGCTACAAGGCTGGCCAAGAGGCAAAATGCCTGTTTTGACATATACCACTCAAGTGTGAAAGTAACCTTTTGCTTTAATAATTTATTCAAGCTCTAGCATGGTGTTTTAATTGGCCAATGCTGCCTTAAATCCTACAGTCTGCCAAAGAATATCATACTTGTAAAACACAGTTTTGTTTTAATTTCGTTCATTTTAATATAGCATTAATATTAAATCTGTTTTACATCACAGTTGCAATTAATGAGTATAATCAGTGTAAAAATTTGAGTGGTAGTTGTAGCTGCTGTATGCTAGGGCTGTAAACATTTTGAATATTATAAAAATATTTTTCTAGAATTAAAAAGGAGATATGAATGCAAAATACAGTTGATATTGAGAAGTTGATTTTTAAAAATATTTCTGGCACCTATAGTTTTTTTTTTAATGTTGATGTAACTAATTTTTCTTTTCCCTCATTTTGTAATTTTTACATTCAATTTCTAGCAATATAATTAGGTACAGAAAATTTTTTTGTTTTTCTGACTTCAAATAAAATCAATTATGGTAATAATAAGAGAACAAACAATTGAGACATGTAGATATTCTAATCATTTTCTTTTAAAAGTAGTAATATGGACTATAAATTATTTAAAATTAGATTAACCTTAAGGACTCATTTTAGTTCAACATTGGGAAAGATGAGAGAAATAGTAACACATGTCCTCAGAAGATTTTGTGACATAAAATTCAGCTCTAGGTAAACTTTGTCATACACTGATATTTTAACACCTGAGGCAATTATGTGTTATTTTTACTTACTTTGAAATTTAATAAGTTATCTTACACTTTAGAATCACTCTTTCTGCATAGGAAAGAGTATTTAATATTTTAAAAGTAAAGACTTAAAAACTATTGGAGAAACAAACATTTGTTTTATATGAAAGTATGAATATTGTACAGATATCAAAGACACTTCTCAAATCTGAGTATTGACAATTTTAAAGTATTGACAATCTTCAAGTCCCCCAGCCATTTAAAATATTCAGTTATCTTTATTTTTAAGAGTAAATCAACCTGTTCTTGTGTCTATGTAAATTATTGAAATTAAATTTATTGTTTTCCAAATTTTTAAAATTTCAACTTTTGTATTTTTGTCTAATGTGAAAACTGAAAATAATTTAGCATAAGGCTGTCATCCCCTAAAAATTAGCTCATTTTTCATCCTCACCTTGTGCTGTCATCCACCAAAAGACTGAGTGAAAAAGAAAACCTTCCGCTCTAATAGTAAATCAGTTATCCCCAGTGCAAGTTCCATTTATACTCATAGCTGTCTAAATGTTACTATTTGAGATTATCCTTTGAGTTTCAATGCTGTGGTCATATATATAGTGTTAAGAACCAGATTCCAAATCAGGTCTACAATATACAACATGATTCAAGTCATCTGTAACAGATGCATTTGGTAGTTGTTAAAAGTATTTAGGTATTGGATTAAATTGGGAAAAGTGTTAATTATTTCATCTTTATTTTTCAGGTATGAGGAATCAAACAATGATATTTTAAATTTCATCTTTCTTTCTATCTAGCATTACTCAATTTGAATTTGTAGGATGCCTCACTATTATATTATAAAAATATGGTATATATTACTAAGGCAGTTTATATTTAAAAATATGTAAATATGAAATAATTAAATTCCATTAAAACATTTAATATATTGAAAATTACAATTATGTATAAAGTGAAAGTTTATTGGGGTGGTGGGTACCTATAGTCTCAGCTACTCCAGAGGCTGGGGCAGGAGGATGGCTTGAGCCCCAGATTCTGAGTCCAGCCTGGGCAACATAGTGAGACCATGTCTCTTAAAAAAATGCATATATAAAAGTTGATTTAATTGTTATTTTTGCATATCATATTTGGAAAATTTTACAAGGTTTAATGTAAATATAAACTATTAATATTTATTTTGGTTAAAACAATATAATGAAATACTTGAAAAATATACAGTATGAAAATCATACCAGATTACCATAGGCAATATGACATTTGTTGAATGTGTTTAAAGTTTTTATTTTTTAAAATTTCTTTTGTCATTTTTGTAAGTTGCATTAGAGTATTTGCAAAATTTTAGGGAATTTTTAAATCATAGTTTTTAGACTGAATATTTTTAATCAGATACATTTAGAAGAAAATTTCTGTGAAGCATTCTATTAATAAAAATAAAAATGAGTATTTTTATTAATAGAATAATAAACTTAAAATTATTCAGTTTTATAATTTGGTTTATGGTTTGTATGAAGATACATAACAATTTTATATATTGTTGAAATATTAATTTTTTCTTATTTTTATAATTATGTGTAATACCAAAATTACCATTTTTGAATGTAAACTTTTGCCTATAATTCCAATTATTTCAATGAAATAAATTTAAGAAAGAGAATAATAGAATATTAGTAACTCTTTTAAAAATTAAAAATCTATTATGACGGTTAGTTTTATGTGTCTACTTGGTTGGGCCATAAGATGCCTAGTTGAACTATTAAACATTATTTCTGGGTGTGTCTGTGTAAAGTACAGTTTGCTCAAACAATTGGGTAAGGCATTACCCAATCAATTGAAGGCCTGAATATAACAAAAAGGTGGAGGGAGGTTGAATTCCCACTCTGCCTAACTGTTTCATCTGAGTTATTAGTCTCCTTCCTTCGGGGGTCTTTTTTCCTCAGTCCTTTAGACTGCAATCTGCACCATTTGCTTTCTGGCTCTCAGGCCTTTGAACTATACAAACAATTTTCATGGGATTCCAACTTGGAGATATAAGGGCAGATAATGGACTTCTTAACCTCCACGATCACCTCCAAAATCACATGAACCAATTTCATAAAATAAATCTCATTCTATCTATCTGTCCATCATCTACCTTTCAGTTCTGTATATTTTCTATGGGTCATGTTTCTTTGGAGAACACTGATTACTACCTTAGATACCTAAAGTAAATATTTAAAGATATTTCTTCATTAATTTAAGATGGAAATTACATTACAGAAATAATGATTATTTCTGTTGTTTTTCTTGCTTTCCTCATGATCTATTCTCCTTAGTATTATGTCATCATTTTCTTTATTCTGGTTTGTAATGGCATGTGCAAATACTTATTACAAAATTCTATTTTTCATTAATATTTTGAGATTACTATCTTTTTTTCTATTAATTTTACTAACATTTTTCAGGTTAAAAGAAAACTCTCAGAATTATCTTAGTAAAATTAACTGGAAATTCTAAGTAAAATTTGGAAGATACAGATTTTATTCTAATGTTGTTTTTCATTCACATATATGCCTTTCATGCATTTGTCATTTCTATTTTTATTTTCAATGTTATATTGTTTTAAGTGATATATCTATAACTTGTCAGAAACTTTGTCAAATGCTAGGTAAACACACCCACACACAAGTATACTCATCTTTATTGTTGAGAAATTTTCATTCCTGAATGAATAATTTATAGATAATATTTATGTAAACAAATACAATATTATGTGCTATATGTAATAAAAACTGTATATGAAAAATACAGAAATGGTATTCTAGGCTAAGGCACTATGATAGATTCTAAAATCAAAGTTTAAATTTAATTTTTTCTGTACCACATCCTAACTTAGTATATTAGTCAAATTATTTAACCTTTCAAAACTCGGTTTTCACAACTTAACTTTAGGACAATAGCATAGTGTATGTGTTGATTAACATGGTGTTAGGAATACAGACTTTCATCGTAGCAATGAGAGTGGTGGTGATGATGATAATTTAGATACCTTAGAGAACGATTTGAAATGTCATATAGATGGTACTAAAGGATAAGGATTAGTTTTGAAATACAGGAAGTATTCTGGAATACATAAAAAGATTCTGCTAGGAGACAATGTAAAGCTGAGTTAAAAACTAAAAATTTATACAAACTACAGGAGGGGAGGTTGGTAGATATGAAATGGCAATTGGATATACTAAAAAGGCATGGAAATTTCAGATTTTTGTTTTAGAAAGTTTACTGATGGGCATATATTGAATATGGATAAAAAAGAAGCAACTTTGCAGATAAGGACTTCCGTTAGGAGATTACAATATTGTAGTAACCAACAAAAGAGATGATGGTGTCCTAAACCAAAGTGCTGTCAGCTAAAATAGAAGGAACAGATGGAATTTCGATGAGTTTAAGAAGGCAAATTCTCAAAATATTGAAGATGAGAAAGAATAGAGTTGGAACTCATTCTTAACATTATTCCTATGATAAGTAGGTAAAAGTTGGTGCATTCAACCAAGAAACAAAACAAAACAAAAGCACTGGTTAGGTAGGAAGGAAATGATTTCAGTTTCCAATATGCTGAGCTCTAGATGTTTATTGGATATTAGGATGGAGTCATCTGTTAAGCCATCTGAATCTCAGGAAGAAAGTCACTTGGGTGGCGGTATATACATGGGGTTTGTTAGTACACAGGTAATGTCTAAAGATAAATAGAAAAGCAACTAAGGAAATTGTCTATTCGTGTCCTTAGCCCACTTTTTGATAGGATTGTTTTATTTTTCTTGTAAATTTGAGTTCATTGTAGATTATGGATATTAGTCCTTCGTCAGATGTATAGATTGTGAAGATTTTCTCCCACTTTGTGTGTTGTCTGTTTACTCTGCTGACTGTTCCTTTTATCATTCAAAAACTCTTTAGTTTAATTAAGTTCTAGCTATTTATCTTTGTTTTTGTTGCATTTTATTTTGGGTTCTTGGTCATGAAATCCTTGCCTAAGCCAATGCCTAGAAGGGTTTTTCCTATGTTACCTTCTAGAATGTTCATAGTTTCAGGTCTTAGATTCAAGTCATTAATCCATCTTGAGTTAATTTTTATATAAGATGAGAGATGAGGATCTAGTTTCATTCTCCTACATGTAGCTTGCCAGTTATTACAGCACCATTTGTTGGATAGGACATTTTTCTCCACTTTGTTTTTGTTTGCTTTGTAAAAGATCAATTGGCTGTAAGTATTTGACTTTATTTCTGGGTCCTCTATTCTCAAAAGAAGATATACAAAACAAATGGCCAACAAACATATGAAAAAGTGTTCAACATCATAACGGTCAGGGAAATGCAAATCAAAACCACAATGTGATACCACTTTACTCCTGGAAGAATGGCAATGTTCAAAAAATCAAAAAATAATAGATGTTGGCATGGATGCAGTGAACAAGGAACACTTCTACACTGCTAGTGGGAATGTAAACTAGTACAACCACTATGGAAAACAGTGTGGAGATATCTTAAAGAACTAAAAGGACTGCAATTTGATCCAGCAATCGCACTACTAGGTATCTACCCAGAGGAAAAAACGTCATTATATGAAAAAGATACTTGCACACCCATGTTTATAGCAGCACAATTTGCAATTGCAAAAAGGTGGTACCAACCCAAATGTCCATCAATCAGTGAGTGGATAAAGAAACTGTGATATATATATATATATATATCAAAATAATACAAATTGGGTGTAGTGTGTACTGCTCCAGTGATGAGTGCACCAAATACCACCTGTTCCCCAGTAACTTACAGAAATTAAAAAAAAAAAATGCAACTAAGGAAATTGTTTAAAATAAAAGACAATTCAACATAAGGGAGAAAAATCTCACTAAAGATGGCTGAGAGAAATTGCAAATTTAAAAAACAGGATTTTGGATTTTGGAACTAGGAGTTACTAACAAAAGCAGTTTAAGTGGAGTTGTGATAGATGAGGGCAGATCTAATATAGTGAATAATTAATGTGAGGTAGAATTGAAGAAACAAAATGTAGACTACGTTTTTGGAGGGTAGGGGAACTTTGATGTTTAAAACAAACAAAAAATTTTTTTTTCTACCCTAACATTTTTTTTCACACCCTAACATTTTCTATAATGTTAAAGAATCACTCGGACTCAGGAAGGGGAACATCACACACCGGGGCCTATCATGGGGAGGGGGGAGGGGGGGAGGGATTGCATTGGGAGTTATACCTGATGTAAATGACGGGTTGATGGGTGCAGCACAGCAACATGGCACAAGTATACATATGTAACAAACCTGCACGTTATGCACATGTACCCTACAACTTAAAGTATAATAATAATAAATAAATTAAAAAAAAAAAAAAAAAAAAAAAAAAAAAAAAGAAGCTTAAACATGTTTAAAGAAATCTGAGAGGAAGGTGGCATAGGAGAGAGAGAGAGAATGAGTGATTAAAAATACTACACTGGAGCTGTGATCCTCAAAGGGTGTGAAGCTATGAGGCTGCCTACAGTAGTTTCACAGGGGATGGGCTTGTTGAAAATGTACATTAGTAGGTTCCACTGCAGAGCTGAAAGTATGTGTATTGACATTTAAAATCTACTGCTCTAGAGAAAGACATTTATATTGTCTAAAAAGACATGAGAAGATTGGCTCCAGGATATAGATAAAAGAGCTAACATCCACTAAAAAAATAATAAAACAAAAGCAAAAAAAAATTCCCTCTTCTTCTTAGGAATAAAGAAACTAATTAAGAGTCTGTGCTTAAGAAGAAATGTTTTAGCTGAATAATATCTTCAGGAATTTTAGCGTTATGATTTTTATTTTAAGTGATAACTTCTAATATATAAAAATAATAGGAAAAAAGTTATGGGTTAAAACAGTTTGAACTAAGAATTCAGATATTGAAAATGACAAATTTAAATGATGCTGAGCTTCATCGTTTTTATTTTCCTCCACAAATACATACTGCTTAGAATGTTATAGGAGCAGAGAATATAGACAGGTAGAATAATCCAGAAGAGATACTTGCATGGTACACTGGAATGTGAGGGATGTAGTTTTGATTAGCTGATTTGGCAGACTATGTAATTTAAATGTGATCATGAAGAAAATAACAATTAGAAGCAGGAATATTGACCAGAACAATAGAGATGAGTTAAATGACTGAAGTGCCAATTAGATCAAAATGTGTCAGTTAGTGAGAGAACACTGTGAGCAAACTGTTGTTAAGAGACTTGAATTTTGGAGATTATGGAAAATAAGTTTCATTAGTTTAATCATAGTTCGGTTTCATGGAAGCAATAGATATGATACTTAATTTGGTTTAATGTTAGAAACAGGATTTGATCTAAGTTAATGGAAAATTAGTAAATTCCATATCACCTATTAATCAGAAGAATATAATATCAGTCACCATCTACGTTTTGAGAAATGTTGGGTGAAGTATGAATAAATTCTACATAAATGACAAAAATGATAATAAATGCATGATAATACTAAGATAAAATTAGATGCCCAAATGATAGCATATTAAAAATCAGTTTCAGATATATGCAAAACTTAAACGTGAAGAAGGTGAATTATTTACAGTAAAAAATATAAAAAATTAAAGATCATCAGCTAGAGAAGAATGTTTATATAATAGCCAAATATGCAAAACATGGGGAAAATGATTGGCAAAGTTCACTGTATCAAAATTGTCTTTCTTAATGAAAATGTCATTGAAGTTAAAAGCCACTTTTTAGAGTACATATAGCTAACAAAGGTTATTTGGGGCAGATAAAGTACCCTAATATACTTATACTGTTCAGCAATTCAAGTCCTAGCGCATGTCTTAAGACTGTTCCTCTTGAGATCCTTTTATTTATTTATTTATTTATTTATTGCCCAGCCTGGCATGATCTTGGGCTCACTGCAACCTCCACCTCCCGGGTTCAAGCAATTCTCTGCCTCAGCCTCCCGAATAGGTGGGATTACAAGTGCCCGCAACCACACCCGGCTAATTTTTTGTATTTTTTTAGTAGAGTTAGGGTTTCGCCATCTTGGCCAAGCTGGTCTGGAATTCCTGACCTCCTGATTTACCTGCCTTGGCCTCCTAGAGTGCTGAGATTACAAGCGTGAGCCACCGCGCCCGGCTGAGATTGCTTTTAAGTTTCCATGAGTAGTGGTATTGTTTTGAATGCCATGGCAGATGAGAGAATAGAGCTTTTCCAACTTTAAGAATGTATAACAACTATCTCCAGAACTTGTTTAAAATGTCAGTTACCAATCAAAGAGATTCTATTTTATGAATTCTGAATTGTGCTTAAAAAATTTACACTTGAAAATCAAGTGAATATCAGTGTTTGAAAATAGAATATAACCGTGATATCTAAATTCATTTTCATTATCAAAGGCAGTCAGGAAGCCTTGTATCTATCAACAACTTTTAAAAGTCATGAATACATATTCCAGATATACTAAAAATCAGTATACATATTGTGTTTGTATATATACTATACACATACACACATATAAGTGTATGTGTGTGTATGTTTATATATATACATATATACACATATACATATATACATATATACACATATATATGCACACACATATACACACACACACACATATATATATATGTGTATATATATATTTTTCCCCACAGGGCGTCTGTTTCATAAACATTCAGCGCAGTGGTTGCCTCTGGAGACAGGTGGGGCAAATGTGTAGGGGCACATAGAGAACACTTCATTCCCTAGAAAGTATTTTTTTAATTTTATTTGCTATTTTAAAAAAGTAATATTTTTATGCTTTTGTACATAATTAAATTAAAGGAAAACCTAACTGAATATATACACTGATCTGTATGTTTTCAAGACAGTAGTAGTCACAAGACATAGCTATCAAGACATCAAGATTAAAAAGCAACCCATCAAAATTTTTTTGGTTTAAAATCAACTGAATCCCATTTTTGCTAGTTAAAATTGTATACAGTTTTATTAAGGAATACTGGGCAACTTTCGTAATTTCTGATGGGTCATAGCACCAAGTTGTGCATCCAGGAACCACCTTCCAAATCATAATACAGCTGCCAAGCCCCAAATAGCTTGAATGGCCAACAGGATCATCCCTTATCACTGTGCCTCATCACTCCAGAAATTTGCCTTCCTGTAGTTGTTGCCAGAGGCAGATGTTAGCCATCTCACTTGTTTCATCAACTTTTAACTTAAGGAGTGGGTGGATTATTTTATTGGTGCTATTATTTCATTTTATGTACGCCGCAAAACCATGTACCAATTGCAAAAAAAAAAAAAAAGTAATAATCAACATTTTTAAGCTTCAATAATTGGAAGCTATCTCTCTGAGAATCATAATGTAAGGATTTTCCCAAAAACAGAAAAGGTGTTCATTTTCTAGGCAACCAGAAAGAATAACAAATCTTTACTATAAGCTGTATTCATGACACAGACACCATCTAGATTTTCAAAAAGAAACTGTCACAGAACGTTTTTTCTTTCCACGTGCGTGTTTATAAACCTGAGTTTGTCAGTCTCAGCAATATCGATATTTTGCACCAGATAATTCGTTATTGTGAGCACTGTCTTGTTCATTTTAGAATGTTGAGAAGCATCTCTGGCCAGTAACAGTTCCCTGTCCCTCTCAGATGAGACAGCCAAAAATATTTCTATTTATTGACAAATGTCGTTTGGGAGGACTAAATTGTCTCAGTTAAGAACTGATGCTATAAAGTGATGTTCACCAGCTCAGCTTCACCATAACAGACATTATGGAGGATATAACATGTAATCCCAGTCCACAGTACATACATGTAAACCTATTTTAATGCTCACATCGGTTGTATAGTTTTTAACCCAATCCAATAATGTTCAAGTAGAATTTACACTTCATCAGTTAAGGGCATCCATCATTTTATGACATGGTCATGAAATAAGTGCAAGCCAATAAATTAATAAATGTAACATCCTTCTGAAGGGTTTAGAATTATACTGCATGAGCACAAACACTGTTTCTTATTTATTATCTCTGTGACAGGGCACAGATTACTGTACCTCAATTTTTTTCTTGGTAAAATGGAGATTTAAAAAGTAAATATATCAAACACTTAGTGTGAGAATTAACTTACGTAATCTACACATGAACTAAATATATTTTTTTACTTCAGTGACAGCCGGAAAATCTTTGTCTCCAAAACCGATGCCTTTTCTGAACTGCAGAGTCATATAGCCACCTCTTTACATAATGTATCCTCAAATTTGACTCTGCCAAAAGAGAACATCTGATATTTTCCCTCCGCACTTGCTCCCTTCCAAGTTGCTCCTATCTTAAAACAGATACTGCTATACTGAGTTGCTCAAGCCAAGAATCTGAATTATCCTTGAGTCGTTTTTTGCTTTACTTCTCACCTATAATCATCACTACTTTCTATGAACTGTGATTCCAAAATATGACCTGTAGAAACCCATGTCTCTTCTTTTCTTACCACTATCTTTGCCTAAAATATCCCTTATAAACTGATGCAAATTTCTTTACCTGGCTCTGTGCTTCCATTCCTATTTCTTTATAATCCATTTTCCAGAATCAAACCAGAGTAATTTTTGAAAATGTAAATACGAATTTGTAATTTTCCTACCTAAAACATTTCAGTGTTTCTTTGTAGTATTTAAAATAAAGCTAAGCTTATCCCTTTGCTAATAAATGTGTTCACATATTTGCTATCTCTCTGGCCATTACCTACTTCTTTTTCTTAGTCTTGATCAATGTATTTCAGCAAATCATCCTTTCTGTTTACGAACAGTCCTGCTGCACTGCACAACTCCAGGGGGCATCAGTCATCCTACTTAAAATGCACCTTTGAGTCTTTTTGACAGCTGCTCTTGCATCTTCTTAAAAGAGGTTTTTGTTAAAGCTGGCTTATCCCTGTCAATCAGATCTGAGCTAAATTGTTACTATATCAGACTTTTCATGATCATCCAAATATAAATACCTTCACAGTGACAATAACATAATTGTACAGAATTTTAATTTTATGCATATACTGTATGTTTTATGTATATGTGTATATAAATGATTAAATTATTTGCTTGTCTGCATCTCTGAAGAAGAATTCAAGCTCCACTAACAAAAGAAATTTATCTGGCTGTTTTTATATATGTCATAGGTAAGTAGCATAGTGGCTGGTATACAGTGAAACTTAATATTTGTTGAAGAAATGAACAAAGATTAAAGTCTTTTGAGGAATGGAGGAGATTTTTCATAATTATAAAATTCTATGATATATCCTATCCAAAGAAGAATTTTACCTAGAGGGCAACCAAGTAGTAATCAAGCCTTCTGATTTTTACAGACCAAGAGAATAAAAGATAGTAATAAACCTATAGTTTCCGGTATTTAATTTGCAGAATAAAGACATAAAAACAAACAAAATAAGTTCCATTTATTATTTGTTATTACCAAAAATGTAGGAAGGACATAATCTCCAACACAGGACAGTCTTTTAACTTGAATTAAATGCCATAGAAACAATTATTCACATTGTGTGTGTTTTTTCACAATGTTTTCTCTGTAAACTAGTGAAAGCTTATTTACAAACCAATGGTCCAAGTTTGGGAAGTATTGGTTGAAAGCAGAGAATATAATTCCTTAATTTATGCTGAGATTTGTCAATTCCATGTGCCTTTTACAGAGCTGACACAGGTAGTTTTGCCATCTCTGACTCAGAGAACTGGAGTCTTTGTAAAGTCTTATATTTTCTGTCTTTGAACTTTGCCTCTCTTACTTTGAATACCTCTGGTTTATGAAGTATTCCATGTCTTGCCTGATCCAATTATGTCCTATACAAACTGCCTTTCCCAACCTGTTTTACATAATTTCAACAACCACTAGAAATACTAGCTACTGATACCTGTTTGACAGTAGTCTGGATCCAGCAATGAAAGTAGAGATGCTCTTTGATAAAAGTGACCGCGAGCCTAGCTCTTGAAGGTGATTGAGAAATAATCTGATTTTAGGAAAGAGGTAGATAGCTATATTCAGCGAGGAGACAGAAGGTAATGGTATGTGCAAGACATAGAGGTGGAACTTAATGAATCATGTATAGGAAATGATACAGAGATTTACTTGCCAGGGGAGAAAAAGACTTCAGATGACATTTCAATCTTTTCTTTTTCTTACTTATTTTCTTTGTCTTGATTTTTTTTAAGAAGATTGAGCTGGAGAAGAAATATATGGGCCTACAGTTCTGATTTGTTTTGAGACACAATACTCCAAAATCAATCTCTACATGCAGAAGCTTCTTCATGTCCTCACAAAGGAAACAGTTTTATACAATCTATATTTTATACATCACTCAAATACGGGACAATCATTTTGGTTTTTTTCTAAGCTTGCTACAGCAGGTTTCTGTATTCTTATTAAAGCAAAGAGGATTTGAATGATTCATCTCTCACCATTTAGATGGCATACACACACAGATGTGGCAGCTAGGCTCCTGCTCTCCAGGCTGAAGGTGAAATGTTGTATTTGGTTTATGATGGATATCACTTATAACTGTTGCTGCTGTAGATGTCACTGTCTCCTTAGCCTCTTATATACTCAGGAAAATGTTTTCCTGGATTGTTTATCTGAATATGATTTATAAAAGACCCAGTAAGCAAATCAAATAGTACTTTCTGATTTTTTAATTCCAGCAATATTCTTTCAGGAAAGAATGTATCTTTTCTATAATGGTATACTTTCATTTAAACATTGAAAAAAGATAAAATAACTTTCCAGTAATTTCTCTTCCCCCAATATGCTCAGTCATGAGTTAGTTCATGAGTTAGGACTGACTTAAAATATTGTCATGATTGCCCTTTGGTTTTCTACATCATTTTAAAGTCCAAGTTTCTTGCATGTAACAGCTTTTGATTAAAACTGACATATTTGGCCAGGCGCGGTAGCTCATGCCTGTAATCCCAACACTTTGGGAGGCCGAGGCAGTTGGATCATCTGAGGTTAGGAGCTCAAGAGCAGTCTGGCCAAGATGGTAAAACCACATCTATACTAAAAATACAAAAATTAGCTGAGTGTGGTGTTAGGCGCCTGTAATCCCAGCTACTTGAGAGGCTGAGGCAGGGAATTGCTTGAACCTAGGAGGCGGAAGTTGCAGTGAGTTGAGATTGCACCACTGCACTCCAGCCTGAATGACAGAGCAAGGTTCCATCTAAAAAAAAAAAAAAAAAACAAAAAAAAACAAAAAAAAAAAACCTGACATATTTTTTGACTTCTTTAGTAAAAATCTCTTATAAGCACAATGAGGAACATTTTTGTCAATCCCATCAATTTACTTTGTCCAGATAACACACAAATATTCTTTTTTTCATGGTTGCACTGAATTCTCTATTTTACAAAGGAGTTTGCTGTATTCATATAAATTGAATTTTACCCTTTAGGTAAATATGTTGTCATTGAAGCTAATCCTGCTTCCCACATGATTTACTCTCTTGTGCTCTTGTTATTTACTTTTGTGGCTGGCACATTTTTTCTTTATACTAATACCAAAACAAAAGTGGCAGCATATACATGTAAAAATAAAATTAAAAGAAATAAAACATAAGTAACTAGAAATGAAATTAACATCATGTCTGATGTCGTTCTTCTAACTAATGAATATTTCATGCATTCTCCCATCTCTGTCACCCACATCTGATATTATAAGCTTTACATTCTCTAAGCTTTCTTAATGTCATTTTACCTACTATATCTTTCCAATGCCTATCCAGGTTGGAGACTTCAACATCCACTTTGATTAATTTTATATAGATTAACCTCTTAGTTGTTTCATTCTTCTGAACTCATTCATTTCATTCTTCTGAACTCTGAACTTATTTCAGCAGGATGACAACCAATGTTACATAGTCCATGTTTTAAACTTCAGTCTCATTAGAAATAGACATCATCAGTATCAAATTATAATCTCTCTTAGATAACAAGTTGCTGTTTTCTACCCTTATGTCCTATACTCACTTCCTTCTCCCCTAAGCCCTAGAGTCAATCAAATGAAAAGTCCTGTCATACCCGTCTTCTAAAATCCCTCAAACAGCCTCTCTTTACAATACTCCCTGGAATTTTGATTATTCACTTCCATTCCCAGAACAGTCACATCTTGATTATAGTCTTTTCTTCTCCAAATCTTTCACCGCTTTGAGTTCAGTCATCTGTAAAATGCTAAGCTAATAGTGGCAGCTCTCTGATTAAAACCCTTGGATAGCTATCCATTATCTTTGTCTAAATTATTTTTAAATATCTTAAATAACTGTCATTTTTTTATTTTAATTTCCTTTATCAAAACATAAGATTTCCTTATTGTTTCATGATTAATATGAACTTAGCTTTCCTGTGTGAGCTTAGATGGAAAATTATATGAGAACATACTCTAGCTTACTAACGCTAGAATAAATGACACTCAGATATTCTTATAAACCTATGTGTCTTATTTTATTATAGAAACTATAAATAATTTTTACACTAAGGTACTCTATTTTCGGTAGTTATATTTTTCTTTTAATCTTCATTTATTCACATATTAAAATATAGTTTCATTTTACTTAATGCATTATTTAGCTCTCCAGTTTAAAAACACATTTTAGAAGCCTTCTCTAATCTCCTCGGACTATACCAGATTCATTTTGTAAATACTTTTATAGATATCAGAATTTATTCTCAAAATACAATTTATGATTATGTATTAATATAAATGTGTGATTAATGTTTGCCTCCTTGATTAAACACTTAAGTTCATCAGGGTAGGAACTGAATCAGTTTTGCCAATTATTGCATACTCAATATGTAACATTGAGTCTTACAATAATAATAGGTATGTATTAACTATTTTGTTATAAATGCATACATCATTTTATTGGATTTCAAATTTAAGTATTGATGAACTGCTTAATTCACTAAAAATATGTAAAAAATCCTTTTGTGTGATGATTCTGCTTATAAATAAGATACAATAGGTCATGGCTAGCTCAAGCTCCTATGACAATTTGTTTTTGACCCTAAAAATGGCAGTTTCATATGGTTCAGCTGTAAAAAAAAAAAAAAAAAAAAAAATTATAAAATTCTCTTTTAATGATATCAGAGAGCTGTGAATGCTATGAGGATTAGATAAGTAAATGTTCCAGACAACAGAACTTTTTCATATCAGTTATAAAATTCTATTTTAATGATATCAGAGAGCTGTGTATGCTATGAGGGTTAGATGAGTAAATGTTCCAGACAATAGAACTTTTCTAAAAGAAGTTAATGTACTTCTCTGGGTGTTCATTAATTCTCAGCATAGGCTAAACATTGGAATTTTTCAGACAGAAAATATGTGTTAGGAGAAGAAGAGATGAACCATTAACACAGAACTTAATGGTCATGTGAGCCTGATGGGAACAATTGGAAACTAGAAAGAAAGGAACTAACTCATCATAGTCAGTTTTTTCCATTGAACGTTTGTTGAGCTCTGATGTTCAGGAGACTGGGGAACTAGATTGAAAGTTTGTAAAAGTACAGTAGATCTCTCACATCTTAATAGGGCTTAGGAAAGTAAGACTTGTTTTGGAGAGTATTTGTCTCAAGCACAACAATTTTCTTTCCCTTGAGATATATGCTAGATTTTGAACTTCTTGGAACAGAAGGAGATCTTGGTTTGTAACCTCTGAAGGACAGAGCTATATCTGTCATGATATTTTAGGGATAGGGAGATAGTGACTCATTTCGCTGGGAGAGTAATGCCTTAACAATAAGGGTAAAATTGAGATGGGCTGACTTTCACTAAAAGTGCAATATAGCCTAATCCAACACAGTTTCTGATTGCTTTAGATAATAAGATTAAAAAGACACTATGTCTGGTGAAAGATTAGATCTTCTGGAATTTTTTTTCACTATTTTCAACATATAATAATTTTTAAATTATATGGCATATGAAAAAAGAAAAACAATACCTAACAACCAAAAGCAAAAGCAGATAGTGATTGTAGAACATACAGATAGTCCAGTTACTGAAATCAATAAATAATATATTTGAAGTAACTATGATAAATGTATTAAAGAAAGTAGAGGAAAAATTTAGGACAAAAGTAGACACCAGGATATAGACTTACAAAAGACAATAAAAATTATTTTAAAAATAAGAAAATGAACATTTCAGACTGAAAAAATGTAAAATTAAGAACTCAGTGGATTGATTTAACAACAAATGTAAGATTAGTAAGGTCTAAAACAGGACAATAAAAAAATAAAACACAAAAGTATTTTAATAAATGAAAAGAATAGACTGTAAGAGATATGTGGGTTACACCAAATGATTTAACTTGTGTTTGATTTGGAATAAGACAAGAGAAATGATTTGCCAAAAACAATATTTGAAGAGATAATGGTTGAGAATTTTTAAAACGGATGAAATGTATCAACACTCAGATTCAAGAAATTAGCAAAACCCAAACTCAATAAAAGTCACACCTAGGCACATAATAGTCAACCTGTTAGCAATCTAGGGAAAAAGTTCAAAAGATGCTGGAACAAAAAGACATACGAAGAGCCAAAAATATGATAGGTCACTGATTACTAAACAGAAACACTGGAAGCGAGGAGGCAACGGAAGTCATCTTTACAGCAGTGACAGGAAGTCTGCACAAACTTCTAATTTTCTAGTCAGTAAAAACATCTTTTAAAAGTGAAAATGAATTAAAAAAATTAGACTCAGAGGATACATTTACAGGTTCGTTATATGTGTATATTGTGTGATGTTGAGGTTTGGGTTTCTAAGGACCCCATCACCCAAGTAGCCAGATGGGTAGTTTTTCAAGCCTTTTCCCCCACTCTCTATCCCCCTTTTGGAATTGCTAGTGTTTATTTTTCCCACATTTGTTTCTGTAGTTGTCTGTAATATAGAATGTTTAGCTATGATTTTTTAATGAGAACATACGGCATTTAGTTTTCCATTTCTGTGTCAATTCAGACTCCAACTTGCATCCATGTAGCTACAAAGGACATAATTTCTTTTTGTTTTGTTTTATTTTATTTTATTTTATTTTAATTGAGACGGAGTTTTTTTTTTTTAATTTATTTATTATCATTATACTTTAAGTTGTAGGGTACATGTGCATGATGTGCAGGTTTGTTACATATGTATACTTGTGCCTTGTTGGTGTGCTGCACCCATCAACTCGTCATTTACATCAGGTAAAACTCCCAGTGCAATCCCTCCCCCCTCCCCCCTCCCCATGATAGGCCCTGGTGTGTGATGTTCCCCTTCCTGAGTCCAAGTGATCTCATTGTTCAGTTCCCATTTATGAGTGAGAACATGCAGTGTTTGGTTTTCTTTTCTTGTGATAGTTTGCTAAGAATGATGGTTTCCAGCTGCATCCATGTCCCTACAAAGGACACAAACTCATCCTTTTTGATGGCTGCATAGTATTCCATGGTGTATATGTGCCACATTTTCTTAATCCAATCTGTCACTAATGGACATTTGGATTGATTCCAAGTCTTTGCTATTGTGAATAGTGCCGCAATAAACATACGTGTGCATGTGTCTTTATAGCAGCATAATTTATAATCCTTTGGGTATATACCCAGTAATGGGATGGCTGGGTCATATGGTACATCTAGTTCTAGATCCTTGAGGAATCGCCATACTGTTTTCCATAATGGTTGAACTAGTTTACAATCCCACCAACAGTGTAAAAGTGTTCCTATTTCTCCACATCTTCTCCAGCACCTGTTGTTTCCTGACTTTTTAATGATCGCCATTCTAACTGGTGTGAGATGGTATCTCATTGTGGTTTTGATTTGCATTTCTCTGATGGCTGGTGATGATGAGCATTTTTTCATGTGTCTGTTGGCTGTATGAATGTCTTCTTTTGAGAAATGTCTGTTCATATCGTTTGCCCACTTTTTGATGGGGTTGCTTGTTTTTTTCTTGTAAATTTGTTTGAGTTCTTTGTAGGTTCTGGATATTAGCCCTTTGTCAGATGAGTAGATTGCAAAAATTTTCTCCCATTCTGTAGGTTGCCTGTTCACTCTGATGGTAGTTTCTTTTGCTGTGCAGAAGCCCTTTAGTTTAATGAGATCCCATTTGTCAATTTTGGCTTTTGCTGCTGTTGCTTTTGGTGTTTTAGACATGAAGTCTTTGCCCATGCCTATGTCCTGAATGGTACTACCTAGATTTTCCTCTAGGATTTTGATGGTATTAGGTCTAACATTTAAGTCTCTAATCCATCTTGAATTAATTTTCGTATAAGGAGTAAGGAAAGGATCCAGTTTCAGCTTTCTACTTATGGCTAGCCAATTTTCCCAGCACCACTTATTAAATAGGGAATCCTTTCCCCATTTCTTGTTTCTCTCAGCTTTGTCAAAGATCAGATGGCTGTAGATGTGTGGTATTATTTCTGAGGACTCTGTTCTGTTCCATTGGTCTATATCTCTGTTTTGGTACCAGTGCCATGCTGTTTTGGTTACTGTAGCCTTGTAGTATAGTTTGAAGTCAGGTAGCGTGATGCCTCCAGCTTTGTTCTTTTGACTTAGGATTGTCTTGGAGATGCGGGCTCTTTTTTGGTTCCATATGAACTTTAAAGCAGTTTTTTTCCAATTCTGTGAAGAAACTCGTTGGTAGCTTGATGGGGATGGCATTGAATCTATAAATACCCTTGGGCAGTATGGCCATTTTCACGATATTGACTCTTCCTATCCATGAGCATGGTATGTTCTTCCATTTGTTTGTGTCCTCTTTGATTTCACTGAGCAGTGGTTTGTAGTTCTCCTTGAAGAGGTCCTTTACATCCCTTGTAAGTTGGATTCCTAGGTATTTTATTCTGTTTGAAGCAATTGTGAATGGAAGTTCATTCCTGATTTGGCTCTCTGTTTGTCTGTTACTGGTGTATAAGAATGCTTGTGATTTTTGCACATTAATTTTGTATCCTGAGACTTTGCTGAAGTTGCTTATCAGCTTAAGGAGATTTTGGGCTGAGACAATGGGATTTTCTAAATATACAATCATGTCATCTGCAAACAGGGACAATTTGACTTCTTCTTTTCCTAACTGAATACCCTTGATTTCTTTCTCTTGCCTAATTGCCCTAGCCAGAACTTCCAACACTATGTTGAATAGGAGTGGTGAGAGAGGGCATCCCTGTCTTGTGCCAGTTTTCAAAGGGAATTTTTCCAGTTTTTGCCCATTCAGTATGATATTGGCTGTGGGTTTGTCATAGATAGCTCTTATTATTTTGAGGTACGTTCCATCAATACCAAATTTATTGAGCGTTTTTAGCATGAAGGGCTGTTGAATTTTGTCAAAAGGCTTTTCTGCATCTATTGAGATAATCATGTGGTTCTTGTCTTTGGTTCTGTTTATATGCTGGATTATGTTTATTGATTTGCGAATGTTGAATCAGCCTTGCATCCCAGGGATGAAGCCCACTTGATCATGGTGGATAAGCTTTTTGATGTGTTGCTGAATCCGGTTTGCCAGTATTTTATTGAGGATTTTTGCATCGATGTTCATCAGGGATATTGGTCTAAAAATCTCTTTTTTTGTTGTGTCTCTACCAGGCTTTGGTATCAGGATGATGTTGGCCTCATAAAATGAGTTAAGGAGGATTCCCTCTTTTTCTATTGATTGGAATAGTTTCAGAAGGGATGGTACCAACTCCTCCTTGTACCTCTGGTAGAATTCAGCTGTGAATCCTTCTGGTCCTGGACTTTTTTTGGTTGGTAGGCTATTAATTATTGCCTCAATTTCAGAGCCTGCTATTGGTCTATTCAGGGATTCAACTTCTTCCTGGTTTAGTCTTGGGAGAGTGTAAGTGTCCAGGAAATTATCCATTTCTTCTAGATTTTCCAGTTTATTTGCGTAGAGGTGTTTATAGTCTTCTCTGATGGTAGTTTCTCTTTCTGTGGGGTCGGTGGTGATATCCCCTTTATCATTTTTAATTGCATCGATTTTATTCTTCTCTCTTTTCTTCTTTATTAGTCTTGCTAGTGGTCTGTCAATTTTGTTGATCTTTTCAAAAAACCAACTCCTGGATTCATTGATTTTTTGGAGGGTTTTTTGTGTTTCTATCTCCTTCAGTTCTGCTCTGATCTTAGTTATTTCTTGCCTTCTGCTAGCTTTCGAATGTGTTTGCTCTTCCTTGTCTAGTTCTTTTAATTGCGATGTTAGAGTGTCAATTTTAGATCTTTCCTGCTTTCTCTTGTGGGCATTTAGTGCTATAAATTTCCCTCTACACACTGCTTTAAATGTGTCCCAGAGATTCTGGTATGTTGTATCTTTGTTCTCATTTGTTTCAAAGAACATCTTTATTTCTGCCTTCATTTCGTTATGTACCCAGTAGTCATTCAGGAGCAGGTTGTTCAGTTTCCATGTAGTTGAGCGGTTTTGATTGAGTTTCTTAGTCCTGAGTTCTAGTTTGATTGCACTGTGGTCTGAGAGACAGTTTGTTATAATTTCTGTTCTTGTACATTTGCTGAAGAGTGATTTACTTCCAATTACGTGGTCAATTTTGGAGTATGTACGATGTGGTGCTGAGAAGAATGTATATTCTGTTGACTTGGTGTGGAGAGTTCTATAGATGTCTATTAGTTCTGCTTGCTGCAGAGATGAGTTCAATTCCTGGATATCCTTGTTAACTTTCTGTCTTGTTGATCTGTCTAATGTTGACAGTGGAGTGTTGAAGTCTCCCATTATTATTGTATGGGAGTCTAAGTCTCTTTGTAAGTCTCTAAGGACTTGCTTTATGAATCTGGGTGCTCCTGTATTGGGTGCATATATATTTAGGATAGTTAGCTCTTCCTGTTGAATTGATCCCTTTACCATTATGTAATGGCCTTCTTTGTCTCTTTTGATCTTTGATGGTTTAAAGTCTGTTTTATCAGAGACTAGTATTGCAACCCCTGCTTTTTTTTGTTCTCCATTTGTTTGGTAAATCTTCCTCCATCCCTTTATTTTGAGCCTATGTATGTCTCTGCGTGTGAGATGGGTCTCCTGAATACAGTAGACTGATGGGTCTTGACTCTTTATCCAGTTTGCCAGTCTGTGTCTTTTAATTGGAGCATTTAGTTCATTTACATTTAAGGTTAAGATTGTTATGTGTGAACTTGATCCTACCATTATGATATTAACTGGTTATTTTGCTCATTAGTTGATGCAGTTTCTTCCTTGCCTCGATGGTCTTTACATTTTGGCATGTTTTTGCAATGGCTGGTACCGGTTGTTCCTTTCCATGTTTAGTGCTTCCTTCAGGGTCTCTTGTAAGGCAGGCCTAGTGGTGACAAAATCTCTAAGCATTTGCTTATCTGTAAAGGATTTTATTTCTCCTTCACTTATGAAACTTAGTTTGGCTGGATATGAAATTCTGGGTTTAAAATTCTTTTCTTTAAGAATGTTGAATATTGGCCCCCACTCTCTTCTGGCTTGTAGAGTTTCTGCCGAGAGATCTGCTGTTAGTCTGATGGGCTTCCCTTTGTGGGTAACCCGACCTTTCTCTCTGGCTGCCCTTAAGATTTTTCCTTCATTTCAACTTTGGTGAATCTGGCAATTATGTGTCTTGGAGTTGCTCTTCTTGAGGAGTATCTTTGTGGCGTTCTCTGTATTTCCTTGATTTGAATGTTGGCCTGCCCTACTAGGTTGGGGAAGTTCTCCTGGATGATATCCTGAAGAGTGTTTTCCAACTTGGTTCCATTTTCCCCCTCACTTTCAGGCACCCCAATCAGACGTAGATTTGGTCTTTTTACATATTCCCATACTTCTTGCAGGCTTTGTTCATTTCTTTTTCTTCTTTTTTCTTTTGGTTTCTCTTCTTGCTTCATTTCATTCATTTGATCCTCAATCGCTGATACTCTTTCTTCCAGTTGATTGAGTCGGTTACTGAAGCTTGTGCATTTGTCACGTATTTCTCGTGTCATGGTTTTCATCTCTTTCATTTCGTTTATGACCTTCTCTGCATTAATTACTCTAGCCATCAATTCTTCCACTTTTTTTCCAAGATTTTTAGTTTCTTTGCGCTGGGTACGTAATTCCTCCTTTAGCTCTGAGAAATTTGGTGGACTGAAGCCTTCTTCTCTCATCTCGTCAAAGTCATTCTCCGTCCAGCTTTGATCCGTTGCTGGCGATGAGCTGCGCTCCTTTGCCGGGGGAGATGTGCTCTTATTTTTTGAATTTCCAGCGTTTCTGCCCTGCTTTTTCCCCATCTTTGTGGTTTTATCTGCCTCTGGTCTTTGACGATGGTGATGTACTGATGGGGTTTTGGTGTAGGTGTCCTTCCTGTTTGATAGTTTTCCTTCTAACAGTCAGGACCCTCAGCTGTAGGTCTGTTGGAGATTGCTTGAGGTCCACCCCAGACCCTGTTTGCCTGGGTATCAGCAGCAGAGGCTGCAGAAGATAGAATATTTCTGAACAGCGAGTGTACCTGTCTGATTCTTGCTTTGGAAGCTTCCTCTCAGGGGTGTACTCCACCCTGTGAGGTGTGGGGTGTCAGACTGCCCCTAGTGGGGGATGTCTCCCAGTTAGGCTGCTCAGGGGTCAGGGACCTACTTGAGCAGGGAGTCTGTCCCTTCTCAGATCTCAGCCTCTGTGTTGGGAGATCCACTGCTCTCTTCAAACCTGTCAGACAGAGTCATTTGCGTCTGCAGTTTTCTACTGCGTTTGTTATTGTTTACTGTGCTCTGTCCCCAGAGGTGGAGTCTACAGAGACAGGCAGGTTTCCTTGAGCTGCTGTGAGCTCCACCCAGTTCGATCTTCCCAGCGGCTTTGTTTACCTACTTAAGCCTCAGCAATGGCGGGCGCCCCTCCCCCAGCCTCGCTGCTGCCTTGCCGGTAGATCACAGACTGCTGTGCTAGCAATGAGGGAGGCTCCGTGGGTGTGGGACCCTCCCGGCCAGGTGTGGGATATGATCTCCTGGTGTGCCTGTTTGCTTAAAGCACAGTATTGGGTTGGGAGTTACCCGATTTTCCACGTGTTGTGTGTCTCCGTTCCCCTGGCTAGGAAAAGGGATTCCCTTCCCCTTTGCGCTTCCCAGGTGAGGCAATGCCTTGCTCTGCTTCAGCTCTCACTGGTCGGGCTGCAGCAGCTGACCAGCACCGATCGTCTGGCACTCCCCAGTGAGATGAACCCAGTACCTCAGTTGAAAATGCAGAAATCACCGGTCTTCTGTGTCACTCGTG
Organism: Macaca thibetana thibetana; assembly: GCF_024542745.1. Classification (NCBI taxonomy): domain Eukaryota; kingdom Metazoa; phylum Chordata; class Mammalia; order Primates; family Cercopithecidae; genus Macaca; species Macaca thibetana. Next base: position 67,319,763 of record NC_065579.1, on the reverse strand, counting down.
CTGGGAGTTGGAGACTGGAGCTGTTCCTATTCGGCCATCTTGCTCCCGGCTGAGACGGAGTTTTGCTCTTGTTGCCCGGGCTGGAGCGCAGTGGTGCAATCTTGGCTCACTGCAACCTCCATCTCCCAGGTTCAAGTTATTCTCTCGCCTCAGTCTCCTGAGTAGCTAGGATTACAGGCCTCCACCACTATGCCTAGCTAATTTGTGTATTTTTATTAGAGACAAGGTTTCACCATGTTGGCCAGGTTGGTCTTGAACTCCTGACCTCAGGTGATCCACCCACCTTGGCCTCCCAAAGTGCTGGGATTACAGGCGTGAGCCACTGCACCTGGTCAATTTCATTCTTTTTTATGGCTGTGTAGTATTCCATACTGTATATTCACCACACTTTTTTTTTCTTTATCCCATCCACTGCTGATGGGCACCTGGGTTGATTCCATCTCTTTGCTATTGTGAACCGTGCTGTGATAAGCATATGAGTGCTTATGTCTTTTTTGAATGATTTATTTTCCTTTGGGTATATACACAGTAATAGGATTGTTGGGTCAAATGATAGTTTTGTTTTTGGTTCTTTGAGAAATCTTCCAGCTATTTTCCACAGTGACAGAACTAATTTACATATATATGCATATGTATGTATTATAATACAACGCAAAATACCCGTTAATCCTTAACATATCTTATGGCACAATAGCACTGCTACATTGCCCAGATATTTATTTTCCGGTGTTACTCCAATATTTTAAAACCAGATTTGTAGGATAATGGGGAATCTGTATCATTATACTAAAACAAGAATGGAAAGGATGCAAAATATATGAGATTTTAAATATACAATAATTTATAGAACTACTTAACATCTTAGTATATCTTAGTATAACAGATCTATTTTTGACACTTATTTTTGTTGAAATTGAATTTTAGCAGGACTGTACTTTTACAATTGTGGATACTGGTCATTGTAATTTTTAAAATAATCTCTGAAAAAAGTTATTATCCTTGAAAATTGATCTATAACTATGTTTCATAACCTCTTCGAGTCTCCTATTAGTTTGCAAATCTCATATACCAACAAAATACACTGAGCATACCACATCATGTTCTCTGAGCCCCTGCAATTTGTCTATTAGATCAAAGAACCCTATGAATTAAACTAGCCATATCATATTTAATAATTACTTGATTTTGGACTTAATTTTGCTTAATGATTCTTATTCATATAGTTAGCCATAATTAATGTCCCCTGATATGTTAAATTATTATTTAACTCATCTTTTACTTCTTTCACTAAATTTCAGTGTTCTGCTTCTCTATCATCTATCTGCTTCTCCTTTTAAAATGATCAATTCCCTTTTGGCCTCAAAATTTCATTAGGCTACCATTCCACTGTGACTGGAACATTGGCTGACTTAATGATTCATAAAATGAATCTACTGGTTAATTGCTGATAATGGCAATCTATATCAGAAAATATTTAGCAGACTCAAATTGCGTAAAAAATTACGTTTTTGCCTTAAAGATAATTTACTAGAAGTTTTAGCAATATTGTTTTCTCCGTAAAAACAAGGCTTATATTACCTAGAAAGCATCTTTATCTTGAAATGTTCTCTTATCTTTCAATTTTGAGATGAAATTTATTTGACAAGTAATTGTTTGCCAAATATTATAGGACAATCATGTATGATAGGACAACAATGAACAGCAAAATAAAGGTTTTCCACTCATAAACCTAATAATCTAGTTGAATGTGACAGACTTTGCTGTTTTTACCTAGTTACTAGGATTCTTACTTAAGTAATGAGTAAGAATTTGTGCATTTGTATTTCAGATTAAATTGTTTACCTCCTTTCAAAATAAATCATTCCCCTTTAAAGTCTTTAATTCCATGTAATAGTCTTTTCTCCCCTTTATTAGGATTTTATACCATTTATGTCTGTTGATACAACTAATAATTTGCTTTCTAGATATTGTGATCTTTCAATGTATGTTAAAATCTCTTTTAGGGTTGAGGTCCCAGCAGACCAGATCAAACCGAAATGGAGTCACTCGTACTAAATGTGACATAATCAAACTAAGACTTTAAGGAAACATAGATCCTAAAACAGACCAGATTTTGTTTTTTTCTCTTATAAACAAGACATTCCAGTATAAGGAGGGACACTTTACTGTAGCCCTTAAAATAATAATAATAAAAATAACTTAAAGTCCTTATTCCCAATTTGCAAAATGCAGTGTTCTATTGTTTGCCAATGGGTGTCAAGACCAAATAAGTACTTATGATGGTGATATGGACATCAATGACTAAAGTTTTTGTCACTCTCTCAAAATTGACAAGATGATCAAAAGTGGGGAATTTTTAAATCAAGTTTAGCTTAAAGCTGCCTTCTTAAATGTTTTAAGTTCATCCTAAAAGTTTTTTATACATCCTGAACTGTAACAAGTGGAGGTCTAAACAGACTGTAAACTATACTTGTGCCAGTCACCAAGTTTTGGCTAATCAAATGTAGCAAATGGTTTGCATACAAATAAGGCAAACATTTATCTGTAACCAATCCAGCTGTTTCTTTACCTGACTTCTGTTTTCTGTATGTCACTTTCCTTTTTCTGTCCATAAATCTTCTTTCACCACGTGACTGCCCTGGAGTCTCAGAGTCTATTCTGGCTCAGGAGGCTGCCCGATTCACAATTCATTCATTGCTCAATTCAACTTCTTTAAATTTAGTTCATCTGAAGTTTTTCTTTTTTTTTTGAGATGGAGTCTCACTCTTGTCACCCAGGCTGGAGTGCAGTGGAGCTATCTCTGCTCACTGTAACCTCCACCTCACGGGTTCTAGTGATTCTCCTGCCTCAGCCTCCTGAGTGGCTGGGATTACAGGCATCTGCCACCATGCCTAGATAATTTTGTATTTTTAGTAGGTTTCACTATGTTAGCCAGGCTGGTCTTGAATTCCTGACCTCGGGTGATCTGCCAGCTTCATCCTCCCAAAGTGCTGGTATTACAGGTGTGAGTCACCACCGTGCCTGGCCTAAAGTTTTTCTTTTATCAAATACATCCCATTCTAAAAATAAAAATAAAAATAAAAAAATAAAAAAATAAAAAAAGCTTTACAAATTGCTTATATTTTCCCACCACTTTTTCTCAGATTATTAATGTGACATTTGTATAGATTCCTTCTTTGCAACATAAAATATGAATATTTATTATTATAACTTCAGTTACCCCTTCCTGACAGATATTTTGTATCTTTAAAAAATAATTTTTGCAATTTAGTTTTCATCAACTCACTAAGAGCTCCATCTGCTTTCCTGGTTACATTGTGCCTATTTCAAAAAAAATTATATTCTATTTGAAAATACATTTTAAAATACATTCCCTATACACTACTTTTGGTGTTGGATTGTTCAAAACGACACACAGAAACACTGGCCCTAATTATATATAGATATGACTATATGCCAATGTTATTTTAAAGGACATGCACGGTGGTTAGAGTAACATTTGTGGAAACATTTTATTGTTTTTAAGATTATAATGTGAATATGTTATTTGTCCAGTATTGTGCTAAGTATGAAGAAATATCAGATATTTCTTTCCAGAGAAATTAGATATTGTGAAACATAAGAAATATTTGGCAATATATAGACAAGGTTTATTTTTTAAAAGTTCCATAGTGGGCTTTATTTTTCTGGGTAACATGGATTCATTTACAAATCTTACAAGCATCATGGACACCTGGCATTTTGAAATGTCTTTCAGATTGATTTTTTTTAATTACCAGTATGGCTACTATTGTCTAGAACATATGAATTTTAAAGCCTATTCTATTAGTTCTCTCAAGTTCTATTATTTTCTAACTCACTGAAAAGAAATCTGTCCCCAAATCTACATTCATTATGCTCTAATATTTTTGAAATAAATATTGCACCAAATATACACAAAACCCTCTGGTTTTCCTATCTATTGTTATTTAGTGCTACCGTACCACCCTACTCTCTCTATTGTCTCTGTAACATTTTTCTTCTGTTGTATCTAATTCTTAATTTTTATTCTAATTGTACTCATTATTATACTTATCTACAGTGATCATTTCTGTCTTGTCAACTAACCTCAAATGCCTACACTATTTATGAGTTCTTGCTTCTTTTTCACTATTTTATGATATATTTATGTTTCAAGGCTGAGAACACATTCTATGACAAATCATTAAAATATTAAAAGAACATATTTGACTAACGATTCAAGATAATAGAAAATACATCAACAGAAGCACACAATAACTGCCAACTCAGTAATTTCTAAATGATTCAGGACAGGGAGAGGTTACTTTCCACCTCCCCGGCCCCCCCCAAAAAAGAAGGTGTCATTTTTTACAATCATGGGTGATACAGTCCTTGATTTAGCACTTCTTGGCCCAATGGGCATTTTTTTTTGGGGGGGGCTAGTTAATCATAAGTGGGAATGAACATATGTCACTTAGTGAAGGCTTCAAGACTTTGTTCTGCTTAGGTATTTCTGTAATAAACTACCCCAAAATGTATCAGCTTAAAAGCTTTTATTATAATTCCCAATTTGCAGGTCAAGAATTCAAACAGAGATCGGGTGGGAAATCCTTCAGTAGCTTTTAGCTGGCAATAGGTATGGTTGGAGGGTGCAACATGGCTTCATTTACATATCTGGCTACTTGGCAGAGATGTTGAAGGGCTCAAATGTAATACATGGCAAAGCTGTTACTCAAAGCTCCTATAGATGACCTTTACAGCATAGCATTATCACAACAGCTGGAATTCTTATATGGTGTATCAGAGGTTCCTGAGGGATGGTTCTAAGACATCAAGCTTTAGGACATCTTCTAATCTGGACTTGGAACTCATACATGTTCAGTTTTGCAATATTCTGTTTATCAGGTAAGTGACTAAAGCCAACCCAAATTCAAAGAAGGGGAGCTAAACTCCATCTTTTAATTAAAGTAATAAGAAAAAGATTTCAACTATCTTTAATCTGCCACAGAGTGATTGCATGAATCATCATATTTCATTTATTCAGCTCTTGCAATAATGAAAGCACATGCTAAGAGTAAGCTTTCATTTGCCTAGGTTCCTGAGTGTCTACGTTGAGAAGATAGCTGTAGCAACTGAGATTGGAAATGTACTATGAATGAGAAACTTCCATGTTGTTAAGTCACAAATATGAGAGGTAATTGGCAACTGCAGTATAGTTAGGTCATCGTAAATGCTAGTGAGTACTGTTAATGGATCTGGACAGCTAGACAGTAAAAAAAAGATCAGGCTTTGAAGTCACTCAGAGCTGGGCTCAGTCACATCTTTACTGAATGACCTTTGGTGAGTGAGCACTGGAAGAAAATAATAGAGGGTGTCTTTAGGAGGAAACAGGATATTAAGTAAACCATTGACAGGAATAGAAGCTTCTGAAAGTTGATAATTAGTGATAAATATCTGGAATGTAAAATGAGGTCGGTTTTTTTTTCAATTTGAAAACATCAAACTTTAGCTCCAAACAATAAATAATTCATTAGTCTATTCATTATAGGAATGTAAGAGGACTTGAAGTAATGTTCTAGTTGACCATCAGCTAAGTAACTTACAGGGTGAAGACTAAAGACAAGTAACTCAGTCATTTGAGTGGCAATTACACGTGCAATAGAAAATGCCTCCTTTCTCTCCTTTCGATAACCAATAAACACATAGAGAATTATTTATCATTTAATGCATGTTTGTTTCTACTCACAGTTTTGTCTTCTGTGCATATTTACATATACTTTAAAAATGTGCATTGCCTTGGACTTCTTTTTATTCTCCACAGATCTAACACAAGGTAGGCGCATACTAGGTCACCTAGAAAAACAATTTGAATAGCATAAATTACAGAATGTTATATTATTTTATCTGGAATAGATAAAATTATCTATCAAAATAGATGGTGACTAATATCTAGGATCTGTTAGAATCACTTCTCTGGAAAATCGTAAATAAATTTTTGTTCTCTTTTAAGAACAGAAATGCATGAGATATTAAAACATGAAGTTTTAGGCTAAAACAGAAAAACGTTTAGACTTTTTTTAGAAAAGAAAATACAGTATTTTAGTTTTGTTTAAATGGACTTTCAGAATATGCAGAGACATACAAAGAGAACTTAAGAATTGAGGCAATTTTGTGGTTTGAGGCTTGAATTATCTGGATAATTGCTTCAATTTTCCACCTCACTACACATGGGAACACACACTGAACACACACATCCTCACACACTGGAAAAAAAATAGTTTTTCTTTTTTATTCATGGGGGAAAAATAAACTAAATGGTAAAATCTTATTATTAGCATTATGAATACAATTTAATCTGCATGTTTTATTGATAAGTTTTAGGCAGATGTTCTAAAGCTATTCAAATTCAGAATTTTGAATTCAAGGCAATATTTGCTCTTAAAAAAACAAATGGTTTTAAGCCCTGCAATCTTCATCTCTGAATTGAAATGGAAATGGAGCACTGCAATCTGCAGGGAGGTGAAGAAATGCTCATAGTTCATTAAATAATGTGAGTAGTAATGAGGTTTACACAAATCAAACAGTGTGTTAGGTAATTGTAATGTTGCTTTGTGGTGAACCACCTGTCAGGAAGTACTTCCAGCCGAAGGCTCAATCTGCTCTTATGCCTCCAGACGATTTCTAATTAGTGTAAACTTCATCTGTGGCAGGCTACTAGAAAATAGAGAAAACGTTATTTGTACACCTCTTTCTTTCTCTGGGATGAAGGAAAATAATTGCTTTATTTCAAGTATGTACTTTAATTTTTTAAGAAGGCATTTCATATGCAGGCTCTACAAAAGAAAATGTATGCATATACTCAGTCACTAGAAACACAGACACTCACTTAAAAAAAAAGAATGTTTCAGAATCGATTGGCACCACCGAATCCTTTCTTTACTTTGACCCAGAGGGTAAAAGAAGAAGTTTTAAATCAGAGAGATAGAAGTAAAGGAGGTGGTGGAGTAGGGGGAAGGGAGAGAAGGAGAGAGGGAGGAAGAGAGGAAGGTATGGGGATGGGAGAAGGAAGAAAAGGGGGAGGGAAGGAGACTAGTAAGAATAAGAATGAAGATGAGATTTCAATCTATATCTCTATTATTTCTAATATTTTGAATATCCTCAATATCAAATAGATGTATTTGATATTAATCAAATAGAAATACTTGATATTAATCAAATAGAAAAGTTCATGTAAAGCTTCCGTAAATTGACTTACATATATATATATACACACACACATATATATGTATGTGTAGAAAAAAGTGTAAATGAGGGAGTATATTCCCAAGAAACAACAAACAAAATACCCACAGTTAGAATTTACAAAATTTATATTAAATGATTTATATTACGTAAAAGAATCACCAAATTTTATATTGTATTTCCAAACTAGATACTCTTAGAAAAACCAACATCTTTTCCACCAAAAACCTTTAGGACAATAAATAGGATTAGACACTTAGGCTGATTATTCTACAGTTACTGCAGTCACACAGATCTCATAATTTGAACCTTAAAGGAAAAGAAGCTTAGTGATTAAATGCTTGGCCTTTGCTATTAAGGCTTGATTTCACATCAGAGCCCTGAAATTTATCAGCTATGGTCCTTTAGGTAAGGTCATGGAACTTTCTCAGGATAGACTTTCTAATTTGAATAGTAAGAATGATAATCACTAATTCATAGATTGTGTGGATTAAAAGAGGTTGAATAAAATGCATTATTCCATTTTTCCACCCTCAAGATGATCTTACTTTTAGTTAATCAGCATCCTCAAGTTTCCAAGGTCCTTGTTTTTAGGTTTATATATTTTATTCCACTCCATCAATATTAAAACACATTGGAATTTTCAGACTTACTTTTCTAATCAATTCAAGTTTCTTGTCTAGCTTTGTCAACAGATGTGGGACTTCAGTATGTGGTTTTTCTACACTGAAAGTAGCAGCCATTGCCCCTAGACACCCTTTCTTATATTTTCTGTTTTTCCTCTCTTCTAATTTGTCATCACCTTGTAGACCCCAACTTACATGACTTGCCTCCTCCTTTCTCTCTCCATCATGGTTTATCATGCAAATTTGGGGTTAAGTCTATTACTAAGTGTATAATGATTATTCCATAGCACCATATGGAGTATCATTTGGACTTAGGAAGAATAGAAAGAAGATTTCAATAACTCTATAAATCTAGCCTTAGAATACAGCATCTAATAATTCATTTGATCATTTTGCACTGATATTAGCCTCTTAATACAATTTCATTCAGTGAGTTAAGATGAAACACCAGTTATATTTCTTTGGAATTGGTAGGTCCTAGTATTTAGCATAAATGAATGAAATTTTTCTTAGCTGTATATGTAACTCAATCAACTGCATGCCAACTCATATATATTCAAAATATGCTGATGTTGATGCAGAAGAGGAAGAAGTATAGGAGCAAGAGTAGGATCAGGAGGAGGAGGAGCAGGAGGAGGAAGAATATGTATGGAGAGGAGAAAATTTTTTCTCTGTAAGACACTGATGACCCTCAATTCTTTTCAACTATGAAGAGAAAAATATCCAGTAATGAGAACATAGTTTTGAGGAACACTATGATTTTCCTATTATTTGAACATAGTGATGCTCCACTTACACTTGAAAAGAGGAAGATTTGTGCAGATGAACCTTCACTTTATGCCAGACACTTTCCGCTGTTTCTCCCAACAATCACATGAAATTCCAGGTTATCAATGCTATTTGCAACCTATGGGGCCCATCCAACAGGAGCTCCCTTCCCCATGGTGATTCCACAAGATTGGCCTATAGTCATTTTTGAGTTAAGAGACTGCTTTTATACTATTCCCCTTGCAGTACAGGACAGAGAAAAGTTTGCCTTCACAATACCAGCTATCAATAATGAAAGGTCAGCTCACCAATTTCATTAGAAAGTACTTCCTCAAGGAATGCTGAACTGTTCTACCATGTGTCAGTCTCATGTAAATCAGGCTTTGCTCCCCAGTAGAAAAGAATTTCCTAATTGCAAGATTATTCATTTTATGGATGATATTTTACTAGCAACCCCAACGGAGCCAGTACTTTTAAGTTTATATGCCTCTATCATAAAGAATACACAGTTAAGAGGTTTAACCATAGTACCTGAAAAAGTACAATTGTCCTCTCTTTGTAAATATCTTGGATACATTCTAACTTCCTGGTCAGTGAGACCTCAAAAGTTTTAATTAAGTACTAGCAACTTATACACCTTAAATGATTATCATGATTATCAAAAATTACTGGGTGATATTAATTGGCTTTGCTCCATCCTTGGCATAACTACTGATAGGTTGCAAAACCAGTTTTCTATCCTAACTTGCAATACAACCCTAGACTCTCCCAGGTGTTTAACTCCTGCAGCAAAAAAAAAAAAAAAAAAAAAAAAAAAGGAAATTGAGAAAATAGAGCATGCTGTGTCTCAGAGGCAACTAAATGGCACAGACCCACAATATTCAGCACAATTATTTGTTTTTCCTACTAAACATTCCCCAACAGGATTAATAGGACAGATGGCCCCAGGGATGCGCTTTCTAGAATGGGTATTTTTCTCACACACCAGGACTAAAACACTATCTCCTTATATTCAGCTAGTTAGTAAAGTCATCTGCAGACGAAGTAATCAGTCTACAGATGATGCAATCAGTTGCTGGGTTATGACCCTGAGGTCTTAAGAATTCCTTTGAGTAAAAAGCAATTTGAAGCAGTACTGTCCCTATCTCTAGACTTTCAGAAAACACTCTCTGATTATGCAGGCCATATAGAGCATGCCCATCCTGCTGACAAAGTACTTCAGTTCTTATCTCATATTGGTGTAGTTGTGCCTACAAAACTAGTTCACTCTCCCATACCTAATGCTTTAATGCTTTGTGCTGAGAGCTCTGGTAAAAATGGAAAAGAGGCTATTTGGTAGAGAATGCATAATTCCCTCACTCATTCTGGATTTACTAGCACTCAGAGAGCTTAATATTGGAGCCTTAATATTGGAGCCTTAATATTGGAGCCTTAATATTGGCCCTGGAGACCTTTCCCACTCAACCTATCAATATTGTTACTGACTATGCTTACTCTGTTTATTTATTGCAGAACCTTGAAACAGCCCTCATTAAATCTACTCTCGAGTCCACCCTGTGTGCGCTTTTTCTTCAACTTCAGCAATTTCTGGGTCAATGTACACATTCTATTTTTATCACACATATTCAAGCCCACAGTTCATTGCCTGTCCCATTGGCTTATGGCAATCATCAAGCAGACCTGCAAGTTATGATGTCACTGCTTTACCAAGCAACCTAACTGCATCAATTTTTCCACCAAAATTGGAGAAACTTAACAATTTAAACTAACCCAAAGACTAGCTAAACAAATTATCTGCAATGTCCAGATTGCCAGCTCACAGACACGTCCCCTCCTTCAACAGCTGTTAAACTCTAGAGGACTAGAACCTAATCAGTTATGGCAAACAGATGTTACACATGTCTGTGAATTTGGAAAACTGAGATATGTACCTGTATCCATTGATGCCAATTCTCACCTAATTAGCACACACGTTCTTTCTGGAGAGTCCAACTGGTATGTTATTAAACATCTTCTCTTTCGCGTTTATGGCGCGGCCCACAAAAATTAAAACTGATAATGATCTGGCTTATGCCAGCTCACAATTTCAACAATTTTGTCACATGTGGAACATCCAACATTCCACAGGCATCCCGGATAACCCCCAAGGACAGGCCATTGTAGAACATGTCTGTTCCACTCTTAAAAATATGCTCAGAAACCAAAAAGGGGGGAATATGAGTAAGGACCCCGCAATATTACTAGCACAAGCCTTATTTACTATTAATTTCTTAAATTTAAATAATAAATTTCAATCGGTTATAGGAAAAGCACTTTGCTAAAATCTTTCAAGACATAAAACCCACAGTTTTATGAAAAGATGTAAATAATACTGTATGGTGAAGTCCGAATGAATTGCTAACATGGGGAAGAGGATATGTTTGTGTTCATACCACCTTAGGTCTTCTCTGGATTCCAGCATGATGCATCAAACCATACCATGGCATGACTAGGATCCAACCCGGTACCAGAAATGTAGGAAATTACCCTGGAGAACCCACAGCCCTGAACGATGCCTCTTCCTCAGACAACACAAGCCCCGCATGTTACCTGGGGGATGCTGAAGAAGACAACTCAGGAGACTGAGAGCGTTCTGCTCCAGACACAGACACCATTCACTCCAGATAATTTGTTCCTTGCTATGCTCTCTGTTGTACATTGCAACTCACATAGGGTATTGATCCTTTTGATGCTGTGGTTTTGCCTGCAACACATACCTGCTACACTCTATTGGGCTCATCTGTTAGATCTGCCCTTCTTTTGCCCTGTTACTTGAGCAGACATCCCCTTCCCAGCCTATAATAACGTAACTGCTTGGTTAGGAAGGATTGACTTACCCCCAGTGGGGTCCCTCATTAATGGCACACATTCGACTAAGGTGTCAGTTAACATTATATGTCATTCCACTAATCTCCTACTGTGTATAAGTTATAAAAGTTCTAACACTTATGTGTACCTGCCTAAACAAAACTGTGGCTACATCATTAAAAAGGAAATCCCTTAACATTCTTGATTGTAGGTAGCCTCAAACCGGTCAACACAACCAACACTACTTTCCCCAACATTCCTTCCTCTGCTAAAGAGTGTAGCAGGGAAAGTAATGGATTCCACTTTGGCTGGGAGGTCTGTCATGAGGGACAAGCTCATAGCCTCCAGTTAGGCAATTATAATATCTTAGACTGGAGACCCCATTGCCATATACAGGGCAACCATACTCATGTCTGCATCCATTGCGACATCAATCACAGTTTCGTAGCCACGCCCCATTCCCTATAATTTGGGCTGATGGGGGAATGGGATATCCCAGACCCCAAGTAGAGTCCATGCTACCCCGAGACACTTTATGGTACCTGGGACATCTTAGCACCTCCCTCAGCACCTGGCATGGGACATATCATAATTCCAGCCAGTGACAACTATACTATGACCGTTATTCATAATCACATAGTTCAGTGCCTGATTTGCACTACCCATCCATATATTTTCCTTATGGGAACCAATATTTCCAATTACACCCCACAACTCCACATTTGTGACCCGAGTGCAAGGACCAGCTTGGTTCGCCTCATGTATCCCTAGTTACAATATATCTAAGTATTGCTAGTGTCATGGTATTAAGGAGACAATCTGAGGCATTCCTATCAGTCTATTTGACATGCGATTGGCAAGGCTCCTCTGCTCTTGCACCTTAGAACATGCCCTGTTCCAGGTCAGACACAAAAGATTCATAGGCATACTAATAGCCTTAATAGTCTCAGCCATAGTCATCATAGCAACTGCTAGTGTTGCTGGGCCTCTACTACTGAATCAGTACAAACAGCTACCTTTGTAGATAACTTGGCTAGAGAGGTGTCTAGTGAACTTCTCTTATAGCAGGGTATAGATAAAAAATTATTGCATGCCTACAAGTCCTTGAGGCTGCCTTAGGATATGTAGGGGAGCAGCAAGGTGCACTGGCATTCCATCAGCAATTAAACTGTGACCGGGAACATAAGCATATCTGTGTCACCTCTCTACCTTGGAATCAATCAATACGTAGTTGGGATGAGGTGAAACAACACCTTTAGGGAACCTTAATCACAGACATAAAGCAACTTAAAATTTTAAAATCCCTAAATAGATCTAATGCCCAACGAACAACCATATGGAAGAATGTGGGAGGATGTCTCTCCTGGATAGACCCCTACTCCTGGGGGTCATTCCTTGATTGAAAAAGAATGTTACTGGTTATACTCATGTTTGTCTTATGTTATTTAGTAATTCTAGGATGCAAAGCCAGAACATGAGTTGTAACCGCAGTGGCTGACAAACCTGTTGCTGCACACATCTGTACCCTTCAATCAATAAGACCTGATGCAAAAAACAGAAAAGGGGGAGATTAGGAGATTGGTTAGGGTGGTGGGAAAAGTTATAAGAAAAAGTTATAGGGAAAGAGGCAAATCTTATTGGGAGGCCAGGAGGTTTGGCAAAAGCTTCGGGAGAGAATCGTGGCTGAAGGCAGCCAAATTCTCTTATCTGGAGGCTGAGGGCAAAGGTCAGATAACAAGGGAATGTAAAGGAACTTATCTAGATAAATGTGTTTACTCCTGTCTCCAGAAACCAACTTTGATCATTCCTGTGCTCTCTCTATTTGGGGGGTCGACAATGTTTATTACCCACAAATTGTGTTTACTTCAAGCCTTTGTCATTGAATCTGTACTAAATAAATGCTAGTGGGACTCGGTTATGGGGGTGGCACTCTTGTTGGCAGTGCAAAGCCATTGTGGGACCCTAACCACGCTGTCAGGCAAAATACCTGTGTCAGCATAGTTCTTTCATACATCGCTTGGCCGAGTCTGTGGGACAGACTCAGCAGACACTTAGGTTGATTCCATAGCATGGCTATTGTGAATATTGCAACAATAAACACGGGAGTGCAAACATTCCATTGGTACACTGATTTCTTTTCTTTGAGTATATACTCAGCACTGGAATTGCTACACAACATCATAGTTCTATTTTTAGTTTTTTGGGGGAACTTTTATACTGTTTTCCGAAGTGGCTGTACTAGTTTACATTTCTATTGATAGTATACAAGAGTTCTGTTTTCTCCCCATCCTCTCCAGCATCTATTATGGTTTTTTTTTTTTTTTTTTTGATGCTGTTGTTGTTTTGTTTGTTTGTTTGGTAATAGACATTCTAACTGAGGTGAGGTGATATTCACCGTAGGTTTTATTTCTATTTCCCTGATGTTACTGATGGACATTTTTTTCTTCCATGCTCTGGTCATTTTTATGCCTTCTTTTGAGAAATGCCAAGATATTTTGCCCATTTTAATTGAATTTTTTTTTTGCTATATGTTGTTGGAGATTTTTATATACTCTGGTTATTAATCTTTCATTTGATGAATAGTCTGTAAGTATATGCACTCATTATGTAGGATGACTCTACATTTTGCAGTTTTTTGTTTGTTTGTTTGTTTGGCTATGCAGACACTTTTTAACTTAATCCTATTTGTCTATTTTTACATTTGTTGCATGTAATTTACCCAAAAAATATTCACCCACCCGAGTGTCCTGAAGTATTTTCCCAGTATTTTCTTATAGTAGTTTTATATTTGCAGGTCCAATATTTAAGTCTGTAATCCATTTTGATTTGATTTTTTGTGTAAAGTAAGAAATAGGGTCTAGCTTCATTCTTCTGAAAATTAATGTCTGGTTTCCTTGGCACCATTTATTGATGAAACTATCCTTTCAATCAGTATGTTTTTGATACTTTTGTTGAAAATGAGTTGAATATGTATATGTAGATTTATTTCTGGAGTTTCCATTTTGTTCCATTGATCTATTTGTCCATTTTTATGCAAGTACCATGCTGTTTTGGTTAGTATGGCTTTGTAACATATTTTGAAGTCAGGTAATGCAATACCTCAAGCTTTTTTCTTTTTGCACATTATTACCTTGGCCATTTGGATTCCTTTAAGGTTCCATAGAAATTTTTGGATTGTTTTTTTCTATTTCTATAAAAAATGTCACTGGTATTTTGAGAGAGATTTCATTGACTCTGTAGATTTCTTTGGACAGAATAGAGACTTTAATAGTATTAACTTTCCAATTCATTAGCATGGGCTATCTTTTGTGTGTTAGTGTGTGTGTTTCAATTAATCTTATCAGTGTTTTACAGTTTCCTTGTACAAATATATTGCTTATTTGTTTAAATTTATTCATAGATCATATTTTTTAGACATTGTAAATACGATTGTGTTTTAAATTTTTTTCAGATTATTCACAGATAGCATATACAAATGTTACTATCTTTTGTATTTTGATTTTGTATTGTAAAATTTACAAAATTCATTTATCAGTTCTAAGAGATATTTGGTGGAGTCTAGGTTTTTCCAAATATAGTATGGTGTTTTATTTTAATTTTATCTTTATAATTTGAATGCCCTTTATTTCTTTCACTTGCCTCACTGTCCTGGCCAGGACTTCCAAGATTATGTTGAATTAAAGTGGTGAAAGTGGGAATTCATTTCATTTTTCTTTTTTAAGATATAGGAGGAAATGCTTTAATTTTTTTCTCCATTCAGTAAGATGGTAGCTGCAGGTATTTTGCCTTTATCATTTTGAGGTGTGTTCCTTGTATATTACAGCTCTTTTAATCATGAAGAAATGTTTAATTCTATTAAATGCTTTTACAGCATCTATTGAAATCATGTAGTTTGGTCCCTTGGTTCTATTAATGTGATGTATTACATTTATTGATTTGCATATGTTAAATCATCATTGCTTCCTTTGGGTGAATGTCAATCTTGTTAAATGGTCTTTTAATGTTTTTGAAGAGTTTGAGTAGAATTAGTATTCGTTCTTTTTAAATGTTTGATAGAATTGAGCATTGAAGCCATCAGGTTCTGTTTTATTCATGTTGTTAGGAAACTTTTATTACTGCTTCTATTTTGTAACTCATTGTTCTGTTTGACTTTTCTATTTCTCCATGGTTTTATCTTAGTATGTTTTATGTGTCTAAAACTTTATCCAGAGGGAGCAAGATGGCCGAATAGGAACAGCTCAGTCTCTAGCTCCGTGTGCAAGCGACACAGAAGACAGGTGATTTCTGCATTTTCAACTGAAGTACTGTGTTCATCTCACTAGGGAGTGCTGGACAATCGGTGCTGGTCAGCTGCTGCAACCCAACCAGCGAGAGCTGAAGCAGGGCAAGGCATCGCCTCACATGGGAAGCGCAAGGGGGAAGGGAATCCCTTTTCTTAGCCAGGGGAACTGAGACACACAACACCTGGAAAATCGGGTAACTCCCACCCCAATACTGTGCTTTACCAAGGATCTTAGCAAATGGGCACAGCAGGAGATTATATCCCACACCTGGCTGGGAGGGTCCCACACCCACGGAGCCTCCCTCATTGCTAGCACAGCAGTCTGCAATCTAACTGCAAGGCAGCAGTGAGGCTGGGGGAGGGGTGCCCACCATTGCTGAGGCTTAAGTAGGTAAACAAAGCCACTGGGAAGCTTGAACTGGGTGGAGCTCACAGCAGCTCAAGGAGGACTGCCTGTCTCTGTAGACTCCACCTCTAAGGGCAGAGCAGAGCTAAACAACAACAACAACAACAACAAAACAGCAGAAACCTCTGCAGACCCAAACGACTCTGACAGCTTTGAAGAGAGCAGTGGATCTCCCAACACGGAGGTTGAGATCTGAGAATGGAAAGACTGCCTGCTCAAGTGGGTCCCTGACGCCTGAGTAGCCTAACTGGGAGACATCCCCCAATAGGGGCAGACTGACACCAAACACCTCACAGGGTGGAGTACACCCCTGAGAGGAAGCTTCCAGAGCAAGAATCAGACAGGTATACTCGCTGTTCAGCAATATTCTATCTTCTGCAGCCTCTGCTGCTGATACCCAGGCAAACAGGGTCTGGAGTGGACCTCAAGCAATCTCCAACAGACCTAAAGCTGAGGTCCTGACTGTTAGAAGGAAAATTAACAAACAGGAAGGACACCCATACCAAAACCCCATCAGTATGTCACCATCATCAAAGACCAGAGGCAGATAAAACCACAAAGATGGGGAAAAAGCAGGGCAGAAAAGCTGGAAATTCAAAAAATAAGAGCACATTGCCCCCTGCAAAGGAACTCAGCTCATCGCCAGCAACGGATCAAAGCTGGATGGAGAATGACTTTGATGAGACTAGAGAAGAAGGCTTCAGTCCATCAAACTTCTCAGAGCTAAAGGAGAAATTATGTACCCAGCGCAAAGAAACTAAAAATCTAGAAAAAGGAGTGGAAGAATTGATAACTAGAATAACTAATGCAGAGAAGGCCATAAACGAACTGACAGAGATGAAAACCAAGACATGAGAAATACGTGACAAATGCATAAGCTTCAGTAACCGACTCGATCAACTGGAAGAAAGAGTATCAGCGATTGAGGATCAAATGAATGAAATGAAGAGAGAAGAGAAATCTAAAGAAAAAAGAAGAAAAAGAAATGAACAAAGCCTGTAAGAAATATGGGATTATGTAAAAAGACCAAATCTACATCTGACTGGGGAGCCTGAAAGTAAGGGGGAAAATGGAACCAAGTTGGAAAACAATCTTCAGGATATCATCCAGGAGAACTTCCCCAACCTAGTAAGGCAGGCCAACATTCAAATTCAGGAAATACAGAGAACATCACAAAGATACTCCTCGAGAAGAGCAACTGCAAGATACATAATTGCCAGATTCACTAAAGTTGAAATGAAGGAAAAAATCTTAAGGGCAGCCAGAGAGAAAGGTCGGGTTACCCACAAAGGGAAGCCCATCAGACTAACAGCAGATCTCTAAGTAGAAACTCTACAAGCCAGAAGAGAGTGGGGGCCAATATTCAACATTCTTTTTTTTTTTTTTTTTTTTTTTTTTTTTTTGAGACAGAGTCTTGCTCTGTCGCCCAGGCTGGGGTGCAGTGGCCAGATCTCAGCTCACTAAAAGCTCCGCCTCCCGGGTTTAGACCATTCTCCTGCCTCAGCCTCCCGAGTAGCTGGGACTACAGGAGCCCGCCACCTCGCCCGGCTAGTTTTTGTATTTTTTAGTAGAGATGGGGTTTCACCGTGTTAGCCAGGATGGTCTCGATCTCCTGACCTCGTGATCCGCCCGTCTCGGCCTCCCAAAGTGCTGGGATTACAGGCTTGAGCCACCGTGCCCGGCCGACTCCCATATAATAATAATGGGAGACTTCAACACCCCACTGTCAACATTAGACAGATCAACGAGACAGAAAGTTAACAAGGATATCCAGGAATTGAACTCATCTCTGCAGCAAGCAGACCTAATAGACATCTACAGAACTCTCCACCCCAAATCAACAGAATATACATTGTTCTCAGCCCCACATCACACTTATTCCAAAATTGACCACATAATTGGAAGTAAAGCACTCCTCAGCAAATGTACAAGAACAGAAATTATAACAAACTGTCTCTCAGACCACAGTGCAATCAAACTAGAACTCAGGACTAAGAAACTCAATCAAAACAGCTCAACTACATGGAAACTGAATAACCTGCTCCTGAATGACTACTGGGTACATAACAAAATGAAGGCAGAAATAAAGATGTTCTTTGAAATCAATGAGAACAAAGATACAACATCCCAGAATCTCTGGGACACATTTAAAACAGTGTGTAGAGGGAAATTTATAGCACTAAATGCCCACAAGAGAAAGCAGGAAAGATCTAAAATTGACACTCTAACATCACAATTAAAAGACTAGAGAAGCAAGAGCAAACACATTCAAAAACTAGCAGAAGGCAAGAAATAACTAAGATCAGAGCAGAGCTGAAGGAGATAGAGACACAAAAAACACTCTAAAGAATCAATGAATCCAGGAGTTGGTTTTTTGAAAAGACCAACAAAATTGATAGACCGCTAGCAAATCTAATAAAGAAGAAAAGAGAAGAATCAAATAGACGCAATAAAAAATGACAAAGGGGATATCATCACCGACCCCACAGTAATACAAACTACCATCAGAGAATACTATAAACATCTCTATGCAAATAAACTAGAAAATCTAGAAGAAATGGATAATTTCCTGGACACTTACACTCTCCCAAGACTAAACCAGAAAGAAGCTGAATCCCTGAATAGACCAATAGCAGGTTCTGAAATTGAGGGAATAATTAATAGCCTACCAACCAAAAAAAGTCCAGGACCAGATGGATTCAGAGCTGAATTCTACCAGAGGTACAAGAAGGAGGTGGTACCATTCCTTCTGAAACTATTCCAATCAATAGAAAAAGAGGGAATCCTCCCTCACTCATTTTATGAGGCCAACATCATCCTGATACCAAAGCCTGGTAGAGACACAACAAAAAAAGAGAATTTTAGACCAATATCCCTGATGAACATCGATGCAAAAATCCTCAATAAAATACTGGCAAACCAGATTCAGCAGCACATCAAAAAGCTTATCCACCATGATCAAGTGGGCTTCATCCCTGGGATGCAAGGCTGGTTCAACATACACAAATCAATAAACATAATCCAGCATATAAACAGAACCAAAGACAAGAACCACATGATTATCTCAATAGATACAGAAAAGACCTTTGACAAAATTCAACAGCCCTTCATGCTAAAAACGCTCAATACATTCGGTATTGATGGAATGTATCTCAAAACAATAAGAGCTATTGATGACAAACCCACAGCCAATATCATACTGAATGGGCAAGAACTGGAAAAATTCCCTTTGAAAACTGGCACAAGACAGGGATGCCCTCTCTCACTACTCTATTCAACATAGTGTTGCAGGTTCTGGCTAGGGCAATCAGGCAAGGGAAGGAAATCAAGAGTATTCAGTTAGGAAAAGAAGAAGTCAAATTGTCCCTATTTGCAGATGACATAATTGTATATTTAGAAAACCCCATTGTCTCAGCCCAAAATCTCCTTAAGATGATAAGAAACTGCAGCAAAATCTCAGGATACAAAATTAATGTGCAAAAATCACAAGCATTCTTATACACCAGTAACAGATAGACAGAGAGCCAAATCATGAATGAACTTCCATTCACAATTAATTCTAAGAGAATAAAATACCTAGGAATCCAACTTACAAGGGATGTAAGGACCTCTTCAAGGAGAACTACAAACCACTGCTCAGTGAAATCAAAGAGGACACAAACAAATGGATCTATGCTCATGGATAGGAAGAATCAATATCATGAAAATGGCCATACTGCCCAAGGGTATTTATAGATTCAATGCCATCCCCATCAAGCTACCAATGAGTTTCTTCACAGAATTGGAAAAAACTGCTTTAAAGTTCATATGGAATCAAAAAAGAGCCCACATTGCCAAGACAATCCTAAGTCAAAAGAACAAAGCTGAAGGCATCACGCTACCTGACTTCAAACTATACTACAAGGCTACAGTAACCAAAATAGCATGGTACTGGTACCAAAACAGAGATATAGACCAATGGAACAGAACAGAGTCCTCAGAAATAATACCACACATCTACAGCCATCTGATGTTTGACAAACCTGAGAAAAACAAGAAATGGGGAAAGGATTCCCTATTTAATAAGTGGTGCTGGGAAAATTGGCTAGCCATAAGTAGAAAGCTGAAACTGGATCCTTTCCTTACTCCTTATACGAAAATTAATTCAAGATGGATTAGAGACTTAACTCTTAGACCTAATACCATAGAAACCCTAGAAGAAAACCTAAGTAATATCATTCAGGACATAGGCATGGGCAAGGACTTCATGTCTAAAACACCAAAAGCAACGGCAACAAAAGCCAAAATTGACAAATGGGATCTAATTAAACTAAAGAGCTTCTGCACAGCAAAAGAAACTACCATCAGAGTGAACAGGCAACCTACAGAATGGGAGAAAATTTTTGCAATCTACTCATCTGACAAAGGGCTAATATCCAGAACCTACGAAGAACTCAAACAAATTTACAAGAAAAAAAAAAACAACCCCATCAAAAAGTGGGCAAAGGATATGAACAGACAGTTCTCAAAAGAAGACATTCATACAGCCAACAGACACATGAAAAAATGCTCATCATCACCAGCCATCAGAGAAATGCAAATCAAAACCACAATGAGATACCATCTCACACCAGTTAGAATGGCAATCATTAAAAAGTCAGGAAACAACAGTGCTGGAGAGGATGTGGAGAAATAGGAACACTTTTACACTGTTGGTGGGATTGTAAACTAGTTCAACCATTATGGAAAACAGTATGGCGATTCCTCAAGGATGTAGAACTAGAAGTACCATATGACCCAGCCATCCCATTACTGGGTATATACCCAAAGGATTATAAATCATTCTGCTATAAAGACACATGCACACATATGTTTATTGTTGCACTATTCACAATAGCAAAGACTTGGAATCAACCCAAATGTCCATCAGTGGCAGACTGCATGAAGAAAATATGGCACATATACACCGTGGAATACTATGCAGCCATAAAAAGGATGAGTTTGTGTCCTTTGTAGGGACATGGATGCAGCTGGAAACCATCATTCTCAGCAAACTCTCGCAAGAACAGAAAACCAAACACCGCATGTTCTCACTCATAGGTGAGAACTGAACAATTAGATCACTTGGATTCGGGAAGGGGAACATCACACACCAGGGCCTATCATGGGGAGGGGGGAGGGGGGGAGGGATTGCATTGGGAGTTATACCTGATGTAAATGATGAGTTGATGGGTGCTGACGGGTTGATGGGTGCAGCACACCAACATGGCACAAGTATACATATGTAACAAACCTGCATGTTATGCACATGTACCCTAGAACTTAAAGTATAATAAAAATAAATAAAAAATAAATAAATAAACTTTATCCATTTCTTCAAGATTTCACAATTTGTTGAATATATTTGTTCATAATTGTATCTGTGATTTTATTTTCTTTGTATTTCTGGGGTATCAGTTGCTATGTCTCTTTTTATCTTACTGATTTTATTAATTTGTGTCTTCTCTTTTATTCTTAGGTTTTTATTAATTTGTGTCTAATTTTGTGTCTTTTATTAAGTCTGATAATTTATTCTGATAATTAATTTGTGCTTTTACCTTTCTGATTTTATTAATTTGTGTCTTCTCTTTTATTCAAATGTTTCTTCATTTTATCTTTCAAGCAATAAACTTTGTTTTAATGATCTTTTAATTTTTTAGTCTTGATATTATATATGTTTATTCTGATCTTTATTATTTCTTTCCTTCAATTAATTTTAGCATTATTTTGTTCTTGCTTTTATAGTTCCTTGAGGTGCACCATTAAGTTGTTTATTTGAAAGTTTTCTACTTTTATGATGGAGGCATTTATTGCTATAAATTTCCCTATTAGTACTCCTTTTGTGGTACCCATACATTTTTGGTATGTTGTATTTCCATTTTCATTTTTTTAAGACATTTTTAAGTTTCTCTCTTAATTTCTTATTTGACCCATTCATTATTCAGGTGCATGTTGTTTAATTTGCATGTGTTTGTGTAGTTTCTAAAGTTTCTCTTACTATTGATTGTTGATTTCATCCCATTGTTGTTAGATAAATTACTTCATATTACTTTGAGCTCTTTGAATTAATTGAAATTTGTTGTGTGATCTTACAGTCTATCCTGAAGAGTGTTCCATGTGCTTATGAAAAGTATTTTGTATTCTGTAGCAGTTTAATTAAATGTTCTATAAATCTTAGTTACATCCATTTGGTGTAGAGTGTGGCTTAACTACAATATTTGTTGCTGAATTTCTATCTAGATGAGCTTTCTATTACTGAAAGTGGGGTGTTGAAATTCCCTACTTTTATTTTATTGCAGTATATCTTTCCCTTTAGATCTATTAATGTTTGTTTTGAATATTTGGGTGTATTTGCATGTAATATCATTTTTTACCTCTTAAGTTTTAGTCTATGTGTATCTGTATAAGTGAAGTAAATTCATTACAGGCAAAATACAACTGTGTCATTGTTTTTTTTTGTTTTTTTTTTTTTTTTTTTTTTGTTTTTGTTTTTAATGTCTCTCTTCTAATTGGAGAATTTAGGCCATTTCCATTTAATGTTATTATTGATATGTAAAAACTTACTACTCTCATTTTGTTGCTTGTTTTCTGGTTGTTTTGTAACTCATCTCTTTTATTTTTTTCTTATATTCCTTTGTGGTTAAGTGATTTTCTCTGTGGTATGTTTTAAGTTATTGCTTTTATTTTTTTGTGTGTATCTGTTATAATTTTTACCTTTGTTTCAACTATGAGTCTTACTAAAAGCACACATTTTGATGTTTTGTTGTCTTTTTTTTTTTTTAGATTTTTATATTGCCTATCTCTTAACAAGTTGATATATTTATTATTGTTTTTATTTGTCTTTTAGTCTTCATACTAGGTATGTTAGTGGATTGTATACCACATGTAATGTTATAGATTATTCTGAAGTTGTCTATGTCTTAACTTTTACTAGTACATTTTTTGTTTTTTGCATATTAGTTTTTGTTGTTGTTGTTGTTTTTCAGATTGAAGAAATCCCTTTAGCATTTCTTGTAAGATGAGTCAAGTCTACTGGTGACAAATTTCCTCAGAATTTTATTTTTTTCCGGGGTCTGGGAAAATTTTTGTTTATCATGTTTAAAGGATAGCTTTTTTTTTTGTACTGTATTCTCATTTGGAAGTCACTTTTCTTTATCACTTTGAATATATTTAATTCATCCTGGCCTGTATTGTTTCTACTGAGAAGTCTGTTGCCAGAAGCATCAGCAGTCCTTTAACGTTGTTTTCCTCTTTTCTCTTGTTGACTTTAGGATCCTATTTTTGTCCTTGATCTTTGAGAGCTTGATTATTATACAACTGGGAGTAGCAGTCTTATGTGGATTGTGTCTGCTTAGTGATCTCTGACCTTCCTTTTCTTGGATATTTCTATCTTTCTGTATTTTCAAAAAGCTTTTTGTTAGTATTTCTTTTAATAAACTTTGTACTTCTTACTCTTTTTCAATTCTCTCTTAAATGCCAATGGCTCCTAGATTGACTTTTGTGAAGTTATTTTCTAGATTTCATAGGTGTTCCTCAACACTTTTTATTTATTTTATTTTATTTTATTTTCCTGGACTGTGTATTTTTAAAGAAACTGTTGTTGAGCTGATTATTGTTCTGCTTGATCCTTTCTGCTCTTGAGAGTATCTCATACATTTTGCAGTTTGGAAATGTATTTCTCAGTTCCAGAATTTTTTTTTTTTTTAATTTTATAACTTTAAAATAAAATGTTAAGAATTTAAAAATTCTTTTTAAAAATTATTTCCATCTCTTATACATTTTTTGATAAGCTTCTATATTTATTTCTGTGTTTTCTTGAACTTCAGTGAGTTTCCTCAGAACTGTTGTTTGCTATATTTTTCAAGTTTAAACATCTTCATCTCATTATGGCCAGTCATTGGCTCCTTGCTTTGTCTGTTTGAGATTATGTTTCCCTGATTGCTGTTGTTTCTGGTGAGCATACATGTATGGTTTTGCATTTAAAGATTATTCCAGTCTTTGCTGATTGTCTTTGGTCTTTCCAGGGTATGTTTGCTTGGAGGTTCTTTGTAATGTGCCTGTTGAGTACACTTTATTCTAGATTGCTGCCTTCTTTCTGGTGTATTAAAATGGGATTTGTCTCAGCTTTTGCATAGGTTTAGAGCACTGCTTATATTTGATGTGATGGTCCCAAAGAGGATACCCAAACTGTGTGGCAATCATGTCTAAAAGTTTGTGTTCAAAAGATTCATGGAGTATGCCTTCTACAATGTGGTGCTAATAAATAGCTACTCAGATTTGGTATCTTCTTTGGCTGAGAAAAAGAGCAGAACTTTGCAGGCTGGGATTGCTAGCTCACCTGCTCTGTCTCTCACTCTGCCTCCCAGTAGTTTTTTCTCCTACAGGCAGTTGTGATGCTTCCCATGGGTTGAGGCAGGAATGATTTTCTGGTAAGAAAACACAACATGGTGGGAAAGCTGACTGTCTGGCTTTATGTTATTTTTTCCAGTGTGGACACCATGAGTCTGATGGAAGTTTTCCACATGTAGTGCCTGGTATATTGTTGGAGGAACTTTATGCATTAAAAAGTCTTACTTTCTTACTGTCTGCTCAGAGTTTTTTTGTTTGTTTGTTTGTTTGTTTGTTTACTTCTCTTTGGCCATAGGGATTGTCTCAGCCTCAAATTTAACTTCTAGGATATTGCTGGTGTGTTAGCCAGGGTTTTCTAGAGGGACAGACCTAATTGAACATACACACACACACACACATATATATATGAAAAGAAGTTTATTAAATATTAACTCACATGATCACAAGGTCCCACAATAAGCCATCTGCAGGCTGAGGAGTAAGGAGAGCCAGTCTCAGTTCCAAAACTGAAGAACTTAGAGTCCAATGTTTGAAGGCAGGAAGCATCTGCATGGGAGGAGGATGTAGGCTGGGAGACTAGAACAGTCTCTCTTTTTACATTTTTCCTCCTGTTTATATTCAAGCCCTGCTGGCAGCTGATTAGATTATTCTCACCCAGATTAAGGGTGGGTCTGCCTTTCCCAGCCCACTTATTCATATGTTAATCTCCTTTGGCAACACCCTCACAGACACACCCAGGAACAATACTTTGTATCCTTCAATCTAATCAGTTTGACTCATTATTAACCATCACAGCTGATGATAATCTCAGTGCTGGATATTTGTTTCTGGTTTTCTATGGAGAGGAGTGAAATCACATTGCTTCTCCTCTGCCATTTTAGTGACATCATTTTTCTTTTGTTTAATTATTTATCAAGTGTTAGTTTATCAAATTAATACAGAGTAAAATGGTTTAAATAATTATTTTACAAAATAGTGTTACATGTGTTTATTTTCACCTAAGTGCCTAAGATTTCAAATGTCAAAAACAAAACCTCTGTTTTATTGTTTTGCAGCAAATTTAGCAGTGATTTCTCATCTCTTTTAGAAAATGACCTTTTATCAATTACTAAACAACAAATAATTGGCCTTTGAATATTATAACCATAGAAAATTGGGGGCTCAGTATTATTTTGAAAACATTGATCATATATTTGAGATAACAAGAATGTTCTTACAAAAAAATAAGAAATACTTTTACTTAAGAAAATTTTTACTGTTAGCCATTTTATTTAAAACCTATACAAAAAATAATGAATTATTAATATTACTAGAAAAAAGGTTATAATCAGATGATATAATGTATGACCCAACTGTCAAAGAAGTCACAGTGACTCATTCAGAAATGCATCCTAGATTCCAAGAATTTTTCCAATCAAAAATAAAAAATAAAGAACAACATGCTAGGTGTGGTGGCTGATGCCTGTAATCCTAGCACCTTGAGAGACCAAAGTCAGGGGGATCAGTTGAGCTCAGGAGTTCGAGACCAGCCTGAGAAACATGATGATTCCTCATCTCTACCAAAAATTTAAAAAACATTTAGCCTGGTGTGGTGATGTATGCCTGCTGTCTCAGCTACTTGGAAGGCTGAGGTAGGGGGATCACTTGAGCCTGGGAGGCTGAAGGATGCAATGAACCATATTCACACCACTGGAACACAGCCTGAGTGACAGAGACACTATCAAAAAAAAAAAAAAAAAAAAAGCTAAAGTATTGTTTCTGAGAATTAAAATTAAATCACTAATATCTAGTGGTGAAATACTAATATGTAGTGGTGAAATAGAAATTCATAAAAGTCATCTTTTACTCTGCAGATATATTCTAATTCCTTTACTTCCTACTTATTGAATGACAAGAAAGTTTAGTTTGATGATTTGATGGTTGATTTGTCCCCAATGCATTTTTTATGTAGGTCACTTTTTAATTGGCTGAATGAAGTACTGTGTAGAGATCTTAATTGCAGAATATTTGGGAAGGCCCAGAGAGTTTTGCAAACCAAAACCTATGTTAAAATTGCTTTATTCTCTGTCACCATTCTCACACCAGTGAGAGACACAGTTAAGAATTTATTGTAGGAAGAGACAAAAAGTAATGTTACCTTCTTTCTTTTTTGTGTGTGTGTGAGCAAATAGTGTCTAATGCCCACACCTCCTTTCATAGTACTAGAAGCACATGCAAAATAAGTTAATACTGCTTTCACAATGCTGTGAAGAAATATGCAACTAGATTTTAACTAAAGATTGTACTTGTAACACAGAATATGCCTTTTAGCTGGAAAGAGTTATGTAAAATATATTATTTTACTAGAACATATTTTTTCTTTCATTTTTGAAAATATGAGCTTTTGAATATGAATCAAGTAACATGCATACTGTGGATACATTTGAAATGTTCAATAGAACAGCACTGTCTTATTTTTTTTAACCAGCGAAGAATTTGAAGAATGGAACATTTCTATAGAAGTTATTAGTAGGGCAGGTAACAGTTGCTTACACCTGTAATCCTAGCACTTTGGGAAGCTGAGGTGGACAGATCACCTGAGGTTGGGAGTTCGAGACCAGCCTGACCAACATGGAGAAACCCTATCTTTACTAAAAAATACAAAATTAGCCACGTGTGGTGGCACAGGCCTATAATTTCGCCTACTCGGGAGACTGAGGCAGGAGAATCACTTGAACCTGGGAGGCAGAGGTTGCCATAAGCAAAGATCATGTCATTGCACTCCATCCTGGGCAATAGGAGTGAAGCAAAACTTCATCTCAAAAAACAAAAGTTATTAGAAAGACACATATAGCAGAATAATTGAACATGAATGAATACCTAAGAAAAAAATATGGAATAAGATGGAATTGAATTTGTGATCCATTTCATAAATGTAAAGCTGACAGATTGAATCAAAGAAATATTGATAGTTCTGTGCAATATCTCCGATGTAAGTTAAAATACTAGTGGAGAAAATACCACAGCCAAATCTAAGTATATAGTTTAATACAAGTAGATGAGTCCATTCAAAAATATTTTAAAACATAGTTAGTGGTTCAGAAGAGACCATATTCTCCTGATACCATTTTCATATAGAGGAAATAAATTGCCTTTGATTTAGAAGAAGAAACATAGAGGTAGCCATTAATTCTTTCTGCTACAACACAAACAAGTTTTTCTGTAGTATTCCTAAAGTTTCATATAGTTATATCATATTTCTGATATGTCACTAGTAAGATATTTTCTCATCATAATAGAAATAAAAATAAATCTGTTTCAGAAATGTTAAGATAGCTTAATGTTTGAATGTAAACTACAACTAGTATAAATCAGCATTTTTCATTTCTCCTATGAATCTTAGCTTCTCTTCTGAAAAAATTCTAGATCAAACAAATTTTTATCTGGGATTGGTATCTTTGATATTCTTTGGATAGAGTGCATTTGCATAGACAAACCTATGGTTCAAATCTCTTTAACTTTCACCAGAACCATTATAATTAATCTCATAGTATGCCTTTTTACCTTTTGTATTTCTTTATTTTGATTAACCTTCAACAGTATTAACAGATTTTCTGAAAATAGCTCTATGTAAAATCCTTCATCAACTTAGAAAAAAGTTTTCACTATAAATCTTTTACAGTGTTACACAAGTTTTTGAAATTCATCTTTACAGACACTGTATCCCACTGAATACAGACTATACAATAATTTCTAAATATTACTGTGTATTTATTGTTCACTTTGTACCTTAAATGCAAACATCCTTTTCCTACCTCCAGCATTACATTTATTTGATTATTCTAGATGCACTTCTATTAAATGCTTTCCAATTCTTTCTCTCTTTGAAACTACATAACATAAACCTGTGTAATTTTTATGTATGTATTGATTAATTTAAAATTGTAGGTTTTGATATGTGCTAATGCATCTACTTTTTTATTTTAATTACACAGGATCAATACAAACAGTAGGTTCAATGATCAATAATTGAGATAAATATGTCTTTTATTTCTTCCTAAAATTGTATTTCTTACAAACCTTGCTTTCTGGTTTTAAATACATATGTCTGGGTACATATAACAACTAGTATTTTTGTTTTGTTTTAAGTATTTATATACTTTACACATAATTTAATGCATGCACATCGTCTTCTAAATCTCAGTACATTATTTTCTAAGCTGTAATTTCATAGTTACATATGTACTAGACACTTACATAACATATTGGGCTTTACCATTTTCCAATGGGAGGACATTTCGATTATTTTTTTCCTGTTAATTATAAACAGAAAAAAAGAATTGTATGTCTATTCTCAAATTTTTTAAAAAATTTTCTAAATTTGATTAGGTTATGCTACAATAAGAAAGAAATTTGAAATTCCCTGGGTAAACCATAAGGATTACTTTGTAGCTCACACTCTTTTGTCAGCATGAAGCATTGCTTCTTATTCTCATAAATAACTTCAGTATTCCGTCAGGTATTGCAAAAGTCACCATCTGAGGCAATGATGGAAATTGATCTGAGAAACAAAGAATGTAATACATTATACCCAAGCTCTTGAAACTTCACTTATAAGTGAAATTTATTTGGTAATGTCTATCATTAAAAGGGGTGATGAAAATAAATTTTGCCATATGCCTTTAAAGGGGAGAAAGAGATTATTTGTGAATAGTGAATAACAACATCAGATACACTGAAGTGGGAATTACTCAGTCAAAGTATGTGCCCATTTAAATAATGACCACCAGTTCTTCTGCAGCATATTAACAGTTAATATTATTATTTGTCATATTTTCTGCCTGTTGAGTAAAAGAAATTCCCTATTGATAATTTTTATTTCAGTAGGCTACATTGAGAAGTCTGTAAGTGCATATTACAAGACTAGACTTCACTGGTTAGCACTTGTTTCTTTCTACTTGTTTTTTTATTTTTTCCAGTATTATGAGTGGAGGAAAAGGAACAACACATTTTAGTCTACTTTTGTTAATTATCTTCACTTTGTTATTGGCATATCTCTGTACAAATACAGGTAAATTTATTTCACTTTTATCAAAAATAAAGCACATTGGCATAAAAAAGTCAAAGTATATATAAAATAAAAATAATCATCTTTGTGTCTTACCCTTTCTGCTAACCTCTCCTCATAACAAACATTCTCAAATTTCAGAAATTTTAGTATTTGTAAAATGACTTATATATTTAAGTACTGTGTAAGTTTTGGTTATGTACTGATGCTAGGTTAACCCAAACTTAGGTTTGAATAGCAACCATTGACTTGTTTTTTATAAATGTCTTGATTGAGGATTTGGACGGGCCACATAGAAGAGAGCTCTTCTCTGCTGTATAATATCTGCTAGGGCTGAAAGTCCAATATGATGTCTTCAATCATATATATGGCACTTTAGCTAGGGTGACTCTACTTGCTGGGGGCTGGATAAGATGACTCAGTTAGGATCATATTTTGATTTTTAGTTCTCACTAGTGGTTGAATTACTCAGTTTTCTCCATATAGTATACAGATCTTTTTATTTCCAGGAAGTATCTTCACATAGTTTCTCTAACAGCTTAGCTGCTATGGTTTGAATGTGCCTCCCTGAATTTCATGTGTTAAAAACTTAATCACCAAATTCATATGCTGTTTGGACATGGCACCCTTAGGAGATAATTAGGATTGTCTATAATCATCAATGTGGAACCTTATGATGGGATTGTGGCTTTATAGGAAGAGAAAAGGGGATCTGATCTAGCACACTTGCTTTATCTTGCAATGTGATATCTCCTGCCATGTCATAATGCAGCAGGAACGCTCTAGTGCCATGCTCTTGGATTCCCTAGACTCCAGAACTGTGAGCTAAATAAACTTATTTTCTTTATAAATTGTCCAGCTTGTAGTATTCTGTTACAGCAATAGAAAATGGACCAATACAGTAGCCACATATTTTCCACAGAAGCTCAAGTTTCATAAGAAAGTTGAAATGTTTTATGCTATTACAAGCTAGACCTGAAATTGAAATATTTGTTTGTCAAAGGCAGAGTCCAGGCATACCAGATTAAAAAATGTGAATGAATAAACACCATGTCTAAATGAGTAAAATGACAATGCAATAATGACATTTTTAACTCAAACACATTCTAACCATTGGTCACAAAGTATTTTTATTTCTCTTATATGCAAAATATAATCACCCTTTCCAAAACTTCAAAGATCTCAGGATTTTATGACATGAAGCTCAAACTAAAATTCCTAGGTCTTGTTACATAAATTATGGTCAGATACAGATGAGGCTTCTCATTATTTGAAGACCTATGAATTAAAATACAAGTTATTTGGACATACTCTTCTCCTTGAATATATAATTTTTAGGCAAGGACTTGAAAATAAGTCCAATCATAAAGGGTAAAAATGAATGCACATTTCAGTCACTGGACTATTGAAGATCTAGAAATACAGTTTGAAATATATCTCCAGTTTCTGGATTAAGGCTTTCTCCTGCTTCCTAGAAATAATTCTAGGTGTTTCTTATGTTCATTCTTCTGGTATTTTGGCTACATCCTCTGAATAATCATTTCTTTCCCATTAGACATAATTTATTTTTTATGTTTGAGTAGCTTACTCAGATTTCTCAGAAACCAGGATTACTGCCCATTGGAAGTTGAGAGTTCAAAGGCCTCTTTTTTGTTTTATAAGTTACTGACATTTTTAGTCCATGCTAATGTAATTTCCTTAGAAATGTTATGGGTTCCTGTATATCAATTTACAGTTTTACATGAGAAAAAAAAATGCCACAGTCCAAATCTCTTCCAGACAGACCCTTCTCTATCTCTACTCATGAGTCAGGATGCTGTGGGACAAAATCTTTGAGACTGTAGAGGTCTCCTCTCTCTTAGAGGGTTTACAAGGCAAGACTTTAAGATTCTTAGAAGTACTGCTACTAGCTTAGAAAAATCTATGAAGCGTTCCCTTGAAAAAGGGTCTTTCATTTACACCACATATATAATCTTGACCATAAAGCTGTTTTGCTTGTATCACCTTGTAATGTGCCTTGCCCCAACTTTGTATTTCTTTTGATGATCTTTTGTTCTTTAGAAAAGTTTGCAATTACAGATATTTGTATTTCCCAACTTTGCAAATCCTGTGTTGAAAATGTTTATTTTAGGTATGATTAAAAACTAAACAGTTCTTCTATACTTAATATCTTTCTATTTATATATTATCTTTCCTCTTATTATATTGAACTTTCAATATCCTGCTTGACAATGTCCTTGGCCAATTCCACAACTTTAGGGGTGTGTGTGTGTATGTATTATTTTCCACATTTCAGTCCCAAGTGTTGCCAAATATTATTTTACTGAATAACACATCTCATCTCTGCTCTACAGGTCTTAACTGATAGTTTTCTCAAGGAACCACTGGACATTTTCACTGAGCAATCCTAAAGCCAATGTTTATAGGCTTTTTAGTAGCAGCCACGTTGGGTACCAATTACTACCTAACAAACTCCTCCAAATTTGGTAGGTTAAAAAAATTATCTCTCATAATTCTATATGATAACTTCTCTCTCCGTTTGACATGGTATCTACTAAGGTTGGAATATCCAAGATGGTTTATTCATTCTTGTCTTTATCTTCTGATCTAGGATGGCTCTAATCAATGGAGACTAGCTGGAATGACTTAACTGGGATATATTTCTAGATTCTTAGTTTTCTTTGTTAACTAATTTATTCTCTTCTCTTTCATGTAGTCTCTGGACCTCTTCCTTTCTTCATGGCATCTTTTTATAGTCTGTCAAGGAGGGTAGCCTAACCTCTTGTTTTACAACAATTAATCTTTGTCATACTTAGGCAACATCTGTGGTCTCCACAATATGAATAAAGAGGAATCTTGCACACTTAAACTATTCTGCTTCTATTTCCTATCTTACCATATGATTTCTTAGCTATATTATCATTTTGTATTTCAGTGGTTACAAGATTTGAATAACCAGCTCTTTTTTTATTTAGCAAATTTATACATGTTATCATTTATCACCTACCATGAAATATCAGAAAATTAGAACACATAACATTCCCACTACCTTCTTGACACCTTTGTCAACGGTATTGTTAATAACAAATTTAAGGCTGCAATGAGAGTATTGTGTAAGTCCTCTCTGTTTTGATTATACAAGTATTTTTAAAGAACTAGGTTTTACTGCTTGTGCTTATGTAAATATTATTTACTGTAGTACATTATGGAGTTACATTTAAAAACTATCCTTAAACAACTCAAATTTGTTGTTAAAATAAAAATATTTCAAGTATTCAGTCTTGTAAACCCCCTTCTCATTTATTTCTGAATTTATTTTTTAAGTTAATTGTACTCTCTACTTTCCAATTTTGTCAGTAGAATATTATATCTTGAATTCTCCCCAAACCCATCTCTGTGATTATACCTAAGTGGGAAAACTTTTTGAGATTGCATACATCAAGATATCTGATATCTCTCTTTGTACTCATCCTTGAAATGTGATTGGGTCTAAAATCCTAAGGTGAATATGATTTATTTGTTCATTTATTTTATACTTTTAATGTAGAACTTGAAAAGTAGTGTTTTTTAGGATTAACAGGTAACTGAATGACTAAAGCATCCTTTTTTATTTGTTTATATGCCATGCTTTCTTCAACAGAGTAATTTTTCTTTTTTCCTAGTATATGAATATGTCAAAAGCTCTGAAAAATAATGTTGCCTTTTTATTCTTGAAACCTTTAATGCCACTTAAGCAAACAACAAAACCCCTCAGATTCTCTTACCTTAAAGCCATCTGCCCCTGTCATGACTAACTTCAATATACAGGATCAACAAGTATATCTTGCAAATTGACAACACTCATTGTAAGTTGTGTAAGGTTGCATGCTTGACAGACATCTTCAGCGCATACATACTCCAAGGGTCCTGTAGAAAGTGTGTGTTTTGATGGGTAGCATTTCCTGCTCAGTCAGTGGATTAGAGGGGATGAGATTGGCAGGCTGGGAAATCAAGTGCTATAGCTGATGAGCATCCTATTTCTTTTTAAATTACATTTCTTTATTTTTCCTTTTTGGATCTTCCACCTACTTTTAGCTTTTATTTTTTAAAAATAGAGTTGTTTCTGTTTTCTCATGAAAGAAAATACTTGTT
Organism: Macaca thibetana thibetana; assembly: GCF_024542745.1. Taxonomy (NCBI): domain Eukaryota; kingdom Metazoa; phylum Chordata; class Mammalia; order Primates; family Cercopithecidae; genus Macaca; species Macaca thibetana. The sequence goes on along the minus strand of NC_065579.1, from coordinate 67,286,047 downwards.
TACTGTGTTTATCTAGAGTTGATAATTTCTTCCCCAATCACATCTATTTTCTATCTTCTGCAAACACTTGAAAATTAAATTTAAATTATACACTCTCCTTTCCACTTCCTTTAGTATTTCATTTATGGGTCACTTTTATGAGTATAGTGGATTGAGAATAAACAAACGTATGAATTCACTTGCCAGAGGGCAAATTCTTGAATTACACTTTCTTTATTCATATCTTATCTCAGCTGTTAACAACCAGTATAACACTGAACAAGTTACTTAACCTTTCTCTGCATGCCTGTTTATTCATACATTACTTCAGATAATGATAACTACTTCATAGAAAGTGTATGAAAATTGAATAAATTTATATTGACAAAGCTCTTAGATGACCACTTTTCATATATGATCAGTGAAATAAAAGTGACAAATCAAAAATTTTAAGAATAATTTAAAACGCAAAACTATATAAAGTTATTCTAACATTAGTAAGCTGTATATTTTAGTGTAAGTTAAATTATACCCTGCATAACTTTATACAGAAAGACAGCTGAGTATGGTGGCTCACACTTGTAATCCCAGCACTTTTGGAGGCAGGCAGGAGAATTGCTTAAGCCCAGGAGTTTGCGACCAACCTTGGCAATACAAGGAGACCCTGTCTCTACAAAAATCATTTCTTAAAAAAATGTTCAGATGTGGTGGCACATGACTGTAGCTCAGCTACTCGGGAGGCAGACATGGGAGGATTGATTGAGCTAGGAGGTTGAGACTGCCATGAGCCAACAGGTTAAGACCTTTTCTCAAAAAAAAAAAAAAAAAAAAAAAAAAAAAAAAAGAAAAGAAAAAGAAAAAGAAAGCACATTTTATTTTCTTCTAGCAATTAACCAGACTCTATTATAAGATGAAGTAAACCATTTGTATAATATATAGTGGTTTATATGAAGCCTCCACACACACGCACACTCAGACACACATACACACACACACACACAACTCTATTAATGATTTACATCAAATCAGGGTGTATGTTTGTTCACCAATATTAAACACATAACTTTGTATTCACAATTGTATATGGTCACACACACATTTAGAAATTACATGCTGGATTATAATTTGCTTTAAGAACAACACATTGCATTCATCGTTAAGAGTATTGGAAACACACAGTAAACATTTCAAGAGCTTTTGCAGACTTATTGAGAACACTTAGACAAAGTGCTGATTCCAAAATGTCACACCCTGTAAAAACATTTCTAAAGGACTGTGAGCTTTATTTTGAACTGAAGCTCTTTAGTTTCATGCACCATTTCTATTATTCTGTCATTTTTTTCCTCTCATATAAAGTTATTATTTGGATTTGGCACAATTGGGGGAAAGATGGTTTTTACATGAAGGAGGATCCCTTATATAATATGGTTTATTGGAGATAGTTAATTAATCTTTAGGGTCCATTCAGTTGTTGCATGTGTCAGAACAGTGAATCAAATAGTGATTTGACTGTTAATACCAAATTTACAAACATTAGATTTATTTGTTTCTCAAAGTTACATGACTGCCCCTCTGCTTTGTTAAAACTGAGCTATTCTATTCGTCTTTATTGACATTAACTTCTAATTTTTTTTTCGACTTTTATTTTGGTTTCAGAGGATAAATATGCATGTTTGTAACATTGATATATTGTGTAATGCGTAGATTTGGAGTATGGATAATCCTGTCACTCAGTTAATGAGAATACCACCCAATAGTTAGTTTCACAGTCCGTGCCTCCTTCTCTCTCACCCTCCTCCTTAGTGTCTATAGTTTCCATCTCTATATCCCTGTGCACTCAAGGTTTACCTCCCATTTGTAAGTGGGTACATGCAATATTTGTATTTCAACAGCATATAAGCATTCTTTTCTTTGTCAGCATCTGTTACTTTTGATTTTTTAACAATTCCCATTCTGACGTGAAATTGTATCTTATTCTGGTTTTCATTTGTGTTTCTCTGAAGATTAGTGATGATGAGTATTTTATCAAATATGTTTGTTGGCCACTGGTAGTTCTTTTAAGAAGTGTCTTTGCATCTTCTTTGCACACTTTTGAATAGAATTATTTGTTTTTTTACTTGTTGATTTGTTTAAGTTCCTTATTCATTTTACATACTAGACCTTTGAAGGATGCACAGTTTGCAAATATTTTCTCCTGTCTGCTAATTGTCAATTTACTCTGTTGATCATTTCTTTTGCTGTACAGAAGCTCTTTCATTTAATTAGGTCTCACTTCTACATTTTTGTTTTTGTTACAATTGCTTTTGGGGACTTAGCCATAAATTCTTTGCTAAAGTTAGTATCAAGAAGGGCATTTCCTAGGTTGTCTTCTAGGATTCTTATAGTTTGTGATCTTACATTTAAACTTTTAGTCCATCTGGAGTTAAGTTTTGTACAAGACAAAAGGTAGAGTTCCAGTTTCATTCTTCTGCATATGGCTAGCTAGTCACCTCTACACTATTTATTAATTATGGTGTCCTTTCCCTGTTGTTTGTTTTTGTTGACTTTGTCAAGGATCATATCATGGTAGGTATGCAGGTTTCTTCTGTGCTCCCTATTATGTTCCATTAGCTTATATTTTTAATTTTTGTACCACGTTATTTAGTTACTGTAGCCTTATAATACAGTTTGAAGTTCAGTAATGTGATGCCTGAAGCTTGGTTTTTAGCTTAGAATGCTTTGGTTATTCTGGCTATTTTTATGATTCCATATAAATTTTAGTATAGTTTTTTTTTCCATATCTGTGAAAAATGACATTGGTATTTTTGATAGAAATAGCATTAAATCTGTAAATTGCTTTGGACAGTTATAGCCATTGTAACAATATTGATTCTTCCAATCCATGAACATCGACTATTTTTTTTTTTTCATTTACATGTATTGTCTTTCAGCGTTTTTTTTTTTTTTTTTTTTTTTTTTTTTTTTTGAGTTTTCCTTGTAGAGATCTTCCAAACCCTTGGTTAGATGTCTTATTAGATACTTCTGTTTTTTTTTTTTTGTGGATATTGTAAATGGGCTTGTGTTCTTCATTTGGCTGTCACTGAGAACTTTATTGGTATATATAAATGTTACTGGGTTTTGTAGATTGATTTTGTATCCTGTAAATTTACTGAAATTATTTATCAGTTTGAGGAGCAGTTGGGCAAAGACTATGGGGCTTTCTAGGCCTATAATTATGTCAACAATTAAGAGAGATATTTTCTCTTCTTCTTTTCCTATTTAGATGCCTTTTTTTCCCACCTTTGATTGTTCTGGCTAGGACTTCTAGTACCATGTTGAATAGCAGTGGTGAGAGCAGGCATTCTTGTCCTTCTAGTTCTCAAGGGAAATGGTCTCAGCTTTTTCTTGTTTGGTATGATATCGACTGTGGATTTGTCATCGATGGCTCTTGTGATTTTGGAGGTATGTTCCTTATGGACCTAGTCTGTTGAGGGTTTCTCTTACAGGTGGACGATGAATTTTATGATTTTTTTCTGCATCTATCGTGATGATCATATGCTTTTTGGTTTTTATTCTATGTGATAAATCACATGTATTTATTTGAGTATATTAAAAGCCAACTTACATTCCAGGAATAAATCTTACTTGTTTGTAGTAAATTGACTTTTTAATATGTAATTAGATTCAGCTTGCTAATATTTTCCTGAGGATTTTTACATCCATGTTCATCAAGGATACTGACTTGAAAGTTTCTTTTTTCATTGTGTCTCTGACAGATTTTTGTATCTGGATGATGCTGACTTTCAGAATGAGTTACGGAGGAGACTCTCATCATCAAGTTTTTTGAAACATTTTTCGTAGGATTGATATCAGTTCTTTTCACATCCAGTAGAATTCTGCCATGAATCCATCTGGTTCAGGGTTTTTTGTTTTTGTTTTTGTTGGTTGGTAGTTTTTTATTGCTTTTTGTTTTTCTTTGGTTTTTAATTACTGATTCGATTTTGGAACTTTTTATCAGTCTGTACAGGTTGTCACCTTCTTTCTTCTTCAATCTTGAGATGTTGTGTGTTTCCAGGAGTTTGTTTTTCTGATTTGTGTGCACAGAAGTGTTCATAAATCTGTGAGGATCTCTTACATTTCTGTGGTATCAGTTGAAATGTCACCTTTGTCATTTCTGATTGCATTTATTTGGATCTTATTGTTTATCCTTTGATAATCTAGCTGCAGTTCAATCAATCTTGTGTATTCTTTCAAATAACAAACCCTTTCCTTCATTGATATTTTGTTTGTTTGGATTTTTGTATGTAAATTTATTTCAGTTCTTCTCTGATTTTAGTTTCTTCCTCTTCTTTTCAATTCCTTCCTTCTTTCTTCCTTTCCTTTCCTTTCCCTTTCTTTCCTTCATCTCCCTCCCTCCCTCCCTCCCTCCCTCCCTCCCTCCCTCCCTCCCTCCCTCCCTCCCTCCCTTCCTTCCTTCCTTCCTTCCTTCCTTCCTTCCTTCCTTCCTTCCTTCCTTCCTTCCTTCCTTCTTTCCTTCCTTCCTTCCTTCCGTGCTTCCTTCCTTCCTCTTTTCCTGCTACCTTTGTAGTTAATTTGCTGTTTTAATCAAGTTCTTCCTGGTATTATGTTAAATTGTTAATCTGAGATCTTTGTAGCTTCTTGATAAAGGTGTTTAGCACTATAAGCTTTCCACTTAACACTGCTTTACCTGCATACCAAAGATTTTGAAAGTTATGTCTCTAATTTTTATTAATTTCATTTTATTTTTTTCATTTCTCCCTTAATTTTGTTTTTCACCCAAGAATTATTCAGGAACAAGTTCTCTAACTTCCTCTTTTTTTTTTTTTTTTTTTTTTTTTTGGCTAGATCTTCCTGATATCAGTTTCTATTTTTCTTGCACTTGCGCTGTGATCCAAATTGTGCTTGGTATAATTTTGATTTTTTTTGAATTTATTGAGACTGGCTTTGTGGTTGAGCATGTGGTCGATCTTAGATTATGTTCCATATGTAGAGGAGAAGAATGTATATTCTATGATTATTGGGTGTTCTGTAGAACTTTATTAGGTCTAATTGATCAAGTGTTGAGTTTAAACACATAATATATTCCCTAGTTTTAGCTTATCTATTTCATGTTGTTAGTGGAATTTTAACTTCCTTACTCCCATTACGTGGCAGTCTAAATACTGTCATAGGTTTAAAAGAACTTGTTTTATGAATCTGGATGCTTCAATATTGGGTGCAATTATATTTAGGATATGTAAGTCTTCTTTTTGAATTGAACCCTTTATCATTATATAATTTCTTATTTGTTTTTTCCTGATTGTTGTTGGTTTGAAGTCTGTTATATCTAGTATGAGAACAATGAATCCTGCTCTTTTGTTGTTTTTTTTTTTTTTTTTTTTTTTTTTTTTTTGAGACGGAGTCTTGCTCTGTCACCCAGGCTGGAGTGCAGTGGCCGGATCTCAGCTCACTGCAAGCTCCGCCTCCCGGGTTTACGCCATTCTCCTGCCTCAGCCTCCCGAGTAGCTGGGACTACAGGCGCCCGCCACCTCACCCGGCTATTTTTTTGTATTTTTTAGTAGAGACGGGGTTTCACCTTGTTAGCTGGGATCGTCTCTCGATCTCCTGACCTCGTGATCCGCCACCTCCCAAAGTGCTGGGATTACAGGCTTGAGCCACCGCGCCCGGCCTGTTTTTTTTTCTGTTTTCCATTTGCATAGTAGTTCTTTGTCCTTTTTTTTTTTTTTTTTTTTTTTTTTTTTTTACTTTGAACCTTTGGATGTTACAAGTGAGATTCATCTCTTGAAGACAGCAGAAAGTTGTCTTTATCCTGCTGGCCTCTCTATGCCTTTTAAGTGTGGCATTAGAACATTTAAATTCAAGTTTAGTATTGATATGTAAAACTCTGATCCTTTCATCATGTTGGTAGCTGGTTGTTTTATAGACTTGACTGTGTAATTGTTTGATGTTATCTGTGGGCTATATGCTTACATGTATTTTTGTGGCAGTGTGTTTGGAATTGGTGGGTTCTTGGTCTCACTGACTTCAAGAATGAAGCTGCAAACACTTGCTGTGAATGTTATAGTTCTTAAAGATGGTGTGTCTGGAGTTTGTTCCTTCTGGTGTCGGGACATGTCCAGAGTTTCTTCCTTCTAGTGGGTTCGTGGTCTCGCTAACTTCAGGAGTGAAGCTGTAGACCTTTGCACTGAGTGTTACAGCTCTTAAAGGTGGCACATCTGGAGTTCTACTTTCCTTCTGTCCAGAGATGTTCGTCCCTCCCGGTGGGTTCATGGTCTTGCTGGCTTCAGGAGTGAAGCTGCAGACCTTCGTGGTGAGTGTTACAGCTTATAAAGGTGGAGTGGACCCAAAGAATGAGCAAAAGAACAAAGCTTCCGCAGCGTGGAAGGGGACCCAAGTGGGTTGCCGCTGCTGGCTCAAGCAGCCTGCTTTAATTCCCTTATCTGACCCCACCCACATCGTGCTCATTGGTCCATTTTACAGAGAGCTGATTAGCCCATTTTACAGAGAGCTGATTGGTCCATTTTGACTGCATGCTGATTGGCACATTTACAAACCTTGAGCTAAACACAGAGTGCTGATTGGTGCATTTACAATCCTTTAGCTAGACACAAAAGTTCTCCAAATCCCCAGTAGATTAGCTAGACACAGAACACTGTTTGGTACATTTACAAACCTTGAGCTAGACAGAGAGGGCTGACTGGTGCATTTACAAACCTTGAGCTACACACAGAGTGCTGATTTGTGCACTTACAATCGTTTAGCTAGATTTAAAAGTTCTCCAAGTCCCCACCCAACTCAGGAGCCCAGTTGGCTTCACCTAGTGGATCCCACGCCTTTGGGCAGTTGATGGGACCAGGCACCTCAGAGCAGGGGGTGGTGCCCATTGGGGAGGCTCAAGCCATGTGGGAGCCCACCCAGGGTGGGGGACTCAGGCTTGGCAGGCTGCAGCTCCCGAACCCTGCCCCGCAGGGAAGCAGCTGAAGCCCAGCGAGAATTTGATAATGGTGCAGTGGGCCGACAGTACTGGGGGACTCAGCCCACCCTCTGCAGCTGCTGGCTCAGGTGCTAAGCCCCTCACTGCCCTGGGCCAGTGGTGCCAGTCGGCCACTCTGAGTGCAGGGCCCACCAAGCCCGTGACCACCCGGAACTCATGCTGGCCCATGAGCACCATGCACATCCCCTGTTTCTGCCCATGCCTCTCCCTCCACACCACCCCACAAGCAGAGGGAGCTAGCTCTGGCCTCGGCCAGCCCAGAGAGCAGCTCCCACAGTTCAAAGGTGGGCTGAAGGGCTCCTCAAGTGCAGCCAGAGTGGATGCTGAGGCTGAGGAGGCACAGAGAGTGAGCAAGAGCTGCTAACACATTGTTACCTCTCAAATCCCCCTCTAAACAGGACACCCCAACTGCTGTTGGGAATTTGGCCAATGACCACTCTAGCTACTTCCAGCTGGATAGGGGCAATGAAGGGGCCCTGCAGTTGTAGTGTCCTCCAGAGGGGAGCACTCTAGGCCAGTGAAAGTGCCAGCGGGTTGGTCCAGGGGACCTTGGTAGAAGTTGTTAGTTGAACTCATTTGAGGTTCCGTTTGTAAGACCATCTGTAGCTTGATGTCCTTGATTCTAGAGGAAACAAATTTAACAAGGAGGTTAAAAATACACAGTCCAAAGGCAAGTTAACTGTAAGATGGCTTCCATGGGACCTAGAAACGGGAGAAGCCATGTTACCCAACTCCAAAGGTTGGTATAAGAGTTTGAAAGATGTTGTTTGATTTCAGAAGCCTTTTCCTGTAAATGCCGTGCAGCATCTCCTACTATCCCTGACTAGTTAGTGTAAAAACAATACTCTTCCACTAAGGAGGTGCAGAGTCCTCCTTTCTCAGAAGTGAGGAGGTCTAGGCCTCAGCGGTTTTGGGGAGTCACTGCTGCCAAAGAGTCTATTTGGGATTGCAAAGTAAGAATAGATTTTGATATTTCTTGCAAATTGTCTGAGAAATCCTTTGAGAGTGTGTGGTAGTTGGATAATGCATGTTATACTGTTAACTTTAGTAAAATTTACTTTTGTTGAAAACCTTGTAAGTTTGGGATTTCAATTATTCTTTGCTATTGATAAGACCTTGTTTAGTCCTTATTAACTTAAAATTGGTATAGATGGCTCCTTCCTGAATCAGTAAGCACTTTAAGATTTGGCTGAGTGCAAACAACTCACACATTTGAGCAGACAAATTATTAGGCAATTTTCCTAACTCCGCGTCTATAAGAGTTTCATTATCACTTACCAAATACCTATTGTGTATTTTTCCTTAATCACCCAGGAGGAACCATCTATTGTCCTGTCCTGAAGGGAGTTCCTCCTAAGTCTGGTCAGACCTTTGCAAGGTAATTGATTATGAATTAGATCTCCTGTTAGGAAACCTGCTGGGTTAAGGATTTTTGATAGGAAGGCTATGGGTTGTCAGTGACCTCAGTGCTTTTGGGCTACGATATTGTTTACACTGACAACAAGGTGGTATGGGAGTGTTAGAGGCTCGCTGGAGAACTTCAATTATCAATTAAAGGTTTTAAATTTACCCTGACTTCTAAAGGAATAGGGGACACTGTTTTTCTTTACTACTTCCATCTCTCTTTCTCTTTGACTTCTTTGTCTCTCTCTTTCTGACTCCTTCTTTGTCTGTCTCTTCCTCTCTCTGTCTCCTTCTCTTTATCTCTGTTTCTTCCTCTCTCTGACTTTTTGTCCGTTTCTCTCTTTCCTTTCTGCTGCCTCTGCCAGCTGCTTATGCTGCTGTTCTCCCCTCTCCTTCCCCTTTTTGATGGCTTCAGCAGTGTAAGACTGCCACCTCTTTGGGTTTTTGCACTGGATGCAGTAACTCCATAATTTCCTTATGGTATTTAATGGGGGTTCCCCCAGAGGTTAGGAACTCCCTTTCTTTCCATATTGCAGCATGGGCATGTAGGATTAGATAAGCATACTTGATATCTGTATACACATTTATTCTTTTTCCCTTTCCCAGTTCTAAGGCTCAGGTAAGTGCCACTAGTTGTGCTAACTGGGTGCTGGTCCCTGGGGGAAGAGGCTTATTTTCAAGAATGGTTACATCACTAACTATGGCATAACCTGCCCTTTGTATCCCATTCTCCACACATGAACTTCCATCGATACATAGGTTACGGTAAGGATTAGCTAAGGGGACTTCTAAGTGATCATCTGAGGTGGTATAAGTCTGGACTATAAATTATTGGCAGTCATGCTTGAGTGGTTCCCCATCCTCTGGGAGAAAAGTGGCAGGGTTGAGGGTGACCCACATACATATTTGAAGCACCGGTCCCTCAAGGAGTAGTGCTTGGTGTCTTAGTAGGCAGTCGTCTGATAGCCATAAACTTCCTTTGGCACCTAGTATGCCATTTACATCATGAGTAGTCCAGACAGTGAGATCCTTTCTTTGTATTATCTTGATAGCCTATGACACCAAGACAGCCACCGCCACAACTACCCATAAACAATGAGGCCAGCCTTTTGCTATTACATCAATTTCCTTAGTTAGGTATGCCACTGGCTGTGGGGTTGTCCCACGAATCTGAGTAAGGACTCCAAGAGCTATCCCTGCTCTCTCCGTGACATATAAAGAGAAGTTTTGTCCTGTCAGAAGGCTTAAAGCTGGAGCTTATCCTAGGGCCAGCTTTAAGGTTTGAAGGCTGTTTCTACCTCTGGTTCCCATTCTACTAGATAAGTATTTGCTCTCTGGGTCTCCTTGATTAGAGTATAGAGGTTCTTGGCTATCTTTCTGTATCCAGGGATCCCTAGTCGGCAAAAGACGGTGATTCCAAGGAACACCTGCAACTGCTTTAATGTTTTACGGTGAGGATAAGCCAGTGTAGGCTGTATTTGTTCCTTGCTGAGGGCCCTGGTCCCTCTGGCTAAGATTAGGCTTAGATATTTGACCTGCTGTATGCAAAGCTGGGCCTTTGATCGAGATACCTTGTACCTTGATTAGTTAGAAAGTTCAAGAGATCTAGTTTAGCCTGCAGGCATGAGGCTTCTGAACTCGTAGCCAAAAGTAAATCATCCACATACTGAAGGACCAGTGTGTCTGGACTTGAGAAGTGGCCTAGATTTTGGGCCAGTGCCTGACAAAACAGGTGAGGATTATCCCTAAACCCTTGGGGCAAGACCATCCATGTATGTTGGGATGTGTGGTCTGTGGGATCCTCAAAGGCAAAGAGAAACTGGGACTCAGAGTGCAGGGGAATACAGAAGAGGGTATCCTTGAGGTCCAGAAGTATGAACCATTCTGCTTCCTCTGGAATTTGAGAGAGCAGGGTATAGAGGTTGGGTACAACTGGATATAGAGGAATTACTACCTCATTGATGAGTCTAAGATCTTGCACTAGTCTCCACTGACAATTCGTTTTTGTACTTCTAGAATTGGAGTGTTTCAGGGACTGCTGCATTTCCTTACTAAGCCTTGAGCTTTTAAATGTTTAACGATATCCTGTAATGCTTTATGAGCTTCAGGCCTTAAGGAATGTTGCCTTTGATAAGGAAAAGTGGAGGGATCTTTTAGCCTGATTTGGACTGGGTGGGCATTTTTTGCCCTTCCAAATTGTTTTTCCAATGCCCAGACTTCACGGTTGATTCCCTCCTTGAGAAGGGGACAACAAATGGGTAACTTGTTTCCCATACTCCTGTAGATAATAGCTCCAGCTTTGGCTAATATATATCTCCCTAATAAGGGTTTGGGACTTTCAGGCATGACAAGAAAGGCATGCGAAAAGAGCAAAGTCTCCCAATTCCAACTGAGGAGGTGGGAGAAATACCTGGTTATAGGTTTCCCGAGATTCCTTGGATGGTAATGGACCTTGAGGACGGTCGTTCAGGACAGTAGATTAATACTGAGAAGGCTGCGCCAGTGTCTAGGAGGAAGTCAATTTCCTGGCCCTCACTGGTTAAATGTACCCGGGGCTCAGTGAGGGTGATGACATGAGCTGGCGCTTGCCCCTGGCACCCTCAGTCCTGTTGTTGGGTCATCTGGTTGGGGGCTACTGACCCAGAAAATCTTTGTCCTCTGGGGCAGTGCAACTTCCAGTGATTACCTTGGCACAATGGACATGGATGTGGATGCGGCTTGTTTCTCATTGGACAATTCTTTTTTAAAGTGTCCTAGTAAACTATACTGATAACAAGCCCTATTGGCTGATTGGCCTTTCTGTCCTCTCTGAACCACCAAAGTTTTTTTTGTTTTGTTTTGTTTTGTTTTTTGTCTGAGAGCCATGACTAAGGCTGTGGCCTTTCTCTAATCTCACTTTTCCTTTTGGGCCTGTTCCTCTTGGTCCCTATTATAGAACACTGAGGTTGCCATGTTTAGTAATGCCTCCAAATTTTGTTCAGGGCCCAGGACTGCTTTTGAAGCATTCTCCTGATATCTGCGACTGAATGGGTAATAAATTTATCTTTTTGAATCAATTGACCCTCGAGTGATTTGGATGACAGGGGAGTATATTCTCTTAAGGCTTCCCATAGCTGCTCAAGGAAGGCAGAAGGATTTTCTTTCTTTCCCTGAATTATGGTCGACATCATTGAATAATTCATGGACTTTTTCCTAATTCTTCTTACTCCTTCTAGAACACAGGTTAACAGATTTTTATGACTCCAGCCCCCATGATCTGAGTCTAGGTCCCATTGGAGATCCATACTGGGGATGGCTTAGTGACTGGTAGGGAATTTGTCCCTTTCTTTGGCTGTCATTCTATCATTTACTTGACTAAGATATCAGGTATCTCCAAACTCTTGGACTGCAGCCAAAGTTGCATTATTTTCATTAAAGGCCAGGGTTTGATCTAACAATAGCATGACATCTCTCCAAGTGACATCAAAGTTTTGCCCTAGACCCTGTAGGACATCTATGTACCTATCAGGATAATCTGAAAAATTCCCAAGGTCTTCCTTGATCTACTTTAAATCAGAGAGGGGAAAGGGGACACATACCCGGGTTGGGCCAAATTCCCCTCCCCCTACACTTTGAAGGGGACATAACCGATAGCCTAGGGGGTTTGTGGTCCTTTGGAGATTTCTTATTTCCTTCTGGGCAGGGAAGATTAGAGGAGGATTATCATTAATAGGAAGGGGAGCTATAGCGAGGCTAGGATATGGGGGTAAAGTGAGAGGTCCTCCTGTGGGATGTAAATTGCGAGCTTTGCTTAGTTGTGTATGGTCCTTCAGTGAAAAGAAAGCTTGGACACAAGGTATTTCACTCCATTTGCCTTCCCTCTTACAGAAATGGTCAAACTGCAGGATAGTATTGCAATTTATACTTCCCTCAGGTGGAAATTTTTCCTCATCAGAGAGAGAATATTAGGGTCAAGTCATAGTGCAGAAAAAAAGAGCCACCTCGTTTTCAGGGTTTGTGGGTCAAATTGGTCCCAATGGCTTAGGATGCATTTCAAGGGTAAGTCTCTTGATGCCTGTTTCCCACCTGAAAGACAAAACTGCCTGCAGTTTTGCTTTGTTTCTCCCCCTGCCCAAGACCCCGCAATAGTCCTTGGACCCTGCTGATCGGAATAGTTGCACTCACCGAAGCAGCAGCAGAAATGCTAGTTTTCCTCCCAGACCACAAGGAGGACCAAGTAAGCTCAGATTTAGTGGCCCCTACCAACGCATTCTTGAAAACCTACACCCTTGCCTGTCTTCCTAGACCACAAGGAGGACTGAGAAAAATCGGATTTAGTGGCCCTTACCGACACATTCTCAAAAACCTGTTAGAGTCCTAAGCATTCTCCTGTTAGTACTGGGACTTTACTCCTGCCCCATAAAGATGTTATGCCCCAAAAATGAAGTGGAGGGCCATACCCTGAGGGAGGTACGGGATCTCCAGAGTTGGACGAGTGACACCTTTTGTCCTCACTTATATGAATAGGAAGGATACAATTTATGATGCCCCCCATATCCTAGCTTCAGGAATAGCTTTTGTTAGGCCTGCTTGTCTGAGGAGTGATCCTAAAATTCCAGAGAGTACCCCCTATGGGGCTTTGGGCCAAAAGTATGTGTTTCTGATTGGTTAGCCTGGGTGTCTAAAGAAGGTAACAGAGTCCTGAAGTTCATACTAGAAATCTTTCTTATAGGAGAAACTAGAAAAGTATAAGAGATAGAGAGTGGTTTTTAGAAGTGGGACTAGCCTCAGAGAAGACAGGCAAGAGGAAGTTTGTCTGACAGGCATTATAGGACATAGGATGCAAAGGTCAGGATAGATAGGATAGATGGGTGAGTCTTGCTTGGTTGACATGCCTTTGAGAGTTCCACTCAGGGCCGCAGGGTCAACCAACTTGTTTTGGGGACCCTGGAGCACAATGGCTTTCCTCTCTGTCGGCCCTCAGCTCAGCCCAGGAGTACAGGAAAAGAGGAAGCTGGTTCCAGGCAAACTAATGCTCCCAACTACGAAAGTTGGGGATTGTTAGCCATTTCCCAGAAAGCCTGACACCCGTGTCTTTAGTCCAGTGGCTACACTAGTCACTTTTAACTGGCAACAGGTGCCTGGTATTTAGCCCCAAAGTCAAAGGAAAACTAGGACAGAATAGCAAGTGGAAGGGGTCCGATGGTTCTCACCACTTGGCGATAGGTGATAATCTCACTGCTTGGTGATAGGTGATGATCTCACTGCTTGGCGATAGTCTCTCCACTTGGTGATAGGCAATAGTCCCATCTGGGTCACCAAAATTTGTCCAGAATTTGTGGGTTCTTGGTCTCACTGACTTCAAGAATGAAGCCGTGGACTCTTGTGGTGAGTGTTACAGTTCTTAAAGATGATGTGTCTGGAGTCTGTTCCTTCTGATGTTCAGATGTGTCAGGAGTTTCTTCCTTCTGGTGGGCTCGTGGTCTCACTGACTTCAGGAGTGAAGCTGCAGACTTTTGTGCTGAGTGTTACAGCTCTTAAAGGCCACACGTCTGGAGTTCTTCCTTCCTCTAACCCAGAGTTGTTCGTCTCTCCCATTGGGTTCGTGGTCTTGCTGGCTTCAGGAGTGAAGCTGCAGACCTTCTCAGTGAGTGGTACAGCTCATAAAGGTGGCATGGACCCAAAGAGTGAGCAGCAGAGAGATTAATCGTGAAGAACAAAAGAATAAAGCTTCCACAGTCTGGCAGGGGGCCCCAGCGGGTTGCTGCTGCTGGGTCTGGCAGCCTGCTTTTATTCCCTTATCTGACTCCACTCACATCCTGCTGATTGGTCCATTTTACAGAGAGCTGATTGGCCCATTTTACAGAGGGCTGATAGGTCCATTTTACAGAGAGCTGATTGGTCCATTTTGACAGCGTGCTGATTGGTGCATTTACAAACCTTGAGCTAGACACAGAGTGCTGATTGGTGCATTTACAATCCTTTAGCTAGACATAAAAGTTCTCCAAGTCCCCACCTGACTCAGAAGCCCAGTTGGCTTCCCCAAGTGGATTCCATGCTGGGGCCAGGAGTGGAGCTGCCCGCCAGTCCCGTGCCACGCGCCGGCACTCCTCAGTCCATCGGGGGTCAATGGGACCCGTCAGCGCCTATAGGGGAGGTTTGGGTCATGCAGGAGCCCACCTGTGGCAGGAATGGGGACTCAGGCATGGAGGGGTGCAGGTCCCGAGCCCTGCCCTGTGGGGAGGCAGCTGAGGCCCTGTGAGTATTCAAGCCCTACACTCCCATCGGCCAGCCACTGCCACCAGCCCCAGGCAGTGAGGGGCGTAGTATCCAGGCCAGCAACTGCAGAAGGTGTGCTGAGTTCCCCAGCACTGCCGACTTGCCTGCCCCACATTCGAGTTCTCCTCAGGGCTCAGCCGCCTCCCAATGGGGCAACCCACTTGGGTCCCCTTCCATGCTGTGGAAGTTTTGTTCTTTCGCTCTTCACAATAAATCTTGCTGCTGCTCACTCTTTGGGTCTGCACCGCCTTTATGAGCTGCAACACTCACTGCCAAGTTCTGCAGCTTCACTCCTGAAGCCAGCGAGACCACTAACCCACCAGGAGGGATGAACAACTCTAGATCGGAGGAAGGAAGAACTCCAGATGTGTCGCCTTTAAGAGCTGTAACACTCAGCAAGAAAGTCTGCAGCTTCACTCCTGAAATCAGCCAGACCACAAACCCATCAGAAGGAAGAAACTCCTGATATGTCCAAACTTCAGAAGGAATAAACTCCAGACACACCATCTTTAAGAACTGTAACACTCACTGTGAGGGTCTGCGGCTTCATTCTTGAAGTCAGTGAGACCAAGAACCCACTAATTCCAGACACATTAGTAGGTATTGACCTTTCATTTCCATGTTTAGCACTCTCTTGAGGATTTCTTGTAAATCTGGTCTGGTGGTAATAAATTCCCTTAGTTTCTGTGTGTGTTTGTTGGAGAAGGATTTTGTTTCTCCTTCACTTATTAAGCTTTGTTTGGCAAAATATAAAATTCTTGGTTAGAATTTCTTTTCTTTGAAAATGTTGAAAATAGGCCCTCAATTTCTTCTTGCTTGTAAGGTTTCTGCTGAGAGATCTACTGCTATTCTGATGAGATTTCCTTTAAAGTGACCCAACCTTTCTCTCTAGCTGTATTTAAGATTTTTTTTTTCACACTGACCTTGATGAATCTGATGGCTATGCACCTTGGGTATGGTCATTTTGTACAGTATCTCAAGGAGATTATGTGTATTTCTTGAACTTGTATGTGAAGCCATCTAGTGAGATTGGGGAGGGGTTTTGTTGTGTGTGAACATCTTCAAATATGCTTTTCAAGTTGCTTGCTTCTCCTTTTCTCTAAGAAATGGCAACGAGTTATAGAATCAGTCTGCTTACATGATACCATATTTCTCAGGGTTCTTGTTTATTTTAAAAAATTATTTTTATTATTTTTATTTTGGTCTGATTGATTTAATTTGAAGATATTAATATATTTACTTTGAATCGTTGAAATAATGAATTACCTAGAATTTATGATAAGTTATATTTGATGACTTTAGGTTAAAATTAGTTTTTAAAAATTAAATTAATATTAACTGACTTGAAGTGTATTCAACACTTTAATTATTCAATTACATGTATATTCAATTACATGTATATTCTGTTAGCTTTTCTGATTTCTGTATAGATTGCATATATATTACGTTTGCTACTTTGTCGTTGATATTTCCATTTTGTTTTCCCACAGCTTCTTTTGAAGTACTGTCAGCTGCTTTGGTGCAAATGAAGAAAAAAATCACATCATCTCTAAATTAACCACCACACTATCAAATTTTAGAAGTAAATTCTAGGTTTCCCTTATCATGGAAAAATAGACATTGTTAAGATGTTTGCTTTGTTGCAATGACAAAGTATTTCATCTATAACTATTTTATATCATACAAAATACTTGATATTAATTATTAATATTATATTTTAAATATTTTTGAAAGCTCCTTAAGAAAACATGTTTTTCTAATGGTACAAAAGGAAAACTGGATAGCAAAGTTCACAAAAATAGAAAAGGCTTATTGAGATGCTTAATCAGTACTGTTTAGATTAGTAAAACCCATAAACTACATATTATTTTTATAATAGGATATTTTAAAGTGTACATCATACCTAAATCCAAGTAGAAGTCCTGGTGAAATGAACACATCTCTCCAGTATTTGCGTATAATCAGCATTTGTAGCTTTCAGATTGTATGCATTTAGTGGGCATTTAATACATTTTTTGTATCCTTTGTTGATGTGTAGAATCCATTCCTAAAACAGGAAGAATCAAACTTTCCCTCGCTTAGATTGTATAATTATATATATCAAGCCAATCTGCTGGAAATAAATCCTTTGTCCTGTTTTCATGAACAAGTACAGGAAGGTTTTGTCAGAAAAGGATGCCAGACAAATTCTGTACTTCCCTGTGATTTTATCTTCCAATAAGTATAACAGAGTTCCTAATATCAGAAAATCTAAATCGGTTACTTATTTGTAATCACCCACTTGACAATCATGAGCACAAATGTAGAGTTGATTTCAAAAGTGCTGATTTTCATTGAAGTCTTTCTATAGTTATTTAATTTATTTATTTCATGTAAGGAAAATGTTTCACCAATGCTCTTCACAGTTATGAACTTACTACTTTCTGTCTAAAGAAAATAAAGGATATGTAATAAATTTCTGTGATTTTTTAGTACAGCTTCAGAACTAAATAAACCTGATATCCAAACCCAGAATTATTTCTTCCATTTCTGTGACCTTAGGTATAATGAGCTATTCTCATATCACTGGTCCTCCACAGAGTTAGAATAATTGTGCCACCATTTATGGTTCTTAGGTGAAAGGATAATAAATGCAAAGCCTCTTCACTGTAAGCATTCAAATGGTAGGTATTATTTTGCTTTTGATTCAAGTACTTGCTTTCGTCTTTATCATTAGCATAAAATAAATTCATTATATAAATAATAATGTGAAAACATATCCCAAGAAATGATGAATTTAGGTTTCAAACCATTAAATCAATGTTTGAAATACAAATATTTTAAAATTATATTAATTAAAATGTGCCTCTTAAGAAAGATGTTATTTTCTGATTCTATGTTAGACCTAAGAAAACCCAAAATGAGAAACTTAAAAGACTGAGGGCAATAAAGTTATATTTAGCACTCCTAGCTGATTGCACACTGATTGCAGGAACAACAAAAATAATTCCTGCAATTAAATGGGTTGCCTGACTTGATAAGTACCTGTACACATTTAGCTGGTTTCAAGGAGCTGGGATATATTTTAGAAACTTAATTGTATCAGAAAGGCTATAGATTGTGTATTTGCAATCAACATCTTTTCTAAATGATGAAGTGGAAATAAAATATATAATTTACTTTTTCCAGAATTCTAAAGCTTTATTCAATATGCTTTGCATTATTATATTTTCCACAAATTCATAGCAGGATGCAAGTTAAATCATATTTTCTATGTGTGTTGAAAAACCAAGCAGAACTGTTTTTCCAAATAATCAATTTGCCAGGCTCAGTGGCTCACGCCTGTAATCCCAGCACTTTGGGAGGCTGAGGCGGGCGGATCACGAGGTCAGGAGATCAAAACTATCCTGGCTAACACGGTGAAACCTCGTCTCTACTAAAAATACAAAAAATTAGCCAGGCGTGGTGGCGGGCGCCTGTAGTCCCAGCTAATCGGGAGGTTGAGGCAGGAGAATTGTGTGAACCCCAGAGGCGGAGCTTGCAGTGAGCTGAGATTGCGCCACTGCACTCCAGCCTGGGCGACAGAGCAAGACTCCATCCCCACCTGCCACCTCCCTCAAAAAACAAACCAAATAATCAATTTTTTTATTAATACTTTCATGAAAAGTTAAAGTAAATCAAAGGACCAATTTTATTTTGTAGTCAGCAAGTGTGTGTGTGTGTGTGTGTGTCTGTATATATGTATGTATGTGTATATATATTTATATATACGTATGTATGTATGTATACACTTTTCTGAAAAATGTACCTTTTAACCAATTGCCTTGTTGGCCGTTTCTCTGTAGTAGATATGTTCTTGAAAACTGTGTGCAAATTATAATATAAATTGGTTGCATTCCTTTGTAAAGTAAATTAATTAGAGAGCTAAATAATGCTTTCAAAACTTGGCAAAGAAAAAGGCATTGCACAGAAGTACATCTCCCAGAGTACCTTTAGATGAAAAGTCTTTAGTGAATTTAGGCTTACACAGGATTTCTGAATCTACAATATTACTTAATTGTCAACACTTTTTGGTTTCTGGTTTTTCCCTAGATTTTGAAATTTATTGACTCCTTGTTAATTTCTTTGTTCATCTCTACATCTTTCGTTGAACTATAATCTGATTATGGGTGCTGAGGTTGTTTATCTTTCTCTTGTATATTTGTTCAAGTATTCCACAAGGAAGACGTTTCCATCTTCAGATATAATATAATAGAAAAGATGCAGCATTTCTGTGTTTTGGCACAATATCTTTTCTCCCATATCAAAAATCAAACTCTTCAAATTGGGATTCAGAATTAAAAATAAATTCTGAATATATCTCTGAAATATAAAGCCACAACATTCCTAAGTGTTAGGCAATTTATAAGCATTACTGTCTTTAGCAGCAAGCAATGGAAAGGCTGAGACAGATCCAGGCTTCTGTTTGTAGTTATTAGCCCAAATAGCACAAATGTAACCTCAGTAATTCAGGCTAGGACTGCTCAAACCCAGAAATATGTGTATTTAAGAACGTGAGGAAATACCAATGTTGTTAACAAAGATACCTCTGGAAGTAATTTTTTGACACAGAAACGTAGTCCAAAAGTTGAGGGACAGCTAGACAGAAATTAGGCAACGGCTGGACACGGCCTCATGACTATAATCCCAGCACTTTGAGAGGCCATGGGTTGATCACTTGAGTCGAGGAGTTCAAGACCAGCCTGGCCTACATGGTGAAACCCAGCCTCTACTAAAAATACAAAAAATAGTCAGGCCTGCTGGTGCATGCCTGTAATACCAGCTAGTTGGAAGGTTGAGGCATGAGAATCACTTTAACTTTGAAGGCAGAGGTTGTAGTGAGGCAAGACTGTGACACTCCAGTCCAGCCTAAGCAACAGAGGGAGACTCTGTCTTGAAAAAAAAAGAAAAAAAAAAAAAAAAAAAGCAATTAGGCAGATGATTGATAGATACATATAGAGACAAGAGAAGGGAGAATGAAAAGGGAAGAAGGCAAGAAGTTGGGAGGAAAGAAGAAAAGAGGAGGCTTGGTTTGTGAAGTGGGTTTCAAAGAACTTTAAACCAATGGTCACCTCTTTATTTTTGCCTCTTATTGAAAATACTTCTTCAAAATATTTTTCTCAATATTTTTGCCTCTTATTGAAATTGCTTACTTGTTCATTATCTTTTCTCCTTTAATTATGCCTATTGTGGCACTTGGCAGCAGCTTTCCTTTAGATTTCCTGCTATTGGCTATGCTGTCCTACTCACAACTTTATTCTCATGACCAAAAACTGAACATATCACAATTTTCTGAAGGCTTAAGACCTCAGCTTTATTTTTATTCACTTGCAAATATAATTATTCAAGCCAATGCCAGCCCTAACAATTTTTTTAATAATTTAAAATTTTTCTGTAATTTTTATAATTATATTTCCTATAATTTTATTAAAATGTCTGTATTTTGTACAATTCTATATTTTCTACAATTTTATATAATTTATAAATATAAATTTTCTAAATGTTTATTAATTTGAATTATAGAAATCTATTACATTTTTCTATTAAGTCTAATTTTTTTCTATAATTTTCTATAACTTTTTAATAATTTTCTCTAATGACTTCTTAGTAAAGTCAAAGTATTGACTCTGCTTTAAGAGAACATGATTATGATACACAGTACATTTTTGTTAACATACATTGTGAGAAACTAATTGAGATGCTGATTTATCCCTGTCTATTATTTTATTAAGCTCATTTAACCCTTAGTTTTAAATTGTTTGTTATTTGCTCAGAATTACACAATGGTGCAATGGAACAAAATAGAGAAAGAAAATAATTTTAAAAATCTACATATCAAAATTTGTATTAATATGACAAGGTGAAATTTCTATTTCATGAAAAAGATATAACTATTCTATAATTTGCTATACTTTTGCAATTGGCTTTAAACACTAGAATATTAATAAGCAGAAGAGTTGGTATTGGGGCTTAGGCAAGTTTAATTCTAAACTAAATGCTCTTTCCAATTTTACATACAGCCGCCTTAAGCAGAAAATTTAAGGAATTTTTTTTCTCTTCTAAAATAATGTTTTGGGAAATGTATACAATTTCAAAAAATAAAATAATCTGCATATAGATATTAATATGCTGTGGTATTTCTTTCCAGTTCCTTGCGTTTGTTTATACAGCTATGTGTATGTGTGTATATCGGTACTCTTAAAATATATGTGTGTATATATATATATATATTTTTTTTAAGAAATAGGAATTGCAGCAGTCTTAGTTTAGGCTGATATAATGGAATACCATACACTGGGTGACTGAAACAAGAGAATTGTTTTTGCTCTTACAGTTAAGGAGACTGGGAAGTGAATGATCAATTTGTCAGCAGATTATATCTGGGCAGAGTACTCTTCCTGGTCTGCAGACGGCCCTCGCTTCCTATCCTTACAGGGGAGTAGAGAGAAAAAACCATCCTCTTCTGTGTCTCTATAATGACACTAATAACATTCATGAGGGCTCTACCCTGGGGACCCAATCACTTCCCAAGCACTCACCAACAAATTCCATCATCTTGGGGATTTAGGATTCAACACAGAAATTTTGGAGGGACACAAACTTTCAGTACATATCAGTACCCTATGTATATGTAATTATTGCTATGTGTGTGTGTGTATGTGTGTATATATATGTGTGTGTGTATATATGTGTGTGTGTGTGTGTGTGTGTATATATATATTTTTTTTTTTTTTTTTTTTTTTTTTTTTGATACGGAGTCTCTGTCACCCAGGCTGGAGTGCAGTGGCACAATCTCGGCTCACTGCAAGCTCTGCCTCCCGGGTTCACGTCATTCTCCTGCCTCAGCCTCCCGGGTTCACGTCATTCTCCTGCCTCAGCCTCCCGAGTAGCTAGGACTACAGGCGCCGGCCACCACCTCCGGCTATTTTTTTGTATTTTTAGTAGAGACGATTTCACCGTGTTAGCCAGGATGGTCTCAATCTTCTGACCTCGTGATCCGCACGCCTCGGCCTCCCAAATTGCTGGGATTACAGGCATGAGCTACCGCGCCTGGCCTATTGCTTTATATTTTTAACTCAACATTGTACTTTGGCCTTTTTTTTTTTTTTTCTAGAAGTGACTTTTTCTTAGTTCTTTTTTTTTTTTTTTTTTTTTTTTTTTTTTTTTTTTTTTTTTGGAGACGGAGTTTTTGCCCAGGCTGGAGTGCAGTGGCGCGATCTCGTCACTGCACTTCCCGGGTTTTCTCCTGCCTCAGCCTCCTGAGTAGCTGGGACTTGCTTTTTTTGTAAGTAGAGACGGGGTTTCAGTGGTCATCTCCTGACCTTGTGATCCGCCTCGGCCTCCCAATTCATTACAGGCTTGAGCCACTCTTTTTTTAGTTCAGTTAACTTCAGCATCTGACGTAATTCATCAACCTCTTTTTTCAGTATTATTATAAAACAATTATCTCTTGGTTTTTCCTGTACCATTTTGAATATCTGTTCTCATTTATCTTCCCATTCCCCTCCTCTATGCATTTCAGTACTGTAGTTCTTCAGGGTTTCACATTTGTTTTTCTGTTCTTACTCTGTAATCTTTTCTTGAGTAACTTTTTTCCAATATCATGTCTTCAATTGCATCCAACATATTACAGACTGCTCAAACTGTTTATTGAGTAGCTGTATATAGATTTTCTGTATACGGGTCTGTATTAGTCTGTTCTCATACTGTTATAAATAACTACCTGATACTGGGTAATTTACAAAGAACAGAGGTTTAATTGACTCACAGTTCCTCAGGCTTAACAGGAAGCATGACTGGGAGGCCTCAGGAAACTTACAATCATGGCGGAAAGTGAAGGGGAAGCAAGCATGTCTTTACCATGGCAGGGCAAGAGAGAGAGAATTTTGGGGGAAGTGCCACACTTTTAAACCATCAGATACCATAAGAATTCACTCACTATCATGGGGGAAATCCACCCCCATGATCCAATCACCTCCCACCAGGTCCCTCCTTCAACACGTGGAGATTACAATTTGACATGGGATTTGGGTGGGAACACGGAGCCAAACCATATCCGTGTCTAAAAGGGAATTCAGGTTGCCTAAAAAGTTACTGTCTTATTTCTCCTTAAAATTTTCCATTACCTTCTTGATGAAGTTCTAATGCTTTAGTATATCATACAAAATCCTTCAAGATCTTATTTCTGCCTGCTTTCCCAATGTTCATTCTTACCACTTTCATTCTTTTTCTATGTTTCAGGCATATTATTCTATTTTAAATAACCTTCATTTTCATACTTTTCTGTCTTTGAACATTCTTCTATCACGCCCCCCAAAATGCTCCACTTTAACAAGTTTTTGTCTGATTGGCTCATCAGTACTCTTAAAATAAGTTCTTAAATAACATGTCTCAAATCAGTAGACCCTGAACCACCTACGAAAATATTTCATAGCTGATATCCTTTGGCTCTGTGCCTCCAACCAAATCTCATCTTGAATTTTAATTCACCTGTGTTGAGGGAGGAACCTGGAAGGGAGCAGTTAAATCATGGGGGCAATTTTCTCCCTGCTGTTTTCATTATAGTGAGTGAGTTCTCATCAGAGTTGATGGTTTTAAAGTGTGACACTTCCTTATTCACTCTCTCTCTCCTGCTGCCTTGTGAGACCTGCCTTGCTTCCCCTTTACCTTCTGCTATAATTGTAAGTTTCCTGAGGTCTCCCTAGCCATGTGAAACTGTGGGTCAACTGTACATCCTTTCGTCGTATATTACCCAGTCTCAGGTATTTACAGTGCTGTGAGAATGGACTAATACAGATAATTGATACCAACTGAGTGTGTTACTGCTATAAAGATAATTTGAAAATATGGAAGTAATTTTGGAACTGGGTAAATGGCAGAGGTTGGAACAGTTAGAAGGACTTAAAAGTAGACAAAAAAATGAGGAAAAGTTTGCAACTTCCTAGAGATTTATTGAATGGTTTTGACCAAAATGACAATAGTGATATGGACAGTGACATCAAGGCTGAGGTGGCTTCAGATGGAGATAAGGAACTTGTTGGAAAATCGAGTAAAGATCACTCACATTATGTTTTAGCAAAGAGACTAGTGATATTTTGGTCTTGTCCTAGAGATCTGGGGAATTTTGAACTTAAGAGACATGATTTAGTCCATCTGGCAGGAGAAATTTTTAAGGATTAAAGCATTCAAGAAGTGATCTGGATTTTTCTAAAAATGTATAGTTATATGTGTTCATAAAAAGATGACTTGAAATTGAAATTTGTATTTAAAAGGGAAGCAGAGCACAGAAATTTGACAAATTTGCAGCCTGACCATGTGGTAGAAAATAAAATCCCAGTTGCTGGGGAGGAATTTAAACCTGCTGCAGAAATTTGTATAAGTAATGAGGAACTAAATGTGAATAATAAAGAGAATGGGGAAAATGTCTCTAGGGCATGACAGAAACCTTTGGGGCAATCTCTCCCATCACAGGCCCAGAGACCCAGGATAAATCAATGATTTCATGGGCCAGGCCCAGGCCCCTGCAATTCTGTGCGGCCTCAGGACTTAGTGACTTGTGTCCAAGCCACTACAACTCCAGCTGTGTTTAAACCGGGCCAAGGTGCAGGTTAGGCCATGGCATCAGAGGGTGCAAGTCCCCAGCCTTGGTGACTTCCCTGAGGTGTTGGGCCTGTGGGTGTGAACAAGACAAGAGTTGAGCTTTGGAGCCTCCACCTAGATTTCAGAGTATGTATGAAAACACTTGATGTCTAGGCAGAAGTCTGCTACAGGAGTGGAACCCTCATGGAAAACCTCTACTAGGGCAATGCAGAGGGGGAAATGTGAGGTTGGAGCTCCCACACAGAATGCCAACTGTGGCACTGCCTACTGGAGCTGTGAGAAAAGCATCACCATCCTCCAGACTCCAGAATGGTAGATCCACTAACAGCTTGCACCATGCACCTGGAAAAGCTGCAGTCACTCAATGTCAGCCCGTGAAAGAAGTTGCAAGAGCTGTATCCAGCAGAGCCACAGGGAAGAGCTGCCCAAGGCCTTTTGAATCCAGCTCTTGCATCAGCATGCCATGAATGTGAGACATGGTGTCAGATGAGATAATTTTGGAGCATTCAGATTTAATGACTGTCCTGCTTGGTTTCAGGCTTGCATGGGACCTGTAGTCCCTTTGTTTTCACAAATTTATCCCAGAAGGAATGGGCACTTTTACCCAATGCCTGTACCCCCATTGTATCTTGAAAGTAACAGGCTTTTTAATTTTATTTTATAGGCTTATAAGCAGAAGGGAGTTTCCTTGTCTCACATGAAAGTTTGAACTTGGATTTTTGAGTTAATGCTGGAATGAGTTAAGACTTCTGGGGACTGTTAGGAAGTAATGTGGTTTGTCTGTGTCCCCATTCAAATCTCATCTTGAATTCTGGTTCCCATAATCCCCATGTGTTGTGGGAGGAACCAGGTGGAGTTAATTGAATCATGGGGCAGTTTCTACCATGCTGTTCTCATGATAGTGAGTTTTCACAAATCTGATGGTTTTACAAGGGGCTTCGCCTTTTATTTGGCTCTCATTATTCTCTCTCCTGCCACCTTGTGAAGAAAGATGTTTGCTTCCCCTTTTGCCATGATTGTAAGTTTCCTGCCTCTCCAACCCTGTAGAAGAGTGAGTCAACTAAATCTCTTTCCTTTGTAAATTACCCAGTCTTGGATATGTTCTTATAACATCATGAAAAAGGACTAATACAGTAAATTGATACCAGGTAGTGAGGCACTGCTGTAAAGATACCCCAAAATGTGGAAGCAACTTTGGAACTGGTTATCAGGCATAGGTTGGAAGTTTGGAGGGATCAGAAGAAAACAGGAAGATGTGGGAAAGTATGGAACTTCCTAGAGACTTGTTGAATGGCTTTGATCAAAATGCTGATAGTGATATGAGCAATGAAGTCCAGACTGAAGTGGTCTCAGATGGGGAGAAGAAACCTGTTGGGAACTAGAATAAAGGTGACTCTTTCCAAGTTTCAGCATAGAGACTAGTGGCATTTTGCCCCTACATTAGAGATCTGTGAAACTTTGAACTTGAGAGAGATAATTTAGGTTGTCTCGCATAAGAAACTTCTAAACAGCAAAGCATTCAAGAGGGCACTTGAGTGCTGTTAAAAGCATTCAAGTTTATGTATTCACAAAGGTATGGTTGGGAATTGGAATTTATGTTTAAAAGGGAACCAGAGCATAAAAGTTTCAAAACTTTGAAGCCCAACAATGTGACATAAAATAAAAATGCATTTTCTAAGGAGAAATTCAAGTCAGCTGCAGAAATTTGCATGAGTAACGAGAAGCAAATGTTAGTCACCAAGACTGTGGGGATAATGTCTCCAGAGTGCATCAGAGTTCTTCACAGCAGCCCCTCCCAACACAGGTCTGGGGGCCTAGAAGAAAAAAAGTGGTTTCATGGGCCAGGCCCAGGGCCTTGCTGTTTTTTTGCAGTCTTGGGAATTGGTGCCCTGCATCCCAGTCAGAGTTAAAAGGGGCCAATATACAGCTCAGGCAATGGTTCAGAGGTACAAGCCCCAAACTTTGGCAAGTTCCACGTGGTATTGAGCCTATGGGTACACACAAGTGAAGAACTGAGGTTTGGGAACCTCCACCTAGATTTCCAAAGGATATATGAAAACACCTGGGTATCCAGGCAGAAGTTAGCTGCAGGGGTGTAGCGCTCATGTAGATCCTCTGGTAGTGCAATGTGGAAGTGAAATATAGGGTTGGAGCCCCCCTAGGATGCCCAGTGGGGCACTACCTAGTGGAGACGTGAGAAGAGGGCCACTCCCCTCCAGACTCCAAAATGATAGACCCACTGATAGCTTGCACCATGAATCTGGAAAAACTGCAAACACTCAATGCCGGCCTGAGAAGGCAGGTGGAAGGCGGCCTGTACCCTGAAAAGTCACAGGGTCAGTGCTGTGGGAACCCACCTCTTGCATCAGCATTACCTGGATTTGGGAACCCACCTTTTGCATTAGCATGGGTACCCACCTCTTGCATCAGCGTGACCTGGATGTGAGACATTGAGTCAGAGGAGATCTTTTCAGAGCTTTAACATTTGACTGCCTCAGTGGATTTCAGACTTCCATGGGACCTGTAGCCCCTTCCTTTTTGGCCAATTTCTCCTATTTGGAGTGAGTGTATTTATCAAATACCTATACCCCCACTGTTTCTAGGACGTAACTAATTTGCATTTTTAACAGGCTCCTATGTAAAAGGGACTTGGACTTAGACTTTTGAGTTAATTCTGAGATGACTTAAGACTATGGGGGACTGTTGGAAGGACATGATTGTCTTTGAATTGTGAGAACATGACATTTTGCAAGGGCCAGGGTGGAATAATACAGTTTGACTGTGTCCCCACTCAAATGTTATCTTTAAATGTAAAATAGTTCCCCAAATCTTCACATGCCATGGGAAGGACAAAGTAGAGATAATTGAATTATAGGGCCAGTTTCTGCCATGCTGTTCACATGATAGTGAATGAGTTCTCACAAGATCTGATTGTTTTATAAGGGTCTTTCCCCTTCGCTCAGCATTCATTCTTTTCTCTCCTGCCACCTTGTGAAAAAGGATGGGTTTGCTTCCATTTCCACCATGATTGTAAATTTCCTGAGGCCACCCAACCCTGTGGAATGTGAGTCAATTAAACTTCTTTCCTTTATAAATTACTCAGTCTCAGGTATGTTCTTATAGCATTGTGAGATTGCAATAATACAGGATGACATGATTGGTTTTCAAATGTAAAAAGGACATGAGATTTGGCAGGGGCTGGGGCAGAATGATATGGTTTTGCTTTGCATTCCCACCCAAATCTCATAGTGAATTTTAATCCCTACATGTTGAGGAAGTGACATGGTGGGAGCTAGTTTTATTATGAAGGTGATCTCCTCCATGTGGTTGTCATGACAGTGAATGAGTTCTCACGAGACCCGATTGTTTTAAAGTGTGGCACTTTCTTTCCATTTTGCCACCATGTTAATGTGCCTTGCTTCCCCTTTGCCTTCCACCATAATTGTAAATTTCCTGAGGCCTCACCAGCCAAGTGGAACTGCCAATTAAACCTTCTTTCTTTATAAAAAACCTAGTCTCTGGTAGTATCTTTATAGCAGTGTGGGAATGGACTAATACAATGACCAAATTAAATTTTAATCCTTCTGCTTATGTAATAACCCTCCCATATCTTAGGGATTATAATACTTTGCTAATATCAGGTACTTATCCTATGTTATTTAATTTGGTGTTCTCATTATTTATAATTGTATTTGGCAAAGTATACAATGCTTTTTGTGGTTAAATACAGAGATCAACCAATATTGTCTTATTTTCACTAGCAAAGATAGTTTTAAACAGAAGTTAGCATAATTTTATTAAATTACTGTCTGAAAGAAACTTTTGCTTCTTTGCCATGATGAATTACCTGTATTCATATTAAATAAATAATTCAATTGTATTTGAAATCTACTTAGCATAAATCTTCTCCTACTGTGTTGTCTTCTGACAGCATTGTTTTGCCCAGTGTTTACTCATCCTGACTATTAGAAACTTGAATTCTAGGAATATATTGCCACAGCAAATTTAAATTTTCCTTAAATCTATAAAATGAGAAATATATACTTTATTTAATCACAATGACAAATTAAGAATTATTATCTCACTTGGCAGAAGAATAAAAATGCACATTATTGTTTAAAAACCTTGCTCTAAGTCAAGCAAGTGGTACGAAAATAAATCAGAATTTGAACTTGTGAAGCAAAACTGATAAATTCATTTTTCAACTTATAAAACAAAACTCAGTAATTTTCTGCTTTTCAAAATTCTGCAATTTCAATTTCTTCTAATGTTTTTCTGTCTTTATCTATTTTATTTTTATATGAATAATTTATTATTATTATCACTAACTATTGTCTCTATGAGTAATTACATGTGGTAGAACTTCCCTGTAGCTTTATGAGTAATAAAAATGTTTCTGGAAGCTACAAGATTTCTAATTATCTTATAAATTGCTCATGCTCATTACTAATCTCTGATCTATTTTTCATAAGTATATATCTTAAAAGGGCCGCAAAAGCCTTGGTGCAAACCCCATCTTTTTAAACTCCCAATACCGGAGTGTATGTCTATAAAAAGTCCTTCAATGTGCAAAACATGTTACAGGCATTTTTAGTGCACACATTTCTCCAAGGCTCTGAATAATGCTCATGGCAAAACAGTTGTTAGCTCCTGAGTCCTTTGCAGTCAACAAGTGTAACTTTTTAATTGTTCATCCAGTATACTTGAATAAAAAGCAAATTTTACTTTTCTACTGAAGAGATCAAGAATTTCCATTCATATCAGTATATTGCCTAAATTATAAAAGTCACCAAAGCAAGTGAGAAAGTTTCTCATAAACTTATGGAAGGTCTTGCCTTCTAAGTAGCCTGTTGCCTGCAAATCAATATATTACTCCCTGATATATTCTCTTCAAAAGAATATATCTGGGTCTTGTGTGTCCTGTATTTCTACTCTGTTGATTGCTCCAAATAAGAAGTAGAGTTCATTTTTTAGATGCCAGAGAACCAATGTTTCAGTTTGGGTCAGTTTGATTTAAATATGGTTCAGTCTGGTTTAAACACACACAAATATGTATGCCTTGGCCAGGCACGGTGGCTCATGCCTATTATCCAAGCACTTTGGGAGGCCGAGACAGGTGGATTACCTGAGTTCAGGAGTTCAAGACTAGCCTGGACAACATGGTGAAACCCCATCTCTACTAAAATTACAAAAAAAAAAAAAAAAGTTAGCGGGGCATGGTGACATGAGCCTATAATCCCGACTACCTAGGGATCTGAGGCAGAAGAATCATTGGAACCCAGGGGGCAGAGACTGCAGTGAGCCGAGATCACGCCACTGCACTCCAGCCTGGGTGACAGAGCAAGACTCCATCTCAAAATAAATAAATAATAATTATAATAATATGCTTTAATTAGGTAAATCTTGTACCTACAGAATCACCATATATTTGAGGTTTGCTTTTTTTATGTATTTTTAATAACTTTCTTTCTCAAAATTCAACCTGTGATGTTGTTTTTTGTGGTGAGGAGGGGAGAAGCTACAGATAATATTTATAAAATCATATATATTGTAAAAGAAATGTATTGACAGAATATACAAATTTGTATAGATAAGATCTATAATTGCAATTGATTTAGATAATTAGCCAGATGGATATTAGCACATTTAAGTAGTGGCTTACATTATATATTTTAATATAATTACATGTATTCTAGGTAGGTCAAAAAATTCAAATAAATTTAAAAAAAAAACTATTCAGATACTATGAAACACACGATATTTTTCCAAAGACATTTACTTTGATTGCTAGATTCCTTATTTATAAAGCTATGCCTCTAGAGAAAATAACTCTATTAAACAGCAATGTGATTTATTGAACTTATTTCTTTATTAACCATAGTTGACCATATTATTGACTATTTTAAGCTAACATGTATTCTGTATCTGTAATACCTTATTAATGACTGAGAAGGTATTTAAAATTGAACCACAAATTATTGCCCTTACAAGTAAGCATACTTAGATTATCGCCCATAAACAAGGTGAACATGCATGATGTATGCATTTGGTGCAGTTGTTAGCAGACTTTCAAAATCAATATTTCTAATCTACTTTAATAGTATTTTAAGTAGTCTACCTCAAATCTTGAATAATAAATAAATCTGTGGTTTCCCATACACCACATTTTCTCTTTTGGAACACCAACAATATTGCTACACTGCTTAAAATCATATATAGAATGTAAAGCAACAAAATACGGTAATCTCTAATTAAATAAACAAAGCCACCACATACATTTCAGAAAAACTTAGGGTTTGCATTTTACATAGATTATATTTCAAACTGCTGTTATATAATTGTGGATTCTTAAAACAACAAATATATAACATATATTTTGAGAATGAATTTTGAGTACTTTAATGACCATCAATTCCTTAGGAATTGTTGAAGATGTGCATAATTAATTATCAAAATAATATATTTTTAATTATACTTTAAGTTCTGGGATACATGTGCAGAACATGCATGTTTGTTATGTAGGTATACAAGTGCCACAGTGGTTTGCTGCACCCATAAACCCGCCATCTACATTAGGTATTTCCCCTAATGCTATCCCTCCCCTTGTCCTCCACGCCCCCAACAGGACCCAGTGCATGATGTTTCTCTCCCTCTGCCCATATTGTCCTTATTGTTCAACTCCCACTTACGAGTGAGAACATGCAGTGTTTGGTTTTTTGTCCTTGCGATAGTTTACTGAGAATGATGCTTTCCAGCTTCATCCATATCCCTGCAAAGGACATGAACTCATCCTTTTTCAATGGCTGCATAGTATTCCATGGTATATATGTGCCATATTTTCTTTATCCAGTCTGTTATTGATGGACATTTGGGTTGGTTCCAAGTCATTGCTTTTCTGAATAGTGCTGCAATAAACATAGGAGTGCATATGTCTTTATAGTAGAATGATTTATAGTTTTTTAGGTATATACCCAGTAATGGAATTGCTGGGTCAAATGGTATTTCTGGTTCTAGATCCTTGAGGAATTGCCACATTTTCTTCCACAATGGTTGAAATAATTTACATTCCCACCAACAGTGTAAAAGTGTTTCTATTTCTCCACATCCTCTCCAGCATCTGTTGTTTCCTGACTTTTTAATGATAGCCATTCCAACTGGTGTGAGATGGTATCTCATTGTAGTTTTGATTTGCATTTCTCTAATGACCAATGATGATGAGCTTTTATTCATATGTTTGTTGGCTGCATAAATGTTTTCTTTTGAAAATTGTCTGTTTATACACTTCTCCCATTTTTTGAAGAGGTTGTTTGTTTTCTTCTTGTAAATTTGTTTGAGTTCTTTGTAGATTCTGGATATTAGCTCTTTGTCAGATGGATAGATCGCACAAATTTTCTCCCATTCTGTAGGTTGCCTGTTCACTCTGATGATAGTTTCTTTTGCTGTGCAGAAGTTCTTCAGTTTAATTAGATCCCATTTTGTGTTTTAGTTATGAAGTCTTTGCCCATGCCTATGTCCTGAATGGTATTGCCTAGGTTGCAAAATTAATTATTAAAATAATCTTTTAAGTTGAGAACTTTGTTTTGGTTGTAAATCACTTGGTAAGGATGTATTTTTTTCTGGAAATTCTTAAAGTTAGCACATTTTAAAAAATGTGATATTGCTGAGAATAATTTCAAAGATCTTGATAGTTTAAAAACACTAAACTTTTTTTAAAGAAAGGATATGCTAAAACTACATGAGTAAAATGAATTAATTATAAAAGTTAAATTGGAAAAATAAAGCATATTTTAATAAGTAAAAATAATGCTATCTATAAATGTGTAAGTGTTAAATGTTTATTTCAGAGTTTATTCCAGAGCAAAATAGGCTCTCTTATTTTCAGTAACATTTAAATCTTAAACCAGCAGCTCCAAGTTCTATCTGAGCTTTTATATCATTGGTCTCAATAAACATTATTCACTTTACTTGTGCCAATAGAATGTCTTACAACCCATAAAATGTATAGTTTTTAAAAGAATAGACTACATTATCTTCTTGTGGTTTCCTTTTCAAACTGCAGATAGCTGGGGGCACAGGAAACACAGGGATGACATTGGTTTGCTATATTTTACACAGTGTGAGGTTTATTTTTATTTTTATTTTTATTTTTATTTTTATTTTTTGAGACAGAGTTTCACTTGGTTGCCCAGGCTGGAGTGCAGTGGCGCGATCTCGGCTCACTGCAAGCTCCACCTCCCCGGTTCACGCCATTCTCCTGCCTAAGCCTCCCAACTAGCTGGGACTACAGGCTCCCGCCACCATGCCCGGCTAATTTTTTTGGATTTTTTTTTTTAAATAGAGACGGGGTTTCACCGTGTTAGTCAGGATGGTCTCGATCTCCTGACCTCGTGATCCACCCGCCTCAGCCTCCCAAAGTGCTGGGATTGCAGGCGTGAGCCACTGCGCCCGGCCAAGATATTTTTTTAAATGAGCAAATGTCAATGAAATTAAGAATGTTAAAAAAAAGCCAGTAATAGTGACCAAATACATTATAATTAATTTTAAAATATGTATTTGAGTAAAAAATGTTTGTTTCATGGAATATAATAGAAATATCTTTGCCTATAACATATTTATAATGTATCTCCCAGATCTCCAAATATGCATTATAAAAGAGATATTGAACTGTTTTGTGCCTATGCTAAAACATGTTGAAATAATTACCTATTCTTATATTCTGAAAATGAAATCAATAATGGAGCAGCAAGCTTGGTACTATAAGAGTGAAGTGGCACTGGGAGTGAGGGCTGGCAATTTTTGGTGTACATTAGTACTTATGAGTCACTAAGGTAACATTTCCTGTGCTAGAAGAGGTCATTTACTAAATACACTGTGAACCAAGAGAGCAAATGCATATTCAGAAAGTAAGCTGTGAGTCCCTTATCACAATTAGGACCAAGCACAGTTTAAGCACATTTCAACTACTTGTAATTTACTTATAATGTTGCATTTTTTAAAAGAAGAGTCATCTTGATCATCTTAATATAACGTTTTTTATTTCAGAAAGGTATATAAAAAACAATCACATTTTGAGTTTAAGAATGCAATTGTTTTTATAGAGTATATATTTAGATAATCATTCTAACAGCGATTAATAGAGTATGAAATGTTACAAATTGGAGAAGTCTTGTAGAAATATAAATCACAAATTTCAAGATACTTCTCTTTTAGTAACAAAATATATTTTATGATATTTTCATTTTTTGTCTCTACTATGTAAAAGAAAATATCAACACTCTCTGGTAATCTTGAGATATAATATTTTATCATTATTTACTAAACAGAAAGATAATTCCTGGGTTTTGCTTTAGTTTTCAGCAGACTAAATTGACACAAGGAATACTTTTATCTATCTATCTATCTATCTATCTATCTATCTATCTATCTATCTACAGATAGATAGATAATTTTGGTTACAGCTTTACCTCTGTGGTAATCAGAGAAAGAAGAATTAATCTTGAGTATATTCTTTGGCAACCAATTATTTAAAAATAAAGAAAAAATTCTTGTGCAATAGTTTCATCTGTTACTTTGAATTGCTGTCTGCCTTAATACTTCATTTTCATGTGAACAAATTTTGAGTACATCAAAATGCTAGTCAGTTGTCAGAATAATACAGTGTTCTATGCAGAATTCCCTTCTGTGGGAGCAGACAGTGGGATCACCTTATATAACCTAGAAGAACATTTTCTTCCTAATTGACAGAAAATATCTGCCGTTTTGTGGTGATTCTCTGCTGGTTATAACTAACCTTTGCTGTTTCTACATTTGATCACTGTGTTTTCTATCCATATGTTTGTGTCCGTGTGTTTAGTTACATGATATAGATTATTTTTTAGTTAGATGATGTAGCTATAGAAATTATTTGGATGTGGCTCTGTTATGCCTATTTGGAAAGAATTGTAAGGTTGTTTGATGATTTCAGTGGTCTTACAATTTCTTTTCAGATATACGTATATAATCTACTAGACACTAAAAGCCTGAATTCCAGGGTCTCTCAATAGTTTGATTTTCTATTTATAATATTCTGAGAGGCAAACACAAAAGTTGTTCAATGAATTAGTGTTTAGAATGTAAAGCTATTTCATAGTTCATGCTATTTACTTTTTCCTGATTTCCATACTTATCCTTTTTTATTAGGTGTTAAGCTTACTTTTTTTCTGATCATTGAATATACTTAATAGAGAAAAATATTTAAAAAATAAAAATTTAGGATTCATAATCCTTAGTATTTTGTTGACATAATTTTAAATATTCCTTATTACTTGCATGTGTTTTAATTTACATAATATATGCAACTTTCACAGAACATAATTTTTGAAATCATTTTTTCATGTATGTTATAATATTGGTATAATATTAATTATAGTATTATATAGTTCTGTTACACAGATATATGTATACTTTACTCAAAATTACTGTTAATATCAAACATGAAAATGGTTTCTAACTTTCTTATGATAAATAACCTTGCAATGATCATCTTTGTCTATGTATTTTGGAATGCATTCTGCCATTTTAAAAGGAATTTATTACTAAGATAAAACTGGTCCAAGATTGTTAGAAATTTAATGCTTTAGATGTATAATTATATTATTATTATTATTATTATTATTATTATTTTTTTTTTTTTTTTTTGAGACGGAGTCTCGCTCTGTAGCCCAGGCTGGAGTGCAGTGGCCCGATCTCAGCTCACTGCAAGCTCCGCCTCCCGGGTTCACGCCATTCTCCGGCCTCAGCCTCCCGAGTAGCTGGGACTACAGGCGCCCGCCACCTCGCCCGGCTAGTTTTTTGTATTTCTTAGTAGAGACGGGGTTTCACCGTGTTATCCAGGATGGTCTCGATCTCCTGACCTCGTGATCCACCCGTCTCGGCCTCCCAAAGTGCTGGGATTACAGGCTTGAGCCACCGCGCCCGGCCATAATTATATTATTTATACTGTAGGGCAGGAGGGTTTTCCTCTACCCTGTTAAGGTCCCAAGCTGGTTCTGAAAATAAAACTGGCAACAACAGATTAACATGAGAAAAGCATACAAATGTATTCAAGTTTTACTTGGCACACAAGCCTTATAAATGAAGACCTAAAGAAACAGGGAAACCTATATGTTTTTATACATAGGCTTGATGAAGAAGAGACAGTTGTAGAGAAGTCAGATTGGACAAAACGTGATATGATCTAATAGTAATAGCTGAGGGGAACTAAGCCAGGCCTGTTTGTTCAGATTCTTCTCTATGTCCCTGTGTCTTCCAGGATAATGACACTCCTTTTCCTTAGGTATAAGATGGGTACCCCTCACATGAAAATCTTATGGCTTGTTCCAGGGGACAATCAGAGAATTCTTTCTCAGTTTTATGACTTGTTTGAGGATAGAAGGGCAGCAAAAGCTTAGAGGGAACTTACTGCTTCTATCACTCTCTCAAATTCCTTCAGTTACCCCAAAATATGGCACTACGGCATACTGAGTGTGTCAGTATTAAAATATTCAGTATGCCAGTATTAAAATACTCAGTGTGCCAGGGTACCATATTTTGGAGTAGCATGCTCTAAGTCCCATCAGTACCAAGTCCATTCTTATTTATAGTCCCACTATGAGTTCGTGAAAAGTTCTGCCCAGCTTGTGCATCACTGTAACAAATGAAATTGTTTAATAGTTGTTAATTGGATCAAAATTACGTATCTTGATTCCTTATGTGTTGAATACTTGCATATTATTAACTAAATATTTTACTTAACCTAATTGGGAAAAGTGTCTTCATATAATTTGCTTACTTTTTATTGTCTTATAAGTCTAATTCTTATGTTTTTCCAGTAATAACATTATTCATTTACTTATACATTTGTAAAAATATTTTTGTATTTTCTGTTTAACTGCTAATATTTTATAGATGCTTTCAATGTGCATTTGCTTAAATATGTCTTTTCCAATTACTGTTGAAATATTGTTTCTAAAGTTATCAACTTACATAAATTTTCCTTTTAAGTTTCTGTTTGTTAATCTACTTATTCACTAAATACTAGTTGAGCATTTATTATGTCTAGCAATGTGTCAAACACTAGAGATTAAAAACAATTTCTAAATTATAGGAACTAATCTCAGGGATTTTAAGATCTATTAATGGAGAAAGGGGAAATAAAGCAAAAGCTACAGAGTAGTGTAAAAGGACAGTGACATATGTATGAACAGAGTGGAAATAGGAGCACACAGGAGGTGACATCTATTTGAAATTCAGGAGAGTAACAGAACACTTCTTGGAGAAAATGACCTTTGCAATATTCCCAAAAGCTGAATGAAATTGTAAATCAAAAACAAACTTCTAAGGCCTCCACCCATCTGAATGGACCCCTCCTCTCAGTCAAGGACATTCCAGAGTTAACCTGAAATACTAGTTCAGGCCATGATGGAAGAGGAGTTCCAATATGCCTCATTAATCCCCTGCAGTATTAACATCATCACGGACCTTATGTGTGATAAGAAACGTTCTCAATATACTCTCTCTTAAGCTCACTACTTGGAGGCTTCATCTGCATGATAAAACCTTGGTCTCCACCTCGGATCATAACCCAGATATTTCTTTCTACTAATAATAACTCTTTCAACCAATTTCCATTCAGAACATTTTTAAATCCACCTATTACCTGGAACCTCCCACCTTCGAGTTATCCCACCCTGTCCTTCCAGATCAAGTCAGTGTATATCTTACATGTATTGATTGATGTATTTTACTTCCCTAAAATGTATAAAAGCAAGGTGTACCCCAAGCACCTTGGGCACATGTTGCCAGGACTTCTTGAGGCTGTGTCACAGGCATGTCCTTAATCTTGGCAAAATGAACTTTCTAAATTGACTGAGACCTGTCGCGAATACTTGGGGTTCACAGAATGTAGCCTGGTGTGAGAAAAAAGACAAGGATTCAAAGCAGAAGAAACTCTTTGCAAGTGCAAAGCTGATCAAAAGAATACAGCTCAATTTGTCAAAATCTGACACTGAGGTTTCTGTTGAAGAGAGAGGTATAGGACATTTCAGGAAATAAGTATGAGAAAGGATAAATTTTGAAGGGAATACATGATGGTATTTAGACTTTATCTTGAAGACAGTGGGAACACCAGTCAGGATTCAGTATGGAAAATGACATCAGGGAGCAATGATTAATGGTAAAATCACCAGTTAGAATGCTGTTAAAACACAGGCCCTAGCCAAATTACGTGAATTACCTACCAAAGACCTCAATATAAAATTGGAATATCAGTTTTCTCATTTAAGATGGGGATAGTAATCCCTACTACTAAGTTTTATTACAATTATTACATTAGATAGTTTATTTTAAAAATTCAAATTAAAATCAGGCGTAGAATAAGCACTCAATGGAATAAATGAAAATTAAGTGATTAAAGTTCATGTCCTTTGCAGGGACATGGATGAAGCTGGAAACCATCATTCTCAGCAAACTATCACAAGAACAGAAAACCAAACCCCGCATGTTCTCACTCATAAGTGGGAGTTGAACAATGAGAACATAGGGACATAGAGAGGGGAACATCACACACCAGGGCCTGTCAGGGAAGGGGGTGCTGGGGAGGGATAACGTTAGGAGAATACCTAAGGCAGGTGACAGGTTGAAGGGTGCAGCAAACCACCATGGCACATGTTTACCTATGTAACAACACTGTACGTTCTGCACACATACCTCAGAGCTTAAAGTATAATAAAAAGAAATAAAACAAATTAAAATTGTAATGTTCTAGGAAATTAATTTATCCACTCCACACAGCTTAAATAATTCTATCACTTCCTAAAACCAATTTATAATGTAACATCTAGAAATTCCAACCTAGAAGCCTCACAAAGTCATCAGAAACCACTTTAAATTATTTTGTGTTATTCTACTCACATATTCATCCTTCCGGCTTTACTTCCACTTCATTGAAGGGTGCTGGTCTATCACAGATAACCCAGAGAGATATTCTGAAAACTTTCTTCTGGAATTTACTAATTTCCGTATGCAAAATCTACACCAGGATCTAGTTCACTGTATGATAATTCCAATGCATTTAAAAAATGTATTTATTTTATATTCACTGGTAAATTATGTTTTCCCATCTGCATAATTGTAGTTCATCTAAGATTTGGAAAGTGGAAACTTCAACAAAATAATATTTTCAGTGTGAGCATCTTAATATCACCAGTACTTACTGAATTCCCTCATTATAAACTATTGTGTTGATTCCGCATAGGAATCTCTCTTTGTATTACTTTGATTTTTACTCCTCTGGCTGTTCTCTTCTCTCCCAGAATTACTGTTCTATGAATATTGGATCATATATTCCGTGTCTGATTTATTTTTGGTATCTTATTATTTATCTTAAAATTCTAAAATAATTTCTAACATTGACTTGTTTTCAAATAATATGGGGTATGTCATGACCTGTCTATTGCATTGCATAATCTGTCTTTTGTCAAAACTCCTCCTTTCTGATTCAAGATCACAGGAAAATGTATCACAAATCTTGTAATTAATATTATCTGTTTATTTAAATTTTTATTCTGTTTTATGAAGGAATTTGTTACTTTGGTTTTTTAGCATTGTACATTTCTTTGGAAGTGGGTTTTTACATCTCTACTAATGTTTCTGTATTTTCTGATCTTTAGAAAAAGTGACCTATGTTTGCACATTGTTAGATCTGGAATTGGATATTGTATAAATTTATTCAAAATATTGATCTGACAAAATAAATGTGGCAACCACAGTTTATCTAATTTCAGTTTGTTAGATCAAAGTTTGCTTGACTATAAGACATTAAGAGTGAGAAAATAGAACAGTTGTAGAGAAGTCAGATTGGACAAAACGTGATATGATCTAATAGTAATAGCTGAGGGGAACTAAGCCAGGCTGTTTGTTCAGATTCTTCTCTATGTCCCTGTGTCTTCCAGGATAATGACACTCCTTTTCTCTAGGTATAAGGTGGGTACCCCTCACATGAAAATCTTATGGCTTGTTCCAGGGGACAATCAGAGAATTCTTTCTCAGTTTTATGACTTGTTTGAGGATAGAAGGGCAGCAAAAGCTTAGAGGGAACTTACTGCTTCTATCACTCTCTCAAATTCCTTCAGTTACCCCAAAATATGGCACTACGGCATACTGAGTGTGTCAGTATTAAAATATTCAGTATGCCAGTATTAAAATACTCAGTGTGCCAGGGTACCATATTTTGGAGTAGCATGCTCTAAGTCCCATCACTACCAAGTCCATTCTTATTTATAGTCCCACTATGAGTTCGTGAAAAGTTCTGCCCAGCTTGTGCATCACTGTAACAAATGAAATTGTTTAATAGTTGTTAATTGGATCAAAATTACGTATCTTGATTCCTTATGTGTTGAATACTTGCATATTATTAACTAAATATTTTACTTAACCTAATTGGGAAAAGTGTCTTCATATAATTTGCTTACTTTTTATTGTCTTATAAGTCTAATTCTTATGTTTTTCCAGTAATAACATTAATCGTTTACTTATACATTTGTAAAAATATTTTTGTATTTTCTGTTTAACTGCTAATATTTTTATAGATGCTTTCAATGTGCATTTGCTTAAATATGTCTTTTCCAATTACTGTTGAAATATTGTTTCTAAAGTTATCAACTTACATAAATTTTCCTTTTAAGTTTCTGTTTGTTAATCTACTTATTCACTAAATACTAGTTGAGCATTTATTATGTCTAGCAATGTGTCAAACACTAGAGATTAAAAACAATTTCTAAATTATAGGAACTAATCTCAGGGATTTTAAGATCTATTAATGGAGAAAGGGGAAATAAAGCAAAAGCTACAGAGTAGTGTAAAAGGACAGTGACATATGTATGAACAGAGTGGAAATAGGAGCACACAGGAGGTGACATCTATTTGAAATTCAGGAGAGTAACAGAACACTTCTTGGAGAAAATGACCTTTGCAATATTCCCAAAAGCTGAATGAAATTGTAAATCAAAAACAAACTTCTAAGGCCTCCACCCATCTGAATGGACCCCTCCTCTCAGTCAAGGACATTCCAGAGTTAACCTGAAATACTAGTTCAGGCCATGATGGAAGAGGAGTTCCAATATGCCTCATTAATCCCCTGCAGTATTAACATCATCACGGACCTTATGTGTGATAAGAAACGTTCTCAATATACTCTCTCTTAAGCTCACTACTTGGAGGCTTCATCTGCATGATAAAACCTTGGTCTCCACCTCGGATCATAACCCAGATATTTCTTTCTACTAATAATAACTCTTTCAACCAATTTCCATTCAGAACATTTTTAAATCCACCTATTACCTGGAACCTCCCACCTTCGAGTTATCCCACCCTGTCCTTCCAGATCAAGTCAGTGTATATCTTACATGTATTGATTGATGTATTTTACTTCCCTAAAATGTATAAAAGCAAGGTGTACCCCAAGCACCTTGGGCACATGTTGCCAGGACTTCTTGAGGCTGTGTCACAGGCATGTCCTTAATCTTGGCAAAATGAACTTTCTAAATTGACTGAGACCTGTCTCGAATACTTGGGGTTCACAGAATGTAGCCTGGTGTGAGAAAAAAGACAAGGATTCAAAGCAGAAGAAACTCTTTGCAAGTGCAAAGCTGATCAAAAGAATACA
This sequence comes from Macaca thibetana thibetana, assembly GCF_024542745.1. Classification (NCBI taxonomy): domain Eukaryota; kingdom Metazoa; phylum Chordata; class Mammalia; order Primates; family Cercopithecidae; genus Macaca; species Macaca thibetana. The sequence goes on along the minus strand of NC_065579.1, from coordinate 67,245,113 downwards.
GCTCAATTTGTCAAAATCTGACACTGAGGTTTCTGTTGAAAGACAGAGGTATAGAACATTTCAGGAAATAAGTATGAGAAAGGATAAATTTTGAAGGGAATACATGATGGTATTTAGACTTTATCTTGAAGACAGTGGGAACACCAGTCAGGATTCAGTATGGAAAATGACATCAGGGAGCAATGATTAATGGTAAAATCACCAGTTAGAATGCTGTTTAAGATGGGGAATAGGATTACAAGTTACATTTAGACTTTTAGGTCAAAGTATGGACAATGACATCAGGGAGCAATGATTAATGGTAAAATCACCAGTTAGAATGCTGTTAAAACACAGGCCCTAGCCAAATTACGTGAATTACCTACCAAAGACCTCAATATAAAAATTGGAATATCAGTTTTCTCATTTAAGATGGGGATAGTAATCCCTACTACTAAGTTTTATTACAATTATTACATTAGATAGTTTATTTTAAAAATTCAAATTAAAATCAGGCGTAGAATAAGCACTCAATGGAATAAATGAAAATTAAGTGATTAAAGTTCATGTCCTTTGCAGGGACATGGATGAAGCTGGAAACCATCATTCTCAGCAAACTATCACAAGAACAGAAAACCAAACCCCGCATGTTCTCACTCATAAGTGGGAGTTGAACAATGAGAACATAGGGACATAGAGAGGGGAACATCACACACCAGGGCCTGTCAGGGAAGGGGGTGCTGGGGAGGGATAACGTTAGGAGAATACCTAAGGCAGGTGACAGGTTGAAGGGTGCAGCAAACCACCATGGCACATGTTTACCTACAGGTAAACCACCATGGCACATGTTTACCTATGTAACAACACTGTACGTTCTGCACACATACCTCAGAGCTTAAAGTATAATAAAAAGAAATAAAACAAATTAAAATTGTAATGTTCTAGGAAATTAATTTATCCACTCCACACAGCTTAAATAATTCTATCACTTCCTAAAACCAATTTATAATGTAACATCTAGAAATTCCAACCTAGAAGCCTCACAAAGTCATCAGAAACCACTTTAAATTATTTTGTGTTATTCTACTCACATATTCATCCTTCCGGCTTTACTTCCCACTTCATTGAAGGGTGCTGGTCTATCACAGATAACCCAGAGAGATATTCTGAAAACTTTCTTCTGGAATTTACTAATTTCCGTATGCAAAATCTACACCAGGATCTAGTTCACTGTATGATAATTCCAATGCATTTAAAAAATGTATTTATTTTATATTCACTGGTAAATTATGTTTTCCCATCTGCATAATTGTAGTTCATCTAAGATCCCATCTGCATAATTGTAGTTCATCTAAGATTTGGAAAGTGGAAACTTCAACAAAATAATATTTTCAGTGTGAGCATCTTAATATCACCAGTACTTACTGAATTCCCTCATTATAAACTATTGTGTTGATTCCGCATAGGGAATCTCTCTTGTATTACTTTGATTTTTACTTCTCTGGCTGTTCTCTTCTCTCCCAGAATTACTGTTCTATGAATATTGGATCATATATTCCGTGTCTGATTTATTTTTGGTATCTTATCATTTATCTTAAAATTCTAAAATAATTTCTAACATTGACTTGTTTTCAAATAATATGGGGTATGTCATGACCTGTCTATTGCATTGCATAATCTGTCTTTTGTCAAAACTCCTCCTTTCTGATTCAAGATCACAGGAAAATGTATCACAAATCTTGTAATTAATATTATCTGTTTATTTAAATTTTTATTCTGTTTTATGAAGGAATTTGTTACTTTGGTTTTTTAGCATTGTACATTTCTTTGGAAGTGGGTTTCTTAAGAGTTTTTACATCTCTACTAATGTTTCTGTATTTTCTGATCTTTAGAAAAAGTGACCTATGTTTGCACATTGTTAGATCTGGAATTGGATATTGTATAAATTTATTCAAAATATTGATCTGACAAAATAAATGTGGCAACCACAGTTTATCTAATTTCAGTTTGTTAGATCAAAGTTTGCTTGACTATAAGACATTAAGAGTGAGAAAATAGAAAACTTGCTCTGCAAAGGGCATTTCACTGATTTCCAGTGTAATGTTTTCTTTTTTTGAAAAACACTCTATGTAAAGTAACTTAAGAATCCTTCCCAAATAATTCTTGAAAATGACTTGTTCCCCTGAATTGTCCTGTGTGCTGCCTTGGCCATTAGTTTTTGGGACCTTAGGCAAAAATAGCAATTTTTCATGGAAGATGGAAAGTAGATACAAGGAAAAAGTCATTTCATGGTCAGATAAACCATTTTTTATGCCAAGATATCGGGTGCTTTGCTTGTTTTACTTGTTGGGAGGAGCCTAAAAGTAGCTGTGGTACGTCATTTCTTTGTTCTTGAATGTCTTATTTTCTTTGTCTATATTTTTCAATGTCTTATTTATTTATTTCTTAATTTGGTTTACAAAGTTTATGGGAGTGGTAACTTTTTAAAAAATAGCTTTATTTGGTTTTAACACAAAAATTCCTCCATTTTTTATGTTAATATTTGATAAGTTTTGAAACATATTCTATTATCTATATGTATGCCTGTGGCATCATTTCTACATCCAAAATAATAAGAATGCCCATTACCCCCCAAAGTTTCCTCATACTCCTTTCTAATCCCTCTCATCTCTCCCCACTATTCCAGCCCTCTCCAGCCCTAGGTCACCACAAATCTGCTTTCTCTCACTATACATGAATTTACATTTTCTGGAGTTTAATATATACTTTTTAAGTATATATTATATACTTTTTAAGAAATCTTTCACTCAACATAATTAGTTTGAGATTTATACATGTTGTTTCATGTATTGATAGCTCATTCATTTTCATTGCTGTCTGGCTTATTGTATACATGTAACACAATTTCTTTATTCATTCTCCTGTAGATCGACATTTGTTTCCGATTTTTTTGCTAGTTTCTCTGAACATTTATGAATAAATCTTTGTTTCTTTTATATACGTGACTCTATTTCTGGACTCTCTATTTTGCTCTGTTGATCTATTTGTCTATTGGCATGCCCTGCCCAGCCCACACAGTCTTGACTACTGAAGCTTCGTAATGAATCTTGAAATAAAGCAGTATTGCTCTTCAACTTTGTTCATTTTCAAAGTTGTTTTGTCCATTGCAAGTCCTTTGTATTCCCATAAGAGTTTTAAAATCTGCATGTAATTTCTACAAAAGAAATCCTGCAATAATAGTAAATGAAATTGCACTAAATCTATATAACAATTTGAAAAGATTCTTATATCCTAGAACTGTAGAGTATTCCCACACACAGACACAGTATATCTCATATATTTCAGGCTTCTTTAATATATTGTTTTATTAGCATTTCACATATATTACTATATTTTATTTTACTCTTATTTTGATTCAAAATACTTTCTAATTGCCTTTTCTTATTTATTCTTTGATTCATGGGTTTTTTATGTTTCCAAATATTTAGAGATTTTTCTCAGTATTTTTCTGTGATTGATTTCTAATTTCATTCTATATTATTAAGCGAATACTCTTTATATGACATGAATCCTTTGAAATTTTTTGAGATTCATTTTTGTCTCAGGTCCAGGACGGCAAATGTTTCATGTGCACATGAAAATAATATGTATTATGCTATTGTTAGGTAAAATGTTCTAAAATATCAGGTCAAGTAGTTGGATAATTTTGTTCAAGCTTCCATGTCTTTGCCGGTTTTCTACCTACATGTTCCAACTGTGAATGCAATTATTTCTTTTAGAGTGCTATAAAATTTTGTTTTATGAATTTTGAACCTCTGTTATGAGGTACAAAACTAATCATGTTGTTCCCTGCTTTTGATGAATTGACTCTATCACATTACCAATTGATCATTTTTATACCTGTTAATATTTAATTATCTGAAATCTACTTTGTCTGATATTAGTGTAGCCACTCCAAATTTCTTTTTATTAGTTTTAGCATAATAAAATCATTTCCAATGTTTTTATCTGTCTGCATCTTTATATTTAAATTGCATTCTTATAGGCTACATATGGATGGTAGTTGACAATTGGCTATTTTTTGTGTCTATGGTTTGTTTCCTTTTATTCAAGTCTAAAAATTTGCCTTTTCATTGGGGGTATTGGGTGATTTATATTTAATGTGATTATTGATATGGTTATATTATATTTTATTCTCCCATTTTGGTATTTGTTTTCATATTGTCCCATCTTTTAAAAAATGTAACTCTCTTTTTCTCTGCCTTTTTTTTTGATTGAGTAGTTTTATGATTCTATTGTTAACTTATTAGTTATGACTTTTTATTTTAATCATTTATTTAGCTTTTATTGTATACATCATAACTTATTATAATCTACCTTAAAAATATCTTGTACCACTTTATGTAAAGTATCAAACGTTTATAATAATTTGCTTCCATTTCTTGCGGTGTTATTGTTTACATTTAACATTAAGAAACACATTATTTGTTATTATTTTTGTTTTAACACTGAGTTTTTTAAAGATTTCAGTAATAAGAAAAATATTATATGTTTATCCGTAGAAATTATTTTTTGTATTCTTAATTCCTTTGTATAGATCCATATTTTCCTATGGCATTATTTTCCTTCTAACTGAAGGACTACAAATTTTACAGATCAATCTACTGTTAATAAGTTCTTTCAGATTTTATTTTTGGCTGGAAAAATTAAATTATACCTTTGGTGAATATATTGTTGCTAGTTACAAAATTATAGGTTAATATACGTTTTCTTCTTTTTTTTAATTTTTTTAATTTTTATTTTTTTCGATGGAGTTTCACTCTTGTTGCCCAGGCTGGAGTGCAATGGCATGATGTTGGCTCAATACAACCTCAGCCCCCTGGGTTCAAGCGATTTTCCTGCCTCAACCTCCCGAGTAGCTGAGATTACAGGATGCGCCACTACACCCAGCTAATTACGTATCTTTAGTAGAGACAGAGTTTCTCTATGTTGGTCAGCCTCGTCGTGAACTCCCGACCTTAGGTGATCCACACACCTGGGCCTCCTAAAGCGTTGGGATTATAGGCGTGAGCCACCGGGCCTGGCTGAAAGTTTTCTTTCAGTACTTTAAAAATATTTCTGTGTGTTTTTTTGTTTTTTTCACTTTCATTTTTGTTTTCATGAGAAATCTGGCATGCTTTTTTCTCTAGCTGCCATTAATATTTTCTCTTTATAGTTTATAACAATTTTATTTTGTGGCTTAGTTCTTGGGGCTCATATTTCCTAGGTTTTGGGTGTGTTGAAGTATATAAATCTGTGTGTTTGTATTTTCCAAACTTAGAAAATTTATAGCCAGTATTTTCTCAAATATTTTTTCTTCCTTTAGTCTTTCTTCAGAAATTCCAATTATACATATATGAGGCTGCCTGCAGTTCTTTTCTTTAATTGGCAGCACCACTCTAAAGAGGAGCCCAAGCTAGACAATGCTGCCCTGCAATTAGACCTTATTGCTGAGAGAGAGAAATCTTGAGGCCGCAGGTTTTGTAAGATTTTGATTGGAAATTAAGTAAACAACAGCAGCAACAACTACTATATATTTATATAGTTTATATTATACATACATAATTTTAAAACTTCTAATGTCTTTATAATTCTGATCTTTCTCATTTGGGAACGTAGTATCTAGTAAATTATTAAAGCATTTGCTTTATTTAATCTCTGTAAAAATTATTTCTCAGCATCTAAGTTCTTGACATTCTATCTCACTGAGATAAATGAGATATTTATATAAGAAAACACAAGCATTTATATTTTAAAATGATTTATTTCAAATTTACATCATTTTTAAATATAAATGCTTGTATTTTATTATACAAATGCCCATCAATTTAAAATGTGATGTGTTCTGATAAACCCATTGTAAGTTGAAAATATAGTCAAAAATGTAATTAATATATCTAGCCTACAAGATATATAATAGCTTAGACTAGCCTACGTTGAACATCTCAGAACATTTATATTAGCCTACAGTTGGGCAAAATCATCTAGCAAAAACATTATTTTATAATTAAGTGTTGAATATCTTAAGTAATTTGTTGAAATATATTACATCAAATTTGCAACAGTTTTGCAGCATTATAAAGTTGAAAAATAAGGATTCCTGGGCAAGACGGCTGAATGCAAAAAGCTCCAGCCTTCACCTCCCAGCGAGACCAATGCAGAGGGCAGGTGATTTCTGGATTTCCAAATGAGGTACCTGGTTCATCTCATTGGGACTGCTTAGACTGTGGGTACAGCCCACGGAGGGTGAGCAGAAGTGGGGTGGGACATTGCCCCACCCAGGAATCACAGGGGATCAGGGAACTTCCTCCCCTAGCCAAGGGAAGCCATGAGGGACTGTGCCATGAGGGATGGCACTGTCCGGCCCAGATACTATGCTTTCCCCATAGTCTTCGCAACCCGTAGACCAGGAGATTCCCTCGGGTGCCTACACCACCAGGGCCCTGGCTTTCAAGCACAAAACTGAGTGGCTGTTTGGGCAGACAAGGAGATACCTACAGTTTTTTTTTTTTTTTTTTTTTTACTTTATATTATATTTTATTTATTTATTATTTTTTTTCATACCCCAGTGGTGTGTGGAATGCCAGTGAGACAGAATCATTCACTTCCCTGGAAAGGAGGCTGAAGCCAGGGAGCCAAGTGTTCTTACTCAGCAAATCCCACCCCCATAGAGTCCAACAAGCTAAGATCCACTGGGATGAAATTCTCAATTGCAGCACAGTAGTCTGAAGTCGACCTGGGATGTTCGAAGTTGGTGGGGAGAGAGCCGAGGCTCAAGTAGGTGGTTTTCTCCTCACAGTGTAAACAAAGCCTCCAGGAAGTTTGAACTGGGTACAGAACCCACTGCAGCATGGCAAAGCCGCTGTAGCTAAACTGCCTCTCTAGATTCCTCCTCTCTGGACAAGGCATCTCTGAAAGAAAGGCAGCAGTCCCAGACAGGGGCTTGTAGATAAAACTCCCATCTACCTGGGACCCAGCACCTGGAGGAAGGGGCAGCAGTGGGCTCAGCTTCAGCAGACTTAAACATTCCTGCCTGTTGGCTCTGAAGACAGCAGTGGATCTCCCAGCATAGTGCTTGAGCTCTGCTAAGGGACAGACTGGCTCCTTAAGTGGGTCCCTGACCCCCGTGCCTCATGACTGGGTGACACCTGCCAGCAGGGGTCAACAGATACCTCATATGAGAGAGCTCTGGCTGGCATCTGGTGAGTGCATCTCTGGGATGAAGCTTCCAGAGGAAGAAGCAGGCAGCAATCTGTGTTGTTCTGCAGCACCTGTTGTTGATATGCAGGCAAACAGGGTCTGGAGTGGACCTCTAGCAAACTCCAGCAGACTTGCAGAAGAGCGATCAGACTGTTAGAAGCAAAACTAACAAGCAGAAAGCAATAGTGTCAACATCAACAAAAGATGCCCACGCAGAAACCCCATCCAAAGGTCACCAACATCAAAGACTAAAGATAGATAAATCTATGAAAATGAGAATAAAATAGTGCACAAAGGCTGAAAATTCCTAAAACCAGAATGCCTCTTCTCCTCCAAAGGATCACAACTCCTCACCAGCAAGGGAACAAAACTGGACAGATAATGAATTTGATGAATTGACAGAAGTAGGCTTCAGAAGGTGGATAATTACAAACTCCTTTGAGCTAAAGGAGCATATTTTAACCCAATGCAAGGAAGCTAGGAACCTTGATTAGAAGTTACAGGAATTGCTCACTAGAGTAACCAGTTTAGAGAAGAACATAAGTGACCTGTTGGAGCTGAAAATATAGCATGAGAACTTCGTGAAGCATACACAAGTATCAATAGCTGAATCAATCAAGCAGAAGAAAAGATATCAGAGATTAAAGATCAACTTAATGAAATAAAGCATGAAGACAAGATGAAAGAAAAAAGAATGTAAAGGAACAAACAAAGCCTCCAAGAAATATGAGACTATGTGAAAAGACTATGTTTGATTGGTGTATCTGAAAGTGATGGGGAGAATGGAACCAAGTTGGAAAACACATTTCAGGAGAAAGTCCCCAACCTAGCAAGACAGGCCAACATTCCAATTCAGGAAATACAGGGAATACCAGGAAGATACTGCTCGAGAAGAGACACATAATCAACAGATTCACCAAGGTTGAAATAAAGGAAAAAATGTTAAGGTCAACCAGAGAGAAATGTTGGGTTACCCACAACAAGAAGTCCATTAGACTAACAGCAGATCTTCTGGCAGAAACCCTACAAAACAGAAGAGAGAGGGGCACAATGTTCAACATTCATAAAGAAAAGAATTTTCAACCCAGAATTTTATATCCAGCCAAGCTAATAAAATTCTTTACAGAGAAGTAAATGCTAAGAGATTTTGTCACCACCAGGCCTGCCTTAAAAGAGCTCCTAAATATGGAAAGGAAAAACAAAACAAAACAAAAAACTGGACTAATCACTGCAAAAACACCAAAATGTGAAGACCACTGAAATTATGAAGAAATTACATCAACTAATGGGAAAAATAACCAGTTAGCATCATAATGACAGGATTGAATAACACATAACAATATTAATCTTAAATGCAAATGGGCTAAATGCCCCAATTAAAAGACACAGACTGGCAAATTAGATAAAAAGTCAGGATCCATCAGTGTGCTGTATTTAGGAGACCCATCTCACGTGCAAAGACACATATAGGCTCAAAATAAAGAGGAAGGAATATTTACTAAGCAAATGGAAAGCAAAAAAAGCAGGGATTGCAATACTAGTCTCTGACAAAACAGACTTTAAACCAACAAAGATTAAAAAAAGACAAAGAAAGGCATTACATAATGATAAAGGGATCAATGCAACAAGAAAATCAAGCTATCCTAAAAATATATGCACCCAATAAAGGACCCTCCAGATTCTTAAAGCAAGTTCTTAGAAACCACAAAACAAACAAACAAACAAACAAAAAAAAAAAACAACAAAGGCTTAGACTCCCAAACAATACTATTGAGAGATTTTAATATCCACTGTCAATATTAGACAGATCAATGAAAGAGAAAATTAACAAAGATTTACAGGACTTGAAATCAGCTCTGGACCAAGCAGACCTAATAGACATCTACAGAACTCCCCAAACGGAATCAACAGAATATACATTCTTCTCAGCACCAAATAGAGCTTATTATAAAATTGACTACATATTTTGAAGTAAAACATTCCTCAGCAAATGCAAAAGAACACAAATCATAACAAACAGTCACTCAAACCACAGTGCAGTCAAATTAGAACTCAGGATTAAGAAACTCACTCAAAACCACAAAACTACATAGAAACTGAACAACCTGCTCCTGAATGACTACTGGGTAAATATTGAAATTAAGGCAGAAATAAAGAAATTCTATGAAACTACTGAGAACAAAGACACAATGTACCAGAATCTCTGAAACACAGCTAAAGTAGTGTGTAGAGGGAAATTTACAGCACTAAATGCCCATGTGAGAAAGTGAGAAAGATCTAAAATCGACACCCTAACATCACAATGGAAAGAACTGGAGAAGCAAGAGCAAACAAATTACAAAACTAGCAGAAGACAAAAAATAACTAAGATCAGAGCAGAACTGAAGGAGATAAAGACATGAAAACACTTCAAGTAATCAATGAATCCAAGAGCTGATTTTTTGAAAAGATTAACAAAATAGATAGATTGCTGGCCAGACTAATAAAGAAGAAATGGGAGAAGAATCAAAGATATGATAAAAATTTATAAAGGGGATATCACCACTGATTCCACAGAAATACAAACTACCATCTGAGAATACTATAAACACCTCTATGCAAATAAACTAGGAAATTTAGAAGAAATGGATAAATTCCTGGACACATACACCTTCACGAGACTAAACCAGGAAGAAGTAGAATCCATGAATAGACCAATAGCAAGTTCTGAAATTGAGGAAGTAATAGCCTACCAACCAAAAAAAGTCCAGAACAAGACGAATTCACAGCTGAATTCTACCAGAGATACAAAGAGAAGCTGGTACCATTTCTTCTGAAACTATTCCAAAATATAGAAAAAGAGGACTCCTCCCTAACTCATTTTATGAGGCCAGCATCATCCTGATACCAAAACCTGGCAGAGACACAACAAAAAGAAAATTTCAGGTCAATGTCCCTGATGAACATTGATGTGAAATTCCTCAATAAAATATGGGCAAACTGAAATCAGCAGCACATCAAAAAGCTTATCCACCACGAACAAGTCAGCTTAATCTCCAGAGTGCAAGGTTGGTTCAACATATAAAAATTAATAAATGTAATCCATCACATAAACAGAACCAATGACAAAAAACACATGATTATCTCAATAGATGCAGAAAAGGCCTTCAACAAAATTCAACAGCCCTTCATGCTAAAAACTCTCAGTAAACTAGGTATTGATGGAACTTATCTCAAAATAGTAAGAGCTATTTATGACAAACCCACAGCCAATATCATACTGAATGGACAAAAGCTGGAAGCCTTCTCTTGGAAAAACGGCACAAGACAAGGAAGCCCTCTCTCACCACTCTATTCAACATAGTATTGGAATTTCGATCCAAAGCATTCAAACAAGAGAAATAAATAAAGGGTATTCAAATAGGAAGAAAGGAAGTGAAATTGTCTCTGTTTGTAGATAACATAATTGTACATTTAGAAAACCCCATCGTCTCAACCCAGAACCTCCTTAAGCTGTTAACCAACTTCAGCATAGTCTCAGGATACAAAATAAATATGCAAAATCCACAAGCACTTCTATACACCAACAACAGACAAACAGCCAAATCATGAGTGAACTCTCATCCATAATTGTTACAAAGAGAATAAAATACCTAGGAATACAATTTTCAGAGATGTGAAGCACCTCTTCAAGAAGAACTACCAACCACTGCTCAAGAAAAGAAAGGACACAAAAAATGGAAAAGCATATCCATTCATGCTATGGATAGAAATAATCAATATCATGAAAATGGCCATACTGCCCAAAGTAATTTATAGATTCAGTGCTATTCTCATCAAGCTACCATTGACTTTCTTCACAGAATTGGAAAACAAAACAAAACAAAACAAAACAAAAAAACAAACAAAAAACTACTTTAAATTTTATAGGGAAACAAAATAGAGCTCATATGGCCGAGACAATTCCAAACCAAAACAAACAAACAAACAAACAAACAAACAAAAAAGTGTGGAATGCACTACACTACCTGACTTCAAACTACACAATAAGGCTACAGTAATCAAAACAGCATGGTACTGGTACCAAAACAGATATATAGACCAATGGAACAGAACAGAGGCCTCAGAAATAACACCATACATCTACAACCATCTGATCTTTGACAAGCTAGACAAAAACAAGCAATGGCTAAAGGATTCCCTGTTTAATAAATGGTGCTGGGAAAACTGGCTAGCCATAGGCAGAAAACTGAAACTGGATCCCTTCCTTACACCTTATACAAAAATTAACTCAAGATGGATTAAAGACTTAAACATAAGACCCCAAACCATAAAATCTCTAGAAGAAAACATAGGCAATACCTTTCAGAAAATAGGCATGGGCAAGGACTTCATGACTAAAATACCAAAAACAATTGCAACAAAAGGCATAATTGACAAATGAGATCTAATTAAACTAAGGAGCTTCTGCAAAGTGAAAGAAACTATATTCAGAGTGAACAGGCAACCTACAGAATGGGAGAAAATTTTTGCAATATATCCATCCGACAGAGGGCACATATCCAGAATCTACAAGGAACCTAAACAAATTTATGAGGAAAAAAAAAAAAAACTAATAAAAAATGGGCAAAGAATATAAATAGACACTTTTCAAAAGAAGACATGTATGTGGCTAATAAACATAAGAAAAAAACAGCTCATTATCAATGCTCATTACAGGAATGCAAATCAAAACCACAATGAGATATCACCTCATGCTATTTATAATGGTGATCATTAGTTAGGAAAGAATAGATGCTGGAGAGAATGTGAAGAAATAAGAATGTCTTTACACTGTTGGTGGGAGTGTAAGTTAGTTCAACCATTGTGGAAGACAGTGTGGTGATTCCTCAAGGATCCAGAACCAGAAATACCGTTTGACCCAGCAATTCCATTACTGGGTATCCAAAGGATTGTAAATTATTCTATAAAGATACGTGCACACCTATGTTTATTGCAGCACTATTCACAATAGCAAAGTCTTGGAACCAACCCAAATGCCTGTCGATGATAAACTGGATAAGGAAATGTGGCACATATACACCATTGAATACTATGAAGCTATAAAAAAAGGATGAGTTCATGACCTTGCAAAGGACATGGATGAAACTGGAAATCATCATTCTCAGCAAACTAATACAAGAACAAAAAACCAAACACCACATGTTCTCACTCATAAGTGGGAATTGAACAATGAGAACATATGGGCACAGGGAGGGGAACACCACACAGTGAGGCCTGTTGGGGTGTGAGGTCCAAGGGGAAGGATAGTATTAGGAAAAATACCTAATGTAGATGACAGATTGATGGGTGCAGAAAACCACCGTGGCACATATATACCTATGTAACAAATCTGCATGTTCTATACATGTATCACATAACTTGAAGTATAATAAAAATATTTTTAAAATAAAATAAGTAAAGTTGAAAAATAATAAGCTGAACCATTGCAAATAGAAAATCATCTGTATTTTCCAAATTGTGATTGAGTTATTTTCTCTTCTAGTAAACTCTTCCCTAAAAATAGACTGAATTTTCATTTGAAAAATAGAATTGTAACTACTTTTCAAAATTTTGAGATTGCTGAGACATGTTGGCACTTAGTAAACATTTGAAAATAAACTTCTCTTTGTACTTTATTTCACTTTCTCATATATTTGATGTTAATTTTTATGAATAACAAATCACTCATATCTTTTTCCTCTTCCAAATCTTGACATTCTTTCCAATTTCATTGGTTCCTTTCCTACTGTCTTTAAACATTAGGAGACCTATCTTGGTTTAAAAAAAATTAAGGAAAGGAAATACTGTATTTCATTCTGCCAATTTCTTTAATTTGTCATGTTTGTTTACTCTTTCCCAGAATTTAAAATGTAGGGTTTAGCTCTCTTCTTCTTACCTCTTTTGCTAAGTCACTTTACCTTTGGGAATCTCAGCAGTAAATCTTTCTCCAAGCAAAAAGTAATGCATCCTACATTGAAAGTTTATCTTTCTTACTGAATATATGCTATATTTTAATATTCACTAGTCTCTATTATCTGTGTTGTTTAATTTATCTACCTCACTTTCCACTTCACTTGTATTCTTTATTCTATGTAGATTAACTATTTATGCTCTTATAATTAGAGACATACAATTTTTATGTATTTACTCTTGCTTTCTACCTTTTCTGTACCTGAGATTTCCATCCTTTCCCCTTCTAAACATACCAATACCATATCATTCTAGATCAAGTTCAAGCCCACAAATATCTTCATTCTCATGTATGTCCTTCACACTTGAATGCATTACATGCCATAGAAGTTATATATATATATATATATATATATATATATATATATATATATATATATATATATTCATCTCAGGTATTCAGTTATAGCAATTCAAGAATGGCCTAATACAACATATAAGTAATAATCTCTAAGCATAAGATGATTAGTTCATTTATTTCCTTTTTAAATTTACCATTGTTAATATTTTGTACTTAAATATCAATAAGAAAATCAACATATATTTTAAATATTTAAATTAATTATATATTACATATTTTCGACCAACTTTGAAAGAGATTTGTCTATTACCATTATTATGCAGCAATGCCCTATAACAACAATTTTGACAGATTGAAAAGCTATAATTGTTACAAATCTGAATAATTCAAGTCCTTTTTTCCCTATGATTTTCCATGTAGTTTCTAGATTGCCTCATACAAAATTCAGAATCTCTCATTCTTCCTGGCAGTTTCATTTGTGTTTTACTGAACACTGACTCTGTAAAAGATTTGCATTGATTTTTAAATGATCGTACTCTCATAGATGATACTTAATGGTTGTGGCCTTGTGCTTTCATGAGAGACCTTTCATCACTTTATGTATCTTGTTGTTCACTTATATCTGAATCTGCTGGTTTTTTTTTTTTTTTTTTAATGTGTTCTAATCACAACCTTCAGAAAATGTGAGCAAAAAAGTTTGGTAATTAGGTCTCTCAATAGGAAGTAAGTTCCATGCTGAACTTCCAAGTGACTACCCTCATAATTTTATAAAGCTAGTGTGAAATAATACCTTAGTAAGCACCGCTTTGAACTATTTTTTCTCCAAATATTTAAAATTAGTCTGAAAATACTCAATGTATTTTGAATCTCAACATGCTAAAACATTCAATTTGAACAGTTGAGACTTAAAGTTAATAATTTCATGTTGTGATATTTCACACTTATTATGGAAAATGGCTGCATAGCAATATAACAAGAATAATATATCCCCATGGAAAAACCATAAGGAAAAGAATCATTAATTTTCAATTTCTTCCATATACACATACACACAAGCATAGATAGATAGATAGATAGATAGATAGATAGATAGATAGACAGATAGATAGATAGATAGATAGATAATTTTGCCTGTCCACACTTTCATTTTAGTAAAGCTGCTCATAAGTAGGAACCATTGTAAAATTCTCAGGATGTGTAATTTGTTACTGAGATTTTATTTCTTGCTGTTTTTCTCATTGCTCCTTATAATATTGTGGACATACAGTGTTATGAAAATGGACATTTCAAAAATTAAATTTAGAAACAAAGCCTCTCAAATCTTATGATTATTTATGGATATAAATGAAATTGAGTTGTTCTAAATTTGTCTATAATTTTCACTCTAGAAGCTTCAGGCTACATTAGTCTATTATAGGAAAGTAACCAAATACAAACCAGGTCTCTGAGATTGTACGTAGCTCCTGTAAGTAAGTCTAATGTGTTAGCAGAACAATATTGAAAGATAATAGTTTTCAGGTCTTCATGAAAACAATCATTTTTTTATTATATTATGTTATTGTGATCACACAATATATTGCAGTGACAAGTTAATACCTAGGCCAGAAGCAGAGGTAGGTGACGCTAGTAACACGGACATACTTTGTTTTGTGCAGAAATTTGAGAATGAGTCTAACTTAGAGCATATACATTTATTTTATTTTCCAGCCACTATTCCATGTGGGAACAATTTTATTTTACTGCAGATACTTGTCTTTGTTTACTTGTTTTGTTTAGGTTTTCAGAGAACAAATTCCAAAGAATTTTAATTAAAATAACTTAAAACTCTTTGTTAAAGAGTTAAACCAATGATTAAAGTATATTGTTATTAATACTGTATGTTAACTGATTCTTTAGCTAAACAGCAATAAATGAAAAATGAGTCACTTTATGCAATTTAGAAAATGAGTAAAATATCTGTCACTATAATACAAAAAAAGACAAACCTTAAGAAGTATATATAGTTTTACATCAAAGTTCTCTTTTGCTACACGTTTACAATTTAAACTTACTCCTAATGGTGCTTTTTCTAAGTGATAGTAGATATGCTTATTTCCGAACCATGACAAAATGCTAGTGTACTGTTTTAAAATTTGTATTTTAATATGTTTCATTAAACTCATTTTTGTTTATTCCAGTATAGTAATAATTATCTGGAGGAGACTTAGCTTCAAATTGTATAAACTATATAATATGTATTTTGATCACATTGAATAAAATGCCTGTTTAAATTTAGAAAATGAGAAATAGAGATTTATTTGGCCTATCATTAAACCACCTCTCTTACCCTGTGCATGAATCTGCTAACTGTATAAATGGATTGTCTGTGCTTTCCTTTGGGGTTGTTATTCTTGCTTGCCTACTTTATTCTAAGGCAATAACCTGGAGCTTGATATATTACTTTAAAAAGTATAATGCAATTTCTTGATAATGCAATTTATTTCCATAAAATTATGTTTAAATACTCCCCAGTTCTGTTCATTTTGAAACTGTTTTTTATTTGAAAGCCCAGACAAAATAATTTTAAAATTTTCTTCCATGCTTTGAAAATAACTAACAATATAATAGATTAAGAGAAAGCATGTTTGTCTAAAGAAATTTATCTTTTATCAACTTTAACACGACAAATTTTATATAGAGTTCATCCCCAAGAATACATTTTATAGTGTTTGCCAGTGTAAAGAAACAAATCCTCATAAAAGAGTTCTGTATGGAATCATATAATAAAAGGCACAATATAACTATTATAGGATAATTTTAAGATGGTACTATAAATGTATATATGCTAGGCCTATAAGCCATGATGTTGGTAAATTAATAAACAATAGTACCGTGATCATAACTAGGTAGAGTTAATTACATTTCACTGTCTTTCAGGCAGGTATTTAAAAACTTAATGAAAATGAACACAGCTTACATAACTTTCTGATTTATTCAGAATTAACTGAGAAGATACAAATCTGCCGGGTGCTGTCCAGGGTGTGGATAATGCATCATGATCAATAAGCAATTGCTGTCCTTAACTTAAAACTAAATTTAAGAATGCATTATTAAAGAGGCATAAATTGGTTGGCTCCATCATTTATGCAAACATGCATGTCTGATGACATTTTCATTGTAATAGAAAACGCAACTCCTTAACTGCACAATTTTAGACAATATGAAGCTTGAAATATTGCATGTGGAGAATTCTTATGGTAAGAAAGAAAAGTAAATAATTTCTTAATTATTTGACTAAGTAATTACAAATCAAGCAATTTATTATCTGATCTGATTCCTTATCTTTATCAAGACCATTCAGAAGACAAATCCACAAATTAACAAACAATGAACACTTTATCTCTACTATCAGATACAATTCAGGCTGCCATAACGAAATACTATAACCAGGTGGCTGAAATAACAAACATTCACTTCTCACTTCTCGATACTAAGAAATGCAAGGTTGAAGTACCTGCAAATTCACTATATGGTGAGGGCCTGGTTTATGGTTAATAGCAGGCAGTCTTTTCAGTATCCTCACATTACAGAGAGAGAGGAACGAAGCTCTAAGGACCCTTGTGAAGACACTAATCCCATTCATGTGATTTCTACCTCATGACCTAATCTAATCCTAATCAACTACCAAAGGCCTACCTTCCAACACCATTCTATTAGAGTGTCAGGCTTCAACATTTGAATTTTGGAGTGATAAAAGCATTAAGTCTATAACATATACTAAATGAAAAGTTTGCCACCTGCTGTTATGAATTCATATGGGTATGTAGTAACCTTAATTCTTGCCTTCCCAGAAGAAAGAATTTGACTGAGGGGAGTAAGGCAGGAGGAGAGATTGAGGGAAGTTTTACAGCAGAAGTGAACATTTATTAAAACGGTTTAGAGCAGGAATGAAAAGATATACACTTGGAAAGTGCACTTGGAAGAGGGCCAAAAGGGCAACTTCAGAGATCGAGTAGAGCATTTTATTTTTGACTTGGGATCTTACACATTGGCATGTTTCTGGTGTTGCATACCTTCTCCCTTGATTTTTCCCTAGGTATGGGTTGTCCATATACACACTGATCTGCCAGCACTTGGGTGGGGACTAATGTGCAGTGTGTTTACTGGAGTTGTACACATAACCATTTAAAGTGTTTTTCTCTTACTAGTCTGAATATTTCTAGAAGGTTATATGCCAGTTTTACTCTGCCATTTTGCCTCTTCATTTGTGATATGGCTTAGATTTGTGTCCCAGCCCAAATCTCATGTCAAATTGAAGGAGGTGCCTGGTAGGGGATGATTGGATCATTGGGACAGATTTCATCCTCGCTGTTCTAGTGACAGTGAGTGAGTTCTCAGAAGATCTGATCATTTAAAACTGTGTGGCACCTTACCCTTCCATCTCTCTCTCACTTGCTGTGCCATGGTAAGACGTGTTTGCTTCCCTTTCACCTTCTGCCATGATTATAAGTTTCCTGAGGCCTCCCAGTCATGCTTCCTTTTGTACTTGAAGATCTCTGAGTCAATTAAACCTCTTTTCTTTATAAATTACCCAGTCTCAGGTAGTTCTTTATAGCAGTGTGAGAATAGACTAACACAGAAAATTGAAATTAAAATACAGTTTAAAGGTGTCAGAACAAGACAGAAAGATGTGGGAAAGTTTGCAACTTTCTGGAGACTTGTTGAATGGCTTTTACCAAAATGTTGATAGTGACATGAACAGTGTAGTCCAGACTGAGGTGGTCTCTTATAGAGATGAGGAACTTGTTGGTAACTCAAGGAAGGGTCACTCTTGCTCTGCTTTAGCAAACAGAATGGCAGCCTTTTTTACCCTGTCTTAGATATCTGTGGAATGTTGAACTTGAAAGAGATGATTTAGGGTATCTGGCAAAAAAAAAAAAAAAAAAAAAAAAAAAAATGTCTAAACAGCAAAGCATTTGAGAAGTTACCTGGGTGTTCCTGAAAGTGTATGCTCCTATTTCTCCACATCCTCTCCAGCACCTGTTGTTTCCTGACTTTTTAATGATTGACATTGTAACTGGTGTGAGATGGTATCTCATTGTGGTTTTGATTTGCATTTCTCTGATGGCCAGTGATGATGAGCATTTTTTTCATGTGGGATTGTAAACTAGTTCAACCATTACGGAAAACAGTATGGCGATTCCTCAAGGATCTAGAACTAGAAGTACCATATGACCCAGCCATCCCATTACTGGGTATATACCCAAAGGATTATAAATCATGCTGCTATAAAGACACATGCACACGTATGTTTATTGCGGCACTATTCACAATAGCAAAGACTTGGAATCAACCCAAATGTCCATCAGTGACAGATTGGATTAAGAAAATGTGGCACATATACACCATGGAATACTTATGCAGCCATAAAAAAGGATGAGTTTGTGTCCTTTGTAGGGACATGGATGCAGCTGGAAACCATCGTTCTCAGCAAACTATCGCAAGAACAGAAAACCAAACACCGCATGTTCTCACTCATAGGTGGGAACTGAACAATGAGATCACTTGGACTTGGGAAGGGGAACATCACACACTGGGGCCTATTATGGGGAGAGGGAAGGGGGGAGGGATTGCACTGGGAGTTATACCTGATGTAAATGACGAGTTGATGGGTGCTGATGAGTTGATGGGTGCAGCACACCAACATGGCACAAGTATACATATGTAACAAACCTGCACGTTGTGCACATGTACCCTAGAACTTAAAGTATTAAAAAAAAAATTTCTAAAGAAAAAAAAAAGTGTATGCTCATATGCATGAAGAAAGAGATGGTCTAAAATTGGAACTTATATATAAAAGTGAAGCAGAGCATAAAAGTTTGAAAAATTTGTAGCCTGACAATGCAGTAGAAAATAAAAAGTCGTTTTCTGGAAAGAAATTCAAGCCAGCTTCAGAAACTTGCATATGTAACAAGGAGCCAAATGTCAATCACCAAGACAATAGAAAAAAATATCTCCAGGGCATTACAGAGATCTTCATAGCAACCCCTCCCATCATAGTCCCAGAGGCATAGGAGGAAAAAAATAGTTTTATGGGCCAGGCCCAGATACCTGATGATCTGTGCAGATTCAAGACAGGGTATCCTGTATCTCAGCTTCTCCAGCTCCAGTCATGGCAAAAAGAGGCCAAGGTACAGCTCAGAGGGTAAAAATTCAAGCCATCATTTCAGAGGGTAAAAGCCCCAAGCCTTTGCAGCTTCACTGTGATTTGGGGCCTGCTAGTGGAGAGAAGGCAAGAATTGAGGTTTGGGAACCTCTGGTTAGACTTCTGAGAATGCATGAAAATGCTTGGATGTCCAAGAAGAAGTCTGATGCAGGGGGCAAAAAGAAGAGCAAAGGTCACATGATTCTGAGGAAACAGGGCAAGGGCAAAATCAGAAACTGCTGATAAGGGTCTATATTCAATAGTGCACGTATTGTCTTGATAAACATCTTAACAGAACTGTTAACTGTTCACTGCAAGAAGAAAAATATGGTTCTTTTCGACTGACCCCACAGGCAGTCAGACCTTATGGTTGTCTTCACTTGTTCCCTAAAATTGCTGTTATTCTGTTCATTTTCAAGGTATACTGATTTCATATTGTTCAAACACACATGTTTTACAATGAATTTGTAAAGTTAACACAATCATCACCGTGGTCCTGAGGTGATGTACATCCTCAGTTTAAGAAGATAACAGGATTAAGAGATTAAAATAAAAATAGGCCAAAGAAATTATGAAAGTATTATTTGGGAAATGATAAAGGTCCATGAAATCTTCACAATTTAGGTTTTCTGCCATGACTCCAGCCGGTCCCTCCATTCAGGGTCCCTGACTTCCCAAAACATCCCCTGTAGAAGGATGACTCTTTAATATTGATAGAACAGTATCCCTCACTGAGGATTATCTGGAGCTTGATGGTCCATTCATTGTTTCATATAAACTGCAGCCAGAGATCATTGACTGGTTCACAGGGATAAGCAGGTTTAGTCTAAATTGCAGACAAAAACTCAAAAGCAATTGATGATGCTAGCATCTAATAACAGGTGAACCATAGTTTTTGAAACATAATTTTTCTCTCTCCAGTCCTCATTTTTATTAAAAACAAATTATGGTAGGACTGATTTATTAAATAATCTTCAGTCTTACTACACTTTGCCTGATTATTTGCATAAAGCACAGCAAGAATAATTACTTGCCATATAGGCTCCTTTTTAAATTGGTGTTGATGGAACTTTGTTCCATTGGAAATCTTAGATATGACTATTTTAAAGCCTTGTGCCCAGCAATAGGATTAAGACACTGAATACTTGTATGATTTCCATAAATTCTTCTCTCCTGAGGTCCCAAGATGACTTGGAGCTCCCAAGACTCTCAGAGAGTGAAATTATTTACTAACCATAGATGTGAAACCCTGTACAGGGATTGTGTAAATAAGGTATCAGGCAATTTTTTTCCAAGGAGCTTTTATTGTCTCAATAAGTAACACTTTATTTCTTAAAGGCAATCACAGCATTCCAATTAAAGCTTTCGTAAAATAACCAGTTTCTCCAATTGTGTCCCATTGCAAAGGTATTATTATTATTGTACTATGCGAATAACTATATTGTGCCCTAAGTTAAAAATACTCACAATTAATTTTCAAATTTTGGAGAAATCCAGTAAAGAGAAATATGCTGCAAATTTTATGAGTATATTTTACTTAATTGCTAAATGCTGTAAATAGCTCAAAAGAAAAGTTTTCTTGGCTTTGAAGAACAAATGTAAGATTAGCAATGTTTCAACCAAAAAGTCATGAAAGGATTATTTTTGTCTTTAATCAGTTCGGTCCATGCAGTTAGCTCCTGTTCTGCTCAATATTCATGAATATTTTGGCTCTCCATTAGTCTCCTGAAAGTTTTTCCTCTATTCTAATGCCATAACAAGCAAAGTTATTAGAAACCTGCATATAAGAGCACCCGTTAGAGTCCTACAGCTGATTTAAAAATATCTTTTAAAGGGGGCTAAAATAAGATGACAATTGTCTGTGGATGCTGAAATGTTTTAAGGCAGCCACAGTCAAAGACACAATTGACAAGAAAATTTGTTGCCTCTGTGGCACATAATAATTAAACAATTATAATGATTACTGATATTATATACTAAGTCACATCAGAATTATAACATTTTTGCCTACTTTTGGAACACATGTCAATAACACATTTATGCAAATACAGCCCAAAGAAGGCCCAATTTTACCTTTGCATTTATGTACTATTGAGGTCATATCCAGTTCTTAATAGAACCTCATAGACAAACCTGTTCCATCTTAATCAGTTTGACCATAAGGTAAGATTCTCATATACCTTTTATAACCCTTCACAATTTTCTCTTTAAGAGCAGAACAATGCTCTAAGAAAACTATGTTGTATTTTTGTTTTGATGTTCAACTTATGAATAAATAATACCCCTTTAACTTTAGCCAATATAATTACATAACACACAGAGTTTCTTTCACAAATTTATCTTCACACAACTCTCACAACTTAGCTAAATCTTTAACTTTATCCTATCTAACTTAAAACAATCTTTTAATCCTTTAAAGGAAAAATATTTCACATTTCCATGCCTTCTTATAATCTTTGACCAAAAGTACATTTTACTTTCCTTACATGCCTTGTAAGTAAAGCTATTTTTCCAGTAGTCTCTAACACATGTTACTTTGTTGACTCTTAGCTACATTTACTTTTGGTGAAAAAACTATTGAATAAGTGATCCTAATTATGAACTAGATGTGGAGCCTAGTACACCACACAGAAGGACAGATCAGGTCTGACTCTTTCTAACATAGGTAGGGGGCATTGCTCACTCTGTATGTCCCCACCTTACCTAGCTTTAAAGCAGGCAAATTGTACAGTCAAGAGCAGTTTATAACATTTTACCACCTTAAAGCATTTAGTAGACCTAATACCCTTTAAAACTATACATTTTTAATAAATTCTCTTTTGCAAATCTAGTCACAACTTATGCAGACTGTTTACAACATGCTTGGAGTTTCTGACTTGTCCTAAACACCCATCTTTCTAAATAACCAGTCATTTTACTTTAGGGCAAGAATTTACCATAAAAGGTATGTTCTCATAAAATATCTTTTCTTTATAACCTCCTTTACCAAAAATACCTCTTTAACTTTATAAACTTTGAATTAGACAAAAGTAATTTTCTTTCTGTTAGGAATTAAGGTTTCTACCACATGTTGCTGTATGTGTCCTTTGAAAGGGGACCAGATAAGGAGGTCATCTGTGTATTGTAGAAGTTATCCTCCCTCAAGAGATTGCTTGGTTAGATTTTTGGTAGGGTTTATCAAATAAGTGTGAGTATATCTAAACCCCTGAAGTAGGACTGTCCACATTATTGGTTAAAGATTTAGGTAGCTTTCCCAGGGGAAACACGGTTATTAGAGGAAAAGAGGTATTTAGACCTTGGGTAAATGTTAAGCAGGCACCCATCTTTGAAAGTATATTTTTGCCCCAAAGGGGGGTGAATTTTTTCTTTTGGTGGGAGGGGCTACCATTTACCCCCATTTCATAATAGGATTTGGAGGCAGTTGCTTAGAGAAGATTAGCACAGACTAGGCAGCTCTTGAAACCAAAAGGGGAATTTATAATTTTACTTGCAGCCTCCAGAGTTGTCCTTGGCTTTGTTCTGTTGATAATTATATCTGATTTAGAAGTCAGCCATAGCAGACTGCCCCTTCAGCTCAAGACCATCAGGGATTGGGAGTCTGTCCCATGGTCCCTTTGGCCCTCAGGGAAGTCCTGTTTCCAGTGGCTGAGCTTCTGGCAGAGAGGATGAGATGTGCAGGACGTTTTCCCATTTATCTCACTGGGGTAATTTGCCTTTCAGTTACCCGGAGGAGTATCACTAGACATACCTGGACAGGGCTGGTGGGCTGACAGAGCAGCCAGTAATCAAACCTGCCTCTGCTTTCTTCATTTCTCCTTTTCCTTAGCCTTGTCTTCCCTGTCATGATCTTGGCTATAAAACACCAAGGCAGTTAATTTAAGGATTTCCTACACAGGGGCACTGAGTTCCAAGATAGACTTATGTAAATTCTTCCCTGTTCAGTTCCATGCCGAATAAATATTACAAAGGAAAACTAGCTTTTTGTGTTGTTGGTGGTGGTTTTAAGGTGTGAGGCAATCAAACTTTTCCCAGTTTTGTGAGATGGATCCAAGGAGCTTGTCCTGTGGTATGGGGGCACAATTATCTATCTGTGAGGAGAGAATAGAGGAGAAAAAAAAAAGAAAAAGAAAAAAAGAAAGTATTCCTTCTTACTTTCCTATTGTCCTGAATAGGGCGTACCCCATTCATCCTAAAGTTCTGGAATGAACCAGTCTTACCATGTATCTATAACCTTGCCTTTATCTCTATTCTAATGGTCATCTGTTAGCCTGGGCAAACCTCCATCTCTGTCCTATGGGTCTCTTGCTCCTGTTACTTTGGGCTGGCCTATATGCTTGTCTCCATGACTTTACAGTGACTCTTGCTCAGAGCATATTAGCAAAAAAATGATTATCTCTTTTTTTCATATTCCCATTTCCCATGTTCTTTCAGTAGACAAGAAGCCTATTTTTCAGCTAACTGCCACAAGGCTCTGGGACTTCTGTCCCTTCCAATATAACCTTCAAGGTCTTCATGCATGTTGGGAAAGCCATGGAAGTAATTAGAGAAATGAGGCTACAGGGGGAAGTAGCAGAAATCAAGATAAATACTTATGGAAAGCCTTCATATCCTTGCAAGAAAAACAGTCCTTGAATTAGAGAGGCAAATATTTCTTTGCTCTTGACATAAACTAGTAACCTCAGGAGGACTAGGAGTTTAGGGTGAGAACTTGCAAATTGCAAAAGAAGAATTCCACTTCTTCTCAAAGGGGTGCTCTAATAACTCAAAAAAACCCTTAAATGGCTGGAGAGTGAGGCTCTAGTCATGTGGACAAACTGCTTCAAAAGTCACAGACAAACTTGCCCCTTGGGTGTAAAAGTAATGAAAAGCATATAGTAAGTCATAAGGATCTGGCAGAGCTGGGGTTCCAATTAGTGTCTGTCCCAGCAATGTGCCAGCAGACAGGGGAAGGGTTGAAGGTCATCTGAGCCTGTAGGTTAAAAATAAGTACAAATCTCAGGGAATATTTTAAGGGAAGCTTTGTCTTTGCTGCTACACAAACGCAGCAAGAGCTGTGTATACAAAAATAACAGGGATTGTGAGTTTACAAAGTCACATGGCATACAAAGCAAAACGAAAGCGGCAGACTCACACCCAAGGTGGACAGTCTCGTGGGTGCATAAGGCTGTTTCAGAATACACACAGAGAAAACACGAGAATAAGCAGTGTGAGTTTTTGGGAAAGAGTCATTTTTAGTTGAAAATTCGGGGAAAAACCCAGACATTGCATAACGTTAGACTTTAGTCCTACCATTCTCGGGAGCCTCCTGTGCAGGAGGGTCATTACTGTCTCCATTCTGCTCGATGAGGACTCCAAGTTATTTCCAACCCCTGAGAAACACCCATCAGGATGAGCTGAGAGATCAGCCAGAGGGAGCAGAGCTTCCTTGGCTGAGATAAATTTTTCTGGGGTCAGGAGAGTGACAGGGGAGAAGAAAAACACATACAGGGGTTGAACGCCTCCAGCTGAAGAAGAGGAGCATAGAGGAGTCTTACCACTCGGGAATGTATATGAGTTACACAGCACCAAAGGATGTTACTGTGGCAAATCCATACAGGTCTGTAGCAACTTCAGTTATTGCCTTCTCACAAGAAAGAATTTGACTGAGGGGCATAAGGCAGAAGGAAAGACCATGTCAAATTTTAGAGCAGGGGTAAACATTTATTAAAAAGCTTTAGACCAGCAATTAAAAGAAGTAAAGTACGCTTGGAAGACGACAAAGTAGGTGACTTGAGAGATCAAGTGGTCAGTTTGACCTTTGACTTGGGGTTACACATTGGCATGCTTCTGGGGTTGCATTGCTTTACCCCTGATCCTCCCTTGGGGTGGGCTGTTTGCCTTTGCAGTGACCTGCGAGCACTTGGGAGGGGTTGCATGTACAGTTTGTTTACTGGAGTTGCACATATCATCACTTGAGGTTTTCTTCCCTTACCAGTCCAAATGTTTCTAGAAGGTCATATACAAGTTAAATTCTACCATTTTGCCTCTTAGTGCACAAGAGTGATTCCACTCACTTAACTCTTGAGATTTTATTGGGAGGCTACTGATCACCAGTTTCAGGTGTTTCTACCTATTGGGAGACTGTCTTTCCCAGGGACTGACTGTGACAAATTAATATTTTAGAGAGACAGCTTACCAACTGCCTAACCATCACTTGATGGCTGCCTGACATTCCTGATTGTGCTGGGGGCCTTCTCTTGTCCTGCTCAAGTCTGACTAGCTACCTACTGTATCACTACCTTGACAATTTCTGTGCCTAAATTTGATTTACTTATTCCCGCTTATTAAACTTTATTGGTCATGGTCTATATTTACTGACTTAAAACTCTGAAAGGCAAATTTATTTTTGGTATTTATTCTTAAAGAGGCTGCAAAATGCTAGATTAATAAATTATGCATGCTGCATAATTTGCATCATTTTGAATATTATAAAACGTGGATTAGAATGTGTGCATGAAAGTAGGTTGAATTTTAATTTAAAAATTTCTTAAATTTTTATTTGATATATGAGTTTTAGTGATTTCAAATATTATACTATGATTTAATAATGTTAATGAAACAATAACTTACCAACAGAAATGAATTCTTCTTCAATAAAAATTATACTACTAATGTACCCATAGAAAAATATAAAACTATCTTAGTTTCCCAGAAAGAAAATATAAGAAAAGCAAAAAGAAAAATGTATTTAATTTAAATGTAGTTAACATAAAGTTGGTGGTTACACTTATCTGCAGAGAGTCATTCCCCTTATTCTCTGAATATTTTGGGTTTTTACTTACTGTTCCTGTCTCCACACCTACTCCTATTATAATTACTGCCATTTCAATTTCTGTGCAGGTGCTCTTTCTAATAACCTAAGCTTTTCTCCTTAGATGACTTTGTCCTTCACCTTGACTTGGTCACTAGTTCTCATGGGCATACTACTGATCTGCTTATTACCACCTGAAACCCATTTGTAAACTCAAGTTTGAATCTCACTCTTTGTGTATCACCTATTATTTTTCCATCTCTGTGCCTCCAAAAACCATTGTCTTATAACCATTAAGCCGTGAAAGTATTTTAGTTCTACTCATCTCACCTACCCACTTCAGTGTACCATTGCTCACAACCTCGTTTCTCTCCTTACCTAACTTAGAGTCAGATCTTATCATTATAATCATGCACTCATATTTATACTCAAATATTTTGCCCATTTTCTCGATTTGCCTGGAAAGAAACAGATCCAATTCAGTCCAGCATTCTACTTCCTCTGAAATGTTAACACACAGATGAACACGACTGGAGAGAAACATGCAGTTGTGCTGATTACTCTTCTTTGAAATTTATAGGGCATCATATAGGTCCCTGGCTATTTTTCATGAATCATACTATGAATCATATCATTCATTAGCCATCCCACTCCTACAAAAGTTCAAAATCTTCTATTTAACAAACAATCATTCAAAAGACTGTGAAAATGAGAAAATTTTATAATTCATTTGGTTATAAAACTTGCCCTGTCCAGACCTAAATTCATTGGCAAAAAACCTAACTGAAACTGATGTTTAGCTATTTTTATCCTAATTAGTATGAATATTCATATATTCCCCACAGACCTATTAATATTTTGATTACAGCATGTTACTTATATCTATTGTGGTTTTACTTAATATATAAAGTGTATATCATAGCTATACCTACCTATGATCCAAATACGTTCTTATTTCTTAATACATCTAGCTGCAAAGGTCTTAGATAAAGGATTGTGGACCCCTTATCTGCCTTTACATTACACTATATTTCTGTGAGAAAGTTGTGCTCCTAAATAAGATTTGCATCTCTGCTTGTGTATTAAAAGGACAAATACAAATTTAAAATAAAAGGCTTAATTCTCCCCTTTGAAAATAAGAGAAGACACTTTGCCTCCCTTTTCTTAGATCATTTCCTTTAGGGCGCTTGTGAGTTCTTTTTCTGTCTTTTTAAAATGTATGTATATCTTTTTAAATGCTAAATGAGCTACTTTCCAGCTTTAAGACACAGAAATGTCTTTCTCAAGGTCCTGGAGCTATCTATTTGAAATGTAATCATTAAGGAATAGAGCACACCAATCTGAAAGGTTCTATGGGAAGGTAAGATCCTAACTTCAAGTTCTGAAAGTACCTCCTGTAATAACAATACAAGAAGTTTATTTTGAGTTTGGATAAAGCCAATTAGCAAACACAGATGGCCAAACCAATTACTAGGTGAATCTAGGATGAATTAAGTATGATAAATGCTGCTTTCAAGTTCTCTTACTTGAGGACTAGCTATTGTTTATCTTGAGAACATGTATATCAATGGGTTTTCTGTGTGACTATATGAGAGGGTAAAATTTCTTTCTAGATGAAGGTTATTCAATAATAAAATTATTCTATTTCTCTTCTGCTTTTGTGAAGAGGTGTTCAGAGTTGGGTGAAGATTTTGTTTTCAATTCTATTTCTCCAGTACCAGCCCCATTTTAACTTGTATGTTCAAAGACATTGCCCCAGCAATTTTTCTTTCTCCTTCATGCCTTTGGACGTATTTTTCTATACGTCATCTTTCGCATTAGCATCAACTTCTTTCATCTTGATCTCACCTGTTTTGCAACAAAAATCTTATGTTTTTGAGTAAATTTACTCCTTTCAAAATCAGGCATTCTTCCCCTTGTGTATCATTTTCACTAGGCCCTCTAATTAAGCTTTTGACCTTACCACTCGACAAAATTGTTTTTATTAGGATCAGGGATACTCTATAACCATAAAAACTTAGTCTTCATATATTTTTTTTTTCTTTTTATTATTAGCAGTCTTTGACAGAAAGGATTACTCCCTCTAGCTTGAAAGTGTCTTCTTGATTTTAGGACACCATCTGCCTTTTTTCCTACTACTAGCCCTCCATCTAGTGCTTTTCATTCTTCTTTAAATGGTCTTTATGTCTCATACTTTAAATTCTGGAGTACCCGGAGGATCGGGCTTGAATTCCTAATCAAGTTTTCCTACTTCCACTTTCCTGATAGCTGTATTCAAGCTCATAGCTCAAGATTTCACCTCGTACTGATGCCTCCCAAATGTATTTCTCAAGTTTCAAATGTTCTCCTCAAATCCAGACACATTTCTAGATGCTTATTTGACGTCTCTTAATATCTAATAGATCTTTAACTTTATGTGTCCAAAGCAAGGTGCTATACATTCTCCCAAAACTTGCTTCTCCTGAAGATCTTCCAAGAGAAGTAAAATACAACTCA
The DNA here is from genome assembly GCF_024542745.1 of Macaca thibetana thibetana. Taxonomy (NCBI): domain Eukaryota; kingdom Metazoa; phylum Chordata; class Mammalia; order Primates; family Cercopithecidae; genus Macaca; species Macaca thibetana. The sequence continues at coordinate 67,216,133 of NC_065579.1, read as the reverse complement.
TATTTAGTGTTCATTGGCTCTTCTCATTATTTCAAATTTAATCCCCAATCCATGAAGAAATCTTGTGAGAGAACTACCTAGATCTACATATTTAGCATCTAAATCTGCATACTTAGTGTATACATCTAAATATCTACGCATCTAAATTTCTGGAATCTAAAATTTAAATATATCTAAAACCACACCACTTTTTACCTCACGTTTAGTTATCCTCTTGTACCAAGTCATCATCGTCATTGACAGATATTATTCTATTGTTTTTCTACAGTCTATTTATAAGACGTATCCTTCCATTGTGTTAATCCGTACAATAGCAAATATTCCTCACGAAGACTCGCAAGAGTTTATAATATTTTGCACTGTATTAAAAGTTTGAAATTATCAGCTATATTCCCTTCACATTTATCTTCTTTCTAAAATTTTTAACATGTCAGACATTTCATACAACCTTCTCCTTGGACATAGCATGACCTTCTTCCGAATTAATGCTTGACTAATTCCTTAGCTTTCTTCAGGGCTTTATACAAATATCACTTCATTAAAAACGACTTTCCAGAATGTTGCATACAAACTTAAACATGTTTCTTCTGATGTGTTATTTCTGTAAACCCACAAAGTGGACAGAACTTGTAAATAGTTATGCCTATTTCTCAGCCTTTACCTATATCTATATTTCTGTATCTGTCTTTACTAAAATCTACGAGTTCACCATGGTACCTCCAATTCTAAGTGTTGGGTACATTGGTATTCCTTTGTGGTATAATCCATGTGGTATTCCTTTCCTTATTTGTAACTCACTTCTCTAACAGTAAGAAATCTGTCTCCAATAATTCATTATTCATTATTCAATCTGTCTCACACACACTCTCTCTTTCTATAGATAGCTTCAGAATCGCTGACATCACGGCTAAATTTAAAACAATTAAATTTCAATATTTTATAGTGACATTTAACTTAAGTATATTTTCAGTGAAATGTACAAATTTTATGTGTTCAATTTGAGGAGTCTTGACAAATGTGTGTGCTTATGTAACCAGCCCTTATCAAAATGTAGAATATAACCACAATCTCAGAAATCCCTCCTCTTCTCTTCCAGTTAACATATCTGTACCCAAGACAAACACTTTCTAATTTCCTTAAAACTGTATGTTAGTTTGCTTCTTCTAGAACTTCGTACAAAGAGCATTGCATAATATGTCTTTTTTCGTGTGTGCTTGGACTCTTTCAGCATGTTTTCTGCTAGATTCATGCATGGTGTTCCATTTTTTGGCAAATTTGTTCTTTTTTACTATTAAATAAAAATATAACCATCTTTTCACTATTCTTGATGAGGAATGTTTAAGTAGTTTCTAGTGCTTGGCTATTAAAAATATAGATGCTATGAATATGTTTGAAGACATTTTTTGTGGACATGGATTTTCATTTCTCTTAGAAAACTACCTAGGCATAGAATTTCAATGCCATAGGGTAGCTTTTACTTTTTAAACACAGCATCATTTTTTTTCTTCCATTCTGCTCCTATAATTTTACTGTTCCACCACAAGTGTTTAAGAGTTTCAATTGCTCTTCCTACTTGCCAGCATTTGGTGTTGTTGGAGTTTTAACATTTGGTTAAAATTGTAGTTTTGAAGTGACATTTTTACTGTGGTTTTAATTTAAATTTTCTTGATGAAAAATGATGTCTATTTTCTTAGTTTTTGTTTGTTTGCCCATTTTTTAATCTTGCTTTTGCTGATTTAAGTTTGTGGACTTGTTTGTCATTTTATTATTGTCATCCAGTTGTTTAAATATATATTATATATATGAAATTTAAGTATTTTGTGAGATACAAATTTTGCAAATAATTTTCTTATCGTTTGTGTTTTTTTAAGGTCTGCATTTCCATGTAAATCATAGATTCAGCATGTCAAGAATTTTATAAGAAAATTCTGCTGGGATTATGATTGTGATTACTTTGAATATGTAGACTAACTTTGGGAGAATTAACATTTTTAAATATGGAGTCTTGTAATCTATGGTCATGATGTATTTCCCCAATAATTTAGGTCTCTATGTTTTCCCTCAAAATAATTTTGTGCTTTTTCATTTACAAGTCTTTTACTTATTTTATTAAATACATTTCTAAATATTTAAGTAGTTTAGTTCTATTAAGATTAATTTTTAAAATATTTTTATTTTGAAGTCATTATCATCTCATGGGAAATTATAGGAGTGTGAAGTGTCCAGCATCTTCCAGTGATGACACTTTTATAGCTCCAGTAATATTGAAACCAAAAAATATTTGTACAGACAATCACTGTATTCACTTTTCATCATTTGAAACCTACATTGTGTGTGCATAGGTGTGTGTAGTTCTATTCAGTTTTATCCCAGGTATTAGTTCATGTGATCACCACAAAGATCGAGATACCGAACTGTTCCATTACCGCAAAAAAGAACTCTCCCATGTCATGCTTGTTCCATGGCCACCACTAATCTGTTTTCTATCTCTATAGTTTTGTTCTTACAAGAATGTTATAGAGATGAATCACACAATATCATGTTTTAAAATTATATTGAAATAATCTTAGGAATTGCTGGGAGTGGAAAGAGGTAAAGATAAAAAAAGTTTAAGTTGATAATTGTCAAAGCTGGGTGAGGGATTATTAAGAGTTTATTACACTATACACTTTACTTTGGAATATGTTTGATATTTCCCTTAATAATACAAATTAAAAGCTATCAAAGTAAATATACAAATGTTTAAAGTGAATAATATGCAGAATAAAAGAAGATGAGAAGAATACTTTTAAAATTCAGGAAATATATGAGAGAAAAATTATAAGTCGTGTCAAAAGCGGAGAGAAAACAACCAGAAAAATTAAACGAGCATGACTAAAACATCTGTAAAGGGTATATACTTAACTTTGTTTAGGATTTTTTAAAATGAGATAAAAATCAATTATATAAAATAATTATAATGCAAAATATTTATGAGAAATAGCTAAATACATATTAAATAAGCTTAACTGGTGATCTTGAAGAAACAAATGCAAAAATAAAACTAATTTATCATATGCACATCATAGATTCCACACTTTCCCATAATTATAATTGCAGTAAAATTTACTCCTAATACAGTATACAAAATATAATTATATATAATTATAAATCTATTATTAATGTGAATACTAGATTCTGGATGTAGAACATATGTAGGGAAAGACTGGCCAATATTGAGGTACCTTTGAAATGGAACACAGTGACTTAAAAATAACATTTTCTTTAAGGGTAGCTTCAGCCCAACTGAGATGTTATTTTTCATTTAACTGATAGTAGCTACTGTTTGTATTCATGATCCACTGGAACCACACAGTGAGATAAATTTCCCTTAGGGTCATTATTGTAAAGCAATGTATTCCAATGAAACTTTCTGTGGTAATGAAAATGTTCTATGCCTGTGCTGTCCAATATCTTAACCACTAGGCACACGTGGTTATTGAGCATGTGAAATATTGGCTAGTCTAATTGAGGAACTGCGTTTTTATTTAGTTGAATTTAACTAATATAAATTGAAACACTGATGTGTGGTGATCTACATTATTGGACAGCACCAGCAGGTCTAGTGGAATCTAACACTACCCTCCTTTCATTAAGTCCATTTCAGCCACCTCGAATTTGGGATTGGTCATGAACCTAACTTTATTTTATTTTGCGCTTGAATTCCTTAAAATTTCATACTGTTAACTTAAGATTTTATTGCAAAAGTGTCATCCTCATTTTATTCTTCCACATGCCTAAATGCAATCCTCTGGTATTTCATATGTATATTACTGAGTTGTTGCCTAAAAACAATGCTTATGGCAAAATCTATATAGCTGTGACTGTATGTTACATATAGTCATAAGAAGAAAAAAAATTAGTCAACAAATGGAATTTCACCTAAGTCTTGTTCTGAAGGGGAAATAATGTCCATACTTACTCTGAACAATTGGGAAGAAAAACAAAAAAACCTTAGACCTATGGCAATGACTCTATCCTATTTGAGTAGAGCTCTTGATATCTAAGTGGATAAATTGGCCTACATCCTTGAGTGATATATTAGAGAGGTTTTAAACCAACATGATCCAATTTGGCTGAAGGAAGACACTCAACCCATGGGAATTTTGAAAGAGTTTAAGCATGCAAAACTTACATTCTGCTATGATTGCATTTTTAAATGTGCTCATTACTTACACTCTGTGCAGATATAAGAGGCTAATTACAACACTTAAAGGCAAGCATGGTTGAGTTTCAACTTCCCAGTCTACCTGCATCATCAGGCAGAAACCTGATTAAACAGATGGGCCTCACCCCATGACTCTCAAAATCAGTACTGAGAATCTGGAGAAAGAAGAAAAGAAAGTGCTAAAATTGTTCATTCATTCTTCATGGAAAAAGCCCTAAGGCACCTAAATCAACTGCTGTTGAATCAGCATTACACTTTGAATCAAAAAGAGCAATATTGCAAAGAAGGTTTATTAGGATTCCTTAGAATCTTGAAATATAATTGTTCATTATTTATTTTTAATACAGTAATCTCATGAATTTAATAGTATTCAAACCCACATTTCCCTAAAAAGCTATTTTATAATTGAGTTGGAGTACAAACTAAGATGAAGCATAGATATGAATCACACTAAAAGTAACCATTTAAAAACTGGAAGATACCTTATTATAAAAAGCAAAGAGCAAAAATATCATGCATGGGGTCCTGGTTTCAGTTTATACATGGATTCAAATTCTTAATAGCAGCTTAATTTCATATGAATAAGTATTTCACAAGTTAAGAGCAGACTTTCTGATTCTGGTTATAATCAGTTTTTAGTACCAAACTGGAAATGATACCTTCTCAGGCTGTTTAAATTTTAAAAATCATAAGCCAAGTTACGTAAACTATTCAGAAATAACCCTTGTTAAATTTTCATTAACTTTTTCACAAAATTGCAGATTAGAGTCACAACTTTTTAACCTTCGTACATAGATATCAACCTCCAGACTTATATGTACATACATACATACATACATAAATGTGGGTGCATTATTATATCCTTAGATTGTTTGGGGTAACAAGATCAGAGCCCACAGATGGATAAAATATCTTTAGAGATTTCAATAAGAGTTCCAAAGGCTGTTAACATATTTTTTTCTAATTTACATATTCATTTATCTGTACCTTCACTTATTTAGCATAAATTATTAAATGTTTTCTCTGTCAGATATGTGGTAGGTCCTCAGAATAGAAAAAATGAATGTTACTCTGTTTGTACTGGAGAAGCGAAGCCATCAACTCTGAATACATAATTACTATAAACAGCATGATCTGGTATATTCCCCGAAGAGTAATATAATATGTACTGTAAGAGAAATATAATATGTACTTTCTTCTTAGAAGAAAATTATATGCTAAGTAAATTGCTTATAAGAAATTTGCAGTGCTTTTCTGAACATGTGACTTTTATGAGCTTTCAAGTTATATTTGAGTCTCGTTAAAACATTGCAGTACAAAATGTGATATGTTAAAACAAAAATACCATATACAGAGTCTATAAGGAGCAAAATGAATATTTGGAAATCATTTAATTTAGTAATCCTACTTTGTTTCTTTGAGAAAAATTTCACCCTCTGAATAACTCACAATTATATCTATTTGTAAAACTTATACTCAAAAACACTAGCTAATATGGTTCCTTAAGCCTTTACAAAATTTTTTCTTACAGAGAATATGGTTTATTTTTTCTGTTTCTATTTTATAATTACTTTAATTAAATGTATAAAAGTCCTGGATACACAACAGACATTTAGAAAATAACTATTTGATGCAGAATTTGATTTTTCTTCATCTTCTATCCTGCAATGGCCAGTGCATTGAGTTGTCAAATGTCAAATATTCAATAACATGACTAACATCAGTCATACATCTTGTGGAAGCAGACAGAAAGATATGGCTAACTCATTACACTTGAATTGTTACAAACTGCTTACTATACTTGGTGCTGCATATGAAATAGATATGTGGAGTGGGGAGAACTACCAGTACATTCTTAGTCACAGCTTTTGGGCTTAGCGTCGGTGTATTCTCTTAATGATCTGAGATTAAGGATTTTGCTTCATTGTTTTAGACAAAGTCATAAATATGTTCCAGTCTAAAACAAAACTCAATGGCATAGTCTTCTTTCACTCACTGAGCTCACAATTTAACCTTAAATCTATATTTACTCTAAATGAATTCAACCAATTTTTTAAAGCATCGACTGTTGACTGACTTACCCAGGCATTGAGGTTACAGCCCAATATTCCTTGCCACTCAAAATGGCAAGAAGAAAACAGACGGAAAAATTCATCCCTTCGTGGTTGCTTCTCTCTTTTTTCCAAGCACCCTGCCTCAGGTCTGTAATCCCAGCACTTTGAGAGGTCACGGCAGGTGATTCACTTGAGGCCAAGAGTTTGAGACCAGCCTGGCCAACATAGTTAAACCATCTCTCTACTAAAAAAAAAAAAAATGAAAATGAAAATTAGCTGAGCTTTTTGGCACAGGTCTGTAATTCCAGTTACTTGAGAGACAGAGTCATGAGAATCACTTGAACCCAGGAGGTGGAGATTGCAGTGAGCCGAGATGATGCCACTGCACTCCATCCTGGATGACAGAGTGAGACTGTCTCCAAAAGAAAAAAAATAAAGAAACGTCACTGGAGCTTCACTAGACCCATCTTCCCAGGAGAAGAAGATTTTAAGTCTCCTTATCCCACTAACTTTACAGTGCAAACTGCAAAAGAAAAACAGCACAATAAATCAAATTAAAAGAGATTCGAATTATTTTCCAAATTCTAAAAATGCTTAAGTTGAAATTGTTTTACCTATTACATAAATAATCTTAACACCCTCTTATTTTGGGTCAGATGGAGTGGTTAATATCAGTTGCAGGAGACCCTTCTTGATCAATCAAACAAATGTTAAGAAAATACATTTATATAGAATTAAGATAGTACATGTTAATTCTAAGTATACCTTTTACAAGTTAATGTTTACCACATACATTTCTGGTTACATTTTTCAAATAATTTTACTAGATATATAAAAAGAAGTTCAACCGAAGAGAAATGTTACCAAATAACCATAATGTTAGCAAAACTATGAATATGTTTAATATTTACGTTGTATAATACAGTTGTATAATACAGTTTATTTCTATAAATAAAATTATCTTTTCTGATATTAAGTACTACATTATGGATAGAAGTGGTATATATTATTGATGTCATTAAACACACAACACTTGTGAATTTCATGGAAACAAAAAGATAAACTAGAAGCCAAATGTTTTCCCCTGAATTCTACACTAGATGTCAGTTCAGTGTATCCTCCTTTTCACAGTTCTGACCTTTAAATATTAGTCCTTTGAATGACATAAAATCTGAATATCTGAAGGACTGATTTAAGTCTACTTTCTCAGTAGCCACTGGACTAACACAGAACATCAATCTGTTTTCAGGTTTGATTGGTAACAGTTTAAGAAAGACCTGTCTTTTTCAAGAGTGAACTCCTATTTGAATTCTCCATCATAGGTACATTAAAAGAAAGATATTGGACACATTACTTTATTAGATCTGTCACTATATTCTTTGCTGAGCCTCTAAGAATTTTCAAAGGACTAAACTGGATGTGAAAAATAAGTGCAACATATTATTAATTCAACATCTTGCCAAAATGTGGTATATAAATGTGTACAGATATATATGTGTGTATATAAATGTGTACAGATACATATATACACACATATATACATATATAAACAGCTATAATTCAAGTTAATTAAATTAAGAGCATCATTGCTTTGTTATTTTTTAAGTATTGAAACTAACTATCATTAGCTTTTTCATACAGTCTTAGCATCCCAAGCCCTCAGGATTTGGATAATTTTGGTTTTATATATTTCTATGTTAATTTATAAGTCTCAAATTTACTTTTTCTATAGTCTCTTTTCTCAACTAAATTTCAAGTTATTTGAAAGCAGAACAATTTCTTTTCATTTTTGCTAATGTACACTTAAGGCTAACCCAAGCCCTTTCCCCTTATTGCCAGAAGTGACCTGTACCACTGGCCTCATGCATTTATGCTGACCCTCATAAGCTCCCCGGAAGAAAGGCACACTCTTTCTCACAACTCACTAGTTCTGGTTCTTTAAATCCTTTATATTTATTTTATTGTTTCTTAATAAATGCTTCAGATTTCAGGGAAGCTGAGAAATAAGTTCAAAATGTATTTTCAGTACGGTCAAGTGTAGATAAATGATGGCAATACATTCTGAGAAATGTGTCCTTAGGAGTCTTTGTTATTCTGTGAGCATTATAGAGTGACTTACACAAACTTAGATGTACAGGCTAACACATACCTAGGCTATATGGTATAGCCTATTGCTCCTAGGCTACAAACCTGTACAGCATGTTACTGTACTAAAGATTGTAGGCTATGGTATTTATATTTTAAACATGCCTAAATTTATAGTAGAAAAGAGTACAGTAAAAATAGGGCATTACAACTGTATGAAACCACCATCATGTACACAGTTGGTCATTGATCAAAATGTCATCATGTGGTACATGACTATAGTTTTTAGTTGTTCTTTTAGAGCTCAGCTAGAGGAAAAAAGTTAACTAAAATAAAATTTAGAAATTAACTCAAGATTTATTTACTTCAGTATCTTATTCATTTTAAACACAGATACTTTAAAGTGGAAACATCAGTAAACAGAAGACTCCCAGACTCTCAGCATCATAAATGAGGCCCATCACGTCCATCAGAGATTAATTATGGCATTTTACAATGGTGAACCTATTTCCACTGAACCACCTACCGTCGTATCTGTGGAAAGTAATATAATCTTGGTGTAAATAACAATATTTTCTCAGATACTTGGCTATTTGATCAAAATCTATTTTGACTTCTGTTCAGAAACAGTGTTACTTAAGCAATTTCAGCGTTTTCAAGGTATGCAGGATTTAAAAGTCTTTGAGTGTGAGGAGGAAAAACAACAGAATGAAATAATGGGAACAAGAAAAGAGAAGGATGGGTTACACAAGTTATTACACCCTAGAAAATATCACCAAGGTGAATTGGATGGACAAAGAGAGATGGACCGAAATCAGGGCATCACGGTCTGTTGGCACATAGCCACACATTCTAACACTCTTTAGAAAAATTCACTTATTTTCAAACCCAGCATCTGTAGAACCGTTGTTTCTCAGCCTCAAAGCTGCTCCACTGTATGCTCTTCATTGTACCGGAGCTAGAGTTCTGCAAACAGTGCTTCTCCTTTGCCAATAGGGAGCACTAGAGCGGAGGTTGGCACACTTTTTTGAAAGAGATGGATGGTAATACATTTTTGTTTTGGTTCTGTGGCTTTATGGTCTCTGTTGCAGCCATTCAGCTGTAGCTTTGCAGCATGATACCACCCACAGATAATAAGCAAATAAGTGACCATGAATGTGTTCAGTAAAAATTTAGTTATGATCACTGAAAATTGAATTATATATAACATTTACCTGTCAGGAAATAGTATTTTTTTTTCTCTTTTTCTTTTGTTCTTTCTTTTTTTAAAAGAGAGACAGAATCTTGCTCTATTTCCCAGGGTGATCTTGAACTCCTTCCTCTAACGATCTTTCTACCTCAACCTCTCGTGTAGCTGGGACTATAGGTATACATCAATTCTTAACTCACAACTTCTCCAAAAACACAAGACAGGCCACATTTGGTTCATGGGCTGCAGTTTGCCACTTTCTTCACTAGACAGATACTACAAGGTGGGGAGAAGGGTCTTGCTTTTCTTGTTTATTTGCACTGCAGTCCACCTGACTACAGCAATCAAAGTTCACCTTTGCACTGGCAGTTGGTACTAGTCTTTAATTGTGTCTTTGCTCTTGCTCTCTAAGGACCAACTTCATTATGCTTTCTTAGATTTACCTGAATGTTTTATGATGTTCAGGCCTTAGCTTCAAGACACTCCTCCTTTGAGTTCCCGAGGACAAGTAAGAGCTAGATGCTGCTTCCTTCTCAGAATTCTGAGTCTCAACTCTGTGGTCCTCTCCTCAAAGGTCCTTAGGGGACCAGCATTCTCTAGGAAGGAGCCCTCTTCTCAAAAACTTGACATTCTAATATTTTCTTCTTTTGCAAACGCCATTGCAAAATTATAACTGAGACAGTGACAGAGATCTGACCTAACCAACTCCATCTTTCTTTTAACCTCTAAGCTGTCCTTATTCATTCCTGGGCATAGGTTTAACTAACTTTGAGAGGAACTTATAGTTTAAAACAAAGATGAAAACAGGTCTTTCCCAAGGCAAATCTCCTTGCCTGGGGACTAGACTGATTTTGTAGGACTAACAAATTAGTCACAAGATTAGAAATTATGGTTTATGGGTCATGCAGCTGGAGGCTACAAGATTCTTAACCTTCCTAAACTACTCCTAAGGTCGGCACTTGAGATATTTTCCCTGCACTTGATGGATCAGCTGGCACCACCCAGATCAATAAACTGGCTCATCTGATATTATGGCCCCAACCCAGGAACTCAGAAAAAAAAGACAGCTTTGACTCCTTATAATTTCATCTGTGACCTGACGAGTCAGCACCCCCAGCTCACTGGCTTCCCTCCACCCACCAAGTTGTCCTTAAAAACTCTGATCCTGAGGCCAGGCGCAGTGGCTCAAGCCTGTAATCCCAGCACTTTGGGAGGCCGAGATGGGCGGATCACCAGGTCAGGAGATTGAGACCATCCTGGCTTATATGGTGAAAACCCCGTCTCCACTAAAAAATACAAAAAACTAGCTGGGCGAGGTGTCGGGCGCCTGTAGTCCCAGCTACTCGGGAGGCTGAGGCAGGAGAATGGCGTGAACCCGGGAGGCGGAGCTTGCAGTGAGCTGAGATCCGGTCACTGCACTCCAGCGTGGGCGACAGAGAGAGACTAGGTCTCAAAAAAAAAAACAAACAAAAAAAAAAAAAAACAAAAACACTCTGATCCTGAATGCACAAGGAGACTTATTTGGTTAATAATGAAACTCCAGTCTTCTGTACAGCAGGCTCTGTATGAATTACTCTTTCTCCACTGCAATTCCTGGGTCTTGATAAATCAGCTCTGTCTAGGCAGCAGGCAAGATGAACCCATTGGGTGGCTACACTTTGTTCCCCAAGCCCTTGAAGTTGGAGTTACCTCCTGAGGTTGTTACTATCTTTATGTTAACTCAGTGTTCCTTTTCTACATTTTTGTTTCTTTACTACCTGTTTAACTAATTATTTTATGAAATTCTCTCTGTTGAAGTACCAGTATGGTTTTTGTGTTTCTAACTGGATGATGACTAATACACTGATATACTTCTCCTTTGGTATGCAGCCTGTATTACTCAGGTTACCTAGTTAGTTACAATGGCATTTCAGTTCAACACCCCAGCAGCTATTGATTAGTAGTCCAGTTTATCATTATGATTATTACCTTCTAGCACTGATTTCTTACTTTCTTTTGAAAAATTTCTTCCCCCCAAAAATCAAAACAGGCTCAAATACAAACTCTTAGCCTATTCTTGGTTCTCAAGAGATGCTATAAATTAGGTATTGCAAATACACTAAGACAAGTTAAACTGTAAGTTATTCCAATCACACAATTTTCAATAATTTATTTACAAGTTCCCTGACATAATGATCTCTCTAATTATACAGCAACAACTGATATTCAATGGAGACATTATATGTCAAGCATTATTTGAATGGATAACATATTTTGTATTTTTGTATTTTTTTTTTTAGTGATTGGTAAGATATATATGATATAAATTTTAAATATAAATTAATTATATATAAGTTAATATATGTTTATATATAATTAACTTATATAATATGTTTATGTTTATATATGTTTATATATAATTAACTTATATAATATGTTTATGTTTATATATAATTAACTTATATATGATTATTTTATATTTAAAATTTATATCATATATATCTTACCAATCACTAAAAAAAAACTAAAAACAAAAATAGCATCTACAAGGAAATAAAAGTTAATTATATATATAAACATATAGATATGTTATATACAGATAATGATTCTTCTGCATAGATATAGTTAACAATTTGTTTAAGGTCATGCATATAATAAACGTCAGAATCATTATTTAAACCTAAATATTTTGAGACTGGATGTCTTATTTTTTTAAATTTGGTTCAGGATTACATGTACAAGGTTTGTTATATAGGTAAATTGTTTGTTATATAGGAGTTTAGTGTAAAGATTATTTTGTCACTCAGGTAATAAGTATAGTACCTGATAGGTAGTTTTTCTATTGTCTTCCTCCTCCAACCTTCTACCCTACAGTAGAATCTAGTGTCTGCTGTTCCCTTTGTGTCCATATGTACTCAAAGTTTATCTCCTGCTTATAAATGAGAACATGCAGTGTTTGGTTTTTTGTTCCTTTGTTAGTTTTCTTAGGATAATGGCCTCCACCTTTATCCATGTTGCTGCACAGAACATGATCTCATTATTTTTTTATGGCTGCATAGTATTTCATTGTGCATATGTAATACAATTGTTTTAATCCAGTCTACCATTGATGGACATTTAGATTGATTATATGTCTTTGCTATTGTGAATAGTGCTATGATGAACATACATATTCATATGTCTTCATGGTAAAATGATTTATATTCTCTTGGGTTTGTATCCAATAATGAGATTGCTGGGTCAAATGATAATTCTGTTTTAAGTTCTTTGAGAAATCACCAAACTGCTTTCCACAATGGCTGAATTAATTTACATTCCCACCAGCAGTGTATAAGCCTTCCCTTTATTCCACAACCTTACCAGCATCTGTTAGTCTTTAACATTTATTTATTATTATTTATTTATTTATTTCGATCTGTTACCAGACTGGAGTGCAGTGGCATGATCTCGGCTCACTGCAACCTCCACCTTCTGGATTTAAGCGATTCCCCTGCCTCAGCCTCCTGAGTAGTTGGGACTACAGGTGTGCACCACCATGCTTGGCTAATTTTTTGTATTTTGGTAGAGATGGAGTTTCACCAAGTTGGCTAGGATGGTCTCAACTTCCTGACCTCATGATCCAAACGCCTAGGCCTCCAAAGTGCTGAGATTACAGGCATAAGCCACCACGCCCAGCCATTCTTTAACATTTTAATCATAGCCTATCTGATTGGCATTTCATTGTGGTTTTAATTTGTATTTCTCTAATGATTACTGATGCTAAACATTTTTCATATGCTTTTTGGCCACATTTATGTCTTCTTTCTAAAAGTATCTGTTTTTGTACTTTGCCCACTTTTTAATGGGGTTGTTTGTTTTTGATTTGTAAATTTGTTTAAGTACCTTGTAGATGCTAGATAGTAGACCTTTTTCAGATGTATAGTTTACAATTACCTTCTCTAATTCTGTAGGTTGTCTGTTTACTCTGTTGATAGTTCCTTTTGCTCTGTAGAGCTCTTTAGCTGTATTTGCCAATATTTGTTTTTGTTGCAGTTTCTTTTGGCATCTTCATCATTAAATCTTTGCCAGGTCTTACGTCCAGAATAGTATTACCTTCCAGAGCTTTGAAAGTTTTTTTTTAAATTTTTTTTTATTTTTATTTTTTATTATACTTTAAATTCTAGGGTATATATGGATAACGTGCAGGTTTGTTACATATGTATACTTGTGCCATGTTGGCATGCTGCACCCATCAACTCGTCAGCACCCATCAACTCGTCATTTACATCAGGTATAACTCCCAATGCAATCCCTCCCCCCTCCCCCCTCCCCGTGATAGGCCCCGGTGTGTGATATTCCCCTTCCCGAGTCCAACTGATCTCATTGTTCAGTTCCCACCCATGAGTGAGAACATGTGGTCTTTGGTTTTCTGTTCTTGCGATAGTTTGCTGAGAATGATGGTTTCCAGCTGCATCCATGTCCCTACAAAGGACACAAACTCATCCTTTTTGATGGCTGCATAGTATTCCATGGTGTATATGTGCCACATTTTCTTAATCCAGTCTGTCACTGATGGACATTTGGATTGATTCCAAGTCTTTGCTATTGTGAATAGTGCCACAATAAACATACGTGTGCATGTGTCTTTATAGTAGCATGATTTATAATCCTTTGGGTATATACCCAGTAATGGGATGGCTGGGTCATATGGTACTTCTAGTTCTAGATCCTTGAGGAATCACCACACTGTTTTCCATAATGATTGAACTAGTTTACAATCCCACCAACAGTGTAAAAGTGTTCCTATTTCTCCACATCCTCTCCAGCACCTGTTGTTTCCTGACTTTTTAATGATTGCCATTCTAACTGGTGTGAGATGGTATCTCATTGTGGTTTTCATTTGCATTTCTCTGATGGCCAGTGGTGATGAGCATTTTTTCATCTGTCTGTTGGCTTTATGAATGTCTTCTTTTGAGAACTGTCTGTTTATATCCTTTGCCCACGTTTCGATGGGGTTGTTTGTTTTTTTCTTGTAAATTTTTAGGTTTTATATTTCAGTTTTTAATCTATCTTCAGTTGATTTCTGTAGGTTTATTGAATAGAGAGTTCATCTGCTGTTGCATATTTTTGTCAATTTTGGCAAAGATCAATTGGTTGTAGGTGTGCAGCATTATTTCTGGGCTCTCTCTTCTGTTCCACTGGTCTATGTGTCTGCTTTTGTACCAGCACCATGCTCTGTTGGTTACCATAGTCTTGTTGTATAGCTTGAAGTTGGGTAATGAGATACCTTCAGGATTGTTCTTTTTTCTTAGGATTTCCTTGGCTGTTCAGGCCTTTCTTTAGTTCCATATGAATTCTACAACAGTTTGTTGTTGTTGTTGTTTTTAGTTTTGTGAAGAATATCATTGGTAGTTTGATAGGAATAGCAGTCCATGAACATGGAATGTTTTTTCATTTGTTCATGTCATCTCCAATTACTTTAAGAAGTGTTTTGTAATTCTCATTCTAGAGATATTTTACCTCTTTAATTAGCTATATACCTGGCTATTTTATTCTTTTCGTGGCTATTGTGAATGGGATTGCATTCTTGATTTGCTTCTCACCTTGAATGTTGTTGGTGTATAGGAATGCTAGTTGTTTTATACATACATTTAGTATCCTGAAATTTTGCTGAAGATGTTTATTAGATCAAGGAGCTTTTGTTCTGAGACTATGGGGTTTAATAGATGTAGGATTGTATTTGTACAAACAGGGACACTTTGGATGTCTGATTTTTAATCACTGTGATGTACCTTTCTGTTATGCATCATCCAAGTCCCCCTTTAGGATTGTAGGATTTATTCCTCTAGTTGCTGGGAGTGTTGCCAGTTTATTACTTTTTCTGGAAGTTTCCCTAGGCTTAACATAACTGCTTCACTCAAGGTGTGCCTACATCCCAGGGGCAACTTTATCTGGTGTCATCAGACTAACTATGAAGGTCTACACTAGTTTTAGAGCTCCTCATGGGGTCAGCTGAGTTACTGAAGCTCAATTTATTCTTCTGTCCAATCCTGATTCCTTCTCTTTTTTTCAAAGTTATTAATCTGAAGAGCTTCCTAATAAATCTTATTGCATGTTAATCTCTGTCTCAAAGTCTACTTTTTTGGGAACAGAATTTTCAAAACCCAAGTAATTTAAATAAAATCAGAATGTTTAACATAGCTTCATAAAGAGACAAAGCTCATTGACAAAGAAATGTAAACTTTACTTTTAACTTTTAAAAACATAAATAATATTTGTTAAGTGCTCACTCTAAGTTTTTACATTTGGCACTAAACATGTATTTTCTCCATTATGACAACAGAATAGAGTATTTTCAAGTTTCAGATGAAGTAACTTGCATAAAGTTGCATACAATCAGGTATTAAGCTAGATTTGAACCAAGGTCTCTTGACTACATAATCTTTTGTATTTCATCACAGCTTCTGACTGTAAACTAGTTTGGTAAAGAATGATAACCATCTGTTTACGATAGTTAAGTTAAACCCATTCAAAACTTAAACCCAAATAGTTACGTGAATACAGGTAGGTTTTATTTGCAACAATGTAAGCATTTATATGACTACTATGAAACAACAATAAGAACAAACAAACCACAGAACCATTTAGGACATTTTTGTGTTAATTTATTTTTCAGAAGGGAGCCAAATGAGTTAAAAAATCCACTGGTTAATTTCCAATTTAGCAATTGATTCTGTGATGAATATATTGCTGTACAAATGAATTACAGGTGTGAGTAATTTCTCTAACATATTGAAATATAACAATGTAGTGTTTTTCTTAAGTAAACTGTTAATTTTCTTCCTTCTTCTGGCTTTGTCATCACTTTTGAATTTAAGTAGTATTAGCCCTGTCTTCATTAGTAAATAGTTTCAGGTTGGAATTCTGAATACAAGGACCCCAAATTATGGAGGTTATACTAAATGAACCTAAAATTAGTGTCTGCTACCAAGCCCTGTGGCTCAACATTGACAGTATTTCCAGTGGGAAAGTTACTGTAATTGTAATAAATAGTATTCCATATTTATCCTTAGCTCTGCAACATCTCCACCTTTCTCCCTTCCTATAATGCTTTATTATGTAAGGGTCTCTGGGATGTGTTTAATTCATGTTACCTACTATTTTCATCATCTCCTTCTTTCTTTGAATTATGTAAGCTGCTGAGATGTAATTAGATATATCCTCAGCCCTACTCCATAAAAAACAAGTTTAATTGGGAAAATTTATTAATTTATCTAAGCTAGAAATAATAAGTTCTTTATTTGGTCAATGAGTAGATAGTAAAGAACTTTTTTAAAAGGATGTTTCAATTTGTATTGAAACTTATTTCTAGACTATTTGTTCGGTGTAAAAATGTACACAAAACATTTATTCAGTTTCCTTTTTTCAAATAAATGGTCCTTTTAAAAAGTAGGTATTAAAAGGATGTAAGTAAGAAAGTACATCTAAAACAGCCCATACAAGAATGTAAAACCTAGCTGAGTTGCCCTGGCTTATTCTAGATAAAATATATGTTTCTCGAAGCAACTCATCACTACCATCATTTGTTATAACCTTAAAGTAGAATGTATAGATCCATGCTACTATCCACACTGATTTATCTACGCTACTCTTCAGAATTCTGGCAAAGAATTTGACATCAGAAAGTGCCACTCCTTCATTGTACAAATATTCATGAGCAACTATATAAGATACTAAAATGAAAGCTGCAGCAAATATGAAGATAAAATGGGTACAAGCACTTCTATTATTGAATTCTGAATAAATAGTAAAACTGCACAAATGCATATGATAAGAGGTGTGACATATTGAGTGGCATAGGAAATGTTTATCTCATATGTTACAGAAGTTCCTAAAAGATCATGAATCCAACCTCCTCTTTTAGGGATTAGATAAAAGATCAGAAGAAAAAAAAAAATCTGGAGTTCCCTAAAAGCACCTAGTTAGTTGAACAAATTTCCAACTTGTTTAAACAAGACCTAAATCTAGGAATCTATATGCATTTTAATCTAGTGATATAAGTTTATAAACTACTAAAATTATGTGTACAGCATGTGACTATGAAGAAGTTTCTGTCCTCATATAAACTGAGTCTGTGCATAAGCCTCACCAATACAGTTCTTCAGTCATCTGATCTAACCTGTAAGTAGAGGGTTTTCATTGATTTCTAAAGCTTCAGCATTTAATAGGAAGTAACTATTTAATTAGTATTTCTTTGAGTTAAAAAGAAAGCTAGAAATATACATTCATATTGGGGATAAATGTAATAATAGAGAAAAGTTCATGTCAATAATAAATTTGTATTAGAGATTTTACTTTTTAAAAGTTATTACCAGCAGCATGGTGTAGTAGAATTATAAATTATTTTCTGAGGTTCTGAGTTCAGTCATGTTCTATTGTATTATTGAATATATTATTATATTTAGGCTTTTTTATTATAAGTAAGCTAAAGAGAGTTTTCTAAACAGCCTCAAATATTATAAGTTAACACAGTTTACATATATTGCTTGTTCATAGCAGTCCAAGTAGATGCAGATCTTGGGATGGGGGGGCGGGGTTGGGGTTGGCAACTGGTTGTGATGTATGTGTTCTTTTCCATGAAGTTATTCAAGTACTAGGCAATTGCAGGCTTTGTAGTCTTCAATATATGGCTTCCAAAATAACATTTAAGAATTGTCAATGCCAGTGCCACCTGAGCAGGGGGTAATGGTGGAGCACAAGTTTTAGAGGCAGGTCTGAAAGCAGCAAAAATACTTTGTTCAAGTTTCATTGGCTAGAACTCAGCCACATGGCAATACCTAAATGCAAACAGTGTGAAGATAGTCAAGTTATTTTTTCAAAGTGAAACGGAAGAATAAATTTAAAGGCTGGTTCTCACTTTCTTTAGCAATCTGATCTTCAGATATACATGTCACTCTTGTCCTCACACTTAGAATTAATTCAGTCCTTCCCAAAACATGACAGCATAAATTTCCATTTACTTATTGCATCAAACTCCAAGTTCAAAATCTATGGTCTATAGGCAGATTTCTGTAGTACAACAATTATTAATTCATAAATGAGCAAATATGTCTCATTTGTCCAAGTACACATGCACACAAAAAATGGTGTGTGTGTATGTGTGTGTGTGTGTGTGTGTGTGTGTGTGTGTGTGAGAAAAGCAGTGCATTTATATATATAAGAGTTATATATATATAAAAATATTGGTACAAGGCCCATTGTATGTAAAATCACAAGGTCAGGAAAGACCACAGTGCCCCGATTTATTAAAAATACAAAAAATTAGTGGCGAGCGCCTGTAGTCCTATAAGAGTTGTAGAATTCTTTTTAAAAAAGTGAACCGAGATCGCGCCACTGCACTCCAGCCTGGGCAACAGCATGAGACTCCGTCTCAAAAAAAAAAAAAAAAAAAAAAAAAAAAAAAAAAAAAAAAAAAAAAAAAATTATTGGTACATAATAATTATACATATTAATGGGTTACATGTGATATTTTGATGCATTCATACAAAGCACAATGATTAAATCAGTGTGTTTAGAATATCTATCACCTTGAGCATGTATTATTTCTTCTTGTGTTGAAGATATTTTAAATCTCTTACAGCTATTGAATAAGCACTATGAAGACTCCTTTGGCTCTATCCTGTGGAAAGGTCTTTCTTATCCATTATCCTCCGTGGCCGCAACTACATAGGATTATAGCAAGTATGTCCTCCATGAGAAATGTACATCTTTAACAGCACTGCTTTCTGCTGTTGTAAGTTTGTGGCTCCAGGATTTTTGCCTGTTTCACAAATTTCAAAGCTTTCTGAGACCAGACTCATTATATCTTTCGTAATACAATTTCTGATAAACCATTTACACTTCTTCACTACCACATATCCTCAAATCTATAGTTTTCTTTGTAGGTTGAATCAGTATTTTATGTGCCACTCTGCCACAATTTATCAACATAAATGCTTATTTGATATGCATTAAAATAGAATAGTTTTAGGCATAGATATTTAATCCTAGCTCAGTGGTTCACAAATGTTACTGTGTATTGGAATTACCTGGAGAGCTTGCTAGAACATAGATTGCCAGGTTCCACCTTCACAATTTCTGATTCAGTAGGTCTGAGTGGAGCTTGAGGATTTGCATTTCTGGTAAGGCTTAGGTGATACTGAAATAGCGTTGTTGTCTGGGGTAAATACCCGGTCTTGTCTCACACCAGGGAAATCAAGGACGTGGAAACACAAGAAGTGAGTTTAAGAGCAAATGTTTAATAGGCAGAAGAAAGAGAAAAGAGAATAGACCTCTCTCTTGCAGAGAGAGAGGTGCTCTCAAGTGGGTCTTTCAGTTCCATGGTGAAATGATCGGGGTTTTATAGATGAACTTGAGGAGGTGGTGTCTGATTTACATAGAGCATGAGAGATTGGTTGAACTAGGTGTGATGTTTGTATAGCACGCAAAGAAGCTGGCTATCCAACCTAATATTTTATTATGCAGGTAAGTTTTCTACTTGACCGGCGCCATCTTGTGTGTTCCTTACAGTACACATGGTTGACAAAGAAAAGGGAAGATGGAGCCTCCTGGTTGGATATGCCTGGCCTTCAGGTAGCCTTTTCTATTGACACAGCTGTCAGCATTTACCTATGCAAGTATTTGCTTATCTATGCTTGCAGCTTGATTTTTTTCAGGCTACTTTATATTAGAAATGATTTTGTGGCTGTTTTTTATGAAAAGGGAACCTTACTGAGCATTCTCTCACCCTCACTATCTGCCTAAATAATTTCTTTCTAGCTCCTGTACCAATACTTATGCAGCAGTGCACATACCAAGCTTTAAGAATCATTGTCATTGTTATTCCTGTGTACATGTAGAAAGAAAGAATATAAGCACACAAATAGGAGAAAGTTTCCAGAATCTGCCTTCAGATGTCCAACTTTTATACTTCTCTATTCAGTCATTAATGGCAAAATTTTCCATATAATATTATCACCTAGGTTATCAGGAACACTGAAAAAGAAATTATAAAATTATCAAAAGCCATTCGTGCTAGATTCATAAACTGATTGCATTTAATTACAGCTAGACTACTTATCTCACTTCAAAAGTATTTTTTCACCACCTTCCCTCTCTCTCAAACTAAAAAAAACAAACAAATAAACAAACAAAAACTTTCAGAGAGCTTTAAAAATGTTCCATTTAACTTCCAGATTATTAAAACTCATCTTGGAATCATGAATACAATATTGGGCTCAAAAACATTTCTTATGTCAACAACCACCCAAATTCTTTGTTATGTAATTCTTAAATATGCTTTATTTCCTGCTATGTTCTGAATGTTTGTGTCCCCCTGTAATTCATATGTTGAAATGTAATCACCAATGTGATGATATTAGGAGGTTGTGCTTTTAGGCAGTGATTGGATCACAAGTGCATAGTAGTCATGAATTAGATTAGTATCCTTCTAGAAGAGGCTTCAGAGAGCTGATTAGTCTCTTCTACCATGTGAAGTATACAGGAAGAAGTCATCATCTTAAATATGGGTCCTAAACAGAAATCAATTCTGCCTCAGTCTGGATCTTGGGAGTCCTAGCCTCTAGACCTGTGATAAAGAAATTTCTATAGTATAAAATGTATCCAGTTTATGATATTTCCTTATAGTAGACCAAATGGACTAAGAAATTCCCCTACATATTTAATTTACTATTGGCTGTGTGAGGCCACCCGAAGCAATATTCTTGTTAAAAAGCAATAGTATTAATCTGTTTTTTACGTTAAGAGTGAGTCTTTCTTAATTGAGAAGTCTTGAACCTTTGTCTTTCTAGGCCTATTTTAGTTCTACCTCCCACTGTTTATAATCCAGAAGCACTTGGCTTCTCAAATACTGTGAGTCCCTTTATCTCTACTTTAAAATCAGCCATTTTTTCTGATCTCATTTTTTTTTTTTTGAAAAGTTGCTAAAATCAGCAAGTAACTGTAAATAAAAATTGATACTGTAGCATTTTACAACTCCTTACCCTAGAGATACAGTAGTGAGCCCACAATCTGTTGTTCAAGTTATAACAGGTGAGAGTTCACCAAATTTTTGCCACAAGATAACATAGATGTCCATTTTCCCAATTTGCCATATTTATTCCTTTGATTTCAACTTCTGAACTGTTAATTCAATGCCATATATTTTAGATTTGTTAAAGCATTACGTTAGTATAGGACACTAATTGTCTTACAGTGCTCTAAACTGTTTTCAGTTATCAGCTTCTCTCTGCAGGCAGGTCATCCCTGACAAATGCTCAACTCTCAGCAGAGAGGGTAGTTTCTCTCTGCTACTGGTCCTCTTGTCATCTCTCCATCTTCTCTTCTGCTCTGGCTAACACTAGAGGGGAGAGCTTTTGTGAGTCTCAGAGGGGAGGAAGTACATGCCAGTTGGTCCGTGGGTGGCCACAGGCAGCCCAGAAAAGGTAACACAAGTCCCCACTCCAGTCTGTGTGACAGACAGCCTGGTCCCAGTTTTCAGGCCCACCCTGTCCTGAAGGTGTGGCCTTACCAGGGACCTGCCCCTTCACGCAGGGGACTGTCTGCCTCCTGCTGACATTTATGGCACCCAGGCTTGACCCTGGGTGAGACTGGAGAGGGCACCAACACCAGGGAGAAGCCAGGCAGTGGGAGCAGGCACTTCCAAGCCTGCAGGGGGAGGGGGAGCATTCCTGGGCCCCCAAGAGTGCAGTGATGCCTGAGTCAGTAGCCTCAGTTTCAGTTTGGGAAGCTGCAGCTGTTCAGGGGATGGGGGTGGTTCCTGCCTTCTCCATGGAATGGGAGGCCCAGGTGTGCAGCTGTGCTGCTGCAGCAGCCATTGGGGAGTTCCTACCCCAACTAAGAAAGGGTGGGGCTCCCACTTGTCCCTTGCTTTCGCCAGCTGCACACAACATGCCGCTCCAGCTGCACATCCCTGCTACAGCCCATTTGATAGCAGCAACAGGCTGTCTGGAGTGGGCACTGCCATCATTAGCCTCTTTCTTCCTGAATGGCAGCACACACAATGCTGATTCTAAGGTCTTGAAATGAAAGACATATCTAATTTTCATAAATAAAAACATCTTCCAATCAATTATGAATGTAAGATATCTATTTGACATGACATATTTTGGTATCAGGTATTTACTTTACTCTTTAAACATATCTATCAAAGTAGAATCAATAAGCTTGATCAGAGCCCTGAATTCTTGTGATTATCTCTGTAATGGATGACTTATTCTGCCCACATTGCTTAACACAACCTCCTGAAACATCATGGCCCAAGGTCTTAGCTAAGAAGTAACAGAAAATAATTTGTTCAGCAATTTTATGAGTTGACACCAATGAATTCCAATGAAGAAAACAATGAGTCATAGTCATGTGCAAAGATTATTTTTAATCCAAACAATAATGTTTTATTATTCCAACTGATATGGTTTGACTGTGTCCCCACCCAAATCTCAACTTGAATGTTATCTCCCAGAATTCCCACATGTTGTGGAAGGGACCCAGGGGGAGGTAATTCAATCATGAGGCCTGTCTTTCCTATGCTATTCTCGTGATAGTGAATAAGTCTAAGGAGATCTGATGGGTTTATCAGGGGTTTCCGTTTTGGCTTCTCTCATTTTTTTTCTTGCCACTGACATGTAAAACGTGCATTTCACCTCCAGCCATGATTCTGAGGCTTCCCCACCCATGTGGAACTGTAAGTCCAATTAAACATCTTTTTCCTCCCAGTCTTGGACATGTCTTCATCAGCAGCATGAAAATGGACTTATACAGTAAATTGGTACCAGTAGAATAGGGCGTTACTGAAAATATACCCGAGAATATGGAAACGACTTTGGAACTGGGTAACAGGAAGAGATTGGAACAGTTTGGAGGGCTCAGAAGAAGATAGAGAAACATGGGAAACTTTGCAACCTCCTAGAGACTTATTGAATGGCTTTGACAAAATTGCTGATAGCATTATAAACATAAGCTCCAGGCTGAAGTGGTCTCAGATGGAGATTAGGAACTGGAGCAAAGGTGACTCTTGTTAGGTTTCAGCAAAGATACTGGCAGCATTTTGCCCCTGCCCTAGAGATTTGTGGAACTTTAAACTTGAGAGAGATGATTTAGGGTATCTTGTGGAAGAAATTTCTAAGCAAGGAAGCATTCAAAAAGTGACTTGAGTGTTTTTAAAGGCATTCAGTTTTAAAAGGGAAGCAGAGCATACAAGTTTGGAAAATTTGCAGTCTGACTATATGATAGACAAAAAAAACAAAACAAAACAAACAAACAAAAAAAAAACATTTTCTGGGGAGAAATTTTAGCCAGCTACAGAAACTTGCATAAGTAGGAAGGAACCTAATATCAATCCCCAAGATCATGGAGGAAAATGTCACCAGGCCATGTCAGAGACCTCCATGGTAGCCCCTCCTATGGACTGGAGGTCCATAAGGAAAATTTTGTTTCATGAACCAGGCCCAGGGTCCCCATTTTGTGTGTAGTCTAGGGACTTGGTGTCGTGTGTCCCAGCCATTCCAGCCTTAGCTGGAAGGAACCAACATACAGCTTGGGCTGTGGCTTCAGAGAGTGGATGCCCCAAGCCTCAGCATTAACCCAAAAGTCCACAGTCCAAAGTCTCAACTGAGACAAGCAAGTCCCTTCCACCTATGAGCCTGTAAAATCAAAAGTAAACTAGTTACTTAATAGATACAATGAAAGTACAGGTATTGGGTAAAAATATAGCCATTCCAAATGGGAGAGTTTCCCCAAAACAAAGGAGTTACAGTATCCATGCAAGTCTGAAATCACCCCATGTGGTGTTGAGCCTGTGTGTGCACAGTAGTCAAGAATTGAGGTTTGGGAACCTCCACCTAGATTTCAGAAGATGTATGGAAATGCCTGGACGCCCATGCAAAAGTTTGCTATAGGGGTGGGGCCCTAATGGAGAACTTCTGCTAGGGCAGTGCAGAAGGGAAATGTAGGGTCGGAGCCCGCACACAGAGTCTCTACTGGAGCACTGTGTAGTGGAGCTGTGAGAAGAGAGCCACCGTCCTCTAGAGTCCAGAATCGTAGATCCACTGACAGCTTGCACCCTGGGCCTGGAAAAACCACAGACACTCAATGCCAGCCCATAAAGGGCACTGGGAGGGAGCCTGTATCCTGCAAAGCCAGAAGGGTGGATCTGCCCAAGACCATGGAAACCCACCTCTTGCATCAGTGTGGCCTGGATGTGAGGCATGGAGTCAAAGGAGATAATTTTGGAGCTTTAAAATTTAACTGCCCCACTTGATTTCAGAGTTGCTTGGATACTGTAACTCCTTTGTTTTGGCGCATCTCTCCCATTTGGAATGGCTGTATTTTTACCCAATTCCTGTACTTTCATTGTATCTATTAAGTAACTAGCTTACTTTTTATTTTACAGGCTCATAGGTGGAAGGGACTTGCCTTGTCTCAGGTGAGACTTTGGACTGTGGACTTTTGGGTTAATGCTGAAATGAGTTAAGACTTTGGGGGGTCTGTTGGGAAGGCATAATTGGTTTTCAAATGTGAGGACATGTGATTTGGAGGGGTTAGGGGTGGAATGACATGGTTTGGCTGTGTCCTCACCAAAATCTCAACTTGAACTGCAGCAACAGAATTCCCCCATATTGTGGGAGGCACCTGGGGGAGGTATAAATCAAGGGGTCTGGTCTTTCCCATGCTATTCTTCTGATAGTGAATAAGTCTCATGAGATCTGATGGGTTTATCAGTGGTTTCTGCTTTTGCTTCTCCATCATTTTCTCTTGCTGCCACCATGTAGGAAGTGCTATTTTCCTCCTGCCATGATTCTTAGGCCTCCTCAGCTATGGGAACTATAAGTCTAAACCGCTTTTTCTTCCCAGTCTCAGGTATGTTTTTATCAACAGGGTGAAAACAGACTAACACACCAACCAGTAGAGGTGCTCAACCTTTGCAGAGAGTATAAAGATTTACCTTCCCACTGAAATTGTTCCAGGCATAAATATTTAACTGTTTTTAAGGCAAAAATATTCTCTAACATTTTAATAGATAGCTGTACAATTTGGATTTTCTAATGTGATTAGATGTTCTAATAACAAGCCAAAGTCCAAATCTGGTTACAATGTCAAGTATCAATGGTAACATCTAGCTGTTCATTAAAGGTAATTGTAGTTGTACCTGAAACTACTTCAAACTATTCAAATGATCCATGTCTAAATAAACCATGTCATTAATATTATTCGCCTCAATGACTCTTACTTTTCTACAATACAAAACAAATTTATGCTGTTAAAATGTGTTTTTGTCAGCTGAAGTCAATTAATATTTTCCTTTACTTGGCAATGCAGCATGTAATTTTTAAGGCACTTCTGCTGAAAGCTTTTATGTTGGTAACTAATTCAAAAAAATTTTTTAAAGCTATAACATCAACTCGTGTTTATGATGTGCTTTTACCATTGATACAGTTTTAATATCAATATCCATTAGTTAATTTTTTTGTGTATAATAGAAATAATTTTGACACACAATATTCTTGGACATTTTGGGTGACATTAGTGTCAGTGAAGGAAATTAAACAAAGTTATAAGGTACTTTATTGTTTTTCATTTTTGATATTTTTCTTTTTATCCCAGAGACTGATGTGAGAAATAGCAGATATGCACAATCCCATTGAAGTACTACAATTTCTTTTATGAAAGGAAGAAACTTTTCTGAGCATAATATACATCTTATAACACCTAGAAACAGTTTGAAGTAAAATAACTTCACAGTCTGGCATATATGTTGAGTTATTTTAATGCAGAAGATTTTCAGAAAATAAGAGAGAAAAATTGTTTTTGAGATGATTTAATGAAGTTACAAAACTCATATGAATATAAATTGTATAATTTGTACTCCAAAAAATAAAAATCATAAACTTTGAAGACATACTTCCTAAGAGAAATTAAAATATGACATAGAATGTGAAATAATAGATGTTGGAGACTCAGAAAGGTAGGAGAATGAGAGGTGACTAAGGAATAAGATATTAATTAATGGGCATAGTATACATTACTCATGTGATTGTTACACTTTTAAAAGCCCAGACTTCACCACTACATAATATATTTATGTAACAAAACTGCACTTGTACTCCTTTAATTTTTACTAAAACAAAGATAAAATTTGGCAGAAGTCTTAACATTTTTAAAATTATATACGTATTTTTTATCTTTTATTCTAATGGATAGTTAGTGTTTCTAAAGTTTTATTTATAGACATTAATAAAAGACAACAGTCCTAGTCCTGTAGCTAGGACTACAGGCACCCGCCACCTCGCCCGGCTAGTTTTTTGTATTTTTTAGTAGAGACGGGGTTTCACCGTGTTAGCCAGGATGGTCTCGATCTCCTGACCTCGTGATCCACCGTCTCGGCCTCCCAAAGTGCAGGGATTACAGGCTTGAGCCACCGCACCTGGCCGACTGTTATATTTTCTAAAATCATAATAATTTGGAGTTAATTTTCAAATTAAGATAAAAGATAAATATATGTTTGAATATAAATTATTGTAACTTGTTCAAATTGTAGACTCAGCGTGCATATGGTAGCTACATTATAATGAAAAGAATACATGGTTTGGGGTTAGAGAAGTTAGAGCTAAATCTCATCTATTCCCCTAATAATAATTGTGGCTGTAGACAATATTATATCAGGAAAAGTAATAAACCATGATGCCAGATAGACGTGCTAAAATTCCATTTTTTTTTGCCATTTATGAGTAATAATGACTTTGGCCATTTTTATAAACCACAAAAAATTTCACTCTTTATTTCCAAAATGGGGGATAATAGCATTCACATTATAGGGAATATATATTAAGATAGATATAAATGAACTATGAAACACTGGAAACAGTGAGCTTTCAATAGATGCTGCTTTCAGCATTCAATTCTGTTTTCTAGTCCCTTTTTAAACTAAAGCATACACTATGAAAACTTTATAATTTGGAGGATTGAGTTAAGTACCATGAAACTGCTAGAATTGCAGCATGTTTTTGTAGGATCTAAAAATGTATCTTTTGTTTTAAAGGACATTTTTTCAGTACAAAAATAAGAGGCCTAATTCTTGAAAATAATTCAAGTGTTAATTTAATAGGTGTTTTTTTAAACTTTTCATGTGCCAGGCACCATATTAAACAGAGAGAAGACATTCTGCTCTGCTTCATGGATATTCTAAAGGGGTAGATATATAAAAGGCAAGTTAAAATTGAAAAAAAAAAAATAAACAAATAAAATCAAATTGTGAGGTACTATAAAATTAAGTTAGAAAACAGAAAATCCTGAGGAAATGAAAGAGTGTGCGGCATTATGTATAGATAGGCTTCAAAGAAATTCCTAGTAAGAAATTGTAATTAAAAAACAGATAAGGTAATGATGCAAACAATGAGTGAAAGAGCATTCCAA
The DNA here is from genome assembly GCF_024542745.1 of Macaca thibetana thibetana. NCBI lineage: Eukaryota > Metazoa > Chordata > Mammalia > Primates > Cercopithecidae > Macaca > Macaca thibetana. Next base: position 67,188,172 of record NC_065579.1, on the reverse strand, counting down.
GCAGAAGGAATAGTATATAAAGGAGCCATGAAATAAGAAATTATTTGGAGTTTGACATGTTTAAGAAAGTGAAAGAATATAAATGTGCTTGTGGTTTAATGTGCCAAATTAGTTTGAATATATAAATAAGATTAAATAACTAGGAAATACAGATTATATTTGGACTTGTAGGGTTAAAAAAAAATTTCTAGATTTTAACTGTAAGTGCAATAGAGTGCTTTTGAAGAAATTTAAGTGTGTAAATGACATCATCTCATTTATATTTGAAGGTTTATCTTGCTGATACATGTAGAATGAACTAAAGGAGGAGAAAAAAAAAGGAAAGAAAGAAACTAGTTAGAATGCTGTTTCTAGTCCAGCTAACAATGATAGTGGCCCAGATCAAGATTTTAACAGTGAATAAAGAATATACAGGACTTGTGTATGGATTAACAAAGGATAATATGAAAAAGGTAGGAATCAAGAACGATTCCTAGATTCTGACCGTGGGTCACTTGGATAATTGGTAATAATATTCACTTTATTCATGGAAGTGGGAAACACCTACTTGAGTAGAGACTGCATTTATATAGAGAAAACTAGACATATTAAATTACTCCAAGCAGAAATTTGAAATAAGTAGTTAAATATTTTCCCTTAAACATAAAGTATATATTATAATGCATTCCACAGTTTATTCATTTATCAAAACATCATGTTGTACACTTTGAACATATACAATTTTTATTTATCAATTCTACCTCAATAGAGTTGAGAAAAAACTGGCTAAGTATAAACTATGAATGCCAATAAAGAAAGATTAACTTGTTTAAGAGCAAGAAAATTCAGACTATAGGGATTACTACATTTATGATAATGGTATTTTGTCAACCAAAAATTTATATAAATGTGCCAACAAAATTTATTTACTCAAAAACTTTATAAATGCAAAAGTAAAGCATCATTAAATCACTTATGTTTTACTTTTAATTATGTTTCCATTATATGAAATAAATTTTATACTGGAAAAGATGTACCGCATATCTACCATGCCTATGACAAAGCATTGGTACTTTGTTTAGCAAAGCCATTAGCTTCCTTTTATTCATTCCTCAGAGATATTGTAGTTTCATTTACCTTATTTGTAGTTATTTTTACTTTATTTAATGTTCCTTAGAATTATTTCTCCAAATATATATATATTTTATTTTTTCCATTAGTTTCTATTATATTATAAAATATATGACACAAAGTTTCTAATCTTAGAATTTTAGACCACAGTTAATTTGGAAGTCATCTGTGTTAAGCTGATTAAATAATGAGAATGACAGGAAATAGTCTCTAAGGTACCTAGAGAAAAAATATATATATATCTGCAGTTTAATAGCACAGATAAGGTTTAAGGGCTTATCTTTGCTGTTTTTTTCCTTAAAGACATGTATTAAAGAATGACCATCTCTGTAAGAGATAAGAGTAAGTTTGGTTATCATCCTTTGTTAATTGCAACCATTGATCTTTTCTATAAGGTTCATTTATAGCTAAGTCTATGCATTTGTCTTCCAATTTATAGTTGTCAAAGCACAGAAAAGATTAACTGTTTTCTGTTTTGTCAGAAAACAAAAGTACATCTTATAATTTTTCTTAAGTTTTATGTGACATTGGTACCACAAGGAAAGGAAGCATTGCCAATATTAATCAAAACCTACTTTGTTTAAGATACCATGCTGAGAACTTTCACAATCCTTTCCCTAACCTAGTTAAACAGGCTTAAAAGTACAAATGTCACATTAAGGAAATCTAGTATGATTTGGGAATGGGAAACTTTCCCAAGATCATAAAGGTAATCTCATAAAATGATTTTCTGTTTTCAAAGCTATAAATGCCTACAGTATCTCACTACTTATTCATGTCTTTATGACAATTTGTTTAAACAATTATTTTAAACAATGGAAAAATAGCAATAAATTATGCATATAAAATATAGCTTGTATTAATTTACCCTCACTGGAGCCTTTGCATCTCTTTTCAATACCAAATGGTCTACAGGTGTTTCATACCAAGCTCTTGGCCTCCTGTGGATTGTGAGTAAAACCTTGAGAGCTCAATTTAAGGATACCCTATAGTGATTCTTACTTTTTAAAATAAAAACATTATTATCATTTTCAACAGAGAAGCATGTTTAGAATTAGATACCATTATTAAGTAAATTTAATAAATAAAAATTGCATTCTGAATATTCACAATAATCATCTGTTTTTACTATCCAAAGTGCCACAATTTGGAAGATAAATTGTGTTACTGTGGGTACTATAGAAGTGTATTTCAGGTGTTACAGTAGCATAGAGAATAAAAGCAAAAATGGACTATGAATCAAAAAAAAGCTTTCTGAAAGTCACTGCCAAATTTATTTAATAGATGAAAAAATCAAGATTAAGAAAATATCATGTGAGTCAACAAGATGGCAGAATAAAAAGTGCATAGAAACACTGATTTAACCACAATATGAAAACTAAAATATCTTCATGAGTTTTCCATAATCCAGCTAAAAATATTAGTACCCCAGACAAGCACAAAGATGAAAACAGCCACATTGAAATGGGTAGAAAGAGCAATTTTACTTTATCCACGTCAGCGCCTCTACCTAGCCTTCACAGCTCAGTGCCAAGAGAGACAGCCCTGGCCTGCAAATTCCTCCTTGAGAAGAAAAGAGATATTAGAACATAGGTCCAATGGTGCAAGTTTTCAAAGCTCTAACTTAAGGGCTTGTTTTGGTATCTCCTCACTCCTCATTCACAGTACTGATGAAGCTGGAACAAATTGGAGACCTGGCAGGATGCTAAGAAAAACAGAAAAAGGCAGGTGGCTTACAGGTGCCAACATAACTTTGTTCAACTGAGGATGTAGAACTTGAAACTTCTTCCCTGGAAGGCAATAAAAGTATTGAGTATGCTTCCAACATCCTGACTTTTCAGAACGTGATCTCAGGGATTGATTTGTCTTGCCTCATCCTTCACTTACATTGAGAGAAAGAGAAACAGAGAAATAGAATGTGTTTCTGGAGATCAGGGTTATGGGAGGTCTTCCCAAGGAAATCATATTTATTTAGCCTGATTGGGGGAGTGATGAGGAGCTGCCTGATGGCCACTGGGAAAAGAAAACATTGAGTCAGCTTGCCACTGCACCAGAGAGGTTTCAGAGCCCCAGAAAGACCCCACAATGAGTAGAAGATTACAATGCTCTCAAAAATAAAAACAGCAAATTAATCTAATTAGGACTTTCTATGCACTACTAGAGAAACCATATACACAGAAAATATTTGATAGGTGCCAGATCTTCTAGCCTGGTTGATTGGTAAAAATGTTTTTCTCTGTAAGTTAGACCCTAAAGACTTGGAGGGGTAGCTGTCTTCTCAATTGCATTAACTCAGCACAAAATTTGAAAGAACATATAAAATAGGCAAACATCACCTAACTAAAGGAACAAAATATGTCTCCAGAAACTGACCCCAAAGAAACAGGTATATGATTTACCTGACAGAGCTCTCTAAATTACATTCATAAAGACACTTAACAAGTCAGATAAATGTTTTGTGAGAAAAAAATAAACATTTTAACAGAGAAGTAGCAAATATATAAAAAATAAAGTTTGGAGCTGAAGAATACACTAATTGAACTGAAAAATTTGCTAGAGGAATTCAATAATTGATTTGCCAAAACAGAGGAAAGAATCAGAAATTCAAAGAGAATTCAAAATTATCCATTAAGAGAAGAAAAAAAGGAAAGAGTGAAGAAAACATAAACTTATTGGACAACATTACACAAACCAATATATGCATTATGAAATTTCTGAAAAGAGATAGAAGCAGAAAGATTACTTAAATAAATATATACAGATTCAAGAAGCCCAAAAGACCCCAAATGGAATAAATAAAAATAAGTTCATAGTATGATACCTTAAAATCAAACTGTCAAAAGATAAGGACTGAGAATTTTGAAAACAGCACGGTAAAGTGGTTCATGCAAGGGAGTCTGTATAAGATTCCCAGAGGATTTCTCAGTAGAAGACTTTCAGACCTGATTTAAATAATATAATTAATGTGAAAAATAACAAACAGTAAAACCTGCAGTCAATAATGTATCTGCCAAAATCGTCCTTCAAAAATAAAGTTGAGATAAACACTGTTTCAGATGAATGTTGAGAAAATTCATTACCATTACACTTGCTATATGTGTTAGTCCATTCTTTTACGACTAAACAGAAATATCTGAGTATTGGGGGAACCAACCCCCAATATTTCAACATAAATTCTTTCTATTTTCCATAAGGGTCGGCAGGCTGAGAAATAAAGAGAGACAGTACAAAGAGAGGAATTTTACAGCTGGGCCACCAGGGGTGACATCACATATCAGTAGGACTGTGATGCCCACCTGAGCCTCAAACCAGCAAGTTTTTATTTGAAAAGGGGAGGGGGTGTAAGAACAGGGAATAGGTACAAAGATAACGATCACATGCTTCAAAGGGCAAAAAGCAGAAATACTAATAAGGGTCTAACAAAAATCACATGCTTCTAAGGGAACAGGACAAAGGGCAAAAGTAGAACTACTGATAAGGGTCCAACAAAGATCACAAGGCAAAGGGCAAAAGCAGAACGACTGATAAGGGTTTATGTTCAGTGGTGCATGTATTGCCTTGATAAACATCTTAAACAACAGAAAACAGGTTCGAGAGCAGAGAACCAGTCTGACCACAAATTTACCAAGGCGGAGTTTTTTCTCACCTTAGTAAGCCTGAGGGTACTGCAGGAGACCAGCGAGTATCTCTGTCCTTATCTCAACTGCATAAAACACACATTCCTAGAGTGGCCTCCCCCCAGGAATGCATTCCTTAATAGACCTTAATAGACCTCCCCCCAGGAATGCATTCCTTTCCTGGGGTATTAATGTTAATATTCCTTGCTAGGAAAATAATTTAGCCATATGTTTCTTACTTGCATGTTCATTTATAGGCCCTCTGCAAGAAGAAAAATATGGCTGTTTTTGCCCCACCTAACAGGCAGTCAGACCTTATGGTTGTCTTCCTTTGTTCCATAAAAATCACTATTAATCCGTTCTTTTTCAAGGTGCAGTGATTTCATATTGTTCAAACACATGTTTTACAATCAATTTGTACAGTTAACACAATTATCACAGTGGTCCTGAGGTGATGTACATCCTCACCTTACAAATATAACAGGATTAAGAGATTAAAGTAAAGACAGGCATAAGAAATTATAAAAGTATAATTTGAGAACTGATACATGTCCATGAAATCTTCACAATTTACATTCCTTAGCTGCATCTTCAGCCGGTCCCTCCATTTGGGGTCCCTGACTTCCCACAACACCTGAAACTAGGTAATTTATAAAGAAAAAATGCGTAATTGGCTCACAGTTCTTAGGTGGTATAAGCATGGTGCTGGCATCTGCTCAGTTTCTGGAGAGGTCTCAGGGAGCTTTTATTCATAGTAGGAGGTAAAATGGGAGCCAGCATATAACGTGGCCAAAGAAGGAGCAATGTGAGGGGAGAAGGTGCAACTCACTTTAAACAACCAGATTTTGTGAGAACTCACTATCATGAAGACAGAACCAACACATGAGAGATCAACCCCCATGATCCAATCACCTCCCACTAGGTGCCACCTCCAACACTGGGAATTGCAATTCAACGTGGGATTTACTGGGGACACATATCCAAACTGTATCACTGTATAATAAATACTTAAGGGATACTTAAAGTTGAAATGAAAAGACACCAAATACAACATAAAAATATTTCAACCTATAAAATTGGTAAAGGGAGCTATATTGACAAATGCAGAATATTATAATAATAAATCAATATTATTTCATTATGGAAGTTAAAAATAAAAATATAAAAATAAAAATATTGCTATATAAATGTGTTGACACATAAGGAAAATATTAAAATGTGTACATCTTTATAAATTACATCAATTTATATATGTCAGTAATACGACAGTTTCATTGCTAAATTCTACCAAACATTTAAAGACGTAATAGAATTTCTTCTGAATATCTTCCAAAAAATTGAGAAAGAGGGAGTACTTTCAAATACACTTCATGAGGTCAGAATTATCCCGATACCGAAGACAGAGGAGGACACTATAAGAAAACAATTACTGGCCAATATGGCTCATGAACATACATGAAAAAATCCTTTCAAATATTAGCAAAATGCATTGAATAGCATATTAAAAGTACCATTTCCCAGGGATGAAAGTAGAGTTCAACATATGCAAATCTATAAATTTACTAAAACATAAAAGCATAATAAAGTACAAAAACCTATATAACCACCTCAATAGATGCACAATTTTTTTTTTAAATTAAACATCCTTTTATAATGAAAGTGCTTACCAAACTACGTATATAGGGAATGAAGTTCAACACAATAAATGCCATACATGACAAACCCATAGGCAGCATCATAATCAATGGTAAAGTTGAAGGCTTTTCCACTGAGATCAGGAAAAAGACAAAGATGCCTTCTCTTGTCATTTCTAATCAACGAACTACTGGAAACCCTAGCCAGAGAAATAAGGCAAGAGAAAAAAATAAAATGTATCAAAACTGAAAAGGAATAAATTGTCTCTGTTTGCAGGTGACATGATCTTACATACACTAAACCCTAAAGCCTTCACCAAAGAAATTATTAGAATTAGCACATGAATTCAGTAAAATTACATGATGAAATAGCAACGTAGAAAAGATCAGTAGTATTTCTATGTTTTGATAACAAATTATCTGAAAAGTAAATAAATAAAGTAATTTCATTTACAATAGCTACAAAAATAAGATGCCTGAAATAAACATAACCAAAGAGGTAAAAGATGTGTATACTAAAATCTGTAAAGCAATGATGAAAGACATTAAAGAAGATACAAGCAAATTGAGAGATACCCTGTGTTCATGAATGGAAATAATGATTATTATTAAAATGGTCATACAGATTTAAAATATCGATAACCAATATGCAGATTTAATAAAATCACTGTCAAAATACTAATGACATTTTTCACAGAAATATAAAAATTTCCAAAACTCACAGAAGACTCCAAATGCACAACTTCACTCATATGTGGAATACCCCCCCCCCCAAAAAAAAAAGAGTTGATACGGAAGCAGGGAGTTGAACAGTAGTTACTAGAGACTTGTGAGGCGGTGGAGGAGGAAAGGATGGGGAGATGTTGGTAAACATGTACAGAGTGACATGTTAGATAGGAGAAATAAGTTCTAGTGTTTTAGCACACAGTAGGGTGATGATGATTAACAGTAAGATACTGTATATTACAAAATTGGTAGAAGAGAAACTTTGAATATTCTTACTACTAGGAAATAGTAAATTCATGAGGTGATAAATATGAAAAATACCCTGATTTCATCAATACACAAAAGATATATGAATGAAAATGTACCATTTTACCTTATATATGTACAGTTACAATGTGTCAATTAAAAAAGCAAAGATAAGACCTTTTCTATGAGTAATTAACTTAAGTATAAATGGATTAGTTTACCAACAAAAGACAATGAGTGACTGAATAGACTAAAAGGTCTATTCAGAGGAAAGGAAAGCTTTGACTGTGTTTCCTATAAGAAACTCATTTTACACTTAATGACAAACAGGCTGAAAATGAAAGGAAAAAAACAAAAGAGCATATAAATGGCACCAACAGAGAGTAGCGGTGGTTATATTTATATTAGACAAAATAGACTTTAAGCCAAAAACATTTGCAAGAGCAGAAGGACATTATATAATGATAAAAGAGTCCATTCACAAGAAGATGAAACAATTATAATATAGTATCACAGCACCTAAATATGTGAGTCAAACAGTGACAGAACTGATAACACAAATAGCAACGCAGTAATGAGATTTCAATATATCAATTTTAATAATAAATGGAACATCCAGACAAAAGATCAATAACAGAAGACTTGAACAACACTTTAGACCAAATGAATCATATATATATATATGATTATATATATATATATATATATATATATAAAAAACTTTATACCTAGTAGTGGCAGAATATACATTCTTCTCAAGTGCCAATGGAGCATTCTCCAGAATAGACTACAGGTTCATTGAAAAAACAACACATAACAAATCTAAGAAGATTGAAATCATACCAAATTATCTTTTCTGACCACAATGGAATGAAACACCAAATAATAGCAGAAGGAAAAATGTAACATTCACAAACACATGGAAATTATACAAAACAGTCTGGAATAACCAACGAGTCATACAATAAACTCAAAATAAATTGCAATATATATTGAGGAAAGTGAAAATGAAAATACAACATGCCAACACTTTGGGGATGCAGAAAATGCCATAAAATGAGGGAAGTTTAAAAAGTCTTTAGGTTTTTCCATATATTAGATCAAATCATCTGCAAACATGAGCAATTTGACTTCTTGATTTTCATTTCACATGCCTTTTATTTATTTATCTTGCCTAATTGCTCCATCCATAACTTGCAGTACTGGGTTCAATAAGAGTGGTGAGAGTGGCCATTCTTATTTTGTTCTAGGGTTCTTAGCGAAGAAGTTTTCAGTTTTTCCCCATTAAGTGTGATATTAGCTATGGGTTTGTAATGTATGGCTCTTATTGAAGGGACATTGAATTTTATCAACTGCTTTCAGTGTATCTATTGAGATGATTACACAGATTTTGTTCTTCATTCTGTTGATATGATGTATCACGTTTATCGATTTGCACGTGTTAAGCCCTGCTTCCATTCCTGGTATAAATTCTACTTGATCATGGTATATTATTTTTCTTATACGCTATTGGATTTGGATTGCTAGTGCTTTTTTAAGGAATTTGTGTCTATGTTCAACAGGATATTGGTCTATAGTTTTCATTTTAAAAT